>NW_028270185.1:30182143-31382143 GCF_037043375.1 Chiloscyllium plagiosum | reverse complement strand
CTCCAATTGTCTCTGTCCCTTTGGCCTGAACTGATTCCCAAACAGCTGGAAACAGATTGAAAAGAAAACAGGAAATAAACAGATTGAACACAACCATAAATAAAACGGAGGTAATATTTTAATAATCCTTGACATATGTTACCGATAAAGGAGACTAGATCATATTATATTTTATATTAGCAAAAAGACAGACACTAACACAATCTTTTCCAAACCTGCAGACATTGGTAAAATTCTAGAATCCATCATTAAGGATGAGGTTTCTAAATTCTTGGAAGAGCAGGGTTGGATTAGAACAAGTCAACATGGATTTAGTAAGGGGAGGTCGTGCCTGCCAAACCTGTTGGAATTCTTTGAAGAGGTGACAAGTAGGTTAGACCAGGGAAACCCAGTGGATGTGATTTACCTAGACTTCCAAAAGGCCTTTGATAAGGTGCCACACAGGAGGCTGCTGAGTAAATGGAGGGTCAGTGGTGTTCGAGGCAAGCTACTGGCATGGATTGAGGATTGACTGTCTGACAGAAGGCAGAGAGTTGGGATAAAAGGTTCTTTTTCGGAATGGCAGCCGGTGACAAGCGGTGTCCCGCAGGGTTCAGTGTTGGGGCCGCAGCTGTTCACATTATATATTAATGATCTGGATGAAGGGACTGGGGGCGTTCTAGCAAAGTTTGCTGATGATACAAAGTTAGGTGGTCAGACAGGTAGTACTGAGGAAGTGGGAAGGCTGCAGAAGGATTTAGAAAGTTTGGGAGAGTGGTCCAGGAAATGGCTGATGGAATTCAATCTGAGCAAATGCAAGGTCTTGCACTTTGGAAAAAAGAATACAAGCATGGACTACTTTTTAAACGGTGAGAAAATTCGTAAAGCCAAAGTACAAAGGGATCTGGGAGTGTTAGTCGAGGATCCTTTAAAGGTAAACATGCAGGTTGAGTTCGTGATTAAGAAAGCGAATGCAATATTGTCATTTATCTCAAGAGGTTTGGAATATAAAAGCATCATTGTGCTACTGAGACTTTATAAAACTCTGGTTAGGCCTCATATGGAGCACTGTGTCCAGTTTTGGTCCCCACACCTCAGGAGGGATATACTGGCACTGGAGCGTGTCCAGCGGAGATTCACACGGATGATCCCTGGAATAGTAGGTCTAACGTACGAGGAACGGCTGAGGATCCTGGAGTTGGAGTATTCATTGGAGTTTAGAAGATTAAGGGGAGATCTAATAGAAATTTACCAGATAATACATGGCTTGGAAAGGGTGGACGCTAGGAAATTGTTTCCATTAGGTGATGGGGCTAGGACCTGTGGACACAGCCTTAGAATTAGAGGGGGTAAGTTCAGAACATAAACGCGGAGACATTTTTTCAGCCAGAGAGTGGTGGGCCTGTGGAATTCATTGCGCAGAGTGCAGTGGAGGCTGGGACGCTAAATGTCTTCAAGGCAGAGATTGATAAATTCTTGATGTCACAAGGAATTAAGGGCTATAGGGAGAATGCAGGTAAGTGGAGTTGAAATGGCTATCAGCCATGATGGAATGGCGGAGTGGACTCGATGGCCGAATGGCCTTACTTCCACTCCTATGTCTTATGGTCTTATGTATAAGGCAGGACACAGTGGGGACAAATTTGTTTGTGAATGGATTTGATCTCAAATCCAGAACTTTCAGTGACTGGTTTGTACCAGCAAAGAACAAAGAGCAATACAGCATAGGAACAGGCCATTCAGTCCTCAATGCCTGTGCTGAGACATTTTGCTCTTCTATCCTAAAACTGTCTTCACTTACAGGATCAAATATCCCTCTATTTTCTTCCTATTCATGTGTTGTTACAAGTGCTTCTAAAATGCTGCTATTGTGTCTGCTTCCACTACCACCTCTGGCAGCGTGTTCCTGTCACGCACTACACTTCACATGAAAAATGTGCCTCACATATCTCTTTTAAACACACCCCCACTAATACCTGGAACCTGTCTCTCTGAATAATTGGCACCTCCACCCTGGAAAAAAGGCTCATACTTTCCATTCTACCCATGCCATTCATAGAACATAGAACATAGAAGAATACAGCGCAGTACAGTCCCTTGGGCCCTCGATGTTGTGCCGATCCAAGCCCACCTAAACTACACTAACCCACTATCCTCCATATACCTATCCAATGCCCTCTTAAATGCCCATAAAGTGGGAGAGTCCACCACTGATACTGGCAGGGCATTCCATGAACTAACTACTCGCTGAGTGAAGAACCTACCCCTAACATCAGTCCTATATCTACCCCCCCTTATTTTAAAGCTATGCCCCCTTGTAATACCCGACTCAATACGCGGGAAAAGGTTCATACTGTCTACCCTATCTAACCCCCTAATCATCTTGTACACCTCAATCAAGTCACCCCTAAACCTTCTTTTCTCCAGTGAAAACAGCCCCAAGTGCCTCAGTCTTTCCTCATACGATTTTCCTTCCATACCAGGCAACATCCTGGTAAACCTCCTCTGCACCCGTTCCAATGCCTCCACATCCTTCCTATAGTATGGCGACCAAAACTGCACACAATATTCCAGATGCGGCCGTACCAGAGTCTTATACAACTGCATCATGACCTCAGGACTCCGGAACTCAATTCCTCTACCAATAAAAGCCAGTACGCCATATGCCTTCCTCACCGCACTATTTACCTGGGTAGCAACTTTCAGCAACCCCATCTTTTTGTTATTCTTCCCAAAGTGAATCACCTCGCACTTAGCTACATTGAATTCCATCTGCCACCTTTCTGCCCAGCTCTGCAGCTTCTCTATATCCTGCTGTAACCTGCCACATGCTTCCTCACTGTCAACAACTCCTCCGACTTTCGTATCATCCGCAAACTTGCTCACCCAACCTTCTAACCCCTCTTCCAGGTCATTTATAAAAATGACAAACAGCAATGGTCCCAAAACAGATCCTTGCGGAACACCGCTAGTGACGGCACTCCATGAAGAAACTTTGCCATCAACTACTACCCTCTGTCTTCTTCCATCCAGCCAATTCCTAATCCAAACCTCCAACTCACCCTCAATGCCATATCTCCGTATTTTCTGCAGTAGCCTACCATGGGGAACCTTATCAAATGCCTTACTAAAATCCATATATACCACATCTACCGCTTTCCCCTCATCAACCTCCTTCGTCACCTTTTCAAAGAATTCAATAAGGTTTGTGAGGCACGACTTGCCCTTCACAAAACCATGCTGACTATCCTTGATCACATTATTCCTATCCAGATGTGCATAAATCCTATCCCTTACAATTCTCTCTAAGACTTTGCCCACAACAGAAGTGAGACTCACCGGCCTATAGTTACTAGGGCTATCCCTACTCCCCTTTTTGAACAAGGGAACCACATTTGCTATCCTCCAGTCTTCTGGGACTACTCCTGTAGATAAAGAGGACATAAAAATCAAGGCCAATGGCTCTGCAATCTCCTCCCTTGCTTCCCAGAGAATCCTAGGATAAATGCCATCAGGCCCAGGGGACTTATCAATTTTCACCTTTTCCAGGATTTCCAACACCTCTTCTCTACATACCTCAAAGCCATCCATTCTACTTATTTGTGACTCAGTATTCTCATCGACAACAATGCCCTGTTCCTGAGTAAATACTGAAGAAAAGTATTCATTCAGTGTCTCCCCAATCTCTTCCGCCTCCACACGCAACTTCCCCCTACTATCCTTGACTGGACCTATTCCTACCCTAGTCATTCTTTTATTCCTAACATACCTATAGAAAGCCTTAGGGTTTTCCCTAATCCTATCGACTACGGACCTTTCATGTCCCCTCCTTGCTGCTTTTAGCTCTCTCTTCAGGTCCTTCCTGGCTACCCTATAACTCTCAATCGCCCCAATTGAACCTTCACGTCTCATCTTGAGATAGGCCGCCCTCTTCCATTTAACAAGGGATTCCAATTCCTTATTAAACCACGGCTCCCTCGCTCGACCCTTTCCTTCCTGCCTGACAGGTACATAATTATCAAGGACACTCAATAGTTGCCCCTTGAACAAGTTCCACATATCATTTACACTCTTGCCTTGGAGTCTACTTTTCCAAGCCACACATCCTAAGTCATGCCTCACCGCATCATAATTTCCCTTACCCCAGCTATAATTCTTGCCCTGTAGTACACACTTATCCCTCTCCATCACGAGTGTAAAAATCACCGAATTATGGTCACTATCCCCAAAGTGCTCACCTACCTCTAATTCTAACACCTGGCCTGGTTCGTTACCCAGAACCAAATCCAGTATGGCCTCACCTCTTGTTGGCCTGTCTACATATTGTGTCAGGAAACTCTCCTGCACACATTGAACAAACACTGACCCATCTAACGAACTTGAGCTATAGCTTTCCCAATCAATATCAGGAAAGTTAAAGTCCCCCATAACAACCACCCTATTACTGTCACTCATCTCCTGAATCACCTTCCCAATCCTTTCTTCAATGATTCTAGGACTATTAGGAGGCCTGTAAAAGACTCCTAACAGGGTGACCTCACCTTTCCTATTCCTAACCTCAGCCCAAACTACCTCAGATGGCAAGTCCTCATCCATCGTCCTTTCCACCGCTGTAATACTATCTTTGACAAGCAATGCCACACCTCCCCCTCTTTTACCCCCACCTCTGACCCTACTAAAACATTTAAATCCCGGAACCTGCAACAGCCAATCCTGTCCCTGTTCTAGCCATGTCTCCGTAATAGCCACAACATCGAAGTCCCAGGTACCAACCAATGCTGCAAGTTCACCTACCTTATTTCGTATACTTCTTGCATTGAAGTATACACACTTCAAGCCACTTCCCTGTTTACAGGCACCCTCCTTGGAAATTGATGCCATGTTCCTCACCTCCCTACACTCCAGGCCCTGCACCCTGAAGCTACAATCTGGGTTCCCATGCCCCTGCCGAGTTAGTTTAAACCCCCCCCAAGAGCACTAGCAAACCTCCCCCCAAGGATACTGGTTCCCCTCAGGTTCAGGTGTAGACCATCCTGTTTATAGAGGTCCCACCGTCCCCAGAAAGAACCCCAGTTATCCAAAAACTGGAACCCCTCCCTCCTGCACCATCCCTGAAGCCACGCATTTAAGTGTTCTCTCTCCCTATTCCTCGAATCTCTATCACGTGGCACGGGTAACAAACCAGAGACAACAACTCTGTTTGTTCTAACTCCGAACTTCCAACCTAGCTCCCTGAAAGCCTGTCTAACATCCTCAGCACTCCTCCTACCTATGTCGTTGGTGCCAATGTGGACCACGACTTCGGGTTGCTCCCCCTCCCCCTCCAGGACCCGGAAAACACGATCAGAGACATCACGTACCCTTGCACCTGGGAGGCAACATACCAAACGTGAGTCTCTCTCGTTCCCACAAAACCGCCTATCTGTGCCACGAACTATCGAGTCCCCAATTACTACTGCTCTGCTCTTCTTCACCCTTCCCTTCTGAGTAACGGGGACAGGCTCCGTGCCAGAGACCTGAGCCCCGTTACTTACCCCTGGTAAGTCATCCCCCCCCACAAGTATCCAAAACGATATACTTGTTCTTGAGGGGAATGGCCGCAGGAGGTCCCTGCACTGGCTGCTTCCTCCCAGTCCCCCTCACTGTAACCCATCTATCTGCCATCTTTGGAGTTACTACTTCCCTATAACTCTGATCTATGACCCCCTCTGCCTCCCGAATGATCCGAAGTTCATCCAACTCCAGCTCCAGTTCCCTAACACGGTCTTGGAGGAGCTGGAGATGGGTGCACTTCCTGCAAGTGTAATCGGCAGGGACGTCGATGGCATCCCTCACCTCATACATGTTGCAGGAGGAACATTGCACTGCCTTCACTGCCATCCCTCTAAAGCTAACTGTTTAAAAAAAAAACTGTCTAAATAATACAAGCAAAATTCAGCACTTACCTGCTTGCCACAACAGATGTTATTATTAGGTTAGAGGAGGAGGGCGGGTGGGAGGCACTACCCGTGTAGTGCCTCGGGTTCCTTTCCTTCACGCTTTTAAAGGGGAAAAACCTACCCAGGTAAGCTTACACTAACTGCTTCCGGGTCTCGGCTGCCCCTCTGCTTGCCGTCACTTCCTCTGCTGCTCCCGCTCTTTCTGTGAAGGAGAGAGAAAACAAAACACCGCTGCCCGCTACAGGTAAGTAATTTTGAAAAAAACTCTTACCTTAGCTGTAGTCTCCCGGGTTCACCTCAACTCGGCCGCTGCTCCCACTCAAATGACCGTTGGTCGTGAAACAGTGAGTATTTATACTCAGTTCTCCTTCCCGGCTGCCCCTCTGCTTGCCGTCACTTCCTCTGCTGCTCCCGCTCTTTCTGTGAAGGAGAGAGAAAACAAAACACCGCTGCCCGCTACAGGTAAGTAATTTTGAAAAAAACTCTTACCTTAGCTGTAGTCTCCCGGGTTCACCTCAACTCGGCCGCTGCTCCCACTCAAATGACCGTTGGTCGTGAAACAGTGAGTATTTATACTCAGTTCTCCTTCCCGGCTGCCCCTCTGCTTGCCGTCACTTCCTCTGCTGCTCCCGCTCTTTCTGTGAAGGAGAGAGAAAACAAAACACCGCTGCCCGCTACAGGTAAGTAATTTTGAAAAAAACTCTTACCTTAGCTGTAGTCTCCCGGGTTCACCTCAACTCGGCCGCTGCTCCCACTCAAATGACCGTTGGTCGTGAAACAGTGAGTATTTATACTCAGTTCTCCTTCCCGGCTGCCCCTCTGCTTGCCGTCACTTCCTCTGCTGCTCCCGCTCTTTCTGTGAAGGAGAGAGAAAACAAAACACCGCTGTCCGCTACAGGTAAGTAATTTTGAAAAAAACTCTTACCTTAGCTGTAGTCTCCCGGGTTCACCTCAACTCGGCCGCTGCTCCCACTCAAATGACCGTTGGTCGTGAAACAGTGAGTATTTATACTCAGTTCTCCTTCCCGGCTGCCCCTCTGCTTGCCGTCACTTCCTCTGCTGCTCCCGCTCTTTCTGTGAAGGAGAGAGAAAACAAAACACCGCTGCCCGCTACAGGTAAGTAATTTTGAAAAAAACTCTTACCTTAGCTGTCGTCTCCCGGGTTCACCTCAACTCGGCCGCTGCTCCCACTCAAATGACCGTTGGTCGTGAAACAGTGAGTATTTATACTCAGTTCTCCTTCCCGGCTGCCCCTCTGCTTGCCGTCACTTCCTCTGCTGCTCCCGCTCTTTCTGTGAAGGAGAGAGAAAACAAAACACCGCTGCCCGCTACAGGTAAGTAATTTTGAAAAAAACTCTTACCTTAGCTGTAGTCTCCCGGGTTCACCTCAACTCGGCCGCTGCTCCCACTCAAATGACCGTTGGTCGTGAAACAGTGAGTATTTATACTCAGTTCTCCTTCCCGGCTGCCCCTCTGCTTGCCGTCACTTCCTCTGCTGCTCCCGCTCTTTCTGTGAAGGAGAGAGAAAACAAAACACCGCTGCCCGCTACAGGTAAGTAATTTTGAAAAAAACTCTTACCTTAGCTGTAGTCTCCCGGGTTCACCTCAACTCGGCCGCTGCTCCCACTCAAATGACCGTTGGTCGTGAAACAGTGAGTATTTATACTCAGTTCTCCTTCCCGGCTGCCCCTCTGCTTGCCGTCACTTCCTCTGCTGCTCCCGCTCTTTCTGTGAAGGAGAGAGAAAACAAAACACCGCTGCCCGCTACAGGTAAGTAATTTTGAAAAAAACTCTTACCTTAGCTGTAGTCTCCCGGGTTCACCTCAACTCGGCCGCTGCTCCCACTCAAATGACCGTTGGTCGTGAAACAGTGAGTATTTATACTCAGTTCTCCTTCCCGGCTGCCCCTCTGCTTGCCGTCACTTCCTCTGCTGCTCCCGCTCTTTCTGTGAAGGAGAGAGAAAACAAAACACCGCTGCCCGCTACAGGTAAGTAATTTTGAAAAAAACTCTTACCTTAGCTGTAGTCTCCCGGGTTCACCTCAACTCGGCCGCTGCTCCCACTCAAAATTCACAATCTTATAAACTTCTATCAGGTCACTTCCTGCATTCCACTGAAAACAAACTCAGTCTATCTAACCTTTCTTCACGCTAAAATCCCCCAGGCCAGCCAACATTCTGGTAAATCTTTTCTGTACCCTCTCTAAAGCATCCACATCCTTCTGGTATTGTGGTGACCGAACTGTACACAACAACAGTAGTGGAGAAATCTTTCGCCCAAAAATCTGTGAGATCAACATTGTATAACCTGGATAGAATAGAAAGAAATATGATTAGAATCAAAGTCAGCCCCCAATGTTTATTTTCACTGATAATAGTAATAATGGGCAGTGTTTATGAGTAATACGGATACTGATATTGTAAAGTGTCTACTAATAACAATTCTTGATTGCAATAATCATATACAGTATCAGGTATCGACTGATAAAGTACAATCTCACAGATTTTGGTCCTTAGAGCAAATTTTGTGTTTTACAATGCTAATTCAACAAAGTGTCTGACAGTAGTTTCACTCCTAAATATTTCAGCATAAAATTGAAAAGCATATTTGTAAGGAGATTACAGTTATCTGTAACAATAATGGGGTGGTAAGAGTAGAGAATTTTAACTTTCAAATGTAGACTACGACTGCCATAGACAATAGATAATAGACAATAGGTGCAGAAGTAGACCATTCTGCCCTTCGAGCCAGCACCGCCATTCACTATAATCGTGGCTGATCATCCTCAACCAGTATCCTGTTCCTGCCTTATCCCCATAATCCTTGATTTCACTATCCTTAAGAGCTCTATCCAACTTTTTCTTGAAAGTATCAAGAGACTTGGCCTCCACAGCCTACTGGGGCAGAGCATTCCATACATCCAACACTCTCTGGGTGAAGTAGTTTCTCCTTAACTCTGTTCTAAATGACCTACCCCTTATTTTTAAACTGTGTCCTCTGGTACAGGACTCACCCATCAGCAGAAACATGCTTCCTGCCTTCAGGGTGTCTAATTCTTTAGTAATCTTATAGTTCTCAATCAGATCCCCTCTCAGCCTTCTAAACTCAAGCGTATACAAGCCCTGTCGCTTCAATCTTTCAGCATAAGATAGTCCCGCCATTCCAAGAATTGACCTCGTGAAGGTCAGCATGCTATTAGCTTTCTTCACTACCTGCTGTACCTGCATGCTTGCTTTCATTGACTGATGTACAAGAACACCCAGATCTCATTGTACTGCCCCTTTACCTAACTTGACTCCATTTAGGTAGTAATCTGCCTTCTTGTTCTTGCCACCAAAGTGGATAACCACACATTTATCCACATTAAACTGCATCTGCCATGCATCCGTCCACTCACCTAGCCTGTCCAGGTTACCCTGTATTCTCCTAACATCCTCCTCACATTTCACCCTGCCACCCAGAAAATTTGCTAATATTACTATTATTAGTATCAAGGGTTTGGGTGAAGATTCTGTGCAAGAATATTCTCATAATCAGTCTGTGGATGTAGCAACTAGAGAAGGAGCAAAACTTGGTCTACTCTTGGAAATAATGATATGGAGGTGCCAATATTAGACTGGAGTGGACAAAGTTAAAAGTCCAGATTATAGTCCAACAGGTATTTGGAAGTATGTGTTATTGGAGCGCTGCTCCTTCACCAGGTAGCCTTTTTGACCTTGGGAAATAAAGCAGGGCGAGTGACTGAGGAGTCAATGGGACAGCACTTTGGGGCCAGTGATTATAATTCTCTTTGCTATGTGGGAGGCTTTTAAAGAGAGGTTGATTAGACAGCCAGACAGATATGTCTATGTGAAAATGAAGGATAGAAATGGCAAGCTGAGGCAATCATGGATGACAGGTGAAATTGTGGGACTAGCAAAGAGGAAAAAGGAAGCATACATAAGATCGACATAAGCGAACATAAGGAAGGTACATAAGCTTTGGAAGAATATCTGGAGAGTAGGACCAATCTGAAATGAGGAATTAAGAGGGCTAAAAGGGCTCATGATATATCTTTAGCAAACAAGTTTAAGGAAAATCCTGAAGCCTTTTATTCATATATAAGGAGCAAGAGGGTAACTAGAGAAAGGGTTGGCCCACTCAAGGACAAAGAAGGGAGGTTATACATGGTGTCAGTGAAAATGAGTGAGATTCTTAATGAGTACTTTGCGTCAGTATTCACCGAGTAGAGGGACATGACAGATGTTGAGGTTAGGAATAGATGCTTGATTACTCTAGGTCAAGTTGGCAAAAGGAGGGAGCACGTGTTGGGTATTCTAAAAGGAATTAAAGTGGACAAGTCTCCAGGTCTGGATGGGATCTAACCCAGGTTACTGAGGGACGTGAGAGAGGAAATAACTGGGGCCTTTACAAATATCTTTGCAGCATCCTTGAACATTGGTGAGGTCCCAGAGAACTGGAGAATTGCAAATACTGTCCCCTTGTTTAAGAAAGGTAGCAGGGATTACCCACGCAATTATAGACCAAAGAGCCTGCCATACTGAAGGAAAGGATATACACCCATTTGGAAGAAAATGGGCTTATCAGTGATAGGCAACATGTCTTTTTGCAGGGGAAGTCATGCCTTACCAACTTAATAGCATTCCTTGAGGAAGTCACAAAGTTGATTGATGAGGAAAGGGCTGTAGATGTCATATACATGGACTTCAGTCAGACATTTGGTAAGGTTCCCAATGGTAGGTCGCATGTGGTTCAGGGTGTATAAGCTAGATGGATAGAGAATTGGCTGGGCAGCAGGAGATAGAGTAGTAGTGGAAGGAAGTTTCTCAAAATGGAGAACCGTGGTCAGTGTGTTTCACATAAATGATCTGGAAAAAGGTACGGATTGTCTGATTAGCAAGTTTGCAGATGACACTAAGATTGGTGGAGTAGCAGGTAGTGAAGGGGACTGTCAGAGAATGCAGCAGAATATGGATAGATTGGAGAGTTGGGCAGAGAAATGGCAGATGGAGTTCATTCCGGGAAAATGCGAGGTGATGCATTTTAGAAAATCCAATTCTAGAGCGAACTATACATTGAATGGAAAAGCCCTGGGGAAAATTGATGTGCAGAGAGATCAGGGTGTTCATTAGATTACTTATAGTGTGGAAACAGGCCCTTTGGCCCAATAAGTCCACACCAACCCTCCGAAGAGCAACCCACCCAGACCCATTTTCCTACATTTACCCTTCACCAAATACTACAGGCAATTTAGCATGGCCAATTCACCTAACCTGCACATTTTTGGATTGTGGGAAGAAACCAGAGCACCCGGAGGAAACCCACGCAGACACAGGGAGAATGTGCAAACTCCACACAGACAGTTGCCTGATGTGGGAATTGAACCTGAGTCTCCGGCACTGTGAGGCAGCAGTGCTAACCACCGTGCCACCCACATTGTATCCTGAAGGTGGCAATGCAGGTCGATACAGTGGTCAAGAAGGCATATGGCATGCTTTCCTACATTGGATGGGGTATTGAGGACAAGAGTTGGCAAGTCATATTACAGTTATGTAAGACTTTGGTTCAGCCACATTTGGAATGCTGCGTACCGTTCTGGTTGCCACATTACCAAAAGCATGTGGATGGTTTGGAGAGTGTGCAAAGGAAGTTCACCAGGATGTTGCCTGGTATGGAGGGTACTTGCGATGAAGGAAGGTTGAGTAGATTAGGATTATTTTCATTAGAAAGATGCAGGTTGAGGTCTACAAAACCATGTGATATATAGATAGGGTGGATAGCCAGAAGCTTTTTCCCAGAGTGGAGGTCTCAAATACTAGGGATAACGAGTTCCAAGTAAGAGGGGAAATGTTTAAGGGAGATATGCGTGGAAAGTTATTTATGCAGAGAATGGTTGATGCCTGGAAAGAGTTGCCAGCGAAGGTGTAGAGGTGGGCACAGTAGCATCATTTAAGATGTATCTAGACAGATATATGAACGGGCAGGGAGCAGAGGGACACAGATCCTTAGAAAATAGGCGACAGGTTTAGACAGAGGAGTTGGATCGGCGCAGGCTTGGAGGGCCGAAGGGCCTGTTCCTGTGCTGTAATTTTCTTTGTCTTTGTTCTTTGTAGTTTTAAAGTAGTGGTGGAAAAGGATCAACCTGATCTCAAAGTTAAGGAAGGCAAATTTTGACAGTGTTAGACAAAGAATTTCCCAAATGAGTTATAAAACTGAATGAACAAGGAAAGCTGGGGGATAACAGCATGCAGTAGAACAGCTCTCAAGGAACTCTCCAGCATGAGGTATTGAATGTCTGAATAGCCTCAGCAGAATGAAGGTCATCACTTAAAAGGATATTAAAAGGTATTGAGATATTGATGTGGCTAATAGTGCTTGAAATAATTTAAGTATTGTTGTTTGAAGACAAGTTGGAATTAACGGTTGAGACCAGGATCAGATTAGTGCTGTCTTTGGCGTATTCAATTACAGATTAAATCTCAATGACATCACATCATTAAAATAAAGCTATTGTTCAAAATTATAAGAAGCCTGAAGGTGTAATCACAGTTTCCCAGTGGAGATGCAACACAATATAAAATAAAGTCTCTGGAACTGTCTCATCTCCAATTCTGAGAGGATTCTCCAATTTGGACAGATTGCCAGCAGCAGGAAGGGGGAGGTTGTTTCACAAACAACAAAATGTATTTTCTAAGGCTAAGGATCACAACAGTATGCTACACCATCTTGCTATCGTTGGTGTTCCTGGGAGGTTTTGTTATAACTTAAATTGCATAAATCACTGCATTGAAACATAGTTATTTCCACTTACGACTGATAATTGTTATATTTCCATTTAGCAAGGGAAATTCTGATGTCAGACAATAGTGTCCTCACTGACTGAATTTAAAGTGAATAGTTTGTCAGTTCGGAGGCTCCTCAGTAAGGTGTGTTTCCCTATTCTGTGCAGAATTGGTTTACACTGAGGCCACATTGATAGGGTTTGGCTGAGCACCGGCCCTGGCTGGTCTAGAAAGGGTTTCGAAAGACCATCCTCTCTCTATGGTAGTTCACAGCCTGCTATCGTTCAGATGGATTTTGTAACAACCCACCTCGCAGTGACACCTGGTGTTTCCCATTCCTTGATGGAAAGGGATCTTGCTCAGTCAGCTTCCTCCAAATGGGAGCCCAGATAAAACAGGGTAATCAATGGATACAGCAGGTTATTATGGAGTTAAAAAGTGAGGGTCAGCAGAGATGGCTTTGAACGTCTTGTGGGTTTTTATCAGTCAGTGGATGTGTGGGGTCATGACATTGGTGAGGACAGATCGCTGGGTTCATGCGAGTTTCCACTGTGTGAGATTAATGTCTGCAGTTAACATTTCCAAACTTACTCTGTGGTGTAATTTCTCAGCTGAGGAAAGAAACTCTGACTGTAGCTCACAGACACTCTGCATTATTCAGAGATTGATTGTAATGTTGTGTACTGTTGATCCAGATCTCCAGGAATCACTCTGATCATGAAATTGTACTGAATGGGGATCACAAACCTCAGGCTGGACCCTGATGTTGCTGGGAGGATGTGTCATTGTAGAATTGTACAGAATGTGGGTAACTGCTCAGATATGAACTTCTGAGCCAGTATTCTTGCTTTTCTGTGGGTATCTGTAAATATAGCATTGGAGTAAATGTGGAGCACTAACAGCAGAATACCCGTGACCTCAGGAGGTATATCTTAGACTATAAATTTTAATTGTTTGTGGGGAACTGAATGCAATGGAATATCTGACTGCAGTGGGAAATAGAATGATAACTTATTTGAAACCATGTGATGCTTTATTTGTATTATATTTCTCATTTCTGATCTGTTCACAAATGGAGCTATAAATGTAGCTTGGAAAAGTGATGGATTGCATGTGGGAAAATATTCTCAGTTGGGTGGATATGTTTGGTCCAAAGTTTCCAAAGTTAAATGATCCGCTGGAGATAAACAAATATAAGTCAACAATGTGGAGTTGGAGAAGCACAGCAGGTCAGTCTGCATTGGAGGAGCAGGGAAGTCAATGATGTTTTGGGCTGGGATCCTTCATCAGGACGAGGGAGGGAAGGGGACGGGAGCTCAGAAATAAATGGGGAGTAGGGCTGGGGGAAGGGCAGGCGAGATGGTGATAGGTGGATGCAGGTGGGGGTAATTGTGATTGGTTCATGGAAGGGGGTGGAGTGGACAGGTGAATATTGGATGGACATACAGGAATAAAAAAATATTAATAGGAATAAAAATGTCTGCTTCAACAAATAACTGAGTTTAGTATCTGCAATATTGTGACTATGATTAATAATTGAGTTTGAGAGCATGTCAGAGAATTAACAGTACAGAATGCAGAATATGGGCTATTAAATAGAGAAAATCTTGAATGAGACGTTTGACTTAAGACATTACGACTCAATTTTGCCCAGCATATTTTAATGTCACTAACAGAACTCACAAATCCAATTTCTCGAGTTGCGGGCATTTCTCTTCTTTTCGTATGATAATGACAAATATTCTGACTTTGTCGGTTGTCCAGACTATGTCACACATTTCCTTTTTTTTAATTAGGTAAAAACAATGACTGCAGATGCTGGAAACCAGATTCTGGATCAGTGGTGCTGGAAGAGCACAGCAATTCAGGCAGCATCCGAGGACAGGCAAAATCAACGTTTCGGGCAAAAGCTCTTCATCAGGAATAAAAGCTGAGAGCCTGAAGCGTGGAGAGATAAGCTAGAGGAGGGTGGGGGTGGGGAGAGAGTAGCATAGAGGACAATAGGTCAGTGGAGGAGGAGATAAAGGTGATAGGTCAGGGAAGAGGGGGTGGAGTGGATAGATGGAAAAGGAGCTGGGCAGATCGGACAAGTCCGGACAAGTTGAGTTGCAGGAGGTTAGAAGCTAGGATGAGGTGGGGGAAGGGGAAATGAGGAAACTGTTGAAGTCCACATTGATGCCCTGGGGTTGAAGTGTTCCGAGGCGGAAGATGAGGCGTTCTTCCTCCAGGCGTCTGGTGGTGAGGGAGCGGCGGTGGAGAAGGCCAGGTAGACTGGGCACCTCCTAGCAGAGCGCTTTAGGGAACATCTCAGAGACACCCGCATCAATCAACCAAATCGCCCAGTGGCTCAACATTTCAACTCCCCCTCCCACTCTGCCGAGGATATGGAGGTGCTGGGCCTCCTCCACCGCCGCTCCCTCACCACCAGACGCCTGGAGGAAGAACGCCTCATCTTCCGCCTCGGAACACTGCAATCCCAGGGTATCAATGTGGACTTCAACAGTTTCCTCATTTCCCCTTCCCCCACCTCATCCTAGCTTCTAACCTCCAGCAACTCAACTTGTCCGGACTTGTCCGACCTGCCCAGCTCCTTTTCCACCTATCCACTCCACCCCCTCTTCCCTGACATATCACCTTTATCTCCTCCCCCACTGACCTATTGTACTCTATGCTACTCTCTCCCCACCCCCACCCTCCCCTAGCTTATCTCTCCATGCTTCAGGCTCTCAGCCTTTATTCCTGATGAAGGGCTTTTGTCCGAAACGTTGATTTTGCCTGTCCTCGGATGCTGCCTGAATTGCTGTGCTCTTCCAGCACCACTGATCCAGAATCCCTTTTTTTATTCCCAGCCGCTTCCAAAGAAGCAAGTGTTAACTCTAAAGTGTGACAAACACAGGACTGTTTGAATTGCATTCACAGAATATCTGTTCCTTAATAAGATCTTAATCAGATTATACGACACCAAGTTATAGTTAAACAACCAAAAGAGAAAATGCTGGAAAATCTCAGCAGGTGTGGCAGCATCTGTAAGGAGAGAAATGAGCTGACGTTTCGAGTCTAACTGACCCTTTGTCAAAGCTTTGATGCTGCCAGACCTGCTGAGAATTTCCAGCATTTTCTCTTAGTTTCAGATTCCAGTATCCGCAGTCATTTGCTTTTATAGTTCAACAGGTTTATTTAGAAGCACAGGTAGTCAATCCTTTATTCAAAATCCTGAAATCCGAAAAGCTCCCAAATCCAAAGTTCCTTTTGTGAAGATTTTTCTCATTCACAAAGTTGTTTGGCGTGCAAACAGTTAACCCAACTCCATAACCACTCAACCCACATCACTCAGATGTGACATGGGGGCATGACCCAGCACTGGCAGGCATCAATTTTGTCTCAGGGCCTGTAATACTCACCAATGAAATTGATGTTCAGTACAATTTGAAAAAAAATCACAATTAAACAGTCACTTATTTTGAAATGCAAAAACTTCCGAATTCCAAAAACCAACTGGTCCTGAGGGTTCAGATAAAGGATTGTGTACCTGTAGTAGCTTTCGGAACACCTCTCCTTCATTTGGTAGCTCATGGGGCAGGTTCATAAGACACAGAATTTAGAGCACAAGATCATAGTGTCATGCAACTGATACAATGTATTGAAGAAATCTAGATTGCTGTTAAGTCTTTCTTTTAGAATGGGTTGCGGGTTTTAATTCATTAATATGTAAATTCCAGAATTTCTTTCAAGTCATATTCCCGAGATAACTTAAGATTTTACAAAAGAATTGACATCACTGCTCAGACAAGGCATTAAATGTGTGAGGTGAGAGACTGTATCTATTCCATCCTTGAGTCAGACTGGTTCTAGTTCCAACGTAGGAATTTATAAAATGTTACATGGATTAACTGCCTGCATTCACTGCCTGCAGGTTATGTGCTTTTTGAGCAAAATAGATTGTATCTCCAAATACAATTCAGCCCATTGACGTAAATGTCTGTGTGTGTACATGTGAGGGAGAGAGGAGCATGTGTGTATGTGCATGCATATGTCTGCATGTATGTGTGTAAGAGAGAGTGTGTGTGTGTGTGTGTGCGAGCGTGTGTGTGTATGTGTGCGAGCGTGTGTGTATGCTTGATAGACTGTGAGAGGGTGTGCAAGTGGGGATTGTAAGTGTGTGTGGCTGAGAGAGAGAATATGTATGTGAGAGGGTCAATGTGAGTGTATGTGCATATAAGAATGTGTGAGTATATGTGTGAGTATATTGTAGTGGAGTCAACTGAAGTGTAACATAAACCCCAGATCCCGTTAAGGCCATCCTCATGGGTATCAAATGTGGCTATCGACCACTCCACCTCTGCACACTCCACGAAGCATGCACACACTCACACTCTGTCCCTCTCCCCCAACACACACACACTCTCTTTCTCTCTCTCTCACACACATACGCACACACACACATAAGTCAATGAGTGAATTCGCATTTGCAGAATTGTATTTGCAGATGCATTCTATTTTATATTACTGACCAGAGACAAAGTAATTTGTATTTTAACTCATCCATAAACACACCCTTGGCGAAAGCAAATTCAGCAAAACAGTGTGATTCTCATTGCAGTCTTCTCATTCTAACGCAGCAAAATGAAATACTGAAAGAACCCTTTCAACAACTGAGAGAGCCCTCAAGATTTTTTTGTAGCAGCAGAGAGAGAGCTCTATTGACCAGTTTCAATTCCAAAACACCAAGTTCAACAACAGAAAGCAGAAACTAAAACTCTGGGAGTTTGTGAGCCGAACTCCATCCACTCAGGATGTTGTTGTGTAAATTTTAAAAATATCAAAGCTATTTACTCTGCTTTCCATGGAGCAGACACCTCACCATTAGTTGACAATAGCTCTCTTCAAGAGAAACAGGACAAAATAAATCTCTCTTAAAGGCATATTTCCTACACACTGTAGTCCCATGTAGCCCAGACTGTGTTAGAATGAAAGCTTTCCTTCTCTGAAAGACATTTGTGAAGGAGATGGGATTCTTTTTTCCTGACAACTGATAACAGTTTACTGGTCACCATTAGACTGTTAAGTCTAGATTTGTATTGAATTCACCATCTGCCGTTGGGGATATCGAACCCAGCTCCCCTTGATCTCTGAACTCATTGTCTCACAAGACCAAAACGCCATCATCTCCCCTAATCTTTGACATTGAACTGGATCCACAGCAGCAGTCCCTGATACCAAGCTCCAAGAAGGCAGTGGAGTAGGATGTTCCAGCCAGAACTCATCCGCGCCACGTGTTCTTCTTTCTCTTTTCCTGCTCCTTTTCTTCCTGGCCGCTGGTGAGCAATGATTCCTTGCCTGTAGAGATGATTCCCGGCCTCTGGCAACCACTCCCGTCCTCTGGGGAGCACAAGTCCTTGCCTGCAGAGATGATTTGCGCCCTTTGGTGATGACTCCAGCCTGGCACAGCAGCCTTCTCTCACGGTCTCCTGGCCTGACCCAACAGCTTCCTGGCAGGTTGTGGGCAGCCTTATGGTTCCCATAGCAGCATTCCGGTGAGGCATGACATCCTCCTGGCCTGTTGCAAGGGTCTCCCAGCCTAGCGCAGCAGCCTTCCAGCATGGCGTGCCATCCTCCCATCCTGGCACAGTGGCCTCTCAGTGTGGCATCCTCCTGACCTGGTACAGTGGCCTTACAGCACAGTGACCTCCCCGCCTGGTGCAGCAGCCTCCCGGGGTGATATGGCAACGTCCTAGTCTGGCGTAGCAGCCTCCTTGCATAGCAGCTTCCCGGCATTGTGTGTCACTGGTGCGAACTGAAAACTAGCTGCCAGCGTGGTCTGCTGTCCTGAACGTTTACTTTTGTATCTCAGTCGGTACTGTAATTGGTGAGGTATAAACTCCTCACTATACTCATTGAGTATATGTGACAATAAATGCTATTCTATGTTTGCTCTCCTAGAACAAAATTGTGGTGCAATTCTGGTGATCTCCACAGAGAGTGCTGGTTAAACCGTGAAGACTCTTAGCCTGGGTGTGTGCTCCAAATCTGGGAGGGGGGGTTTCCATTCACAGGGAGAGGGACTAGGAGAGAAGTTTGGGTGCATGAACCTGGACATCAAGCAAGAAGCTTTGCTTAATCTCAGATAAAGTGTCTGATTTCTAAACTGGAAAGATGCAATGAACTATGTTACATGGAGTCAGATTTTATTTGTGTGAAGACTGTGGTTTAGAGGCTTGAACATGTGGAGGAATTCCATCACAAATATTGGACGTTGGGCGGCATGGTGGCTCAGTGGTTAGCACTGCTGTCTTGCAGCACCAAGAAGACAGGTTCAATCCCAGCTTCTGGTGACTGTGTGCTGATTACACATTCTCCCTGGGTCTGTATCAGTTTCATCTGGGTGCTTTGGTCTCCTTCCACAGTCCAAAAATGTGCAGGGTCGGTGGATTGGCCATGGGAAACACAGCGTTACTGGGATTGGGAGGCAGGTGTTTGAGTGCGATGCTCTTCAGAGAGCTGGTGTGGACTTGTTGGGATGAAGGACTTGTATCCACACTGTACAGATTTTTTAAAAAAGGCACTTCTTTTAATTTTGGTGCAATCTAACCTGGGACATGGTGGTTGGATTCACTGCTGAATACCTTCAAAGTTCTGATTGTCAGTGTGTTCAGTCCTGTGCATGAGAGAGTGACTCAATGTCCAATCATTCACCTGTCCATAATGTTGAGGGCATCCATTTCTGGTTACTGTGGAGTGATTCCATATCTTGTACTGTCCTTCATAAAGTGTGGATATAAAATTCTGGAGGCAATCTGAGCTGTGGAGACTCCAAAACCGAATGCAAACATTTTGCAGTTAATGTCCATGTCAGGTGTCTCCCATTCTCTACTTTATTGATTCCAGGTGTCTTCTTTTGGATATTGTGGTCTTATGGGAAGCTCCTGCCAGTCACAGTAACCTATGAAAGAGAAGAAACAACTTCTGATTCCACCAAAAAATATTGAGTACATTAATTTGTTTCTGGGGGTGATTTGCTGCTGATGCATTTCCCTATGCGTCTCTAGAAGGGCAATTGTTTGATTTGAGAGGTGTTACTATATTGGTTCAGATGATAAGACACAGAGCAACAATTATCTTTGTGCTAAAATCCATCATGCATAGAGAATATTTGATCAGTAACTTTGTCTCTTTTTTTCCTTTCTCTCTCTTACAGTTCGTCGAGCAGCAATTCTAATCTTATCTGAGGGCAAGTGTGGTCTTTCGACATGCACCGCTCGCTATCTGGTAACCATGGCAGTGTCTGATCTACTGTACGTTACTTTTGATATCATGCTTTCTAAGTTTATTTACTATTATTATCCATGGTGCCTTCTGGACATGACTCTTGTTTGTAGCGCTATCTATGCCCTGAGCCGCTTGACCGTTGATTGTTCTGTCTGGTTCACTGTCGCTTTTTCTTTTGATTGATTTGTTGCAATTTATATTCATCAGATGACATCTCAGTATTGCACAGAGAAAACTGCAATGAGGGTTCTAGCAATAATCTGAATTTTCCTTTCTTTAAAGAATATTCCCAACTATTTTC
The DNA here is from genome assembly GCF_037043375.1 of Chiloscyllium plagiosum. NCBI lineage: Eukaryota > Metazoa > Chordata > Chondrichthyes > Orectolobiformes > Hemiscylliidae > Chiloscyllium > Chiloscyllium plagiosum. The sequence goes on along the minus strand of NW_028270185.1, from coordinate 31,361,876 downwards.
GATTTGAAGCCGAAATGATCATTAACAGTGTTCCATGGTACTGTTACACCACCTACAGATATTATAATGATGCTCATTGGCTGAGTTATTGATATATTGAAACATTTTTAATACCACTTCTCCCATTCACTTTTATTCTCTTTCTGAACATCCTGAATACATGAGTGAGAATTTAAAATTAAGAATTTGGAGGATAGTGTGTCTGTGTTGGTTCTTGCAATCACAGGTTGATCAGGGAATATTGGAATTTGCTGGGATATGCAAAGCAGAAGGGAGGAAGACATTTTGGAGAAAGTAAAGGTATGGAGTTTATAATCTGGTCTCCAGCCGATATGGTGCTTGTTACAAAGGTCCAGATATAACAACCGCAAAATGACTGTTTCACCAAATATGAACTGAGGCAGGGGTTTAGGAGCTATTTTGCAGATGGAAGCAACTCTTCATAATGATGTAAATACCATTTTGAATTTATCACACCCCTCAATTCGAAGCCACAAGCAAACAGGGTTCATCCAGAGTCAGTTCACAGTGAGCTCTATGGAGACAGTGAGAGCCACAAAACATTTTTATGGAAGTACGAGACACATTTTTCAGGTAGTTAAGACACATAAGGGACTGAGGAGTCAAAGAAAAATAGAGAACGACCCCGAGATAGAGAGCAGAAAGAAATCAGTGACTTTACTCTTTGTTGTAGCTGTCAGCTTCATACTTCTCTGGTTGGTATATATTTTATATTTCTTCAATGTTGGTTATTATTTGGATGATTTTTATCTCTTTGAACTAATCACATTTATGCTGCGAGACTTAAGTTGCTGCATAAATGCATTTATTTATGTGGTGATGAAGAATAGTCTCAGAGACCAGTTAAAGTATGCAGTGAAATATCCACTTATAAAAATAATTCAATTGATGAATAAATGCATGTAGCTGGGAGTCAACATTAGGTGCAGCAGAGAACGGAACGAGGAGTCCACGTGAGGAATGGACCGAAAGGAGAAGGAGGAGCAGCAACATGATAACACTCCTTTCCTCATGGGCAAGGAATGACTCCATCTGAGGGGCAAAGTGAATGAGATTGGAGGTGCAAAGCCAGTGTAAAGTGCTGTCAGCAATGAGCAACAATTAGTAGAAAGTGGGACAACAAAAGCAAAACCGAAAAAGGAATTAAATATGCACAAAAGAAAATTCATCCGAAGCAAAAGAGGACAGTCATCTGAAGCAATCCATTCTCAGTGTGTGAACCAGACACAGATAAAATACATGACCTGGGGGAATTATCACTGTTCACTGCAGGCCACAGTGGAAAAACCAATGACTGGCTCCTGCCCATTCTTCCACACTGAAGTCTCTGATATATACATCTGGGAAAAGTGAAAAACAAAAGTTCCTGTTATAAAGACTAAATAATGTGATGTGTAAACAGCAAAAAAACTGCCTTTTCATTACAAACATATTTTCATCGATAATTTACTTTGCCCATTCACACTGTCTGCCCTCCTCTGAGACTGATATCACTCCAGTTCATTATTCATTTCTTTACACAATCTTTGTGAAAGTGGTTGGGAAACTCCAAGGCCCAATTAGAGGGCTTGGTGGCAGATGTGATCCGAAGCTTGGGAATGGGGTCGGATATGGAAAATGAGGCGACATCTCGTACTTCCGTGAAAATGTTTTGTGGCTCTCACTGTCTCCATGGAGCTCACTGTGAACTAACTCTGGATGAACCCTGTTTGCTTGTGGCTTCATATTGAAGGGTGTGATAAATTCAAAATGATATTTACATCACCATGAAGAATTGTTTCCATCTGCAAAACAGCTCGTATATCCCTGTCTCAGTTCATACTTGGTGAAACAGTCATTTTCTCGGTTGTTATATCTGGACTTTTGTAACAAGCACCATATCGGCTGAAACTAGATTATAAACTCCAGACCTTTACTTTGTCCAAATGTCTTCCTCCCTCCTGCTTTGCGTATCCCAGCAAATCCCAATATTCCCTGATCATCCTGTGATTGCAAGGACCAACACAGGCCTATTGTCCTCCAAATTCTCATTTTAAATTCTCACTCGTGTATCCAAAATGTTCCATGTTCTTCCACTGATTTCATTTTTTTTTTGGATTCTGTGAGTTTTGTTGAATAAACTCAATATGAAAGTGTTCGATGTTCTGCTATGAATGCAGCCTTCCCTTGAAGCCAAGATGCCACTTACATTCCCAAGCCATTTCTCATCTCGACTATCACCTCCCCAACAGCACTCACAAACCTATTTGGGGGAATTGTATGGATGTTCATTCCAGTCCTCCCAAGATATAAACTGTCCATCTTATTGAGTTCTAGCCTGCTCCAGAACTGGTCCTAATGCCTTGAAACATGCTGCCTGACCTTCTGAACCCGTTTTCCAGACACATGTTCAACCATCCAATTATTCTGCTCGGATTCTGATCAACACATGAGACTGGCAGTGATTCTGAGAATACTGTTTCCACATCCTGCTTTTCAATCTCATTCCTTGCTGCCTCAAATCTGTTTCATGGACCACATCTCCGCATTCCCACCGAGGTCTTTGTCACCAACATGGAGCAAAATACCTCTGTCGTTTGATCTTCCTGCAGCAGAATTTCCTGCAGCTGTTCTGTGATTTCCTTGACCCTGGTAGCAGGGAGGTTATCATCGCATGCTGAAGGTATGTTTATAACTGTAGAAACTCTACTCTGTTCCCCTAACTAACGAACCCATTATCAGTACAATGTACCCATTCTTCCTACCACCCTGTCCAGCTGACGTGACTCTGTCTGCGTTCCTCTGATGAATTCTTTCCATCACAAGCTTCCAAAGCAGGAAACTGATGTCTGATCTCGATCATCTCAGGGGACTGCTGAGATACCTGGCTGTCACGTATTCCTTATTTGCCCATACACACTAACTGTGGTGTAGCCACCTCCATAAATGTGTTATTCTCCTCATCCTCAGTCCCGTGGATGGCCTACAGTTACTCCCATTCTCGAAAACAGAGCTCCAGTTGATGCACACTGTCACATTTCCAAGAGATATGTTTATCTCTGACACTTCGAACCTCCCAGAATCCCACATTCCACAGGCTGACCATTTCCTTGCTCAGAGACAAAAAAAAACTGCAGATGTTGAATTCCAAGGGAGACAAGCAGGAGGTTGGAAGAACACAGCAAGCCAGGCAGCATCAGGAGGTGGAGAAGGCAATATTTTGGGGGTAACTCTTCTTCAGGACTGGGAGTGGGTTGTGGGGAGCTGCAGATAAAGGGGGTGGCACGGGGCAGGGTGTTGGTGGGGATCGGTGAAGACAGGTAGAGGGTATGACCTGGTTGGTCAATGGGAGGAGTGAATCCGGTTGGTGGCTTGGAGGAAGGGTCGATGAGAGGGATGGAAGGGAGAGGGAGGGGCTAGGAAGGGAATCAGGGGATGGGAAAGGGGGTTATTTGAAATTGTCTCATCTGTAAGGACTGTTTGGGGCACTGGATGGAGGTGAAGGGGGTGGTGTGCTGGTAGGTTTTGCATCATTGGTGAGACAGAGGTTCACCTGCCTCTCCTCCAACCTAGTTTACTGTATCCAGTGCTTCTGGTGTGGATTTCTCTACATCTGGGAGACCAAAAGTAAACTTAGTGAACAGTTTGCCAAGCATCTCAGCCAGGCCCACAGAGGCCGACAAGACCTCCCAGTCACAGGCCATTTTAATTCCCCTTCCCACTTCTGACATGACCATCCTTGGCTTCCTCTACTGCCACAACAAATTAAACTACAAATTGGAGGAATAATACCTCATCTTCCGTCTGGCCCGCCTGCAACACAGAGTACTCAACACTGAGTTTTCCAATTTCAAGTAACCCCCTTTCCTATCCCCGACTCCCTTCCCAGCCCCTCACCTCTCCTTCTAGCCACCAACTGGATTCATTCCTCCCATCGATCAAACAGCTTGTCTTGTCTTCCCCTATCTCCACCAAAACCTCAAGACAAAGATTTTTTTCATGGACCTTTCAAACCTCACCACCTTCTGCCTGATCACCTCGCTAATGGGATTTACACAATATAATGTGGTGTCTATGAAATGAAAATGTTTTGATCTTATTGCTGATCACATTCACTCTCAGACAGATCAGACAGAGACACGGTCAGTGTTTCCTTCCCTGTGTTTCCTGGAGCAGCCTCGTGTCTCCGATGAAGCCAGTTTATAAACCAATTGTGATGTATGAGCTCTCTCTGTGATGTACACAGTGAGGTCATACTTTGACCTGTCCAGTTCAAGAGGCCTCACTGCGATCAAACAGGGAGTTACTGAAACCCTCACTATAACGTCCCTCAGCCCCAGCACCCATCCCTATCTCTGTAACCTCCTACAGCACCTAGAATCCTTCCATCTCTGTCACTTCCATTAATCTCTATAAACCTCCCTATCTCTGTAAATTCTGCTAGCCCCTAAACTCTTCCCTACTTTGTAACATGCTCCAGCCCCTGCACACCTCCCCAGTTCTGCCACCTCCCAGAGCACCTACAACCCTCCCATCTCTGTTACCTCCTTTAGCCACAACAAGCCTCCCTATATCTGTAAACCTGCTCTATCTGTACACCCCTCATCTCTCTAATGTCCTCGAGAAACTACAAACCTCACTATCTCTTTCAATTCCACCATCCAACAGAACTCATCTCTATCTTTGTAACATTCCCCAGACACTGCATCTGTCCCTATCCCCGACATCCCTTCCTCTTTCTGTCACCATCCAGCAGTTACATCCCTCCCTGTATGAGAAGCCATCTTGACTATCAACATTATTCCATGTCTCTCCAACTGCCTCCAACCCATACCTCTGTAAACTCCTCCAGCTCCAACACCCCTCGTTATCTCTATAATTTCCTTCCAGCACCTACACCCTCCTTATCCCGTTCCAGCCCCTGCACTATCTCTCCAGGATATAGACGCTTCAGATAAGACAGGCAGGGAATCAAAAGTGGGAGAGGAGTTGCATTGCTGGTCAGGGATGATAGCACGGCTGTGCGAAAGGACACTCTGGAGGGCTTGAGTAGCGAGGCATTATGAGTGGAGCTGAGAAATAAGGATGCAGTTACATTGTTAGGGCTGTATTACAGGCCTCCCAACAGTGAGCGTGAGTAGAAGAATGAATAGGTAAACAGATTTTGGAAAGATGTAGAGGCAACAGGGTAGTAGTGATGGAAGATTTTAATTTTCCCAACATCGACTGGGATACACGTAGTGTCAGAGGTCTGGATGGGGCATAACTTGTAAGAAGCGTCCAGGAGAATTTTTTAGAGCAGTATGCCAATATTCCGATGAGGAAAGGGGCCATATTGCACTTGGTGTTGGAGAATGAGCCAGGCCAAGTGGTAGAAGTTGCGGTGGGGGATTTCTTTGGGAACAGTGACCACAATTCTGTAAGTTTTAGAATACTTGTAGACAAAGATGAGAGTGGTCCTAAAGGAAGAGTATTAATCTGGGTCAAGGCCAGTTATATCAAAATTAGGCAGGAGCTGGGAAATGTGGATTTGACACAGCTATTCGAAAGGAAGTCCACATTTGATATTTGGGAGGCTTTCAAAGATAGCTTAAAGTTAGTGCAGGGTAGGTAGGCATGTCCCATTGAAAGCAAAGGATAGGAAAGGCAAAATTCGTGAACTGTGGATGACAGGAGAAATGATACAACTAACCAAGAGGAAAAGGGAAGCGTACATAAGGTCAAGGCAGCTAAGAACAGAACAGGCCCTGGAGGAATATTGAAAGAGTAGGACCAGTTTTAAATGATGAATCAAGCCGGCTAAAAGGAGTCATGAAATAGCTTTAGCAAGCAGAATTAAGGCCAATCCCAAAGCCTTTTATTCTTATATAAGAAGCAAGTGGGTAACTAAAAGATAATGAAGGAAGTCTGTGAGTCGAACCTGAGAGAATGGGTTAGATTCTGAATGATTACTTTGCATCAGTATTCACTGAGGAGAGGGACATGATGAATGTTGAGATTAGAGATACATATTTGATTAGTGTGGATCACGTTAACATCAGTCAGGAAGTTGTTTTGGGTAGGCTAGAGGTTATTAAGGTGGACAAATCCCCAGAACCAGATGGGATCTATCCCAGATTGCTGAGGAAGGCGAGAATGGAAATAGCTGGGGCCCTGACAGATATCTTTGTAGCATCCCTAAAAACAGATGAGGTGCAGAAGGACTGGAGGGTTGCTCATGTTGTGCCCCTGTACAATAAAGGTAGAAGGAATATTCCAGGTAACTACTGAATAGTGAACCTGATGTCAATGGTGGGAAATATGTAGGAGAAGGTACTGAGGAATAGGATCTATATATACTTAGAACAGAATGGGCTCATCAATGATTGGCAGCATGGTTTTTTACGGGGGAGATTGTGCTTTGCCAACTTAATAGAGTTCTTTGAGGAAGTGACCAGGTTGAGAGATGAAGGAAGGGCTGTTGATGTCAAACACATGAACTTTAGTAAGGCATTTGATTAGGTTCCCCATGGTAAACCAATAGAGAAAGTGAAGCCACATGGTGTGTGGAGTGTCCTAGCTAGGTGGATAAAGAACTGGTTGAGCAACAGGCGACAGAGAGTAGTAGTTGAAGGGAGTTTCTCGAAATGGAGAAAGGTTCCACAGGGACACTGTTATTTGTACTGGGGCCTCTGTTGTTTGTGATATACATAAATGATCTGGAAGAGGGCGCTGTTGGTATGATGAGCAAGTTTGCAGATGACACGAAGATTGGTGGAGTATCAGAAAGCATAGGGGATTGTAAAGAATACAGGAGAATATAGATAGACTGGAGAGTTGGGCAGAGAAGTGGCAGGTGGAGTTCAATCCAGGTAAACGTGAGGTGATGCATTTTGGGAAGTCTATTTCTAGAGCGAATTGTACTGTAAACGGAAGAGCCTCAAGGAAAGTTGATGAGCAGAGAGATCTGGGAGTGCAGGAATCCTCATTCCTGAAGAAGGGCTTATGCCCGAAATGGTGATTCCCTTGTTCCCTGGATGCTGCCTGACCTGCTGCGCTTTTCCAGTGACACATTTTCAGCTCTGATCTCCAGCATTTGCAGTCCTCACTTTCTCCTAGGTAGAGATGAGCTTTTTCCCAGGGTGAAGGATTCAATAATGAGAGGTCATACTTTCAAGGTGAGAGGTGAAATGTTTAAGGGGGATACACACGGCAAGTACTTTACACAGAGGGTGGTAGGTGCCTGGAATGGGTTGCCAGCAGAGGTAGTAGAGGCAGCTACGGCAGATTAATTTGAGATGCATCTGGACAGATGCATGAGTAGGTGGGGAGCAGAGGGATACTTAGGTATTGGGCGACAGGTTTAGACAGTTGATTTGGATCGGATCAGGCTTGGAGGGCTGAAGGGCCTGTTCCTGGGCTGTAAATTTTCTTTGATCTTTGTTCACAACAAGCTATATCTGTATTGTCCAGTGCATATGTCGGAGATTTGTCATGTCAATAAAGATTGCTCATCAGTGACAGACAGAGTGGGTTTTTGGTTAGTACAGAATTCTTGGGATGTAACAGTGCCCTGAGAAGACGGGCCCATTGCACCAACAGCCTGAGGACATTTCCCTGTGTCTTCCCACTGAAACTGGGTTGGAACAGAATTTCTGTAAAACCAATGAATTGGTCACTTGACTCCAGATCCATTTCCTGAAAACTGAGAGTAAATGGACATTTTTGAGTTAATAATGAGAAACAGAAAGAATTGATTCAGAATCTGACAGTCATCATGCATCCTGTAAACAGTGAAGGGGACTTGACAGAGTACCTCCCTTTGTTATCGCTGTCACAGTTTTCTTTTGTTTTGATTCCTTTCAGATGACAGTTGGTAAGGATCCTGTAATTTACATCCCCATCTTCTGTTTCTTCTCTTTTCCCACTGCACCCTCCACCCCATTCCTTGCACCATTTTGGTTAATATTGTTACTCTGTCATTTCAGCCTCTCCTGCTCTCCAGACCATCACAGACTTTCCCTACTGCTCTTCTTCCCACCTTCCAGCTGAGACACAAGTAACAATGCAGGCAGTTCCCTCTCACACACACTCACATTATCACTGACAGAGATAGAGAGACACAGAAGGGTCATCACTCCCAAAGGCTCGGACAGAGACAGTGTTCAGTCTCACTAAGATCCCACGTTCAGTGATATATTTTTTATTCTAACACTCAAACAGAGCGAGAGAGAAAGGAGTCATTTCTCTCCAAATTGGTCTGTAAACAAATCCCAGCCTCCAAATCACAGCGACTATAAGATCAATAAGAACTGTGTTAATCTCTCAAGAGTAACCTACAACAACCAATTGAATAGTATGTTTAAGCAGATTTATAATTTGAAAAACTATATACTCCAGATGCTGTGAACATTAAATAAAAACAGAGACTATTGGAAATACTCAGTCACTTTCTCTGATGAAAGATCATTGACCAGAAACATTCATTGTGTTTCTCTCTCCACAGATGCTGTCTGATCTGCTGAGTGTTTGCTGTTTACATTCATGTAAGTTTACTCCATGTTCAGAAGGCACACAAGTTATTTAATTAAAACAAATATTCCCATAGAGTTCAGATTATTTATAATTGATATACCACATAGAAAACTATTTATACATTACAATAATAAAAATATAGTTACAATCAAAAATATGGAGATAAACATAAAATATATGGTCCTAATCCATCAGACATACAAAGAATAACAGTTCTGAGTGCTGAGTGATTAGATTAGATTACAGTGTGGAAACAGGCCCTTCAGCCCAACAAGTCCACACCGACCCACCGAAGCGAAACCCACCCATACCCATACCCCTACCCCTACCCCTACATTTACCCCTAACACTACAGGCAATTTAGTATGGCCAATTCACCTGACCCTGCACATCTTTGGACTGTGGGAGGAAACCGGAGCACCCGGAGGAAACCCACGCAGACACGGGGAGAACGTGCAAACTCCACACAGTCAGTCGCCTGAGGCGGGAATTGAACCCGGGTCTCTGGCGCTGTGAGGCAGCAGTGCTAACCACTGTGCCACCGTGCCGCCCACTCCTATGTACAATATCAAAGGCTGGCAAACAAACATGCTGTAATATCCAGAGATTGAATTAATCCCACTGTCAGCTCGAAAATCTTTAACCTTTGAATCAGGCCTATACTTTTCCATAGCGATTTTAAAACTGATAGAATTGTGGTAAGTGTTTCCCCACTAATACCTCAGTGACTTGCCCTGCCTTATTTCCCAAGAGAAGATTGGGTTTTGCCCCTTCTCTCAGAGGGCCATCTACATATTGATTGAAAAAGATTTATTGAATACACTTAAGAAATTCCTCCCAGCCATTACCAATCTGTGTTTGGAAAGTTAAGATCCCCTTATTATTCTTACACCTATCAGTGACTTCCCTATATATTTGCTCCTCAATATCCCACTGACTAATCGGGAATCTTTAATAAAATCCCATCAAAGTAATAACACTCTTTTTTCACAACTCAGATAGCTTCACTGGACGATCCATCAGGAACATCCTCTCTCAGTATTGCCGTGATGTTTCCCTAATCAAAATAGCCAGTCCCACTCCTTTGTTGCCTCCCCTTCCTATGAACAGTCATTTGAGCTCAATTTTGGAGCACCCAATCTTACTACTTCTGATGAAGGGTCACTGATTTGAAATGTTAACTATTTTCTCTCCATAGGTGTTGCCAGACCTGCTGAATTTCTCCAGCAGTTGTGGTTTACCCAGCTTCCGGCAGCAAGTCAAATTCCAAGTTATTTCTTCATTCCCCTTTCTCCTGCTGTGACTGTCATGTTCGGGATGTCCTGGTATTGGCTCATTTAATTAGTTTCAATGACATCACTGTCCTGTTTCAAGCCCATCCCCAGATGTCATCTCTCTGCTCCTCTCGTCAAGATTACGGTTGAAGAAATATGTGCGGCTATCTGGGGTTTTATTTCCAAATGCCGTTATTTCATAGTCATTGTAACAATGGGACACCGTTCTCCAATACAGTGTTTATGTCTTGACTATCTTTGATGCAGTTCCTTGGTCAGGGAAACATTTCTACTTCAAAACCAATTCCTGAGATGATACCTCAGACAAATCTTTCCCACAACAGGTTTATATTCATTAACATGGAATAAATCACAAACATAGTAACATGATTCACTGTGATTAAAGTAATAAAATACTAAGCGATGCATTGGATTATCATTTGTGTGTGTGCATTAGTGTGTGAATGTGCAGTGGCAATATTAATCATCTTGCACTTGACAGCCCTATAATTTTCATAGTTATCCTTTTGTTCTTCATTTCATAATAAACCACTTTTTCTTTTTGGTCTTACCCACTAACATTGCCCTGTCCTTCCTTGGCCTTTCCAAGTGTTTCTTTTAGTTTTCAGTTCACCCATTTAGACTCTCGGCAAAGCTTCTCATAGTTTTTGAATTGTTTTGTCAGGATCAGTATCTTTCTTTTACTGTTTCCTGTCACCTTGTCTGCTTGGGGACACCTATGGGGCACTAGATCTGGAAGCAGAATGATTTCTGTTGTTGGGTCATGTTTACACTGTTTCATCTAGAATCTCACTTTTGAAATCCTCCCACTGGTTTGTCATTATTTTATCTTCAAATATCTGCATCTAGTTGAACTTCGTCAGATAATCTCTCAGATTCATGAGATTTCCTTTATCAGACATGGATGTCTAATGTTGAGGGCAGAGGTGCAGGACCTGGCTGAGATGTATTGGAGGGCATTTTCAACCACGTGGGAGGGGACATTACGGTCTTTAAAGAAGGAGGCCATCTGGTGTGTTCTCTGGTGGAACTGGTTTCTATTTCCCCTACCCAAACTTTACCCCAGTGTCAACCTTCCAGTCAGCACTGTCCCCATGATCTGTCCCACCTGTCAATCTTCCTTCCCACCTACCTGCTCCACCCTTCTCTCTGACTTATCACCTTTATCCTCACCTCCATCCACCGATTGCACTCTCAGCTACCCACCCCTCTTCCATTTGTCTCTCCACCCCCGAGGCTCCCAGCCTCATTCCTGACGAAGGGCTCCTGCTCGAAAGGTCTATTTTCCTGCTCCTCGGATGCTGCCTGACCTGCTGTGCTTTTCCAACACCACTCTAATCTTGACACCGTGTGAGTCCTCAGGGCGGGCCTTGGTTCTCCATCCCTCTCTGATTGGTTAGAAAGTCTGTCCATCTCGAGCTTATAGCAAATAGAAAGTGTGGTCCCACCTTGGGACTGTCGTCTGGATGTGAATGTGAATGAAAAGAGAAATCACTTGAGAAACTCAGCAGGTTTGGCAGATTCTGTGGAGTTAAAGCAGAGGTAACGTTACAGATCCAGTAATCCTTCATCGTAACTGGTAGGAACCGACGCTGCACTCCCTCAATAGCCAGAATGTCTTTCCTCAAATTTGGAGTCCAAAACTGCGCACAATTTTCCAGGTGCGGTCTCACCAGGGCCCTGTACAGCTGCAGAAGGACCTCTTTGCTCCGATACTCAATTCCTCTTGTTTTGAAGGCCAGCATGCTATTAGCTTTCTTCACTGCCTGCTGTACCTGCATGATTGCTTTGTTGACTCCATTTAGGTAGTAATCTGCCTTCTTATTCTTGCCATCAAAGTGGGTAACCACACATTTATCCACATTAAACTGCATCTAGCATGCATCCGTCCACTCACCTAACCTGTCCAGGTCACCCTGTATTCTCCTAACATCCTCCTCACATTTCACCCTATCACCCAGCTTTGTGTCATCAGCAAATTTGCTAATGTTACTTTTAATACCTTCATCTATATCATTAATGGTTGGTGAAGGTTTGCAGCTTCCCTCATAGGTAGATCCACATACTGAATCAGAAAATGTTCTTGTACACCCTTAACAAATCCCTCTCCATCCAAGCCCTTAATACTATGCCAATCCCAGTCTATGTTTGGAAAGTTAAAATCACCAACCTATTATTCTTCCAGATAACTGAGATCTCCTTACAAATTTGGTTCCCAATTTTTCACTGACTATTGAAGGGCAACTGTAGTACAATCCCAATAAAGTGATCACCCCTTTCTTATTTCTCAGCTCTACCCGAATAACTTTCCTGTATGCATTTGCAGGAAGATCCACCCTAAGTACAGCTGTAATGTTATCACTAATCAGGAATGCCCTTCTCCTTCCTCTCTTGCCCACCTTTTTATCCTTCCGGTAGCATCTATACCCTGGAACATTGAGCTGTCAGTCCTGTCCATCCTAAGCCACATCTCTATAATTGCCATGCTATCCCAGTCCCATGCTGAGGTCATCTGCCTTACTTGCTAGGCCCTGTGCTTTAAATAAATGCAGTTTAATTTACTAGTCTTATTTCGTTCTCTGCATGGTTCCTGCCTCCCCTGATAATTTGATTTGCTCCTTTTCCCAACTTTTATTGAGGCCATGAATCCTGCAGCGAGTAACTCACCTCCTGAATCCCCAAAGCCTGTCCCACCATCAGGAAGGCACAAGTCAGGAGTGTGTGATGGACTACTCCTCACTTTCCTGAATGGGCAACTTTTCTCTCTTTCCTCACTGTCTCCTTGGGTCTCTCTCCACTAGCACCGCACTCCCACCCCCTGCCATCCTGGACCCTTTCCCACCCTGCACCAATTTAAATCCTCCTGCACAGTTCTAGGATATCTCCCTGCCAGTATATTCGACAAGCTTGAAAACCTTACAAAGTTTAAAAAATATTTGGATGAGCACTCGAAACATCACAACATTGAAGCCTATGGGATGCAGTATAATTTGGGTGAATGTGAGGTTATTCACAAGGAGGCAGGTTCCTACTTGAATGGCTGTAAATTGAGAGAGGGGAGTGTGCAGTGGGACCTGGGTGTCCTTGTGCACCAGTCACTGAAGGTGAGCATGCAGATGCAGCAGGTGGGAAAGAAGGCAAATGGTATGTTGGCCTTCATTGTAATAGGTTTCAAGTACAGGAGCAGGGATGTGTTGTTGCAAATATACAGGGCCTTGCAGAAGCCACACCGAGAATATTCTGGACACTTTTGGTCTCTTTTTCTGAGGAAGAACGTTCTTGCTCTCAAGGGAGTGCAGCGAAGATTTACTACTCTGATTCCGGGGATGGCGGGACTGACCTATGACAAGAGATTGACGAGGGTTAGGATTGTTTTTGCTGGAGCTCTGAGGAATGAGAAGAGATCTCATGGAGACCTATAAAATTCTAACCAGACTAGATGGGATAGATGCAGGGAGGACATTCCCAATGTTGGGAATGTCCAGAACCAGGGGTTACAGACTGAGGATTCAGGATGGATCATTTAGGACGGAGATGAGGAGACATTTCTTCACCCAAAGAGTGGTGAGCCTGTTGAATTCATTACCACAGGAAGTAGTTGATGACAAAACATTGAATGTATTCAAGAGGCAGTTACATACAGCACTTAGGGTGAATAGGATCATAGGTATGGGGAGAAAACAAGATTAGCTGATTGAATTGGATGATCTGCTGTGATTGTGGTGCATGGCTGAGCAGGCTTGAGGGGTCAAATGGCCTTTTCCTGCTCCTGTCTTCTATGTTTCTCTGTAGCATTGAATGCCACATTGTTTGGAGTAGACATTTCTCTCATACTTCATTGGTCTTAATTATGTCTATCTTACATTGATGTCATCTCACTTTTATTCTTCATCTGTGGAAATGACTTTTTGAGTCTACATCATCAAATGCCCTCAATTTTAAACATATATCTAAGCAGCTTCCCGCTCTTCCTTCCAATGTAAGTACACTGGCTCTTAAAGTTATTTGCCACTGTCCTGTCCATTCTGCTAACCTTCCTGTAATCTGCTACTTTATTACAATCTTCCTCAGTATTAGCCATAAGCCCCAATTTCCTGTCATCCACATAACTGCTATACCTCTGATCTCCAGACACAATTATTTTAGATAACTATTTTCAGGACTAGCACCCTATGGAACAACACATTCTTTCAGTCTGAGAAACTAGCTTTAAGATTTAGTGCTTATTTGTAGCTAAGCTTTTCCAACAATGTTTGTTTTTGCTTCTGATTTACAGTATCTGCAGTTCTTTTGGTTTTTAAATGAGTGTCCACCATATTGCTATCTATTCTGTTCCTTCTTTCCTGAATCCATGTTGCAACTTTAGTCATGCATTTACTTGGAGGTACCTTTTAAAGGTCCAGATATAATACAGTCTCAGTAGTACCTACCCATCCTGTTATGTCAGCAAACAATTCAATAGGGTTTGACACCAGTGCTGACTGCTCTTTATTGTATTCTCAGTTTTGGATAGTTTTCCATTATGGCTTTAGTAAAGACTGCAATATTTTTCCTACAATCAACTTTAAACAGGCTAACCTGCAGACTCATGGTACATTATTACCATGTTTGTGATTCAGTAGCTGAGGACTAAGTAATAAGGTCAAATATGCATTGAATATTATCAAACTTATACAAAATCTGTTTGATCAATGAGCTCATCTTGACCTAATGATGTCCAAAAGCTTTAAAAAAAGTGTTAAATGTCTGCCACCAAAACACTCACTGTTTTGATATCGTGGAAGTAATGGGCAGTATTATCTCTAGACCATTAACCCAGAGGCCCAAGTAATTTTCTGGAGAACCGAGATCAAATCCCAGTACAGTAGGAGTTGAAATCCTGAATTTAACAAAAGATCTGTAATTAAGAGTCACAACAGTGACCATTATCAATTGTTGGAAAAACCCATCTGGTTCACGAATGTTGTTTAGAGAAAGAAACTGCCATCCTTACCTGGTCTGGACTATATGGAACTCCAGACCCCCAGCAATGTGGCTGATGCTTAACTGCCCTGTCCCTCCTTGATGCTGTCATTCCTGCTGGAATTATGGTCTTTATGAGGTTCTTGTCATCATCAAGGAGGTGACCATTCCTCATCTGAGACTTGGAAGTGGAAAGTACTACGTTATAGAACATTACAGTGTAGTACAGGCCCTTCGGCCCTCGATGTTGCATCGACCTGTGGAACCAATCTGAAGCCTATCTCTCATCACTATTCCATTTTCATCCATATGTTTATCCAATGATCACTTAAATGTTCTTAAAGTTGGCAAGTCTAGTACTGTTGCAGGCAATGCGTTCCACGCCTCTACGACTCTCTGAGTAAAGAAACTACCTCTTACATTTGTCCTATATCGATCAGCCCTCAATTTAAAATTATGTCTCCTCGTGCTAGCCATTACCATCCAAGGAAAAAGGCTCTCACTGTCCACCCGTTCTCACGCTCTGATTATCTTATATGTCTCAAGTAAGTCACCTAACGAAAACAGCCTCAAGTCCCTCAGCCGTTCCTCATAAAACCTTCTCTCCATACCAGGCAACATCCTAGTAAATCACTGGGCCCTTTCCAAGGTTTCCATATCCTTCCTATAATGCTGTAAATAGAACTGTATAATACTCCAAGTGCAGCTTTCCCCAGAGTTTTGTACAGCTTCAGCATGACCTTGTATAACCTTGATTGAGCATGACTCAATCCCTCTACCAATAAAAGCTAACACAACATATGCCTTCTTAACAATCTCCCTCAGCATTGATTATTCTCAATAAACCAGCCTATATGGTCATCTGTGGCAAATAATTCCATCGATTCATTACTCTCAGAAAAGAAATTCCACCTGATGTCTCTAGGTTGGTGAGGGATTATTTGGGGATTATGCCCTCTGGTTCCAGACTCTCCTGCAAGAGGAAACAATCTTTCTGCATCGACCCTGTCAGATCCTCTGGGAATCTAGGATGTTTCAAGCAGGTTGCATCTCATGTGGAAAGGTCCCTGACCTGTACCAAACGGTTTCTCTCCACAGATACTGTCTGATTTGACAGGTTTTTAATTTCAGATTTCCAGGGTTGACAGCATTTTGCGTTTGTCTCAGGACATCAGACATGAACATAGAACATAGAACATCACAGCACAGTCCAGGCTCTTTGGCCCTGAAACCTATCTGAAGCCCATCGAACCTATACCATTCCATTCTCGTCCATATGCTTATCTAATGACCATTTAAATGTCCTTAAAGTTGGCAGGTCTGTAACTGTTGCAGGCAGTGCATTCCACACCCCCTACTACTCTCAGAGTAAAGAAACTACCTCTGACATCGGTCCGATATCTATCGCCCCTCAATTTAAAGCTATGTCTCTTTGTGCTTGCCATCACCATCCGAGGAAAAGGGCTTTTACCGTCCACCCGATCTAACCCTCTGATGATCTTAGATGTCTCAATTTAGTCACCTCTCAACCCTCTTCTCTAATGAAAACAGCCTCAAGTCCCTCAATCTTTCCTCATTACATCTTCCCTCCAAACCATGCATCTGAGTCAATCTCCTTTGAACCCTTTCCAAAGCTTCCACATCCTTCTGAGAATGCGGTGACCCGAACTGCACACAATACTCCAAGTCCGGCTTTCCCCAGAGTTTTGTACAGCTGCAGCATGACTTCATGGTTCCAAAACTTGATCCCTCTACTAATAAAAACTAACACACTGTACGCCTTCTTAACAGCCCTGTCAACCTGAATGGCAACTTTCAGGGAACTATGTACATGGACACTGAGATCTCTCTGCTCATCTACACTACCAAGAATCTTATCATTTGCCCAATAACCTCTATTCCTGTTACTCCTTCCAAAGTGAATCATTTTTCTGCATTAAACCCCATTTGCCACCTCTCAGCCCAGCTCTGCAATTTATCTATGTCCTTCCGTAACCTACAACATCCTTCGGCACTATCTACAATTGTACTGAAGTCAGTGTCGTCCGCAAATTTACTAACCCATCTCTCTCCGCCCTCATCCAGGTCGTTTATAAAAATGACAAACGACAGTGGATCGAAAACGAATCCTTGCAGTACACCACTAGTAACGGAACTCCATGACAAACATTTCCCATCAACCACCACTCTCTGTCTTCTTTTAGCTGGCCAATTCATGATCCAAACTGCTCAATCGCTGTCAATCCCATGCCTCTGTACTTTGTACAGTAGCCTACCATGGGGGATCTTATCAAACCCTTTACTGAAATCTATATACATCACATCAATAGCTTTACCCTCATCCATGTACTGTTTATCCCCTTCTCAAAGAACTCAATGAAACTTGTGAGGTATGACCTACACTTCACAAAACCCTTCATTCCTTCGGGTGGCACAGTGGCTCAACGGTTAACACTGTTGGTTCACAGCACCAGAGCCCGGGGTTCAATTCCTGCCTTGGGCATCTGTCTGTTTGCACATTCTCCCCGTGTCTGTGTGGGTTTCCTTTAGGTGCTCCGGTTTCCTCCCACAGTCCAAAGATGTGTTGGTTAGGTGAATTGGCCATGTTAAATTGCCCATAGTGTTAGGTGAGTTAGTCAGGCGTAAATGGAGGGGAATGGGTCTGGGTGGGTTGCTCTTTGAAGGGTCGGTGTGGACTTGTTGGGCCAAAGGACCTGTTTCCACACTGTAGGGAATCTAATCTAATCTAAAAAAAAACATGTTGACTGTCCCTAATCAACTTATTCCTATCAAGATGATTATAAATCCTATCTCTTGTAACCTTTTCCAATGCTTTACCCACAACCGAAGTAAGGCTCGCGGGTCTATAATTACCAGGGTTGTCACTACGCCACATCTTGAACAAGGGAACAACATTTGCTACCCTCCAGTCTTGTGGTACTATTCCTGTAGACAATGACAGCATAAAGATCAAAGCCAAAGGCTCAGCAATCTACTCCCTGGTTTCCCAGAGAATCCGAGGATAAATCCCATCTCTCCCAGAGTATTTATCTATTTTCACACTTTCCAGATTTTCTGACACCTCCTCCTTGTGAACATCAATCCCATCTGGTCAAATCGCCTGTATCTCAGTATTCTCCTCAACAACATTGTCTTTTTCCAGTGTCATTACTGACAAAAAATATTCATTTAGCGCTTCCCCTGTCTCTTCTGACTCCATGCACAACTTCACATTACTGTCTTTGATTGGCCTGAATCTTACTTGAGTCATTCCTTTATCCCTTCTATACCTGTAGAAAGCTTTAGTGTTTTCCCTGATCCTATCCACCAATAACTTCTCATGTCCCCTCCTCGCTTGTCTTAGCTCTCTCTTTAGATCTTTCCAGAAAAACTTATAACTCTCAAGCACCCAAACTGAGCCTTCACATCTCATCCTAATATAAGCTGCCTTCTTCCTCTTGACAAGAGATTCAACTTCCTTAGTAAACCACAGTTCCCTCGCACGACCTCCTCCTCCCTGCCTGACAGGTACATACTTATCAAGGACACACAGTAGTCGTTCCTTGAATAAACTCTACATTTCTGTTGTGCCCATGCCCTGCAGTTTCCTTCCCCAACCTATGCATCCTCCATCTTGTCTAATCGCGTTGTAATTGCCTTTCCTCCTTCTGGTGTGCACCTATCCCTTTCCATAGCTAAAGCAAACATAACTGAATCGTGGCATGACGGCTCGGAGGTTAGCACGGCTGCCTCACAGTGCTGGGGATCCGGTTCAGTTGAAGCCTTGGAGTCCGTGTGGAGTTGCACATTCTCCCAGTGTCTGCATGGGTGTTCGTTGTGTGCTCCAGTTTCTCCCCACAGTCCAAAGATGTGCCGGTTAAATGGATTAACTACAGTAAATGTGTGATTCTCTCTACAATGATTACAGGATAGGACAGGAAGCTGGGTTTGAGTCAGTGCAGACTCAATGGGCCAAATGGTCTTTTTCCACATTGTAGAGATTCTGTGATTGGGAATTCTTCCAAATAGTATCCTCGTCTCACCCATTTTCAGCTGTTCCTTCAACAGTCCTCCATTTATCATACGAAGGTGCAGCAATGTTCATTAGCAATTTTACATCATTCAGCTACATTCTCAATTCCTTCCAGACTAAGGCAGCTCACAACATGCCTAAAGCAGGACCTGGACAACATTAACTGGCAGGTAGTACTTACTAATGAAGAAGTTACCATTTCCAACAAGAAAATGTTCAACTGTCTGATTATTGAGAGTGTGGCAGAGACTAGATACTGAGTGACTGTCAAATTCTGTCCACCATTTACACATTAAAAGGTGGATGCAAGTGATGGAAGTTTGAAGTTTCCATTCACAAATGGAAATTGGTATTTGATCAGTTGCTAACTCTCAAGTGAAACTAAGATTTCTGTTAAGCAGAAGTACTGAGAGATAGAGAACAAAGGCAGGTAAAAGGGACTGAGCTGTAGATCAGCCAGGATCACAGTGGAGGAGGAACATGCCTGGAACATTAAACTGCCTCCTACTCTTTCCATGTTCCCAACTAAAAGGACAATCAAGAAGCTCCAGAAGAGCAGCCTGCCTGATCGCCATCTCGGACGGTTATCCATCCACTGCACCTGAACTATAGCTGTAAGACTGATCCTCAGAATGCATTACAGCAACTCATTAATAACTCACCCCAACAGTACCAACCAACCAACTCCACCTCCTATACCAACAGGAAAAACAAAGACATGCCATACCCACTACGGACATGCTATTCAGTTCCTTCATTCTACCGGATTAATATCCTGGAATTCCTGACACCTTCATCACTGGGACAGGTGAATACCAATGAGAAGGCCTAAGAACACCTTCTCAGGGAAACTGGGGCTGGCCAATAAATGTGGCCTCACAGTACGGCTCACTCCAGGAGAATAAAGCGGAAGAGAATAAATCACCGTTTGAGTGGATATACCGAAAACTATCAGAACTGGCTTCGGATTTTACAGGTTAACGTAAAACTTTAGCACTTACAGAGGTTTAAAACTTGCCGAGCACGCGGGTGTAAACGATAATAGTTAAAAATGGACAGAACGAACACAAGTCCCAAGGAGGAAGGACAAACTGGACGTGGGAACAAACACAGATTTGGAGTTTCAGTGGGACACTTTCTCTTAAAGTCTTAAGTTAAAAAAGGAAGCAATTCTTTTCTCATTCTGATTTTGTTTTGCACATTCATATGGAGTCACAGAGATGTACAGCATGGAACCAGACCCTTCAGTCCAATTTGTCCATGCCACCCAGACATCCTAAATTAATCTGCTTCCATTTGCCAACACTTGACTCACATCCCTCTAAAATAATCCTGTTCATCTACAGGGTATCTTTTAAATGTTGTAATTGAAGCAGACTCCACCACTTCCTCTGGCAGCTCATTCCATATACGCACCAATCACTCTGTGCAAAAGTTGTCCCTTAGATCCCTTTTACAGAGGAACCTCGATAATCCGACATTTGATGAATCGAATGATCCCAATGCGTGGCCTACTATGTTAACCGGCATTCATTTAACTGAACAAAATACCCCTGCTTGTGCCCTTTGGATAATTGATGTTCCTCTGTATATCTTTCCCCTCTCACCCTCAACCTATGTCCTCTAGTTCTGGACTCACCCAACCGAGAGAAAAGACCTTGTTTATTTACCCTATCAATGCCCCTCATTATTTTATAAACCTCTATCAGGTTACCCCTTAACCTCCCATGCTCCAGGGGATTGAAAGCCATCTGCCACTTTTCCGCCCAACTCTCCAGTCTATTTCTACCCTCCTGTATTCTCTGACAGTCCCTTATGCTTTCTGCTAATCCACCAATCTTCATGTCATCTGCAAACTTGCTGATCATACCAACAGTGCCCTCTTCCAGATCATTACAAACAACAGTGGCCCCAACACTGACCCCTGTGGAACACCACTGGTCACCTTTCTCCATTTCGAGAAACTCCCTTCAACTACTACTCTCTGTCTCCTGTTGCTCAACCAGTTCTTTATCAGGGAGAAAGTGAGGTCTGCAGACGCTGGAGATCAAAGCTGAAACTTTATTGCTGGAACAGCACAGAAGGTCAGGCAGCATCTAGGGAACAGGAGATTTGACGTTTCGGGCACATGCCCTTCTTCAGGAATGTTTCGGGCACATGCCCTTCTTCAGGAATGCATTCCTGAAGAAGGACATGTGCCCGAAACGTCGAATCTCCTGTTTCCCAGTTCTTTATCCATCTAGCTAGAACACCCTGCATACCATGTGACTTCACTTTCTCCATTAGTCTACCATGGAGAACCTTATCAAATGCCTTACTAAAGTCCATGTATATGACGTCAACAGCCCTTCCTTCATCTCTCAACTTGGTCACTTCCTCAAAGAACTCTATTAAGTTGGTAAGGCCCGATCTCCCCCTCACAAAACCACGTTGCCTATCACTGATAAGCCCATTCTTTTCCCTCTCACCTTGTACCTACAACTTCTAGTCTTGGAAATATACATTGCCTATTTCCCCCATCCATGCTCCTCATGATTTTATAAATAGCCCCAGCCTATTCAGCCTCTCCCAAGAACTCATAGAACATAGAAGAATACAGTGCAGTACAGGCCCTTGGGCCCTTGATGTTGCGCCGATCCAAGCCCACCTAAACTACACTAACCCACTATCCTCCATATACCTATCCAATGCCCTCTTAAATGCCCATAAAGAGGGAGAGTCCACCACTGTTACTGGCAGGGCATTCCATGAACTAACGACTCGCTGAGTGAAGAACCTACCCCTAACATCAGTCCTATATCTACCCCTCCTTAATTTAAAGCTATGCCCCCTTGTAATACCCGACTCCATACGCGGGAAAAGGTTCATACTGTCTACCCTATCTAACCCCCTAATCATCTTGTACACCTCAATCAAGTCACCCCTAAACCTTCTTTTCTCTAGTGAAAACAGCCCCAAGTGCCTCAGTCTTTCCTCATACGATTTTCCTTCCATACCAGGCATCATCCTGGTAAACCTCCTCTGCACCCGTTCCAATGCCTCCACATCCTTCCTATAGTATGGCGACCAAAACTGCACACAATATTCCAGATGCGGCCGTACCAGAGTCTTATACAACTGCATCATGACCTCAGGACTCCGAACTCAATTCCTCTACCAATAAAAGCCAGTACGCCATATGCCATCCTCACCGCACTATTTACCTGGGTGGCAACTTTCAGAGATCTGTGTACATGGACACCAAGATCCCTCTGCTCATCCACACTACCAAGTATCCGACCATTAGCCCAGTACCCCATCTTTTTGTTATTCTTCCCAAAGTGAATCACCTCGCACTTAGCTACATTGAATTCCATCTGCCATCTTTCTGCCCAGCTCTGCAGCTTCTCTATATCCTGCTGTAACCTGCCACATGCTTCCTCACTGTCAACAACTCCTCCGACTTTCGTATCATCCACAAACTTGCACACCCAACCTTCTAACCCCTCTTCCAGGTCATTTATAAAAATGACAAACAGCAATGGCCCCAAAACAGGTCCTTGCGGAACACCGCTAGTGATGGCACTCCATGAAGAAACTTTGCCATCAACTACTACCCTCTGTTTTCTTCCATCCAGCCAATTCCTAATCCAAACCTCCAACTCACCCTCAATGCCATATCTCCGTATTTTCTGCAGTAGCCTACCATGGGGAACCTTATCAAATGCCTTACTAAAATCCATATATACCACATCTACCGCTTTCCCCTCATCAACCTCCTTCGTCACCTTTTCAAAGAATTCAATAAGGTTTGTGAGGCACGACTTGCCCTTCACAAAACCATGCTGACTATCCTTGATCACATTATTCCTATCCAGATGTGCATAAATCCTATCCCTTACAATTCTCTCTAAGACTTTGCCCACAACAGAAGTGATACTCACCGGCCTATAGTTACTAGGGCTATCCCTACTCCCCTTTTTGAACAAGGGAACCACATTTGCTATCCTCCAGTCTTCTGGGACTACTCCTGTAGACAAAGAGGACATAACAATCAAGGCCAATGGCTCTGCAATCTCCACCCTTGCTTCCCAGAGAATTCTAGGATAAATGCCATCAGGCCCAGGGGACTTATCTATTTTCACCTTTTCCAGGATTTCCAACACCTCTTCTCTACATACCTCAAAGCCATCCATTCTACTTATTTGTGACTCAGTATTCTCATCGACAACAATGCCCTGTTCCTGAGTAAATACTGAAGAAAAGTATTCATTCAGTATCTCCCCAATCTCTTCCGCCTCCACACGCAACTTCCCACTACTATCCTTGACTGGACCTATTCCTACCCTAGTCATTCTTTTATTCCTAACATACCTATAGAAAGCCTTAGGGTTTTCCCTAATCCTATCGACTAAGGACCTTTCATGTCCCCTCCTTGCTGCTTTTAGCTCTCTCTTCAGGTCCTTCCTAGCTACCCTATAACTCTCAATCGCCCCAATTGAACCTTCACGTCTCATCTTGAGATAGACCGCCCTCTTCCATTTAACAAGGGATTCCAATTCCTTATTAAACCACGGCTCCCTCGCACGACCCTTTCCTTCCTGCCTGACAGGTACATAACTATCAAGGACACTCAATAGTTGCCCCTTGAACAAGTTCCACATATCATTTACACTCTTGCCTTGGAGTCTACTTTTCCAAGCCACACATCCTAAGTCATGCCTCACCGCATCATAATTTCCCTTACCCCAGCTATAACTCTTGCCCTGTAGTACACACTTATCCCTCTCCATCACGAGTGTAAAAATCACCGAATTATGGTCACTATCCCCAAAGTGCTCACCTACCTCTAATTCTAACACCTGGCCTGGTTCGTTACCCAGAACCAAATCCAGTATGGCCTCACCTCTTGTTGGCCTGTCTACATATTGTGTCAGGAAACTCTCCTGCACACATTGAACAAACACTGACCCATCTAACGAACTTGAGCTATAGCTTTTCCAATCAATATCAGGAAAGTTAAAGTCCCCCATAACAACCACCCTATTACTGTCACTCATCTCCTGAATCACCTTCCCAATCCTTTCTTCAATGATTCTAGGAAACTCAAAGCCTTTAATCCTACAACATCCTTGTAAAGCTTTTCTGAACCCTTTCAAGTTTTATAACATTCTTCCTAAAGCAGGGAGAACAAAATTGAATGCAGGATATCAATAACCGAATCAATGTCCTTGACAGCCACAACATGATCTCCCAACTCCTATATTAAATGCACTGACAATAAAAGCAAGCAAACCCTGGCATTGCAAAGTAGAGAGAGTGGGAACCGGCAGTGTGAGGGAGAGAGAGAGTGGGAGCGGGCAGTGTGAGGGAGAGAGAGAGTGGGAGCGGGCAGTGTGAGGGAGAGAGAGTGGGAGCGGGCAGTGTGAGGGAGAGAGAGTGTGGGACCGGGCAGTGTGAGGGAGATGGAGAGTTGGAGCGGGCAGTGTGAGGGAGAGAGAGTGGGAACCGGCAGTGTGAGGGAGAGAGAGAGTGGGAGCAGGGAGTGTGAGGGAGAGAGAGAGAGTGGGATTGGGCAGTGTGAGGGAGAGAGAGAGTGGGAGCAGGCAGTGTGAGGGAGAGAGAGAGAGTGGGAGTGGGCAGTGTGAGGGAGAGAGAGAGTGGGAGCGGGCAGTGTGAGGGAGAGAGAGAGTGGGAGTGGGCAGTGTGAGGGAGAGAGAGAGTGGGAGCGGGCAGTGTGAGGGAGAGAGAGAGTGGGAGCGGGCAGTGTGAGGGAGAGAGAGAGTGGGAGCGGGCAGTGTGAGGGAGAGAGAGTGTGGGAGCGGGCAGTATGAGGGAGAGAGAGAGTGGGAACCGGCAGTGTGAGGGAGAGAGAGAGTGGGAGCAGGCAGTGTGAGGGAGAGAGAGAGTGGGAGCGGGCAGTGTGAGGGAGAGAGAGAGTGGGAGCGGGCAGTGTGAGGGAGAGAGAGAGTGGGAGCGGGCAGTGTGAGGGAGAGAGAGAGTGGGAGCGGGCAGTGTGAGGGAGAGGGAGAGTGGGAGCGGGCAGTGTGAGGGAGAGAGAGAGTGGGAGCGGGCAGTGTGAGGGAGAGAGAGAGTGGGAGCGGGCAGTGTGAGGGAGAGAGAGTGGGAGTGGGCAGTGTGAGGGAGAGAGAGAGTGGGAGCGGGCAGTGTGAGGGAGAGAGAGTGGGAGCGGGCAGTGTGAGGGTGAGGGAGAGGGAGAGTGGGAGCGGGCAGTGTGAGGGAGAGAGAGAGTGGGAGCGGGCAGTGTGAGGGAGAGAGAGTGGGAGCGGGCAGTGTGAGGGTGAGGGAGAGGGAGAGTGGGAGCGGGCAGTGTGAGGGAGAGGGAGAGTGGGAGCGGGCAGTGTGAGGGAGAGAGTGAACAAGTTATCAAAAATTGTGGAACAGGAGCCTTCGGCCCATCTGCTCCTGGCTGGCCAGATTTCCTGTCCCTCTCTCCTTCTAGTATATATTTTCCTTCCCTCTGGAGTTCTGTCGAGAGGCAGCAGTGGTGATGCATTGTGAGAAGTGTGGCAGCGGCCGTGGGTCCTGAGTGCTGTCAGATGGCCATCTGGGGCGTGGATGTGGCCGTGGGCCTGAGCCTAACATGGTCAGAGCAAACCAAAAGTGTTGATGGGGGAGATACCCCCCACCCCTATCCCCAGCATCTGCAGCATCGAGAGCAGGGAGATAGAGGTTTCCCAAACAGCGGGCCCAAGCAAAGGGGATCGAGCCTTCACAGGGAGCACTTCAGAAACACTGGGCAACTTTTACTGTTATTATTTTATTGCGCCACTTAACAGTACGAAGGACTGTAATGTTAACATTTAACTTTATGTCTTGATTTTTCTACTTAAACTAAAAAACACAGTAATGCTTTCCCTCTAACTTAGTTTTTGTGTTACTACGCGTACCGTGTTTGATGACATTGTGCACATTTCACTGTATTCCTGTACCCCTGTACTTGAGAACACATAACAATAAAGTTTACATCTGAATCTGAATACCAAACACCTTCTTCACTCCCCATCTACCTGTGACTCCACTTTCAAACATCTATGAACCAGCACTCCAAGGTCTCTTTGTTTAGTAGCACTCCCCAGGACCTTACCGTTAAGTGCATATGTCCCAGCCGGAATTGCCTTCCCAAAATGCAGCACCTCACATTTATCTAAATTAAATTCCACCTCCCACTCCTCAGCCCAGTAACCCACCTGATCAAGGTCCCAAGGTACTCTGTGGGAATTTTTGCTCTCCACTACATATCCAATTTTAGTGTCATCTGCAAAATTACTGACTTTACCTCCAATATTCACATTCAAATTGTTTATATAAATGGCAAAAAGCGATGACCCAATATCGATCACTGTGTCCCACCGTTGGTCACAGGTCTCCAGTCTGGAAAGCAACCTCCATCACCACCCTCTGCCTCCTTCCTTCTATCTCCAAATGGCTCGTTCTCCTTGTATTCCATGTGACCTCATCTTGCTCACCAATCTATCATGTAGAACTTTGTTGAATGCCTTACTGAAGTACTTATCAATCACTTTCACCTCACTGCCTTCATCAATCCTGATTTGGAGTTGCCAGTGTTGGACTGGGGTGAACAAAGTTAAAAATCACACAGCACCAGGTGATAGTCCAACAGGTTTATTTGGAAGCACTAGCTTTTGGAGCACTGCTCCTTCATCAGGTGGTTGTGGAATATAAGATCATAAGACACAGAATTTATTGCAAAAGTTTACAGTGTGCTGCAACTGAAATTATATATTGAAAAAGACCTGGATTGTTTGTTATGTTTCTCATCTTTTATAGTAGCCATGTTGTTTTCAGTTGTTTCATATGAAAATCCCAGCACTTTTTTTAAAGTTACATTCTCAAGTGAACTTTACCAGTAGATGCCATGTCAGCTCAGGTAATACATTGAAGGTGTGAGGTACCCTGTGGGGGGCTGTCTGGGCCCCAATATTCAGACTGATTCTTTTTCTGAAAAAAAGGATTTTCACAATCTCACATGGTTTTTGAGCAAAATAAAGTGTACTTCTGCACGTACAAATTCACCCCACAAATTTGTGTATATGTGTGTGTGTGTGTGTGTGTGTGTGTGTGTGGTCGGGGGGAAGGTGTGTATGAGTGTCTGTGAGAGAGTGTGCGCATGATTCTGAGTGTGAGTGTTATGAGAGGGTGTGTATATGTGTGAGTGTCGGTGTGCATGTATGAGTGTATGGGCGAGAGCTTGTGTGTGAGAGAGGATCTGCGTAAGTGTATGGGTCTGTCGCAGTGTGTGTGTTTGTGAGAGAGTGTGTGTAGTGCAGTGGGGTCACCTGGAGTGTGACATGACCCCAAAGTCTCAGTTGAGGCCATCCCCCTGAGGACCAAACTTGGCTACCAGCCTCTGCTCGCCCACTTTATGTTGTAGCCTGTCCCAAAGTCCAACTTGGAGGATGGTCAGCCAAAGGTCTGAGGTCGAATGTCCTGGATCGCTGAAGTGTTCTCCGACTGGGTGGGAACATTCCTGTTTTGTGATTGTTGTGTGGTGTCTATTCATCCATTGCCATAGGCTCTGCTCGGTCTTGCCAATGTACCATGCCTCAGGGCATCTTTGCCTGCAGCAGAGGAGATAGACCACATTGGCCAAGTCACATGATTACCTGTCATGTACCTGGTGGGTGGTGTCCCACAGGTAATGGTGGTATCCGTTTCAACACTCTGATACGTTTTACAGTGTTCACTGTGACAAGATTGTATGGTGTTGTCCTGAAAGTCGGGCAGTTTGCTTCGAACATTGATTTGTTTGAGGTTTGGTGGTTGTTTAAAGGCGAGAAGTGGAGGGGAAGGGAAGGTCTTGATGAGGTGCTCATCCTCATTGATAATGTGTTGCAGGCTGTGAAGAACATGGTGTAGTCTTTCAGCTCCTGGGAAGAACTGGACAATGAAGGGTACCCTGTTGGTTGGTACCCCAATGTCTGTCTCCTGAGGAAGTCATTACGGTTTCTCGCTGTGCCCTCATAAGAACGGGACATGATGCTCAACTCATCTACTGCCTGTTCCAACATGCCACAGCAAGAAACCATAATGATCTCCTCAATTCACCTAACCTGCACATTTTTGGACTGTGGGAGGTAACAGGAGCACACGGAAGAAACCCACACAGACACAGGGAGAATGTGCAAACTCCACACAGTCAGTCGCCTGAGGCGGGAATTGAACCCGGGTCTCTGGCGCTGTGAGGCAGTAGTGCTAAAGGAGACAGACGACAGAATTCTGTCGGACGGGGATTTATCTGTTCTTGTACAGGAATCTAAAAGAGTAGTATACAGGTACATCAAAGAATTTGGTAGTCAGATGGAATATTGACCTTTAACGTTAGGGAATAATGTATAAAAGGAGGGAGGTCTTACAACCGCACAGTCACTGTTCAGACCACACATTGAGAATTGCGTTCAGTTTTAGTTTCTTTTATTAAAAGAATATACTTGTATTGGAAACAGTTCAGAGAAGTCTCAGTTCCTGGGAGGAAGGGATCCTTGTTTCAGAAACCCCAGAGACACTGATTAGAAACGTTAACTCTCTTATCCCTCCACAGATGCTGCCTGACCTGGTGCGGTTCTTATGTGATTTCTTTCTTGTGTTTTCCAACAAGTTTCTATATCGAATAGTAAACATCCCAGAGTGAGTTACAGACTGGAGTCTAATCAAGGGGTTCGGAGTAGTGATCTGACTGGAAAGACACTGGAATTCTGAAGATGTGATTGCATAGACATTTTATTCTCAATAGTATCCAGGGGAAGGGTCTTTTTAAAAGTAAAACTCAATACTCAAACTTCCATGTGCACTAGTCTGGGAAAGCCACATCTGGGACTGTACCCTCCAAGGTGGGTCTGTATCTCAGTGACCTGGAGTTGTTTCTTGGTTACTGCCTTTTCATAGCATCCCTGTTGCAGTGTTTTAAATGCAGGAAGAGCTCACTGAACAAAGAACAATAGAGCACAGGAACAGGCCCTTCGGCCCTCCAAGCCTGTGCTGACATTTTTTACCCTTCCATACTAAAACTGTCTTCATTTCCAGGATCCGTATCCCTCTATTCCCTTCCTATTTGTGTATTTGTCCAGGTATTCCCTTGAATGCTGCTAATGTGTCTGCTTCTATCACCTCCTCTGGCAGTACATTCCAGGCACTCACCACCCTTTGTGTGAAAAACGGGCCTTGCACATCTCTTTTAAACTTCCCTCCTCGTGGTTTGAACCTGTGCCTTTTGTAATTGACCCCTCCACCCTGGGAAAAAGTCTCATATTTCCACTTCACCCAATGGCATTCACAATCTTATAAACTTCTACTGGGCCAGCCCTCAATGTCCTGCATTCCAGTGAAAACAAATCCAGTTTATCTAACCTTTCTTCAAAATCCCACATACCAAGGCAATACCCTGGGAAACCTATTCTGTACCCCCTCCAAAGCATTTATATCCTTCTAGTAATGTGGTGGTCAGAACTGGACACAATATTCCAAGTGCAGTCTAACTGAAGTTCTACAAAGCTGTAGCATAACTTTCCTAACATAGAAATCAGAGAATTCCTATAGTGTGGAAATAGGCCATTTGGCCCAACATGCCACACCGATCCTGAGAAGAGGTATCCCACCCTTACCCACTCCTCTCCCCTCCCTTATTACTCTATATTTCTCCTGACTAATGCGCCTAACCTACATATCCCTGAACACCATGGGCAATTTAGCTTGGCCAGGTCACTTAACCTGCACATCTTTGTACTATCCATATACTCAATGCTCCTTCCAATGAAGGCAAACTTGCTATAAGCCTTTTTTACCCCCGTATCCAGTAGCACTGCCACTTTCAGTGAATTTCATGTTAAATAGGTTTGTCAAGATTTAAAAGATTAATGTTTTTTGGGAACTCATCTGCGAGGGACACGACAGGAGATTCTGCGGGAGTGAGTGTGAATCGAGGATAGTATGTTGCTTTTTCTGGTGCCAGGGTGAAGGATGTCTCAAAATGTTTGAAACAGATTGTCAAAGGGGAGAGTGAGAAGCCGGAAGTTGTTGTACACATTGATAGGAATGACATTGTACAAGAAAAGGTTGAAGCATTACAGAGTGAGTGTAAGAGGTTAGGTAGAAGGTTAATAAACAGATTATGAAAAGTAGTAATCTCTAGTTTACTTCTGCAGTCTGCAGTCCTCACTTTCTATTGAGAAATGGAAAAGACTGGCAGTTCAATGTTCTGTTTTAGGGCCCTTTAAAGATCAGCAAGACCACCTGTGGAACTACAGGAGACATGGGCGATGGTAAACAAATGTTTTACAGAAGTATTTATTGTGAAGAAGAAGATGGAATCAAGAGAACTTGGGGAAATAAATAGTGACATCTTGATAAATCTCCACATTACAGAGGAGGTGGTGCAGGGCAGGTAGACAGGGTAATGAAGAAGGTGTTTGGTATTTAGATATAGACTTAAGCTTAATTGTCACATGTACTCAAGTACAGGAGAACAGTGAAATGTGTGACAATGTCATCAAGCACGGTGCCATCTCAGGTACCAAGGTACCTAAGTACAAGACGTAGGTGCATGGAGAAACACAAAAACTGAGAAGGAAAGCATTCCCGTGTTTCTTTTATTGGTCAGTACATTGAGTATAGGAGTTGGGACGTCATGTTGTGGCTGTGAAGGACATTGGTTAGCCCACTATTGGAATGCTGTTTTCGAATCTGGTCTTCCTCCTCTAGGAAGGATATTGTGAAAATGGTTCAGAAAACATTTACAAGGATGTTGCCAGGGTTGGAGGGTTTGAGCTATAGGGAGAGGCTGAATAGGCTGGGGCTACTTTCCCTGGAATGTCAGAAACTGAGGGGTGCTCTTGTAGGGATTTATAAAATCAGGAGTGACCAGGATAGAGTAAATAGACAACGTCTATTTCCCAGGTGATAAGAGTCCAAAAGCAGAGGTCATAAGTTCCAGGTTAGAGGGGAGAGATTTCAAAGGGACCGAAGGGGCAGTTTTTTTCTTGCAGAGGGTGATGTGTGTATGGAATGAGCTGCCAGAGGAAGTGGTGAAAGCAGACACAATTACAACGTTTAAAAGGCACCTGGATGGGTATATTAATAGGAAGGGTTTAGAGGGACGTGGGCCAAGTGCTGGTGAATGGGACTAGATTAATTTTGGATATTTGTTCAGCATGAATGGGTTGAACTGAAGGGTCTTTTTCCATGCTGTACATCTCTATGATTCGATAACAACTGGGAAGTGCATGGGGCAGACTGACTAAGTACTGGCACAGGACTGACCTAAACAATTTTCAACATTTAGCCAAATGGCCTGCCAATGACCATGCCTCGTGGTTTTCTCTATACTGATGACTTAGAGTCATAGACGTGTGCAACACAGAAACAGACGCTTCCATTAAAGCCGTCCTCCCTGAACAGATCTGGTCCCATGTGTCAGCATTTGGCCCTTATCTCCCTAAACCCTTCTTATTCAAATATCCATCCAGATGCTTTCCAAGTGCTATAACTGGGGAAGTGTTCCCTGGAGGATGAATGCCTCATATTCTGCCTTGGGAGCCTGCAGCCACTCGGGTTAAATGTGGATTTCAACAGTTACCTTATTTACCCTCCCCCCACATTATCCCAGTCCCAAGCCTCCAACTCAGCACTGCCCTCCTGACCTGACATCACCTTTCCTGTCTGTCTGCTCCACCCCACAGCCCTCTGACTATCACCTTCACCCTCACCTTCATCTGCCTATCGCTTTCCCAGCTACCTTCACCCTAGCACTACCCCCCAGCCCCCTCCCATCTATCTCTCCCGGCCTACAAGCCTCATTCCTGATGAAGGGCTTATGCCCAAAATGTTGATTCTCCTGCTCCTCAGATGCTGCCTGACCTGCCGTGCTTTTCCAGCACCCCACTCTAGACACTGATCTCCAGCATCTGCAGTCCACTAGTTTCATGCTACTGTGTATCACAGGAGAGTCATGGCTGGTCGAGTCCCATAGAGACAAATGTAACCCATTGGATCATTGTTTCTGGAAGGTTTATTCTTCTCGAAGGACTCTGCAGGGTTAGTGGTTTGACCAGACCCTCCCACAGACCAGTTTCTGCTGTCTCCATGGTGTAGGTTAGAAGTGGATGGAAGGCGGACTGTTGGTTGACTTCACATCACACATTCTGGAATAAAATGATGCTGTGATTTTGTAAAATGCCAGACTGTGAGGGAGTTGGGGAACAGATTGCTGGGCCTTTCACTGAGATATCCGTATAATTGACAGCCAAGGCTGAGGTGCCAGAAGACTGGACCGTGGCTACCATCGTGCTATTATTTAAGAAAGATGGTAGGGAAAAGCTGGGGAACTATAGATCTGTGAATCTGCTGTCAGTGGTGGGTAAGTTTTGAGAAAAAAGAAGTTAAAAAGGTAGATGAAGAGGGACAGATTGTTTATACATGAAGCTTATGGGGAGGCCTGAGCGGACAGTGAAAACTGAATAGTGGATTATTGAGAAGGAATTGTTGTTTTCATTTGTTCAGTTAAGTGTTTGATTTCTTTTTAATGTTTTTACTTTTTTTTGCATGCTTCATTTGAAGTCTCTGGGTAAGGAAAGGTATTTAATTTTATATATAAGGTGCTACTGAGAGCTTCTTCTTTTTCGGATTAATGTTACTGACAGCCTGCGAGAGACATTAAGGTGTGATGACATGGAGGTGTGATAATCACAGCAGGATCATTCAGATAGATAACTGCCCGTCAGGAAGGGTATGAAGTTGGTTTAGAAATCTCCTATGGATATTCCTCTCTCAAACAATATTCCGTTTTGGGTATCATTGAATAGGGAAAATAGGAATGGTTGTCAGATCTTGGGCACCAAAAATGAATTTCATGTTAAATAGGTTTGTCAAGATTTAAAAGATTAATATTTTTTGGGAACTCATCTGTGAGGGGCACAGACAGGAGATTCTGCGGGAGTGAGTGTGAATCGAGGATAAAGTACGTTGCTTTTCTGGTGTCAGGGTGAAGAATGTCTCAAAATGTTTGAAACAGATTGTCAAAGGGGAGAGTGAGAAGCTGGAAGTTGTTGTACACATTGATAAGAATGACATTGTACAAGAAAGAGTTAAAGCATTACAGAGTGAATGTAAGAGGTTTGGTAGAAGGTTATTAAACAGAATATGAAAAGTAGTAATCTCTAGTTTACTTCTGGTGCCAAGTTCTAATGAGTGAAGGAATAAGAGGATAGGGCAGATAAATCAATGGTTGAAGAGGTGCTGTAATGGAGAGGGATTCAGTTTCTTGGATCGTTAGGATCTCTTCTCAGACAGAAGAGATTTAAAAAGGATGGGGTTCGCCTGAACTATAAGGGGACCAATATTCTGGTGGGGAGATTTGCCAGTTCAATATTAGGAACTTGTGAACGTTTAGAGAGGTGAGTGAGGGCTTCCTAAGTAACTTTGAAAATGGAAAGAAAGATGACAATGGTTCTGAATCAGAAAACAGCTAGATATTTAGAAAAGGCAGACAAGAACAAGTCAGAACAGAGAAACTCTGAACACTTAAACTGCATTTATTTCAATGTAAGAGGCCTTATTGATAAGGCTGATGGACTCAGGGCATGTCAGGGAACTTGGGACTGGGATGTCATTGCT
The DNA here is from genome assembly GCF_037043375.1 of Chiloscyllium plagiosum. Lineage (NCBI taxonomy): Eukaryota > Metazoa > Chordata > Chondrichthyes > Orectolobiformes > Hemiscylliidae > Chiloscyllium > Chiloscyllium plagiosum. The sequence goes on along the minus strand of NW_028270185.1, from coordinate 31,328,444 downwards.
ATTACAGAACTTGGCTGAGGAATGGAGAAGAGTCGACAAGTGTGGTGCTGGAAAAGTACTGCCGGGCAGGCAGCATCCAAGGAGCAGGAGAGTCGCTCTTCACTAGAAATGAGGGGATGGCCCAAGGGAGAGATAAATGGGAGGGATCTCGGGCTGGGGGCAAGGTAGCTAGGAATGTGATAGGTCGATGGAGGAGAGGAGTAATGGTGATAGGTCAGAAAGCAGGGTGGAGCGTGATAGGTGGGAAGGAAGATGGACAGGTAGGATGGTTCAAGAGGGATGTGCCAAATGGGAATGTTGGATCTGGGATAAGATGGTGGAGGAAATGAAGAAACCGAGGAAATCTACATTGATCCTGTGTGGTTGGAGGGGCCCAAGGTAGAAGATGAGGCTTTCTATCTGCAGGTGGTTAGAGTTTGGCAAACACTTTAACTCCCGCGCCCCCTCACTCTGGCAAGGCCATGCCAGTCCTGGGCCTCCTCCACCGCCAAACTCTGGACACCCAACATCTGGAGGAAGAATATGTTATCTTCTGCCTTGGGACCATGGAACCACATGGGATCAATGTAGATTCCACCAGCTTCTTCATTTCACCTTCCCCCTCCTTATCACAGAGCCAAACGTCCAATCAGGCACCACCCTCTTGAACTGTCTGACCGGTCCATCTTCCTTCCCACCTACCTGCTCCACCCTCCTCCATCTACCTATCACATTCCCAGACCCCTCCCATTTACGTCTCAGCCCCACTTGGGCCATCCTCCCATTCCTGGTGAAGAGCTTATACTTGAACTGTTGGCTCTGCCTAACCAGCTGTGCTTTTCCAGCACCACACGTTTTGACTCTGATCTCCAGCGTCTGCAGTCCTCACTTTCTCTTGAGGAATGGAAAAGACTGGCAGTTCAATGTTCTGTTTTAGGGTTTTCTCAGAAGGATATAAAGAGAGGCAAGAGAGGAGGACTGTTGCATTTTTGATTAAGGAAAATATTACGACTGTAATTTGAGAAGATATTTCTGAGAGACCATTTCATGAAGAGTTGAAGTTAGAAATAAGAAAGGGATGATCACCTTGATGGGATTGTACTATCGGCTCCCCAATAGTCAGAGGGCAATTGAGAAGCAAATATATAGAGAGATCTTAAATATATATAAAACGATAAGTATGAAATAGTAAGGGATTTAAATTTTCTAAATATTGATTCAGATTGCCAGAGTATTAAAAGTTTTGACGGTAAAGGATTTGTTCAATTGCAAGAAAATTTCATTTATCAAGATATAAATGTTCCTTCCAGAGAAGGATCAAAACCTGAACTTCTGTTGGGAAATAAGACGGACCAAGTGACTGAGTGTTAGTCAGGGAATACTTTGGAAAGTCTCGGGATTCAGGGACCTATTTCTTTGAAGTTTGCATCACAGGTAGACAGGGAAGTTAAGGAGGTATTTAGCACCTCCTTAAATTGCACTTCATTGCACAGACCTTTGAGCATAGTGATGATAAAAACTATCAGTTTTAAAATAGTTATGGAAAGGAATAGGTCTTCCATGAAAGTTAAATTTCTCAATTAGAGTCAGGCAAATTTTAAAAGTGTGAAACAAGAACTTTCAAAAGTTGATTGGAGCAGACTGGTCACAGGTAAAAGGAACTAGGAGGAAGTGATAATGCAAATGCTGGAGATTAGAGTCGCAAGTGTGATGTTGGAAAAGCACAGCAGGTTTCCTACTCGTGGGATGCTGCCTGACTTGCTGCGCTTTTCCAGCACCACACTCTCGACTCTGTTTGCAGGTAACAGGGTGACTGACAAGTGGGAGGCCTTCAAAAGTGTGATAACAAGAGTCCAGAAACATTCTGTTCCTGTTTGAGTGAAAGGCAAGGCTGGTAAGGTTAGGGAACACTGGATGAATAAAGATGTTGAAGTTCAAGTCAAGAATAAAAAAAAATCTATTAGAGAGACGATTGGGATGAACAGAATGTCTTGAAGAGTATAGACAGTGAAGGGACATCCTTAAGAAGGAAATGAGGAAGGCAACGAGGGGATAGGAGATAGCCTTGGCAGGTAAGTAAAGATACTCCAAAGAGATTCTATAAATACATTAAGAATGAGGGAGCAACTGGAGAGAGATAGGACCCCTTAAAGATCAACGAGGTTGTCTTTGTGTTGAACCTCAAGAGATGGGAGGGATAAATGAATATTTCTGTTTTACTGTTGGGAAGGAATTGATTGCGAGAGAAATCAGGGAAATAAATACTGATGTTTTTACAGTATAGACGAGGAAGTGCTGGAGATCTTAATAAAACATAAAGACAGATAAACCTCCAGAACCTGATCAAGTGTGTCCCAGGACACTGTGGGAGGTTAGGGAGAAAATTGCAGGGCCCCTAGCAGAAATATTTGTATAATCAATAAACTGGAGGACTGGGGTGTGGCTAATGTGCCATTGTTTAAGAAGGGATGTGAGGAGAAGCCTGGGAACGTTCAACCCATGAGTCTCACTTCGGTGGTGGGTAGGTTTTTGGAGATGATTCTGAAAGATAGGATTTACACAGGGTGGAGAGGAAAGGATTGATTAGAGATGGTCAGTATGGTTTAGTGTGAGGGAAATCATGTCTGACACACTTAGTTAGGTTTGTTGTTTGGAAGTAACAAAAACCAATGAGGACAGAGTGGTAGATGGTGTTTGCTTGGCCTTTAGTAAAGACTTTGACAAGGTTCTGCACATTAGACTAAATAGTAAAGTTAGATCACATGGGATTCAGGATGGGAATGCCAATTGGATGTAATTGGCTTGATGGTAGAAGACAGCAGGTGATGGTGGATCATTATTTGTCAGACTGGAGGCCTGTGACCAGCGGTGTCCCACAGGGAGTGGTACTGGCTCCACTTCTGTTAGTCATTGAAATGAATGATTTAGATGAGAATATGCGAGGCATGGTTAATAAGTTTGTGGATGATGCCAAAATTGGTGAAAATGACAGTGAAGAATGTTACCTGAGATTACAAGGAGATCTTGATCAATTGGTCTAAAGGGCTGAGGGATGGCAGATGGAATTTAATTTGGATGAATGTGAGGTATTGCATTGTGGTAATACAACCAAGGACAGGACTTAATGGTAGGGCCCTAGGAAGTGTTGCAGAATGGAAAGTCTCGGGATTCAGGGACCTATTTCTTTGAAGTTTGCATCACAGGTAGACAGGGAAGTTAAGGAGGTATTTAGCACCTCCTTAAATTGCACTTCATTGCACAGACCTTTGAGCATAGGAGTTCCGACGTTATATTGAAGTTGTACAGGGCATTGGTGAGGCCTCTTCTGGTTTAATGTATGCAATTCTCATCACCCTGTGATAGGAAGGATATTATTTAACTGGAGAGGGTTCAGTAAAGATTTACCAAGATGTTGCCAGGAGTGGAGGATTTCAGATATAAACATGTACTGGAAAGGTGAGGACTTTTTTCACTGTTGTATTGGAGGTTGAGGAGTGACATTATTGATGTTTAAAAAACCTTAAGGTGCATAGATAAGGAGAATGACAGGGGTCTTTTCCCTCGGGTGGGGCGTTCAAACCAAAGGGGTATATTTTTATGGTGAGAAGAATGTGAGAAACAAAGCTCACTCACTTCAATAATTTCAGTCCGAGACAAGATCTGGAGCAATCAGTATGTTTATTATACCATTGCAAGCGTGGTGCCTAAAATAGACACCCAGAGTTTAGCAAGTACATACCTTATATAGGATTCACTACTCCAAACCCGGTGCCCATTACCATTGTTTATCTCTTGCCTTATCTGGCCTTGTGCATAACAAAGTACAAGTTTTACTCGGCTATTTCACCACATCCTGCTGTGGCCCATTGTTGGTATATCCTTTTTCATGATTATCTACTTCCTCCACTTGTGCGGTTTCCTCCTTTTCCCAAACCATATTGATCCTTATGACCTTTTACTTGGGGTTTGTTCCTGCGTTTCTGCAAAAGTGGAAAACAGATGCTTATAACTACTGCCTGTACAAGCATATCTGGCTTAACCTATGTCCTCACAGCACCTTATGTATTTGTCTACCATTGTTAGCAGTCACGTTTCATTCTTGCATTCAAAGTTTAGCTAATACAAAAACAATTATATATTTCCTCCACATAGTTTTCATTCTTGTTGACTCAGCTCATGGGTTAAAACAATTCTCCACTGGTATGAGTGCATTTACCTTGCATAAGTAATTATGATTGCAGAAGTAACACTACTTTACCTATATCCCACAATTTCCCCCTTTTTCTTTAATTACCATTTGTTATCTTCTGCATTTTCCTTTTAAGCTTCGCTCCCAAAATTTGCAAGCATCATTCCGGAGATTTCATCCATCTTGGTCTCACTCATCCCCTCATTATTTAATTGATAACGTTCCTCTGCCTGATTCCCTTTTAGGGGCAACTGTTTCATTAAGGCTGTCTCAATCAGTCTTTGGGTGAGCCCTCAAATACAGGGTATGATACAACAGCCAATGGCCACTAATACCCCGAGTACTACTATCAGGGAAGTAAGGATGGAAACCACCACCCCCTTCCAGCTTCCAAACCAGGATTCAAACCAGGAGATGTGTCTACTCCTGAATTCTCAGCCAGTTCCTCTGCTAAGGTAGTCAATCCCCTTAAGGTCTGAGTAATTGAACCATCAGGCGCAGTGTTATTAGGAATCAAGGTACAACAGCTTCCTCCGAACATCACACACACACACACTCTTATTCTGCTAAAATTATATCAAGGGCCATTCTGTTTTCCCATGCCGTCCTACTTGTCGCATCAAGCTGTTCCGATGTTCCTTTAACCGCATCTCTTGTATAATTTATAAATCGCTGTTGATTATAGAAAATGTAAATGATCCAATCTACATTTTTATTAATGTTACCCACCAAAAGAGAGCTGACTCAAAGCCTGCTGCAATCTGGTTACGAGCCTTGAACTCATCAGGTACCCCCCTACAGAATCGAAATAAATCCTGTCATCGAAAGAAGTGTCTAACAGTGATCTCTTACTCCTTCCCTTTTTCCCTACTATCTTTTCCTTCTCAAATGCAAGGTAAATGGAATTGCGAATTGCACAATTGCACATATTCCTCCCCAATCCGGAGGGAGGGTGGGTCTCAGTATTTTGCCTCCACAGTACCACCACAGATCCACTCGGGGAACCTTTAGTGCTGAGTAGTTACCTCCCTTGTCCATTTCAATGACATTCTTAATCTCTGTACATAATTTCAGCTCCCCCTAAATCTCTCGGCCGACTTGTACCTCGTCTACACACACGCGATGTGTGATTTCCAACTGCGGCTGAAAACGTAGGGGGATGCTTTTGCATCTTTCTTCTCCAAGGGAGGGAACATCAGAGATAGGGAGGTACAGTTCCTATCATTCCATGCAGCCTCATCCTGGTACAGGGCTATCATACATTTCATGCCCTTCCTGTCTCGCTTCCACCCGAGCGGAAAGGGAACCCCCTGGGCCACTGGCCTACCAGAGGCACATGCATAGCAATTGCTCTTGTTCAGATGTTTTACAGTATACTTTACCCATTCAACCCAGGCATTTGCATCCCCATATGCAGTTTCTATTTCAATGGTCTGTTTTAAGTCCTTTACCTCGATAATCTTTACTACTTTAGGATCATCGGGAGGGGTGAAAGGTTGTACCTTATTATCCAGTAGTTCTACCCAATTTCCCTGTCCTATACTAATTCAAAAACAACAGCCTGAGAAATCATTCCCATTTGCTTTCATTTCTATCCCAAATGTTTCATTTAATTGTATCTCATAGGTGCCCCCCCTCCCCAGAATTGCTTTGTGCCATGTGGTTTTCTTTATCGTTAAGTTGATTGGGTTACACTTTTTATCGGGACAATCGCGAGCTGGTCAGAAGGGGGCCCGTTGTACAGTGATGAGTCCATTATACCAAGTACCATCCCCAAGGCAATCCCCATAGGACTTAAGATGTATCTCTGAGCTGCGGTACTGTCTCTGACTATCCACATCCCCACAATTTACTAAGCTGCATGCATCAGCATCTATTCCTTGTGGATTATCAGACTCAGGAACCATTAATAAAACGTATGAAAATGATATTTGACAAAATCCCAATACTAAGAGGGCTAGCATCATAACTCTAAGCATTCCCCGTATTCTAAACATCATGCTGAAGCACAAAAAGAGTTAATATACAATCTTACAGAAATAATCCCGCGCTCGTGTCGCCACTGTATAATCAGTTACTCAAAGTCTCTTTAGTCTGAGTTTCAGCGGGTCTTGCTTTGATTCGGCTGTCCAGACTTCTTCCTCAACTGGAGAGTCCACTGGCCCTTTGATCTGAGTGTAGTGAGTCCAGCCTTTCTCCGCCGTCCTTATTGCCATTTCGGTCAAATGAGCCTGGTCCGGCCCTTCATAGTCCGGCTGCAATTTAGTCCCTATCCATGATTTTACTAAAACCCAGTCTCCTGGCCAGATGGGATTGACGGTGAATTCAAGGGGTGGAGTCTGTGCCAATAAACCCTGTTTCCTGAGGAAAGATAAAGAGGAGGACAAACCCAGTATTTACTTCTTTAAGAACAAATCTTTAGTTTCGGGAATTGGCAATTCTCCATTCATTCCCAGGTAAGGTAATCCAAATAAGATTTCATAGGGGGATAGTCCCAAATCTTTTCTTGGGGCTGTTCGTACTCGCAAGAGAGCGATTGGTAAACATTTGGTCCAAGGCAGTCTGTTTCTATTATCAATTTAGAGAGCTGTCGTTTGAGTGTTTGGTTCATTCTCTCAACCCTTCCCGATGATGGCGGGTGCCATGGAGTATGGAATTCTCAGGAAATTCCCAACCCTTTCATTACCCCCTGTAACAATTTAGAGGTAAAATGAGTTCCTTGGTCAGAATCTATACGGTTCACTAACCCATATCGGGGAATGATGTGCTCCAATATTGTTTTAGACACCCCACTCGCAGTGGCAGTAGTCAGGGGGTGTGCCTCAACCCAACCTGATAAATGATCTACTATGACCAACATATTTTTTCGTCTTTCTTCCCTGGGTAGTTCAGTATAATCTACTTGTATACACTGGAAGGGTCTCAATCCTGGGTCTCTACCTCCCAGGGTCTGTTTTCTCAAGACTTTCTTATTTACCTTTCTGCATATTACACATCCCTCACATATTTATTTAGCAATTGTATATATTCCTTTCCATCCATATTCCCTAAGAACTAAATCACACATTGCTTATACTCCCCAATGGCTGCCTTGGTGTAGGGCGGCCATAATCTCTCGCATCATCATTGTGTTTAACATTTCCCTTCCATCAGGTAACCTCTAATGCCCGTCCTCTGTTTTTGCAGCCCCTAAATCTCTCAATTATTTTCCTTCTCTTTCAGTAAATATAGGAGCTTCCCTAGGACCTGGGACAGTAGGTATTAGGGAATGAATCCTCACTCCTTGTGGTTTCGGGGCGGCTTCCTTAGCCACTTCATCGGCTAATCTATTTCCCCTAACTTCTGGTTCATTTCCTTTCTGATGACCATTTACATGCACTACCGCTATTTCTCCGGGGAGTAATAGGGATTCCAAGACCCGTTTAATCAATTCTTCATGTATTCAATCCTTCCCCCGGCTATTGATCAGTCCTCTTTCCTGCCATACCTTTCTGAAAGTGTGCACAACACCAAATGCATATTTAGAGTCAGTGAATACTGTTCCCTCTTTATTTTCTAACACCCTAAGGGCTCTTTCCAATGCATAGAGTTCGCAGTCTGAGCTGACCACCCATTTGGCAACCTTCCTGCCTCCACCACACTACCTTTCGTCCCGTCTACGACTGCATACCCATTATGTCTTTTTCCTTCAGTCACCCGGGATGATCCGTCTATAAAAAGTCTAGCCCCTGCATGAAGTGGAGCATCTCTCAGGTCCATGCGGACCTTAGTTTGGTATTCTATAATGTCAAGGCAGTCGTGCCCTGGATTCTGAGGAGAGTCTCCTTCCCCTTTCCAAAGAAAGGCAACTGGATTTAAACAATTGTCAGTGACCAACACTAGATCATCCTTTTCTATTAATATCATCACATATTTCAGAATCCGCCAGTCTGTCAACCATCGCCCAAGTTTTTGTTTTAGGATCGTTCTCACTTGGTGTGGTGTGCTTACTAATAGGGCTCCCCCAAATGTAAGCTTTCTGCTTTCCTCCACCAACAGTGCAGTGGCAGCCACAGCCTGCACACACTCAGGCCACCCCCGGGATACTGGATCCAATAGCTTTGAAAGATATGCTACTGGCTGTTTCATCCCTCCCCACCTCTGGGTTAATACTCCCGAAGCCGCTCCCTTATCTACAGTAGCAAAGAGGTGGAAAGGTTTATTTGGAGAAGGTAAGGCTAACACGGGGGCATGGATCAGATCTCTTTTGAGTTCCTCAACTAGTTCTTTTTCCTCATCATCCCAACTTAGACATTTTGGTTCCTCCTCTAATATTTTAAGATATAATTTCTTAGTCTTCTGAACATAGGAATCAATCAACGATCTGCAATATCCCGTTAGACCCAAACATTTACGTAACTCCCGTTTAGTCCTGGGCAGCGGCATCCCCACTATTCCCTCTATCTGTTCCTGGCTTATCTTTCGCTTTCCCTCACTAACTAAATGTCCCAAGTATTTCACTTCTTGCTCCACATAATTGAGTTTGTTTTTAGGTACTCACAGTCCCTGCTGGCCCAGGAAATTCAATAATTTGTTAGTGGCTTCTACTACTCTTTCTCTTCTTTTTCCTGTTACTAAGAGGTTGTCTACATACTGCAACAGGGTAGTCTCCTTGGGGCTGCTAAAGTTCTCCAATATTTGTTCTAACATCTGTCCAAATAAATTCAGGGATTCCATAAACCCCTGGGGGAGCACAGTCCACCGGTATTGCTGTTTCCATCCTGTCTTGGGATCTTCCCATTCAAATGCGAACAAATTCCTACTTTCCTCCGCCAAGGGACAAGCCCAAAAGGCATCATTTAAATCTATCACACTAAACCATTTGTGGTCATGAGGGATCTTACTTAATAACGTATAGGGGGTTGGCACCACTGGGTGCCTGATCTGTACTATTCAATTTAACGTTCTCAAATCCTGCACCAATCGATAAGTTCCATCAGATTTCCGTACGGGTAGAATTGGGGTATTATAAGGAGACATACATGGCTCCAACAAACCATCTCTAATCAGTCCCTCAATTACTGGCTGCAGTCCTCGTTTACCTTCTATGGAAATGGGATATTGCCACTCACAGACAACGTCCCCTTTCCTTTTTAAACTTATTAAAAGGGGAGGGATCTGTAGTTCTCCACGATTCCCTTCTCTAGCCTATACAATAGGGTCTATCTCTCTCTCTCTGCATCTCTGTCAACATTACCATTTGTACAACTAATTCTTTTTCCTGAATTCCAATCTCCAGTCCTAAGAGGATAATTCAGTCTCTCCCTAGTAAGTTACTTCCTATATCAGGGATATACAGCAGTTCCCCTGTGACCCTATCCTTAGGACCTTCTATCATCATAGGTTTAAATACTGGAACAGTAAATCCTTCCCCTTTTACCCCCGAAACAGTAATTGACCGTGTCGACATTTCTACTTTCTTTGGTTTAAAATTCAGCGATGACTGTGCTGCCCCCGTATCTACTAGGGAGACTACCTCTTCCCTACAGGGTCCCACCTTCAAGTTTACCAAGGGTTCCTGGTGGGTCCCCGGGGGCAGGAGCCCCTGACACCCCTATTCTTCATCAAAATTCATAAGCGGAATTGCCCTTTCTTTCCTTTGTAGATCAGGACACTCCCGCTTAAAATGCCCTATCTTTCCGCAATAATAGCATCCTGCCTGTGGAGACCTCCATCTCTGCCCCTGTCGCTCGAACCCTCTATCAAATGCTCGCCCTTGTCCTCTCCCTCTCCCTCTCTGTCCTACATGCTGCCACCCGCCGCTCCGGTTGCCCACTATTGGTTCCATTCTTTTCTTAACTACCTCATCAACCGCAGATACCATCATTTCACCTTCTGTTTTTGTCTCTCATCCTCTCTCTTTACAAACACTTTCTGTGCCTCTCTTAACAATTCGTCTAATGGTTTTTCACTCCACCCCTCTATCTTCTATATCTTTCTCTGTATGTCTGGCCATGCCTTTGTCACAAAATGTACTTTCAAAAGACCCTGTGCCACTGGGTCCTCAGGGTTCATTCCAGAATATTTCCGCATTGAGTCCCTTAATCTTTGCAAGAAAGCTGAGGGAGTCTCATCTTTCTCCTGTCTAACTTCAAAGGCTTTAGTCAAATTCTGTGACTTCGGAACTGCCTCTCTTATTCCTTTTAGAATCAGGTCTTTCAATTCCCTCATTTCTTCTCTATGCTCCGGGTTTTGATTTTCCCACTGAGGGTCTCTGAGGGGAAACTTCACCTCTCCCTGTCCAGCATCCCCATCTCCAATCGGGTGTTCCCTGTCCCATATTTTAATGGCTGCTCCTTGTATAAGTCCCCTTTCTGCCACAGTAAATAGTATATTCAAAATAGACATTAACTCTGCCCAGGTTTACAGACTGGGCCCCAAAAATTGATCAATTTGTTCAGACAACCCCACCGGATCCTCAACCAGGACCTTCATTTTCTTCTTAAATGTTCTGACTTCCCCACTGGTGAGGGGGGCACTTACAAACCCAATCTCTTTGTCCCCTATTGGTACCTCCCGAAGGGGATAAGTTGTTACGTTCTTCCCTTTTTTTTTGTTTTTCCCCCTTAGGCTTTGATCTAGATCCTCCAGAGGCCTCCTCTACATCTACTGTAGCTTTCCTTTCTTTTGCTGAGGATTGAGGGTCAGGAACAACAACATCCCCATCCACCGCCCCTTCATCCTCCTCTTGTGAGTCATCCGCTCCCAGTCCCTGTCTGTCTGTCTCTCCTCCTCCCCATTTTCACCTAACCTGATTTTATGGTATGGGGGGGGGGGGTGGCAAACAGCCAAGAGGATCCCAGGGACTGGGTGGGGCAGAGGGGGAATCCCTTGTCTTTACTCCCATCATTCCCAACCTGCCCTTCCAACAGGACGCATAGTCCGCCTCCTCTTGACTAAAAGGTTGTTTTTTATTCACATACAAACCTAAATACTGACATATCCAATCCTCGTTCGAACCATACTTTAGCCAGAAGACAGCCGGGCGAAGGATTGGTTCTTTGGTCCATACTAAACAATGATATTTAATCATTTTCTTTTTATCTTTTGCCCTTGTACAAGTATTGCTTGTCCATTTCCGCAACATCCTCCCCAACGGACTTTCAGGAGGAATGTTACCAGGGACTTTTTCTTCTTCCTTTACTCCGTGACAGCTACTCTGCCCATTTCCCGGGGCCCTCGCCAGTCCCTCAGCGAGTAAATACCCCTTTTCCCGGCCACCAAGGCAATACTTAAAAGTCAGGTTTCTTACCTTGGTCTGTGCACAGAGTAGCCTGGCCCCTTTTCGCCGTATTTTCCATCGACCTCCTATCACTGTCTGATTCAGATGTCCTTCTTGTGGGATCCGTACCAGTCGCCCAAGGGAGCGGACCAAACCAGGACACGAGACCACTCCTCAATTGAAAACGGGACGCGTCATCCCAGTGTCCAGGGCCAGCCACTACCCCCGGCGATAGAACAACATCCCAGACAGCCCCCAATTGTGAGAAACAAAGCTCACCCACTTCAATAATTGCAGTCCAAGACAAAATCTGAATCAGTAGTGTCCTTTATTTTACTCTTGCAAGAGGGTGTGATGTCCATTGTCTCCAAGGCAAGGGACACACACACTAAATTCAATTAATACATGATATTTATATAATTTGGTTTCTTTTGTTTTTCATTGCTCCTCCCCTGTTTACATCTCCCTCTTCCCTAAGACCAGCCCCATTACTCCTGTTTATCTCTTGCCTTATCCGCCCTTGTCTGTGACAAAATGCTTATTTCTGGCCTCACAAGACCGTTTGACCTCATCCCACTGTGGGTCATTGTTAGGCATATTCTTTCTTCACCATTATCGACTCCCTCCATCTGTACCTTCCCCTACTATACTGATCCTTATGAGCCTTTTAATCGGGGTTTGTTCCTGTGTTTCTGTAAAAGTGGGAAACAGATGTTCATACCTACTGTTTGTACAGGCGTACCTAGCTTAACTTTCTCCCCTCACAGCATCTTATCTATTTGCCTGTAATATCTACCACTGTTTTGCTGTCACGTTTCATTCTTGCATACAATTTTAGCTAATACAAAAACAATTATGTATTTCCTCCACATAGTTTCCATTCTTGTTGACTCAGCTCTTGGCTGAAACAATTACACACTGGTGTGAATTCATTTACTTTATATAAATAATTGTAATTGCAGAAGTAACACTACTTTACCTATATCCCACAACACCAAAATTGGATATGTAGTGAACAGCAAAAATTCCCACAGAGTACCACGGGACCTTGATCAGATGGGTTACTGGGCTGAGGAGTGGCCGATGGAGTTTAATTTAGATAAATGTGAGCTGCTGCATTTTGGGAAGGCAACTCAGGGTGGGACATATGCACTTAATGGTAAAGTCCTGGGGAGTGTTACTAAACAAAGAGACCTTGAAGTGCTGGTTCATAGATGTTTGAAAATGGAGTCATGGGTGGACAGGGGAGTGAAGAAGGTGTTTGGTATTTAGATTCAGATGGAAACTTTATTGTTACATATTCTCAAGTACAGGGGTACAGGAGTACAGTGAAATGTGCGCAATGTCATCAAACACGGTACGTGTAGTAATACAACAACTAAGTTAGAGGGAAAGCATGACTGTGTTTCTTAGTATAAGTAGAAAAATCAAGAAATAAAGTTAAATGTTAACATTGCAGTCCTTCATAGTGTTAAGTGGAACAATGAAGGAATAACAGTAAAAGTTGCCCAATGTTTCTGAAGTGCACTCCCTGTGAAGGCTCGATCCCCTTTGCTTGGGCCCGCTGTTTGGGAAACCTCCATCTCCCTGCTCTCGATGCTGCAGATGTTGGGGGTAGGGGTGGGGCGTGTCTCCCCCATTGACACTTCGGACTTGCTCAGGTTTAGGACCACTCGGCGCAGCCATTTTGGGACCGAGCGATTTGGCGCGGCCTGTTTGGTGCAGCCCATTTGCCACAGACCCATTTAGGAGCAGAACTATTTCAGCGCAGCTCATATTTATTCCTTTTCAGGCTTAGTTAAAGCATTAATGAAAGCAATAAAAACAAAAATAATGTTATTCTCTTTAGTAAAAATGTTAAAAAGTAAAAGAAATAAAAGAAATAAGTTAATTACGAAAAATCTAAAATATGACGTTTATTCAAAATTATGGGCAATCCCTCGTAAATACTCAACATTATTTCTCTCACTAAATTTTCTTATAAGTGTTTGTATTCTAGCATCTGCTTCCCTGAATTTCTTTAATTTCAATGGAATATCATGCCCTGCTACAAGATGCTCATAATAAATGTCCCTTCCTCTCTGAACTTTTCGTAAACTGCCAATAAATTTCCTAATAACTGGATGTTTCACTCCAAGTTCACATTGTAGTGTCCTGTGGGCAGATTCTGCATGATTGTTTGATCTGTCCACATTGCTTAAAGTCCTTTCATATAAATTCCACATTCCAACTGGAAAAAGCGGTGTACGCCTCCCATTTCCTCTGCGTAATCTTCTCCCTACATAGATATCCTCGAACCAGCCCAGCAGCGGCTGCAGTTCAAAAGAAAGCGCATCAGCCAAATGTTCAATGTTTTCATTCGGAATAAATGCAAGACCAATTATCATTTTGGCTCTCAAAGAAAACTCCAAGTCAATGTTATACTGAAGTGTCCCAAACTGGCAAGATGTTTTCTCATATTTTCAGCCAGGTGAAAAAAACTTTCCCAGATTTCTGCAGAAGGAAAATGCTGCTGTAAACGTTTGAAATTTGCAAGGTCAAAGTCAGAGTTGATAATGTCAGGGTGGCATTCAGGCTGTATTTCCAGAACCATTTCAAATAATTATCATCTGTTGTTTGTAACTTATTTGGGAGTAAAGCACACAACAATGGGAACACACCTTTATGTATTTCCTCTAAAATAATACAAACTTGTGAAAATAGAGCTGTGGAAATTTTGAATGTTCCATCAACATGTAACTTTTTTGATTGTTTCAGAAACGCAACATTCCTTTTTCTTCCAAATATAAGAAATCTGCAGGTGGTGCTAATGCTGTAAAGATAGTAAAAATTGTTCTTCATTATATTCATTAACAGAATATGTTTTAAAGCTATCTGGAATTACAAGTTCTTCTAAATTTCTTGGAATTACTGTGTAATCAACAATTTCCTTCCTTGTCCAACTAATCATTGTCTTCAGTGCTCTGTTGTTAGGCATCGTTCCTTGGCAAGTTTCCAACATATTTTCTAGGCACTTGTTAATCACTTGTAAACTTCCCTCTACAGTTTCAGCAGCTCATACTTTTATCTTTGAAATGACAGTTTGTCTTTCCATCTACTTTAATGGGTTATATTTTATTTTAATAATAACTACAAACTACTTGAAACCGTATATCTGCACCAACACAGTTCAGCGGCAAAATGGGCTGCGCCAAACAGGCCTCACCAAATCGCTCGCTGCCAAAATGGTTGGGCCGAATGGTCCCACTCCGGGCTTGCTCTGACCATGTTAGGCTCGGGCCCACAGGCACATCCACACTCCAGATGGTCATCCAACAGCACTCAGGACCCACGGCCGCTGGCACACTTCCTACAATGCATCACCACTGCTGTCTCTCGACAGAACTCCAGAAGGGAAGGAAAATATATATTAGAAGGAGAGAGAGGGAAAAAAAATATGGCCAGCCTGGAGCAGACGGGCCGAAGGTGCCTGTTCCGCAATCTTGGATAACTTGCTCAATCTCTCCCTCACACTGCCAGCTCCCACACTCTCTCTCCCTCACACTGCCAGCTCCCACTCTCTCTCTCCCTCACACTGCTGGGTCCCACTCTCTCTCTCTCCCTGACACTCCTGCTCACTTTCCCTCTCTCCTCTGCACTACTGGGTCCCACTCTCTCTCCTCTGGACTACCGGGTCCCACTCTCTCTCCTCTGCAGTGCTGGGGAATGCTTACTTTTTTTGATCAGTGCATTGAGTACAGGAGTTGGGAGGTCAAGTTGTTTCTGTGAAGGACATTGGTTAGCCCACTATTGGAAGACTGCATTCAATTCTGGTCTCCCTTCTACAGGAAGGATGTTGTGAAAATTGAAAGGATTCAGAAAAGGTTTTCAAAAATGTTGCCAGAGTTGAAGGGATTGAGCTATCAGGAGGGGCTGAATAGGCTGAGGGTATTTTCCCTGGAGCGTCGGAGGCTGGTAAAGAACCTGATAGAGATTTATAAAATTAGGAGGGGCAGGGATAAGGTAAATAGCCAATATCTATTTCCCAGGCAAGAGGGGTCCAAGACTAGAGGTCAGAGGCTAAGTTTGGAGGGGAAAGATTTAAAAGGAACCTCAGGGGCAGTTTTCTTCTTGCAGAGAGTGATGTGTGCATGGAATGAGCTGCCAGAGGAAGTGTTAAAAGTGGGCACACTTCTAACATTTAAATGGCATCTGGATGGGTATATTAATAGGAAGGGTTGAGAGTGACGTGGGCTAAGTGCTGGCGAATGGGACTAGATTGATTTCGGATATCTGGGTCAGCATGGATGGGTTGATCCGAAGGGTCTGTTTCTGACACTATGTCTCTCTGACACTGTGTCTCTATTAAAGCTAGGAAGTTCATGGAGCAGGTGAACTAAGCATTGGCCCAGGGCTGATCTAAACACTGTTCAACATTTAGACCAATGATCTGCCAAAACCATGTCTCCCGGTTTTCTCTGTGTTGACGACATAGGGTTAAATTGTCATAGACTTGTACAGCACAGAAACTGACCCTTTCATTCAACCCATTCACTGTGAACAGGTTTAGTCCTATTTGCCAGCATTTGGCCCATATCCCTCCAAACCCTTCCTATTCCTATACCCATCCAGATACCTTTGCAAATGCTGTAAGTGTACCAGCCTCCACCACTTCCTCTGGCAGCTCATTCCATCCACGCACCAACTTCTCTACAAGAAAAGTTGCCATTTACGTCCTCTTAAATTTTCCCATCTCAACTGAAACTGATGCGCTCTAGTTTGAACTCCTCTTCCCTGGAGAAAAGACCTTGCCAATCACCCTCTCCATGCCCTTCATGATTTTACAAACCTCGATGAGGTCACCCCTCAGCCTCCGATACCTCAAACCCTTGAGCCCCAGTAACATCCTTATAAATTTTTTCTGCAACATTTCAACTTTAACAACACCTTTCCTATAGTAGGGAGACCAGAACTGAATATAATATTTCAAAAGTGGCCGAACCAATGTCATGTGCAGCCACACTCCGACACTCAATGCACTGACCAAGAAAGGCACCCTGTAATTCTGCCCCCTGGACCAGATCCTTAATGAAGGTGTTACAAAGGTGATGGAATACTGCAGCACATGGGGCTTACATTGAATCCCTCATCGCCCATATCCAGCACATGTCAGCAGATGTTTTAAATCAGAAACATAAGCAAAACTTGCTGGAAAAGCTCAGCAGCATCTGTGAAGAGAAATCAGAGGTAACCTTTCGTGTCCAGTGATTGTTCTTCAATACTAACCGTGTCAACTTTAATTGTCCAATAAATACAGGTCCACCATTTGTTTGGTTTAATTTTCAGACTGAAATCTGTTGAATACAAAGTGCACAAACGTGCCTGGTTATCACACCCAGATCAAATTATTATTTGATCAGGAGGTGAGTCATTCACTGCAGTATTCCGAGCCTCTGACCTGCTCTGTTGTCACTGTATTTATATCGCTCGTACAATTCAGTTTCTGGTCAATGGTAACCCCAAGATGTTGACAGGAGAGGATTCAGCAACGGTAACCCCATTGAACATCAAAGGATGATTGTTTGATTCTCTGTTGTTGGGGATGATCTGGGATAAAGTGGGAGAGGTGAAATGAAGAAACTGGTGAAATCTACATTGATCCCATAGGGTTGGAGGGTCCCAAGGTGGAAGATGAGGCGTTCTTCCTCCAGGTATCAGGTGGCTTGAGTTTCACAGTGGAGGAGGCCCAGGGCTTGCATATCCTTGGCAGAGTGGGAGGGGGAGTTAAAGTGTTCAGCCACAGAGTGGGGGCGCTGTTTAGTGCATGTATCCCAGAGATGTTCTCTGCAATATTCCACAACTGGGCGCCCTGTCTCCCTAATGTAGAGGAGACCACACCAAGAGCAATGGACACAGTGGATGATGTGTGTGGAAGTACAGGTAAATCTCAGCTGGATTTGGAAGGATCCATTTTTGGAGGTGAGGGGGGAAGTGTGAGTGCAGGCTTTGCACTTCTTGCAGTGGCCAGGGAAGGTGCCAGGAGGGGATGCGTTGTATCCGGAGGATGGTGGAGTAGAAGGTGAGGACATGGAGGTTCTGTCCTTGGTGTGATTGGAGAGATGGGGTTCAAGGGCAAAGGTGCAGGAAGTGGAGGAGATGCATTGGAGGGCATTGTCAACCACGTGGGAGGGGAAACTGTGGTCATTGAAGAAGGAAGCCATCTGGGATGTTCAATGGTGGAATTGGTCCACCTGGGAGCAAATGCGGCAGAGGCGGAGGAATTGGGAAGCAGGGAAGGTGTTTTAATGGGAGTGGGGATGGGAGGAGGTGTAGTCCAGGTAGCTGTGGGAGTCTGTGGGTTTGAAGTCGATGTCCATGTTGAGTCTGTTGCCGGAAATGGAGATGGAGAGGCCCAGGAAGGAGAAAGGGGAAAGGTCCCTTCCTAACATGGTGCCACTATTTAAGAAGGGGGTAAGGAAAAGCCAGGGAACTATAGACTGGTGAGCCTGTTGTCAGTGGTGGGTGAGTTTTGAGAAAAAACAATCAAGTTAAAAAAGTAGATGAAGAAGGACAGATTGTTTATACATGGAGCTTGTGGAGAGGCCTGTCAAGGGACGGCTCGGGAGAGGTTTGTGTATCCGGACAGTGAAAGCTGAATGTTGGATTATTTGAGGAGGAGCTTGTTGTGTCATTTTTTTCAGTTAAGTGTTTGATTTCTTTTTCATATTTATATTGTTATTTTTTCCTTGCATGCTTCATATTAAATCTGTGGGTAAGGAAAGATAGTTTGAATTAACATTTAATGTGCTGTTGAGAGCTTCTTCTTTGCTGGATTAATGTTACTGATGGTCTGTAAGAAATATTGAGTGCGATGACAAATAGATTTAGCGAAGTGATTACTCAGCAAGATCATTCAGATCGATAACTGTGCCTCAGGAAGGGTTTGAAGGTGGTTTCGAAGTCTCCTGTGGCTATTCCTCTCTCAGGCAGATATTCCATTTTGAATATTGATTAGATTAGATTACTTACAGTGTGGAAACAGGCCCTTCGGCCCAACAAGTCCACACCGACCCGCCGAAGCGTAACCCACCCAGACCCATTCCCCTACACCTAACGCGATGGGCAATTTAGCATGGCCAATTCACCTGACCTGCACATCTTTGGATTGTGGGAGGAAACCAGAGCACCCAGAGGAAACTCACGCAGACACGAGGAGAATGTGCAAACTCCACACACAGTTAGTCTCCTGAGGCGGGAATTGAACCTGGGTCTCTGGTGCTGTGAGGCAGCAGTGCTAACCACTGTGCC
Organism: Chiloscyllium plagiosum; assembly: GCF_037043375.1. Classification (NCBI taxonomy): domain Eukaryota; kingdom Metazoa; phylum Chordata; class Chondrichthyes; order Orectolobiformes; family Hemiscylliidae; genus Chiloscyllium; species Chiloscyllium plagiosum. The sequence goes on along the minus strand of NW_028270185.1, from coordinate 31,309,728 downwards.
GCCCACCAGGCCATTCTAAATTGCCTATAACGTTAGGTGCATTACTCAGAGGGAAATGGGTCTGGGTGGGTTACTCTTTGAGGGTCGGTATGGACTTGTGGGGCTGAAGGACCTGCTTCCACTCTGGAGGGAATCGAATCTAATCAGTGAGTATAACTGGTTAGGTAGAAGGTTAAAAAAAAAGAATATAAAAAAATAGTAATCTCTGGTTTACTTCTGGTGCCAAGTTCTAATGAGGGAAGGAATAAAAGGACAGGGCAGATAAATCAATGGTTGACGAGGTGCTGCAATGTGCAGGGAGTCACTTTCTTGGAACATTGGGATCTCTTCTGGGACAGAAAAGACCTGTTTAAAAGGATGGGTTTCACCTGAATTAGACCAATATCCTGGTGAGGAGATTTGCTCGCTCTATTTCAGGAGATTGTAAGATTTGAGAGGGGTGGGGCGGGGGCTTTCTAAACAACATTGAAAATAGAAAGAAAGCTGACAATGGTTCTGAATCAGAAAACAGCACGCTCTTTCGAAAGGACAGTCAAGAACAAGTCAGAGAACAAAGGAACACTGAACACTTAAACTGCATTTATTTCAATGCAAGAGGTCTCAGGGATAAGGCCGATGAACTCAGGGCCTGTAAAGGAACATGGGCCTGGGATGTCATCGCTATTACAGAAACATGGCTGAGGACTGGAAAAGTCTGGCAGCTCAGTGTTCTGGGTTTTAGATGGTACAGGAGGACAGAAAGAGGCAAGGCAGGGGAAGGACTGGCATTTTTGATTAAGGAAAATATTACTCCTGTAATTAGAGAAGGTATTTCTGAGGGATCATTTAGTGAAAATGTATGGGTTCAAATTAGAAATAAGAAAGGGATGATCACCTTAATGGGATTTCACTATTGACTCTCCAATAGTCAGACGGCAATTGAGAAGCAGATATGTCGAGAGATCTCAAATGTACGTAAGAATAATGAAGTTGCAATAGCAGGGGATTTTAATTTTCCAAACATTGACTCAGACTGCCATGGTATTAAAGTATTTGATGGTGAAGAATTTGTTCAATTGCAAGAAAATTGTCTTTATCAGTATATAAATGTTCCCACTAGAGACGGATCACAACTTGAACTTTTCTTGGGAAATAAGGCAGGGCAAGTGACTGATGTGTTAGTCAGGGAAGATTAGAGTGGTGCTGGAAAAGCACAGCAGACCAGGCAGCAGCTTTTGCCCGAAATTCTTAATGAAGGGTTTTTGCCCGAAACATTGATTTTCCTGCTCCTCGGATGCTGCTTGACCTGCTGTGCTTTTCCAGTACCACTTTAATCTTGACTCTAATCTCCAGCATCGATAGTACCCACTTCCACCTGTTAGTCAGGGAACACTTTTGGACCAGTGATCATAATACAAATAATTTTAAAATAGTTATGGAAAAGGATAAATCTTCCATAAAAGTTAAAGTTCCGAATTGGAATAGGCAAATTTTCAGGTTATGAAACAAGATCTTGCAAAAGTTGATTGGAGTAGACTAATCGCAGGGAAAAGGAGGACTGACAAGTGGGAGGCCTTCCAAAGTGTGACAACCAGAGTTCAGAAACATTCTGTTCCTGTTAGAGTGAAAGGCAAGGCTGGTAAAGTTAGGGAACACTGGATGAATAAAGATGTTGTAGTTCAAGTCAAGAATAAAAAATAACCATCTATTAGAGAGACAATTAGGATCAACTGAATGTCTTGAAGAGTGTAAAGAGTATAGGGACATTCTTTAGAAGGAAATGAGGAAGGCAACGAGGGGACAGGAGATAGTTTTGGCAGATAAGGTAAAGATAATCCAAAGATTCTATGAATATATTAAGAGTGAGAGAGCAACTGGAGAGAGAATAAGATCCCTTAAAGACCAACGAGGTTGTCTTTGTGTTGAATCTCAAGAGATGGGAGAGATATAAATGAATATTTCGAATCAGTTTTTACTGTTGAAAAAGAAATGGAGGCTGGAGAAATCAGGGATATAAATATTGATGTTTTGAGAACAGTTCACAGAAAACAGAAGAGGAAGTGCTGGAGATCCTAAAAAAAACATAAAGATAAATAAACCTCCAGGACCTTATCAAGTGTGTCCCAGGACGTTGTGGGAAGTTAGAGAGAAGATTGCAGGGGCCTGAGCAGAAATATTTGTATCATCTAAAAACACATATGAAGAACTGGAGGACTGGGGTGTGGTTAATATGTTTAAGAAGGGATGTGAGGCGAAGGCTGGGAACTATTGACCTGCGAACCTGACTTCGGTGGTGGATACGTTTTTAGAGATGATCCTGAAAGGTAGGATTTACACAGGGTGGAGAGGAAAGGATTGATTAGAGATAGTCAGTACAGTTTAGTGTGAGGAAAGTCATGTCTCACACACTTGATTGGGTTTGTTTTTAGAAGTAACCAAAATGATTAATGAGGACATATTGTTAGATGTTGTTTGTTTGGACTTTAGTAAAGCCTTTGACAAGGCTCTGCATGGGAGACAGATTAGTAAAGTTCGATCACATGGGATTCAGGGTGGGCTTGCCAATTGGATGTAATTGGCTTGATGGTAGAAGACAGCAGGTGATGGTGGATCATTGTTTTTCAGATGGAGGCCTGTGACCAGCGGTGTCCCACAGGGAGCGGTACTGGCTCCACTTCTGTTAGTCATTTACACAAAGGATTTGGGTGGGAATGTAGGAGGCAATGGTTAGTAAGTTTGTGGATGACACCAAAATGGTAAAATAGACAGTGAAGAAGGTGACCCAAGATCACAAAGAGACCTTGATCAATTGGGTCAATGGGCTGAGGAGTAGCAGATGGAGTTTAATTTGGATAAACGTGAGGTATTGCATTGTGGTAATACAAACAAGGTCAGGACTTAATGGTCGGGCCCTGGGTAGTGTGGGAGAGCAGAGAGAGACCTCAGGGTCAGGGACATACTTCTTTGAAATTAGCATCCCAGTTAGACAGGGTAGTTAAGAAGGTGTTTAGCATGCTTGCCTTCATCGCTCAGACCTTTGAGTATAGGAGTTCTGACATCATATTGAACTTGTACAGGACAGTGATGAGGCCTCTTCTGGATTAATGTGTGCAATTCTCATCGCCCTGTTATAGGAAGGATATTATTAAACTGGAGAGGGTTCAGTAAAGATTTACCAAGATGTTGCCAGGAATGGAGGGTTAGATTCCCTCTATTAGACTCCCTACAGTATGGAAACAGGCCCTTCGGCCCAGCAAGTCTGTACTGACCCTCTGAAGAGTAACACACCCAGACCCATTTCTGACTCATGTACCTAACACTATGGGCAATTTAGCATGGCCAATTCCCCAGACCTGCACATCAGTTTGAGATATAACAATGGGCTGTTGCATTAGAGGGTGAGGGGTAAACTTATTGATGTTTACAAAATTACGAGCGGCATAGATAAGGTCAATGACAGGGGTCTTTTCCCTCGGATGGGGAGTTCAAACCTGAGGGGTATATTTTTAAGGTGAGAGGAGAAAGATTGAAAAAGGACATGAGGGGCAACATTTTTAGTAGTTAATGTGTGGAATGCACTACCAGAGGAAGTGGTGGATGCAGGTAGAGTTACAGTGTTTAAAATACATTTGGATAAGTTCATGAATAGGAAAGGTTTGGAGGGATATGGGCCACGTGCAAGCAGTTGGGAATAGTTTAGTTTTGGAACATGGTCGGTGTTGCCGGGTTGGTCCAAAGGGTCTGTCTCCGTGCTGCATGACTCCATGACATTATGTACGCAGTCAAAAGACACGTTACTCTCTTCACACGCTTACTTTCTCCTCCAGACGAGGACCTGGGACACAGCAGGGGGAAGGGTATTGTTGATGGATGGAGATACCAAGGGGCTTTTATATGCAGTGGGTGTGAAACAGAGAAACTACAGAGGGGCAGTTCAGGGGAGATGAAGCAGCATAGGGAAAGGCAACTGGACAGGGGTCATGGAGGGGGACAGGGGCTAAATGTGCTGTTGGAGGGGAGGGTGTCCAAAATTGAAGGGAAGGGTGCTGTTTCGGATTGAAAGACAGAAATAGGGAAGAAAAGGGAGAGAAGGAAAGATAGAGGGAAAATGAGAGAAGAAGAAAGAGCAAATGAGTGAGAAAGAACATAGATAAAGGTAGAAAGAAGAGGCAGGAGAGAAAAATACAAAAGAAGAGGCTGTCAGTAAGAGAGAGAGAGAGAAAGAAAGATCGTGTGAGAGAGAAAGGTTGAGAGGGAGAGGGAGATGTCGAATGATATCGACAGAGAGTGAGAGATAGAGACAAAGCGAAAGACTGAGAGAGAAGAAAGAGGAAAAATCAGAGAGATAAAACAGGTGATAAGGAAAGATATGGCCACATTAAAGAGGTGGTATTCACCATATCAGTTGGCCCGAGCTCTCTCACTCTCTCCATTTGGAACAGACTCTGCTCCAGGGGTTTGCTTTAGGAGGGATTGGTTCAGGAAGGGGGTGAAGTTAAAGGATCAAAACTGGGACTGAGGTTCAACACTCCCCACACTCACAGTCACTCAGAAACAGACAGAAACACACCGTTACTCACCCCCTGCTCAGTGCACACAGTGAAAGAGACAATGGCTGCCAGAACCTGTTTGAAATATCCCCAAGTCTCACACTCAAAGCCCCCTCACTGCTCAATTCCCAGCTCATTCAGTCAGCTCTCAGCTCCCTCCACCTAGGGCATACCCCCGCCCCCAGGGATGGAGCACAGCCAGAGTCATCTCAGTGGGATCACAGTGGGGAGGAAGGGAGGGAGGAGGTGTGAGTGAATGCAGCAGGTAAACAGTTTCATCCAGTCTGCCTTTGTCTACTCCTGCTTTGCATTGTATTGTCTTGGAATGAAAGCGAAATGTATTTTCAAACTGATCAAATTCCCTTTATTTTTATGGTTTCCTACTGATCAATGTGAAAATCTTAATTTGTGATTGCCAGTAATCGAAGCAATGAAATGAATGGAAACAGTCAATTATTGTTGAAAATTAAGGTGCAATCAAAAGACACAGAATCCTTACAGTATGTTCTTTCCTCTTTCTGACAGGAAACTTCTCGTGTGTTTTCATTTGCCCAGATGTATGGGTCAGAGTATTCAGTGAGGAAGAGTGGACAGGAGCCTGTCGTTGCATTTCCTCTCTGGCCTGCAGTGAACGATTACACCTTCCTCCATATCATTTATTTTTCTACCCAATTCACTCACTGAGAACGGATTACTTGGGATAAATGTCGCTTTTGTGTATATTTAATTCCTCTTTTGGGTTTGCTTGTGTTGTCCCACTTCCTACTAATTGTTGCTGATTACTAACAGCACTTTACACTGGCTTTACACCTCCAGTCTCTGTCACTTTGCCCCTCAGATGGAGACATTCCTTGCCTATGAGGAAAGGAGTGTTATCATGTTGCTGCTCCTCCTTCTCCTTTCGGTCCATTCCTCACGTGGACTCCTCGTTCCGTTCTCTGCTGCACCTAATGTTGGCTCTGAGTTACTTGGATTGATTCACCAATTGAATTATTGTTCTAACTGGAGATGTCATGGCATACTTTAACTGGTCTCTGAAATGTTTCTGTGTCACCACATAAATAAGGGCATTTGTGCAGCAACTTAAGTTCCTCAGCATGTATCCAATCTGAACAAAGAGACCAAAAGAAACATAATCCAAGGAATAACCAGCATTAAATAAATATAAAATATGCAACAACCAGAGAAGTATGAAGCTGGCAGATATGGCAAAGAGCAAAATCACAGAATTCTTCCTGCTCTCTACCTCTGGATCATTCTGTGTTTTTCTCTGACCTCTCAGTTCCTTCCGCACCTTAATGGCCTCGAAGATATGTCTGACAGTCAGAATGTTGATAAAGACAATAAAAGTGAATGGGAACATTGGTGTTAAAAAAGTCTCAAAATATCTAAAACCTATCCACCGAAGGTCAGCATAATAACTAAACCTGGTATAACAGTACCATGGAACATTGTTGATAATCTTTCCAGGGTAATACACAAAGGAGTTGGGAATATTCTTTAAACAAAAGAAGATGCAGATTGTTGCTAGAACCCTGGTTGCAGTTTTCCCTGTGCAATACTTAGTTTTCATCTCATGTAAAGAAATGGCGATAAATCGATCAAAGGAAAAAGCAATGGTGAACCATGCAGAACAATCAATGTTCAAGCGGTTGAGGGCATAGATAACACCACAAACAGGAGTGATGTGCAGGAAACACAGTGGATAATAATACTGTCGAAATCGGTGAAGGATGATATAAAAAAGAATGAACAGTAGATCTGACATTGTCATGGCCACAAGATAGCGAGTGCTGCACGTAGAAAGACCGCATTTGCCCCGAGCTAAGATTACAATTACCACGAGACTAACTGTAAGAGAAAGGAAAAAATAGATTTGAAGTTATTAATGAAATATTCTCTGTGCCTGAGCCCAGACTGTAAGTGATGACACAAAGATTATTGTTGTTCTATGTTATATGAAGTTTAAAGAATCTCTCTCAATGAATCATTTTAAAGGACATAGGGAAGAACATGAGCAGCAGATTACTCATAGAAACATGGTCATATACCCAAGGTGTCGTATATGGCTCGACGGCAGTTGATTCCTACTTCTCCTCGGATGCTGCCTGTCCTGCTGTGCCTTTTCTAGCACAGCACTCTATCTGCAGACACCATTGTCTCCTAATCCCTAATGACCTGCTGAACCCACCCATTGCCCTGCTGTATCTGGGCTCCCATTTGGAGCGAGCTGCCTGAGCACTACCCACCAACACAATCCCTTTCCATCAAGGAATGGGAAACACCAGGTGTCACTGAGAGGTGGGTTGTTACAAAACCCATATCAGGCTGTGAACTACCACAGGGAGAGGTAGTCTTGTTAAAGTCTTGTTAAACAGTCTTGGTAAACACTGTGGCCTCAATGTAAACCCACTCTACACAGTATAGGGAAACAAACATTACTGAGGAGCCTCCGAACTACAAACTTTAACTCAGTAAGTGAGGACACTATCAACTTTACTTTGCTAAATGGGAATATAATAGCTATCAGCTATTGGGAGAAATGGGGATGATTCAATGCCGAGGTTTATATAAGTTAAGTTGTTACAAAACTTACCAGGAATGCCAACGACAGCCAGAATGGTCTCATACACTCTCTCAATCCTTTCCCTGAGAAGATGCATTTCGTTGTTTGTGACACAACCTTTCCCTTCCTGATGCTGACAATCTGTTGAAATTGGAGAATTCTCTCGGACATGGAGCTGACACAGTTCCAGAGACTGTTTTATATTGTGTGGTGTCTCCACTGGGAAACAGTGATTATATCTTCAAAATTTTAATATCATTTTGAACAAACAAGTTACGACAGCATGTTTATTTTAATGATGTGATAGCATTGAGATTTGCGTCAAGATTTGAATACCCCAAAGACTGGATTAATTGGATCCTGTTAGGTATCAAACATTCATTTCCATTTGATTTCAAGCAACAATACTTGCAATATTTCACTCGCTATCAATCCCATAAATATCTAAATACCTTTTGATTTTCTTTTCAGTGATGACCTTCATTCTGCTGAGGTTATTCAGTCATTCAATACCTCATGTTATACAGCTTTTTGAGAGCTGTTGTACTGATCACTGTTATCCCACTGCTTTCCTTGTTAATTCAGTTATCCAACTGATTTTAGAAAATTCTCAGTGAATGAGCACTCTAATACAGAACCTGAAGCTGATACACCAACAGTTAGAACTTCCACGCGGTCATATTTTCTCAAAATAAAGACAAAAATACTCAGACCCTTCAGTTCAAAACCATAGAATGATGGCATCATCCAGGACAGAGATGGCCCTTCGTTCCATCGAATCTGTATCACTAAACTCACACTCAAAGCTACACAGGGCTGGACAATGGGAAACCTTCAAAAATGAGATATTGAGTCCAGAGAGAATGTATTCCTGTTAGGGTGAAAGGCACGGCTGGTAGGTGTAGGGAATGCTGGATGACGGGAGAAATTGAGGTTTTCTTTAAGGAAAAGAAGGAAGCATATGCCAGTTACAGACAGCAGAGAGCGAGTGAACCATGAGAAGAGCATAAATGCAGTAGGAGTATACTTAAAAGGGAAATCAGGTTATCTGAAAGGGGACATGAGGTAACACTGGCAAATAAGGTGAGGGAGAATCCAAAGGGATTTTATAAATATATTAAGGACAAAAGGGTAACTGGGGAGAGAAGAGGGCCCCTCAAAGATCAGCAAGGCAGCCTATGTTTAAAACCACAGGAGACTGAGGAGATACTAAATGAATATTTCTGTGGAGAAGGACATAAAGATAATACAATGTGGGGAAAGAAATAGTGACATCTTAAAAATATTCATATTACAGAGGAGGAGGAGCTGGACTTAAAATGCATAAAAGTGGCTAAATGCCCAGGATGTGATCAGGTGTACCCTCAAACTCTGTGGGAAAGTCGGGAAGTGATTGCTGGGCCCCTTGCTGAGACATTTGTGTCATTGATAGTCAAAGGTGAAGTGCTGGAAGACTGAGGGTTGGCTAATGTTATGGCACTATTTAAGAAAGATGGTAAGGAAAAGCCAGGGAACTATAGACTGGTGAGCCTGACATCGATAGCGGGCAGTAAGGTGTTCGACAAGGTTCCTCATGGTGCACTGGTTAGCAAGGTTAGATCTCTTGGAATTCAGGGAAAACCAGCCACTTGGATACAGTATTGGCTCAAATGATAGAAGACAGAGGGTAGTGGTGGAGAGTTGATTTTCAGACTGGAGGCCTTTGATCAGTGATGTGCCACAAGAATTGGTGCTGGGTCCATTTCTTTTCATCATTTACACAAATGATTTAGATGTGAACATAGGAGGTATAGTTCGGAGGATTTCAGATGACATCATAATGGAGGTTACCTCAGAATACACAGGATCATGTTCAGATGGGCCAATGGGCCAAGGAGTGGCAGATGGAGTGTAATGTGAGGTGCTGCATTTTGGAAAGGCAAATCAGAGCAGGACTTATACAGTAATGGCAAATCTTGGGGAGTGTTGCTCAGCAAAGAGACCTTGGAGTGCAGGTTCATAGTTCTTTTATAGTGGAGTCGCAGGTAGATAGGATAGTGAAGAAGGCGTTTGGTATACTTTCCTTTATTGGTCAGTGAATTGAGTAAAGTAATTGGGAAGTCCTGTTATAGGACTTGTTTAGGGGCCACTTTTGGAATACCGTGTGCAAATCTGGTCTCCCTCTTACCGGAAGGATGTTGTGAAACTTGAAAGGGTTCCGAAAAGATTTACAAGTGTTGGAGGATTTGAGCTGTAGGGAGAGGCTGGAAAGGCTGAGGTTGTTTTTCCTGGAGCATTGGAGGCTGAGGGGTGATCTTATAGACGTTTATATGGAGGGGCATGGATAGGATAAATAGACAAGGACTTTTCCCTGGGTGGGGGAGAAATTTAAAAGGGACCTAAGGGGCAATTTTGCCATGCAGAGGGTGGTGCGTGTGTGGAATAAACAGAGGAAGTGGTGGAGGCTGGTACAATTACATTTAAAAGGCATCTGGATGGGTATGTGAACAATGAGGGTTTAGAGGGATATTGGCCAAGTGCTGGCAAATGGGACGAGATTAATTTAGGATACCTGGCTGAAATGGAACAAAGGGGCTGTTCCTGTGTTGTACATCTCTATGATTCCCTCTCTCTCTCTCTCACATACACACGCGCGCACACACACACACTCACACACCCAATATACACCACACACAATCATGTAACACCTTCCTTTCCATGGAAAACCAACTCACTCTGCTCATCTATAGTCCATTTAAACTTTCTACTGAGCCAATTCATTATTCAATCTCAACTTGGGTGATGTCACACTGTTCAGATAGGATTCAAGTTCATGTTGTTGACAGCCCACACTCAGTCTGTCTGAATTCTGATTTTCAAGGGACCAAATAGAGACAAAATAATATTACACTCAATGAGACATAATAAAACTTAAACTTTTATTTTGTAATTGGGACAGAAATAACAAGTTGGATTCTAAATCAGTCAGGAGGCCAGCCATTGATTTGACTCATATTCAGATACTTCCCAACTATTATCGTGGACTCGCATCAAATCCTATCAATGACAGATGGCAGAATTATGATGTGGAACGGTTGATGTGTTGTCTCCCAGGTGCCAGGGTTCATTACGTTTCTGAATTACGCCTGTGGAATTATGACTCTAATGCTGGCCATGAAACCCTTGTCAATTGTTGCTAAAACCCATCTGTTTCTCTAATGCCCTTTAGGGATTAGGGCTGTCCTTGTCTGGGCTACATGTGACTCCAGACCCACAACAATTGGTGCGGTTGGTGGAGGTCAGCCATTTAAGCTCCAGGGCCTCACAGCAGGAGGTCCTCAAGATTGTGTCCTGGACCTAACTATCTTTAGTGACTGTATCACTGACCTTCTCTCAGGCAGAATGTCATGGGTCTGAGGGTTCGCTAATACTCACACAATGTTCAGCAGCATTCGTCCCTCCTCAGATACTGAAGCACTCCATGTGGCTCCGCAGCAAGATCCTGGCAACTTCAGCTCCTCGGACACGGCGTTCGGGAAGTGGAGCCAGAGCTGGATGAACTTTGGATCATTCTGGAGGCTGAGGGAGTAATTGAGAGGAGTTACAGGGAGGTAGACACACCTCAGATACAGGGGAAAGGTAGATGGGTTACAGTCAGGGGGCGGAAAGGGAACCGGCAGACAGTGCAGGGACCCCCTGTGAGCATTCCCCTCAATAACAAGCATACTGTTATGGATACTGTTGGGGGGGAGCGATTTACCGGGGTAAGCAATGGGGTACAGATCTCAGGCACAGAGATGTCCCTGGTGCTCAGAAAGAAAGCGGAAAGAGGAGCAGGACATTTGTGACTGGCGACTCCATAGTTAGGGGGACAGATTGGAGATTCTATGGGGACGAGACAGACTCACAATTGGTGTGTTGCCTCCCAGGTGTCCGGGTCCGTGATGTCTCAGATTGTGTTTTCGGGATCCTTGAGGGAGAAGGGGAGCAGCCCCAAGTCATGGTCCACATAGGCACCAATGACATAGGTAGGAAAAGGGATGGGGATGTAAGGCAGAAATTCATGGAATTAGGGTGGAAGCTCAGTGCGAGAACAAACAGAGGTGTTATCTTGGGTTTGTTACCCATGCCACATGCTAGCTCGGAATAGGGAACTGGCAGACAGTGCAGGAGGGACAGTTTCAGATACCTGGATAATTGGGGCTCATTCTGGGGTAGATAGCTCCCCTACAAACAGGATGGTTGACACCTGAACCAGAGAGGTACCAATATCCTTGGGAGGCAATATGTTTATGCTCTTCAGGAATGGTGAGGTTAATTCAACAAAAGATTGGAACCTAAATTGTAGAGAAAATGAGGTCTGCAGATGCTGGAGATCAGAGATGGAAATGTGTTGCTGGAGAAGCGCAGCAGGTCAGGCAGCATCAAGGGAACAGGAGAATCGACATTTTGGGCATTCTTCAGGAAATGAAGAAGGGCTAATGCCCGAAACATCAATTCTCCTGTTCCCTAGATGCTGCCTGACCAACCTGAATTGTAGCTCCAGTGTACAGAAGGTTGAGAGTAGTGAGGTCAAAAATAAGGTTTCAAGGTCACAGGAGTGCAGCGGCAGGCAAGAAGGTGGTTTGAAGTGTGTCTACCTCAATGCCAGGAGCATCCGGAATAAGGTGGGTGAACTTGCAGCATGGGTTGGTACCTAAGACTTCGATGTTCTGGCCATTTCAGAGACATGCAGAGAGCAGGGACAGGAATGATGTTGCAGGTTCCGGGGTTTAGATGTTTCAGTATGAACAGAGAAGGGAGTAAAAGAGGGGGAGGTGTGGCATTGTTAGTCAAGGACAGTATTACAGGTGGCAGAAAGGATGTTTGATGAGGACCCATCTCCTGAGGTAGAACAGGCAAAGTTTAGAAACAGGAAACGAGAGGTTTCCCCTGTTGGGAGTTTTGTATAGGCTTCCAAAAAGTTCCAGAGATGTAGAGTAAAGGATTGCAAGAGCAATTCTAGATAGGAGAGAAAGTAACTGGGTAATTGTTATGATGTCTTTCACTTTCCAAATATTGACTAGAAACGCTATAGTTTGTGTACTTTAGATGGGTAAGTTTTTGTCCAATGTCTGCAGGATGGTTTCCTGACACATTATGCAAATAGGTCAACAAGAGGCAAGGACAATTGGATTTGGTACCGGCTAGTGAACTGGGTAAGGTGTTAGATTTAGAGGTAGGTGAGCACTTTGGCGAAAGTGACCACAATCGGTTACATTCACTTCAGTGATGGAAATGGAAAAGTATATCCTGCAGGGCAAGAGATATAGTCGAACTGGGACAACACTACTATCATAGGGCAAGCCAGACAGAGAACAGCCAGGGAATTCCTAGAGGCATGGCATTCATCCACAAACTCCATCAACAAACACATTGACCTGGACCCAATATACCAACCACTACAGCGGAAGCTGAAACTGACAACCGGAAGCGGCAGGGACAGACCACGATAAACACCGGAGGAAACATCAAAGAAGCGCTTCGCAGGAGGCTCCCAAACACTGATGATGTTGCCTAGCCAGGGGACGAAACGTTTGCAACAAAAACTTCCAGCTTGGTGAACAGAACCATGGAAAAGTATATCCTGCAGGGCAAGAGATATAGTTGGGGGAAAGGCAATTATGATGTGATTAGGCAAGAGTTAAGATGCATAGGATGGGAAGGAAACTGCAGGGAATGGGCACAATTGAAATGTGGAGCTTGTTCAAGGAACAGCGACTGTATGTCCTTGATAAATATGTACCTGTCAGTCAGGGAGGGAAGGGAACCGTGATTTACTAAAAAAGTTGTATCTCTTGTCCCGAACAAGAAGAACGCTTAAGATGAGATGTGAAGGCTCAGTTGGGGTGCTTGAGATTTACAAATTAGCCAGGAATGATCTAAAGAGAAAGCGAAGAAGAGCCAGGAGGGGACATGAGAAGGTTTGGCAGGTGGGAACGAGGCAAGAGGAAAGCTTTCCAGAGGGATGTCAGGAACAAAAAAATACTGGAGTAAGATTAGGACTAGTCAAGGACAGTAACAGGAAGTTGTGCGTGGAGTCTGAGGAGGTGGGAGAGGCAGTAAATGAATATTTTTCATCAGCATTCACACAGGAAAAAGACAATGTTGTTAAGAAGAATACTGAGTACAAACTATTAGACTAGATGGGATTGAGGTTCATAAGGAGAAACTGTTAGCAATTCTGGAAAGTGTGAAAATAGATATTTCCCCTGGGCCATATGGGATTTATCCAAGGATTCTCTGGAAAGCTAGGGAGGAGATTGCAGTGCCTTTGGCTTTGATCTTCATTTTGTCATTGTCTAAAGAATACTTCCAGAAGACTGGAGGATAATAGATGTTGTTCCCTTGTTCGAGAAGGGGAGTAGTGACAACCCTGTAATTATAGACCAGTGAGCCTTACTTCGATTGTCGATAAAGTGTTCGCAAAGGATAGAAGAGTTAGAATTTATAATCATCGAGAAAGGACTAAGTTGATTAGAGATAGTCAACATGGTTTTGTGAAGGGTAGGTTGTGCCTGAATAACCTAATTGGGAACTGAAAATGTATTGCTGGAAAAGCGCAGCAGGTCAAGCAGCATCCAAGGAGCAGGAGAATCAACATTTCGGGCATGAACCCTTCTTCAGGAACCTAATTGAGAAGCTGACCAGGCAGGTGGATGAGGGTAAAGCTGTTGATGTGGTGTATATGAATTTCAGTCAATCATTTGATAAGGGTCTCCACGGTAGGCCATTATACAAAATAAGGAGGTATGGGTTTGAGGGTGATCAGAAATTCGCTAGCTCTAAGAAGACAGAGGGTGGTGGTTGATGGGAAATGTTTATCCTGGAGTTCAGTTACTAGTGGTGTACAGCAAGGATCTGTTTTGGGTCCACTGCTGTTTGTCAATTTTATAAATGACTTGGATGAGTGTGTAGAACGATGGATTCATTCAATTTGTGGATAATACTAAGATTGGTGGAGTTTTGGACAGTGCGGAAAGATGCTGCAGGTTACAGAGAACATAGGTAAACTGCAGAGCTGGGCTGAGAGGTGGCAAATGGAGTTTAATACAGGAAAGTGTGAGGTGATTCACTTTGAAAAGAGCAACAAGAACACAGAGTACTGGATTAATGGGAAGATTCTTGGTAGTGTGGATGAGCAGAGAGATATCTATGTCCATGTGCCGAGATCCCTGGAAGTTGCCACCCAGGCTAACTGGATTGTTAAAAAGGTGTACAGTGCCTTAGCTTTTATTGGGAGAGGGATTGAGATTCAGAGCCACACAGCCATGTTGCAGCTGTACAAATTTCTGGTGAGGCCGCACTTGGAATGTTGCATACAGTTCCAGTCACCGCATTATGGAAGGACATGGAAGCATTGGAAAGATGCAGACGAGACTTCCCAGGATGTTGCCTGATCTGGAGCTGGTCTTATGAGGAAAGGTTCAGGGACTTGAGGCTGTTTTTATTGGAGAGAAGGTTAAGAGGTGACTTAAAAGAGACACACAAGATGATCAGAGGACAGTAAGAGGCTTTTTCCATGGATGGAGATGGCTAGCATGAGGGGACATAGCTGTAAATTGAGGGGTAATAGATAAAGGACAGTTGTCAGAGGTAGTTTCCTTACTCAGAGAGTGGTAGGAAGAAAGTGAGGACTGCAGATGCTGGAGACCAGAGTTGAAAAATGTGGTGCTGGAAAAACACAGCAAGCCAGGCAGCATCCGAGGAGCAGGAGAATCGACGTTTCAGGCATAAGCCCTTCTTCAGAATGAGGCTGGTGTGCCAAGCGGGCTGAGATAAAAGGTAAGGGGGAGGGAATTTGGGGGAGGGATGTTGGGAATATGATAGGTGGAAGGAGGTGGGAGTGAGGGAGAGGGGGTGGGGACGGAGAGATCGGGAAGAAGATTGCAGGTCAAGACGGCAGTGCTGAATTCGGGGTTTGGGACTGAGATAAGGTGTGGGGAGGGGAAATGAGGAAAGCTGGAGAAATCTACATTCATCCCGTGTGGTTGGAGGGTTCCTAGGCGGAAGATGAGGCGCTCTTCCTCCAGGCGTTGTGTGGCCACCTGCATGTCATTGACGGAGTGGGAGGGGGAGTTAAAGTGGTCAGCTACGGGGCTGGTTGGTTGGTGTGGGTGTCCCAGAGGTGTTCCCTGAAATGTTCTGCAAGTAGGCGGCCTGTCTCCCCAATGTAGAGGAGACCACATCGGGTGCAGCAGATACAGTAAATGGTGTGTGGAGGTGCAGGTGAATTTGCGACGGATATAGAAGGATCCATTGGGGCCTTGGAGGGAGGTGAGGGGGGAGGTGTGAGTGCAAGTGTTGCATTTCTTGCGGTTGCAGGGGAAGGTGCCGGGATTGGAGGTTGGGCTGGTGGGGGATGTGGACCTGACGAGGGAGTTGCGGAGGGAGTGGTCTCTCTGGAACGCTGATAGGGGTGAGGAGGGAAATATATCCCTGGTGGTGGGGTCTGTTTGGAGGTGGCGGAAATGACGGAGGATGATACGATGTATCTGGAGGTTGGTGGGGTGGAAGGTGAGGATCAGTGGGGTTCTGTCCTGGTGGTGATTGGAGGGGCAGGGTTCAAGGGCAGGGGTGCGGGAAGTGGAGGAGATGCGGTGGAGAGCATCGTCGACCATGTCGGGGGGGAAATTGCCGTCTTTGAAGAAGGAGGCCATTTGGGCTCTTCGGTAGGGGAATTGGTCCTCCTGGGAGCAGATGCGGCAGAGGCGGAGGAATTGGGAATATGGGATGGCGTTTTTACAGGGAGCAGGGTGGGAGGAGGTGTAATCTAGGTAGCTGTGGGAGTCAATCCGTTTGTAGTAAATTTCTGTGTTGAGTTGGTCGCCCAAGATAGAAATGGAGAGGTCTAGGAAGGGGAGGGAGGAGTCTGAGATGGTGCAGGTAAATTTGAGGTCGGGGTGGAAGGTGTTGGTAAAGTGGATGAACTGTTCAACCTCCTCGTGGGAGCACGAGGTAGTGCTAATACAATCATCGATGTAGCGGAGGAAAAAGTAGAGGGTGGTGCCAGTGTAGCTGCGGAAGATAAACTGTTCCACATATCTGATGAAGAGGCAGGCATAGCTGGGGCCCATGCGGGTGCCCATGGCTACTCCTTTGGTTTGGAGGAAGTGGGAAGATTGGAAGGAGAAGTTGTTAAGAGTGAAGACCAGTTCAGTCAGTCAAAGGAGGGTGTCAGTGGAAGGGTATTGGTTGGGTCGGCGGGAGAGGAAGAAGCGGAGGGCTTGGAGGCCTTTGTGATGGGGGATGGAAGTGTACAGGGACTGGATGTCCATGGTGAAGATAAGGCGTTGGGGCCGGGGAAGCAAAAATCATGGAGGAGGTGGAGGGCATAGGTGGTGTCCCGAACATAGGTGGGGAGTTCTTGGACTAAGGGGGAGAGAACCGTGTCGAGGTATGCAGAGATGAGTTTGGTGGGACAGGAGCAGGCTGAGACAATGGGTCGGCCGGGGCAGTCAGGTTTGTGGATTTTGGGCAGGAGGTAGAAACGGGCGGTGCGGGATTGTGGGATTATGATTCTTTACTCAGAGAGTGGTAAGGGTGTGGAATGTCTTGCCTGCCAATGTAGTTAACTCAGCCATATTAGGGAGATTTAAACAACCCTTGGATAAACACATAGATGATGATGGGATAGTGTAGAGGGACGAGTTGAGAATAGTTCACAGGTCGGCACAACATCGAGGGCCAAAGGGCCTGTTCTGCACTGTATTGTTCGATGTTCTAACTATTTAGTTAACCGAATTGATTCCCTGGGGTTTGAGTTTAGAACTAGAATTAAATTTTTTGTCACGTGTGTTCACGTATAGGAACACATAAGGACAGTGAAAAGTGCACAGAGTGACCATTCTTCACCACCATCTGCAACAAGACAGATTCCCTTCCATTACCTTGGCCATACACCAGTCAGAATCTGTCAGCTCCTAAAGAAATCATCCACTCTGATGGAGAATGGGGTGAACCAGTAAGAGAAAGAGCTTTACTATCCCATTCTTCAACCTGTTGCTGTTCCTGGTGATTCATGGTTCAGCCCCAGTGTATTGGAAGGTAGCAGGTGGAAGCCCTGCATTAAAAAAGGGAGACAGAAAGCAGGAAGCACAAGCCGGTTAGCTTAACATATCACAGGGAAACTGCTGGAAGGTATTATTCAACCAGATACAGCAGCTCACATTGATCAGTTGAAGATAATCTGGCAGAGTCGACATTATTGTGTGTGTCCATTGAATTTCTTTGAGGATGTAACATGTGTCATTGATAAAGGGGACTGCCCTGTGCTTAGCTTTTATCCCATAAAATGACCCAACAAATGTCATGGCAGAAGGTAAAGGCTCACGGTGTGGTGGAGTAATGATTACAAGGGAGCACTGTGGTTTATTGAAATGGAAAGCAATTGGAAGCCGCATTTACAAAAGACAATAGACAAAAGACAGTACACAGTAGGTGCAGGAGTAGGCCATTCTGCCCTTCTAGTCAACACCTCCATTCATTATGATCATGGTTAATCATCCACAATCAGTATCCTGTTCCTGCCTTATCTCCATAATCCTTGATTCCACTGTCTTTAAGAGCTCTATCCATCTCTTTCTTGAAAGTATCCAGAGACTTGGCCTCTATTGCCTTCTGGGGCAGAGCATTCCATATATCCGCCACTCTCTGGGTGAAGAAGTTTCTCCTCAACTCTGTTCTCAATGGCCTACTCTTTATTTTTAAACTGTGTCCTCTGGTTCTGGACAAACCCATCGATAGAAACTTGCTTCCTGCCTCCAGAGTGTCCAATCCTTTAATAATCTTATACTTCTCAATCTGATCTCTTCTCAAACTTCTCAACTCATGTATACAAGCCCAGTCTCTCCAATTTTTCAACATATGTTAGTCCCGCCATTCCAGGAATTGACCTCGTGAACCTACACTGCACTCCCTCAATAGCCAGAATGTCCTTCCTTAAACTTGGAGACCAAAACTGCACACAATATTCCAGGTGTGGTCTCACCAGGGCCCTGTACAGCTGCAGAAGGACTTCTTTGCTCCAATACTCAATTCCTCTTGTTATGAAGGCCAGTATGCTATTCGCTTTCTTCACTGCCTGCTGTACCTGCATGCTTGCTTTCATTGACAGACATACAAGAACACCTACATCTCGTTTTACATACCCTTTACCGAACTTGACTCCATTTAGATAGTAATCTGCCTTCCTGTTCTTGCCGCCAAAGTGAGTAACCACACATTTATCCACGTTAAACTGCATCGGCCAAGCATCCATCCACCTGTCCAAGTCACCCTGTATTCTCATAACATCCTCCTCACAACTCACCTTGCCACCCAGTTTTGTGTCATCAGCAAATTTGCTAATATGACATTTAATACCTTCATCTATATCATTAATGTTTATTGTAAACGGCTGCGGTCCCAGCACTGAACCTTGTGGTACCCACTGGTCACCTCACCGCCTGCCATTCGAAAAGGGACCTGTTTATCACTACTCTTTGCTTCCTGTCAGCCAGCTAATTTTCAGCCCAAATCAGTATTTTGCCCCCAATACCATGTGGTCTAAATTTACTCACTAATCTCCTATGTGGGACTTTATCAAAGGTTTCTGAAAGCCCAGGTACACAACATCTACCGGCTCTCCCTTGTCCATTTAAGAACATAGAACATAGGAAAGTACAGAATAGAGCAAGCTCTTCCGCCCACGATGTTGTGCCAAGATTTAATCCTCATGTCAAAGATCGTATCTTAACCTACAGACCCCTCAATTCACTGCAATCCATGTGCATGCCCAACAGTCACTTAAATATCCCCAATGACTCTGCTTCCACCACCACTGCTGGCAACACACTCCATGCATTCTCAACTCTCTGTGTAAAGAACAATAGGATAAATAACACACTGAGGAATCTACAAAAAAACGGACAGATAACCAGGTCTGACCTACAAAGAATGAAACATGAAAGCAAGAACACCCCCAGATTCTATGGTCTACCTAAAGTGCACAAACCAGACATCCCACTCAGACCCATAGTATCACTACCAGAGACACCATCACACAAACTGGCTAAAGAACTACAGCAGAAACTGAAACACCTAATCAGCGGATCCAGACAATCTATACAATCAACACAGGAATTCTTGGATATTATCAGAAATATACACATAGACAAGGAAGAAACCATGGTCTCATTCGACGTATCGGCACTGTTCCCTCTATTGACAAAACCCTAGCCAGAGAAACAATAGCCAACCTGCTGGACATACAGAACAGACAACAGGACGTTGAACCCTTCAACAAAGATGGCATACTCAAACTACTGGACTTGTGCCTCACAACACACTTCACATTTAACAACCAGATATACGAACAAATCAACGGCACACCCATGGGCTCACCAATCTCTGGACTCATAGCAGAAGCAGTAATGCAAAGGTTAGAACAAATAGTCTTACCACAAATTCAACCCAAACTCTGGGTCAGATATGTTGATGATACCTTTGTAATCATTAAAAACACAGAAATAGAGAAAACACACCGGATCATCAACACCACACTCACAGGAATCTGATTCACGAGAGAGGAACAAAAGGATAACAAACTCCCATTCCTAGACGTGATGGTACAGAGAACACCAAACAGAGAATTCACCACAAAGGTAAACAGGAAAGCCACACACACAGACTAAGTCCTGAACTATGAAAGCAACCACCCCAACACACACAAACCAAGTTGCATCAAGACATTATTCAAAATGGCCACAACACCACTGCAGCACACCAGAACTGCAAAAAGAGGAAGAGGAACACCTATACAAGGTGTTCGCAAAAAACGGATATCCTCGCAATTTCATCAACAGATGCCGAAGGGAGAGACAACGGAACGAGGACATACCACAACCAAAAGGATTAGCCACACTACCATACATCAGGAGCATTTCAGAACTGACAGCCAGAGTACTGCGACCACTAGGACTTATAACAGCACACAAACCAACAGCCACTCTCAGACAACAACTCACCAGACAAAGGACCCAGCATGAGCAAAACTAATGTAGTGTACAAAATCCCATGCAAGGACTGCACAAAACACTACATAGGACAAACAGGAAGATAGCTAACGATCCGCATTCATGAACACCAACTAGCCACAAAACGACACAACCAGCTATCCTTAGTAGCCACACACGCAGACAACAAGCAACATGAATTCGACTGGGACAACACTACCATTATAGGGCAAGCCAAACAAAGAACAGCCATGGAATTCCTAGAAGCATGGCACTCATCCACAAACTCCATCAACAAACACACTGACCTGGACCCAATATACCAGCCACTACAGCGGACAGCTGAAACTGACAGGGACAGAGACAGACCACTATAAGTGCCGGAGGAAACACCACAGAAGCACTTCACAGGAGGCTCCCAAGCACTGAGGATGTCACCTAGACAGGGGATGAAACATTTGCAACAAAAATTTCAAGCTCGGTGAACATCTTTTATAAGTGACTCCAGCATCTTTCCCACCTTTGATGTCAGGCTAGCTGGTCTATAATTCCCTGTTTTCTCTCTCCCTGCTTTCTTGAAAAGTGGGACAACATTAGCCACCCTCCAATTCGCAGGAATTGATCCTGAATCTATAGAACATTAGAAAATGGTTACCAATGCATCCATGATTTCTAGAGCCATCTGCTTAAGACCATCAGGTCCCAGGGACTGAACAGTCTTCAGACCTAACAGTCTATCCAACATCATTTCCTGTTGAATATAAATTCCCTTCAGTTCATCCATTACCCCAGGCCCTTCAGCCACTATTACATCTGGGAGATTGCTTGTGTCTTCCCAGTGAAGACAGATCCAAAGTACCTATTTAACTCTTCTGCTGTTTCCTTGTTCCCCATGATAAATTTGCCTGTTTCTGTCTTCAAGGGCCCAATTTTAGTTTTAACCTTTTTTTTTCTTGTCACATACCTAAAAAAGCTTTTACTATTCTCCGTTATATTTTTGGCCAGTTTGCCTTTGTACCTCATTTTTTGTCTGCTTATTGCCTTTTTAGTTATCCTCTGTTGCTCTTTACAATCTTCCCGGTCCTCCGGCTTCCCACTCATCTTTGCTGTGCTACATTTCTTCTCTTTTATCTTGTTTTTCCAGTCCTTAACTTCCCTCGTCAGCCACGACCACCCCTGCCTCCTGTCAGGATCTTTCTTCCTCTTTGGAATGAATTGATCCTGCACCTCCTGCATTATATCCAGAAATACCTGCCATTGGTGTTCCACTGCCATCCCTGGTAGGGTATTGAACATTGAGCTCCTCCCTAAGAGCTCCATAGTTCCCTTTGTTCAACTGCAATACAGACACTTCCGATTCTCCCTTCTCCCTCTCAAATTGCAGATTAAAACTTACCATATCATGGTCACTACCTCCTAATGGCTCCTGTACTTTGAGGTCCCTGATCAAATCCAGTTTGTTGCACAACACCAGATCTAGAATTGCCTTCTCCCTGGTAGGCTCCACTACAAGCTGTTAGAAGAATCTATCTTGGAGGCACTCCACAAGCTCCCTTTCTTGGTGTCCAGTACCATCCTGATTCTCCCAGACTACCTGCATGTCGAAATCACCCACATAACTTTGCAACAGGCCAATTTCAACTCCTTATTCAACTTGCACCCTACATCCAGACTACTGTTTGCAGCTAACTCCCATCAGGGTTTTTCTACCCTGACAATTTCTCAGCTCTATCCAGACTGACTCTACAACTCCTTATTCTATACCCCCCTTGCAAGTGGCTGAATATCATTCCTCACCAATGGGGCCACCCCACCCCCTCTGCCCATTAGTCTGACCTCTCGATAGCACATATAGCCTTGAATATTCATTTCCCAGGCCCTGGCCTCTTGAAGCCCCATCTCAGCTATCCCCACAACATCGTACCTGCCAACTTCCAACTGATCCTCAAACTCTCCCACCTTATTTCTTATGCTTCGTGCATTCATATATAAGAGATTTAATTTGTTACTCCCCTCACCCTTCCTATCAACCCCTATTTCACTTGACCATATTGTATGATCCCTCCTTGAGTTTTCTGCTCGTTGTTTCTGTTGCCTTTCTGAACTTCTGTTATTCACTTTCCCTTTAACTTCCTTCTTGAATTTCCAGCTTGTTCCCTCCTGCCCACTACTGAGTTTAAACACATCTGGATTGTAGTTACAAACCTGCCTGCCAGAATGCTGGTCCACCACCTATTCAGGTGCAACCCGTCCTTCTTGTACCATGTATCCTTACTGCAAAGCATACCCCAGAGATCCACAAATTTCAATCCTTGCTTCCCGCCCATATCCGATAGTGCTGGGGCTTGAAGCAACACTTACATATCCGATAGTGCTGGGGCTTGAAGCAACACTTACATATCCGATTGTGCTGGGGCTTGAAGCAACACTGACATATCCGATAGTGCTGTGGCCTGAAGCAACACTTACATATCCGATAGTGTAAGGGCCTGATGCAACACTTACATATCCGATAGTGCTGGGGCTGAAGCAGCACTTACATATCCGATAGTCCTGGGGCTTGAAGCAACACTTACATATCCGATAGTGTTGGGGCTGAAGCAACACTTACATATCCGATAGTGCAGGGGCTTGAAGCAACACTTACATATCCGATAGTGTTGGGGCTTGAAGCTACACTTACATATCCGATAGTGCTGGGGCCTGAAGCAACACTTACATATCCGATAGTGTTGGGGCTTGAAGCAGCACTTACATATCCGATAGTGTTGGGGCCTGAAGCAACACTTACATATCCGATAGTGCTGGGGCTTGAAGCAGCACTTTCATATCCGATAGTGCTGGGGCTGAAGCAGCACTTACATATCCGATAGTGTTGGGGCTTGAAGCAACACTTACATATCCGATAGTGCTGGGGTTTGAAGCAACACTTACATATCCGATAGTGTTGGGGCATGAAGCAGCACTTACATATCCGATAGTGCTGGGGCTTGAAGCAACACTTACATATCCGATAGTGCTGGGGCTGAAGCAGCACTTACATATCCGATAGTGCTGGGGCTTGAAGCAACACTTACATATCCGATAGTGCTGGGGCTTGAAGCAACACTTACATATCCGATAGTGTTGGGGCTTGAAGCAACACTTGCATATCCGATAGTGCTGGGGCTTGAAGCAGCACTTACATATCTGATAGTATTGGGGCCTGAAGCAACACTTACATATCCGATAGTGCTGGGGCTTGAAGCAGCACTTACATATCCGATAGTGCTGGGGCTTGAAGCAACACTTACATATCCGATAGTGCTGGGGCTTGAAGCAGCACTTACATATCCGATAGTGCTGGGGCTTGAAGCAACACTTACATATCCGATAGTGCTGGGGCTTGAAGCAACACTTACATATCCGATAGTGCTGGGGCTTGAAGCAACACTTACATATCCGATAGTATTGGGGTCTGAAGCAACACTTACATATCCGATCGTGTTGGGGCTTGAAGCAACACTTACATATCCGATAGTGCTGGGGCTTGAAGCAACACTTACATATCCGATAGTGCTGGGGCTTGAAGCAGCACTTACATATCCGATAGTGCAGGGGTTTGAAGCAACTCTTACATATCCGACAGTGTTGGGGCTTGAAGCTGCACTTACATATCCGATAGTGTTGGGCTTGAATCAGCACTTACATATCCGATAGTGTTGGGGCTGAAGCAACACTTACATATCCGATAGTGTTGGGGCTTGAAGCAACACTTACATATCCGATAGTGCTGGGGCTGAAGCAACACTAACATATCCGATCGTGTTGGGGCTTGAAGCAACACTTACATATCCGATAGTGCTGGGGCTGAAGCAACACTAACATATCCGATCGTGTTGGGGCTTGAAGCAACACTTACATATCCGATAGTGCTGGGGCTTGAAGCAGCACTTACATATCCGATAGTGCTGGGGCCTGAAGCAACACTTACATATCCGATAGTGCTGGGGCTTGGAGCAACACTTAGATATTCGATAGTGCTGGGGCTGAAGCAGCACTTACATATCCGATAGTGCTGGGGCCTGAAGCAACACTTACATATCCGATAGTGTTGGGGCCTGAAGCAACACTTACATATCCGATAGTGTTGGGGCCTGAAGCAACACTTACATATCCGATAGTGCTCGGGCTTGAAGCAACACTTACATATCCGATAGTGCTGGGGCTTGAAGCAACACTTACATATCCGATAGTGCTGGGGCTTGAAGCAACACTTACATATCCGATAGTGCTGGGGCTTGAAGCAGCACATACATAACCGATAGTGTTGGGGACTGAAGCAACACTTACAAATCCGATAGTGCTGGGGCTTGAAGCAGCACTTACATATCCGATAGTGCTGGGGCTTGAAGCAACACTTACATATCCGATAGTGCTGGGGCTGAAGCAGCACTTACATATCCGATAGTGTTGGGGCTTGGAGCAACACTTACATATCCGATAGTGCTGGGCCTTGAAGCAACACTTACATATCCGATAGTGCTGGGGCTTGAAGCAACACTTACATATCCGATAGTGTTGGGGCTTGAAGCAACACTTACATATCCGATAGTGCTGGGCCTTGAAGCAACACTTACATATCCGATAGTGCTGGGGCTTGAAGCAACACTTACATATCCGATAGTGCTGGGCCTTGAAGCAACACTTACATATCCGATAGTGTTGGGTCTTGAAGCAACACTTACATATCCGATAGTGCTGGGCCTTGAAGCAACACTTACATGTCCGATAGTGCTGGGGCTTGAAGCAACACTAACATATATGATAGTGTTGGGGCTTGAAGCAACACTTACATATCCGATAGTGTTGGGGCTTGAAGCAACACTTACATATCCGATAGTGTTGGGGCTTGAAGCAACACTTACATATCCGATAGTGCTGGGGCTTGAAGCAACACTTACATATCCGATAGTGCTGGGGCTGAAGCAGCACTTACATATCCGATAGTGCTGGGGCTTGAAGCAACACTTACATATCCGATAGTGCTGGGGCTTGAAGCAACACTTACATATCCGATAGTGCTGGGGCTTGAAGCAACACTTACATATCCGATAGTGCTGGGGCTTGAAGCAACACTTACATATCCGATAGTGCTGGGGCTTGAAGCAACACTTACATATCGGATAGTGTTGTGGCTTGAAGCAGCACTTACATATCCGATAGTGTTGGGGCTTGAAGCAACACTTACATACCCGATAGTGTTGGGGCTTGAAACAACACTTACATACCCGATAGTGTTGGGGCTTGAAGCAACAATTACATATCCGATAGTGCTGGGGCTTGAAGCAACACTTACATATCGGATAGTGTTGGGGCTTGAAGCAGCACTTACATATCCGATAGTGCTGGGGCTTGAAGCAGCACTTACATATCCGATAGTGTTGGGGCTTGAAGCAACAATTACATATCCGATAGTGCTGTGGCTTGAAGCAACACTTACATGCCCGATAGTGTTGGGGCTTGAAGCAGCACTTACATATCCGATAGTGTTGGGGCTTGAAGCAACACTTACATGCCCGATAGTGTTGGGGCTTGAAGCAACACTTGCATATCCGATAGTGTTGGGGCTTGAAGCAACACTTACATGCCCGATAGTGTTGGGGCTTGAAGCAACACTTGCATATCCGATAGTGCTGTGGCTTGAAGCAGCACTAACATATCCGATAGTGCTGGGGCTGAAGCAGCACTTACATATCCGATAGTGTTGGGGCTTGAAGCAGCACTTACATATCCGATAGTGTTGGGGCTTGAAGCAACACTTACATGCCCGATAGTGTTGGGGCTTGAAGCAGCACTTACATATCCGATAGTGTTGGGGCTTGAAGCAACACTTACATGCCCGATAGTGTTGGGGCTTGAAGCAGCACTTACATATCCGATAGTGTTGGGGCTTGAAGCAACACTTACATGCCCGATAGTGTTGGGGCTTGAAGCAGCACTTACATATCCGATAGTGTTGGGGCTTGAAGCAACACTTACATATCCGATAGTGTTGGATCTTGAAGCAGCACTTACATATCCGATAGTGTTGGGGCTTGAAGCAACACTTACATGCCCGATAGTGTTGGGGCTTGAAGCAGCACTTACATATCCGATAGTGTTGGGGCATGAAGCAGCACTTACATATCCGAAAAGTGCTGGGGCTTGAAGCAACACTTACATATCCGATAGTGCTGGGGCTTGAAGCAGCACTTACATATCCGATAGTGTTGGGGCTTGAAGCAACACTTACATATCCGATAGTGCTGGGGCTTGAAGCAGCACTTACATATCCGATAGTGCTGGGGCTTGAAGCAGCACTTACATATCCGATAGTGTTGGGGCTTGAAGCAACGCCTACATATCCGATAGTGTTGGGGCTTGAAGCAACACTTATATATCCGAGAGTGTTGGGGATTGAAGCAACACTTACATATCCGATAGTGTTGGGGCCTGAAGCAACACTTACATATCCGATAGTGCTGGGGCTGAAGCAGCGCTTACATATCCGATAGTGCTGGGGCTTGAAGCAACACTTACATATCCGATAGTGCTGGGGCTTGAAGCAACACTTACATATCCGATAGTCCTGGGGCATGAAGCAACACTTACATATCCGATAGTGCTGGGGCTTGAAGCAACACTTACATATCCGATAGTGCTGGGGCTTGAAGCAACACTTACATATCGGATAGTGTTGGGGCTTGAAGCAGCACTTACATATCCGATAGTGTTGGGGCTTGAAGCAGCACTTACATATCCGATAGTGTTGGGGCTTGAAGCAACACTTACATATCGGATAGTGTTGGGGCTTGAAGCAACACTTGCATATCCGATAGTGTTGGGGCTTGAAGCAGCACTTACATATGCGATAGTGTTGGGGCTTGAAGCAGCACTAACATATCCGATAGTGTTGGGGCTTGAAGCAACACTTACATACCCGATAGTGTTGGGGCTTGAAGCAACACTTGCATATCCGATAGTGTTGGGGCTTGAAACAGCACTTACATATCCGATAGTGCTGGGGATTGAAGCAGCACTTACATATCCGATAGTGTTGGGGCTTGAAGCCGCACTTACATATCCGATAGTGTTGGGGCTTGAAGCAGCACTTACATATCCGATAGTGTTGGGGCTTGAAGCAACACTTACATACCCGATAGTGTTGGGGCTTGAAGTAACACTTGCATATCCGATAGTGTTGGGGCTTGAAGCAACACTTACATATCCGATAGTGTTGGGGCTTGAAGCAGCACTTACATATCCGATAGTGCTGGGGCTTGAAGCAACACTTACATATCGGATAGTGTTGGGGCTTGAAGCAGCACTTACATATCCGATAGTGCTGGGGCTTGAAGCAACACTAACATATCCGATAGTGTTGGGGCTTGAAGCAACACTTACATATCGGATAGTGTTGGGGCTTGAATCAACACTTACATATCGGATAGTGTTGGGGCTTGAAGCAGCACTTACATATCCGATAGTGTTGGGGCTTGAAGCAACACTTACATGCCCGATAGTGTTGGGGCTTGAAGCAACACTTGCATATCCGATAGTGCTGGGGCTTGAAGCAACACTTACATTCCCGATAGTGTTGGGGCTTGAAGCAACACTTGCATATCCGATAGTGTTGGGGCGTGAAGCAACACTTACATGCCCGATCGTGTTGGGGCTTGAAGCAACACTTACATATCCGATAGTGTTGGGGCTTGAAGCAGCACTTACATATCCGATAGTGCTGGGGCTTGAAGCAACACTTACATATCCGATAGTGTTGGGGCTTGAAGCAACACTTGCATATCCGATAGTGTTGGGGCTTGAAGCAGCACTTACATATCCGATAGTGCTGGGGATTGAAGCAGCACTTACATATCCGATAGTGTTGGGGCTTGAAGCAGCACTTACATATCCGATAGTGCTGGGGCTGAAGCAGCACTTACATATCCGATAGTGCTGGGGCTTGAAGCAACACTTACATATCCGATAGTGCTGGGGCTTGAAGCAACACTTACATATCCGATAGTGTTGGGGCTTGAAGCAACACTTACATATCGTATAGTGTTGTGGCTTGAAGCAGCACTTACATATCCGATAGTGTTGGGGCTTGAAGCAACACTTACATACCCGATAGTGTTGGGGCTTGAAGCAACACTTACATACCCGATAGTGTTGGGGTTTGAAGCAACACTTGCATATCCGATAGTGCTGGGGCTTGAAGCAGCACTTACATATCCGATAGTGTTGGGGCTTGAAGCAGCACTTACATATCCGATAGTGCTGGGGCTTGAAGCAGCACTTACATATCCGATAGTGTTGGGGCTTGAAGCAACAATTACATATCCGATAGTGCTGGGGCTTGAAGCAACACTTACATATCGGATAGTGTTGGGGCTTGAAGCAACACTTACATGCCCGATAGTGTTGGGGCTTGAGGCAGCACTTACATATCCGATAGTGTTGGGGCTTGAAGCAACACTTACATGCCCGATCGTGTTGGGGCTTGAAGCAACACTTGCATATCCGATAGTGTTGGGGCTTGAAGCAACACTTACATGCCCGATAGTGTTGGGGCTTGAAGCAACACTTGCATATCCGATAGTGCTGGGGCTGAAGCAGCACTTACATATCCGATAGTGTTGGGGCTTGACGCAGCACTTACATATCCGATAGTGTTGGGGCTTGAAGCAACACTTACATGCCCGATAGTGTTGGGGCTTGAAGCAGCACTTACATATCCGATAGTGTTGGGGCTTGAAGCAACACTTACATGCCCAATAGTGTTGGGGCTTGAAGCAGCACTTACATATCCGATAGTGTTGGGGCTTGAAGCAACACTTACATATCCGATAGTGTTGGATCTTGAAGCAGCACTTACATATCCGATAGTGTTGGGGCTTGAAGCAACACTTACATGCCCGATAGTGTTGGGGCTTGAAGCAGCACTTACATATCCGATAGTGTTGGGGCATGAAGCAGCACTTACATATCCGATAGTGCTGGGGCTTGAAGCAGCACTTACATATCCGATAGTGTTGGGGCTTGAAGCAACACTTACATATCCGATAGTGCTGGGGCTTGAAGCAGCACTTACATATCCGATAGTGCTGGGGCTTGAAGCAGCACTTACATATCCGATAGTGTTGGGGCTTGAAGCCACACTTACATATCCGATAGTGTTGGGGCTTGAAGCAGCACTTACATATCCGATAGTGCTGGGGTTTGAAGCAGCACTTACATATCCGATACTGTTGGGGCTGAAGCAACACTTACATATCCGATAGTGCTGGGGCTGAAGCAGCACCTACATATCCGATAGTGTTGGGGCTTGAAGCAACACTTACATATCCGATAGTGCTGGGGCTTAAAGCAACACTTACATATCCGATAGTGTTGGGGCTTGAAGCAACGCCTACATATCCGATAGTGTTGGGGCTTGAAGCAACACTTACATATCCGATAGTGTTGGGGATTGAAGCAACACTTACCTATCCGATAGTGTTGGGGCTTGAAGCAACACTTACATATCCAATAGTGTTGGGGCCTGAAGCAACACTTACATATCCGATAGTGCTGGGGCTGAAGCAGCACTTACATATCCGATAGTGCTGGGGCTTGAAGCAACACTTACATATCCGATAGTGCTGGGGCTTGAAGCAACACTTACATATCCGATAGTGCTGGGGCTTGAAGAAACACTTACATATCCGATAGTGCTGGGGCTTGAAGCAACACTTACATATCGGATAGTGTTGGGGTTTGAAGCAGCACTTACATATCTGATAGTGTTGGGGCTTGAAGCAGCACTTACATATCCGATAGTGTTGGGGCTTGAAGCAACACTTACATATCGGATAGTGTTGGGGCTTGAAGCAACACTTGCATATCCGATAGTGTTGGGGCTTGAAGCAGCACTTACATATGCGATAGTGTTGGGGCTTGAAGCAGCACTAACATATCCGATAGTGTTGGGGCTTGAAGCAACACTTGCATATCCGATAGTGTTGGGGCTTGAAGCAGCACTTACATATCCGATAGTGCTGGGGATTGAAGCAGCATTTACATATCCGATAGTGTTGGGGCTTGAAGCAGCACTTACATATCCGATAGTGTTGGGGCTTGAAGCAGCACTTACATATCCGATAGTGTTGGGGCTTGAAGCAACACTTACATACCCGATAGTGGTGGGGCTTGAAGCAACACTTGCATATCCGATAGTGTTGGGGCTTGAAGCAACACTTACATATCCGATAGTGTTGGGGCTTGAAGCAGCACTTACATATCCGATAGTGCTGGGGCTTGAAGCAACACTTACATATCGGATAGTGTTGGGGCTTGAAGCAGCACTTACATATCCGATAGTGCTGGGGCTTGAAGCAACACTAACATATCCGATAGTGTTGGGGCTTGAAGCAACACTTACATATCGGATAGTGTTGGGGCTTGAATCAACACTTACATATCGGATAGTGTTAGGGCTTGAAGCAGCACTTACATATCCGGTAGTGTTGGGGCTTGAAGCAACACTTACATGCCCGATAGTGTTGGGGCTTGAAGCAACACTTGCATATCCGATAGGGTTGGGGCTTGAAGCAACACTTACATTCCCGATAGTGTTGGGGCTTGAAGCAACACTTGCATATCCGATAGTGTTGGGGCTTGAAGCAACACTTTCCTGCCCGATCGTGTTGGGGCTTGAAGCAACACTTGCATATCCGATAGTGCTGTGGCTTGAAGCAGCACTAACATATCCGATAGTGCTGGGGCTGAAGCAGCACTTACATATCCGATAGTGCTGGGGCTTGAAGCAGCACTTACATATCCGATAGTGTTGGGGCTTGAAGCAGCACTTACATATCCGATACTGTTGGGCTTGAAGCAACACTTACATGCCCGATAGTGTTGGGGCTTGAAGCAGCACTTACATATCCGATAGTGTTGGGGCATGAAGCAGCACTTACATATCCGATAGTGCTGGGGCTTGAAGCAACACTTACATATCCGATAGTGCTGGGGCTTGAAGCAGCACTTACATATCCGATAGTGCTGGGGCTTGAAGCAACACTAACATATCCGATAGTGTTGGGGCTTGAAGCAACACTTACATATCGGATAGTGTTGGGGCTTGAAGCAACACTTACATATCGGGTAGTGTTGGGGCTTGAAGCAGCACTTACATATCCGATAGTGTTGGGGCTTGAAGCAGCACTTACATATCCGATAGTGTTGGGGCTTGAAGCAGCACTTACATATCCGATAGTGTTGGGGCTTGAAGCAGCACTTACATATCCGATAGTGTTGGGGCTTGAAGCAACACTTACATACCCGATAGTGTTGGGGCTTGAAGCAACACTTGCATATCCGATAGTGTTGGGGCTTGAAGCAACACTTACATTCCCGATAGTGTTGGGGCTTGAAGCAACACTTGCATATCCGATAGTGTTGGGGCTTGAAGCAACACTTACATGCCCGATCGTGTTGGGGCTTGAAGCAACACTTGCATATCCGATAGTGCTGTGGCTTGAAGCAGCACTTACATATCCGATAGTGCTGGGGCTGAAGCAGCACTTACATATCCGATAGTGTTGGGGCTTGAAGCAACACTTGCATATCCGATAGTGTTGGGGCTTGAAGCAACACTTACATATCCGATAGTGTTGGGGCTTGAAGCAGCACTTACATATCCGATAGTGTTCGGGCTTGAAGCAACACTTACATATCGGATAGTGTTGGGGCTTGAAGCAGCACTTACATATCCGATAGTGCTGGGGCTTGAAGCAACACTAACATATCCGATAGTGTTGGGGCTTGAAGCAACACTTACATATCGGATAGAGTTGGGGCTTGAAGCA
Source organism: Chiloscyllium plagiosum (assembly GCF_037043375.1). Taxonomy (NCBI): domain Eukaryota; kingdom Metazoa; phylum Chordata; class Chondrichthyes; order Orectolobiformes; family Hemiscylliidae; genus Chiloscyllium; species Chiloscyllium plagiosum. The sequence goes on along the minus strand of NW_028270185.1, from coordinate 31,277,747 downwards.
ACACTTACATATCGGATAGTGTTGGGGCTTGAAGCAGCACTTACATATCCGATAGTGTTGGGGCTTGAAGCAACACTTACATGCCCGATAGTGTTGGGGCTTGAAGCAACACTTGCATATCCGATAGGGTTGGGGCTTGAAGCAACACTTACATTCCCGATAGTGTTGGGGCTTGAAGCAACACTTGCAAATCCGATAGTGTTGGGGCTTGAAGCAACACTTACATGCCCGATAGTGTTGGGGCTTGAAGCAACACTTGCATATCCGATAGTGCTGTGGCTTGAAGCAGCACTAACATATCCGATAGTGCTGGGGCTGAAGCAGCACTTACATATCCGATTGTGCTGGGGCTTGAAGCAGCACTTACATATCCGATAGTGTTGGGGCTTGAAGCAGCACTTACATATCCGATAGTGTTGGGGCTTGAAGCAACACTTACATGCCCGATAGTGTTGGGGCTTGAAGCAGCACTTACATATCCGATAGTGTTGGGGCATGAAGCAGCACTTACATATCCGATAGTGCTGGGGCTTGAAGCAACACTTACACATCCGATAGTGCTGGGGCTTGAAGCAGCACTTACATATCCGATAGTGTTGGGGCTTGAAGCAACACTTACATACCCGATAGTGTTGGGGCTTGAAGCAACACTTGCATATCCGATAGTGTTGGGGCTTGAAGCAACACTTACATTCCCGATAGTGTTGGGGCTTGAAGCAACACTTGCATATCCGATAGTGTTGGGGCTTGAAGCAACACTTACATGCCCGATCGTGTTGGGGCTTGAAGCAACACTTGCATATCCGATAGTGTTGGGGCTTGAAGCAACACTTACATATCCGATAGTGTTGGGGCTTGAAGCAGCACTTACATATCCGATAGTGCTGGGGCTTGAAGCAACACTTACATATCGGATAGTGTTGGGGCTTGAAGCAGCACTTACATATCCGATAGTGCTGGGGCTTGAAGCAACACTAACATATCCGATAGTGTTGGGGCTTGAAGCAACACTTACATATCGGATAGTGTTGGGGCTTGAATCAACACTTACATATCGGATAGTGTTAGGGCTTGAAGCAGCACTTACATATCCGGTAGTGTTGGGGCTTGAAGCAACACTTACATGCCCGATAGTGTTGGGGCTTGAAGCAACACTTGCATATCCGATAGGGTTGGGGCTTGAAGCAACACTTACATTCCCGATAGTGTTGGGGCTTGAAGCAACACTTGCATATCCGATAGTGTTGGGGCTTGAAGCAACACTTTCCTGCCCGATCGTGTTGGGGCTTGAAGCAACACTTGCATATCCGATAGTGCTGTGGCTTGAAGCAGCACTAACATATCCGATAGTGCTGGGGCTGAAGCAGCACTTACATATCCGATAGTGCTGGGGCTTGAAGCAGCACTTACATATCCGATAGTGTTGGGGCTTGAAGCAGCACTTACATATCCGATACTGTTGGGCTTGAAGCAACACTTACATGCCCGATAGTGTTGGGGCTTGAAGCAGCACTTACATATCCGATAGTGTTGGGGCATGAAGCAGCACTTACATATCCGATAGTGCTGGGGCTTGAAGCAACACTTACATATCCGATAGTGCTGGGGCTTGAAGCAGCACTTACATATCCGATAGTGCTGGGGCTTGAAGCAACACTAACATATCCGATAGTGTTGGGGCTTGAAGCAACACTTACATATCGGATAGTGTTGGGGCTTGAAGCAACACTTACATATCGGGTAGTGTTGGGGCTTGAAGCAGCACTTACATATCCGATAGTGTTGGGGCTTGAAGCAGCACTTACATATCCGATAGTGTTGGGGCTTGAAGCAGCACTTACATATCCGATAGTGTTGGGGCTTGAAGCAGCACTTACATATCCGATAGTGTTGGGGCTTGAAGCAACACTTACATACCCGATAGTGTTGGGGCTTGAAGCAACACTTGCATATCCGATAGTGTTGGGGCTTGAAGCAACACTTACATTCCCGATAGTGTTGGGGCTTGAAGCAACACTTGCATATCCGATAGTGTTGGGGCTTGAAGCAACACTTACATGCCCGATCGTGTTGGGGCTTGAAGCAACACTTGCATATCCGATAGTGCTGTGGCTTGAAGCAGCACTTACATATCCGATAGTGCTGGGGCTGAAGCAGCACTTACATATCCGATAGTGTTGGGGCTTGAAGCAACACTTGCATATCCGATAGTGTTGGGGCTTGAAGCAACACTTACATATCCGATAGTGTTGGGGCTTGAAGCAGCACTTACATATCCGATAGTGTTCGGGCTTGAAGCAACACTTACATATCGGATAGTGTTGGGGCTTGAAGCAGCACTTACATATCCGATAGTGCTGGGGCTTGAAGCAACACTAACATATCCGATAGTGTTGGGGCTTGAAGCAACACTTACATATCGGATAGAGTTGGGGCTTGAAGCAACACTTACATATCGGATAGTGTTGGGGCTTGAAGCAGCACTTACATATCCGATAGTGTTGGGGCTTGAAGCAACACTTACATGCCCGATAGTGTTGGGGCTTGAAGCAACACTTGCATATCCGATAGGGTTGGGGCTTGAAGCAACACTTACATTCCCGATAGTGTTGGGGCTTGAAGCAACACTTGCAAATCCGATAGTGTTGGGGCTTGAAGCAACACTTACATGCCCGATAGTGTTGGGGCTTGAAGCAACACTTGCATATCCGATAGTGCTGTGGCTTGAAGCAGCACTAACATATCCGATAGTGCTGGGGCTGAAGCAGCACTTACATATCCGATTGTGCTGGGGCTTGAAGCAGCACTTACATATCCGATAGTGTTGGGGCTTGAAGCAGCACTTACATATCCGATAGTGTTGGGGCTTGAAGCAACACTTACATGCCCGATAGTGTTGGGGCTTGAAGCAGCACTTACATATCCGATAGTGTTGGGGCATGAAGCAGCACTTACATATACGATAGTGCTGGGGCTTGAAGCAACACTTACATATCCGATAGTGCTGGGGCATGAAGCAGTACTTACATATCCGAAAAGTGCTGGGGCTTGAAGCAACATTTACATATCCGATAGTGCTGGGGCTTGAAGCAGCACTTACATATCCGATAGTGTTGGGGCTTGAAGCAACACTTACATATCCGATAGTGCTGGGGCTTGAAGCAGCACTTACATATCCGATAGTGTTCGGGCTTGAAGCAGCACTTACATATCCGATAGTGTTGGGGCTTGAAGCAGCACTTACATATCCGATAGTGTTGGGGCTTGAAGCAGCACTTACATATCCGATAGTGTTGGGGCTTGAAGCAGCACTTACATATCCGATAGTGTTGGGGCTTGAAGCAGCACTTACATACCCGATAGTGCTGGGGTTTGAAGCAGCACTTACATATCCGATAGTGTTGGGGCTGAAGCAACACTTACATATCCGATAGTGCTGGGGCTGAAGCAGCACCTACATATCCGATAGTGTTGGGGCTTGAAGCAACACTTACATATCCGATAGTGCTGGGGCGGAAAGCAACACTTACATATCCGATAGTGTTGGGGCTTGAAGCAACGCCTACATATCCGATAGTGTTGGGGCTTGAAGCAACACTTACATATCCGATAGTGTTGGGGATTGAAGCAACACTTACCTATCCGATAGTGCTGGGGCTTGAAGCAACACTTACATATCCAATAGAGTTGGGGCCTGAAGCAACACTTACATATCCGATAGTGCTGGGGCTTGAAGCAACACTTACATATCCGATAGTGCTGGGGCTTGAAGCAACACTTACATATCCGATAGTGCTGGGGCTTGAAGCAACACTTACATATCCGATAGTGCTGGGGCTTGAAGCAACACTTACATATCGGATAGTGTTGGGGTTTGAAGCAGCACTTACATATCTGATAGTGTTGGGGCTTGAAGCAGCACTTACATATCCGATAGTGTTGGGGCTTGAAGCAACACTTACATATCGGATAGTGTTGGGGCTTGAAGCAACACTTGCATATCCGATAGTGTTGGGGCTTGAAGCAGCACTTACATATGCGATAGTGTTGGGGCTTGAAGCAGCACTAACATATCCGATAGTGTTGGGGCTTGAAGCAACACTTGCATATCCGATAGTGTTGGGGCTTGAAGCAGCACTTACATATCCGATAGTGCTGGGGATTGAAGCAGCACTTACATATCCGATAGTGTTGGGGCTTGAAGCAGCACTTACATATCCGATAGTGCTGGGGATTGAAGCAGCATTTACATATCCGATAGTGTTGGGGCTTGAAGCAGCACTTACATATCCGATAGTGTTGGGGCTTGAAGCAGCACTTACATATCCGATAGTGTTGGGGCTTGAAGCAACACTTACATACCCGATAGTGGTGGGGCTTGAAGCAACACTTGCATATCCGATAGTGTTGGGGCTTGAAGCAACACTTACATATCCGATAGTGTTGGGGCTTGAAGCAGCACTTACATATCCGATAGTGCTGGGGCTTGAAGCAACACTTACATATCGGATAGTGTTGGGGCTTGAAGCAGCACTTACATATCCGATAGTGCTGGGGCTTGAAGCAACACTAACATATCCGATAGTGTTGGGGCTTGAAGCAACACTTACATATCGGATAGTGTTGGGGCTTGAATCAACACTTACATATCGGATAGTGTTAGGGCTTGAAGCAGCACTTACATATCCGGTAGTGTTGGGGCTTGAAGCAACACTTACATGCCCGATAGTGTTGGGGCTTGAAGCAACACTTGCATATCCGATAGGGTTGGGGCTTGAAGCAACACTTACATTCCCGATAGTGTTGGGGCTTGAAGCAACACTTGCATATCCGATAGTGTTGGGGCTTGAAGCAACACTTTCCTGCCCGATCGTGTTGGGGCTTGAAGCAACACTTGCATATCCGATAGTGCTGTGGCTTGAAGCAGCACTAACATATCCGATAGTGCTGGGGCTGAAGCAGCACTTACATATCCGATAGTGCTGGGGCTTGAAGCAGCACTTACATATCCGATAGTGTTGGGGCTTGAAGCAGCACTTACATATCCGATACTGTTGGGCTTGAAGCAACACTTACATGCCCGATAGTGTTGGGGCTTGAAGCAGCACTTACATATCCGATAGTGTTGGGGCATGAAGCAGCACTTACATATCCGATAGTGCTGGGGCTTGAAGCAACACTTACATATCCGATAGTGCTGGGGCTTGAAGCAGCACTTACATATCCGATAGTGCTGGGGCTTGAAGCAACACTAACATATCCGATAGTGTTGGGGCTTGAAGCAACACTTACATATCGGATAGTGTTGGGGCTTGAAGCAACACTTACATATCGGGTAGTGTTGGGGCTTGAAGCAGCACTTACATATCCGATAGTGTTGGGGCTTGAAGCAGCACTTACATATCCGATAGTGTTGGGGCTTGAAGCAGCACTTACATATCCGATAGTGTTGGGGCTTGAAGCAGCACTTACATATCCGATAGTGTTGGGGCTTGAAGCAACACTTACATACCCGATAGTGTTGGGGCTTGAAGCAACACTTGCATATCCGATAGTGTTGGGGCTTGAAGCAACACTTACATTCCCGATAGTGTTGGGGCTTGAAGCAACACTTGCATATCCGATAGTGTTGGGGCTTGAAGCAACACTTACATGCCCGATCGTGTTGGGGCTTGAAGCAACACTTGCATATCCGATAGTGCTGTGGCTTGAAGCAGCACTTACATATCCGATAGTGCTGGGGCTGAAGCAGCACTTACATATCCGATAGTGTTGGGGCTTGAAGCAACACTTGCATATCCGATAGTGTTGGGGCTTGAAGCAACACTTACATATCCGATAGTGTTGGGGCTTGAAGCAGCACTTACATATCCGATAGTGTTCGGGCTTGAAGCAACACTTACATATCGGATAGTGTTGGGGCTTGAAGCAGCACTTACATATCCGATAGTGCTGGGGCTTGAAGCAACACTAACATATCCGATAGTGTTGGGGCTTGAAGCAACACTTACATATCGGATAGAGTTGGGGCTTGAAGCAACACTTACATATCGGATAGTGTTGGGGCTTGAAGCAGCACTTACATATCCGATAGTGTTGGGGCTTGAAGCAACACTTACATGCCCGATAGTGTTGGGGCTTGAAGCAACACTTGCATATCCGATAGGGTTGGGGCTTGAAGCAACACTTACATTCCCGATAGTGTTGGGGCTTGAAGCAACACTTGCAAATCCGATAGTGTTGGGGCTTGAAGCAACACTTACATGCCCGATAGTGTTGGGGCTTGAAGCAACACTTGCATATCCGATAGTGCTGTGGCTTGAAGCAGCACTAACATATCCGATAGTGCTGGGGCTGAAGCAGCACTTACATATCCGATTGTGCTGGGGCTTGAAGCAGCACTTACATATCCGATAGTGTTGGGGCTTGAAGCAGCACTTACATATCCGATAGTGTTGGGGCTTGAAGCAACACTTACATGCCCGATAGTGTTGGGGCTTGAAGCAGCACTTACATATCCGATAGTGTTGGGGCATGAAGCAGCACTTACATATCCGATAGTGCTGGGGCTTGAAGCAACACTTACACATCCGATAGTGCTGGGGCTTGAAGCAGCACTTACATATCCGATAGTGTTGGGGCTTGAAGCAACACTTACATACCCGATAGTGTTGGGGCTTGAAGCAACACTTGCATATCCGATAGTGTTGGGGCTTGAAGCAACACTTACATTCCCGATAGTGTTGGGGCTTGAAGCAACACTTGCATATCCGATAGTGTTGGGGCTTGAAGCAACACTTACATGCCCGATCGTGTTGGGGCTTGAAGCAACACTTGCATATCCGATAGTGTTGGGGCTTGAAGCAACACTTACATATCCGATAGTGTTGGGGCTTGAAGCAGCACTTACATATCCGATAGTGCTGGGGCTTGAAGCAACACTTACATATCGGATAGTGTTGGGGCTTGAAGCAGCACTTACATATCCGATAGTGCTGGGGCTTGAAGCAACACTAACATATCCGATAGTGTTGGGGCTTGAAGCAACACTTACATATCGGATAGTGTTGGGGCTTGAATCAACACTTACATATCGGATAGTGTTAGGGCTTGAAGCAGCACTTACATATCCGGTAGTGTTGGGGCTTGAAGCAACACTTACATGCCCGATAGTGTTGGGGCTTGAAGCAACACTTGCATATCCGATAGGGTTGGGGCTTGAAGCAACACTTACATTCCCGATAGTGTTGGGGCTTGAAGCAACACTTGCATATCCGATAGTGTTGGGGCTTGAAGCAACACTTTCCTGCCCGATCGTGTTGGGGCTTGAAGCAACACTTGCATATCCGATAGTGCTGTGGCTTGAAGCAGCACTAACATATCCGATAGTGCTGGGGCTGAAGCAGCACTTACATATCCGATAGTGCTGGGGCTTGAAGCAGCACTTACATATCCGATAGTGTTGGGGCTTGAAGCAGCACTTACATATCCGATACTGTTGGGCTTGAAGCAACACTTACATGCCCGATAGTGTTGGGGCTTGAAGCAGCACTTACATATCCGATAGTGTTGGGGCATGAAGCAGCACTTACATATCCGATAGTGCTGGGGCTTGAAGCAACACTTACATATCCGATAGTGCTGGGGCTTGAAGCAGCACTTACATATCCGATAGTGCTGGGGCTTGAAGCAACACTAACATATCCGATAGTGTTGGGGCTTGAAGCAACACTTACATATCGGATAGTGTTGGGGCTTGAAGCAACACTTACATATCGGGTAGTGTTGGGGCTTGAAGCAGCACTTACATATCCGATAGTGTTGGGGCTTGAAGCAGCACTTACATATCCGATAGTGTTGGGGCTTGAAGCAGCACTTACATATCCGATAGTGTTGGGGCTTGAAGCAGCACTTACATATCCGATAGTGTTGGGGCTTGAAGCAACACTTACATACCCGATAGTGTTGGGGCTTGAAGCAACACTTGCATATCCGATAGTGTTGGGGCTTGAAGCAACACTTACATTCCCGATAGTGTTGGGGCTTGAAGCAACACTTGCATATCCGATAGTGTTGGGGCTTGAAGCAACACTTACATGCCCGATCGTGTTGGGGCTTGAAGCAACACTTGCATATCCGATAGTGCTGTGGCTTGAAGCAGCACTTACATATCCGATAGTGCTGGGGCTGAAGCAGCACTTACATATCCGATAGTGTTGGGGCTTGAAGCAACACTTGCATATCCGATAGTGTTGGGGCTTGAAGCAACACTTACATATCCGATAGTGTTGGGGCTTGAAGCAGCACTTACATATCCGATAGTGTTCGGGCTTGAAGCAACACTTACATATCGGATAGTGTTGGGGCTTGAAGCAGCACTTACATATCCGATAGTGCTGGGGCTTGAAGCAACACTAACATATCCGATAGTGTTGGGGCTTGAAGCAACACTTACATATCGGATAGAGTTGGGGCTTGAAGCAACACTTACATATCGGATAGTGTTGGGGCTTGAAGCAGCACTTACATATCCGATAGTGTTGGGGCTTGAAGCAACACTTACATGCCCGATAGTGTTGGGGCTTGAAGCAACACTTGCATATCCGATAGGGTTGGGGCTTGAAGCAACACTTACATTCCCGATAGTGTTGGGGCTTGAAGCAACACTTGCAAATCCGATAGTGTTGGGGCTTGAAGCAACACTTACATGCCCGATAGTGTTGGGGCTTGAAGCAACACTTGCATATCCGATAGTGCTGTGGCTTGAAGCAGCACTAACATATCCGATAGTGCTGGGGCTGAAGCAGCACTTACATATCCGATTGTGCTGGGGCTTGAAGCAGCACTTACATATCCGATAGTGTTGGGGCTTGAAGCAGCACTTACATATCCGATAGTGTTGGGGCTTGAAGCAACACTTACATGCCCGATAGTGTTGGGGCTTGAAGCAGCACTTACATATCCGATAGTGTTGGGGCATGAAGCAGCACTTACATATCCGATAGTGCTGGGGCTTGAAGCAACACTTACATATCCGATAGTGCTGGGGCATGAAGCAGTACTTACATATCCGAAAAGTGCTGGGGCTTGAAGCAACACTTACATATCCGATAGTGCTGGGGCTTGAAGCAGCACTTACATATCCGATAGTGTTGGGGCTTGAAGCAACACTTACATATCCGATAGTGCTGGGGCTTGAAGCAGCACTTACATATCCGATAGTGTTCGGGCTTGAAGCAGCACTTACATATCCGATAGTGTTGGGGCTTGAAGCAGCACTTACATATCCGATAGTGTTGGGGCTTGAAGCAGCACTTACATATCCGATAGTGTTGGGGCTTGAAGCAGCACTTACATATCCGATAGTGTTGGGGCTTGAAGCAGCACTTACATACCCGATAGTGCTGGGGTTTGAAGCAGCACTTACATATCCGATAGTGTTGGGGCTGAAGCAACACTTACATATCCGATAGTGCTGGGGCTGAAGCAGCACCTACATATCCGATAGTGTTGGGGCTTGAAGCAACACTTACATATCCGATAGTGCTGGGGCGGAAAGCAACACTTACATATCCGATAGTGTTGGGGCTTGAAGCAACGCCTACATATCCGATAGTGTTGGGGCTTGAAGCAACACTTACATATCCGATAGTGTTGGGGATTGAAGCAACACTTACCTATCCGATAGTGCTGGGGCTTGAAGCAACACTTACATATCCAATAGAGTTGGGGCCTGAAGCAACACTTACATATCCGATAGTGCTGGGGCTTGAAGCAACACTTACATATCCGATAGTGCTGGGGCTTGAAGCAACACTTACATATCCGATAGTGCTGGGGCTTGAAGCAACACTTACATATCCGATAGTGCTGGGGCTTGAAGCAACACTTACATATCGGATAGTGTTGGGGTTTGAAGCAGCACTTACATATCTGATAGTGTTGGGGCTTGAAGCAGCACTTACATATCCGATAGTGTTAGGGCTTGAAGCAACACTTACATATCGGATAGTGTTGGGGCTTGAAGCAACACTTGCATATCCGATAGTGTTGGGGCTTGAAGCAGCACTTACATATGCGATAGTGTTGGGGCTTGAAGCAGCACTAACATATCCGATAGTGTTGGGGCTTGAAGCAACACTTGCATATCCGATAGTGTTGGGGCTTGAAGCAGCACTTACATATCCGATAGTGCTGGGGATTGAAGCAGCACTTACATATCCGATAGTGTTGGGGCTTGAAGCAGCACTTACATATCCGATAGTGTTGGGGCTTGAAGCAGCACTTACATATCCGATAGTGTTGGGGCTTGAAGCAACACTTACATACCCGATAGTGTTGGGGCTTGAAGCAACACTTGCATATCCGATAGTGTTGGGGCTTGAAGCAACACTTACATTTCCGATAGTGTTGGGGCTTGAAGCAGCACTTACATATCCGATAGTGCTGGGGCTTGAAGCAACACTTACATATCGGATAGTGTTGGGGCTTGAAGCAGCACTTACATATCCGATAGTGCTGGGGCTTGAAGCAACACTAACATATCCGATAGTGTTGGGGCTTGAAGCAACACTTACATATCGGATAGTGTTGGGGCTTGAATCAACACTTACATATCGGATAGTGTTGGGGCTTGAAGCAGCACTTACATATCCGATAGTGTTGGGGCTTGAAGCAACACTTACATGCCCGATAGTGTTGGGGCTTGAAGCAACACTTGCATATCCGATAGGGTTGGGGCTTGAAGCAACACTTACATTCCCGATAGTGTTGGGGCTTGAAGCAACACTTGCATATCCGATAGTGTTGGGGCTTGAAGCAACACTTTCCTGCCCGATCGTGTTGGGGCTTGAAGCAACACTTGCATATCCGATAGTGCTGTGGCTTGAAGCAGCACGAACATATCCGATAGTGCTGGGGCTGAAGCAGCACTTACATATCCGATAGTGCTGGGGCTTGAAGCAGCACTTACATATCCGATAGTGTTGGGGCTTCAAGCAGCACTTACATATCCGATAGTGTTGGGGCTTGAAGCAACACTTACATGCCCGATAGTGTTGGGGCTTGAAGCAGCACTTACATATCCGATAGTGTTGGGGCATGAAGCAGCACTTACATATCCGATAGTGCTGGGGCTTGAAGCAACACTTACATATCCGATAGTGCTGGGGCTTGAAGCAGCACTTACATATCCGATAGTGCTGGGGCTTGAAGCAACACTAACATATCCGATAGTGTTGGGGCTTGAAGCAACACTTACATATCGGATAGTGTTGGGGCTTGAAGCAACACTTACATATCGGGTAGTGTTGGGGCTTGAAGCAGCACTTACATATCCGATAGTGCTGGGGATTGAAGCAGCACTTACATATCCGATAGTGTTGGGGCTTGAAGCAGCACTTACATATCCGATAGTGTTGGGGCTTGAAGCAGCACTTACATATCCGATAGTGTTGGGGCTTGAAGCAACACTTACATACCCGATAGTGTTGGGGCTTGAAGCAACACTTGCATATCCGATAGTGTTGGGGCTTGAAGCAACACTTACATTCCCGATAGTGTTGGGGCTTGAAGCAACACTTGCATATCCGATAGTGTTGGGGCTTGAAGCAACACTTACATGCCCGATCGTGTTGGGGCTTGAAGCAACACTTGCATATCCGATAGTGCTGTGGCTTGAAGCAGCACTAACATATCCGATAGTGCTGGGGCTGAAGCAGCATTTACATATCCGATAGTGTTGGGGCTTGAAGCAACACTTGCATATCCGATAGTGTTGGGGCTTGAAGCAACACTTACATATCCGATAGTGTTGGGGCTTGAAGCAGCACTTACATATCCGATAGTGCTGGGGCTTGAAGCAACACTTACATATCGGATAGTGTTGGGGCTTGAAGCAGCACTTACATATCCGATAGTGCTGGGGCTTGAAGCAACACTAACATATCCGATAGTGTTGGGGCTTGAAGCAACACTTACATATCGGATAGTGTTGGGGCTTGAAGCAACACTTACATATCGGATAGTGTTGGGGCTTGAAGCAGCACTTACATATCCGATAGTGTTGGGGCTTGAAGCAACACTTACATGCCCGATAGTGTTGGGGCTTGAAGCAACACTTGCATATCCGATAGGGTTGGGGCTTGAAGCAACACTTACATTCCCGATAGTGTTGGGGCTTGAAGCAACACTTGCAAATCCGATAGTGTTGGGGCTTGAAGCAACACTTACATGCCCGATAGTGTTGGTGCTTGAAGCAACACTTGCATATCCGATAGTGCTGTGGCTTGAAGCAGCACTAACATATCCGATAGTGCTGGGGCTGAAGCAGAACTTACATATCCGATAGTGCTGGGGCTTGAAGCAGCACTTACATATCCGATAGTGTTGGGGCTTGAAGCAGCACTTACATATCCGATAGTGTTGGGGCTTGAAGCAACACTTACATGCCCGATAGTGTTGGGGCTTGAAGCAGCACTTACATATCCGATAGTGTTGGGGCATGAAGCAGCACTTACATATCCGATAGTGCTGGGGCTTGAAGCAACACTTACATATCCGATAGTGCTGGGGCTTGAAGCAGCACTTACATATCCGATAGTGCTGGGGCTTGAAGCAACACTAACATATCCGATAGTGTTGGGGCTTGAAGCAACACTTACATATCGGATAGTGTTGGGGCTTGAAGCAGCACTTACATATCCGATAGTGTTGGGGCTTGAAGCAACACTTACATGCCCGATAGTGTTGGGGCTTGAAGCAACACTTGCATATCCGATAGGGTTGGGGCTTGAAGCAACACTTACATATCCGATAGTGTTGGGGCTTGAAGCAACACTTGCATATCCGATAGTGTTGGGGCTTGAAGCAACACTTACATGCCCGATAGTGTTGGGGCTTCAAGCAACACTTGCATATCCGATCGTGTTGGGGCTTGAAGCAACACTTATATACCCGAAAGTGTTGGGGCTTGAAGCAACACTTGCATATCCGATAGTGCTGTGGCTTGAAGCAGCACTAACATATCCGATAGTGCTTGGGCTGAAGCAGCACTTACATATCCGATAGTGCTGGGGCTTGAAGCAGCACTTACATATCCGATAGTGTTGGGGCTTGAAGCAGCACTTACATATGCGATAGTGTTGGGGCTTGAAGCAACACTTACATATCCGATAGTGTTGGGGCTTGAAGCAGCACTTACATATGCGATAGTGTTGGGGCTTGAAGCAACACTTACATATGCGATAGTGTTGGGGCTTGAAGCAGCACTTACATATCCGATAGTGTTGGGGCTTGAAGCAACACTTACATACCCGATAGTGTTGGGGCTTGAGGCAACACTTGCATATCCGATAGTGTTGGGGCTTGAAGCAGCACTTACATATCCGATAGTGCTGGGGATTGAAGCAGCACTTACATATCCGATAGTGTTGGGGCTTGAAGCAGCACTTACATATCCGATAGTGTTGGGGCTTGAAGCAGCACTTACATATCCGATAGTGTTGGGGCTTGAAGCAACACTTACATATCCGATAGTGTTGGGGCTTGAAGCAACACTTGCATATCCGATAGTGTTGGGGCTTGAAGCAGCACTTACATATGCGATAGTGTTGGGGCTTGAAGCAGCACTTACATATCCGATAGTGTTGGGGCTTGAAGCAACACTTACATACCCGATAGTGTTGGGGCTTGAAGCAACACTTGCATATCCGATAGTGTTGGGGCTTGAAGCAGCACTTACATATCCGATAGTGCTGGGGATTGAAGCAGCACTTACATGTCCGATAGTGTTGGGGCTTGAAGCAGCACTTACATATCCGATAGTGTTGGGGATTGAAGCAGGACTTACATATCCGATAGTGTTGGGGCTTGAAGCAACACTTCCATACCCGATAGTGTTGGGGCTTGAAGCAACACTTGCATATCCGATAGTGTTGGGGCTTGAAGCAACTCTTACATATCCGATAGTGTTGGGGCTTGAAGCAACACTTACATGCCCGATAGTGTTGGGGCTTGAAGCAGCACTTACATATCCGATAGTGTTGGGGCTTGAAGCAACACTTACATACCCGATAGTGTTGGGGCTTGAAGCAACACTTGCATATCCGATAGTGTTGGGGCTTGAAGCAACTCTTACATATCCGATAGTGTTGGGGCTTGAAGCAGCACTTAGATATCCGATAGTGCTGGGGCTTGAAGCAACACTTACATATCGGATAGTGTTGGGGCTTGAAGAAGCACTTACATATCCGATAGTGCTGGGGCTTGAAGCAACACTAACATATCCGATAGTGCTGGGGCTTGAAGCAGCACTTACATATCCGATAGTGTTGGGGCTTGAAGCAACACTTACATATCCGATAGTGCTGGGGCTTGAAGCAGCACTTACATATCCGATAGTGTTGGGGCTTGAAGCAGCACTTACATATCCGATAGTGTTGGGGCTTGAAGCAACACTTACATGCCCGATAGTGTTGGGGCTTGAAGGAGCACTTACATATCCGATAGTGTTGGGGAATGAAGCAGCACTTACATATCCGATAGTGCTGGGGCTTGAAGCAACACTTACATATCCGATAGTGCTGGGGCTTGAAGCAGCACTTACATATCCGATAGTGCTGGGGCTTGAAGCAACACTAACATATCCGATAGTGTTGGGGCTTGAAGCAACACTTACATATCGGATAGTGTTGGGGCTTGAAGCAACACTTACATATCGGATAGTGTTGGGGCTTGAAGCAGCACTTACATATCCAATAGTGTTGGGGCTTGAAGCAACACTTACATGCCCGATAGTGTTGGGGCTTGAAGCAACACTTGCATATCCGATAGGGTTGGGGCTTGAAGCAACACTTACATATCCGATAGTGTTGGGGCTTGAAGCAACACTTGCATATCCGATAGTGTTGGGGCTTGAAGCAACACTTACATGCCCGATAGTGTAGGGGCTTGAAGCAACACTTGCATATCCGATCGTGTTGGGGCTTGAAGCAACACTTACATGCCCGATAGTGTTGGGGCTTGAAGCAACACTTGCATATCCGATAGTGCTGTGGCTTGAAGCAGCACTAACATATCCGATAGTGCTTGGGCTGAAGCAGCACTTACATATCCGATAGTGCTGGGGCTTGAAGCAGCACTTACATATCCGATAGTGTTGGGGCTTGAAGCAGCACTTACATATGCGATAGTGTTGGGGCTTGAAGCAACACTTACATATGCGATAGTGTTGGGGCTTGAAGCAGCACTTACATATCCGATAGTGTTGGGGCTTGAAGCAACACTTACATACCCGATAGTGTTGGGGCTTGAAGCAACACTTGCATATCCGATAGTGTTGGATCTTGAAGCAGCACTTACATATCCGATAGTGCTGGGGATTGAAGCAGCACTTACATATCCGATAGTGTTGGGGCTTGAAGCAGCACTTACATATCCGATAGTGTTGGGGCTTGAAGCAGCACTTACATATCCGATAGTGTTGGGGCTTGAAGCAACACTTACATATCGGATAGTGTTGGGGCTTGAAGCAACACTTGCATATCCGATAGTGTTGGGGCTTGAAGCAGCACTTACATATGCGATAGTGTTGGGGCTTGAAGCAGCACTTACATATCCGATAGTGTTGGGGCTTGAAGCAACACTTACATACCCGATAGTGTTGGGGCTTGAAGCAACACTTGCATATCCGATAGTGTTGGGGCTTGAAGCAGCACTTACATATCCGATAGTGTTGGGGATTGAAGCAGCACTTACATATCCGATAGTGTTGGGACTTGAAGCCGCACTTACATATCCGATAGTGTTGGGGCTTGAAGCAGGACTTACATATCCGATAGTTTTGGGGCTTGAAGCAACACTTACATACCCGATAGTGTTGGGGCTTGAAGCAACACTTGCATATCCGATAGTGTTGGGGCTTGAAGCAACTCTTACATATCCGATAGTGTTGGGGCTTGAAGCAGCACTTACATATCCGATAGTGTTGGGGCTTCAAGCAACACTTACATATCGGATAGTGTTGGGGCTTGAAGCAGCACTTACATATCCGATAGTGCTGGGGCTTGAAGCAACACTAACATATCCGATAGTGTTGGGGCTTGAAGCAACACTTACATATCGGATAGTGTTGGGTCTTGAAGCAACACTTACATATCGGATAGTGTTGGGGCTTGAAGCAGCACTTACATATCCGATAGTGTTGGGGCTTGAAGCAACACTTCCATGCCCGATAGTGTTGGGGCTTGAAGCAACACTTGCATATCCGATAGGGTTGGGGCTTGAAGCAACACTTACATTCCCGATAGTGTTGGGGCTTGAAGCAACACTTGCAAATCCGATAGTGTTGGGGCTTGAAGCAACACTTACATGCCCGATAGTGTTGGGGCTTGAAGCAACACTTGCACATCCGATAGTGCTGTGGCTTGAAGCAGCACTAACATATCCGATAGTGCTGGGGCTGAAGCAGCACTTACATATCCAATAGTGCTGGGGCTTGAAGCAGCACTTACATATCCGATAGTGTTGGGGCTTGAAGCAACACTTACATGCCCGATAGTGTTGGGGCTTGAAGCAGCACTTACATATCCGATAGTGTTGGGGCATGAAGCAGCACTTACATATCCGATAGTGCTGGGGCTTGAAGCAACACTTACATATCCGATAGTGCTGGGGCTTGAAGCAGCACTTACATATCTGAGAGTGCTGGGGCTTGAAGCAACACTTACATATCCGATAGTGTTGTGGCTTGAAGCAGCACTTACATATCCGATAGTGCTGGGGCTTGAAGCAACACTTACATATCCGATAGTGTTGGGGCTTGAAGCAGCACTTACATATCCGATAGTGCTGGGGCTTGAAGCAACACTTACATATCCGATAGTGCTGGGGCTTGAAGCAGCACTTACATATCCGATAGTGTTGGGGCTTGAAGCAACACTTACATATCCGATAGTGCTGGGGCTTGAAGCAGCACTTACACATCCAATAGTGCTGGGGCTTGAAGCAGCACTTACATATCCGATAGTGTTGGGGCTTAAAGCAACACTTACATATCCGATAGTGCTGGGGCTTGAAGCAACACTTACATATCCGATAGTGCTGGGGCTTAAAGCAGCACTTACATATCCGATAGTGTTGGGGCTTGAAGCAGCACTTACATATCCGATAGTGTTGGGGCTTGAAGCAACACTTACATATCCGATAGTGCTGGGGCTTGAAGCAGCACTTACACATCCAATAGTGCTGGGGCTTGAAGCAGCACTTACATATCCGATAGTGTTGGGGCTTAAAGCAACACTTACATATCCGATAGTGCTGGGGCTTGAAGCAACACTTACATATCCGATAGTGCTGGGGCTTGAAGCAGCACTTACATATCCGATAGTGTTGGGGCTTGAAGCAGCACTTACATATCCGATAGTGTTGGGGCTTGAAGCAACACTTACATGCCCGATAGTGTTGGGGCTTGAAGCAACACTTGCATATCCGATAGTGTTGGGGCTTGAAGCAGCACATAGATATCCGATAGTGCTGGGGCTTGAAGCAACACTTACATATCCGATAGTGCTGGGGCTTGAAGCAGCACTTACATATCCGATAGTGTTGGGGCTTGAAGCAGCACTTACATATCCGATAGTGCTGGGGCTTGAAACAGCACTTACATATCCGATAGTGCTGGGGCTTGAAGCAGCACTTACATATCCGATAGTGCTGGGGCTTGAAGCAGCACTTACATATCCGATAGTGTTGGGGCTTGAAGCAATACTTACATATCCGATAGTGCTGGGGCTTGAAGCCGCACTTACATATCCGATAGTGCTGGGGCTTGAAGCAGCACTTTCATATCCGATAGTGCTGGGGCTTGAACCCACACTTACATATCCGATAGTGCTGGGGCTTGAAGCAGCACTTACATATCCGATAGTGTTGGGGCTTTAAGCAACACTTACATATCCGATAGTGCTGGGGCTTGAAGCAGCACTTACATATCCGATAGTGTTGGGGCTTGAAGCAGCACTTACATATGCGATAGTGTTGGGGCTTGAAGCAGCACTTACATATCCGATAGTGTTGGGGCTTGAAGCAACACTTACATACCCGATAGTGTTGGGGCTTGAAGCAACACTTGCATATCCGATAGTGTTGGGGCTTGAAGCAGCACTTACATATCCGATAGTGCTGGGGATTGAAGCAGCACTTACATATCTGATAGTGTTGGGGCTTGAAGCAGCACTTACATATCCGATAGTGTTGGGGCTTGAAGCAGCACTTACATATCCGATAGTGTTGGGGCTTGAAGCAACACTTGCATATCCGATAGTATTGGGGCTTGAAGCAGCACTTACATATCCGATAGTGCTGGGGCTGAAGCAACACTTTCATATCCGAAAGTGCTGGGGCTTGAAGCAACACTTGCATATCCGATAGTGCTGGGGCTTGAAGCAACACTTACATATCCGATAGTGCTGGGGCTTGAAGCAACACTTACATATCCGATAGTGCTGGGGCTTGAAGCAACACTTGCATATCCGATAGTGCTGGGGCTGGAAGCAACACTTACATATCCGAAAGTGCTGGGGCTTGAAGCAGCACTTACATATCCGATAGTGTTGGGGCTTGAAGCAGCACTTACATATCCGATAGTGCTGGGGCTTGAAGCAGCACTTACATATCCGATAGTGTTGGGGCTTGAAGCAGCACTTACATATCCGATAGTGCTGGGGCTTGAAGCAGCACTTACATACCCGATAGTGTTGGGGCTGGAAGCAGCACTTACATATCCGATCGTGCTGGGGCTTGAAGCAGCGCTTACTATCCGATAGTGCTGGGGTTTGAAGCAGCACTTACATATCCGATAGTGTTGGGGCTGAAGCAACACTTACATATCCGATAGTGCTGGGGCTGATGCAGCACTTACATATCCGATAGTTTTGGGGCTTGAAGCAGCACTTACATATCCGATAGTGTTGGGGCTTGAAGCAACACTTACATACCCGATAGTGTTGGGGCTTGAAGCAACACTTGCATATCCGATAGTGTTGGGGCTTGAAGCAGCACTTACATATCCGATAGTGCTGGGGATTGAAGCAGCACTTACATATCCGATAGTCTTGGGGCTTGAAGCAGAACTTACATATCCGATAGTGCTGGGGCTTGAAGCAACACTTACATATCCGATAGATTAGATTACATTACAGTGTGGAAACAGGCCCTTCGGCCCAACAAGTCCACACCGACACGCCGAAGCGAAACCCACCCATACCCCTACATTTACCCCTGACCTAACACTACGGGCAATTTAGCATGGCCAATTCACCTGACCCTGCACATCTTTGGACTGTGGGAGGAAACCGGAGCACCCGGAGAAAACCCACGCAGACACGGGGAGAACGTGCAAACTCCACACAGTGCTGGGGCTTGAAGCAGCACTTACATATCTGATAGTGTTGGGGATTGAAGCAACACTTACATATCCGATAGTGCTGGGGCTTGAAGCAGCACTTACATATCCGATAGTGTTGGGGCTTGAAGCAACACTTACATATCCGATAGTGCTGGGGCTTGAAGCAGCACTTACATATCCGATAGTGTTGGGGCTGAAGCAGCACTTACATATCCGATAGTGTTGGGGCTGAAGCAACACTTACATATCCGATAGTGTTGGGGCTTGAAGCAACACTTACATATCCGATAGTGCTGGGGTTTGAAGCAGCACTTACATATCCGATAGTGCTGGGGCTGAAGCAGCACTGACATATCCGATAGTGTTGGGGATTGAAGCAACACTTACATATCCGATAGTGCTGTGGCTTGAAGCAGCACTTTCATATCCGATAGTGCTGGGGCTTGAAGCAGCACTTACATATCCGATAGTGTTGTGGCTTGAAGTAGCACTTACATATCCGATAGTGTTGGGGCTTGAAGCAACACTTACATATCCGATAGTGCTGTGGCTTGAAGCTACACTTACATATCCGATAGTGCTGGGGCTTGAAGCAACACTTACATATCCGATAGTGCTGGGGCTTGAAGCAACACTTACATATCCGATATTGCTGCGGCTTGAAGCAGCACTTACATATCCGATAGTGCTGGGGCTTGAAGCAGCACTTACATATCCGATAGTGCTGGGGCTTGAAGCAACACTTACATATCCGATAGTGCTGGGGCTTGAAGCAGCACTTACATATCCGATAGTGTTGGGGCTGAAGCAGCACTTACATATCCGATAGTGTTGGGGCTGAAGCAACACTTACATATCCGATAGTGTTGGGGCTTGAAGCAACACTTACATATCCGATAGTGCTGGGGTTTGAAGCAGCACTTACATATCCAATAGTGCTGGGGCTTGAAGCAGCACTTACATATCCGATAGTGTTGGGGATTGAAGCAACACTTACATATCCGATAGTGCTGTGGCTTGAAGCAGCACTTTCATATCCGATAGTGCTGGGGCTTGAAGCAGCACTTACATATCCGATAGTGTTGTGGCTTGAAGCAGCACTTACATATCCGATAGTGTTGGGGCTTGAAGCAACACTTACATATCCGATAGTGCTGTGGCTTGAAGCTACACTTACATATCCGATAGTGCTGGGGCTTGAAGCAACACTTACATATCCGATAGTGCTGGGGCTTGAAGCAACACTTACATATCCGATAGTGCTGGGGCTTGAAGCAGCACTTACATATCCGATAGTGCTGGGGCTTGAAGCAACACTTACATATCCGATAGTGCTGGGGCTTGAAGCAACACTTACATATCCGATAGTGCTGGGGCTTGAAGCAACACTTACATATCCGATATTGCTGGGGCTTGAAGCAGCACTTACATATCCGATAGTGCTGGGGCTTGAAGCAGCACTTACATGTCTGATAGTGTTCGGGATTGAAGCAACACTTACATATCCGATAGTGCTGGGGCTTGAAGCAGCACTTACATATCCGATAGTGTT
Organism: Chiloscyllium plagiosum; assembly: GCF_037043375.1. Classification (NCBI taxonomy): domain Eukaryota; kingdom Metazoa; phylum Chordata; class Chondrichthyes; order Orectolobiformes; family Hemiscylliidae; genus Chiloscyllium; species Chiloscyllium plagiosum. The sequence goes on along the minus strand of NW_028270185.1, from coordinate 31,256,790 downwards.
GAGGCTTGAAGCAGCACTTACATATCCGATAGTGCTGGGGCTTGAAGCAATACTTACATATCCGATAGTGCTGGGGCTTTAAGCAGCACTTACATATCCGATAGTGCTGGGGCTTGAAGCAGCACTTACATATCCGATAGTGTTGGGGCTTGAGGTGAGTTTGCCAATTGCTGGGTTTGTGTCCCTTTGGCCCGAGCTGCCTCCTGTTCACCGTTGGGGGTTGGGGGGGGGGGGGGGGGTTGGGGGTGGGTGTTGGGTGGGTGGTGTATGATCCCTCTGACCATCCATCTTCCATCAGGATGGTCTGAAGGTTCTCTGCTTCTGCCTCAGAAAGAGTCCCCATCCCCCACTGTTCCCATCCACCAGGCTCAGCTCATTTGGAACCATTTCCCTTTCACTGGCCTCACTTTCTGGGGAAAGGCTATACGTCAATATCTATTCCAAACGCACAGACTCCCACAGTTACCTGGAATATACTTCCTCACATCCTGACTCCTGTAAGGATTCCATTCCATTCTCCCTGTGACTCCATCTTCAGCTGTTCTGGTGATGTCACCTTCCACACCCTCATTTCCTCTCAGGGACATGGCCAGATCTATAAAGGAGGTGAAATTAAGGATCTCAGATGTTTTTCACTTGGAACTAGAAAACTTGAGGGAATTTGCTCATTCTTCATAAAAGAACAGGGGGAACACTTCTCCAGATAAAGAACATTCACTCCCCTGTTATTGCAGCCTTTGGCATTTCCAGTAAGGCAATGCATTTTCTTCATGGACAGTGAATGTCATGGTATTCATGGAACAGATTTCGGGAATAGTCCTCATTTACTGAGCAACTCCCCTAGGATGAGGATCAGCAAAGAAAATCAAGTTTGAAGACTTTAATGTAATGTTTGTGATGAAACTGAACATTTTACTGGAATCTACACATATTCAGCAATTATCAAGAAGTTATATCTAATATATAGGAAGTAAAGTTTGTTGAAAGGACAAATATATTAAATCATCAAAGATTTTTTTTCCTCAGACAAATTGTCAGGAGCATTGATCTGTCGTGTGAAAACAAATCTGTGGTGAACTCTATGGAATATCACAACCCAATACACCCCAAACATTTCAGTGATTTTATTTTATATGAAGGTCCTCCTTGCTATCTCTTCTCTCTCCTTCTTACAACAAACCTACTGACCATCATCATTCTCTCCAATGGAAAGTGTGGACATTCCAAACGTATCTCGGTGTACATTTTCTCCATGGCAACTGCAGATTTCCTGGTCCTGTTTTTTGGTGTTGTATCACGTTTTGAGATATCACGTTCCAGATTCATTTCTGTCCTACGCCGCAGTTTGTAAAGTCATCCTGTGTTTTATTCCTGCCACATTGGATATGTCAGTCTTGTTGACTGTCTTCTTTACAATTGACCGTTTTGTAACTATCTGTTGTCAGATATTTAAAGCAGACTATTGCACAGTGCGAACCGCTGCTCTGATGATGACAGCATTCCCTGCCCTGATTGCTTTACAGAACACATCCTGCTGGTTTCCATATGACCCTGGCTGAATAATTTCCAACGTTGCCTGAGGCTGTCGCTCCAATGTGACCTTTTACACATTAACTGCAGGTGAGGCAGCCTCCTGGGTGAAAAGGATTTCAGTTGCACGGCTGCCTTTTTGTTTGAGATTACTGTTTAACTCTTTAACAATCCGGTGTATTTTAGTGGACAGCAGAGTCTGCAGGGGATTGTGGGATCTCAGCAATGAGAACAGCACCGACACAGAGATGATACTCAGAAGGAAATCCATAGTTTTACTGTTCAGTCTATCAGGCAGTTTTGTCCTTTTGTGGCTTACAGCCATCATTAACTTTTTAACCAGTAAAAAGACAGTGACAATACATGACCGAGGTGCTTATACAGCTCCAACATACATCGCCACTGATACTGGGGACATTCGAATGTATTTGAATTTCTGCACAAACACATGTAATTATGCAGCGACCCAAAACCAAATTCAGGGAAGAGATGAAGAAGGTGATGAAATCTCCCTTCATTTTGATATTGACTTTGGTTAAAAAACACATTAAACTGAAACTTTCTTCCCAGACTGAGTAAATGCCAACCTGTGGTCTCACTCAGAATGGCCTGTTCTATTACAGATAAGAAGGATTCCACTTGTGAAAATAAAAATGAAAATGGAATACATTTTTCAAACTGTCGGCTTTGTTTGATACCTGCTCATTTCTCAGGGGGTAACAGTCCTGATGGTGGTTACCCTCCGTCCAGTCAAATTGTTCTCATGGTTTAACCTGCCAGAGGCTAACACCACAACAGCCTCTTTTTGTTCACCAGCATCTCCACTTTAATCTTTGAGCAGTAGTCCAGCCTCACCTCCATTTCCCAATTGGATGGGAATGCCAATTTCTGATTCCATTCTCACTGTGAGAGTGTGTTGCTTGGCGGACAGCTGCTTTGAAATGCACAGTGATATCAACAGCATGGGTTCAATCCCTGTCACTGATTGAGGGGTCAATCCCTGTCACTAACTGAGATCCAATCCCTGTCACTGACTGAGGTTCAATCCCTGTCACTGACTGAGGTTCAATCCCTGTTACTGACTGAGGATCAATTCCTGTCACTGACTGAGATTCAATCCCTGTCACTGACTGAGATTCAATCCCTGTCACTGACTGATGGTCAATCCCTCTCACTGATTGAGATTATAGTGGACGACTCTCCTCCTCAACCCAATGATGGAAAACAGAAAGCAGCAAATAATCCATATGTTAGTCTAAAATTTATCATGGGGAAAACCTTGCTGAAATGCCTTTTGAGGAGGTTGGGGCAGAATATGTTGAAATGATGCAAAGTGATCAGTGTTTGATGAAAAATACAGCATGATGACCATTAGCCCGTATCCTATGGGGATAAATCAAGCAGGATGGATAAAGGGCAGTCAGCAGATGCAGCAGGTTTACATTTCTAAAGGAGTGTATAATATTCCAGAAATAATGTTACAACCCAATATGAGAACACATGGTGATGGGGTTAATACTTTAGAGTGAGAATTAAATCATGACGAGAAACAGATTCAGGAAAGAATGGGTCAGTTTCAGGTCATCAAACTGTAACAAGGAGAGTGTCAGAGATCAGTGCTGGGCCCTTCATATTTACAAACTGTACTCACACTAATACAAAGAAAAAAAGGAAATGAATGAGTTGGACAGTAAGAGTCTGCAAAGGGAACACGGTGTTAAGGTGAGTGAACAAAATAAATGGCAGATGGTATGAGTATACGACTGTATATCGTCCATCTGGTATACTGCATGGAAAAGTGAAATATTCATTAACTGAAGATAGTTGGTGAATGTTGTGATACAGGGCAGACTGGGTGATCTATACAAATAAAACACAGTTCTCACACAGGCACAGCACACGGTTAGGAAGGAGAAAGAAAAGCCTTTGCTTGATGAGGTTGGAGATCAGTTGGAGTTGAGAGTTCCTGCAACTGGACAGTGCTTTGGTGAGATGGCACAGAGGAAACACTGCAGAGATTTGGATCTTTACTTCAGGAAGAATGGATTGAAAGGGAAATAGTTTAGCACGAAGCGACTCGGTTGGTTTCCATGATGACGGGTTAATCTCTGTTAACAGGGGGCTCAGTAACAATGGGCTTGAGATGTAAATATTAGAAGACAGTTGAAAATGATTATTCACCTCACAGGGAGTAAGTGTTTGGTACTCACTGCTTCAAAGCTAACAAGACTTTCACTAAGTTTAAATAAAATCTTGGATAGGAGCCTAAGGTTCAGAACTTTACAGGCTCCATCCCAACAGCTGGGAAGTGGGTGAGACCGTCGCCCTGCTTTCCGTTAGTACCAAGGCATGGGGCTGAAAGGCCTCCTCCTGCACTGTACATTTCCCCTGTTCCTGTGAGCTGTTTATTACCTTCTCCTCTCTGGACAGACTGAGCCTGGGATTGTTACTTCGTACTAGCACGTTGGCTTCTCCTGACCTAAACCAGATACAAACACTGGTTCATGTCCAAGGGATACAACTGGATTCTTGCCCGAGGATAGATCTTCTGCACATTATTTTTAAATTCCTGTGTAATCTTTGACATCTGAAACAAAGCTCATTCATAAAGATGGGCTGATATTTCTTTCTGTCCCAGTGTTTGCTGTGGTTCAGCAGGAACACAACAACTTCTGATCGTTTCACTCAGGTAACGGTGAACTGAAGGTATCCAGATAAAAAATCCAAGGCTCAGTCTGTGTAGAAAGGACACAGTTAAAAATCACACAACACCAGGTTATAGTCCAACAGGCCGATTTGGAAACACTAGCTTTCGGAGCGTTGCTCCTTCATCAGGTTGTTGTGGATTTTAATATCAGAATTTATAGACAAAGGAGTCCAGTGTCATGGGGATGTGATACATTCAACAATTTTAAATTAAATCTTTCAACTTTTAGAATAGGATTTGCTGGTTTCTGTTCTTTGAAATGTAAACCCCAGAAGTTCTTTTTAATTTCATTCTCAAAATAGCTCAGCTTTTCTAACAATAGGTGTAAAGTCTATCCGTATTTACTGTGTTCATGAACTTCATTCTGAACCGAGACAAAGTTGCTGCATAATTAACTGTTTGGTGGGTGGGGTCTGATGATGTCATGTGATCACCTGCTACAATTTCTCACATTGAGACAGCTCATAGGTGGCTGTTTGTGGCAGGAGGATGGGGGTCTGTTAAATTGTTGCTGAGAAGGGAGACCACGTATTTAATAGTCAACCATTTTCTGATGAACTATTCTATCTAATTATAGCGGAACACTCCAAAGGATTTGATTTTGATGGAGATTTAGACAGGGTTTCAAGCTGACAGGAATTCCCCAGTGGGAAAGGCCATTGTCCCTGACAATTCCACTGGGTTGTGCTCCGATGGGGAATCAGCAGGATCCCGCACTGGGACAGGGACTCTCTGTCAGGAATGTGATGGAATAGCCCCCCATTTCCCTGGATGGGGGCAGCTCCAACAACACTCAAGAGCTCAACACCAGCCAGGACAAAGTGGCCTTGGTTTGATTGGCACCACATCCACAAGCATCCACTCCCTCCACCACTGACGCTCCATGACAGCAGTGTGTACCAGCCACAGGATTTCTCCAGAAATTCACCTATGATCCTCAGCCAGCACCTTCCAAACCCCCAACCACTTCCATCTAGAAGGACAAGGGCAGCAGATACATGGGAACACCACCCCCTGCAAGTTGCCCTCCAAACCACTCACAATCCTGACTTGGAAACATATCGCCGTTCCTTCAGTGTCATTGGGTCAAAGTCCTGGAACTCCCTCCCTAAGGGGCACATTGTGGGTCTACCTACATCACATGGAATGCAGTGAGTTCGAGAAGACAGCTCACCATCACCTTCTCAAGGCGCAACTAGGGACGTGCAAAAAACACTGGCCCAGCCAGTGCTGCCCATATTCCACGGGTCAATGAAAAATATCATTCCACAGTCTGGGAACAATGGGACCATCCCTTTGGCTTCAATGAAGAGTTTTATTTATTCAGAACATAATGAATTTGTGTAGCCAGAGGTCTTACTGTGTTATTGATCTTCCCTCTGAACGTAGACAGCGTTGCTGCATAAATAAATGTTTGTACAACAACGTAACCTCTGCAGCATGTAACCAACAACACTGAACACTAACAGAAACGGTGGGTAATCATCAGGATTGATGACTCGAATGACATAATCTCAGAAATCTACAACAATGATGAATCACGGGAGGGTGAAGCTCCCAGAGATGGTGAAGAGCAGAATAACAGCCTTCCTTCTGCTCTCCATCTCTGGGTCTCTGCGGGTCTCTCCTTTGTTCTCACCCTTTAGTCTTTTAGTGATCAACTGGTCACGAAAATAGAGGATAGAACATTAGAGCGCAGAATAGGCCCTTCGGCCCTCGATGTTGCGCTGACCTGTGGAAAAAATCTGAAGCCCATCTATCTGACACTATTCCATTTTCATCCATATGTTTATCCAATCACCATTCAAATGCCCTTAAGGCTGGTGAGTCTTTAACTGTTGTAGGCAGGATGTGGGCTTTGGTGAAGAATGGACTTATAAGAGCCAGGAGGGGGCATGAAAAGGCTTAAGGAGGTGGGATGTAGGAAAACCCCAAGGTGTTGCACACTTATGTGAGGAACAAGAGGATGATCAGAGTGAGGGTAGGGCCGATCAGGGAGAGTGCAGGGAATTTGTGCCTGGAGTCGGAGGAGGTAGTGTCGGTCCTCAATGAATAATTTCCTTCAATATTCACTACTGAGAGGGAACTTTACATTTGTGAGGACAGCATGAAATCTTGGGAATTACAGACCAGTCAGTTTTATGTTTGTGTTGGGCAAATTATTGGAGAGGATTCTGAGAGACAGGATTTATGATTAATTAGAAAACCATAGCTTGGTTAGAAATAGTCAGCATGGCTTTGTGAGGGGCAGGTCATGCCTCACAAACCTTATTGAATCCTTTGAAGATGTGACAAAACACATTGAGGAAAGTCGAGCAGTGGATGTGGTGCACATGGATTTTAACAAGGCATTTGATAAGGTTCCCCATGGTAGGCTCATTTAGAAAGTAAGGAGGCATAGGATACAGGGAAATGTGGCTGTCTGAATACAGAAAAGGCTGGTCCATAGAAGACAGAGGCTGGTATAGATGGAAAGTATTCAGGCTGGAGCTTGGTGATCAGTGACGTTGTACAGAGATCGGTTCTGGGACCTCTGCTCTTTGTGATTTTTATAAATGACCTGGATGATGAAGTGGAAGGTTGTTTAGTAAGTTTGTCGATTACATGAAGTTTGGTGGGGTGGTGGATAGTGTGGAGGACTGCTGTAGGTTGCAATGGGACATTGACAGAATGCAGAACTGGGAGAAAGTGAGGACTGCAGATGCTGGAGATCAGAGCTGAAAAATGTGTTGCTGGAAAAGCGCAGCCGGTCAGGCAGAATCCAAGGAGCAGGAGAATTGACATTTCGGGCATAAGCCAATTCCTGATGAAGGGCTTATGCCCAAAACGTCAATTCTCCTGCTCGTTGGATGCTGCCTGGCCTGCTGCGCTTTTCCAGCAACACATTTTTCAGGATGCAGAACTGTCAAATGGAGTTGAACCTGGAAAACTGTGAAGTGATTCATTTTGGAAGGTCAAATTGGAATGCACTATGCAGGGTTAAAGGCAGAATTCTTGGCAGTGTGGAGGGACGGAGGAATCTTGGGTTTCCATGTCTATAGATCCCTCAAAGTCACCCCCCCCACCCCCAACCCTCCCCACAATTGTTAAGACAATATATGGTGTGTTTGTTTTCATTAGCAGAGGGATGGAGTTTAAGAGCCATGAGGTTATGCTGCAGCTCTACAGAGCCCTGGTTAGACCATACTTGGAATATTGTGTTCAGTTCTGGTTGCCTCATTATAAGAAGGATGTGGGAGCTTTCAAGAGGGTGCGGAGGAAATTTCCCAGGATGCTGCCTGGACAGGAGGGCATGTTTATGAAGAAAGGTTGAGGGAGCTAAGGCTTTTCCCACTGGAGTAAAGAACGATGAGAGCTGACTTGGTAGAGGTGTACAGGATGATGTAAATCAATGACTGCAGATGCTGGAAACCAGATTCTGGATCCATGGTGTGAGAAGAGCACAGCAATTCAGGCAGCATCGAGGAGCTTCAGCAAAATCGACGTTTCAGGCAAAAGCCCTTCATCAGGAATAAAGGCAGAGAGCCTGAAGCATGGAGAGATAAGCTAGAGGAGGGTGGGGGTGGGGAGAAAGTAGCATAGAGTAGAATGGGTGAGTGGGGAAGGAGATGAAGATGATAGGTCAGGGAGGAGAGGGTGGAGTGGATAGGTGGAAAAGGAGCTAGGCAGGTCGGACAAGTCCGGACAAGTCAAGGGGACTGGAAGTTTGAAATTAGGATGAGGTGGGGGAAGGGGAAATGAGGAAGCTGTTGAAGTCCACATTGATGCCCTGGGGTTGAAGTGTTCCGAGGCAGAAGATGCACCAGGCGTCTGGTGGTGAGGGAGCAGCGGTGAAGGAGGCCCAGGACCTCCATGTCCTCGGCAGAGTGGGAGGGGGAGTTGAAATGTTGGGCCACAGGGCGGTTTGGTTGATTGGAGCGGGTGTCTCAGAGATGTTCCCTAAAGCGCTCTGCTAGGAGGCGCCCAGTTTCTCCAATGTAGAGGAGACCGCATCGGGAGCAACAGATACAATAAATGATATTAGTGGATGTGCAGGTAAAACTTTGATGGATATGGAAGGCTCCTTAGAGCCTTGGATAGAGGTGAGGGAGGAGGTGTGGGCACAGGTTTTACAGTTCCTGTGGTGGCAGGGGAAAGGGCCAGGATGTGAGGGTGTGTCGTAGGGGGGCGTGGACTTGACCAGGTAGTCACGGAGTGTACAGGATGATGAAAGGCACAGATAGAAGGAATAGACAGAGATTTTTTCCTTGGGCGGAAATAGTCATCATGGGGGGACCATAAATTTAAGGTGATAAGAGGGAGGTTTAGGTGAGATGTCAGAAGCAGATTCTTAACACAGACAGTGGTGAGTGTGTGGAATGTACTGCCAGCAGTGGGAGTAGAGTCAGATACATTAGGGACATTTAGATCATAGAACATTACAATGCAGTACAGGCCCTTCGGCCGCTGATATTATGCTGGCCTGTGGAACCAATCTGAAGCCTATTTATCCTGCACTATTCCATGTTTATCCACATGTTTATCTAATCACCATTTAATGCCCTTAAAGTTGGCGAGTCTACTAATGTTGCAGGCAAAGTGTTCCATGCCCTTACTACTGTCTGTGTAAAGAAACTACCCCTGACATCTGTCCTATATATATCACCCCTCAATTTAAAGCTATGTTACCTTGTGCCAGCCAACACCATTTGAGGAAAAAGCTATCACTGTCCACCCTATCTAACCCTCAGATTATGTTTTATTAAGTCACCTCTCAGCCTTCTTCTCTCTAACAGAAACAGCCTCAACTTCAACAGCCTGGATGGCAACTTTCAGGGATCTATGTACATGGACATCAAGATCTCTCTGCTCATCTATACTAACAAGAATCTTATCATTAACCCAGTACTCCGTATTCCTGTTCCTCCTTCCAAAGTAAATCACCTCACACTTTTCAACATTAAAATTCATTTTCCACTTTGCAGCCTAGCTCTGCAGCTTATCTTTGTCCTCTGTTAGCTGCAATATCCTTCAGCACTATTCACAACTCCACCGACCTTAGTGTCATCTGCAAATTTACAAACCCTCTTTCTACCCCTCATCCAGGTCATTTATAAAATTGATAAATAGCAGTGGACACAAAACAAATCCTTGCGATACACCACTCATAACGAACTCCAGGGTGAACATTTCCCATCAGCCTCCACCCTCTGTCTTCTTTCAACTAGCCAATGTCTGATCCAAACTGCTGAAACTCCCTCAATCCCATGCCTCCGTATTTTGTGCAATTTAAGCAACTCTTGGATAGGCACATAGAGGAGAGGACAATAGAGTCAGATAAATGGTCGGCACAACATCGAGGGCTGAAGGGCCTGTACTATGCTGTATCATAGTATGTTCTATGTTAACATCACAGGTTCAATCCCCACACTGGCTGAGATCATCATGAAGGTCCTATCTTCCCAACCTTACCGTTCCCCTGAGGCACGGTGACCCTCAGGTTAAACTCACAGCCAGTTGTTTCTCACTAATGAGAGAGCAATCCTATGGTCCACTGGGACTTCAGGGACTTTACTGAAGGAATATATACCCAAGTCAGGATGGTGAATGGCTTGGGAGGGAACATGCAGGTCATGGTGGTCTCATGTGTCTTTGTCTTTAGGAAGGTAGTGGTCATAGATGTTGAAGATGATTTCTACTGAGCATTGGTGAGTCTCTGCAGTGTGTATTGTCAATGATACTCAGTGCTGCTACTGAACACCGGTGGTGGATAGACTGAATGTTTGTAAATGCGGTGCTATTCAAACTGGTTACTTGGTCGTAGAAGAGAAAATGTTGGAGAAACACAGCAAGCCTGGTGTACCTGTGAAGAGAGAAAGTGAATTAATGTTTCTAGTCTGACATGACTCCTGATCAGCACTGTTCTGAAGGAGTCTTATATTGGACTCAAAAGGTTAACTCTCTATTTCTCTCCACAGGTGTTGCCAGATTTGCTGAATTTCTCCAGCACTATCTGATTTCATTTCAGGTTTTGAGTGTCTGCAGCATTGTGCTTTTGTATGGCTGCTTGGTCATGCTGGGATCCCATTTCTTGAGGGATCTTGGAGATATTTCCATCCAGGCAAGTGGGGAGTATTCCATCACACTCCTGACGTGTGCCTTGGAGATGGTGGAGAGGCTTTTGGAGCCATGAGGTACATCCCTCACTGCAGTGTTCCTGCCCCCTGAGCTGCCCTTGGAGCCACAGTACTTACATTGTAAATCCATTTCATTTTCAGCTCAATGGGAACTCCCAGCTTGTTGATTGTGGGGGATTCAGCAACAGCAAAGCCTTGAATATCACACGGCGTTATCGATGTGATCTCTTCTTGGAGGTGATAATTGTTTTCTATTTGTGTGGCACGCATGTTAATTGCCATTTGTCAGCCCAGGCCGGGAACATAGAACATAGAACATGACAGCGCAGTCCAGGCCCTTCGGCCCTCGATGTTGCGTCGACTTATGAAACCAATCTCAAGCCCATTTAACCTACATGACTTCGTTATCATCCATATGTTTATCCAATGACCATTTAAATCTGTCAAAGTTGGTAAGTCTACTATGTTGCAGGTAGGGCATTCCATGCCTTACTACTCTCTGAGTATGGAAACTACCTCTGACATCTGTCCTCTATCTATCACCCCTCAATTTAAAGCTCTGTCCCCTCATGCTAGCCATCTCCATCTCACTGTCCACCCTATCTAATCCTCTGATCATCTTGTATGTTTCTATAAAGTCACCTCTCAACCTTCTTTTCGCGAACAAAAAACAGCTTCAAGTCCCTGAGCCTTTCCTCATAAGTCCTTCCCTCCATACCAGGCAACATCCTGGGAAATCTCCTCTGCACCCTTTCCAATGCTTCCACATCCTTCCTATAATATGGCGACCAGAACTGTACCACATTTCAAGTGTGGCCGCACCAGAGTTTTGTACAGCTGCAACATGACCTCATGGCTCCAAAGCTCAATCCCTCTACTAATAGAAGCTAAAACACTGTACACCTTCTTAACAACCCTATCAGCCTGGGTCGCAACTTTCTGGGATCTATGTGTATAGACATGGTGATATGGTGATACAGTGGCGCTGTGGTTGGCACTGCTGCCTCACAGCACCAGAGACCTGGGTTCAATTCCCACCTCTGACGACTGACTGTGTACACATTCTCCCTGGGTTTGCTCCGGTTTCCTCCCACAGTCCAAAAATGTGCCGGTTGGGTGAATTGGCCACGCTAAATTGCCTGAAGAAGGGCTTATGCCTGAAATGTCAATTTTGATGCTGCCTGACCTGCTGCGCTTTTTCAGCTCTGATCTCCAGCATCGGCAGTCCTCACTTTATCCATGCTAAATTGCCCATAGTGTTAGGTGAAGGGATAAATGTAGGGGAATGGGTCTGGGTGGGTTGCGCTTTGGCGGCCCAGTGTGGACTTGTTGGGCTGAAGGGCCTGTTTCCACACTGTAAGTAATCTAAGACACTGAGATGTCTCTGCTCACCACTCTACCAAGAATCTTGCCATTAACCCAGTACTCCGTATTCCTGTTCCTCCTTCCAAAGTGAATCACCTCACACTTTTCCGCATTAAACTCTATTTTCCAGCTCTGCAGCTCACCTATGTCCCTCTGTAACCTGCACTTTCCACACTACCCACAACTCCACTGACCTTCTTGTCATCCGCAAATTTAACAAACACATCCTTCTATATCCTCATCCATGTCTTTTATAAAAATGACAAACAGCAGTAGACCCAAAACAAATCCTTGCGGTACACCACTAGTAACTCCCCGATAAACATTTCCCTCTGTCTTCTTACAGCTCACCAATTTCTGAGGCAGAAAGGCTAAATCACCCTCAATCCCATGTCTCTGTATTTTATGCAATAACATACTGTGGAAAACCTTATCAAATAACTGACTGAAATCCACATACACCACATCAACCACCTTCCCCTCATCCACCTGTTTTTCATCTTCTCAAAGAACTCAATAAGATTTGTGAGGCACGACCTACCCTTCACAAAACCATGTTGACTATCCCTAATCAACTTTGTCTTTTCTGGATGATTATAAATCCTAACTCCTATCACCTTTTCCAACACTTTATCCACAATCAAAGTAAGACTCACTCGTCTATAATTACCAGGGTTGTCTCTACTCCCCTTCTTGAACAAGGGGACATTTACTATCCCTCAGTCTTCTGGCACTATTCCTGAAGACAATGACAGCATAAAAATCAAAGCCAAAGGCACTGCGATCTCCTCACTGGCATTCCAGTGAGTCCTAGGATAAATCCCCTCTGACCCAGGGGACATATCTATTTTCACACTTACCAGAATTGCTAACACTTCCTCCTTATGAACCTCAATCTCATCAAGTTTAATAGTTTGTACCTCAGTATTCTCCTCGACAACATTGCCTTTTTCCAGTATGAATACTGATGAAAAATATTCATTTATTGCATTTCCTATCTCCTCAGACTTCACAGATATCTTCCCATTAATGTCCTTGACTGGTCCTAATCTTACTGCAGTCATTCTTATTTTCCTGATATACCGATAGAAAGCTTTAAGGTTTTGCTTGATCCTACTTGCCAAAGATTACTCATGTCCCCTCTTGGCTCTTCTTAGCTCTCTCTTTTGGTCCTTCCTGGCTAACTTGTAACTCTCAAGCACCTTAACTGACCCTTCACATCTCAACTTTGCATAAGCCTCCTTCTTCCTGTTGACAACAGATACAACCTCTTTAGTAAATAACAGTTCCCTCATGCAACCTCTTCCTCCCTGCCTGACAGGTACATACTTATCAAGGACACACAGTAGCTGTTCCATGAAAAAGCTCTACATTGCAATTGTGTCCATCCTCTGCAGTTTCCTTCCCATCCTATGCATCCTAAATCTTGCCAAATCACATTGTATTTGCCTTTCCCCCAACGATATCACTTTCCCTGCGATATATCTCTGTCCCTTTCCATCACTAAAGTAAACATAACCTAATTGTGGTCACTATCACCAAGGTGCTCAACTATCTCCAAATCAAAACCTGGACGGGTTTATTACCCAGTACCAAATCCAATGTGGACTCGCCCCTTGTTGGCCTGTCTATATATTGTGTCAGGAAATGCTCCTGCAACATGCTTTCCTTTGGAGTTTGCACATTCTCCCCTTGTCTGCGTGGGTTTCCTCTGGGTGCTCCGGTTTCCTCCCACAGTTCAAAAATGTGCAGGTTAGGTAAATTGGCCACGCTAAATTGCCCGTAGTGTTAGATGCAGAGGTAAATGTAGGGGATTGGGTATGGGTGGGTGCGCTTCAGTGGATCTGTGTTGACTTGTTGGGCCGAAGGCCCTGTTTCCATACTGTAAGTTATCTACTCTAATCTAATCTAATCACACATTGGACAAAAACTGACCCATCTAAAGTACTCGAACTACAATGTTTCCAGTCAATATTTGGAAAGTCAAAGGCCCCCATAGCAATGACCTTGTTACTTTCTCTCCTATCCAAAATCATCTTTGCAATCCTTTCCTCTGGAACTTTTTGGAAGCTTATGGAAAACTCCCAAAAGGGGGATCTCTCCTTTCCTGTTTTTAACCTCAGCCCATTCTACCTCAGTACACAAGTCCTCATCAAATGTCCTTTCTGCTACCATAATACTGTCCTTGACTAACATAGCCACACCTCCCCCTCTTTTACTACCTTCACTGTTCTTACTGAAACATCTAAACCCTGGAACCTGCAACAACAATTCCTTTTCCTGCTCCATCCATGCCTCTGAAATTGCCAAAACATCAAAGCCCCAGATGCCAACCCATGCTGCAAGGTCACCCACCTCATTCTGGATCCTCCTGACGTTGAAGTGGACACATTTGAAACCACCTTCCTGCCTGCCGATGCATTCCTGCCACCTTGAAACCTTATTTCTGACCTCACTATTCTCGCCCTCCTGGACACTGGAGCTACAATTCAGGTTCCCATCCTCCTGCTGAATTAGGTTAGACGCTCCCGAAGAGCATTAGCAAACCTCCTCCCCAGGACAGTGCATCCCTGTGGTTTAGGTATAGACCATCTGTTTGTACAGAACCCATCTACATAAGCCCCAATTATCCAGGTATCTAAATCCCTCAAATTCAATGCCCTGTACTGGAGTTCATACAGTGTGGGAAAAGAAGTCTGGTGGCAAATTGAACTATGGAGACTCCAAAACAAAATTCAGAAATTTTGCAATTAATGTCCATATTAGGTGTGTCCTATTCACTGTTTTCCTGATCCCAGGTGTGTTTGTGTCGGTGCTGTGGGCTTATGAGTAATGTCAGCCAGTCAGAGTAACCTGGAAAGCAGGTGAAATCAACTGCTGCTGACCCAAAACCACCTTGGGGATATGACCGTGTTTCTGTGAGTAATCTGCTGCTCATGTTCTTCCCTATGTCCTTTAAATGTGCAAATGATTCATTTAGAGAGAGTTTGCTGCTGTGGTTCAGATTCTTTAAACTTCATATGACATGGAATAACAATTATCTTTGTGTCATTACCTACAGTCTGGGCTCAGGCACAGAGAATGTTTGAGTAATAACTTCAAGTCTCTTTTTTTCCTTTCTCTTACAGTAAGTCTAGCAGTGATTACAATCTTAGCTCGGGGCAAATGTGGCCTTTCTCCATGCAGCACTCGCTATCTGGTGGCCATGACAGTGTCAGATCTACTTCATCGTTTTTTTAATCTCATCCTTCACCAATTTCAACATTATTATCATCCACTGTGTTTCCTGCAAACCACTCCTGTTTGTAGTGTTCTCTATTTCCTCATCCATTTGACCTTTGATTGTTCTACATGGGTCACCATTGCTACTTCCTTTGATCAATTTGTTGCCATTTATTTACATGAGATGAAAACTAAGTATTGCACAGGGAAACCTGCAATGATGGTTCTAGCAACAATCTACATCTTCTTTTGTTTCAAGAACATTCCCAACTTCTTCATGGAAAGATGATCAACAATGTTAGGTGGTACTGTTGTGTCACATAAAGTTATCTTTATGACTCTCAGTGGATAAGTTTTAAATATTTTCAGACTTTTTTAACACCAATGTTCCCATTCTCTTTTATTGTCTTTATCAACATTCTGACTGTCAGACACATCTTCGAGGCCATTAAGGTGCGGAAGGAACTGAGAGGTCAGAGAAAAACACAGAATGATCCAGAGGTAGAGAGCAGGAAGAGTTCTGTGATTGTACTCTTTGCCACATCTGCCAGCTTCATACTTCTCTCGTAGTTGTATATTTTATTTTTTTTAGTCTCCTTGTTCAGAGGCCGATTGGATGAAACTGTTTACCTGTTGCATTCTCTCACACCTCCTCCCTCCCTCACCCCTCTAATCCCACTGATCCTACTCCCACTGTTCCCACTCTGACTGTGCTCCATCCCTGGGGGAGGTATGTCCCGGGTAGAGGGAGATAAGAGCTGACTGGATGGGCTGGGACTTGGGCAGAGAGGGGCTTTGAGTGAGAGACTTGGGGATATGTCAAATGGGTTCTGGCAGCCTTTGTCCCTCTCACCGTGTGCACTGAGCAGTGGGTGTGTATCTGTGGGTTTCTGTCTGTCTCTGTGTGACAGAGTGTGGGGAATGGTCGAATCTTGAAAGCAAGCCCCTGGAGCAGATTCCGTCCTCAGTGGGAGAGAATGAGTGTGAGAATGACCATCCAGAGAGCTTAGACCAACGGAATGGTGAATATCACCTCTTTCCTTATCACCTGTTTGCATCTATCTGATTTTTCCTCTTTTTTTCTCTCTCGATCTCTCTCTTTGCCTCTGTCTCTCTCTTTGCCTCTGTCTGTATCATTCTAGATTACTCTTCCCTCTCAACCTTCTCTCTCACACTATCTCTCTCTCTCTCTCTCTCTATCTATCCATCTTACTGATAGCCTCTTCTTTTGTAGTTTTCTCTCCTGCCTCTTCTTTCAACCTTTTTCTGTGTTCTTTCTCACTCTCTTGCTCCTTCTTCTTTTCTCTTTTTCTCTCTTTCTTTCTCTTCCTTTCCTTCCCTATTTCTGTCTTTCAATCTTGAATCTGCACCCCCTTCAATTTTGGACAACCTCCCCCCATCACAAATTTAGCCCCTGTCCCCCTCCATGGCCCCTGTCCCTCTCCATGGCTCCTGTCTAATTGCCCTCCTCTGTGCAGTTTCATCTACTCCAAACTGCCCCTTTGTAGTTCCTCCACTATACACCCACTGTATATAAAAGCCCCTTGGTATCTCCATCCATCAACAATACCCTTCCCCCCTGCTGCGACCCAGCCCCTGGGCTGGAGGTCAAAGGGCAGAGACTGACGTGTCTTTTGACTGCGTACCGTAATGTCATGGAGTCATAGAGTCATGCAGCACGGAGACAGACCCTTCGGACCAACCCGGCCACACCAACCATGTTCCAAAACTAAACTATTCCCAACTGTCTGCGCTTGGCCCATATCCCTCTAAACCTTTCCTATTCATGAACTTATCCAAATGTATTTTAAACACTGTAATTGTACCTGCATCCACCACTTCCTCTGGTAGTGCATTCCACACATGAACTACTAAAAATCCTGCCCCTCATCTCCTTTTTCAATCTTTCTCCTCTCACCTTAAAAATACACCCCCCCCAGGTTTGAACTCCCGCACCCGAGGGAAGTGACACTTGTCATTCACCTTATCTATACCCCTCATGATTTTATAAACATCAATAAGATCATCCCTCACCCTCCAATGCAACAGCCCAATTTTTATGTCTCAAACCCTTCGTTCCTGGCAACATCTTGGTAAATCTTTACTGAACCCTCTCCACTTTAATAATATTCTTCCTAGAACAGGGCGATGAGAATTGCACACATTAATCCAGGAGAGACCTCATCACTGTCTTGTACAAATTCAATATAATGTCAGAACTCTGATCATCAAAATTCTGAGCAATGAAGGCAAGCATGCTCATTACCTTCTTAAACACCCTCTCTACCTATGATGCAAATTTCAAAGGACTATGTACCTGACCCTGAGGTCTCTCTCTGTTCTACAATGCTACCCAGGGCCCTACCATTAAGTCCTGTCCTTATTTGTCTGACCACAATATAATACCTCAACTTTATCCAAGTTTAAATCCATCTGCTAATCCTCAATCCTTTCACCCAATCGATCAATAGCTCTTTGCAATCTTGGGTAACCTTCTTCACTGGCCATTTTACCATTTTGGTGTCATCCACAAACTTACTAACCATGTCTCCTATATTGTCATCCAAATCCTTCATATACATGACAGACCGAAGTGGAGCTAGTACCGATCATTGTGAAACACTGCCGATCACAGGCCTCCATCTGAAAAACAATGATCCACCATCACCTGCTGTCTTCTACTGTAAAGCCAATTATATATCCAATAGGCAAGCCCACCCTGAATCCCATGTGATCTAACTTTACTAATTAGTCTACCAAGCAGAGCCTCATTAAAAGCTTTACACAAAGCTAAACAAACAGTATCAACCTCTCTGTCCTCATCAATCATTTTGGTTACTTCTCAAAACAAACCCAGTCAAGTGTGTGAGACATGACTTTCCTCACACTAAACCATACTGACCATTTCGAATCAATTCTTTCCTCCCCAACCTCTGTAAATTCTATCTTTCAGAATCATCTCTAAAAACTGAACTCAGACTCACAGGTCGATTGTTTCCAGGGCTTCTCCTCACATCCCTTCTTAAACAATGACATTTTAGCCACACCCCAGTCCTCCAATTCTTCACCCATGTTTGTAGATGATTCAAATATTTCTGCTAGGGGCCCTGCAATTTTCTCCCTAACTTCCAAAAGTTCCTGGGAAACACTTGATCAGATCCTGGAGGTTTATCTGCCTTTATATTTTTTAAGATCTCCAGCACTTCCTCTTCTGTTTTCTGTGAACTGTTTCCAAACCATCAATATTTATTTCCCTGATTACTCTCACCTCTATTTCTTTCTCACAGTAAAAACTGATTCGAAATATTCATTTATATCTGTCCCATCTCTTGAGGTTCAACACAAAGACAACCTCGTTGGTGTTTAAGGGGTTCTAACCTCTCTCCGTCACTCAATGTATTTACAGAATCTCTTTGAATTATCTTTAACCTTACCTGCCAAGGCTCTCTCCTGTCCTCTCATTGCCTTCCTCATTTCCATCTAAAGAACACCCCTACACTCTTTACACTCTTCAAGACATTCAGTTGATCCTAATTGTCTCTCTAATAGATGGTTATTTTTTATTCTTGACTTGGACTTCGACATCTTTATTCATCCAGTGTTCCCTAACCTCACCAGCCTTGCCTTTCACTCTAACAGGAACAGAATGTTTCTGGACTCTGGTTGTTACACTTTGGAAGGCCTCCCACTTGTCAGTCCTCCTTTTCCCTGCGATTAGTCTACTCCAATCAACTTTTGAAAGGTCTTGTTTCATACCCTTTCATAACCATTTGCCTTACCCTAATTAAGAGCTTTACCTTTTATCCCTTTACATAACTATTTTAAAATTACTAGGATAATGATCACTGGTCCAAAAGTGTTCCCTGACTCACACTTCAGTCACTTTCCCTGCCTTATTTCCCAAGAGAAGGTCACGTTTTGATGTGTGTCTCATTGGAAGATTTATATATTGATAAAAGAACATTTTCTTGCAATTGAACAATTCTTCACCATCAAAACCTTTAACACCATGGCAGTCTGAGACAGCATTTGGAAAATTAAAATTCCATACTATTACAAACTTATTATTCTTCCATATATTTGAGATATCTCGACATTTTTGCTTCTCAATTGCCCTCTGACTATTGGGGAGCCAATAGTACAATCTCATTAAGGTGATCATCCCTTTCTTATTTCTAATTTCAACCCATATACTTTCACTAAATGATCCCTCAGAAATACCTTCCCTAATTACAGTCATAATATTTTCCTTAATCAAAAATGCCAGCCCTTCTCCCATCTTGCCTCTTTTTGTCCTTCCTGTACCATCTAAAACCCAGAACACTGAGCTGCCAGTCTTTTCCATTCCTCAGCCATGTTTCTGTAATAGCGTTGACATCCCAGGCCCATGTTCCCTTACAGGCCCTGAGTTCATCAGCCTTATCCATGTGACCTCTTGTATTGAAATAAATGCAGTTTAAGTGTTCAGTGTTCCTTTGTTCTCTGACTTGTTCTTGACTGTCCTTTTCTAAAGAACGTGCTGTTTTCTGATTCAGAACCATTGTCATCTTTCTTTCTATTTTCACTGTTGTTTAGAAAGCCCCGCCCCACCTCTCTCAAATCTGACAATCTCCTGAAATAGAGCGAGCAAATCTCCCCACCAGGATATTGGTCTAGTTCAGGTGAACAGGTCTTTTCTGTCCCAGAAGAGATCCCAATGCTCCAAGAAAGTGACTCCCTGCACATTGCAGCACCTCGTCAACCATTGATTTATCTGCCCTGTTCTTTTATTCCTTCCCTCATTAGAACTTGACACCAGAAGTAAACCAGAAATTATTACTTTTCATATTCTGTTTATGAACCTGATACTTAACCAGTTATACTCACTCTGTAAAGCCTTACCCTTTCCCTGACTATGTCATTCCTATCGATGTGTACAACAATTTCCAGCTTCTCACTCTCCCCTTTGACAATTTGCTTCAAACGTTTTGAGAATCTTTTACCCTGGAACCAGAAAAGCAACGTACTCTCCTAGAGTCACACTCACTACCACAGAATCTCCTGTCTGCGCCCCTCGCAGGAGAGTTCCCGAAAACAATTATTCTTTTCAATCTTGACAAACCCATTTAACATAAAATTCATTGTTAGTGCCCAAGATCTGTTGACCACTTCTATTTTTCTCATTCAACAATCCCCAAAATGGAATATCTGTCTGAGAGAGGAATAGCCACAGGACCTTCCTTCATACCCTTCCTGACGGACAGTTATCGATCTGAATGATCCTGCTGTGTAATCACTTCACTATATGTACGAGTCATCACACTCACTATCTCTTACAGGTCATCAGTAACAGTTATTATAAAAAGTAGAAGCTCTCAATAGCACCTTATATATTAAATGAAACTATTTTTCCTTCTTTATTTAATATGAAGCATGCAAAGAAAAATTAAAAACATAAATATTAAAAAGAAATCGAAAACTTAACTGAACAAATGAAAAAAAAAATCCTCCTCAAATAATCCAACATTCAGCTTTCACTGTCCGGATACACAAACCTCTCCCGAGCCGTCCCTATTCGGGCCTCTCCACAAGCTCCCTGTATAAACAATCTGTCCTTCTCATCCACTTTTCTAAGTGTGTTTTTTTTCCACAAAACTCACCCACCACTGACAACAGGTTCACCAGTCTATAGTTCCCTGGCTTTTCCCTACCACCTTCTTAAATAATGGCACCATGTTAGGAAGGGATCTTTCCCCTTTCTTCTTCCTGGGCCTCTCCATCTCCATTTCCGGCAACAGACTCAACACAGACATCTACCTCAAACCCAGTGACTCCCACAGCTACCTGGACGACACCTCCTCCCACCCCACTTCTATAAAAACACCTTCCCTGATTCCCAATTCCTCCGCCTCAGCCGCATCCGCTCCCAGAAGGACCAATTCCACCATTGAACATCCCAGATGGCCTCTTTCTTTAAGAAGCACAGTTTCCCCTCTCACGTGCTTGATGATGCCCTCCAGTGCATCTCCTGCACTTCCCACACCCCAGCCCTTGAACTCCATGTCTCCAAACGCAACAAGGAGAGAACCCCTCGGTCCTCATCTTGTACTCCACCATCCTCGAATACAACATCCTCATCCTCCGCCATTTCTGCCATCGACAAACAGACCCCACCACCAGGGATATATCACATTTTGAGAAGACTTGTAGCTCAGGTTGAGGTTCTAAATTGGAACAAGGCCAATTTTGATAGTATTAGACAAGACATGTCAAAAGTTGATTGGGGCAGATGTTCACAGGTAAAGGGAATGGTTGGAAAACGGGGAAGCCTTTGAAAATGAGATCAAGAGAGTTCAGGGACAGTATTTCCTGTTAGGGTGAAGGACAAGGATTGTAAGTGTAGGGAGCGATGGATAATCAGGGATAATAACATGATTCCCTATCTATATAACCTTCTCCAGGACCTGCACTTCTCCACGTTTCTGTGACAGCACCCTGCCCCGAAACACCACCTTATCACTGTAACTACCTGCAGATCCTGCCCCCCTTCACTATCTCTGTAATCTCCTCCTACACCTTCACCCCTCCCTCTCTCTGTATCCTCCAGCCCCTTCACCACAAACTATCTCTGTCATGTCCAGTGCACATGTAGGAGACACGTCATGTGCACAAAGATTGCTCATCAGTGACAGACTCTTGTTTCATGTGAAGCTCTCAGGATCAGAGAGGAAGGGTCCATCACACCAACAGCCAGAGGACATTTCCCCGAGTCTTCCCACTGAAACTGGGCTGGAACAGAATTTCTGTAAATCCAATGAATTGGTTGCTTGACTCCAGGTCCATTTGCTGAAACAAGATCCTTTAAAATTGAGAGTAACTGGCAATGCGAGAGTTAATGATGAGAAAAAATGCAAAATTCATTCAGAATCTGAGAGTAAATGTGCATTCTGTAAACAGTGAAGGGGGACATGACAGAGTACCTCACTTTCTTATCTCTGTCACCATTTTCTTTCACTTTGTTTGTTTTTAGATGACACTTAGTGAGGATCATTTACACCCCAATCTTTTGTTTCTTCTCTTCTCCCATTCTCCTGCCTCGCCTCCACCCTGTTCCTTGCACCATTTTGGTTAATATTGTTACTCTGTCATTTCAGCCTCTCCTGCCCTCCAGCCCATCACAGCCTTTCCCTTCTGCTCTTCTTCCCACCTTCCAGCTGAGACACAAGTAACAATGCAGGCAGTTCCCTCTCACACACACTCACATTATCACTGACAGAGGTACAGAGACACAGAAGGGTCATCAATCCCACAGGCTCAGACAGAGACAGTGTTCAGTCCCACTCTGATCTCACCTTCCAGTGATATGTTTTTATTCTAACACTCAAACAGAGCAAGAGATAAAGAAATGATTTATATTTCTCTCCAAACTGGTCTGGAAACAAATCCCAATCTCCAAGTCACATTGACAATAAAATTGAAAAGGACTATGTTAATCTCTCAAGAGTAACCTACAGCACCCAATTGAATAACATGTCGAATGGCCATCTGGGGTGTGGATGTAGACTGTAATGTTAACATTTAACTTTATTTTTCTACACAGTAATTCCTTCCTTCTAACTTAGATTTTGCATTACTATGTGTACCTGTGTTTTGTGCTGAGGTACCTTTGTACCTGAGATGCACAATGTTTGTACTTGTGCACACGTGACAATAAAGTTTAAGTCTATATCTAAATACCAAACACCTTCTTCACTCCCCTGTCTATCCCTGATTCCACTTTCAAACATCTATGAACCAGCACTTCAAGGTCTCTTTGTTCAGCTACTGTCCCCAGGCCCTTTACCATTAAGTGCATATGTCCCACCCTGACTTGCCTTTCCATAATGCAGCACCTCACATTTATCTGAATTAAACTCCATCTGCCACTTCTCAGCCCAGTAATCCATCTGATCAAGGTCCCATTGTACTCTGGGGAATCTTCTCCGTTGTCCACGACACCTTCAATTTTGGTGTCAAAATTACTAACTATACCTCCAGTGTTCACATTCAAATTGTTTATATAAATGACAAAAGCGGTGGACCCAGCACCAATCAATGTGTCACACCACTGGCCACAGGTCTTCAGTCTGGAAAGCAACCTTCCAGTACCCAAACAGCTAATTCTCCTTATATTCCACATGACCTAATGTGCTTAACCAATATACCATCCAGGTCTTTGTTGAAAACTGAACTGAAGTATATATAGATCATGTTCACCATTCTTTCTTCATCAATCCTCTTCATTACATCTTAAAATAACTCAATTAAGTTAGTGGAAAATGATGTCCCACCATGTGGACCTAATTTATGCTGAACCTTTCCAAATATATGCAAAACGTGTGCTTAGGATCCCCCTTCAACATGTTGCCCAGCACCAATGCCAGGCTCACCGATCTATATTTCCCTGGCTTCTCCTTCCCACATTTCTTGAACAATGGCATCACGTTCGCCAACCTCCAGCCTTCTGGTACCTTACCTGTGACTATCGATGATACAAATATCTCAGCATGGGGCCCAGTAATCATTTCCCTCACTTCTCACAGAATTCTAGGGTACACCTGCACAGGTCCTGGAGGTTTATCAACCTTTATCTGTTTCAGGTTAAAAACCACACCACACCAGGTTATAGTCCAGCAGGTTTATTTGGAAGAACTAGCTTTTGGAGCACTGCTCCTTCATCAGGTGGTTGTGGTTCTAGAGTATAAGATCGTAGGACACAATTTATAGCAAAAGTTTAGTGTGATGTAACTGAAACTATATACTGAAAAAGACCTGGATTGTTTGTTAATTCTCTCAACTTTTAGAATGGGCATGTTGTTTCAGTTCTTTCATATGTAAATCCCAGAACTTCCTTAATGTTACATTCTCAAGTGAGCTTTAACAATCGGTGCCATGTTGGCCCAGGTAATACACTGAAGGTGTGAGGTGCCTGTGTGTTGCTGTCTATGCCCCAATGTTCAGATGATTCTAATCTAAAAAAGAGATTGACAGAATCTTACATGGATTCGTGCAGTGTTTGAGCAAAATAAAATGTAATTATGAAAGAACAAATTCTCCCCACAAAATTATATGTGTACGTGCCTAGGTGTGTCTGCGGTGGGGGTATGTGAGAGAGTGTGTGTATATGTGTGAGTGTGAGTGTAAAGGGGTATAGGTCTGTGAGAGAGCGCATGTGAGTATGGGAGTGTACATGTGAGCGTATGAGAGAGGGTCTGCATGATGTATGTGTCTGTAGGCATGTATGTGTCTATATATATGTGTGTGTGTCTATGTCTGTATCTGTGTGTGTGCATGTGTGTGTAGTGCAGTGGGGTCACCTGTGGTGTAACATGAACCCAAGATCCTGGTTGAGGCCAGCCCTGTGGGAACCGAACTTGGCTATCAGCCTCAGCTCAGCCACTTTGCGTTGTTGCCTGTCCCGAAGTCCGCCTTGGAGGATGGTCATCCAAAGGTCCGGAATGCTGAAGTGTTCTCCGACTGGGAGGGAATACTCCTGTAGGTTGATCGTTGTCCGGTTCAACAATCGACATTTGATTATCCGTATATTGGATTATCCAGAAAGATCGCAAAAACCCTGCCCGGACGGAATTTCACAATGTCCCCAAGGTCCTGCACTTCCTGCAGGAGCCTGTGCCTCACAACCTGAGCCACCTCCGGAGTTTTAGTTTTGCCCCTTTTAGGGACATAAAATGGTGGACCCTGTACCGACTGCTGCTGCACACCATCCACTTCTGTTCCCTCATCCAACGCCCGGACACGCCTTGGTGTGCCCCTTTGCCACTCAGTGGTGGGGATCCTCAGTGGAGAGCTCTCTACATGGGGGTCCTCCCCCTTTCTCTCAGGGATCTGGGGTGGAGGGTGCTGCACGCAGCTGTCCCCTACAATCACATTACGGTGGCTCATGGACTCCCAGCCCAACTGCTTGTTCTGTGGTGCTGTAGAGTCCGGAGACCATGTATATATGGGGTGTAGGCATTTGCATTTCCTTTTTGATTTTCATAAAAACCTTCTCCTCTGTTTCTGGTTGCATTTCAGCCCCACGCTTCTGATCTTTGAACACCCGGTATGGAGGGGGTAGGGTAGGTCAGAGGACCTCCTCGTGGGTCTGTTCCTGGGCCTGGCCATAAGTAGGTCCAGGCAGTGGGCCGTGGAGGGGGGCGTTAGGGCCGATTGCCTGCTCCTCTTCCTCGGGTATGTTAGAGCCCGGGTGTCCCTGGAGAAGGAGCACGCGGTGTCCACCAACACCCTCGAGGCCAATTTTGATGACATTAGGCAAGAACTTTCAAAAGTTGATTGGAGGTGGGTATTCATACCTCTTCTTCTGGGGTAGAAGAGACCTGTATAAGAAGGAACAGTTGCACCTGAATTGCAAGGGGACTAATATACTGGTGGGGAGAGTTGCTCGAGTTCCCACTGGCAGGACAGAGCCAGCAGAGGGAACATCTCAGTGGGATACAGTCAAGAGGGCTGTGCCCTGGAAGTGCTCAGCATTAATGTCCCAGACCCCATGAAGCCTCATGACATCAGGTTAAACATGAACACGGAAACATTCTGTGTGTCTTAAAAAGTATTAAGGTAAATAAGTCCCTGGGTCCTGATGGGATCGATCCCAGAATATTGAGGGAGACAAGAGAACAAATTGCTGCAGCATTGACAGACATCTTTGTATTCTCTCTGGCCACAGGTGAGGTCCCAGAGGCCTGAAGAATAGCTGATGTTGTCCCATTGTTGAAGAAGGGTAGCAGGGATAATCCTGGGAATTACAGAGCTCTGAGCCTTATGTCAGTGTAGGGAAATGATTGGAAAATATTCACACGGACAAGATCTATATGCACTTTGAAGAAAATGGATTTATTAATGACAGACAGCATGGTTGTGTGCGGGAGAGGTCGTGCCTAACTAACTTGACCACGTTTTTTAAGGAGATGATGAAGATGATTGATGAGGGAAAACCAGTTGATGTTGTCCACGTGGCCTTCAATAAAACCTTTGACAAGGCCCCTCATGGCAGACTGGTACAAAAGGTAAAATCGCATGGTGTCAGGGGTGAGCTGGCCGGATGGAGTTTCCTATTTAGAACTGACTCAATCATAGGAAACAGAGGGGAGTGGTGGAGGAAGCTTTTCAGAATGGAGGGCTATGACTAGTGGTAGCCCACAGGGGTGAGAGCTGGGATCTCTACTGTTCATGGTCTTTATAAATAATTTGGAGGAAAACATAGCTGGTCTAAGTTTGTGGACGATAAAAAGATTGGGATGATACAAAGATGATGGAGTTGTAGATATTGAGGAGGATTGTCAGAGGGTACAACAGTATATAGATCAGTTGGAGGCATGGACAGAAAAGGGCAGATGGAGCTTAATCCAGACAAATGTGAGCTGATGCATTTGGGAAGGTCAAGAATATTTGGAAATTATACAGTGTATGGCAGAACCCTTCGGAGCATTAACATGCAGAGGGATCTGGGTGTGCAGGTCCACAGATCACTGAAGATGGCAGTGCTGGTGGATAAGGGAGTTAAAAAAAAGCCTATGGCAAGTTTACCTTCATTGGAAGGGGCATTGAGTATATGGATAGTACAAAGATGTGCAGGTTAGGTGACATGGCCAAGCTAAATTGCCCATAGTGTTCAGGGATATGTAGGTTAGGTGCATTAGTCAGGGAAATATAGAGTAATAGGGGAGGGAATGGGTCAGGTGGGATACTGTTCACAGGATCATTGTGGACTTGTTGGGCCAAATGGCCTATTTCCACACTACAGGCATTCTACGATTTCTATGTCAGGAAAGTTTTGCCAAAGCTTTATAGAACTTCAGTAAGTCTGCACTTGGAATATTGTGTCCAGTTCTGATCACCACACTACTAGAGGATGTTGATGCCTTGGAGGGGGTACAGAATAGGTTTACCAGGGTGTTGTCTTGGTATGGGGATTTTGAAGAAAGGTTAGATGGACTGGATTTGTTTCCACTGGAATGCAGGACATTGAGGTCTGACCTGGTAGAAGCTTATAAGATTATGAATGGCATTGGGTGAAGTGGAAATATGAGACTTTTTCCCAGGGTGGAGTAGTCAATTACAAGGGGCACAGGTTCAAACCACGAGGAGGGAAGTTTAAAAGAGATGTGCAAGGCCCGTTTTTCACGCAAAGGGTGGTGAGTGCCTGGAATGTACTGCCAGAGGAGGTGGTAGAAGCAGACACATTAGCAGCATTCAAGGGAATACCTGGACAAATACACAAATAGGAAGGGAATAGAGGGATACGGATCCTGGAAATGAAGACAATTTGAGGATGGAAGGGTAACATGTGTCAGTGCAGGCTTGGAGGGCCGCAGGGCCTGTCCCTGTACTGTATTGTTCTTTGTTCAGTGAGCTCATCCTGCATTAAAACACTGCAACAGGGATGCTATGAAACAACTCCAGGTCACTGAGATACAGACCCACCTTGGAGGATACAGTCCCAGATCTGGCTTTCCCAGACTAGTAAACACGGAAGTTTAATTATTGAGTTTTACTTTTAAAAAGACTCCTCCCCTGGATACTATTGAGAATAAAAATATCAGTGCAATCATATTTTCAGAATTCCAGTGTCTTTCCAGTCAGATCACTACTCCGAACACCTTGATTAGATTTCAGTCTGTAACTCACTCCGGGATATTTACTGTTCCATAAAGAAACGTGTTGGAAAACACGAGAAAGAAACTACTGGAAACATGCAGCAGGTCAGGCAGCATCTGTGGAGGGGTAAGAGAGTTAATGTTTCTAATCCAGAGTCCTCCCCGGAACTGAGACTTCTCTGAACTGTTTCCAATACAAGTATATCTTTTTAGTAAAGGAAGCCAAAACTGAATGCAATAGTCAATGTGTGGTCTGAACAGTGACTGTGTGGCTGTAAGACCTCCCTCCTTTTATACATTACTCCCTAACGTTAAAGGTCAATATTCCATCTGACTACTGAATTCTTTGATGTACCTGTATACTACTCTTTTAGATTCCTGTACAAGAACAGGCTGATCCCCCTCCTACAGAATTCTGTCGTCTGTCTCCTTTTAAATAATGTTCTGCTCTCTGTTATTCCTGTCAAGCAAACAACCTCATGCCACAGCCACATTATGCTCCAGGTTCCTTTTCCTTCCCATTTGCTCAACCCAGTAGTTTAATGTGATTGTAAATAGTTGAGGTCACAGCATTGATCCCTGTGACCCTCCATTAGTTACCAGTCTGAAACTGAACCATTTATTCTGATTCTCTGTTTCCTGATAATCAGGCTTTCATCTTCTGCCCTGTGTATATATCCTCACTGGCAAAACGCAACAATATCTTATGCAGTATCTTTTACACAGCTTCTTGTACAGAGCTTTATAAAATCATGAGGGGCCAGAGATAGGATGAATATCCAGGGCCTTTTCCCCAGGGCAGGGGAGTCCAAAACCAGATGGCACAGGTTTAAGGTGACAGGGGAAAGATTTAAAAGGGTCCAGAGGGACAACATTTTCATGCAGAGGGTGTGTGTGTATGGAATGGGCTGCCAGAGAAAGTGCTCCAGGCAGATACAATTACAACATTTCGGAGACATTTGGACAGGGACATGAATTGGAAAGATTTAAAGGGATAAATAAATATTGAACTGTTTCCAGATCACTGAAAGGAAATGTAATCTTGAACAACTCTATTACAGTCCTTGTCCAGAATTGCATGTGAGACAATCTATTTTACTGAATTTGCCTGTGCCAAGGATGTGTTTATGGGATGTTATGCTATTGGAGCAGTTGCCGTTTATGAGATAGATTACCCATTATCCTATTAAGTTTTCCAATAGTTATTCCAACTCTTGTCTGTAATTTCATTTTGATTTTATTGTCACATGTACTCAGTACAAAGGTACATGAATACAATGAGAAGTGTATAATGCCGTACAATGCACTATCTTAGGGACAAATAACTAGTCATAGAATCTTAAGAAGAAGGTAGAAAGAAAGAACAAACTTAAAAATTAACCTTTTTTTATTTTTACAGTAATAGTAATGCTGCATAAAATATATGATGTCAGGAGTGTGATGGAATCCTTCTCACTTGCCTGGATGGGAGCAGCTCCAACAACACTCAAGAAGCTTGACACAATCCAGGACCGAACAACCCGCTTGATTGGCACCACATCCACAAACATTCAATCCCTCCACCACCGGTGCTCAGGAGCAGCAGTGTGTCCATCTACAAGATGCACTGCAGAAATTCATCAAACATCTTTAGGCAGCACCTTCTATCTAGAAGGACAATGAGCAGCAAGTACCTGGGAACACAATCACCTGTAAGTTCTCCTCCCAGCCACTCACCATCCTGACTTGGAAATATACCGTTGTTCCTTCACAGTCATTGGGTCAGAATCCTGGAATTCCCTCCCTACTAGCATTGTGGGTCAACCATACCTGGCTGAGAGATGGTCACACCGGGCCAGGCTGAGAGATCACCACACCGGGCAGAGAGATAGATATGCCGGGCTGAGATAACACCATGCTGGGCTAAGAGATCCTCAGGCTGGGTTAAGTGATCACTACGATGGGCTGAGAAATCATCACATCGGGCCGAGAAATCACCATGTCGGGCTGAGAGATCCCTCAAGTTCCCAATCTTCATGTTTTTCTCCACGGTAAACACAGAGGAGAAATAATCATTGAGAACCTCACCCACCTCCTGTGGTTCTACACATACATGTCTCCAGTTATTCTTTCTCCTTTTTACTTAAAGAATCTCTTTGGAGATTTGGTGGTTGTTTAAAAGCGCGAAGTGGAAATATGAGGAAGGTCTTGGCGAGGTGCTCATCCTCATTGATAATATGTAGCAGACTGTGAAGAACATGGTATAGTCTTTTGGCTCCTGGGAACTACTGGACAACGAAGGGTACCCTGTCGGTTGCAGCCTGTCTCTGTCTCCTGAGGAGGCCATTATGGTTTCTCGCTGCAGCATGTTGGAACTGGTGGTCGATCGTATCCCGTTCTTATGAGCGCACCCTTTAAATCAGGCTTGAACAAGACTTCTCTACCACAGGACCTCGAACCAACACTATACAGCAGGTATATTGCTGACATTTCCTTCCACTGCCGCCATGGTGAGGAGTCACTGAAACAACTACACAGTGATATCAATGATTTTTTCCCATCATCAAACTCACCACAGACTACTCTTTAGTAACTGTCTCATTCTTGGACACCTCACTGTACTGCAAAACCATGGATAACCTCAAAATGCTACACTTCTCTAGCTTCCATCTGAAACATATTAAAACAGCCATCCCCTATGGACAAGCCTATGCACACACAGGATCTGTTCAGATGAGGAGGAATGTGACAGACACTTGGAAGTACTCAAGGATGCCCTCATAAAAGGGTATGATGCTCAACTCATTGCCCACCAGTTCCGACGTGCCACAGTGAGAAACCATAATGACCTCCTCAGGAGACAGACACGAGTTGCAACTGACAGGGTACCCTTCATTGCCCAGTACTTCCCGGGAGTTGAAAGACTACACCATGTTCTTCACAGCCTGCAACACATTATCAATGAGGATGAGCACCTCATCAAGACCTTCCCTTCACCTCCACTGCTCACCTTTAAACAACCATCAAACCTCAAACAAATTAATGTTCGCAGCAAACCGCCCGACTTTCAGGACAACACCATACAATCTTGTCACAGTGAACGCCGTAAAACATGTCAGAGCGTTGAAACGGATACCACCATTACCTGTGGGACACCACCCACCAGGTACATGGCAGGTAATCATGTGACTCGGCCAATGTGGTCTATCTCCTCCGCTGCAGGCAAAGATGTCCTGAGGCATGGGACATTGGCAAGACCGAGCAGAGCCTATGGCAATGGATGAATAGACACCACACAACAATCACAAAACAGGAATGTTCCCACCCAGTCGGAGAACACTTCAGCGATCCAGGACATTCGACCCTCAGACCTTTGGCTGACCATCCTCCAAGTTGGACTTCGGGACAGGCTACAACATAAAGTGGGCGAGCAGAGGCTGGTAGCCAAGTGTGGTCCTCAGGGGGATGGCCTCAACTGAGACTTTGGGGTCATGTCACATTCCAGGTGACCCCACTGCACTAAACACACTCTCTCACAAATACACAACCCTACAGACCCATACACTCATGCAAACCCTCTCTCACACACAAGCTGTCTCTCATACGCTCATACATTCACACCCACACTCACACATACACGCAACCTCTCTCGACTTATACAGCTTTAACACTCACATTCAGACACATGCGCACACTCTCTCACAGACACTCAAACAGCCCCTCCCCCCCACTGCGCGCGCGCACACACACATGCGTGCACGCCCGCATACACACACACACACACACACACACACACACACACATGTGGGGGCAATTTGTACTTGCAGAATTACATTTTATTTTGCTCAAAAACCATGTGAGATTCTGAAAATCCTTTTTATTTCAGAAAAAGAATCAGTCTGAACATCTGGGCACAGACAGCCTCACACAGGGTACCTCACACCTTCAATGCATTACCTGGGCTGACATGGCATCTACTGGTAAAGTTCACTTGAGAATGTAACTTTAAAAAAAGTGCTGGGATTTTCATATGAAACTGAAAACAACATGGCCATTCTAAAAGATGAGAAACATAACAAACAATCCAGGTCTTTTTCAATATATAATACCGTTGCATTACACTGTAAACATTTGCAATAAATTCTGTGTCTTATGATCTTATGACCTGATGAAGGACAGTTCTCCAAAACCTAATGCTTCCAAATAAACCTGTTGGACTATCACCTGGTGCTGTGTGATTTTTAACTTTGTTCACCCCAGTCCAACACCGGCACCTCCAAATCAGGATTGATGAAGGCAGTGTGGGTCATCGCTTTTTGTCATTTTTATAAACGATTTGAATGTGAACATTGGAGGTAGAGTCAGTAATTTTGCAGATGACACCTATGAGAAACAAAGCTCACCCACTTCAATAATTGCAGTCCGAGATAAAATCTGCATCAGTAGTGTCCTTTATTTTACTCTTGCAAGAGGGTGTGATATCCATTGTCTCCAAGGCAAGGGACACACACACTAAATTCAATTAATACATGATATTTATATAATTTGGTTTCTTTTGTTTTTCATAGCTCCTCCCCTGTTTACATCTCCCACTTCCCTAAGACCAGCCCCATTACTCCTGTTTATCTCTTGCCTTATCCGGCCTTGTCTGTGACAAAATGCTTATTTCTGGCCTCACAAGGCCGTTTGACCCCATCCCACTGTGGGTCATTGTTAGGTATATCCTTTCTTCACCATTATCCATTCCCTCCATCTGTACCTTCCCCTACCATCCTGATCCTTATGAGCCTTTTAATTGGGGTTTGTTCCAGTGTTTCTGTAAAAGTGGGAAACAGATGTTTATACCTACTGTTTGTACAGGCATATCCAGCTTAACTTCCTCCCCTCACAGCATCTTATCTATTCGCCTGTAATATCTACCATTGTTTTGCTGTCATGTTTCATTCTCGCATACAATTTTAGCTAATACAAAAACAATTATGTATTTCCTCCACATAGTTTCCATTCTTGTTGACTCAGCTTTTGGCTGAAACAATTACACACTGGTGTGAGTTCATTTACTTTGTATAAGTAATTATAATTGCAGAAGTAACACTACTTTACCTATATCCCACAATTTCCCCCTTTTTCTTTAATTACCATTTGTTATCTTCTGCAATTTTTCTTTTAAACATCGCCCCCGAAACTCGCAAGCATCATTCCGGAGATTTCATCCATCTTGGTCTCACTCATCCCCTCATTATTTAATTGATAAAGTTCCTCTGCCTGATTCCCTTTTAGGGGCATCTGTTTCATTAAGGCTGTCTCAATCAGCCTCTGGGTGAGCCCTCGTATACAGTGTATGATACAACAGCCAATGGCCACCAATACCCTAACAACTACTATCAGGGAAATAAGGATAGAAACCACCACCCCCTTCCATTTTCCAAACCATGATTCAAGCCATCCCGTGAGAGATGTGTCTACTCCTGAATTCTCGGCCAGTTCCTTTTCTAAGGTAGTCAACCCCCTTAAGGCCCGAGTAATTGAACCATCAGGTGCAGTGTTATTAGGAATAAAGGTACACAGCTTCCTCCTAACATCACACATACACCCCCTTTCTCTGCTAAAATCATCTCAAGGGCTATTCTATTTTCACATGCCATCCTACTTGTCGCATCAAGCTGTTCTGATATCCCTATAACCGCATCTCTTGTATAATTTATAAATCGCTGTTGATTATAGAAAATGTAATTTATCCAATCTACATTTTTATTAATGTTACCCACCAAAAGAGAGCTGACTCAAAGCCTGCTGTAATCTGGTTACGAGCCTTGAACTCATCAGGTACTACCCGAGGGACTCCTACCGAATCAAGATAAATCCTGTCATTGAAAGAAGTGTCTAACAGTAATCTCTTACCCCTTCCCTTTTTCCATACAATCTTTTCCTTCTCAAATGCCAGGGTAAATGGAATTGCGAATTGCACAATTGCACATATCCCTCTCCAATCCGGAGGGAGGGTGGGTCTCAGTATTTTGCCTCCACAGTAACACCACAGATCCACTCGGGGAACCTTTAGTGCTGAGTAGTTCCCTCCCTTCTCCGTTTTGGTAACATTCTTAATCTCTGTACATAATTTCAGCTCCCCCCAAATCTCTCGACCGACTTGTACCTCGCCTACGCACACACGATGTGTGATTTCCAACTGCGGTGGAAAATGTGGAGGGGGGGGGTCTTCTGCATCTTCCTTCTCCAAAGAGGGAACATCAGAGATAGGGAGGTACAATTCCTATCATTCCATGCCGCCTCATCCTGATACAGGGCTATCATCCATTTCATGCCCTTCCTGTCTCGCTTCCACCCGAGCGGAAAGGGAACGACCTGGGCCACTGGCCTACCGGAGGCACATGCATAGCAATTGCTTTTGGTCAGACTTTTTACAGTATACTTTACCCATTCAACCCAGGCATTTGCATCCCCGTACCCAGTCTCTATCTCAATGGTCTGTTTCAAATCCTTTACCTCTATAATTTTTGCTACTTTAGGATTATTGAGAGGGGTGAAAGGTTGTATCTCATTACCCAGTAATTCTACCCGTTTTCCCTGTCCTACGCTAATTTGAAAACAACAGCCCGAGAAATCCTTCCCGTTTGCTTTCATGTCTATCCCAAATGTTTCATTTAATTGTACCTCATAGGTGCCACCCCCATCCGAATTGCTTCGTGCCATGTGGTTTCCTTATTGTCAGGTCTATTGGGTTACACATTTTATCGGGACAATCGCGAGCTGGTCGGAAGGGGGCCCGTTGTACAATGACAAGTCCATTATACCAAGTACCATCCCCAAGGCCATCCCCATAAGACTTAAGATGTATCTCAGAGCTGCGGTACTGTCTCTGATTATCTACATTCCCACAATTTACTAAGCTGCATGCATCAGAGTCTAATCCTTGTGGATTATCAGACTCAGGAACCGTTAATAACACGTATGAAAATGATATTTGACAAAATCCCAACACTAAGAGGACTAGCATCATAACTCTAAGCATTCCCCGTATTCTAAACATCATGCTGAAGCACAAAAAGAGTTAATATAAAATCTTACAGAAATAATCCCGTGCTCGCGTCGCCACTGTATAATCAGTTACTCAAAGTCTCTTTAGTCTAAGTTTCAGCGGGTCTTGCATTGATTCGGCTGTTCAGACTTCTTCCTCAACTGGAGATTCCACTGGCCCTTTGATCCGAGTGTAGCGAGTCCGCCATTCTCCGCCGTCCTTATTGCCGTTTCGGTTGTCAAAAGAGCCGGCTGCAATTTAGTCTCTATCCATGATTTTACTAAGACCCAGTCTCCCGGCCGGATGGGTTGAACGGTGAATTCAAGGGGTGGAGTCTGTGCCAATAAACCCTGTTTCCTGAGGAAAGATAAAGAGGAGGACAAGCCCAGTATTTACTTCTTTAAAAACAAATCTTTAGTTTCGGGAATTGGCAATTCTCCATTCATTATTGCTGGAACAGCACAGCAGGTCAGGCAGCATCTAGGGAACAGGAGATTCGACGTTTCGGGCACATGCCCTTCCTCAGGAATGAGCAGAGAGTGTTCAGCAGGAGACTCTCTGCTCATTCCTGAGGAAGGGCATGTGCCCGAAACGTCGAATCTCCTGTTCCCTAGATGCTGCCTGACCTGCTGTGCTGTTCCAGCAATAAAGTTTCAGCTTTGATCTCCAGCGTCTGCAGACTTCACTTTCTCCCCAATTCTCCATTCATTCCCAGGTAAGGTAATCCAAATAAGATTTCATAGGGGGATAATCCCAAATCTTTCCTTGGGGCTGTTCGTACTCGCAAGAGAGCGATTGGTAAACATTTGGTCCAAGGGAGTCTGGTTTCTATTATCAATTTAGAGAGCTGTCGTTTGAGTGTTTGGTTCATTCTCTCAACCCTTCCCGATGATGGCAGGTGCCATGGATATGGAACTCCCAGGAAATTCCCAACCCCTTCATTACCCTCTGTAACACTTTAGAGGTAAAATGAGTTCCTTGGTTGGAATCTATATGGTTAACTAGCCCATATCGGGGAATTATCTGCTCCAATATTGTTTTAGACACCCCACTCGCAGTGGCAGTAGTCAGGGGTTATGCCTCAACCCAACCGGACAAATGATCTACTATGACCAACATATATTTTAGTCTTCCTACTCTGGGTAGCTCAGCATAATCTACTTGTATACTCTGGAAGGGTCTCAATCCTGGGTCTCCACCTCCCGGGGTCTGTTTTCTCAAGATTTTCTTATTTAACTTTCTGTATATTACACATCCCTCACATATTTATTTAGCAATTGTATATATCCCTTTCCATCCATATTCCCTAAGAACTAAATCACACATTGCTTGTACTCCCCAATGACAGCCTTGGTGTAGACAGTCATAATCTCTCGCATCATCATTTTGTTTAACATTTCCCTTCCATCAGGTAACCTCCAATGCCCGTCTGCTGGTTTTGCAGCCCCTAAATCTCTCAATTCTTTTTCTTCTCTTTCAGTAAATATAGGAGCTTCCCTAGGACCTGGGACAGTAGGTATTAGGGAATGAATCATCACTCCTTGTGGTTTCGGGGCGGCTTCCTTAGCCACTTCATCGGCTAATCTATTTCCCCTAACTTCTGGTTCATTTCCTTTCTGATGACCATTTACATGCACTACCGCTATTTCTCGGGGGAGTAATAGGGATTCCAAGACCCATTTAATCAATTCTTCATGTATTCAATCCTTCCCCCGGCTATTGATCAGTCCTCTTTCCTGCCATATCTTTCCAAAAGTGTCCACAACACCAAATGCATATTTAGAGTCAGTGTATACTGTTCCCTCTTTATTTTCTAACACCCTAAGGGCTCTTTCCAATGCATAAAGTTCGCAGTCTGAGCTGACCACCCATTTGGCAACCTTCCTGCCTCCACCACACTACCTTTCGTCCCGTCTACGACTGCATATCCATTATGTCTTTTCCCTTCAGTCACCCAGGATGATCCGTCTATAAAAAGTCTAGCCCCTGCATGAAGTGGAACATCTCTCAGGTCCATGCGGACCTTAGTTTGTTATTCTATAATGTCAAGGCAGTCGTGCCCTGGATTCTGAGGAGAGTCTCCTTCCCCTTTCCAAAGAAAGGCAAGTGGATTTAAACAATTGTCCATGACCAACGCTAGATCATCCTTTTCTATTAATATCACCACATATTTCAGAATCCGCGAGTCTGTCAACCATCGCCCAGGTTTTTGTTTTAGGATCGTTCTCACTTGGTGTGGGGTGCTTACTATTAGGGCTCCCCCAAATGTAAGCTTTCTGCTTTCCTCCACCAACAGTGCAGTGGCAGCCACAGCCTGCACACACTCAGGCCACTCCCGGGATATTGGATCTAATAGCTTTGAAAGATATGCTACTGGCTGTTTCATCCCTCCCCACCTCTGGGTTAATACTCTCAAAGCCGCTCCCTTATCTACAGTAGCAAATAGGTGGAAAGGTTTATCTAGAGAAGGTAAGGCTAACACGGGGGCATGGATCAGATCTCTTTTGAGT
The DNA here is from genome assembly GCF_037043375.1 of Chiloscyllium plagiosum. NCBI lineage: Eukaryota > Metazoa > Chordata > Chondrichthyes > Orectolobiformes > Hemiscylliidae > Chiloscyllium > Chiloscyllium plagiosum. The sequence continues at coordinate 31,219,693 of NW_028270185.1, read as the reverse complement.
TCCTCAACTAGTTCTTTTTCCTCATCATCTTAGTCTTCTGAACATAGGAATCAATCCACGATCTGCAAAATCCCGTTAGACCCAAACATTTACGTAACTCCCGTTTAGTCCTGGGCAGCGGCATCCCCACTATTCCCTCTATCTGTTCCAGGCTTATCTTTCGCTTTCCCTCACTAACTAAATGTCCCAAGTATTTCACTTCTTGCTCCACATATTGGAGTTTGTTTTTAGATACTCGCAGTCCCTGCTGGCCCAGGAAATTCAATAATTTATTAGTGGCTTCTACTACTCTTTCTCTTCTCTTTCCTGTTACTAAGAGGTTGTCTACATACTGCAACAGGGCAGTCCCCTTGGGGCTGCTAAATTTCTCCAATATTTGTTCTAACATCTGTCCAAATAAATTCAGAGGTTCCATAAACCCCTGGGGGAGCACAGTCCACCGGTATTGCTGTTTCCATCCTGTCTTGGGATCTTCCCATTCAAATGCGAACAAATTCCTACTTTCCTCCGCCAAGGGACAAGCCCAAAAGGCATCCTTTAAATCTATCACACTAAACCATTTGTGGTTATGAGGGATCTTACTTAATAACGTATAGGGCTTTGGCACCACTGGGTGCCTGATCTGTACTATTCAATTTAACGTTCTCAAATCCTGCACCAATCGATAAGTTCCATCAGATTTCCGTACTGGTAGAATTGGGGTATTATAAGGAGACATACATAGCTCCAACAAACCATCTCTAATCAGCCCCTCAATTACTGGCTGCAGTCCCATTTACCTTTTAAGGAAATAGGATATTGTCACTCACAGACAACATCCCCTTTCCTTTTTAAACTTATTAAAAGGGGAGGGATCTGTAGTTCTCCACGATTCCCTTCTCTAGCCCATACAATAGGGTCTATCCCTCTTTCTCTGCATCTCTGTCAACATTACCATTTGTACAACTAATTCTTTTTCCTGAATTCCAATCTCCAGTCCTAAGAGGATAATTCAGTCTCTCCCTAGCAAGTTACTTCCTATATCAGGGATATACAGCAGTTCCCCTGTGACCCTATCCTTAGGACTTTCTATCATCATAGGTTTAAATACTGGAACAGAAAATCCTTCCCCTTTTACCCCCGAAACAGTAATTGACCGTGTCGACATTTCTACTTTCTTTGGTTTAAAATTCAGTGATGACTGTGCTGCCCCTGTATCTACTAGGAAGACTACCTCTTCCCTACAGGGTCCCACCTTCAAGTTTACCAAGGGTTCCTGGTGGGCCCCCGGGGGCAGGAGCCCCTGACACCCCTATTCTTCATCAAAATTCATAAGCGGAATTGCCCTTTCTTTCCTTTGTAGATCAGGACACTCCCGCTTAAAATGCCCTATCTTTCCGCAATAATAGCATCCTGCCTGTGGAGACTTCCATCACTGCCCCTGTCGCTCGAACCCTCTATTAAATGCTCCCCCTTGTCCTCTCCCTCTCCCTCTCCCTCTCTGTCCTACATGCTGCCACCTGCCGCTCCGGTTGCTCACTATTGGTTCCATTCTTTTCTTAACTACCTCATCAACCGCAGATACCATCATTTCACCTTCTGTTTTTGTCTCTCATCCTCCCTCTTTACATACACTTTCTGTGCCTCTCTTAACAATTCATCTAATGGTTTTTCACTCCACCCCTCTATCTTCTATATCTTTTCCTGTATGTCTGGCCATGCCTTTGTCACAAAATGTACTTTCAAAAGACCCTGTGCCACTGGGTCCTCAGGGTTCATTCCAGAATATTTCCGCATTGAGTCCCTTAATCTTTGCAAGAAAGCTGAGGGAGTCTCATCTTTCTCCTGTCTAACTTCAAAGGCTTTAGTCAAATTCTGTGACTTCGGAACTGCCTCTCTTATTCCTTTTAGAATCAGGTCTTTCAATTCCCTCATTTCTTCTTATGCTCCGGGTTTTGATTTTCCCACTGAGGGTCTCTGAGGGGAAACTTCACCTCTCCCTGTCCAGCATCCCCATCTCCAATCGGATGTTCCTTGTCCTATATTTTAATCGCAGCTCCTCGTATAAGTCCCCTTTCTTCCCCAGTAAATAGTATATTCAAAATAGACATTAACTCAGCCCAGGTTTACAGACTGGGCCCCAAAAATTGATCAATTTGTTCAGACAACCCCACCGGATCCTCAACCAGGACCTTCATTTTCTTCTTAAATGTTCTGACCTCCCCACTGGTGAGGGGTGACACTTACAAACCCAATCTCTTTGTCCCCTATTGGTACCTCCCGAAGGGGATAAGTTGTTACGTTCTTCCTTTTTTTTTGTTTTTCCCCCTTAGGCTTTGATTAGATCCTCTGGAGGCCTCCTCTACATCTACTGTAGCTTTCCTTTCTTTTGCTGAGGATTGAGGGTCAGGAACAACAACATCCCCATCCACCGCCCCTTTGTCCTGTTCTTGTGAGTCATCCGTTCCCTGTCCCTGTCTGTCTGTCTCTCCTCCTGCCCCATTTTCACCTAACCTGATTTTATGGTACGGGAGGGGGGGAAAACAGCCAAGAGGATCCCAGGGACTGGGTGGGGCAGAGGGGGAATCCTTTGTTTTTACTCCCATCATTCCCAAACTGCCCTTCCAACAGGACGCACAGTCCTCCTCCCCTTGACTAAAAGGTTGTTTTTTATTCACATACAAACCTAAATACTGACCTATCCAATCCTCGTCCGAACCATACTTTGGCCAGAAGACAGCCGGGCGAAGGATTGATTCTTTGGTCCGTACTAAACAATGATATTTAATCATTTTCTTTTTATCTTTTGCCCTTGTACAAGTATTGCTTGTCCATTTCCGCAACATCCTCCCCAACGGACTTTCAGGAGGAATGTTACCAGGGACTTTTTCTTCTTCCTTTACTCCGTGACAGCTACTCTGTCTACCCCCCATTTCCCGGAGCCCTCACCAGTCCCTCAGCGATGAAATACCCCTTTTCCCGGCCACCAAGATATTACTTAAAAGTCAGGTTTCTTACCTTGGTCTGTGCACAGAGTTGCCTGGCCCCTTTTCGCCGTATTTTCCATCGACCTCCTATCACCGTCTGATTCAAATGTCCCTCTTGTGGGATCCGTACCAGTCGCCCAAGGGAGCGGACCAAACCAGGACACGAGACCGCTCCTCAATGGGGAACGGGATGCATCTTCCCAGTGTCCAGGGCCAGCCACTCCCCCCGGCAATGGAAGAACATCCCAGACAGCCCCCAAGTGTGAGAAGGAAGCATCCAGGGAACAGGAGAATCGACGTTTTGGGGTCTGATCTCCAGCATCTCCAGCTCTGATCTCCAGCATCTGCAGACCTCACTTTCTCCCCAATTGTGAGAAACAAAGCTCACCCACTTCAATAATTGCAGTCCAAGGCAAAATCTGAATCAGTAGTGTCCTTTATTTTACTCTTGCAAGAGGGTGTTTCCAAGGCAAGGGACGCACACACTAAATTCAATTTATACATGATATTTATATAATTTGGTTTCTTTTGTTTTTCATTGCTCCTCCCCTGTTTACATTTCCCACTTCCCTAAGACCAGCCCCATTACTCCTGTTTATCTCTTGCCTTATCCGGCCTTGTCTGTGTCAAAATGCTTATTTCTGGCCTCACAAGGCCGTTTGACCCCATCCCACTGTGTGTCATTGTTAGGCATATCCTTTCTTCACCATTATCTACTCCCTCCATCTGTACCTTCCCCTACCATCCTGATCCTTATGAGCCTTTTAATTGGGGTTTGTTCCTGTGTTTCTGTAAAAGTGGGAAACAGATGTTTATACCTACTGTTTGTACAGGCATATCTAGCTTAACTTCCTCCCCTCACAGCATCTTATCTATTCGCCTGTAATATCTACCACTGTTTTGCTGTCACGTTTCATTCTCGCATACAATTTTAGCTAATACAAAAACAATTATGTATTTCCTCCACATAGTTTCCATTCTTGTTGACTCAGCTCTTGGCTGAAACAATTACACACTGGTGTGAGTTTATTTACTTTGTATAAGTAATTGTAATTGCAGAAGTAACACTACTTTATCCCACAACACCAAAATTGGACATGTAGTGGACAGCAAAAATTCCCGTAGAGTACCACGGGACCTTGATCAGATGGGTTACTGGGCTGAGGAGTGGGAGATGGAATTTAATTTAGATAAATGTGAGGTGCTGCATTTTGGGACATATGCACTTAATGGTCAGGTCCTGGGGAGTATTACTAAACAAAGAGACCTTGGAGTGCTGGTTCATAGATGTTTGAAAATGGAGTCATGTGTGGACGGGGGAGTGAAGAAGGTGTTTGGTATTTAGATTCAGATGGAAACTTTATTGTTACATATTCTCAAGTACAGGGGTACAGGAGTACAGTGAAATGTGCACAATGTCATCAAACACGGTACGTGTAGTAATACAACAACTAAGTTAGAGGGAAAGCATGACTGTGTTTCTTAGTATAAGTAGAAAAATCAAGAAATAAAGTTAAATGTTAACATTGCAGTCCTTCCTAGTGTTAAGTAGAACAATGAAGGAATAATAGTAAAAGTTGCCCAGTGTTTCTGAAGTGCACTCCCTGTGAAGGCTCGATCCTCTGCCCGCTGTTTGGGAAACCTCCATCTCCCTGCTCTCGATGCTGCAGATGTTGGGGGTAGGGGTGGGGTGTGTCTCCCCCATCGACACTTCGGACTTGCTCAGGTTTAGGACCACTCGGCGCAGCCATTTTGGCACCGAGCGATTTGGCGCGGCCTGTTTGGTGCAGCCCATTTGCCACAGACCCATTTAGGAGCAGAACTATATCAGCGCAGCTCATATTTATTCCTTTTCAGGCTTAACTAAAGCATTAATGAAAGCAATAAAAACAAAAATAATGTTATTCTCTTTAGTAAAAATGTTAAAAAGTAAAGGAAATAAAAGAAATAAGTTAATTACAAAAAATCTAAAATATGACATTTATTCAAAATTATGGGCAATCCCTCGTAAATACTCAACATCATTTCTCTCACTAAATTTTCTTATAAGTGTTTGTATTCTAGCGTCTGCTTCCCTGAATTTCTTTAATTTCAATGGAATATCATGCCTTGCTACAAGATGCTCATAGTAAATGTCCCTTCTTCTCTGAACATATTGTAAAGTGTCAATAAATTGGATGTTTCACTCCAAGTTCACATTGTAATCTCCTGTGGGCAGATTCTGCATGATTGTTTGTTCTGTCCACATTGCTTAAAGTTCTTTCATATAAATTCCACATTCCAACTGGAAAAAGTGGTGTACACCTCCCATTTCCTCTGCGTAATCTTCTCCCTACATAGTTATCCTCGAACCAGCCCAGCAGCGGCTGCAGTTCATCTGGAAGTGCATCAGCCAAATGTTCAATGTTTTCATTCGGAATAAATGCAAGACCAATTATCATTTTAGCTCTCAAAGAAAACTCCAAGTCAATGTTATACTTAAGTGTCCCAAACTGGCAAGATGTTTTCTCATATTTTGAGCCGGCTGAAAAAAAATGCCCGGATTTCTGCAGAAGGAAAATGCTGCTGTAAACGTTTGAAATTTGCAAGTTCAAAGTCAGAGTTGATAATGTCAGGGTGGCATTCAGGCTGTATTTCCAGAACCATTTCAAATAATTTATCATCTGTTGTTTGTAACTTATTTGGGAGTAAAGCACACAACAATGGGAACACACCTTTATGTATTTCCCCTAAAATAACATAAACTTGTAAAATAGAGCTGGGGAAATTTTGAATGTTCCATCAACATGTAACTTTTTTGATTGTTTCAGAAACGCGACATTCCTTTTTGTTCCAAATATAAGAAATCTGCAGGTGGTGCTACTGCTGTAAAGATAGTAAAAATTGTTCTTCATTATATTCATTAACAGAATATATTTTAAAGCTATCTGGAATTACAAGTTCTTCTAAATTTCTTGGAATTACTGGGTAATCAGCAATTTCTTTCCTTGTCCAACTAATCATTGTCTTCAGTGCTCTGTTGTTAGGCATCGTTCCTTGGCAAGTTTCCAACATATTTTCTAGGCACTTGTTAATCACTTGTAAACTTCCCTCTACAGTTTCAGCAGCTCATACTTTTACCTTTGAAATGACGCTTTGTCTTTCCATCTACTTTAATGGGTTATATTTTATTTTAATAATAACTATAAACTACTGGAAACCGTATATCTGCACCAAAACGGTTCTGCGGCAAAATGGGCTGCGCCAAACAAGCCGCACCAAATCGCTCGGTGCCAAAATGGTTGGGCCAAATGGTCCCACTCTGGGTTTGCTCTGACCATGTTAGGCTCAGGCCCACAGCCACATCCACACCCCAGATGGTCATCCGACAGCACTCAGGACCCACGGCCGCTGGCACACTTCCCACAATGCATCACCACTGCTGTCTCTCGACAGAACTCCAGAAGGGAAGGAAAATATATATTAGAAGGAGAGAGAGGGAAAAGAAATATGGCCAGCCTGGAGCAGACGGGCCGAAGGTGCCTGTTCCGCAATCTTGGATAACTTGCTCAATCTCTCCCTCACACTGCCAGCTCCCACTCTCTCTCTCCCTCACACTGCCAGCTCCCACTCTCTCTCTCCCTCACACTGCTGGGTCCCACTCTCTCTCTCCCTGACACTCCTGCTCACTTTCCCTCTCTCCTCTGCACTACCGGGTCCCACTCTCTCTTCTCAGCAGTGCTGGTGAATGCTTGCTTTTTTTGATCAGTGCATTGAGTACAGGAGTTGGGAGGTCAAGTTGTTTCTGTGAAGGACATTGCTTAGCCCACTATTGGAAGATTAAATTCAATTCTGGTCTTCCTCCTACAGGAAGGATGTTGTGAAACTTGAAAGGGTTCAGAAAAGGTTTTCAAAAATGTTGCCAGGTTTGAAGGGATTGAGCTATCAGGAGGGGCTGAAAAGGCTGAGGGGATTTTCCCTGTAGCGTCGGAGGCTGATAGAGAACCTGATAGAGATTTATAAAATTAGGAGGGGCAGGGATAAAGTAAATAGCCAATATCTATTTTCCAGGCGAGAGGAGTCCAAGACTAGAGGTCAGAGGTTAAGTTTGGAGGGGAAAGATTTAAAAGAAACCTCAGGGGCAGTTTTCTTCTTGCAGAGAGTGATTTTTTGTGCATGGAATGAGCTGCCAGAGGAAGTGTTAAAAGCGGGCACACTTCTAACATTTAAATGGCATCTGGATGGGTATATTAATAGGAAGGGTTGAGAGTGACGTGGGCTAAGTGCTGGCGAATGGGACTAGATTAATTTCGGATATCTGGGTCAGCATGGATGGGTTGATCCAAAGGGTCTGTTTCTGACACTATGTCTCTCTGACACTGTGTCTCTATTAAAGCTAGGAAGTGCATGGAGCAGGTGAACTAAGCATTGGCCCAGGGCTGATCTAAACACTGTTCAACATTTAGACCAATGATCTGCCAAAACCATGTCTCCCGGTTTTCTCTGTGCCGATAACATAGGGTTAAATTGTCATAGACTTGTACAGCACAGAAACTGAACCTTCCATTCAACCCATTCACTGTGAACAGGTTTAGTCCTATTTGCCAGCATTTGGCTCATATCCCTCTAAACCCTTTCTATTCCTATACCCATCCAGATACCTTTGCAAATGCTGTAAGTGTACCAGCCTCCCCCACTTCCACTGGCAGCTCATTCCATGCTCGCACCAACTTCTGTACAAGAAAAGTTGCCACTTACGTCCTCTTAAATTTTCCCATCTCAACTGAAACCTGTGCGCTCTCGTTTTGAACTCCTCTTCCCTGGAGAAAAGACCTTGCCAATCACCCTCTCCATGCCCTTCATGATTTTACAAACCTCTATGAGGTCACCCCTCAGCCTCCGATACCTCAAACCCTTGAGCCCCAGTAACATCCTTATAAATTTTTTCTGCAACATTTCAACTTTAACAACATCTTTCCTATAGCAGGGAGACCAGAACTGAATGTAATATTTCAAAAGTGGCCGAACCAATGTCATGTGCAGCCACACTCCTACACTCAATGCACTGATCAAGAAAGGCTCTGTAATTATGCCCCCTGGACCAGATCCTTAATGAAGGTGTTACAAAGGTGATGGAATACTGCAGCACATGGGGTCTTACATTGAACCCCTCATCACCCATATCCAGTGCATGTCAGCAGATGTTTTAAATCAGAAACAAAAGCAAAACTTGCTGGAAAAGCTCAGCAGCATCTGTGAAGAGAAATCAGAGTTAACCTTTCGTGTTCAGAGATTGTTTTTCAATACTAACCGTGTCCACTTTAATTGTCCAATAAACACAGGTCCACCCATTTGTTTGGTTTAATTTTCAGACTGAAATCTGTTGAACACAAAGTGCACAAACGTGCCTGGTTATCACACCCAGATCAAATTATTATAAAGTTCAAGAACTTTGAAAATATCTCATTCGGATACGAACTTCCTTACCAAATTGTTTTCATGAGAATATTTTAACTGTGTTTTCAAATATTCTTCAGTCCAGATACAAATACATTTTAAATCGCTTCCACCTCTCTCCCGTGTGAGTAATCTGGTATATGAAGGTCAGTGTCTGTGTGACGCAATGTATGTAGGCCATGCCTCTGAAAGACTGACAGATTGTTCCAGACAGCATTTCTCTTCAGTTCTTCACAACAAACAGGTTACTGCCTGGACCCAGCCAGCTTACACTCACAAAACCTAAAACCCAGTGCCCCCCATTGGTTGTGATTGGGTAACATTTTAAATGAATTCTAATCCATTCCTGGGCATTGCTGGTTGGGCCGGCAATTATTGCCCATCCCTAGTGGTTGTTGAGAATGTGCTGTGGGTTTGGAAACTGCTGTCTAAGGAGCTTCTGTGAATGTCTGCAGGGCACCTTGTCGCTGGTGCACATTGCTGCTCCTGCAGGTCAGTGGTGAAAATAACATGGATGTTTGTGGATGTCGTGGCAATCAAGTGGGATCCTTTATCCCAGCTGGTGCCAAGCTTCTGAAATACTGTTGGAGCTGCCCCCATCCAGGCCTGTGGGGAGTATTCCATCACAATCCTGACTGGTGTATTGTAGATGGAGGACGGTCTGTGGGGGATCAGGAGGTGAGTCATTCACTGCAGTATTCCAAGCCTCTGACCTGCTCTGTTGTCACTGTATTTATATCGCTAGTACAATTCAGTTTCTGGTCAATGGTAACCCCAAGATGTTGACAGGAGAGGATTCAGCAACGGTTACCTCATTGAATATCAAAGGATGATGGTTTGATTCTCTGTTGTTGGAGATGATCTGGGATAAAGTGGGGGAAGGTTAAATGAAGAAACTGGTGAAATCTACATTGATCCCATAGGGTTGGAGGGTCCCAAGGTGGAAGATGAGGCGTTCTTCCCCCAGGTATCAGGTGGCTTGAGTTTCACAGTGGAGGAGGCCCTGGACTTGCATATCCTTGGCAGAGTGGGAGGGGGAGTTAAAGTGTTCAGCCACAGAGTGGGGGGGCTGTTTAATGCATGTATCCCAGAGATGTTCTCTGCAATATTCCACAACTGGGCACCCTGTCTCCCTAATGTAGAGGAGACCACACCAAGAGCAACGGACACAGTGGGTGATGTGTGTGGAAGTACAGGTAAATCTCAGCTGGATTTGGAAGGATGCATTTTTGGAGGTGAGGCGGGAAGTGTGAGTGCAGGCTTTGCACTTCTTGCAGTGGCCAGGGAAGGTGCCAGGAGGGGAGGGTGGGTTGGTGGGAGGTGTGGACCTAACAAGGGAGTCACGGAGGGAATGGTCTCTGCGGAACACAGATAGGGGTGGGGAGGGAAATATATCCCTGGTAGTGGGGTCTGCTTGTAGATGGCAGTAATGGCAGAGGATGATGCATTGTATCCGGAGGATGATGGAGTAGAAGGTGAGGACATGGAGGTTCTGTCCTTGGTGTGACTGAAGAGATGGGGTTCAAGGGCAAAGGTTCAGGAAGTGAAGTAGATGCATTGGAGGGCATTGTCAACCACGTGGGAGGGGAAACTGTGGTCATTGAAGAAGAAAGCCATCTGGGATGTTCAATGGTGGAATTGGTCCACCTGGGAGCAAATGTGGCAGAGGCGGAGGAATTGGGAAGCAGGGAAGGTGTTTTAATGGGAGTAGGGATGGGAGAAGGTGTAGTCCAGGTAGCTGTGGGAGTCTGTGAATTTGAAGTCGATGTCCATGTTGAGTCTGTTGCCGGAAATGGAGATGGAGAGGCCCAGGAAGGAGAAAGGGAAAAGATCCCTTCCTAACATGGTGCCATTATTTAAGAAGGGGGTAAGGAAAAACCAGGGAACTACAAACTGGTGAATCTGTTGTCAGTGGTGAGTGAGTTTTGAGAAAAAACAATCAAGTTAAAAAAGTAGATGAAGAAGGACAGATTGTTTATACACGGAGCTTGTGGAGAGGCCTGTAAAGGGACGGCTCGGGAGAGGTTTGTGTATCCGGACAGTGAAAGCTGAATGTTGGATTATTTGAGGAGGAGCTTGTTTCTCATTTCTTTCAGTTAAGTGTTTGATTTCTTTTTCATATTTATATTGTTATTTTTTCCTTCCATGCTTCATATTAAATCTGTGGGTAAGGAAAGATAGTTTGAATTAACATTTAATGTCCTATTGAGAGCTTCTTCTTTGTTGGATTAATGTTACTGATGGTCTGTAAGAAATATTGAGTGTGATGAGAAATAGATTTAGCGAAGTGATTACTCAGCAAGATCATTCAGATAGATAACTGTGCCTCAGGAAGGGTTTGAAGGTGGTTTCGAAGTCTCCTGTGGCTATTCCTCTCTCAGACAGATATTCCATTTTGAATATTGATTAGATTAGATTACTTACAGTGTGGAAACAGGCCCTTCGGCCCAACAAGTCCACACCGACCCGCCGAAGCACAACCCACCCAGACCCATTCCCCTACACCTAACACGATGGGCAATTTAGCGTGTCCAGTTCATCTAACCTGCACATCTTTGGATTGTGGGAGGAAACCAGAGCACCCAGAGGAAACCCACGCAGACACGGGGAGAATGTGCAAACTCCACACACAGTTAGTCTCCTGAGGCGGGAATTGAACCTGGGTCTCTGGCGCTGTGAGGCAGCAGTGCTAACCACTGTGCCACCGTGCCGCCCACCCACTGTGCCGCCCACTAGGCCATTCTAAATTGCCCATAATGTTAGGTGCATTAGTCAGAGGGAAATGGGTCTGGGTGGGTTACTCTTTGGAGGGTCGGTATGGACTTGTTGGGCTGAAGGACCTGTTTCCACTCTGGAGGGAATCTAATCTAATCAGTGAGTATAACTGGTTAGGTAGAAGGTTAAAAAAAACAGAATACAAAAAAAAGTAATCTCTGGTTTACTTCTGGTGCCAAGTTCTAATGAGGGAAGGAATAAAAGGACAGGGCAGAGAAATCAATGGTTGACGAGGTGCTGCAATGTGCAGGGAGTCACTTTCTTGGAACATTGGGATCTCTTCTGGGACAGAAAAGACCTGTTTAAAAGGATGGGTTTCACCTGAACTAGACCAATATCCTGGTGGGGAGATTTGCTCGTTCTATTTCAGGAGATTGTAAGATTTGAGAGGGGTGGGGCGGGGGCTTTCTAAACAACAGTGAAAATAGAAAGAAAGCTGACAATGATTCTGAATCAGAAAACAGCACGTTCTTTAGAAAAGACAGTCAAGAACAAGTCAGAGAACAAAGGAACACTGAACACTTAAACTGCATTTGTTCCAATGCAAGAAGTCTCATGGATAAGGCTGATGAACTCAGGGCATGTAAGGGAACATGGGCCTGGGATCTCATCGCTATCACAGAAACATGGCTGAGGACAGAAAAAGACTGGCAGCTCAGTGTTCTGGGTTTTAGATGGTACAGGAAGGACAGAAAGAGGCAAGGTGGGTGAAGGGCTGGCATTTTTGATTCAGGAAATTATTACTCCTGTAATTAGAGAAGGTATTTCTGAGGGATCATTTAGTGAAAATATATGGGTTCAAATTAGAAATAAGAAAGGGATGATCACCTTGATGGGATTTCACTATTGACTCCCCAATAGTCAGACGGCAATTGAGAAGCAGATATGTCGAGAGATCTCAAATGTATGTAAGAATAATAAGGTTGCAATAGCAGGGGATTTTAATTTTCTAAACATTGACTCAGACTGCCATGGTATTAAAGGATTTGATGGTGAAGAATTTGTTCAATTGCAAGAAAATTTTCTTTATCAGTATATAAATGTTCCCACTAGAGACGGATCACAACTTGAACTTCTCTTGGGAAATAAGGCAGGGCAAGTGACTGATGTGTTAGTCAGGAAAGATTAGAATGGTGCTGGAAAAGCACAGCAGATCAGGCAGCATCTGAGGAGCAGGAGAATCAATGCTTCGGGCAAAAGCCCTTCATCAGGAATTTCAGGCAAAAGCCCTTCTGATGAAGAGCTTTTGTCCGAAATTCCTAATGAAGGATTTTTGCCCGAAGCATTGATTTTCCTGCTCCTCGGATGCTGCCTTGACCTGCTGTGCTTTTCCAGCACCACTTTAATCTTGACTCTAATCTCCAGCATCGATAGTACCCACTTCCACCTGTTAGTCAGAGAACTCTTTTGGACCAGTGATCGTAATACGAATAATTTTAAAATAGTTATGGAAAAGGATAAATCTTCCATAAAAGTTAAAGTTCCGAATTGGAATAGGCAAATTTTCAGGTTATGAAACAAGATCTTTCAAAAGTTGATTGGAGTAGACTAATCGCAGGAAAAGGAGGACTGACAAGTGGGAGGCCTTCCAAAGTGTGACAACAAGAGTTCAGAAACATTCTGTTCCTGTTAGAGTGAAAGGCAAGGCTGGTAAGGTTAGGGAACACTGGATGAGTAAAGATGTTGTAGTTCAAGTCAAGAATAAAAAATAACCATCTATTAGAGAGACAATTAGGATCAACTGAATGTCTTGAAGAGTATAAAGAGTGTAAGGACATCCTTCAGAAGGAAATGAGGAAGGCAACGAGGTTACAGGAGATAGTCTTGCAGGTAAGGTAAAGATAATCCAAAGATTCTATGAATATATTAAGAGTGAGAGAGCAACTGGAGAGAGAATAAGATCCCTTAAAGACCAACGAGGTTGTCTTTGTGTTGAATCTCAAGAGATGGGAGAGATATAAATGAATATTTCGAATCAGTTTTTACTGTTGAGAAAGAAATGGAGGCGAGAGAAATCAGGGATATAAATATTGATGTTTTGAGAACAGTTCACAGAAAACAGAAGAGGAAGTGCTGGAGATCCTAAAAAACATAAAGATAAATAAACCTCCAGGATCTGATCAAGTGTGTCCCAGGACATTGTGGGAAGTTAGAGAGAAGATTGCAGGGGCCTGAGCAGAAATATTTGTATCATTTAAAAACACATATGAAGAACTGGAGGGCTGGGGTGTGGTTAATATGTTTAAGAAGGGATGTGAGGAGAAGGCTGGGAACTATTGACCTGACGTTTTTAGAGATGATCCTGAAAGGAAGGATTTACACAGGGTGGAGAGGAAAGGATTGATTAGAGATAGTCAGTATAGTTTAGTGTGAGGAAAGTCATGTCTCACACACTTGATTGGGTTTGTTTTTAGAAGTAACCAAAATGATTGATGAGGACATAGTTTTAGATGTTATTTGGTTGGACTTTAGTAAAACCTTTAACAAGGCTCTGCATGGGAGACAGGTTAGTAAAGTTAGATCACACGGGATTCAGGGTGGGCTTGCCAATTGGATGTAATTGGCTTGATGTTAGAAGACAGCAGGTGATGGTGGATCATTGTTTTTCAGATGGAGGCCTGTGACCAGCGGTGTCCCACAGGGAGCGGTACTGGCTTCACTTCTGTTAGTCATTTATACAAAGGATTTGGGTGGGAATGTAGGAGGCAATGGTTAGTAAGTTTGTGGATGACACCAAAATGGTAAAATAGACAGTGAAGAATGTGACCCAAGATTACAAAGAGATCTTGATCAAATGGGTCAATGGGCTGAGAAGTAGCAGATGGAGTTTAATTTGGATAAATGTGAGGTATTGCATTGTGGTAATACAAACAAGGTCAGGACTTAATGGTCGGGCCCTGGGTATTGTGGGAGAGCAGAGAGACCTCAGGGTCAGGGACATAATTCTTTGAAATTAGCATCCCAGTTAGACAGGGTAGTTAAGAAGGTGTTTAGCATGCTTGCCTTCATTGCTCAGACCTTTGCGTATAGGAGTTCTAACATTATATTGAACTTGTACAGGACAGTGGTGAGGCCTCTTCTGGATTAATGTGTGCGATTCTCATCGCCCTGTTATAGGAAGAATATTATTAAAGTGGAGAGGGTTCAGGAAAGATTTACCAAGATGTTGCCAGGAATAGAGGGTGAGATTCCCTCTATTAGACTCCCTACAGTATGGAAACAGGCCCTTCAGCCCAGCATGTCCATACTGATCCTCTGAAGAGTAACACACTCAGACTCATTTCTGACTAATGTACCTAACACTATGGGCAATTTAACATGGCCAATTCCCCAGACCTGCACATCAGTTTGAGATATAACAATGGGCTGTTGCATTGGAGGATGAGGGGTAAACTTATTGATGTTTATAAAATTATGAGGGGCATAGATAAGGTGAATGACAGGGGTCTTTTCCCTCAGGTGGGGGAGTTCAAACCTGGGGGGTGTATTTTTAAGGTGAGAGGAGACAGATTGAAAAAGGAGATGAGGGGCAGGATTATTAGTAGTTTATGTGTGGAATGCACTATCAGAGGAAGTGGTGGATGCAGGTAAAGTTACAGTGTTTAAAATACATTTGGATAAGTTCATGAATAGGAAGGATTTGGAGGGATATGGGCCAAGCGCAGGCAGTTGGGAATAGTTTAGTTTTGGAACATGGTCGGTGTGGCCTGGCTGGTCCGAAGGGTATGTCTCCGTGCTGTATGACTCTATGACTCCATGACATTATGGTATGCAGTCAAAACACACGTTAGTCTCTTCACACGCTCACTTTGTCCTCCAGACCAGGACCTGGGACACAGCAGGGGGAAGGGTATTGTTGATGGATGGAGATACCGAGGGGCTTTTATATGCAGTGGGTGTGAAACAGAGAAACTACAGAGGGGCAGTTCAGGGGAGATGAGGCAGCACAGGGAAAGGCAAATGGACAGGGGTCATGGACGGGGGCAGGGGCTAAATGTGCTGTTGGAGGGGGAGGGTGTCCAAAATTGAAGGGGGAGGATGCTGTATCAGGATTGAAAGACAGAAATAGGGAAGAAAAGGGAGAGAAGGAAAGATAGAGGGAAAATGAGAGAAGAAGAAAGAGCAAAAGAGTGAGAAAGAACATAGATAAAGGTAGAAAGAAGAGGCAGGAGAGAAAAATACAAAAGAAGAGGCTGTCAGTAAGAGAAAGAGAGAGGGAAAGAAAAATAGTGTGAGAGAGAAAGGTTGAGAGGGAGAGGGAGATGTAGAGTGATATAGACAGAGAGTGAGAGATAGAGACAAAGCAAAAGACTGAGAGAGAGAAAAGAGAAAAAATCAGAGAGATACAAACAGGTGATAAGGAAAGATATGGCCACATTAAAGAGGTGATATTCACCATATCAGTTGGCCCGAGCTCTCTCCCTCTCTCCCATTTGGAACAGACTCTGCTCCAGAGCCTTCCTTTAGGAGGGATTGGTTCAGGGAGGGGGTGAAGTTAAAGGATCAAAACTGGGATTGAGGTTCAACACTCCCCACACTGACAGTCACTCAGAAACAGACTGAAACACACCGTTACTCACCCCCTGCTCAGTGCACACAGTGAAAGAGACAATGGCTGCCAGAACCTGTTTGAAATATCCCCAAGTCTCTCACTCAAAGCCCCCTCTCTGCCCAATTCCCAGCTCATTCAGTCAGCTCCCAGCTCCCTCCACCTGGGGCATACCTCCCCCAGGGATGGAGCACAGCCAGAGTCATCTCAGTGGAGAGGAGGGGAGGGAGGAGGTGTGAGTGAATGCAGCAGGTAAACAGTTTCATCCAGTCTGCCTTTGTCTACTCCTACTTTGCACTGTATTGTCTTGGAATGAAAGCCAAATGTATTCTCAAACTGATCAAATTCCCTTTGTTTTTATGGTTTCCTACTGATCAATGTGAAAATCTTAACTTGCGATTGCCAGTAATCGAAGCAAGGAACTGAATGGAAACAAAGTCAATTATTGTTGAAAATAAATGTGCAATCAAAAGACACAGAATACTTACAGTATGCTGTGGTTCTGTTCGCCGAGCTGGAAGTGTTTGTTGCAAACGTTTTGTCCCCTGTCTAGGTGACATCCTCAGTGCTTGGGAGCCTCCTGTGAAGCGCTTCTGTGGTGTTTCCTCTGGCATTTATAGTGGCCTGTCCCTGCCGCTTCCAGTTGGCGGTTTCAGCTGTCCGCTGTAGTGGCCGGTATATTGGGTCCAGGTCTATGTGTTTGTTGATGGAGTTTGTGGATGAGTGTCATGCTTCTAGGAATTCCCTGGCTGTTCTCTGTTTCGCTTGCCCTATAATGGTAGTGTTGTCCCAGTCAAATTCAAGTTGCTTGTTGTCTGCGTGTGTGGCTACTAGGGATAGCTGGTCATGTCGTTTCGTGGCTAGTTGATGTTCGTGGATGCAGCTCGTTAGCTGTCTTCCGGTTTGTCCTATATAGTGTTTTGTGTAGTCCTTGCATGGGATTTTGTACACTACATTAGTTTTGCTCATGCTGGGTATTGGGTCCTTCATTTTGGTGAGTTGTTGTCTGAGTGTGGCTGTTTGGTTTGTGTGCTGTTATAAGTCCTAGTGGTTGAAGTAGTCTGGCTGTCATTTCAGAGATGTTCTTGATGTATGATAGTGTGGCTAGTCCACAAACTCCATCAGCAAACACATCGACCTGGACCCAATATACCGGCCACTACAGCGGACAGCTGAAACTGACAACCGGAAGCGGCAGGGACAGGCCACTATAAATGCCGGAGGAAACACCACAGAAGCGCTTCACAGGAGGCTCCCAAGCACTGAGGATGTCACCTAGACAGGGGACGAAATGTTTGCAACAAAAACTTCCAGCTCGGCGAACAGAACCACAGCAACGAGCATCCGAGCTACAAATCTTCTCACAAACTTTGAAATCCTTACACTATGTTCTTTCCTCTTTCTGATAGGAAACATCTGGTGTGTTTTAATTTGCCCAGATGTGTGACTCAGAGAATTCAGTGAGGAAGAGTGGACAGGAGCCTGTCGTTGCATTTCCCTCTCTGGCCTGCAGTGAACGATTACACCTTCCTCCACATCATTTATTTTTCTAACCTCACTGAGAATGGATTACTTGGGATAAATGTCGCTTTTGTATATTTAATTCCTCTTTTGGTTTTGCTTTTGTTCCTCCACTTCCTACTAACTGTTGCTGATTACTAACAGCACTTTACACTGGCTTTATACCTCCAGTCTCTATCATTTTGCTCCTCAGATGGAGTCATTCCTTGCCCATGAGGAAAGGAGTGTTATCATGTTGCTGCTCCTCCTTCTCCTTTCGGTCCATTCCTCACGTGGACTCCTCGTTCCGTTCTCTGCTGCACCTAATGTTGGCTCTGAGTTACTTGGATTGATTCACCAATTGAATTATTGTTCTAACTGGATATGTCATGGCGTACTTTAACTGGTCTCTGAAATGTTTCTGTGTCACCACATAAATAAGGGCATTTGTGCAGCAACTGAAGTTCCTCAGCATATATCCAATCTGAACAAAGAGATCAAAAGAAACAGAATCCAAGGAATAACCAGCATTAAAAAAATATAAAATATGCAACAACCAGAGAAGTATGAAGCTGGCAGATATGGCAAAAAGCAAAATCACAGAATTCTTCCTGCTCTCTACCTCTGGATCATTCTGTGTTTTTCTCTGACCTCTCAGTTCCTTCCGCACCTTAATGGCCTCGAAGATATGTCTGACAGTCAGAATGTTGATAAAGAAAATAAAAGTGAATGGGAACATTGGTGTCAAAAAAGTCTCAAAATATCTAAAACCTATCCACCGAGGGTCATTAGAATAACTAGACCTGGTATAACAGTACCATGGAACATTGTTGATAATCTTTCCAGGGTAATACACAAAGGAGTTGGGAATGTTCTTTAAACAAAAGAAGATGCAGATTGTTGCTAGAACCCTAGTTGCAGTTTTCCCTGTGCAATACTTAGTTTTCATCTCATGTAAACAAATGGCGACAAATCGATCAAAGGAAAAAGCAATGGTGAACCACGCAGAACAATCAACAGTCAAGCAGTTGAGGGCATAGATAACACCACAAACAGGAGTGATTTGCAGGAAACACAGTGGATAATAATACTGTCGAAATCGGTGAAGGATGATATAAAAAACAATGAACAGTAGATCTGACGTTGTCATGGCCACAAGATAGCGAGTGCTGCACGTAGAAAGACCACATTTGCCCCGAGCTAAGATTACAATCACCACGAGACTAACTGTAAGAGAAAGGAAAAAATAGATTTGAAGTTATTAATGAAACATTCTCTGTGCCTAAGCCCAGACTGTAAGTGATGACACAAAGATAATTGTTGTTCCATGTTATGTGAAGTTTAAAGAATCTCTCTCAATGAATCATGAGTAGCAGATTACTCATAGAAACATGGTCATATACCCAAGGTGTCGTATATGGCTCGACAGCAGTTGATTCCTACTTCTCCTCGGATGCTGCCTGTCCTGCTGTGCCTTTTCTAGCACTGCACTCAATCTGCAAACACCATTGTCTCCTAATCCCTAATGATCTGCTGAACCCACCCATTGCCCTGCTGTATCTGGGCTCCCATTTGAAGTGAGCTGCCTGAGCAAGATCCACCAACACAATCCCTTTCTATCAAGGAATGGGAAACACCAGGTGTCACTGAGAGGTGGGTTGTTACAAAACCCATATCAGGCTGTGAACCTACCACAGAGAGAGGTAGTCTTGTTAAAGTCTTGTTAAACAGTCTTGGTAAACACTGTGGCCTCAATGTAAATCCACTCTGCACAGTATAGGGAAACAAACATTACTGAGGAGCCTCCAAACTACAAACCATTCACTTTAACTCAGTAAGTGAGGACACTATCAACAGGCTTCAGTATTTGCTTTGCTCATTGGGAATATAATAACTATCAGCTGTCGGAAGAAATGGGGATTATTCAATGCAGAGGTTTATATAAGTAAGTTGTTACAAAACTTACCAGGAACACCAACCACAGCCAGAATGGTCTCATACACTCTCTCAATCCTTTCCCTGAGAAGATGCATTTCATTGTTTGTGACACAACCTTTCCCTTCCTGCTGCTGGGAATCTGTCAGAATTGGAGAATTCTCTCGGAGATGGAGCTGACACAGTTCCAGAGACTTTGTTTTATATTGTGTGGTATGTCCACTGGGAAACTGTGATTACATCTTCAAATTTTTTAACGCATTTTGAACAAACAAGTTACGGCAGCAGGTTTATTTTAATGATGTGACAGCATTGAGATTTGCATCTGGATTTGAATACCCCAAAGACTGGATTAATCTGATCCTGTTAGGTCTCAAACATTCATTTCCATTTGATTTCAAGCAACAATACTTGCAATATTTCACTCTCTATCAATCCCATAAATATCTAAATACCTTTTGATATCCTTTTCAGTGATGACCTTCATTCTGCTGAGGTTATTCAGTCATTCAATACCACATGTTGTCGAGCTCCTTGAGAGCTGTTGTACTGGTCACTGTTATCCCACAGCTTTCCTTGTTAATTCAGTTATACAACTGATTTCAGAAAATTCTCTCTGTGAATGAGCACTCTAATACAGAACCTGAAGCTGATACCGACCACACCAACAGCTGGAACTTCCACTCGGCTACATTTTCTCAAAACAAAGACAAAAATACTCAGACCCTTCAGTTCAAAACCATAGAATGATGGCATCATCCAGGACAGAGGTGGCCCTTCACTCCATCGAGTCTGTATCTCTAAACTCACACTCAAAGCTACAAAGGGCTGGACAATGGGAAGCCTTCAAACATGAATGTGTTCCTGTTAGGGTGAAAGGCACGGCTGGTAGGTGTAGGGAATGTTGGATGACGGGAGAAATTGAGGTTTTGGTTAAGGAAAAGAAGGAAGCATATGCCAGTTACAGACAGCAGAGAGCAAGTGAACCATGAGAAGAGCATAAATGCAGTAGGAGTATACTTAAAAGGGAAATCAGGAGGGCTGAAAGGGGACATGAGGTAACACCGGCAAATAAGATTAGGGAGAATCCAAAGGGATTTTATAAATACATTAAGGACAAAAGGATAACTGGGGAGAGAATAGGGCCCCTCAAAGATCAGCAAGGCAGCCTATGTTTAAAACCAGAGGAGATTGGGGAGATACTAATTGAATATTTCGCATCAATGTTTACTGTGGAGAAGGACATGAAAGATAATGCAATGTGGGGAAAGAAATAGTGACATCTTAAAAATATTCATATTACAGAGGAGGAGGAAGAGCTGGGCTTAAAATGCATAAAAGTGGCTAAATGCCCAGGATGTGATCAGGTGTACCCTCAAACTCTGTGGGAAAGTCGGGAAGTGATTGCTGGGCTCCTTGCTGAGACATTTGTGTCATTGATAGTCAAAGGTGAAGTGCTGGGAGACTGAGGGTTGGCTAATGTCGTGGCACTATTTAAGAAAGATGGTAAGGAAAAGCCAGGGAACTATAGACTGGCGAGCCTGACATTGATGGCGGGCAGGTTGTTGGAGGGAATATATTTGGAAAGACAAGGAATGTTTAGGGATAGTCAGCATGACTTTGTGCTTATGAAGAAGACTGATGAGGGCAGAGTAGTGGGTGTGATCTACATGAACTTCAGTAAGGTGTTCGACAAGTATGGTGGACTGGTTAGCAAGATTAGATCTCATGGAATTCAGGGAAAACCAGCCACTTGGATACAGTATTGGCTCAAATGATAGAAGACAGAGGGTAGTGGTGGAGGGTTGATTTTCAGACTGGAGGCCTTTGATCAGTGATGTGCTACATGAATTGGTGCTGGGTCCATTTCTTTTCGTCATTTACACAAATGATTTAGATGTGAACATAGGAGGTATAGTTCGGAGGTTTTCAGATGACATCAAAATGGAGGTTACCTCAGATTACACAAGATCATGTTCAGATGGACCAGTGGGCCAAGGAGTGGCAGACGGAGTGTAATTTAGATAAATGTGAGGTGCTGCATTTTGGAAAGGCAAATCAGAGCAGGACTTATACACTAATGGCAAATCTTGGGGAGTGTTGCTTAACAAAGAGTGCAGGTTCATAGTTCCTTTATAGTGGAGTCGCAGGTAGATAGGATAGTGAAGAAGGCGTTTGGTATACTTTCCTTTATTGGTCAGTGAATTGAGTAAAGTAATTGGGAGGTCCTGTTACAGGACTTTGTTTAGGGGCCACTTTTGGAATACCATGTGCAAATCTGGTCTCCCTCCTGCCGGAAGGATGTTGTGAAACTTGAAAGGGTTCCGAAAAGATTTACAAGTGTTGGAGGATTTGAGCTATCGGGAGATGCTGAAAAGGCTGAGGTTGTTTTTCCTGGAGCGTTGGAGGCTGAGGGGTGATCTTATAGAGGTTTATATGGAGGAGCATGGATAGGATAAATAGACAAGGACTTTTCCCTGGGTGGGGGAGAAATTTAAAAGGGACCTAAGGGGCAATTTTGCCATGCAGAGGGTGGTGCGTGTATGGAATAAACAGAGGAAGTGGTGGAGGCTGGTACAATTACATTTAAAAGGCACCTGGATGGGTATGTGAACAATGAGGGTTTAGAGGGATATTGGCCAAGTGCTGGCAAATGGGACGAGATTATTTTAGGATATCTGGCTGAAATGGAACAACGGGCTGTTCCTGTGTTGTACATCTCTATGATTCTCTCTCTCTCTCTCACACATACACACACACCCAATACACACCACACACAATCATGTAATGCCTTCCTTTCCATGGAAAACCAACTCACTCTGCTCATCTATAGTCCATTTAAACTTTCTACTGAGCAAATTCATTATTCAATCTCAAATGGGGTAATGTCACAACTGTTCAGATAGGATTCAACTTCATGTCGTTGACAGCCCACACTCAGTCTGTCTGAATTCAAGGGAGCAAATAGAGACAAAATAATATTACACTCAATGAGACATAATAAAACTTAAACTTTTATTTTGTAATTGGGACAGAAATAACAAGTTGGATTCTAAATCAGCCAGGAGGCCAGCCATTGATTTGACTCATATTCAGATACTTCTCAACTATTATCCTGGACTTGCATCAAATCCTATCAATGACAGATGTCAGAATATTGATGTGGAACGGTTGATGTGTTGCCTCCCAGGTGCCAGGGTTCATGACGTTTCTGAATTACGACTGTGGAATTATGACTCTAATGCTAGCCATGAAACCCTTGTCAATTGTTGTTAAAACCCATCTGGTTCTCTAATACCCTTTAGGGATTCGGGCTGTCCTTGTCTTGTCTGGGCTACGTGTGACTCCAGACCCACAGCAATTGGTGAGGTTGGTGGAGGTCAGCCATCTAAGCTCCAGGCCCTCACAGCAGGAGATCCTCAAGATTGTGTCCTAGCCCTAACTATCTTTAGTGACTGTATAACTGGTCTTCCCTCAGGCAGAATGTCATGGGTCAGAGGGTTCGCTAATACTCACACAATGTTCAGCAGCATTCTTCCCTCCTCAGATACTGAAGCACTCCATGTGGCTCTGCAGCAAGATCCGGGCAACTTCAGCTCCTTGGAAATGGCGTTAGGGAACTGGGCACAGAGCTGGATGAACTTCGGATCATTCGGGAGGCTGAGGGAGAAATTGAGAGGAGTTACAGGGAGGGTGTCACACCTCAGGTATAGGGGAAAGGTAGATGGGTTACAGTCAGGGGGCGGAAAGGGAACCGGCAGACAGTGCAGGGACCCCCTGTGACCGTTCCCCTCAATAACAAGCATACTGTTATGGATACTGTTGGGGGGGAGCGATTTACCAGGGGTAAGCAATGGGGTACAGATCTCAGGCACAGAGATGCCCCTGGTGCTCAGAAAGAAAGGGGAAAGAGGAGCAGAACATTAGTGACTGGCGACTCCATAGTTAGGGGGACAGATTGGAGATTCTGTGGGGACGAGACAGACTCACAATTGGTGTGTTGCCTCCCAGGTGTCAGGGTCCATGATGTCTCGGATTCTGTTTTTGTGATCCTTGAGAGGGAGGGAAAACAGTCTCAAGTCATGGTCCACATAATCACCAATGACATAGGTAGGAAAAGGGATGGGGATGTAAGGCAGAAATTAATGGAGTTAGGGTGGAAGCTCAGTGCGAGAACAAACAGAGATGTTATCTCGGATTTGTTACCCATGCCACATGCTAGCTCGGAATAGGGAACTGGCAGACAGTGCAGGGACCCCCTGTGACCGTTCCTCTCAGTTTTGGATACTGTTGAGGATGTTGACTTATCAGGGGTAAGCCATAGGGTAGAGGTCTTTGGCACAGAGTATGTCCCTGGTGCTCAGACGGGAAGGAAGAAGAGGAGCAGAACATTAGTCACTAGGGACTCCATAGTTGGGGGGACAGATAGAAGGTTCTGTGGGAACTGGAGAGACTCACGGTTGATGTGTTGCCTCCCAGGTGCCAGGGTTCATGACGTTTCTGATTGTGTTTTCGGTATCCTTAAGGCGAAGGGGTGTAGCCCCAAGTCATGTTCCACATAGGCACCATAGGTAGGAAAAGAGCTGGGGATTTAAGGCAGAAATTTAGGGTTGTTACCCATGTCACTTGCTAACGAGATAAGGAATAGGGAGGGAGAGCGGTTGAACACGTCACTACAGGAATGGTGCAGGAGGGACAGTTTCAGATACCTGGATAATTGGGGCTCATTCTGGGGTAGATGGCTCCCCTAGAAACAGGATGGTTGACACCTGAACCAGAGAGGTACCAATATCCTTGGGGGGCAATATGTTTATGCTCTTCAGGAATGGTGAAGCTAATTCAGCAAAAGATGGGAACCTGAATTGTAGCTCCAGTGTACAGAAGGTTGAGAGTAGTGAGGTCAAAAATAAGGTTTCAAGGTCACAGGAGTGCAGCGGCAGGCAAGAAGGTGGTTTGAAGTGTGTCTACTTCAACGCCAGGAGCATCCGGAATAAGGTAGGTGAACTTGCAGCATGGGTTGGTACTTAAGACTTCAATGTTCTGGCCATTTCAGAGACATGCAGAGAGCAGGGACAGGAATGAAGTTGCAGGTTCCGGGGTTTAGATGTTTCAGTATGAACAGAGAAGGGAGTAAAAGAGGGGGAGGTGTGGCATTGTTAGTCAAGGACAGTATTACAGGTGGCAGAAAGGATGTTTGATGAGGACTCATCTCCTGAGGTAGAACAGGCAAAGTTTAGAAACAGGAAAGGAGAGGTTTCCCCTGTTGGGAGTTTTGTAAAGACTTCCAAAAAGTTCCAGAGATGTCGAGAAAAGGATTGCAAGAGTAATTCTAGATAGGAGAGAAAATAACTGGGTAATTGTTATGATGTCTTTCACTTTCCAAATATTGACTGGAAACGCTATAGTTTGTGTACTTTAGATGGGTCAGTTTTTGTTCAATGTCTGCAGGAGGGTTTCCTGACACATTATGCAAATAGGTCAACAAGAGGCAAGGACAATTGGATTTGGTACCGGCTAGTGAACTGGGTAAGGTGTTAGATTTAGAGGTAGGTGAGCACTTTGGTGATAGTGACCACAATTCGGTTGCATTCACTTCAGTGATGGAAATGGAAAAGTATATCCTGCAGGGCAAGAGATTATAGTTGGGGGAAAGGCAATTATGATGTGATTAAGATGCATAGGATGGGAAGGAAACTGCAGGAATGGTCACAATTGAAATGTGGAGCTTGTTCAAGGAACAGCGACTGTATGTCCTTGATAAGTATGTACCTGTCAGGCAGGGAGGGAAGGGAACCGTGGTTTACTAAAGAAGTTGTATCTCTTGTCCAGAACAAGATGAACGCTTAAGATGAGATGTGAAGGCTCAGTTGGGGTGCTTGAGATTTACAAATTAGCCAGGAATGATCTAAAGAGAAAGCTAAGAAGAGCCAGGAGGGGACACGAGAAGGCTTTGGCAGGTGGGAACGAGGCAACCAGAAAGCTTTCCAGAGGGATGTCAGGAACAAAAAAATACTGGAGTAAGATTAGGACTGGTCAAGGACAGTAACGGGAAGTTGTGCGTGGAGTCCGAGGAAGTGGGAGAAGCAGTAATTTAATATTTTTCATCAGTATTCACACAGGAAAAAGACAATGTTGTGAAGGAGAATACTGAGGTACAAACTATTAGACTAGAAGAGATTGAGGTTCATAAGGAGAAACTATTAGCAATTCTGGAAAGTGTGAAAATAGATATTTCCCCTGGGCCAGATGGGATTTATCCAAGGATTCTCTGGAAAGCTAGGGAGGAGATTGCAGTGCCTTTGGCTTTGATCTTTATTTTGTCATTGTCTACAGGAATAGTGCCAGAAGGCTGGAGGATAGTAAATGTCCCCTTGTTCGAGAAGGGGAGTAGTGACAACCCTGTAATTATAGGCCAGTGAGCCTTATTTCAATTGTCGATAAAGTGTTCACAAAGGCTAGAAGAGTTAGACTTTATAATTATCGAGAAATGACTAAGTTGATTAGGGATAGTCAATATAGTTTTGTGAAAGGTAGGTCGTGCCTGACTAACCTAATTGAGAACTGAAAATGTGTTGCTGGAAAAGCGCAGAAGGTCAAGGAGCATCCAAGGAGCAGGAGAATCGACATTTCGGGCATGAGCCCTTCTTCAGGAACCTAATTGAGAAGCTGACTAGGCAGGTGGATGAGGGTAAAGCTGTTGATGTGGTGTATATGAATTTCAGTCAATCATTTGATTAGGGTCTCCACGGTAGGCCATTATACAAAATAAGGAGTTATGGGTTTGAGGGTGATCAGAAATTCGCTAGGTCTAAGAAGACAGAGGGTGGTGGTTGATGGGAAATGTTTATCCTGGAGTTCAGTTACTAGTGGTGTACAGCAAGGATCTGTTTTGGGTCCACTGCTGTTTGTCAATTTTATAAATGACTTGGATGAGTGTATAGAACGATGGATTCATTAAATTTGTGGATAATACTAAGATTAGTGGAGTTTTGGACAGTGTGGAAAGATGCTGCAGGTTACAGAGGGACATAGGTAAGCTGCAGAACTGGGCTGAGAGGTGGCAAATGGAGTCTAATACAGGAAAGTGTGAGGTGATTCACTTTGAAAAGAGCAACAAGAATACAGAGTACTGGATTAATGGGAAGATTCTTGGTAGTGTGGATGAGCAGAGAGATCTCTGTGTCCATGTGCCTAGATCCCTGAAAGGTGCCACCCAGGGTAATAGGGTTGTTAAGAAGGTATACAGTGCCTTAGATTTTATTGGGAGAGGGATTGAGATTCAGAGCCACACAGCCATGTTGCAGCTGTACAAAACTCTGGTGAGGCCGCACTTGGAATGTTGCGTACAGTTCCAGTCACCGTATTATGGGAAGGACATGGAAGCATTGGAAAGGATGCAGACGAGATTTCCCAGGATATTGCCTGGTATGGAGCTGGTCTTATGAGGAAAGGTTTAGGGACTTGAGGCTGTTTTTGTTGGAGACAGGGTTAAGAGGCGACTTAAAAGAGACACACAAGATGATCAGAGGATTATATCGGGAGGACAGTGAGAGCCTTTTTCCCCGGTTGGAGATGGCTAGCACGAGGGGACAGAGCTTTAAATTGAGGGATGATAGATAAAGGACAGTTGTCAGAGGTAGTTTCCTTACTTAGAGAGTGGTAGGGAGAAAGTGAGGACTGCAGATGCTGGAGACAAGAGTTGAAAAATGTGGTGCTGGAAAAATACAGCAGGCCAGGCAGCATCCGAGAAGCAGGAGAATCGACGTTTCAGGCATAAGCCCTTCTTCAGGAATGAGGCTGGTGTGCCAAGCGTGCTGAGATAAAAGGTAAGGGGAAGGGAATTTGGGGGAGGGGTGTTGGGAATACGATAGGTGGAAAGAGGTGAGGATGAGGGTGATAGGCTGGAGAGGGGTTGGGGGCGGAGAGGTCGAGAAGAAGATTGCAGGTCAAGAGGGCGGTGCTGAATCCGGGCGTTGGGACTGAGATAAGGTGGGGGGAAAGGAAATGAGGAAGCTGCAGAAATCTACATTCATCCCATGTGATTGGAGGGTTCCTAGGCGGAAGATGAGGTGCTCTTCCTCCAGGCGTCGTGTGGCCAGGGTCTGGCGATGGAGGAGGCCAAGGACCTGAATGTCATTGGCGGAGTGGGAGGGGGAGTTAAAGTGGTCAGCCACGGGGCGGTTGGGTTGGTCGGTGCGGGTGTCCCAGAGGTGTTCCCTGAAGTGTTCCGCAAGTAGGCGGCCTATCTCCTCAATGTAGAGGAGACCACATCGGGTGCTGCGGATACAGTAAATGGTGTGTGGAGGTGCAGGTGCATTTACGATGGATATAGAAGGATCCATTGGGGCCTTGGAGGGAGGTGAGGGGGGAGGTGTGAGTGCACGTTTTGCATTTCTGGCAGTTGCAGAGGAAGGTGGCGGGAGTGGAGGGTGGGTTGGTGGGGGATATGGACCTGACAAGGGAGTTGCGGAGGGAGTGGTCTGATAGGGGTGGGGAGGAAAATATATCCCTGGTGGTGGGGTCTGTTTGGAGGTGGTGGGGTCTGTTTGGAGGTGGCGGAAATGATGGAGGATGATACGATGCATCCGGAGGTTGGTGGGGTGGGAGGTGAGGACCAGTGGGGTTCTGTCCTGGTGGCGATTGGAGGGGCAGGGTTCAAGGGCGGAGGTGCAGGAAGTGGAGGAGATGCGGTGGAGAGTATCGTCGACCACGTCGGAGGGGAAATTGCGGTCTTTGAAGAAGGAGGCCATTTGGGCTGTTCGGTAGTGGAATTGGTCCTCCTGGGAGCAGATGCGGCGGAGGCGAAGGAATTGGGATTGTGGGATGGCGTTTTGGGAGGAAATGTAATCTAGGCAGTGAAAATGATGGAGGAGGTGGAGGGCATGGGTGGTGTCCTGAACATAGGTGGGGAGTTCTTGGACTAAGGGAGACAGGACCGTGTCAAGGTATGCAGAGATGAGTTTGGTGGGGCAGGAGCAGGCTGAGACAATGCGTTGGCTAGGGCAGTCGGGTCTGTGGATTTTGGGCAGGAGGTAGAAACGGGCAGTGCGGGGTTGTGGGACTATGAGGTTGGAGGCGGTGGATGGGAGATCTCCTGAGGTGATGAGGTTATGGATAGTCTGGAAGATGATGGTTTGGTGGTGGGAGGTGGGGTCATGGTCAAAGGGGCAGTAGGATGAGGTGTCCGTGAGCTGGCATTTAGCCTCAGTAGTGTAAACATCAGTGCGCTAAACTACCACCACGCCTCCCTTGTCTGCCGGTTTGATAGTGAGGTGGAGGTTGGAGTGGAGGGAGTGGAAAGCTGTGTGTTGTGAGGGTGAGAGGTTAGAGTGGCTGAGAGGGGTGGACATGTTCGTTGCCAAGCACCAAAGCCAATATAGGATGTTGGTGTCACTCTCCATCACAAACCAGCCGACCAGCCCCACTGTTGCAGAGGGTAAGTTAGCACAGTTGGCTGGACGGTTGGTGTGAGATGTAGAGAGGCAAAGTGGTACTTTGGTTAAACTCACCATCAGTTATCTCTCTACCTCTCTCCAAGACAGAATAACCATTTGAATAGGGCAATTCCTTCGGTGTCCCTCTGTCACAATCCTAGAACACCCCTCTCCACCCATTCCCTTCACACCACTGACCAATTGTTCCCACATCATCAGGACTGTAGTGACACAAGTAAGCAGCTACTGCCATAATCTCAAGGGCAGTAAATTCTGACCCAGCCATCGGAGTCAAAGTCCCCTTGATTAATTCTGAAACACATCTGAACAAAACATGTTGACAGACAAGCTTTTGGCTGCCAGAAAATTCAGACAGTTTATTTCAGATTGTGTGTGTGTTTGTGTGTGTATTGCATAAAATTCTGGTTGCCATAATTTACAAAGGATGTGGAAGCGTTGGAAAACATGCAGAGGAGATTTACCAGGATGTTGCCTGGTCTGGAGGGATGGTCTTATGGTCTTATGAGGCTGAGAGACTTGAGTCTATTCTCATTGGAAAGAAGAAGGCTAAGAGGGGATTTGAAAGAGACATACAAGATGATGAGAGGATTAGATAGGGTAGAAAGTGAAAGTCTTTTTCCTAGGATGGTGACATCAGCTTGTATGAGGGGGCACAACTACAAATTGAGGGGTGATAGATTTAAGACAGGTGTCAGAGGCAGGTTCTTTACTCAGAGAGTGGTAAGGGTGTGGAATGTCCTGGCTGCCAATGTAGTTAACTCAGCCATATTAGGGAGATTTAAACAATCCTTGGATAAGCACATGGATGATGATGGGATAGTGTAGAGGGATGAGTTGAGAATAGTTCACAGGTCGGCGCAACATCGAGGGCCGAAGGGCCTGCTCTGCACTGTATTGTTCGATGTTCTAACTATTTAGTTAACCGAATTGATTCCCTGGGGTTTAAGTTTAGAACTAGAATTAAATTCTATTGTCACGTGTGTTCACGTATAGGAACACATGAGGACAGTGAAAAGTGTACAGAGTCACCATTCTCCACTACCATCTGCAACAAGATAGATTCCCTTCCATTACCTTGGCCATACACCAGTCAGAATCTGTCAGCTCCTAAGGAAATCATCCACTCTGATAGAGAATGGGGCGAACCAGCAAGAGAAAGAGCTTTACTATCCCATTCTTGAACCTGTTGCTGTTCCTGGTGATTCATGGTTCAGCCCCAGTGTATTGGAAGGTAGCGGGTGGAAGCCCTGCATTAAAAAAGGGAGACAGAAAGCAGGAAGCACAGGCCGGTTAGCTTAACATGCCACAGGGAAACTGCTGGAAGGTATTATTCAACCAAATACAGCAGCTCACATTGATCAGTTGAAGATAATCTGGCAGAGTCGACATTGTTGTGTGTGTCCATTGAATTTCTTTGAGGATGTAACATGTGTCATTGATAAAGGGGACTGCCCTGAGCTTAGCTTTTGTCCCATAAAATGACCCAGCAAATGTCATGGCAGGAGGTAAAGGCTCACAGTGTGGTGGAGTAATGATTACAAGGGAGCACTGCGGTTTATTGAAATGGAAAACAATTGGAAGCCACACTTACAAAAGACAATAGACAGTAGACAATAGACAATAGGTGCAGGAGTAGGCCATTCTGCCCTTTGAGCCAGCACCTCGATTCATTATGATCATGGCTGATCATCCACAGTCAGTATCCTGTTCTTGCCTTATCCCCATAACCCTTGATTCCACTGTCTTTAAGAGCTCTATCCATCTCTTTCTTGAAAGTATCCAGAGACTTGGCCTCCATTGCCTTCTGGGGCAGAGCATTCCATATATCCACCACTTTCTGGGTGAAGAAGTTTTTCCACAACTCTGTTCTCAATGGCCTACTCCTTATTTTTAAACTGTGTCCTCTGGTTCTGGACAAACCCATCGACAGAAACTTGCTTCCTGCCTCCAGAGTGTCCAATCCTTTAATAATCTTATACTTCTCAATCAGATCCCTTCTCAACCGTCTCAACTCGTGTATAAAAGCCCAGTCTCTCCAACTTTTCAACATATGATAGTCCCGCCATTCCAGGAATTGACCTCGTGAACCTACACTGCACTCCCTCAATAGCCAGAATGTCCTTCCTCAAACCTGGAGACCAAAACTGCGCACAATACTCCAGGTGCGGTCTCACCAGGGCCCTGTACAGCTGCAGAAGGACTTCTTTGCTCCGATACTCAATTCCTCTTGTTATGAAGGCCAGTATGCTATTAGCTTTCTTCACTGCCTGCTGTACCTGCATGCTTGCTTTCATTGACTGATGTACAAGAACACCTAGATCTCGTTGTACATCCCCTTTACCTAACTTGACTCCATTTAGATAGTAATCTGCCTTCCTGTTCTTGCCACCAAAGTGAATAACCACACATTTATCCACGTTAAACTGCATCTGCCAAGCATCCATCCACCTGTCCAAGTCACCCTATATTCTCATAACATCCTCCTCACAACTCAGCTTGCCACCCAGTTTTGTGTCATCAGCAAATTTGCTAATATTACATTTAATACCTTCATCTATATAATTAATGTTTATTGTGAACGGCTGCAGTCCCAGCACTGAACCTTATGGTACCCCACTGGTCACCTCACCACCTGCCATTCGAAAAGGGACCTGTTATCACTACTCTTTGCTTCCTGTCAGCCAGCCAATTTTCAGTCCAAATCAGTATTTTGCCCCCAATACCGTGGTCTAATTCTGCTCACTAATCTCCTATGTGGGACTCTATCAAAGGTTTCTGAAAGTCCAGGTACAAGACATCCACCGGCTCTCCCTTGTCCATTTAAGAACATAGAACATAGAACAGGCCCTTTCGCCCACGATGTTGTGCCGAGATTTAATCCTAATGTTAAAGATAGTACCTTAACCTATGCACCCCTCAATTCACTGCTATCGACGTGCATGCCCAGCAGTCACTTAAATGTCACCAATGACTCTGCTTCCACCACCACAGCTGGCAACGCACTCCATGCATTCTCAACTCTATGCGTAAAGAACCTACCTCTGATGTCTCCTTTATACCTTCCTCCTAATATCTTCAAACTATGACTTATTGTACCAGTCAATCTTCATTGTTACATCCTCAAAATATTCCAGAAGATTAGTCAAGCATGATTTCCCCTTTGTAAATCCATGCTGACTCTGACCTCTCCTGTTACTGCTATCCAAATGAGTCATAATTTCATCTTTAATAAGTGACTCCAGCATCTTTCCCACCCTTGATGTCAGGCTAGCTGGTCTATAATTCCTTATTTTCTCTCTCCCTCCTTTCTTGAAAAGTAGGGCAACATTAGCCACCCTCCAATTCGCAGGAACTGATCCTGAATCTATAGAACATTAGAAAATGATTACCAACGCATCCATGATTTCTAGAGCCATCTGCTTAAGACCATCAGGTCCCAGGGACTGAACAGTCTTCAGACCTAACAGTCTATCCAACATCATTTCCTGTTGAATATAAATTCCCTTCAGTTCATCCATTACCCCAGGTCCTTCAGGGAGAAAGTGAGGTCTGCAGATGCTGGAGATCAAAGTTGAAACTTTATTGCTGGAACAGCACAGCAGGTCAGGCAGCATCCAGGGAACAGGAGATTCGAAGTTTCGGGCACAGGCCCTTCTTCAGGAATGAGCAGAGAGTGTTCAGCAGGAGAAGATAAAAGGTAGGGAGGAGGGACTTGGAGGAGGGGCGTTGGAAATGTGATAGGTGGAAAGAGGTCAAGGTGAGGGTGATAGGTCGGAGTATGATGGAGGCGGAGAGGTCAAGAAGAAGACTGCAGGTCAGGAAGGCGGTGCCGGGCTGGAGGGATTCGGCTGAGACAAGGTGGGGGGAGGGGGGATGAAGAAACTGGTGAAATCCAAGTTCATCCCCTGTGGTTGGAGGGTTCCCAGTCGGAAGATAAGACGCTCCTCCTCCGACTGTCGCGTTGTTTTGGTTTGGCGGTGGATGAGTCCAATGACCTGCATATCCTCGGTGGAGTGGGAGGGGGAGTTGAAATGCTGTGCTACAGGGTGGTTGGGTTGGTTCGTCCGGATGGCCCAGAGGTGCTCTCTGAATCGCTCCGCAAGTAGGCGGCCTGTCTCCCCAATATAGAGGAGGCCACACCGGCTGCAGCGGATGCAGTAGATGATGTGGGTGGAGGTGCAGGTGAATCTGTGGCGGATATGGAAGTTTCCTTTGGGGCCTTGGAGAGAAGTGAGGGGGGAGGTGTGGGCGCAAGTGTTGCACCTCCTGCGGTTGCAAGGGAAGGTGCCGGGAGTGGAGGTTGGGTCGGTGGGGGGTGTGGATCTGACAAGGGAGTCGCGGAGGGAGTGGTCTCTACGGAAAGCTGATAGGGGAGGGGAGGGAAATATATTCTTGGTGCTGGGGTCTGTTTGGAGGTGGCGGAAGTGACGGCGGATGATGCGCTGTACATGGAGATTGGTGGGGTGGTAGGTGAGGACCAGTGGGGTTCTGTTCTGGTGGCGGTTGGAGGGGCGGGGCTCAAGGGCGGAGGAGCGGGAAGTGGAGGAGATGCGGTGGAGGGCACCGTCGACCACGTCGGGGGGGGAAATTGCGGTCCTTGAAGAAGGAGGCCATCTGTGTTGAACGTATTTTGAACTGGTCCTCCTGGGAGCAGATGCGGCGGAGACAAAGGAATTGGGAGAATGGGATGGCGATTTTACAGGGGGCAGGATGGGAGGAGGTGTAGTCCAGGTAGCTGTGGGAGTCGGTTGGTTTGTAGTAGATGTCCATGTTTATTCGGTCGCCTGAGATAGAAACAGAAAGGTCTAGGAAGGGGAGGGAGGAGTCCGAGACTGTCCAGGTGAATCTGAGGTCGGGGTGGAAGGTGTTAGTGTAGTGGATGAACTGTTCAACCTCCTCGTGGGAGCATGAGGTAGCGCCAATACAGTCATCGATGTAGCGAAGGAAAAGATGGGGGGTGGGGCCAGTGTAGTTGCGGAAGATGGATTGTTCCACATACCCTACGAAGAGGCAGGCATAGCTGGGGCCCATGCGGGTGCCCATGGCTACTCCTTTTGTTTGGAGAAAGTGGGAGGATTGGAAAGAAAAGTTGTTCAGGGTGAGGACCAGGTCCTTCAGCCACTATTACATCTGGGAGATTGCTTGTGTCTTCCCAGTGAAGACAGATCCAAAGTACCTATTCAACTCTTCTGCTATTACCTTGTTCCCCATAATAAATTCACCTGTTTCTGTCTTCAAGGGCCCAATTTTAGTTTTAACCTTTTTTTTCTTGTCACATACCTAAAAAAGCTTTTACTATTCTCCGTTATATTTTGGCCAGTTTGCCTTGTACCTCATTTTTTCTCTGCCTTTTGCCTTTTTAGTTATCCTCTGTTGCTCTTTAAAAGTTTCCTAGTCCTCCAGCTTCCCACTCATCTTTGCTGTGCTACATTTCTTCTCTTTTATCTTTTTTTTCCAGTCCTTAACTTCCCTCGTCAGCCAAGGCCGCCCCTGCCTCCCGTCAGGATCTTTCTTGCTCTTTGGAATGAACTGATCCGGCACCTCTTGCATTATATCCAGAAATACCCGCCATTGGTGTTCCACTGCCATCCCTGCTAGAATATTGAACCATTGAGTTCCTCCCTAAGAGCTCCATAGTTCCCTTTGTTCAACTGCAGTACTAACACTTCCGATTCTCCCTTCTTCCTCTCAAATTGCAGATTAAACCTTACCATATTATGGTCACTACATCCTAATGGCTCCTGTACTTTGAGGTCCCTGATCAAATTCAGTTTGTTGCACAACACCAGATCTAGAATTGCCTTCTCCCTGGTAGGCTCCAGTACAAGCTGTTATAAGAATCTATCTTGGAGGCACTCCACAAGCGCCCTTTCTTGGTGTCCAGTACCATCCTGATTCTCCCATTCTACCTGCATGTTGAAATCCCCCACATAACTTTGCAACAGGCCAATTTCAACTCCTTATTCAACTTACACCCTACATCCAGACTACTGTTTGGGGGCCTGCAGCTAATTCCCATTAGGGTCTTTCTACCCTGACAATTTCTCAGCTCTATCCAGACTGACTCTACAACTCCTTATTCTATACCCCCCCTCGCAAGGAGCTGAATATCATTCCTCACTAATGGGGCCACCCCACCCCCTCTGCCCATTAGTCTGACCTCTCGATAGCACTTATAGCCTTGAATGTTCATTTCCCAGGCCCTGGCCTCTTGAAGCCCCATCTCAGCTATCCCCACAATATCGTACCTGCCAATTTCCAACTGAGCCTCAAACTCTCCCACCTTATTTCTTATGCTTCGTGCATTCATATATAACCGTTTTAATTTGTTACTCCCCTCACCCTTCCTAACAACCTCTATTTCGCTTGCCCATACTGTATGATCCCTTCTTGAGTTTTCTGCTCCGTTGATTCTGTTGTCTTTCTTAACTTCTGTTATTCTCACTTTCCCTTTAACTTTCTTCTTGAATTTCCAGCTTGTTCCCTCCCCCCCCCACTACTTAGTTTAAACACATCTGGGTTGCAGTGGCAAACCTGCCTGCCAGAATGCTGGTCCCCTACCTATTAAGGTGCAATCTGTCCCTCTTGTACCATGTATCCTTACTGCAAAACATACCACAGTGATCCACAAATTAAAAAATCCTTGCTTCCTGCACATATCCGATAGTGCTGGGGCTTGAAGCAGCACTTACATATCCGATAGTGTTGGGGCTTGAAGCAACACTTACATATCCGATAGTGCTGGGGCTTGAAGCAGCACTTACATATCCGATAGTGTTGGGGCTTGAAGCAACACTTACATATCCGATAGTGCTGGGGCTTGCAGCAGTACTTACATATCCGATAGTGCTGGGGCTTGAAGCAACACTTACATATCCGATAGTGCTGGGGCTTGAAGCAACACTTACATATCCGATAGTGCTGGGGCTTGAAGCAGCACTTACATATCCGATAGTGTTGGGGCTTGAAGCAACACTTACATATCCGATAGTGCTGGGGCTTGCAGCAGTACTTACATATCCGATAGTGCTGGGGCTTGAAGCAACACTTACATATCCGATAGTGCTGGGGCTTGAAGCAACACTTACATATCCGATAGTGCTGGGGCTTGAAGCAGCACTTACATATCCGATAGTGTTGGGACTTGAAGCAACACTTACATATCCGATAATGTTGGGGCTTGAAGCAGCACTTACATATCCGATAGTGTTGGGGCTTGAAGCAACACTTACATATCCGATAGTGCTGGGGCTTGAAGCAGCACTTACATATCCGATAGTGCTGGGGCTTGAAGTAACACTTACATATCCGATACTGTTCGGGCTTGAAGCAACATTTACATATCCGATAGTGCTGGGGCTTGAAGCAGCACTTACATATCCGATAGTGCTGTGGCTTGAAGCAACACTTACATATCCGATAGTGTTGGGGCTTGAAGCAGCACTTACATATTGAATAGTGCTGGGGCTTGAAGCAGTACTTACATATCCGATAGTGCTGGGGCTTGAAGCAACACTTACATATCCGATAGTGCTGTGGCTTGAAGCAACACTTACATATCCGATAGTGTTGGGGCTTGAAGCAGCACTTACATATCCGATAGTGCTGGGGCTTGAAGCAGCACTTACATATCCGATCGTGTTGGGACTTGAAGCAACACTTACATATCCGATAATGTTGGGGCTTGAAGCAGCACTTACATATCCGATAGTGTTGGGGCTTGAAGCAACACTTACATACCCGATAGTGCTGTGGCTTGAAGCAGCACTTACATATCCGATAGTGCTGGGGCTTGAAGCAACACTTACATATCCGATAGTGTTGGGGCTTGAAGCAGCACTTACATACCCGATAGTGCTGTGGCTTGAAGCAGCACTTACATATCCGATAGTGTTGGGGCTTGAAGCAGCACTTACATATCCGACAGTGTTGGGGCTTGAAGCAGCACTTACATATCCGATAGTGCTGTGGCTTGAAGCATCACTTACATATCCGATAGTGCTGGGGCTTGAAGCAACACTTACATATCCGATAGTGCTGGGGCTTGATGCAACACTTACATATCCGATAGTGTTGGGGCTTGAAGCAGCACTTACATATCCGATAGTGCTGTGGCTTGAAGCATCACTTACATATCCGATAGTGCTGGGGCTTGAAGCAACACTTACATATCCGATAGTGTTGGGGCTTGAAGCAGCACTTACATATCCGATAGTGTTGGGGCTTGAAACAACACTTATATATCCGATAGTGCTGGGGCTTGAAGCAGTACTTACATATCCGATAGTGTTGGGGCTTGAAGCAGCACTTACATATCCGATAGTGCTGGGGCTTGATGCAACACTTACATATCCGATAGTGCTGGGGCTTGAAGCAGCACTTACATATCCGATATTGCTGGGGCTTGAGGTGAGTTTGCCAATTGCTGGGTTTGTTTCCCTTTGGCCCGAGCTGCCTCCTGTTCACCATGGGGGGGGGGGGGGGGGGGAGAGCGGTGTATGATCGTTCTGCCCATCCATCTCCCATCAGGATGGTCTGGAGGTTCTCTGCTTCTGCCTCAGAAAGAGTCCCATCCCCCACCGTTCCCATCCACCAGGCTCAGCTCATTTGGAACCGTTTCCCTTTCACTGGCCTCACTTTCTGGAGAAAGGCTATACGTCAATATCCATTCCAAACATACAGACTCCCACAGTTACCTGGAATACACTTCCTCACATCCTGACTCCTGTAAGGATTCCATTCCATTCTCCCTGTGACTCCATCTTCAGCTGTTCTGGTGATGTCACCTTCCATCCTCTCATTTCCTCTCAGGGACATGGCCGGATCTATAAAGGAGGTGAAATTAAGGATCTCAGATGTTTTCACTTTTTTTTTAGATTAGATTAGATTACAGTGTGGAAACAGGCCCTTCGGCCCAACAAGTCCACACCGACCCGCCGAAGCGAAACCCACCCATACCCCTACATTTACCCCTTACCTAACACTACGGGCAATTTAGTATGGCCAATTCACCTAACCTGCACATCTTTGGACTGTGGGAGGAAACCGGAGCACCCGGAGGAAACCCACGCAGACACGGGGAGAACGTGCAAACTCCACACAGTCAGTCGCCTGAGTCGGGAAATGAACCCGGGTCTCTGGCGCTGCGAGGCAGCAGTGCTAACCACTGTGCCACCGTGCCGCCCACCACTTGGAACTAGAAAACTTGAGGGAATTTGCTCATTCTTCATAAAAGAACAGGGGGAACATTTCTCCAGATAAAGAACATTTACTCCCCTGTTATTGCAGCCTTTGGCATTTCCAGTAATTCAATGCATTTTCTTCATGGACAGTGAACGTCACAGTGTTCATGGAACAGATTTCGGGAATAGTCCTCATTTACTGAGCAGCACCCCTAGGATGAGGATCAGCAAAGAAAATCAAGTCTGAAGACTTTAATGTAATGTTTGTGATGAAACTGAACATTTTACTGGAATCTACACATATTCAGCAATTATCAAGAAGTTATATCTAATATATAGGAAGTAAAGTTTGTTGAAAGGACAAATATATTAAATCATCAAAGATTTCTTTTCCTCAGACAAATTGTCAGGAGCATTGATCTGTCGTGTGAAAACAAATCTGTGGTGAACTCTATGGAATATCACAACCCAATACACTCCAAACATTTCAGTGATTTTATTTTATATGAAGGTCCTACTTGCTATCTCTTCTCTCTCCCTCTTACAACAAACCTGCTGACCATTATCATTCTCTCCAATGGAAAGTTTGGACATTCCAAACGTATCTCGGTGTACATTTTCTCCATGGCAACTGCAGATTTCCTGGTCCTGTTTTTCGGTATTGTATCACGTTTTGAGATATCACATTCCAGATTCATTTCTGTCCTACGCTGCAGTTTGTAAAGTCATCCTGTGTTTTATTCCTGCCACATTGGATATGTCAGTCTTGTTGACTGTCTTCTTTACAAATGACCATTTTGTAATTATCTGTTGTCAGATATTTAAAGCAGACTATTGCACAGTGCGAACTGCTGCTCTGAGGATGACAGCATTCCCTGCCCTGATTGCTTTACAGAACACATCCTGCTGGTTTCCATATGACCCTGGCTGAATAATTTCCAACGTTGCCTGAGGCAGTCGCTCCAATGTGACCTTTTACACATTAACTGCAGGTGAGGCAGCCTCCTGGGTGAAAAGGATTTCAGTTGCATGGCTGCCTTTTTGTTTGAGATTACTGTTTAACTCTTTAACAATCCGGTGTATTTTAGTGGACAGCAGATCTGCAGGGGATTATGGGATCTCAGCAATGCGAACAGCACCGACACAGAGATGATACTCAGTAGGAAATCCATAGTTTTACTGTTCAGTCTATCAGACAGTTTTGTCCTATTGTGGCTTACAGCCATCATTAACATTTTAACCAGTAAAATGTCAGTGACAGTACATGACCGAGGTGCTTATACAGCTCCAACATACATCGCCACTGATACTGGGGACATTCTAATGTATTTGAGTTTCTGCACAAACACATGTAATTCTGCAGCTACCCAAAACCAAATTCAGGGAAGAGCTGAAGAAGGTGATGAAATCTCCCTTCATTTTGATATTGACTTTGGTTAAATAACACATTAAACTGAAACTTTCTTCCCAGACTGAGTAAATGCTAACCTGTGCTCTCACTCAAAATGGCCTGTTCTATTACAGATAAGAAAGATTCCACTTGTGAAAATGAAACGTTCTTGGAATACATTTTTCAAACTGTCGGCTTTGTTTGATACCTGCTCATTTCTCAGGGGGTAACAGTCCTGATGGTGGTTACCCTCCGTCCAGTCAAATTGTTCTCACGGTTTAACCTGCCAGGGGCTAACACCACAACAGCCTCTTTTTGTTCACCAGCATCTCCACTTTAATCTTTGAGCAGTAGTCCAGCCTCACCTCCATTTCCCAGTTGGATGGGAATGCCAATTTCTGATTCCATTCTCACTGTGAGAGTGTGCTGGTTAGCGGAGAGCTGTTTTGAAATGCACAGTGATGTCAACAGCATGGGTTCAATCCCAGTCACTGACTGAGGGTCAATCCCTGTCACTAACTGAGATCCAATCCTTGTCACTAACTGAGGTTCAATTCCTGTCACTGACTGAGGTTCACTCCCTGTCACTGACTGAGGTTCAATCCCTGTCACTGACTGAGGTTCAATCCCAGTCACTGACTGAGGTTCAATCCCTGTCACTGACTGAGGTTCAATCCCTGTCACTGACTGAGGATCAATCCCTGTCACTGACTGACGGTCAATCCTTGTCACTGACTGAAGTTCAATCCCAGTCACTGACTGAGGTTCAATCCCAGTCACTGACTGAGGTTCAATCCCAGTCACTGACTGAGGTTCAATCCCTGTCACTGACTGAGGTTCAATCCCTGTCACTGACTGAGGATCAATCCCAATCACTGACTGAGATTCAATCCCTGTCACTGACTGAGGTTCAATCCCTGTCACTGACTGAGGTTCAATCCCTGTCACTGACTGAGGTTCAATCCCTGTCACTGACTGAGGTTCAATCCCAATCAGTGACTGAGATTCAATCCCTGTCTCTGACTGAGATTATAGTGGACGACTCTCCTCCTCAACCCAACGATGGAAAACAGAAAGCAGGAAATAATCCAGATGTTAGTCTAACATTTATCATGGGGAAAACATTGCTGAAATGCCCTTTGAGGGAGGTTGGGGCAGAATATGTTGAAAAGTAGCAAAGTGATCAGTGTTTGATGAAAAATACAGCATGATGACCATTAGCCCATATCCTATGGGGATAAATCAAGCAGGATAGATAAAGGGCAGTCAGCAAATGCAGCAGGTTTACATTTCTAAAGGAGTGTATAATATTCAAGAAATAATGTTACAACCCAAAATGAGAACACATGGTGATGGGGTTAATACTTTAGAGTAAGAATTAAGTCATGACGAGAAACAGATTCAGGAAAGAATGGGTCAGTTTCAGGTCATCAAACTATAACAAGGAGAGTGTCAGAGATCAGTGCTGGGCCCTTCATATTTACAAACTGTACTCACACTAATACAAAGTCAAAAAGGAAATGAATGAGTTGGACAGTAAGAGTCTGCAAAGGGAACACGGTGTTAAGGTGAGTGAACAAAATAAATGGCAGATGGTATGAGTATACGACTGTATATCGTCCATCTGGTATACTGCATGGAAAAGTGAAATATTCATTAACTGAAGATAGTTGGTGAATGTTGTGATACAGGGCAGTCTGGGTGATCTATACAAATAAAAAATAGTTCTCACACAGGCACAGCACACGGTTAGGAAGGAGAAAGAAAAGCCTTTGCTTGATGAGGTTGGAGATTAGCTGGAGTTGAGAGTTCCTACAACTGGACAGTGCTTGGTGAGATGGCACAGAGGAAACACTGCAGAGTTTT
Source organism: Chiloscyllium plagiosum (assembly GCF_037043375.1). Taxonomy (NCBI): domain Eukaryota; kingdom Metazoa; phylum Chordata; class Chondrichthyes; order Orectolobiformes; family Hemiscylliidae; genus Chiloscyllium; species Chiloscyllium plagiosum. The sequence continues at coordinate 31,178,639 of NW_028270185.1, read as the reverse complement.
GGATCTTTACTTCAGGAAGAATGGATTGAAAGGGAAATAGTTTAGCACGGAGCGACTCGGTAGGTTAATCTCTGTTAACAGTGCGCTCAATAACAATGGGCCTGAGATGTAAATATTAGAAGGCAGTTGAAAATGATTATTCACCTCACAGGGAGTAAGTGTTTGGTACTCACTGCTTCAAAGCTAACAAGACCTTCACTAAGTTTAAATAAAATCTTGGATAGGAGCCTAAGGGTCATAACTTTACAGGCTCCATCCCAACAGCTGGGAAGTGGGTGAGACTGGCGCCCTGCTTTCCGTTAGTACCAAGGCATTGGGCTGAAAGGTCTCCTCCTGCACTGTACATTTCCCCTGTTCCTGTGAGCTGTTTATTACCTTCTCCTCTCTGGACAGACTGAGCCTGGGATTGTTACTTCATACGAGTACACTGGCTTCTCCTGACCTAAACCAGATACAAACACTGGTTCATGTCCAAGGGATACAACTGGATTCTTGCGCGAGGGGAAATCTGCTGCAACATTATTTTTAAATTCCTGTGTAATCTTTGACATCTGAAACAAAGCTCATTCATAAAGATGGGCTGATATTTCTTTCTGTCCCAGTGTTTGCTGTGGTTCAGCAGGAACACAATAACTTCTGATCGTTTCACTCAGGTAACGGTGAACTGAAGGTATCCAGATAAAAAATCCAAGGCTCAGTCTGTCTAGAAAGGACACAGTTAAAAATCACACAACATCAGGTTATAGTCCAACAGGCCGATTTGGAAACACTAGCTTTCGGAGCGTTGCTCCTTCATCAGGTTGTTGTGGATTTTAATATCAGAATTTATAGACAAAGGAGTCCAGTGTCATGGGGATGTGATACATTCAACAATTTTAAATTAAATCTTTTAACTTTTAGAATGGGATTTGCTGGTTTCTGTTCTTTGAAATGTAAACCCCAGAAGTTCTTTTTAATTTCATTCTCAAAATAGCTCAGCTTTTCTAACAATAGGTGTAAAGTCAATCCGTATTTACTGTGTTCCTGAACTTCACTCTGAACCGAGACAAAGTTGCTGCATAATTAAATGTTTGGTGGGTGAGGTCTGATGATGTCATGTGATCACCTGCTACAATTTCTCACATTGAGACAGCTCATAGGTGGCTGTTTGTGGCAGGAGGATGGGGGTCTGTTAAATTGTTGCTGAGAAGGGAGACCACGTATTTAATAGACAACCATTTTCTGATGAACTATTCTATCTAATTACAGAGGAACACTCCAAAGGATTTGATTTTGATGGAGATTTAGACAGGGTTTCAAGCTGACAGGAATTCCACAGTGGGAAAGGCCATTGTCCCTGACTGGGTTGTGCTCCGATGGGGAATCAGCAGGATCCCGCACTGGGACAGGGACTCTCTGTCAGGAATGTGATGGAATAACCCCCCATTTGCCTGGATGGGAGTAGCTCCAACAACACTCAAGAGCTCAACACCAGCCAGGACAAAGTGGCCTTGGTTTGTTTGGCACCACATCCACAAGCATCCACTCCCTCCACCACTGACGCTCCATGACAGCAGTGTGTACCAGCCACAGGATTTCTCCAGAAATTCACCTATGATCCTCAGCCAGCACCTTCCAAACCCCCAACCACTTCCATCTAGAAGGACAAGGGCAGCAGATACATGGGAACACCACCCCCTACAAGTTCCCCTCCAAACCACTCACAATCCTGACTTGGAAACATATCGCCGTACCTTCAGTGTCATTGGGTCAAAGTCCTGGAACTCCCTCCCTAAGGGGCACATTGTGGATCTACCTACATCACATGGAATGCAGCAAGTTCGAGAAGACAGCTCACCATCACCTTCTCAAGGCGCAACTAGGGACGGGCAAAAAATGCTGGCCCAGCCAGTGCTGCCCATATCCCACGGGTCAATGAAAAATATCATTCCACAGTTTGGGAACAATGGGACCATCCCTTTGGATTCAATGAAGAGTTTTATTTATTCAGAACATAATGAATTTGTGTAGCCAGAGGTTTTACTGTGATACCGATCTTCCCTCTGAACATAGACAGCGTTGCTGCATAAATAAATTTGTTCATACAACAACGTAACCTCTGCAGCATGTAACCAACAACACTGAACACTAACAGAAATGGTGGGTAATCATCAGGATTGATGCCTCGAATGACATAATCTCAGAAATCTACAACATTGATGAACCACGGGAGGGTGAAGCTCCCACAGATGGTGAAGAGCAGAATCACAGTCTTCCTTCTGCTCTCCATCTCTGGGTCTCTGCGGGTCTCTCCTTTGTCCTCACCCTTCAGCCTTTTCGTGATGAACTGGTCACTAAAATAGAGGATAGAACATTAGAGCGCAGAACAGGCCCTTCGGCCCTCGATGTTGCGCTGACCTGTGGAAAAAATCTGAAGCTCATCTATCTGACACTATTCCATTTTCATCCATATGTTTATCCAATCACCATTCAAATGCCCTTAAGGCTGGTGAGTCTTTAACTGTTGTAGGCAGGATGTGGGCCTTGGTGAAGAATGGACTGATGAGAGCCAGGATGGGGCATGAAAAGGCTTAAGGAGGTGGGATCTAGGAAAACCCCAAGGTGTTGCACACTTATGTGAGGAACAAGAGGATGACCAGAGTGAGGGTAGGGCCGATCAGGGAGAGTGCAGGGAATTTGTGTCTGGTGTCGGAGGAGGCAGTGTCAGTCCTCAACGAATAATTTCCTTCAATGTTCACTACTGAGAGGGAACTTTACGTTTGTGAGGACAGCATGAAATCTTGGGAATTACAGACCAGTCAGTTTTATGTTTGTGTTGGGCAAATTATTGGAGAGGATTCTGAGAGACAGGATTTATGATTAATTAGAAAACCATAGCTTGGTTAGAGATAGTCAGCATGTCTTTGTGAGGGGCATGTCATGCCTCACAAACCTTATTGAGTCCTTTGAAGATGTGACAAAACACATTGAGGAAAGTCGAGCAGTGGATGTGGTGCACATGGATTTTAGCAAGGCATTTGATAAGGTTCCCCATGGTAGGCTCATTTAGAAAGTAAGGAAGCATAGGATACAGGGAAATGTGGCTGTCTGAATACAGAAAAGGCTGGTCCATAGAAGACAGAGGCTGGTATAGATGGAAAGTATTCAGGCTGGAGCTTGGTGATCAGTGATGTTGTACAGAGATCGGTTCTGGGACCTCTGCTCTTTGTGATTTTTATAAATGACCTGGATGAGGAAGTGGAAGGTTGTTTAGTAAGTTTGTCGATGACATGAAGTTGGGTGGGGTGGTGGATAGTGTGGAGGACTGCTGTAGGTTACAACGGGACATTGACAGGATGCAGAACTGGGAGAAAGTGAGGACTGCAGATGCTGGAGATCAGAGCTGAAAAATGTGTTGCTGGAAAAGCGCAGCAGGTCAGGCACATTTCAGAGGATGGCTTTGAAATGGTTAAATAAACAAAGATTGGATAATGCAGATTGCTGAGCTGGTACAAGGATGAGCTGATCATTCTGCCTTGAGTGTATCCGGATAGTTGGGAAAAGGGGCAGTATAATCGGGCCTGATGGTATTGTGTCAATGCATTTCAATGGGAGTAATTGTGTCTGTTTGGGGGCAAAAGCTGGATGGTTGAGGTTGAATTGCAGAGTCCATTGGTGGGAGTAATTAGAATGTGTGGGTGGTGGTGTTTTCTGGTCAGTTCTGGTTTGGAGGATGGTTCTAACAGTCAAGGTGTTTGACAGGTCAGATAAGGGAAGGGTAAGGGGTGGGGCTGAAATCGGATGATCCATGATGTATGTTTGTAGTTTCAGCTGACAGGGTTTGGAGGTTTGTGGGACTGGATCTGGAGGTTAGCTTACTCACTCGGTCACTGGGTTTGTATAGTAATCACATGGACAAAGGAACAGAATGATAGATGGGAAAGGGGATTCAGTGTGTGTGATGATGCTATCAGGAGTTTAGTTACCCAAGAGGTGGTTGAAGCCTAGATTTAGCAAACAACTGCCAGGAAACGAACGAGGACTTTGCAATGTCTGTGACTGAAACTCACTGCAGAAGGCAGAGGATTGCTTTGAAATGTCTAAATAAACCAAGGTAAGATATCACAGGCTGGGGAGCTGGTACACAGGGGAGCTGGGAGTTAAGGCTTGGATGTCCTTGATGGTCAGGGAGAGGGGTCAACAGAGGGTCATGGGAATTTGAAACGTGCAAGTCATATCATCAGGATTTCCGTATGTATCTTACTCACATATCTAATGTTTAGTGATCCAGGGACCATGATAGTTCCAAAATATCCCATCTGTGTTTCAAATGTCAGCACAGAGAAAATATTCACTGTCCTGTGTGCTCAGCAAGATTTTATTGCTCACTGTACAAAGTATTTATTGTTGAAATAAAACAAATTCTAGAAACAGGTGCATTGTTCATTGCAGTTTTATTATGTTCAGAGGGAAGGGCAGACTAAACTCAATGATGAAACATTCTTGCAATTAATTTATTTTGTTTGTTTGCCTTGTTCTGAGCCAATGGAAATGCATTATTTTCAATTGTAGCTTGGTTTGGCTTGGTAGCTGGGCTTTAACCCTTGACTTTGTCCAACAGGTATGAGATTCTTGCTCCCTGTACGGATGAGGAAAAGGGCTCTGGACAGGATGAGCCAGCTGCCCACGGCACCATGGTGCAGAAGGTCATTCAAGAGGGGGGAGCAAAAAGACAAGTAGCTGTTATAGGGGATTCTATAATTAGGGGGACAGATAGTATCCTATGCAAGCTGGATCAGGAGTCTCGCATGGTGTGTTGCCTACCCGGTGCCAGGGCTCGGGACATCTCTGACCGGCTTGAAAGGATATTGGAGTGGGAGGGGGAGGATCCAGTTGTGTGGTGCACGTTGGGACCAACAACATAGGCAAAGCTAGGGTGGAGGACCTCTTTGGGGATTATTGACCACTAGGAAGGAAATGGAAATACAGGTCCTCAAGGGTCATAATCTCCGGATTACTGCCCGAGCCACGTGCCAATTGGCATAGGGATAAGAAAATTAGGGAAATAAACACGTGGCTAAGGGATTGGTGTGGGAAAGAGGGATTCCACTTAATGGGGCATTGGCATCAGTTTTGGAACAGGGGGGATCTGTACCGTTGGGACAGTCTCCACCTGAACCGATCAGGTACCAATGTTCTAGTGAAGAGGATAAATAGGGTGGTCAGTAGGACTTTAAACTTCTGAGTTGGGGGAAGGGAAAGTGAAAGTGACAGGGAGTATGGAGTTAAATGGAAAGATAAGCGGCAGGATAGCATATGTGCAGGCAGATTTAAACTCGAGACAAACTGCGAATGCAGCAAAAAGGAAGGATAACTTAGGACATCTTATGACTTCCAATATCTCTGATGATAAGAAAGTTAACATTAAGGCACTTTACCTGAATGCTCGTAGCATTCATAACAAAGTAGACGAACTAATGGCACAGATCATCGTGAATGATTATGATGTGGTAGGCATCACAGAGATGTGGTTACAGGGGGGTCAGGACTGGCAGTTAAACATTCAAGGGTTTTCAACTTATCGAAAAGACAAGAGAGGTGGGCAGAGGGGGCGGGGTTGCCTTGTTAGTTAAGAACAAAATTAAATCTATGTCGGATGATGTGGAGTCTGTGTGGGTGGAATTGAGGAACCACAAATGCAAAAATAGCATAATGGGAGTTATGTACAGACCTCCTAACAGTGGTCAGGACCAGGGGCGCAACATGTACCGGGAAATAGAGAAAGCATGTCAGAAAGGCAAGGTCACAGTGATCATGGGAGACTTCAATATGCAGGTGGGTAAATAATGTTGCAAGTGGATCCAAAGAAAGGGAATTCATGGAATGCCTCCAGGATGGCTTTTTGGAACAGCTTGTCATGGAGCCCACAAGGGAGCAGGCTATTCTGGACCTAGTGCTATGTAATGAACCAGACTTTATAAAAAATCGTAAAGTAAGGGAACACTTAGTAAGCAGCGATCATAATATGGTAGAGTTCAATCTGCAGTTTGAAAGAGAGAAGGCAAAATCGGATGTAATGGTGTTACAGTTAAATAAAGGTAATTATGAGGGCATGAGAGAGGAACTGACGAAAATAGACTGGAAGCAGAGCCTAGCAGTGAAGACAGTAGAGCAAAAATGGCAGGAGTTTGTGGGTAAAATTGAGAACACTGTACAGAGGTTCATCCCCAAGAAGAGAAAGATTATTCGGGGAGGGATTAGATAGCCATGGCTGACCAAGGAAGTCAGGAAATCTATCAAAGAAAAAGAGAGAGCCTATAAAGTGGCCAAAAGCACTGGGAAATCAGAAGATTGGGAAGGCTACAAAAACAAACAAAGGATAACAAAGAGAGAAATAAGGAAGGAGAGGATCAAATATGAAGGTAGGCCAGCCAGTAATATTAGAAATGATAGTAAAAGTTTCTTTCAATACATAAGAAACAAATGACAGGCAAGAGTAGACATTGGGTCACTTCAAACTGATGCTGGAAGCCTAGTAATGGGAGATAAGGAAATAGCAGGAGAACTTTGCGTCAGTCCTCACAGTGGAAGACATGAGGAATATCCCAACAATTAAAGGGAATCAGGGGGCTGAGTTGAGTTTGGTTGCCATTACAAAAGAGAAAGTGCTAGAAAAGCTAAAAGGTCTTAAAATTGATAAATCTCCTGGCCCTGATGGGTTACATCCTAGAGTTCAGAGGGAAGTGGCTGAGGAAATAATGGAGGCGTTGGTTGAAATCTTTCAAAAGTCACTGGAGTCAGGGAAATTCCCGGATGATTGGAAGATCGCTGTTGTAACCCCCTTGTTCAAGAAAGGATCAAGGCAAAAGATGGAAAATTATAGGCCAATTAGCCTAACCTCGGTTGTTGATAAAATTCTAGAATCCATCATTAAGGATAAGGTTTCTAAATTCTTGGAAGAGCAGGGTCAGATTAGAACAAGTCAACATGGATTTAGTAAGGGGACATCATGCCTGACAAATCTGTTGGAGTTCTTTGAAGAGGTAACAAATAGGTTAGACCGGGGAAACCCAGTAGATGTTGTCTACCTAGACTTCCAAAAGGCTTTTGATAAGGTGCCACAGGGAGGCTGCTGAGCAAGGTGAGGGCCCATGGTATTCGAGGTGAGCTACTGGTATGGATTGAGGATTGGCTGTCTGACATAAGGCAGAGAGTTGGGATAAAAGGTTCTTTTTCGGAATGGCAGCCGGTGACAAGCGGTGTCCCGCAGGGTTCAGTGTTGGGGCCGCAGCTGTTCACATTATATATTAATGATCTGGATGAAGGGACTGGGGACATTCTAGCGAAGTTTGCCAATGATACAAAGTTAGATGGACAGGCAGGTAGTACTGAGGAAGTGGGGAGGCTGCAGAAGGATCTAGACAGTTTGGAGGAGTGGTCCAGGAAATGGCTGATGGAATTCAATGTGAGCAAATGCGAGGTCTTGCACTTTGGAAAAAAGAATGGAAGCATGGATTACTTTCTAAACGGTGAGAAAATTCATAAAGCCAAAGTACAGAGGGATCTGGGAGTGCTAGTTGAGGATTCTCGAAAGGGAAACATGCAGGTTGAGTCCATGATTAAGAAAGTGAATGCGATGTTGTCAATTATCTCAAGAGGGTTGTAATATAAAAGCACTGTTGTGCTACTGAGACTTTATAAAGCTCTGGTTAGGCCCCATTTGGAGTTAAAAGAGGTAAAAACAATGACTGCAGATGCTGGAAACCAGATTCTGGATCAGTGGTGCTGGAAGAGCACAGCAATTCAGGCAGCATCCGAGGACAGGCAAAATCGATGTTTCGGGCAAAAGCCCTTCATCAGGAATAAAGGCAGAGAGCCTGAAGCATGGAGAGATAAAGTAAAGGAGGATGGGGGTGGGGAGAGAGTAGCATAGAGTACAATAGGTCAGTGGGGGAGGAGATAAAGGTGATAGGTCAGGGAAGAGAGGATGGAGTGGATAGGTGGAAAAGGAGCTGGGCAGGTCGGACAAGTCCAGACAAGTTGAATTGCAGGAGGTTAGAAGCAAGGATGAGGTGGGGGAAGGGGAAATGAGGAAACTGTTGAAGTCCACATTGATGCCCTGGGGTTGAAGTGTTCCGAGGCGGAAGATGAGGCGTTCTTCCTCCAGGCGTCTGGTGGTGAGGGAGCGGCGGTGGAGGAGGCCTAGCACCTCCATATCCTCGGCAGAGTGGGAGGGGGAGTTGAAATGTTGAGCCACTGGGCGATTTGGTTGATTGATGCGGGTGTCTCTGAGATGTTCCCTAAAGTGCTCTGCTAGGAGCCGCCCAGTCTCCCCAATGTAGAGGAGACCGCATCGGGAGTAACGGATACAATAGATGATATTAGTGGATGTGCAGGTAAAGCTTTGATGGATGTGGAAGGCTCCTTTAGGGCCTTGGTTGGAGGTGAGGGAGGAGGTGTGGGCACAGGTTTTACAGTTCCTGCGGTGGCAGGGGAAAGTGCCAGGATGGGAGGGTAGGTCGTAGGGGGGCATGGACCTGACCAGGTAGTCACGGAGGGAACGGTCTTTGCGGAAGGCGGAGAGGGGTGGGGAGGGAAATATATCCCTGGTGGTGGGGTCTGTTTGGAGGTGGCGGAAATGTCAGCGGATGATTTGGTTTATGCGAAGGTTGGTAGGGTGGAAGGTGAGCACCAGGGGCATTCTGAGCTTGTTGTGGTTGGAGGGGTTGGGTCTGAGGGCGGAGGTGCGGGATGTGGATGAGATGCGTTGGAGGGCATCTTTAACCACGTGGGAAGGGAAATTGCTGTCTCTAAAGAAGGTGGTCATCTGGTGTGTTCTATAGTGGAACCACTCCTCCTGGGAGCAGATACGGCGGAGGCGGAGGAATTGGGAATACGGGATGGCATTTTTGCAAGAGGTAGGGTGGGAAGAGGTGTAATCCAGGTAGCTGTGGGAGTCGGTGGATTTGTAGAAAATGTCAGTGTCAAGTCGGTCGTCACTGATGGAGATGGAGAGGTCCAGGAAGGGGAGGGAGGTGTCAGAGATGGTCCAGGTAAATTTAAGGTCAGGGTGGAATGTGTTGGTGAAGTTGATGAATTGCTCAACCTCCTCGCGGGAGCACGAGGTGGTGCCAATGCAGTCATCAATGTAGCGGAGGAAGAGGTGGGGAGTGGTGCCGGTGTAATTACGGAAGATCAACTGCTCTACGTAGCCAACAAAGAGACAGGCATAGCTGGGGCCCATACGTGTGCCCATGGCTACTCCTTTGGTCTGGAGGAAGTGGGAGGATTCAAAGGAGAAATTGTTAAGGGTGAGGACCAGTTCGGCCAAACGAATGAGAGTGTCGGTGGAGGGGTACTGTTGGGAACGTCTGGAGAGGAAAAAACGGAGGGCTTGGAGGCCCTGGTCATGGCGGATGGAGGTCTAGAGGGATTGGATATCCATGGTGAAGATGAGGTGTTGGGGGCCGGGGAAATGGAGTCTTGGAGCAGGTGGAGGGCGTGGGTGGTGTCTCGAACGTATGTGGGGAGTTCCTGGACTAGGGGGGATAGGACAGTGTCGAGGTAGGTAGAGATGAGTTCAGTGGGGCAGGAGCATGCTGAGACAATGGGTCGGCCAGGGTGGTCAGGCTTGTGGATCTTGGGAAGGAGGTAGAACCGGGCAGTGCGGGGTTCCCGGACTATGAGGTTGGAAGCTGTGGGTGGGAGCTCTCCTGAGGTGATGAGGTTCTGTATGGTCTGGGAGATGATGGTTTGGTGATGGGTCATGGTCAAGGGGGCGGTAGGAAGAGGTGTCCTCGAGTTGGCGTTTGGCTTCAGCGATGTAGAGGTCAGTGCGCCAGACTACCACTGCGCCCCCTTTATCTGCTGGCTTGATGGTAAGGTCAGGATTGGAGCAGAGGGATTGGAGGGCTGCGCGTTGTGAGGGTGAGAGGTTGGAGTGGGGGAGGGGGGTCGACAGGTTAAGGCGGTTAATGTCCCGACGGCAGTTGGAAATGAAGAGGTCGAGGGCAGGTAATAGGCCAGAGCGGGGTGTCCAGGTGGATGCAGTGTGTTGGAGGTGGGCGAAGGGGTCCTCGGAAGGTGGGCGGGAATCCTGATTGTGAAAGTAAGCTCGGAGGCGGAGGCGACGGAAGAATTGTTCGATGTCACGGCGTGTATTAAATTCATTGATGCGTGGACGGAGGGGGACAAAGGTGATTCCTTTGCTGAGGACTGATCGTTCGTCCTCAGTGAGGGGGAGGTCTGGGGGGATGGTGAAAACTCAGCAGGGCTGGGAGCTGGGATCTGGTGTGGGTGTAGTGCTGGGAGTGGGGTCGGAGCCAGTACGTGGAGTGGGTGTGATGGTGGGGTGAATGGGGGTGGAGTCATGAGCAGGGGTAGTGTTCCCCTTGGGGTTCTGGGGGGTGGGGACAGTGACAGTGGGGTCTGTGGGGGGCGTGTCAGCAGAATGCAGGTGAGTGGCGCTGGTGGGGGTGGAGGTCAGCAGAATGCAGGTGAGTGGCGCTGGTGGGGGCGGAGGTCAGCAGAATGCAGGTGAGTGGCGCTGGTGGGGGTGGAGGTCAGCAGAATGCAGGTGAGTGGCGCTGGTGGGGGCGGGTACTGTGTCCAGTTTTGGCCCCCACACCTCAGGAAGGATATACTGGCACTGGAGCATGTCCAGCGGAGATTCACACAGATGATCCCTGGAATGGTAGGTCTAACATATGAGGAATGGCTGAGGATCCTGGGACTGTATTCATTGGAGTTTAGAAGATTAAGGGGAGATCTAATAGAAACTTACAAGATAATACATGGCTTGGAGAGGGTGGACGCGAGGAATTTGTTTCCGTTAGGCGAGGAGACTAGGACCCGTGGACACAGCCTTAGATTTAGAGGGGCTAAATTCAGAACAGAAATACGAAGACATTTCTTCAGCCAGAGAGTGGTGGGCCTGTGGAATTCATTGCCACAGAGTGCAGTGGAGACTGGGATGCTAAATGTCTTCAAGGCAGAGATTGATAAATTCTTGATGTCCCAAGGAATTAAGGGCTACGGGGAGAACGCTGGTAAGTGGAGTTGAAATGCCCATCAGCCATGATTGAATGGCGGAGTGGACTCGATGGGCCGAATGGCCTTATTTCCGCTCCTATGTCTTATGGTCTTAATTGCAAAACCCTCATACTAATTCCCAAAATTTCCACAGGCTTTAACTGCTTAAACTGTACCCATTTGAGTAGGATCTGGGCCTTGTACAAAACTTGAACATGAACATCAGTCCTGAGCCACCAGAACAGAACTAGTGGGAGGTTCTGTCATTCAGAGGAGACCTTAAATTGTCATGAAAACTGAACATTGAACTCAAAATGTTAACTCTGTCTGTCTCTCTTTCCACAGACGCTGCAAACTTGCTGCATTCCCTCAGTACTTACTCTTTTTCCTTGTTTTAAATTGTCTCCCACTGCACTCTCAAATGTCTTTATTGTTTAATGTATCAGCCATGGATTACTTGTGAACAGTGTCCCAGCCATGGATTACTTGCGAACAGTGTCCCCTAAGACACAGATATGAATGGTTTTATCTTCAGATCTGACTAAAGGCAAAAACTGTGGATGGTGGAAATCACAACAAACATCAAAAATGCTGGAGAACCTCAGCAGGTCTGACAGCATCCGTGGAAAGAAAAACAGAGTTCTGAGGAATAGTCACACTTGACTCAGTGTTAACTCTGTTTTTCTTGCCACAGATGTTACCAGAGCCTCTGAATTTCTCAGGCATGTTTTGAATTTGGTTCTTTCAGATCTCCAGATCCATCTGCAGTTCTTCGTTTTCCTTTCTATTTGCAATATATTATAAAATATTTCAAAACACAAAGTAAAGTCCCATTTCCTATTCAAAAACTGCAGTCATTCCAAAAACAAAAAAGACTCAGCAGGTCTGGCAGCATCTGTGGAGAGAAATCAGGAGTTAATGTTTTGGGTCCAGTCATCCTTGCTCAGAACAAAATCTGTCAATGATTTTTGTTACAAATAGCACAATATAACAAATAACCATTAATATTCCAGGAGGCACATTCCACCTTTAAGTCATGGTTCCAGAAAGACATAGCTAGATAATTATTAAGTGCTTTCAAATAATTAGGACAAAACATATTTGTCATTAGTTCAAAATCCCATACGTTTTACACACACATATATTTTACATCGGGTCTTTTGTAGCATCTCCCGGTTGAGGCAACCTGCAAATACATCCAAGCTGTCACTGATGCCTCTTTCTCCAGATTAGACTTGTTTACATCATTCACCCATAACAAGGAGAGCCAAGCAACCTGGGGAGTGGAATTCTCTGCCATCAGTTCCTTCCCCCAACTGTAGAGTGCCATAGCCTATACCCATATTGCTTTCAGACTCCCCTATCACTAACCTGCAGAGCTGGAGAGTGGAAAGGTTTTGTCACTTCAACAATGTTTAACTTATATGGAACCATCGATGCCAGAGTTTGGAGGATTGTTTCAGACCGTCTTGGAGCTGCCATGATGTTGATGTAGAAGACAAGTCCCGAGATCCTGCCTCCTTCCAAAGACCTTGGGCCACAGAAGAAGAGCTGTAGGGAATTAAATGAAAAATTCTCTAAATTTGGTTCATAACATGTTTTTCTTTTTTTGTTATTCTTTCCTGGGATGTGGCTTTTTTGGTAAGGCTGCCATTTGTTTTCCATCCATTATTACCTTTGAACTGAGTGTCTTACTTGACTATTTCAGATGTCAGTTAAGAGTCAACGTAATTGTCATGGATCTGGAGTTTCATTAATAAACCTGTAATCTGAGAATCAACAATGGTTATATGGTCATCAAAGACTAGTTTTTAAATCCAGATTGTATTGAATTCATATTTCACCATCAGCTGTGGTAGTATTCGACACCATGATTTCCAGAACAGTGGGTTAGTGCTCAGGATGACCACATGACAATAATGCCATAAGAAACATGAACAGGAGTAGGACCTTAAGCTCTTGATCCTGCTCCACCATTCAATAGGATCGTGACTGATCCAACATTCCTCACTTTCACCTCCCTCTGCTTTCCCTGGAAGCCTTGATTCCCTAACTGATCAAGAATCTATCCATCTCAGCCTTAAATATACACAAGGACTCTGCCCCCACAGGGGGCACTGTGACAAGGACTTCCAAAGACTCAAAGAGAAGAAATGCTTCCTCGTTTCAGTCTTAAACTGGCACCCCTTGATTCTGAGACCATGCTTTCTGGTCCTAGACTGCTCCATGACGAGAAACCTCCTCTCAGCATTTTCCCTGTAAAACCCCTAAAGAATCCCATATTTTTCAGTTAGATCATTCTTCTAAGTTCCAGTGAGTAGATTCCCAACCTGTTTAGCATTTGTTAATATGACAATCCCTGTACTCTGGTGATTAGCATAGTAGACCTTCTCTCAACTGCCTCCAATGAAATTTCCCCAAACAAAGGGACCAAAACTGCCACATTACTCGAGACTGATAGAAGTTTATAAAAGAATGATGGGTATGGATAGAGTTAATGCTACTTGTCTTTTCCCAAGGGTGGGTGTTTCAAGACTAGGGGGCACATTTTTAAAGTGAGAGGGAAGAGATTTTAAAAAGATGAGGAACTTTCTTTATGCATAGGGTGGTTCGCATGTGGAATGAACTTCCTGAGAAAAGGGAGGATGTGGGTACAATTATAAGGTTTAAAAGACATTTGGATAAGTACATGAGTGGGAAAGGGTTGGAGGGCTATGGGCCAGGAGCAGGCAGGTGGAACTAGTTTAGTTTGGGATAATGTTCGGCAAGGCTTTGTTGGACCGAGAGTCTGTTTCCGTGTTGTATTACTCTATGTGGTCTCACCAGTACCTTTGTCAGTTGCAGTAAGTCTTCCCTACTCTTACACTCCAATCTCCTTGAAATAGGGGTCTATGAATGTTATCAAGGTGCTAGTGCGTCCCTGAGGCAACGGGAAAATGAAGATACAACACTGCCCATGCTTCCACCAGGGCCATAGTTGAACAATCATAACTCAACCACTTCAAGCTGAGTTGGAAGCTCCAGTGGGGCATTGCAGTATAGATCAGAAATGGTGCACTATGCCTTTCTCAAGTGCAGTTGACAAACAGGGTGTGGACTGTTGGTAGAGGAAATAGGGGATCAGCAGTAATCTTCTGAGAGTGAAGATGAAGATAAAGACAAGGACATTGAACAGGGTGAACATACATGAGAGCAGACATACCTACATTATAGGGTAATGCACTGTCAAAGACAAGAAAACAGAAAGAACTGAATTGCATCACACGTCTTGGATGAATAAACTGGGTTTAGACTTCCTCATGTATAATTGTTTTTGGTTATATGGTAGCAACCATGGTTCAGGCAAAATATATGTGGACCAAGTTATTTTTGTAATCATCCAACATTCCTGTTGTTGAGTAAATGTTTTCTTAATCATATTAATATATGCTTGGTGAAGATAAAGGTAAAGTCCACATAGTCTGAGTCGACCATGGGTTGTTCTCATTACAGAGAGATGTGTATGTTCAATTTGTACTGTCGAGTATCTACACATCATAGACCCTTCAAACTGTTGAGGAGATGGCAGCAGTCAGTGAGAAAGGGACACTGACATAGCTTGCTGCTAAAGTTTGGTGGTTTTATAGCCTGCAGTCAAAATATGTAATTCAGTGTAATGTCATCTCTCACAATAGTAGGTTAAGAGCATTCCTGAGGCAAATTATAAGAATGATCCCAGGAATGAAAAATTTGTCACATGAGGAGTGGCTGAGGACTCTGGGTCTGGACTCAATGGAGTTCAGAAGAGTGAGGGAGGTCTGATTGAAACTTGTAGAATACTGAGGCCCCGTGGTAGACTGGATATGGAAAGGTGTTTCCACGAGTAGGAGAGACTAGAACCAGAGGACATAGCCTCAAAATGAAAAGGTGATGCTTTAAAGCTGAGAGAAGCTATAGACCGGTAAGCCTGACATTGGTGGCGGGCAAGGTGTTAGAAGGAATCCTGATGGACAGGATTTACATGTATTTGGAAAGGCAAGGACTGATTAGGAATAGTCAATATGGTTTTGTGTGTGGGAAATCATGTCTCACTAATTTGACTGAGTTTGTTCAGAGAAGTAACAAAGAGGATTGATGAGGGCAGAGCGGTAGACGCAATCTATGTGGATTTCAGTAAGGCGTTCAATAAGGATCCCCATGGTAGACTGGTTAGCAAGGTTAGATCTCATGGAGTACAAGCAGAACTAGCCATTTGGATACTGAACTGACTTTGAGGTAAAAGACAGGGCGGTGGCGGAGAGTTGGTTTTCAGACTCGAGGCCTGTGACAGTGGTGTGCCACAAGGATCGGTGCTGGGTCCACTGCTTTTCATCATTTATATAATGATTTGGATGTGAACATAGGGGATACAGTTAGTAAGTTTGCAGATGACACCAAAACTAGAGGTGTAGTGGATGGCACAGAAGGTTACCTCAGAGTACAACAGGATCTTGATGAGATGGGCCAATGGGCTGAGGAGTGGTGCATGTATGGAATGAGCTGCCAGAGGAAGTGGTGGAGGCTGGTACAATTACAGCATTTAAAGGGCATCTGGATTGGTATATGACGAGGAAAGATGCAGAGGGATATGGGCCAAGTGCGGGCAATTGAGTCAAGATTAGGTTACGAGAACTGGAAGGCATGGAAAAGTTGGATTGATGGGACTGTTTCTGCATTGTACATCTCCACCCACCCAGTACACTCCTCCCTATCTCTGTAACCTCATCCAGCCCTGACACCTTCTCTATCTCTAGAACCTCCTCTACCCCCTATACCCCACCCAATTTCTGAAACCTCCTCCAGTCCCAATAACCCTCTCTTAGCTGTAACATCAATGCTCATTATCACTCCATGATGTCAGCCCTTCTGCGATTCCAGCCTCTTGACCATCCCCTAATTCCATCACTCCACTAGCCTTCAGCTGCTTGGGCCCTCCATGTTATCATCTCATAAGACTTTGAGCAATATGCATTTCCTTTCTCTGATGAATCCTGTCCATTTTTTCCTGGAAACAATGTTAGACCTGTTGTGGATTTACTAGAGTAATTCAGGAAGGGTCCCTCAACCGCACCTTGTAAACCCAACATCAATATCACCTTGAAGACAAGGCCAGCAATATGATGCAACACTACTCCTTCTGCAGTTACTCTCCACTTCACCCTTAATCCCAACTTTGAAATTAATCATCCTTCCTTCAGTTTTTTCTGGGACAGAATCCTGGAACTCTCTCCCATGTGACTTTGCATTTGTGATCAGGGTTCTTAAAACACAAGGACAATAGAGTTAAAGAGGAGAGTTTCTTATCATTTATGCCGTAGAGATTAGGTGGATGGGTAACAAGGCTGTCCCAGTCAGTGATGACCACTTCATGTGAATCCACAAACAAGTATGTCATTGTGATGTTGCCATGGGAGTGCACATTACATTCCTGTTCTGAGGGATACACAGGAACAGTAGGAAATGAGATTTGGTCGAATCAGTCAAAGAGCCAAGACGTTTCACATCAGTGTCCCAGCGAGATGTGGACAGTTACAAGGGGAGTCAGGGTGAAACAATGCCTGCTGGAGAGTGATGACCTTCATTGTTCAGCTCTCTGAATATTGGAGTTGGGATGGTGTGCTGAGGTTGGACAGGAAGTTGGTAAGACCAGTTCTGGAAGACTGTGTCCTGTTCTGCTCACGCTGCTGTAGGAAGGATATTATTAAACTGGAGATGGTTCAGAAAAGATTTACCAGGATGTTGCCAAGAGTGCAGGGTTTGAGATATAAAAATTGACTGGAGAGGCTGGGGACATTTTACAAAGAACATTACAGCACAGGAACAGGCACTTCAACCTTCCAAGCCTGCACTGATACATTTTGCCATCCATATTAAAACTGTCTTCACTTACAGGATCCGTATTCCCTTATTCCCTTCCTATTCATGCCTACTGCTGGATGCTTCTTGAAAGATACAATTGTGTCTGCTTCCATTGTCTGTTCTGGCAGTATGTTCCATGAACTCACCACCCTTTCCATGATAAACATGCCTCACATATCTCTTTTAAACACCCCCCTGACCCCTCCACCTTGAACCTGTGTCCCCGAGTAACTGACTCTTCCACCGAGAAAAGGCCTCATACTTTCCACAGTATCCATGCCATTCACAATCTTATAAACGTCTATGAGGTCTGCCCTCAACCTCCTGCATTCTAGTGGAAACAAACCCAATCTATCCAATCTTTCATCACACATAAAATCCCCCATTCCAGGCAACGTCCTGGTAAACATTTTCTGTCCTCTCTCTAAAGGATCCACATCCTTCTGTTGGGTGGTGATCAGAACTGTACGTGTTTTTCACTGCAGCATAGAAAATTGAGGGGTGACTTTGTTGAGGTTTATAAAATCATGACAGTGATTGATAAGGTGAATGAGAAGGGTCTTTTCCCGAGTGTGGGGGAGTTCAGACTCAGGGCCATGTTTGTAAGATCAGAGGAAAAAGATTTAAAGATTGAGGAGCAACTCTTTTTTCCCCAGAATGGTTTGTGATGGAATAAACTTCCAGATGAAGAAATGTATGTGGACACAGTTACAATGTTTAAAAGATGCCAGCTCTTGATGCCAGTCGTTTGTTTTTCTCCCTTCTGTGCTACTGAATGCCCAAATTTCTGTGACATGCATTTCCGGAGGACAAACATGGCAAGGGAATACATGTTAAATAGGAGGACCCTGGCAAGCACAGAAGATTAGACAGATCCTGGTTTGTGTGTCCAGCCATCCGTGAAGGCGGCAGGATAGACAGGTAAGGGAATTAAGAAGGGTCAAAGCCACTGAATACATGAGCAGGGAGGTGTCATGTTGGAGCTTTACAGGATTTTGGTGAGACTACAGCTGGAATACTGTGTGCAGTTCTGGTCACCGCATTATAGGAAGGATGTGATTGTACTGGAGGGGGGGGGGGGGCAAAGGAGATCCACCAGGATGTTGCATTAAATTGAGCATTGCCTAAACCTGCAGGAGTGTGTGTGTGTGTGGCCATGGTAACCCACACCGCCTGCACATCCCTGGACATTATGGGCAATTCAGCATGGCCAATCCACCTAACTTGAACATCTTTGAAATCAGAGCACCTGAAGGTTACCCAAGCAGACAACATGCAAAACTCCACACAGCCACCCAAGGCTGGAATCAAACTCTGGTCCCCTAGCACTGTGCTCCAGCAATGCTAACCTCTGAGCCACTCTCGGTCAGGAGAATTTTTTTTTTGATTCATATCAACTTGCTGTGCTCAGATTCACAGCTTTATTATGAACGGTCAAATCATCATAATTCCAATTTCGCATCAGAGAGAGAGAGAGATGACGAGTGGTGAAGTTTGATTTAATTTGACTTACTATTGTCACTTTTTTCCAAATAAATTCATGGGATGGGGGCACCGTTGGCCAGGTCAGAGTTTATTGGCCATCCCTAATAGCCCAGAGGGCAGTTAAGAGTCACAGTACAAACAGGTAACCACCTTCCCGTCTCCTGGTCCTCTCTTCATCCAAGGGTTACCCCTCCCACATTGTTGAAAGAGCATCTCAGCCCAGGCCGGGGCGTGGGTTATTGGGCTTGGCTGGCTCTGTGTTCTCTCTGGTAATAGGTTCTCTGATCCAGACTGCACACCATCGCGATCCTCTCATTTACTCCACCCGGCAACATCGGTCCAGGAACGGCCAGAGAGAAGCAGAGACCGGTGAAGGAAACGCTTGTAGCCAGGCAGGCAGACGAAGCGAGAGGAGCCCGGACTCCGAGAGAGAAACAACGGAACATTGGCTGGGTTTCATCCAGAGGAGGGCGGGAGGAGTTACTGAGAGAGACAGAGAGAGGGAGAGGAGTTACTGAGAGAGAATTACCGAGAAAGGGAAGAGAGGAGTTTCTGAGGGACAGAGAAAGAGAGAGAGGAGTTAATGTGGGTGTGTGTGTATGTGGGTGTGTGTGAGAGAGAGAGAAGTTACAGAGAGAGAGGAACGAGGGAGAGAGGAGTAACTGAGGGAGAGAGGAGTTACTGAGGGAGAGAGGAGTTACTGAGGGAGAGGGATGAGTTAGTGGAGGAGAGGGATTACAAAGGGATAGGGGTTATTAGAGGGAGAGGGGTTACAAAGGGGTCACAGAGAGAGGGAGAGGTGTTAAAGTGGGAGAGGAATTCCAGAGGGAGAGCAGTTCCGGGGGGGAGAGGGAGTGAAAGTCGAGTCATTGTTGAATCTTGGGGAAAAGGAAGACAAGAGTCTAACAAGGAGGGGACTGACTGCTGCGACCTCTCCAGCAAATTGTAGTCACTCCTTCCCCACGGCCTGGTGGAGGCAATGCTGCCCAGCACAGAGAGCATCCATTCTGCATTTGCCTATCGCCTATATGCTGCGGACACTGCCCTCTGGAAAGTGCTATGCCCAGGCTGAGCCAGCGTTGTACCCGCTGGTCGTGCCTCAGATCAGCGCTGTGTGTACTCAGTGTGGTCTTGTTGTGCCAATGGCTACTGGTCCAGAGAGGAGGGGGCCGGCTGACCCTCAGGCTGGTGAAACCAGGCGCCAGTCCAATGCAGGAACACCTTCTGCTGGCCGAGGAGAACTCCACCTGCTGGCAGATCATCCAGGGGGACAGGCAGGAGGTGGAAAGGGCCCTCCTCAACTCCATTACTGTCTCCCTCAAGCACCAAGCCGTCACTGAGGGAGATTATCTGAACATGACCCGAAATTGCAGATCGTTTGTGAGGGCCCGCAAGTATATCACTGTCCCCCTGAGCCCTGAGGAGGAACACTTCCCCTTGGCTTACTCCATGGTCATTCACCAGAGCATTGAGATGTTCGAGAGGCTTCTACGGAGCATTTACGCCCCACAGAATGTCTACTGTATCCACGTGGACCGCAAATCCCCGAGTTAATTTCATGCGGCCGTTCGGGCCATCGCTTCATGTTTCCACAATGTCTTTGTTGCAGCCAAGCTGGAGTGGGTCACCTATGCTGGCTGGAGCAGAGTTCAGGCGGATCTCAACTGCATGAAGGAGCTGCTGGAGAGCCCTGTCCCCTGGAGGTACTTCATCAATGTGTGTGGCCAAGACTTCCCCCTGAAGACCAACCGGGAGATAGTCCGCAGCCTCAGAGCTCTGAACGGCTCCAACGTGATTGAGTCAGATCCTGCACCAGGGTTCAAAAAGGTAACCGCCTTCCTGTCTGCTGGGCCTCTCTTCATCCAAGTGTTTTCCATCCTCCCTCCATCATCTCTCTCTCTCTCCCCTCCAGTCCTTCACTCCTGCCTGTACAAAGAGAGACAGGGTTGTTCAAACAGTTCAATTGCATGGAGGGAGGTTCAGAATGTACAAAGGAATATAGAGGAGTTGGAGAGTTGAGCTGAAAACAGAGTAGAAGAGCAATTGACGTTTCAGGTCGGAAACTTTCATCAGAACCCGGGGAGAGGAAGGGGCTGCAGAATAAATGGGGGTGTGGGGCTGGGGAAAGGTGGGTGGGATGGCGATTGGTGGATGCAGGGAGAAGGTGGCTGTGATTGGACAGTGGGTGGGGTGGAGCAGATGGACAAAAGGAAGATGGTCAGGTGAAAGGGATGGGGTAGAAAGAGAGGGCTGGGCCTGGGATAAGGAGGGATATAAACTGATTACGAGAGTATACAGGAATGTCGGTAGGTTAAGAGTGTAGGAGAAAGTGAGGACTACAGATGCTGGAGATCAGAGTCAAGAGTGTGGCACTGGAAAAGCACAGCGGGTCAGGCAGCATCTGAAGAATCAATGTTTCGGACATAAGCCCTTCATCAGGAATGAGACTTGTGGACCAGGGGGCCGAGAGAGAAGCGGGATGGGTGTGGGGCTTGGGGTGGAAGGTAGCTGGGAATATGATAGATGAAGGTATGCGGAAGGGGTGTGTTTGTGGGGTGTGAAAGGTCAAGTGGACAGGTGGGAAGGAAGATGGACCAGTCAGGAGGGTGGTGCTGAGTTGCAGGCTGGGGACTGCGATAAGTTGGGGTGGGGAAATGATGAAACTAGTGAAATCGACATTGATCCGCCTGGTTGCAGGGTTCCAAGGTGGAATATCCAGGCATCAGCTGGTAAGGGTTTGGTGATGGAGGAGGCCCTGGACCTGCATTCCCTTGGTGGGAGGGGGAGTTAAAGTGTTCAGCCACGGGGTGGTGAGGTTGGTTGGTGTTCTCTGAAACAATCTGCAAGTAAGAGTTCTGTCTCCCCGATGTAGAGGACAACACCTTGGGTGCAATGGATGCAGTAGATGACATTGGTGGAGGTACAAGTATATTTGTCAGATGTGGAAGGATCCTTTGGAGCCTTGGATGGAGGTGAGAGGGGAGGTGTGGGTGCAAGTTTTGCACTTTTCAGAGGCCTGGGAAGGTGCCAGGAGGGGAGGGTGGGTTGGTGGGGGGTGTGGATCTGACAAGGGAGTTGCAGAGGGAATGGTCTCTGAAATGCAGATGGAGTGCAGAGGGAAATATGTCCCTAATGGTGCGGTCTGTTTGTAAGTGGTAGAAGTGGTGGAGGATAATGCAATGTATCCAGATGTTGGTGGGGTGGAAGGTGAGGACCAAGGGGTACTGTCCCCGTTGCATTGGGAGGGGTGTGGTTCAAGGGTGAAGGTACAGGAAATGGAGCAGATGCACTGGAGGGAATTGTCAACCATGTGAGAGAGGAAATTGTAGTTTTTATGCTAGGACACCATCTGGGATGTTCTGTGGTGGAATTGATCCTCCTGGGAACAGATGCAGCAGAGGCAGAGAAATTGGGAATAAGGGATAGTGTTTTGACAGGGGCAGGGTGGGAGGAGGTGTATTCCAGGTAGCTGTGGGAGTTGGTGGGTTTGTAGAAGATGTCCACGATTAGTCGGTTTGGATGCGAGCAAAAGAGGTACAGTTAGGAAGTTGACAGATGACACCAAAATTAAAGGTGTAGTGGACAGCGAAGAGGGTTACCTCAGATTACAACAAGATCTGTACCAGATGGGCCAATGGGCTGCGAAGTGGCAGATGGAGTTTAATTCAGATAAATGCGAGGTGCTGCATTTTGGGAAAGCAAATCGTAGCAGGATTTATACACTTAATGGTAAGGTCCTCGGGAGTGTTGCTGAACAAAGAGACCTTGGAGTGCAGGTTCATACATCCTTGAAAGCGGAGTCGCAGGTAAATAGGATAGTGAAGGCAGTGTTTGGTGTCTGCTCCTTTATTGATCAGACTATGGAGTACAGGGGTTGGGAGGTCATGTTGCGACTGTACAGGACATTGGTTAGGCCACTGTTGTAATATTGTGTGCAATTCTGGTCTCCTTCCTATTGGAAAGATGTTGTGAAACTTGAAAGTAGTCCAAAATGATTTACAAGGATGTTGCCAGGGTTGGAGGATTTGAGCTATAGGGAGAGGCTGAACAGGCTGAGGCTGTTTTCCCTGGAGTGTTGAAGGCTGAGGGGTGACCTTACAGTGGTTTACAAAATTATGAGGGAAATGGATAGGATAAATTGACAAAGTCTTTTCCCTGGGGTCAGGGAGTCCAGAACTAGAGGGCATAGGTTTCAGATGAGAGGGAAAAGATATAAAAGAGACCCGAGGAGCAACATTTTCATGGAGAGTATGATACGCGTATAGAATGAGCTGCCAGAGGATGTGGTGGAGGCTGGTACAATTGCAACATTTAAGAGGCATTTGGATGGGTATATGAATAGGAAGGGTTTGGAGGGATATGGGCCGGGTGCTGGCAGGTGGAACTGGTTTGGGTCAGGATATCTGGTCAGACCGAAGGATCTGTTTCCATGCTGTACATCTCTATGACTGTAAGTGGGTACTGCAGATGCTGGAGATTAGTCAAAATTAGAACAGTGTTGGAAGAGCATAGCAGGTCAGGCAGCATTCGAGGAGCAGGAAACCCCGACATCAGGAATAACTTCACAGAGGCCATTATCCAGTCACCAACTCACCCTTTTGTTTACACATGGAGTCCTTGACACAGATCCAGCTTCCTCAGAGCCAGCTCAGAGTGAACAGAATATCTGATCGTCCCGTTTATATTTTTTTTCAGAAGCAGCCTCAGGAGTAGCAGTCGAAGTCGTCCCCAGGTGTAGGTCGGCCCAAGCAGCAGCAGCAGGGGTGCAGGTGAGGCCTAGGCTTCAGCAGGAGGAATTGGACCAGACTGTAGCAGCAGTGGTGACTTAACAGTAGATGCCTGTGCAGCTGAGCATAGCTTCAAATTAACAGAAATAAGCAGAAAGAAACCCCAGAAAACAAATCACAACAAATTATGAAAAAAAATTAAAAATAAACTCCTCAGTAGGAAGACACCAACAGCAGCACAAAAGACACACTGAGGCTGTTTTGAAGTCAGTCTCCTCTCCTCAAGAGGATTGAAGAGTCCTTCATATGCTGATCCAGCTCCCCTAGAGCCAGCTCTCAGTGAGCAGATCCCTTGACATGCCTGTTTATTTTTCTTCCACTACCACTCGACAGGAGTCATGCTTATGTTTCCCTAGTACCCATGTCATGTGTGTAGGTGTCAGATGCAGTGAAAAATAAGTATGCAAATCTTAATTTATGTGGGAAATAGAACCCACTCATTTCAATTATTTCAGTCCAAGACAGGATCTGCAGCAGCAGTATCGTCTGATATACTCTTGCAAGAGTGGTGTCTACAAGATAGGCACACAGTACAAAACCTTGATACAATTACATTTCTCTTTCCCTCCTCCCACTACTCTAAACCCATGGCCCATTCCTCTTGTTTATCTCTTGCCTTATCTGGCCTTGTGTGTAACAGTACAGGTTTTGCTTGGCCATTTTACCACATCCCTCTGTGGTCTATTGTTAGCGTATATCCTCCTTCACTGCCATCTGCTTCCTTGCTTGCTAAAGCAACATTTCCTCTCATTCTTCGTCCACACTGAGCCTTATGACCTCTTGATTGTGGTTTTTGTTTTTGCAGAAGCGGGAAACAGATGCTTATAACTGTTTGTACAAGCATATCTAAATTAACCTACACTCCCCTTCCTCTTTCATGATTCAGCTTTGTGATTTTCGCAGACAACATTTATAATTGCTCCTCACAATTTATATTCCATCACCAGGAAGAAAGGAAACAGACAGTCCTGTTTATTTATATTTTATTAAACAATTCACAGTTTATACAAACAATTTCATTTACAGCTGTATACAGAGAAACAGCAATTTTACAAGGGAGGGGAATGACAAAGCCAAGCCCCAAACCCTGACATTCAACCGGGGTTTTCAGGGAAATGAGGACAAACTTCAAATCCCAGTTTCAATCATTACAAAGAGTAACAATGACATTCATACATATGAGACAGTCCACTTATGTAAGAAACAGTGCATACAATACAGACCCTCAAAAAGCCACCAAGTCTCCCCCCCCCCCCCCACCCCCACCCCCACTCCAATCCCTCCCACCTTCCAGTCGCTCTAAGGCAGCCCGGCCCTTTGTACCATCTGGCTCTCGGTACGCCCCTACTTACCACTGGGCTCTCATCACCCCAATGCAACGTCCGGCCAGTGGACTATCCCGACACACCTTCCGGCACCTCTAGGACAGCCCGTCCCCTTCTCAGGGACGACAGCGTGCAGGGTAGCCCACAAGCCTTCCGGATCTCAGCCCGCCCCTATGCGCCTTCTGGCTCTTGACTGGTCTGAGACACCTTCCGACCACCTCTAGGACAGCCCATCCAGATTACCTCTTCTCAGGACAACAGCGCTCAGAATGTCCTACCTACTTACTGGCTCTAGGGGCAACTGGCATCAGGGTGGCCTACCCTCCCTCTGGTTCTCGGGGTGACAGCTTTCAGGACGACCCATGAATGTCCCAGCTCACAGTAAGGCCTGCCAGACCCAGGAACACACAAGACATGCAGGTGATAAGCTTAACAAGAAACACGATAGAGTTAATTGTGAACAAACAGAGTCCTTTCTGGTACACAGACACCAAATATAGAGTCTTCAAAAAAATAGAGTTCTCAGGAACAGAGTCCACTCCAGTTTACAACATGTGTTGTCAGAAATAGAGTCCACTGCTAAAAACAGGGTCTACAACCATGGGCAGAGTCCACTCCCAAAGACAGCAAATGCACATCCCACAGCACACAGGTGTTCAGTCCCCAAGGAGTCCTGGCACACCCTTGGAGAGTCAGGCCCACTCACAGGAACACAGTACATTGTAAAGGTGGTTAATTCACAGGGGTTTTGGTCCACTCCTGAAGGGAAGGTCTTCTCCCAAACTCCAGGATACAGCAAGTGCTCACCTCCCAGCATACACACAGATGTTCAATCTTCAGAGGCCCAGTCTCAGGGCTAGGCCTCCCCACAGGAACAGCTCCTCTGATAAAATGTATGTCTTCCACAAGGGCTCAGTCCAAACACCAAAAACAATGAGGGCACATACAAAAAACAAAGGAAACTAGTGTCTAAGGGCTAAGCCCTACCACAAAATTAACATTGTCCTTTTCTCAAAAGTGAAGAAAAGAATAACACACAGACTGTAACCAGCCAGTGAAACAACAATCGCCTAATGAGAACTGAGTTACACCTGAAACACATTATGTACATCAGGAGTTTAACAATCAGTCCTCCCTAAAGGAATGCCAGTTAACAAACTGGCTAAATAATTCAGCCAGTTCAGGAATCAGGTTCCCCCCACACAAAAAACAAGCAGAAACCAACAGTAACACACTGACTGTGACCCAGCCAGCACAGAGTCAGTCCCCAAAATTGAGAAGACCGCTGAATCTCCTGTTTATAAATTTTATCAAACAGTTACAAATTAGTTTACAAAAACAGTTAACATTTACAACAGTAGACAAGAGATAGCAATTTTATAAGGGAGAGGATCAATCCCCCTTTTTTTATATTTTATTAAACAATACAAAAAAGAGGTTACAACACAACAGTTAACATTTACACCTGTTTACAACAGCAATTTTACAAGGGAGAGGAGCAGCACAGCTAGGCCCCAAACCCTACTGTTCAACCAGTTTACAGGGAATTGAGGACAAACCACAAATCCCAGTTTCAAATATAGAAAGACAGCAACAATGACATTTGTGCTTAAGACAATCCTGTTACATTAAAAAGTGCAGACAATACAGACCCAGCATACTCCCGTCCCTCCCACCTTCCGATCACTCTAAGGCAGCCCGCCCCTACGCGCCTTCCGGCTCTCGGTCCGCCTTGACACACCTTTCAATCACCTCTAGGACTGTCTGCCCCAGTACCAACCTGGGGTGACAGCGCTGAGGATGGCTGCACACCTTCTAGCTCTCGGTCTGCCCCTACGTACCATTGGGCTCTCACCCACCCCGATCTGGCCAGTGGCCTATCCTGGCACACTTTTCGGCCACCTCTAGGACAGCCTGTCCCCTTCCCTGGGATGACAGCGTGCAGGGCAGCCCACAAGCCTTCTGGATCTCAGCCCGCCCCTACGCGCTTTCTGGCTCTCGGCTGCTCTGACACAGCTTTCGACCACCTCTAGGACAGCCCGTCCCGATTACCCCTTTTCAGGATGAGTGTTCAGAACGGTCTACCCACCATCTAGCTCTCGGGGAGACTGTCATCAGGGTGGCCTACCCACCATCCGGCTTTCGGGACAGCCTACCAACCTTCAGGTTCACAGGATGGCCTACCCACTCGCCAGCTCTCGGGGCGACAGCTTTCAGGACGACCCAGGAGCCTCCCAGCTCACAGTAAGACCTGCCAGACCCAGGGACATGCAAGACAGTGCAGGTGATAAGCCCAACAAACCATATGACAGTTAATTACCAACAAACAGAATCCTTTCTAGTCCAGAGTCCATTAGTACAGACATTTTTCTTCAAAATGTAGAGCACATTTCCAGGCCTGAGGGGTGGAGAGAGTGCCATACAAGGCCTTGATGAGGCCACATCAGAATCAGTCTGTACATTTTTCTCTCATTTAAAACATAAAATAATTACATTGACAGCAAGTTTCACCTGCCTTTTTCCTGGGATGAAGGGTTTATCTTATGCAGGAAGGTTGAACAAATTGGCTTTTACACATTTAAGTTTGGATATCTGAGAGATACTTTTGAAATGTATAAGTTTCTCTGAGGGGACATGATAAGGTGGTTGATGGGACATTGCTTTCTCTTGTAGGTTTGACAAGATATTCTGTAGAATAACATATCGTCAGAGTCCTGCAGCACCGAAACATACCCTTTCGTCCAACTCATCCATGCCAACCAGGTATCCTAATTGGAACTAGTCCCATTATCCTGTGTTTGGTCCATATCCCTCTAAACTTGTCGTATTTATGTCGTCTGTTAAATCTTGAGATGGTACCCACTACAACGATTCTTTTTGGCAACTTGCTCCGTATTTGCACCACCCTCAGGTCTCACCTTAAACCTATGCCCTCTGGGTTTGGCCTCCCCAATCCTGGGGCTATTCACTTTTATTGATTTCCCCCACAATTTTACAAACCTCTATATGGTCACCCTTTATCCTCCAATACTCCAGTGAGAAAAGTCCTACCTATCTAGCCTCTGCTTATAACTAAAACCTTGCAGTCCTGGCAACATCTTTGTAAATCTATTCTGCATCCTTTGCAGTTTAACAATATCCTTCCAACAGCAGGGCGATCACTCCAAAAGTGACCTCACCAATGCCTTGCAGAATTATTTTCCCCTGAGAGGGTTGTTGCACTGTGTAAATCTCTTCTGTACGAAGTTGTGAAGGCTGAGTTGATGAAGTTATGAAAGGGTGAGCAAGGTGACCTTTTTTTAAAAAAAAGATAAGGACCCCGGGGCAACTAATAGAAATGTGGGATTGAAATTGCAACCAGAAGAGCAGTGATCTTCTTGAATGGTGGAGCAGACTTGAAGGGACGAATGGCTGACTTTTGCTATGATATTGGTGGAGACAGGTTATGCCTTAGTTCAAGTAAAGATTAGGGAGTTTTCTGACCACTCAGCTAAGGAAAGGACTTTGGTGTCCCTCCTGATAACATGAACCTTGAAGTTAATCTCCCTCTGCGCCAGTCACAGAATTAAAGAATTCTTGCGGAAGGATGCCATTCAGCCCATCATGTCTGTAATTATTCCACATCTAGTACCAATTTCCTGCATTTCCACACTCAACTCTGGCAACATCCTTGTAAATCTTTTCTGAACCTTTTCAAGTTTCACAACATCCTTCCTATAGCAGTAAGACCAGAACTGCATGCTGTATTCCAGAAATTGCCAAACCAATGTCCTGTTCAGCCACATGTCCTCCCAACTCCTACACACAATGCACTGACCAATAATGCAAGCGTGGCAAACGCCTTCTTCACTAACCTGTCTATCTGCGACTCCATTTTCAAGAAACTATGAATTTGCAGTCCAAGATCTCTTGTTTCATCATCACTCCCCAGACTTTACCATGATGTGTATTATTCCTGCCCTGATTTGCTAAACCAAAATGGAAGACCTCACATTTATCGACATTAAACTCCATCTGGCACTCCTCGGCCTATTAGCCCATCTGATCAAGATCCCGTTGTACTCTGATGTTGATTCGAAATATTACTCTGGATGTAGGTTTGCTCGTTGAGCTGGAAAGTTCATTTTCAGATGTTTTGTCACCATACTAGGCAACATCTTCAGTGAACCTTCCAGCTCAGCGAGCAAACCTACATCTAGAACCTCAACCTGAGCTACAAACCTTCTCAATCCTTGCTGATATATTACTGTCATGTATAATCGAGTTACAGTAAAAAATGTTGTCTTATGTGCTTTACAGACAGATATTGATATGTTAAGTTGGCAAAAATGTTGGCAAATGGAGTGCAATGTGGGAAAATGTGAAGTTGTTCATTTGGAAGGGAAATCAAAAGAATA
Organism: Chiloscyllium plagiosum; assembly: GCF_037043375.1. Classification (NCBI taxonomy): domain Eukaryota; kingdom Metazoa; phylum Chordata; class Chondrichthyes; order Orectolobiformes; family Hemiscylliidae; genus Chiloscyllium; species Chiloscyllium plagiosum. The sequence goes on along the minus strand of NW_028270185.1, from coordinate 31,149,758 downwards.
GAATATTATTTAAATGGAGAAAGCTTCAGAAAGCTGCAACACAAAGGGACTTGGGGGAAGTAGTGAATGAAACATGGAAAGCTTGTACACGGGGGCAGCGGGTAATTGGGAAGACGAATGGAATATTGGATGAAAACAGAAATTTCTGGAGAGACTCAGCAGGTCGGATAGCATTCATGGAGTGAAAACAGAGTCAATGTTTTGAGTCTGTGACCTTTCTTCAGAACTGAAGTGGAATGTTTGCCCTTATTTGAAGGGGGGTTGCAATATAAAAGTCAGGAAGTCTTACTGCAACTGTGCAAGGTGCTTGTGAGAGCACATCTGGAGTACTGTGAGTACTTTTGGACACCTTATTTAAGAAAACATGTTGTTTCACTGGAGGAAGTTAAGAGAATATTCACTAGGATGGCCCCCATTATGGAGGGATTGTCTTAAAAACAAAAGGCTAAACAGGATTCTACTCACTGGAGTTTAGAAGAATGAGAGGTGACCTCATTGAAATGGACAGGATTAAGGGGCTTGACTGGGTAAATGCTGAAAGGATGATTCTCCTCATGGGAGAGTCCAGGACCGGGGGGGGGGGGGGGGGTATTGTCTCAGAATAAAGGGGCACCAGTTTAAGACTGAGATGAGGTGGAATTTCCTCTCTCAGAAGGTTGTGAATCTTTGGAATTCCTTGCCACAGAGAGTTGTCCTTGTATATATTTAAGGCTCAGATGGATAGATTTTTGCTCAGTTGGGGAATTAAGCGTTACAGGGACAGGGCAAGAACATGGACTTGAGGAATGTTGAATCAGCCACGATCCTAGTGAAGCTGGCTTGAGGGACCAAATGGCCGACTCCTGTCCCGACTTGTTAATGGTCTTACATTTACTGATGAAACTGTTCAAATGGGTTATCGCACAACTCTGGAGCAGAAGCGACTTGAACCTGGGTCTCCGAGGCTCACACTACATGGATCCTAGTTTACTTTATATCATGCACTTGACATTGATGCTGGTAGTTATGACTGCAATTCGCAGCCTTAGATCAAATTAATGAAGCGAAGCCAGTGCAGGTTTTCAAAAGATAAGTCTCCAACCTCGCATCATGCATTGATGAAGTAGCTGAGAATTTGAATGCAGAGAATGTTGTCTGAACTGGATTCAATGAAGTGTTTCACTAGGCACTAGATAAAAATGGCTGGACAACAAAATTGACAACACAAGCCCTGATTCTTGGATTTTGATTTGGACGAGAGCTTGGTAGGTTGGTAGGTGGGAATGATGGGTAGCGGGGACATTTTAAACATCAAGACCCGGAGCAGGAGAAAATGATTTGGCCCGACATGAGGCCCACCATACTATATGATCCTGGCTAATCCTTTATCTCAATGCCATACTAAGACTTTCTCCCATGCCTTTGATGCTTTTGAAACGTAAATATTTGTTAATCGTATTCTTGGATATATTCAATGACTCAAACTCCACAGCTTTCTGTGGTACAGAATTCCATAACTTCACTATCCTATAAGTTAAGAAATGTTTCTGCATCTCAGCCCTAAATAGACGACTGCTTTTATTCAATATGTCAGTGATATCAATCTTGGAGTATGTGGCAAAATGCCCATATTCAGGGCAATGATAAACCTGGAGGATTGGCAAATGGTGAGGATGATGTGAATTGTCCAGAGTCACCACAGTGAACAGACAGCATCCAGTCAGAGGGGAATACAGAAGAGTGTAAGGTGATATGTTTTGGAGAAGGATGTGGAGAGGTAATAGAAATGTAATGGCACAATCGTAAAGAGTGCGCAAGATTAGAGGGATCTAGCAATAAACATTCATCAACATTAGAAGATGAAGGAGGCCGTAAGAGGGTAGAAAAGCAGAAGGCTTAATAAATAGAGGCATTGATGCCAATAAATGGTTGAGTTATGCTGCAAGTCAAATTGGTTTAGCCCCAGTTGGATTGTTGTGGTCATTTCCGGTGACTATAAAACGATGTGAGGGCCCTCAGGACAGGGAGAAGAGGTGACTTCGCGGAATGGTGTTAGGGTTTAAGTTGGATGGCTCAGTTGGAAAGGTCAACAATGCTCCCATTGGAACAAAGGAGATTGGGGTGAGGTTTATTCAATGGGTATAAGGTGAGCACTCGGTAATGAAGACAAGGAAATATACTTCACTGTTCACCGATTGTACAAATGCAATGGAATGCAGATGTAAGATTTTGGGTTAGAGGCATGGTGAGGAGATCTGAGGAATTGAAATGCAAATGAAGCCTGAACTACATTTGTATGAGATGATGGCAAGTTCCGATGTAAGTTGGATGAAAAAAAAGAGATCTGTTCCCATACATACAAGGAACAAGAGTAGGCCATTAGCCCTTTTGATCCTGTTCCACCATCTACATTCCTGCATACCATCGATAATCTATCCTCTCCTTGGTAACCAAGGATCCATATCTCCCATGCATGATGCCACAAGTACCGAGGATAAAAGATATCTTTTGACACAATGTGAATAAAGTGTCGTGTCTTGCGGAAGGGGTGGCACGGTGGCTCAGTGGTTAGCACTGTTGCCTCACAGCGCCAAAGACCTGGGTTCGATTCCAGCCTTGGGCGACTGTCTGTGTGGAGTTTGCACATTCTCCCCACGTCTGCGTGGGTTTCCTCCGAGTACTCTGGTTTCCTGCCACAGTCCAAAGATGTGCAGGTTAGGTGAATTTGTCGTGCTAAATTGCTCATCGTGTTAGGTGCATTAGTCAGGGGTAAAAATTGGGTAGGGTAATGGATGTGGATGGTTGCTCTTCAGAGGATTGGTGTGGACCTGTTGGGCCAAATGGCCTGTTTCCATACTGTAGAGAATCTAATGTGTGGTGTTCTTCACTCTGAGGGAGGAGCTTTGGATTCAAGTCCTACTCCAGGAGCTGATGGCCATAGGAAGGTGTCTTCATTGCTATTGTGAGACACTCAAGGGTATGGGCCAAGTGCTGCAAAATGGGATGAGAATAGCTCGGAGCTTGTCTTTTTGACCAGTGCAGACACAATGGGCTGAAGGGCAACTTATTATTTTGGTGCTCTAAACCTCAATAACCAGAGAGCATGGAGTCATAGCATCATACAGTATGGAACAGACCCTTCAGTTCAACCTGTCTGCGCTGACCAGTCATCCCGATCTGACTGAGTCCCATTTGCCAGCCTTTGGCACATATCTCTCTAACCTATTCCTAGTCATGTACACATCTAGATGCCTTTTAAATATTGTCATTGTACCAGCTGCCTCCACCACCTCATTCCAAGCACACATCACCCATTGCATGAAAAAGTAACCCCTCAGGTCTTTCCCCTCTCACCTTATACTTATGTTTCTAGTTTTGGACTCCCCCACCCTCCGGAAAAGACATTTGGCTATACAGCTGACGGGGAAGGAATCAAAATGGGGCAAGAACAGAAAAGGAGGTCAGCTAAACTATTCTGATCAGCAACAGAAGAGTGCAGCCAAGCACGTACGTACGCGAGCTAGCTTACTGAAACTGGCTCCAGTTAAGTGAGAAGACAGGAAGACCTAAACAACACTCAACAGGTGTTGTAGAAGTTTAAGATCAATGATCTAATGCTAAACGTCACGTACCTAGATCAGGATCAGATTGATCAGTTGTGTTGCTAAGGCTTGGAATCAAAATGTAATTCGTGAAAGGGGAACGCCGATTTGTGTGTAAAAGTGTGATTGCAACTGCCTGTTTCAGACTCTCCACGCAAGGGTTGGCTTTGACCCGGCTGGTTGAGTCTTCTTGCATGTATGTGATAAAGGAAGCTGTGTGAAGTGTATTATCATCCGGCTGATCATTTCAACATCTATCCATGCTCCTCCAGATTTTATGAACTTCTGTAAGGGTACCCCTCAGCATTCGACACTCCAGGGAAAATAGCCCCAGCCTATTCAACCTTTTACTGTAGCTCAAACCCTCCAATCTTGGCAACATCCTGGTCAATCTTTTCTGCACCCTCTCAAGTTTAACAACATCCTTTCTTTCGAAGGGCGACCAGAATTGTATGCAGTATTTTAAAAATGGCCTCACCAATGTCCTCAACAGACAATAGATCACATTTGGTAATGGCAAAGGCATATCAGAGATAGTCAAAGATATTCCTACTTATAGACAATAGGTGCAGGAGTAGGCCATTCGGCCCTTCCAGCCAGCACCACCATTCACTATGAACATGGTTAATCATCCACAATCAGTATCTTGTTCCTGCCTTATCCCCATAACCGTTGATTCCACTATCTTTCAGAGCTCTATCCATCTCTGTTACAGCTGCAACAATTCATCCCAACTCCTATATTCAATGCACTGACCAATGAAGGTAAAGGTATCAAACACCTACTTCACCACCCTGTCTATCTGCAGTGCAACTTTCAAAGAACTATATCCCTGCACACCATGTTCTTCTCTCTAAGGCAAAAGCTCTGTGTTCAAGTCCCACTCCAGGAGTTGATGACCACAGGAAAGTGTCTCCATTGCACTGGTGAGGCATGAAAGGTGATGTTTCCCAGTGCTGGAAAATGAGACTGGAGTAGCAAGGAGCCTGTCTTGCCAGCGCAGTCACGATGGGCTCAAGGATCTATTTTCGGTGCTCTCAACCTTTATGACCAGAGGGCACAGTTTGAAGTGTATTTTTGGAGCCAGATCCACTGGGAAAGCTTGAGGATAAGTTTTATATTTGCTCAGCGAATGAACATTGGGAGATGGTTTGGGAGGCAGGAATATGGGGAAATTAGCAGGTGACTGGCACTAGGCAATGGGAGTGAGAAAGGCCTGAGGGGCTGAATGGCCTTGTTCTCCACTGTAAGGTGAGTAACTGAGAGAAGGAGTGTGCATGGATCTTGCTGGAGCTGGGGGCGAGGAGAGTGCAGAGGAGTTGGAGAGGGAAAAGGCCATAGGCCACGTTGAAAAGCTATCATTTCTACTTTCTCGTCTCTCTCACTCTCTTGCGCTTACCTTTTAGAAACGTTGGCAATACCACCACGATACCCTCGACCAAGTCGTCTTGACGGTGCAACTGAAAGACGAGCCAAACATCAGCACCTCCATCTTCGTGGGCAGCGCCTACTTCATGGCCTCCAGAGAGTTTGTCGGCCATGTGTCTGACAGTGCCAAGATCCAGGCCTTCCTCAAGTGGTCGGAGGATACCTACTCCTGACGAGCATGTGTGGGCTACTCTGCACAGAATGCCCAATGTACCTGGCTCCATCCCGTACACCCAAGGAGCCACCAGGACACTTGGCCGGGCAGTAAAGTGGTCCTTTGAGGCTGGTGACGTTGCGAGGGGTGCCCTATACCCTCCCTGCACGGGAAGGTATCGCCACTTGGTTTGTGTGTATGGGGCAGGAGATCTACATTGGGTGGTCCGTCAGAGATGTTTCTTTGTTAAGTTTGACCCCAACATGGACAACATGGCAGTACAGTGCATGGAGGAATATCTCCGAAACAGGACACTTGGTAAAACTGGGGCTGTGTTGGAGGTTGGGACAGAGTAAATCTCGGTTAGGGGTGGTGGATGAGACATCGGTAACACAGAGTCTGGGCACTGTGAAACTGGGCACTGTGAGACTGTATACTATAACACTGGCTGCTATGGAGGCCAGGCATTGTGAAACTGCATGCTGTAACATGGCCACTGTAGCACTAGGCAGTGTGAGGCTGGGCACTATAGTGTTGGGCACTGTGGAGATTGGATACCTTAATACTATCCACTGTAACACTGGGCACTGTGAGACTTAGCACTGTAACATTAGTTACTGTGAGAGTCAAAATGTGTGGTGCTGGAAAAGTACAGCAGGCCAGGCAGCACCCGAGGAGCAGGAGAGAACCGATGTTTCAGGTATAAGCCCTTCATCAGGAATGTGGGGGAGTTAAGGGGGTTGAGAGATAAATAGAGTGAGGGTGAGGCTTTTGGGGAACGTAGCTGGGAAGGTGCTCAGTAAATCCAGTTGGGGGTGTGATTGTGATTGGTCGGTACGGAAGGTCGAACATATAGTTTCGAAGGAAGATGGACAGGTCAAGAGGGGAGAGCCGACTTGGAGGGTTGGATCTGGGATGAGTTGGGGGGAGAGGAGAGATTTGGAAACTAGTGACGTCAATGTTGATGCCATGTGGTTGAGTGTCCCAAGGCAGAAGATGAGGTGTTCTTCCTCCAGTCGTCGGATAGCTTGGATTTGGTGGTGCAGGAAGTGTCATTGTGTTGAAGTGGTTTGCCACAGGTCAATGGGGTTGTTTATGCCCAGTCTCACAGGGACACATCCACCAATAATACTCAAAACTGCACGAGTGGGCACTGCATTACTGGAACACTGCACGAGTGGGCACTGCATTACTGGAACACTGCATGAGTGGCCATGTACAGCTGGACACTGCAAGACCAGTGTTGTGACCATCACTATTTTTAAAATTTTTCTCATTTTGGTTTGGAACTGAGTCCAAATTGAGAATTGAACTTTAAACAGTGGCTAGTTCTTCTTTAAAAAAACTGGAGAGACAAAAGATTGATGTTTGCTGTTAGGATCTGGCCAGGAAAGGTAATTCAGGTGAATTACTTCTCTCTGAACACAGCAGACATTTCAGCACCGAGATGTAGTTATGCTCAGGGACTGACAGCTGGATGGATATTGAATGGGTCAGTCAGTAAGAGGAATGCTGCCAGGCAGGTAACCACAGAGAATGGTGAGAAAAAAGCAAAAACCATGAGTGACCTATCTCTGACTGGATTTTGGGCTTGGTGGAAGTGCTTGTTTGGAAGCTGCTGGACTGGTCTAGTCTTCATTTTGGTTTGACTTTGTCGAGTTATTTCCCCAGTTGTTAACTTGTCAAAAGGTCAGAGATGAGAATGTGAGTCTTCGGGAATGAGTGTTAGTCTCCACAGGTCTGCAGAATTTGTTCACATTGACTAGTGACTTTAAGTTCAAACATGGTGTACAGTTCTTGTGTCTGTGATACAACCCAGCATCAAAGGATTTCATGATGGCCTACTATTTATCATTGAAACTGTTATCAACTGGCAGATTAAAATTTTTGAACAAGTTTATCTCTTAACTGTCTGCGAATTGGAGGGGTGCATGGGGTTATGATCATCTGTGTTCTGCTAAAGTGACATAAACAGAAATGAACAATTTATTAAGTTATAAACTTGATATCCAAGATCTGTTATTTGTAAATTCTGATTGGGAACAATTGAACGATTTTGAGGATCATTGAATGGTTGAATGTCACTGTGTTGCAAATCCAGTGATTGGGAGGCTGGTTTTGGTTCAGCTTCATTTTCCTGTCATTCCAGACACCATATCTCCAGGCACAATAACTCTGGACATTATCACTCCCTGTGTGACACTATCACTCTGGTTACAACACTGTCACTCTAAATACTGTGTGATCAGACTGTGACACTGGACAGTGTAATGCTGGACATTGCGATGTCAGATGTTTTAACTATAGACACTAACACCGGAAATAGTGACACTGGATGTCATTTGGATGCAGATAGAAATGAAAACAGTCAAAAAGAAAACAAATGAGATAGAATCTACTTGTCGAAATGGGAACTAAATGGGACTGAGTGAGAATGATTATGGCTGTTTAATGAACAGAAATCAGAACACTGCAATGATGTCCACATCTAATTGAGGGTCTCAGGTTGGTTTGTATAAAGAATACGCAGGAGTGAGTTTCAGACCGGAATCTAATCGAGGGGTTCACGGTGGTTTCTATACAAATGACGGAAGCTGACCTTTGTGTTCGAATGTCCCGTGTTAGTCTAACATCCAGGGATTGTTTAATGGAGCTTGCTTCATACTTCAAAGACTCAGACATCTCCATTTTATCCGTCTCCCCAAAATTGACAGGGCAATGACAGCAGAAGATATACAAAGAGAAATGTTGCCTCTGTAATACCACATGTAATGCCATCTGTGTGCATCCAGGGTAGGAACAATCCTGGGATTGATAAGAGTACATCTCCTTCCACTCCATCCTCATCAAACACTCCCAGGACAGAGACAGAATGGTGTTAGGCACAGAGGAAGAACTCACCTCGACATTGTTCCCATCACTGTTCCTTTGGCCATGGGTTTGAAATGCCATCCCCACACTGTCATTGACTATAGATCTGTCTCTGAATTTTGTGTCATCATTTAGGGATGTATTCAGCCCAGTGAGCGCTCACAGCTCTCTCTCCCTCATAGGCATAGACAGTGTGTCTGTCTCTCCTCTTCTGTCTCACCATTTCTCTCCTGTTTCTCTCTCTCTCTCTCTCTCGTTGCATCTCATTTCTCTGCCTCCCTCTCTCATCTCTGCTTTCTGTAGGTTCATGACACCATTGCGATTTTAAGAGAGACTGTACCATGAATGTCCGGTGTTTGCTGTGTCCTGGAGGGTGGAGGACTAGCTGGTGGGCAGTAAACAAGATCATTTCCAGCTTGGTGAGCTAGTACCACCCCAGCCTCAAATTTATCTGGACCGAGTCAGACTCCTCCCTCCCCTTCCTGGACCTTTCCATTTCTATCTCAGGCGACCGACTCAGCACAGACATTTACTACAAACCAACGGAACGACTCCCACAGCTACCTAGATTACACCTCCTCCCACCCTGCCCCCTGTAAAAACGCCATCTCATATTCCCAATTCCTTCGCCTCCGCCGGATTTGCTCCCAAGAGGACCAATTCCACTACCGAACAGCCCAAATGGCCTCCTTCTTCAAAGACCGCAATTTCCCCTCCGATGTAGTCGACAATGCTCTCCACCGCATCTCCTCCACTTCCCGCTCCTCCGCCCTTGAGCCCCGCCCCTCCAACCGCCACCAGGAGAGAACCCCACTGATCCTCACCTTCCACCCCACCAACCTCCGGATACATCGTATCATCTTCAGTCATTTCTGCCACCTCCAAACAGACCCCACCACCAGGGATATATTTCCCTCCCCACCCCATCAGCATTCCGGAGAGACCACTCTCTCTGCGACTCCCTCGTCAGATCCACAACCCCCACCAGCCCAACCTCCACTCCCGGCACCTTCCCCTGCAACCACAAGAAGTGCAAAACTTGTGCCCACACCTACCCCCTCACCTCCCTCCAAGGCGCCAATGGATCCTTCCATATCTGTTGAAAATTCACCTGCACCTCCACACACCATTTACTGTATCTGCTGCACCCGATGTGGTCTCCTCTACATTGGGGAGACAGGCCGCCTACTTGTGGAAGATTTCAGGGAACACCCGCACGAACCAACCCAACCACCCCGTGACGAACACTTTAACTCCCGCTCCCACTCCGCCAAGGACATGCAGGCCCTTGGCCTTCTCTATCGTCAGACCCTGGCCACATGACACCTGGAGGAAGAGCGCCTCATCTTTCGCCTAGGAACCCTCCAACCACACGGGATGAATGTAGATTTCTCCAGCTTCCTCATTTCCCTCCCCGCACCTTATCTCAGTCCCAAACCCCGGATTCAGCACCGCCCTCTAGACCTGCAATCTTCTTTCCGACCGCTCCGCCCCCACCCCTTCTCTGACCTATCACCCTCACCTCCTTCCACCTATCGTATTGCCAGTACCTACCCCCCTCCCTTTTATCTCAACCCGCTTGGCACACTAGCTTCATTCCTGAAGAAGGGCTTATGCCCGAAACGTTGATTCTTCTGCCCCTCAGATGCTGCCTGGCCTGCATGCTTTTCCAGCACCACACTTTTCAACTCTGGTCTCCAGCATCTGCAGTCCTCACTTTCTCCGAGTTAGTACCCAGTGGGGCTGCCTGAAGGGTTACTGCTAAAGACACAGACACTTTCAATTGATAGCAATGAGTAGCTGAAGGGAACAATTGTAATGTTTCCAGGTTCACTGAAAAGAACTACAGTTGGTGGGAGAGAAAGCTGTGGGGATGACCAAAGATACGGGCAACTTTACTGACTGAGGAAGGAATTAGCTGATGGAATATAATGTGCAGCAGATATTTCCAAGCTAACTTAGTGACTGATTAAAATTCCCATTCCTTGCCCAGTCCATCCTTCTACACCCAAAGGTGATTTGTCCCTGTGGGACAGCAGTGTAGGTCAAACTGCGGGAAATGAAGACGGGTACTGTGAAGAGTTCCCAGTCTGAGCCACAACATGAAGAGCACAAGGATTGAGATGATTATTCTGTCCTGGAAGTTGAATGAGTTTTGGAAACAGGGTCCCTGTGATTGAAAACAGTATAAACCTGGCAACATCCAGAACCGAAGTAAGGTGTCAGAGGAATCACAGGTGGAAGTGGGAAGGACTGGGCAAGGGCAGAAAAAAATCGAGTCAATGTTCTGGGGACATGAGTTTGAATCCTACAGTGGCAGATGGTGGGAATTGAATTCAAATTCAGGGGAAAAGGAAGGAGTCTTCCCCATTAGAACATTGTTGTGAACATAGTCTGATACACGAATGTGCTTTAGGTAAGGAAATTTGCCATTTGACCTGGTCTAGCTCACATGTGTCTCCAGACCCACAGCAATGTGCTTGACCTTTAACTACCTTCTAGGCAATTGGGGATGGAAAATTATGCTGGCCCAACAAATTAAATAAAGTTCTCCAGCTCTGGTACCGTCCTGGTAATCTTCCTGTGCCAACCCTCCAAGATTGATGAATTCTTTGGCAATGCAGTTCAGTTCAGTTCCCAGTTCAACATTTAGCTCAATTTTTCTGATTGAGCTCTAATTTTTAATGTTTGCTTTAATGATTAATTGCATTAGGTACTTATCTCTGATCGTCACTCAACTTGTCAAAGATCATAGAGGAGATGCTGGAGATCAGAGCCGAAAATGTGTTGCTGGAAAAGCGAAGCAGGTAAGGCAGCATCCAAGGAGCAGGAGAATCGACGTTTCGGGCATAAGCCCTTCTTCAGGAAGCCGGGCTTATGCCCGAAACGTCGATTCTCCTGCTCTTTGGATGCTGCCTGACGTGCTGCGCTTTTCCAACAACACATTTTCAGCAAAGATCATAGAATCCCTACACTGCAGAGAGAGACTATTTGGCCCACTGAGTTCGCATCGACCCTCCACAACCCAGGCCCTGGTCATGACACAGGCTGCTTCAGGCACAGCCAACTCCATTTTCACCTGTAGCTCCATGGTCAGCTTGTCTTTCTCCCTGCCTCACAATTATTCATCCCTTTGTCTGCCAGACTGCTCTTCTCTCTCTCTTTCTGGGCTCCATCTATTGGAGGAGTGGGACACAAGTAAGTTGTTCACTCTGAATGGTTCCCTTCAGGCGAGTTTCAGGTCTAGTCTGGTTGACCATCTCCTCACGAATTGACGAATTTGGTCCCCAGTGTTGCTACTGCGAATCTGATGCTCCCCAGTCAGAATCTGTTCTCCGTCCTTGCCATTTGAAGCACGTCTTTGAGGTGGTGTTTAAAGGGCAATCAACATTTAGGAGTGAAGTGATGTAATAATCAGCAAAAACAACCTAGACCATGTCTGTCTTGCTACCAGTTGTTAGGAAGAAGTACTTTACTCTGTTCATTGTGTGTGTTGCCAATTTCAATGTCGAAGCTGAAACCAAATAGCATTACTGTTTTTATTGCTCACTCATGTCTGAAACATACATCTTTAACCATGCATTAATGATCAGTCAGAACTCTAATGTCTTCTGAATACACTTCTGGGCCAGACCAGGTAAGAATCCCAGATTCCCTTTGGTGAAGGACATGAGTGAAGCAGATGTGTATTTATAGCAATTGGTGTTTGGTTCTGCAATGGGACTATGAAACTAACTTTCAATTCCAGATGCATTAATTATTCGAGATTAAATTCTGCCAATTGCTGGTATTTGTATTCTGGGTCACTGCATTACAAGTCCAGTGAGGTTCCCCCAGTCCAACTACATCACAATTTACATTATTCCCCAAATATCAACACCTTAGTTTCCTACAGCACTGTCTGTGTGTGCAGCAGTTCATTTGATTCGCTCTCCCCCACCACTTACACCCATTTGTTACTGTGTAGCTGCTACAGTTTGATCTCAAAATGTGTGCATTTCAGTTGGAAAAATACAAATGATTGTGTAATTTTAACTTTGTTGGTTGGTTATTAATCATTTATTTCATTCTTAGATTATGGAGTAATCAGTTCATTTCAGATGGAAAGAGGTTGCTCTGAGCACTGAGAGAATGCAGGGCTGGTGTCTGAGTATTTGTGTGATCAAAGGATCAAGAAGTTGCCAACTATTTGGACTCGATATTACAGTGTGGTGTATTTCGCTCACCTCTATAAAGGATAAAGCAAAACACATGAGACATTACACTGACTCAAGAAAAGCAATTCCTGAAATAAAAAAAGAAGTGATGTGGAGTCTTCCTTGTTTCAACAAGATTCAGTGGAAAATTTCAGTAGCAGCTGGTGAGCGTTGGGGTGTGGGTGATAGTCACTGTCAAGCAGAGGGAGATGGAGCTGTGATTGTGAAGGTTTTATGGAATCCTAGAGGTCTACAGCATGGAAACGGGCTTTTCGCCCCAATTGGACGATGCCACTCAGTTTTCACCGTTAAATAGTTCCATTTGCCTGTGTTTGGCCCATATATCCCCCCAGTTGTCCCTCACTCCCAGAAAATATGGATAAAGAGGACTCAGTAATAGCAGTGCCACTGAATTTCATGTTAAAATGGTGAAACTTAACAATAAATCTCTAAACAGAAAATAATCCTTCATGTCGAGGAAACAACAGTAATGAGGTGAGGTGATGTAATGCACATGGGCAGGACAAACAAGACAAGGAAATACACGATGAACAATAGGACCATGGGAAACATTGACAATTAGAGAGATTTGGGGTAAATGTACACCAGTCTCTGAAGGTAGATAAAGAATGGAGATAATATACTTGCTTTTATTAGCCTGATATCTTGTTTCTGTCGTTGGGATTTTCACTTGCGATCTCTTCCTCCCTTGAACTCTTTCTCTCCTTCCCTCCCTCTGACTGTCACTATCTCATTCTCTGTCTGTTGGTTCTTCTCTTTTTCTCTCAATGCATTTTTTCTCCCTCTTTCTCCCTGGGCCCTTTGCTCTGTCCCAGTGGCAGGGAAGGGGGATTGGGAAGATTTGGACTTACTGCCACAAGTTGCTGTACAGTTAATGCAGTAGGATACACATTTCCCCCGTCTCTCCCAGGTTTTACCCTCACTATTGTCCAAACCGGGCTGGGGGGGTGGAGGGATGAGTGAAAGGGGCATAAAGTACCTTTCTCATTGAGTGTGTGATTGGTTGGCTGCAGACTGGAATCTTGCTGTGCATTACAGCAGTCAAAAGACCAGTTAGTCTCTGAACATACTCACCATGTCCTTCAGCCCAGGGGTTGTGAGTTTGCGAGGGGAGGTGGAGTAGCCATGCCCCTGAGTTCTTGAGCAGAGGAATGGGAAGCAAGGAGGTGGTGAGAGAGAGCCAGGGACAGGGGGAGTGTTTGACGGGGATTGAGAGGGGAAGGGGCTGTTGTCGGAGAGAGAGAGATGGAGGGGTCAGAGGACAAAGAGGCAGAGTATGACACAGGGTGGAAGAGCGGTCTCCCCAGGTAGGGGAGTAATAATGCCATTCAGGGCAAGGCCTGGGTAGCTGGACAGCACCAGGATTATTTAATGGGGGGTGTGGGGGGAAGATTGGGGATTGTTGGTGGTTGTGGTGGTAGGGAGGCACGATGGGCTGAAAGGATTATCTATGTGATGTGAAGCTTCCATAATTCTGGGACTGGGATCTTGCTGTGCACAAAAGCAGTCAGTTACAGGCCAGTTAGTCCAGACAAACTCATTAATCTCTACGCTAGGGAGTGGGGCTCAGCATGATATGGGGGACAGCAAAATATTTGTGAGGGTACACATTTGGTGAGGAGTATATTTGGGAGGGCAAAATAATTGGGAAAGGGCAAATATTTGGGAGCGGAGTACATTGGGAACAGAATAGGAGGATGCAATATTGTGTGGGCACTTTCAGATCTAAGAGAAAAAGACAGGGTGAGAGAGAATGAGAGAGAAAGACAGAGGGAATAAGTGACAGAGAGAAGAGAGGAAGAGTGAGGATGAAGAAACAAGAACAGACAGTGAACAGAGAGATTGAGGAGGAGAGCAAGCGAAGAACAGAGACAGAAAGTGCTAAAGAATCTCAGAGAGGGAGAGAGAGAGAGAAGGGCAGAGAGAGGGAGAGAGAGAGAGACAGAGAGAGAGAGAGATAGATGGAAATGGAGACAGAGAGAAAGAGAAGTACAGTGAGAGGGAGATAGAACACTCCACAATATGGATGAGCAAGTGATCAAGCATCGAGTCCCTCCATCGTGTACAGGACTGAACATCCTGACAATCGGAACCATGAATGTATTCAGAAATGAATCCAATCACCATGTACCAAGTTGTATGCCCACCGTAATCAGAAGAACTTCAACATTCTCCCGACCTGTCCAAGATTATATTTCCCAGCGAAATAGAATCTGAATCCATGCACCATTAGTCATTGCAACTGTTCAGTTTAGAAATCAGACACTTTATCTGGGATTAAGCAAAGCTTCTATCCTTGGCCTTCTCCTTGTGAATGGAAAAGATCCTTCTCCTAGATTTGGAACACACACTGGGGCTGGAAGTTGCCATAGTTTCCCCAGCATTCTCCATAGAGATCATTACAGCTTGGAATGAAAGACGAGTAAACACATAGCTAAGTTGATAGTCAAAGACAAAATAACAATCCCAAAGGAAGGCACAATGGAGTATCTTCATACAGACCATAATTGTTCAGGGAACATCAAAGGATAACAGCAACAATGAATAAGGTGGGAAACATCCTGTTGGATAAAATTGTTTGATCCTCTGTGGGACAGCCTGCTGCCAAAGCACTCCAGACCTCGGTGTTTGTCCTATTAAACTCCACGCCACAGTACTAGGCACTGTTTTACAAATGGCACAATTGCATACCTTTTTCATAAAACAATATATGTCATCATTGGAACCCTGTGCTTAAAACTTCTCCCAGCAAACTGTCCTCACAAATATCATGCTCCCACACATCCACTGACTGACAAAAACACACAAGATGATCAAACCATTCTGTGTTGAGCCTCACATTGTTCCATAACCACTTGCTCAACCCATCCATTGCATCTGGGCTCCCATTTGGAGCAAGCTGCTTGTGCAAGATCCACCAAGAAAATATCTTCACATCAAGGAATGTGAAAGATCAAATGTTACTAAGAGATGGGTTGTTACAAAACCTATCTGAACAATAGCCGGCTTTGAACTATGACAGAGAGAGAATGATCTTGCTAAACTGCTTGCTAGACCAGTCAGGGCCAGTGCTCAGCCAAATGTCATCAATGTGGCCTCTGCAAACGGGTTATAGAGAAACAAACAATGCTGCACATTGCTGAGGAGCCTCTTACTTGACAAACTATTCATTTTTAACCCAGTAAGTGAGGACACCATCGTCTAGCAATGGGATTTGCCTTACTAAATAGAATAAAATAATTACCAGCCATCAGCAGATATAAATATGATTGAATACCGAAATTTATATCAGTTAAGTTGTTACAAAACTTATCAGGGACACCAACAGTTTCGAGGCTGCATCCATCTTGGACTCTGAGGTATCCTCAATACTAGATAGGGCAGAGCCAATCAGCCTTTGAGCTGTTCTGAGGGGCCAGGTATGATTTCTTTTGATGACATTTGGCTGAGCACTGGCCCTAACTGGTCTAGCAGCAGTTTAGCAAGATCAGTCTTTCTCTCTCATAGTTCAAAGCCAGCTATTGGTCAGATAGGCTTTGTGACGACCCACCTCTTAGTGACCTTTGATGTTTCACATTCTGTTTGTGGGGTCAAAGCTTTCAAGCGTTCCACATGTTTGTTTTGGACTGTCTCACTGACCCAAATTTTGTGAGTGGCAGGACCTGACCTCAAGTTAAACTTGCCTCTTAACCATACAGGGCCATTCCCTTGGTTCAAGCACCAAACTTCATCCCGTTGATTAAATTGTCTCTCTCGCTTAGAGGAAGCATTGCTGTTCCTGCATTCATTTCACCCTGTCCTCAAGGTCTGGAAATATCTGGGTTAACCTGTTGCAGAGTCTTCTCCCCATCAGCAACTCTGTTGCAGCTCTCCCTGTTGTTGTGTGAGAAGTGGACCTATAATCAAACAGGAACAAGGATAGAACATAGAACAATACAGCGCAGAACAGGCCCTTCGGCCCTCGATGTTGCGCCGACCTGTGAAATATTCTCAGCTCTCCCCCCCCCCCCCCCCCCCCCCCTACACTATCCCAAAATCATGCATGTGCTTATCTAAGGATTGTTTAAATCTCCCTAATGTGGCTGAGTTGAGTACGTTAGCAGGTAGGGCATTCCATGCCCTTACCACTCTCTGTGTAAAGAACTTGCCTCTGACATCAGTCTTAAATCTATCACCCCTCAATTTGTAGTTATGCCTTCTTATACAAGCTGACGTCTTCGTCCTAGGAAAAAGTATTTCACTGCCTACCCTATCTAATCCTCTGATCATCTTGTATGTCTCTATCAAATCCCCCCTTAGTCATCTTCTTTCCAATGAGAAAAGACCCAAATCGCTTAGCCTTTCCTCATAAGACCTTCCCTCCAGACCAGACAACATCCTGGTAAATCTCCTCTGCACCTTTTCCAATGCTTTCACATCCTTTCTGTAATGGGGCGACCAGAACTGTACACAATATTCCAAGTGGGGCTGCACCAGCGTTTTATATAGTTGGTATCAAGAGATGCTGCAGGCCACTTCGTTAAGCCTGTCTTCAGCATTTGGACCACTCTTTCTGCTTGACCAGCCATTCTCAATAGAGGCCCTGTTACATTTGAAGGGGGCCACAGTCTGAAAATCCTGAGAAGGGGAGCCCCAAAGGTTTATGGGGGGCCTGGTAACTGAACCGATGAAATACCTAAGCAACAACCTTCATTAGAGTCAGTAGTTTCCCTCCTATTTATAATATTGTTCCATCACACCGTTTGAATTTGGCGCACCTGGTAAATTAATTTCCTTCAGCTCCTCTCATGCAGCCTCACTTCAGAGTCAGTCACAAAGCAACATATTCAATCAAGGGTTCTCTTAGTAACTTTAAAACATGTGTTTGTATATATCATATGCTAAGGTAGGTTGTGAAAAGTGCTTATTACTGTATATCAAGTCACTAAAAATCTTTTAAAACCCAAGATTTGGGTGACAGCATTTTTTGTCGGTAATGTATCTTTGGTTTGTGTGCTCATTCCCAAGTCAAAAACATTTCGGCAGCCTTCCCAAACCATTTCTCAGTCATGTTGTCAATTTAGCTAGAAGAAAAAGCAAAATCATTTTTTTTTCATTTTTGGCAGATTTTAGTGAATGCGTATGACAAGGAAAATTGAAAAGGGAAAATTATATTATTATGCATGTTTTTAGAGTACTTTACAGTGTGGAAACAGGCCCTTCGGCCCAACAAGTCCACACTGACCCGCCGAAGCGTAACCCACCCATACCCCTACATTTACCCCTTACCTAACATTACGGACAATTTAGCATGGCCAATTCACCTGACCTGCACATCTTTGGACTGTGGGAGGAAACCGGAGCACCCGGAGGAAACCCACGCAGACACGGGGAGAATGTGCAAACTCCACATAGTCAGTCGCCTGAGGCGGGAATTGAACCCGGGTCTCTGGCGCTGCGAGGCAGCAGTGCTAACCACTGTGCCACCGTGCCACCCACCAATTGTGCAAACATATCCATTTTTGACTTCATGATAGAGGGATAGTCATTGATGAAACAGCTGATGATAGCTGGGCCAAAGACAGTACCATGAGGAACTTTTGCAGTGATGTCCTGGAGCCTGGATAACTTCCTTTATGCTCAATATGACTTCAACCCTGACTCCCTTTGACTCCACTTTGCTAGGACTCCTTGATGCCACACTAGGTCAAATGCTGTTGTGAGTCAAGGACTGTTACTCTCACTTCACCTCTGGAGTTCAGCTCTCTTACTAATGTTTGAACCAGCCAGCAGATGCTGCTTGATAGCACAGTCGATGACATCTTCCATCACTTTACTAATGATCAACAGTAGACTGATGGCATGGTGACTAGCTAAACTAATGTTTTTTGTTTTTTGGTACAAGACACTCCTGGGCAAGTTTCCACCATGTCAGGTAAACCCCACCTTAGCAGCTGTACTGGAGCAGCTCAACTCGGAATGCAGCAAGTTCTGAATTCTTCATACTTCATCAAAAGCCCAGCCTTACACAGCATCATTGTCAAAGTACTTTTACCTCATTTGTCTTCCACCATCATCTCAATGAACAACATTAATTTTAAGATTGTTCTTTAGCAGTTTTTATTTATATATTTATATCCCAAAAAAAACTGACATCTTAGAATGTTTCAATTTTAGTACTATCAGCCACATAATCTCAAACCATACTAGGAAAACTACAATTATCCTGGAGCTTAATGCTTAGGTTTGCAGGTCTCACACATTACTCTGTTGTTGGTCTTCCTTCAACAGAGTGCCATCGGGGAGAAGCTGTCTGTTCATCATATTTTTTGTTGATCCACTTATTTAACTCACATTTATGACATATTGGGGGTTTCCATAAGATTAATGTACATAACAATCTACATAAGAAAAAAGGTCAAAGTCTTGACCAACGCAAGAGCCCAAATACAATGCATATGGTGACCATTTAGCAAAAAAGAGCTTCTTTTGATATTGTTCATCCTTTAGCAGCAAGAAGCCTCTGGCCTCCACTCAGATTTCTATTGCAGACAAAGTGACAGCAATTTTATGGGTATCAGATGTAGACGATATTAAGATCACGAGGACCAAATATTAATCATGGCAAGCTATTTAGCTGTCCAAGAACTAGCACCTTAAGAGATAAGGAAAGAAAACTGAGAAGGGGTTAGAGGTGAGGAGATGTGGCAATCGGGGTGGGGGGGGGGGGAAGAGAAAAGAGAATTGAGAAAGATGGAGAAGACCAATACAAAAGGCAAGAGCTACAGACTAACTATGCAAGCATGAAATCAAAAATAAATCAAACAAGTTTCCAATTGTCAGATCAACGAATTCAAAAATTGAAGGTTCAAATCAAATTTCACAGTTTGAGAATATTAATTCAGTCTTTAAAAAATTAAATAGGAAATAAAATCCTGGTAAACAGTGAAGGTTCATAAAGTTAAAGATTGTCGTAAAAATCCAAGATATTAACCAAATGCCCTTTTGGGGAGGAAAGCTTCATTTGGCCCAAACTGGCCCATATGTCACAGTGAGTCCCAGGCCAATGAGATTAATATTAAATCCCCTTTAAAAAGTGGCTGACTGAATTTCTCAAGTTTAACCTACACTATTGGCTTTATTCTGAACTGCATTAATCATCTAGCCAACTCAACTAATCAATCCTCACATTAAGGCATTACACATCTCATAAAAAGTAAAATGTTAGCCAATTATAAAAATATTGAATAAATCAAGTTATTTAACTTTCAAAGTTACTCAGTGAAACTAAAATACATTAATATTTTACAATTATATACATTCTCCATTCTTTTTGCTTTCAATTCATCCCCTTTTATTCCTTCTTCCCCATCTTCAGTCCTTACAATTCCTCTCTGCCCCCCTTTACCATCTCCCACTTCTGAACATCACCTCCCATATCCTTCTCCCTCCCCAAATCTCCTCTTCCATTCTTCTCACATCTCCTTCCCATTACTGTAAATAACTTTCAACACTCTCTCTTTGTAAACTCACCAATGCACCTCCACCCCCCATTCTCCATCTCTCTCTTCCCTTCCACCTTTCCCATTTCTAAGTGGGAATGGAAGTAGTTTTGCAGTGTGTGAGGCACAGGTGGTAGGGGTGATATTTGTTTGGGGAGTAGATATGGAGGAGGTACTGGAGGAAGTATGGATGTGGGTGTGGTATTGGGAGGGTTGTGGGGGTATTGGAGTTATTTTTAGGGGATATTGGAGTTATTTTGGGGGGTATTGGGGTGATTTTTGAGTATGGAGTGACGTTGGAGGGCACTGGGATAATTTGGAGGGCATATGGGGTTGATTTTGAGATATTGATGATATTTTGGGAGAGTATTAGGATGATTTGGAGGCTATTGAGGTGATTTTTGGGGGGTATTGGCGTGATTTTGGCAGAGTATTGGGGCAATTTGGGGGATATTGGAGTGATCTGAAGTGTTGAGGCAATTTGGGGGGAATATTGGGGCAATTTAGGGTATATTCCAGGGAGTATTGGGATGGTTTTGGTGAGTATTGAGCGAATTGATGAAATATTGTGGTGAGTACTGGCATGATTCTGGAGAGGATCGGTGTAACTTTGGGCGAGTATTGGGTAAATTGGGGACATTGGAGTGATTTGGGGGAGTATTGGAACGATATTGGGATAATGTTTGGGGATAATGGAGTGATTTGGGGAAAGTTTGGGGTGTGTTGGTGAGATTTTGGGAAGATAGTGAAATGATTTTGAGTGAATATGTGGGCGGGGGGGGGGATAGTGAAGGTCCTCACCTCCTGATTTTCTTTCAACACCTCCGGTCCGCGCCGCCTCACACTTTGGCGCCTATCGCCACCCACTCCCTCCACGCTTACAATATCGTTCCCGCCGCCGACACCCAAACCTCTCCAATCGCATCTGCGTTGAATCTCGAAGTAGCCGGCAGTATATTTCGGTGCCGGGGCGGGGTGGAGAAGCGCATGCTGGATTGAACAGCGGGATAATTGAAAAGAGACGTACTTGATTCTCCCTTTCTCCTGAGTCCGTGAATGGTCTGAGCCTTCCTGTTATGTTGGCACTGACATTTTGGAGATAAATGTCCTGGATATATTTTCAGACCAATTCACTGTGAAGCCGTAGTGTTACACCGTGCACTGCAATACCCCGTCAACTTTGTGAGATCTGTGTTATTGTACCTGGTCCAGAAGGCTCAGAAAGGTAGAGCTTGGTTAGTAAAACAGGATTTTTTTGCTGACGAAAGACAAGTTGGTTTGCATGATTTAGGTTATTTGATACTGTTGTACTGCTCTGAGGCCCTCAGTGAAAGTCAGTCCTGTCATTGTCCCCTTCATTTGACCTGATGTTCAGATTGAGGGACTGAGTAAATTGGATACTACGTCAGAGTCACCATCATCAGAGAACTGCAAAAAGAACATGAATAATCTTTCAACCCTGGTATAGAATAATGGTCTTTGTGTAGGACAGCAATGCTGTGATTATAACACAGGATGTCTGCACAAATAGTGATTGTGGTTTCCAGGTGAGGTGGTTTACTGGAGGTCACATTGAGTTGCTGAGTAACCCCAGACTATTTTGTGACTATTGAGAGAGAAAAAGTATTTTAAAAGTACGAATAAGGTAATATTGAAGGGACTTACTGTTGCCAGCCAGCACATGGAAGTTTATAAATGTTTGCAGTAACGATAACATGGTGCTGAACATTCCCACAGTACATTGTATATGTCAGGGCGGCTGCATCATCACTGATAGCTGGGACATATCTGGCACATCAGGGGAGTAACCCAGTGGATCAAACTCTTTGATGCAATAACGTACAATTTCGTCAACTCCAAAATAGTTCACTTGAAGGAAAGTGCAGTTGATGTAATGCTGAGTGGCAAGATATCCAATGAATTCCATGTGGTATCTGATAAGGCTGTGTAGGATTCTGAGAATGTTTAAACCTGCCATGATACCAGACGTTAGTACAATAAAAGACGGAGTCTTCTGGGGCACCCGCATTCTATCATGGGCTCTCTTGGATTTTTTTATTCTTTCAAGTTTAGGCTTTACTTCCCCAGATGAACCACTTGATATCAGGTGCTGCCTGAACACTGACCCATTTCTGTGCATGACAGTTACATTTAACCATTGACTTACTGGGCATTGGTTGGGAGCAGTATGATTTCTTGATGTGTGATATCAATGTATGTAGTTAACATTTCCAAACAAACTCTGTGGTATAATTCCTCAAGTGAGGTAAAAGAGAACTTTTTCTCAGTAGCTCACAGGCACTCTGCATTTTCCAGTGCTTTACTGGAAAGTTGTGTACTGTTGATCTGAATCTCCAGGAATTACTCTGAGTGAAGGTATTACTGATTACAGAATTATACTGAATGGGGATCACGAACCTTAAGCTGGACCCATGATTGCTGTGGACTAATGTTGTTGGGAGGATGTGTCCTTGTAGTTTTATATGGAGTATGGGTAATTGCTTGAATAGAAACTTCTGACCCAGTACTCTTGCTTTTTTGTGGTTTCTGTCAGTGCAGCATTGTAGTAAGTGTGGAGCACTAACAGGATACCATCCATAACTCCACTTGCAAGTTTTGTTTTTCTGTGATACCTTTTATTGTAGAACTCTATTGCATGTGGGTCAACAGCCTGAAGAGAATACTCTGTTCCACTGGCAATGTGATTCAGTCAGCATCTTTCAATTAGAATGTTACTGAGTGTGGGTTCCTGGCCAAAGAGGAACAACTAACTCCAGTATCCAAGTGTTACCGCGGGCATCTCTCAAACTAAAATTATGCTGAATGGAGGTTACGAATTGGAGAAGAGCAACTTAATCCAATGGCCCTGTCCAAAGAGGAGTATCTCTGACTATAGAATTTAACTGCTTTTGGAAATCTAAATGAACCTGACCACAGAGGTATCTAGAACCGTGAGGATTTGAACCATGCAGTGCTTCATTTATATTACACTCCTGTTCTGTCCACTCATGGAGCTGTCAGTTTAGTGTGTAATTACACAATGGAATGCAACTGTGAAAATCTTTGCAGTGGGTTGAATGTGTTTCGTGCTAGGTTTACATAATGTCCCATTGGAGATGAACTGATGTGATGATTTTCATAAAAGGAAAATGGCAAAGTAACAATGTTAACTTGATCAAATGCCCCATAAACATATTATGTTTGCTGAAATAGTTGGGGTTGGTTAATCTTCCAGCAAGATTAGGCCAAGTTGTGGGACATGTCTCCACTAATTTATTATCTGTATATGAATCAGGATGAATATAGAATGGGAAATGTTGACACAATTTCACATCTGTATCTGATTAGATTAGGATTAATAATTTTTATATCTGTAATATATAATTTTTCCACAGTTAACATGCCAGAGATTACTGCCCTTCACTTTGTGATGTGTGTCCTCCTTGTGAGGAAGAGATTTTGGTGAAGAACATGCATCAATCAATTGTAAGGCAATATCTATAATTTACTAAAAAATAAAAATGTTTGTTTCAATTAATTACTAACTTAAGTACCTACATTATGAGTATGGTTAGTAATTGAGTTGGAGTGCATTATACAGAATTAACAGGACAGAATACAGAACAGTTAACGTGCTTTAATATACCAAGCTAGCCTCTCCCATTCCCAGTTGTTCAAGCCCTGAGTCAGTATTCTATGTTAATGTTCTCCAGTTGTAGTCTCTCCCAATGGTGGAAATATCATTTCCATATTTGCATTGAAAACTCTTTTAAAGTTTCATGCCCCAGATTTGGGCTTTACTCAGCTCTCTCCACGTCAAATTCAAGAGTCAGAGATACATACCTCTTTTTGGATGTGGTAAGTTAAATATAGAAAAGCATAGTTATTTTGTTTTTACTATGATGATTTGATTCTGACTACCATCTATGTACTCTATGTCACTAACTCAGCTCACATATCCAATTTCTAGAATTATGAGCATTTCTCTTCTTTTTGCGTGATAATAACAAATATTCCGACTCTAGCGGGAGCCAAAAGTCTATCACACATTTCTTGTTTTTGTCTCACAGCCTCTGACCTTCCAACGCACGACAAATTAACTCTTCATTGTGACAAACTCAGGATTGTTTGACTTACATTTACAGAAGGATTGATTATTTGTTCCCCAATCAGTTGCACCTATTTATACAGTTACATTCAATTCTTGAGAAGAAATGTTTGGCTCTTAAAAATATAAATTACAAACACATACTCCACAATAAGGATCTCTGAAAAAAAAATAGTTGACTCAGTGAGATTACAACTCTCTTTGGTGTCAATCTGATTACAGATGAATGTGGTTTTGGCTCTTGGAGGTCAATCATCTCAGCCATCATACATCTCTGCAAGACTTTATCAGGGTCATATTCTAGGCCCCAAAATCTGCAGCTTCCTCATTACTGCCCTTCCCTTCATCATCATTTCATTAATAGAGATGTTTGCTCATGATTGCACAATGTTCAGCACCAATTACTCCTGAGATAATGAAAACATATGAGTCTATATACAGTGAGATAACATCTAGCTTGGGCTGATCATTGACAAATAACATTCAGCTTCGACCAGTTAATGACCATCTCAAAAAGAGAGGGTCTACCAATCTCCCATTGGCTCATTATGACATGACCATCACAAAATCAATATTATTAACAATCTGGACCAACAGTTGACAAGAAAATGACCTAGTTTAGCCATACAAGTGCTGTGGCTACAGAAGTATGTCAGACACTCTTATTATTGTGACAAGCTCCCTACCTGCCTCTCCAATCCATGTCAACCATCCAGAATGCATAGCTCAGGAGTGGGATAGAATGTTCTCCACGTATCTAGTTGAGTGTCTCTCAATTGCAACACTGATTGCAACACTGATTGCAACACTCATGAAGCTCCACATTGTGTAGGACAAACAGCTGATTGATTGGCATGGCAATCATCACATTTAGTACTCACT
Source organism: Chiloscyllium plagiosum (assembly GCF_037043375.1). Classification (NCBI taxonomy): domain Eukaryota; kingdom Metazoa; phylum Chordata; class Chondrichthyes; order Orectolobiformes; family Hemiscylliidae; genus Chiloscyllium; species Chiloscyllium plagiosum. The sequence continues at coordinate 31,125,036 of NW_028270185.1, read as the reverse complement.
CCCTTCACCATTGACCAAAATTTAATACCACCTCCAAGATGCAAAAATGTTACACTCCAAGTCGCTTTAACAGCAAACCCATGATCTTCAGCACCTGGAAGAATGTGAACAAAAGATACATAGAAGGGTCATCACATACAAGTTCCTTCTCAAGCCAGATTTCATGCTGACCTGGAAATACATTGTCATTCCATCACTGTTGCTGTGTAAAAGTTCTGCAACTCTCCTTCAAAAGCATTTATGTTTCCTGCAACCCAGAGAATACAGGTCTTCAAAAAGGCAGATCTCCAACACCATCACAAAGGTGAATATGGAAAGGCAATGAATGGTGGCTAGCCACTAAATCTCACATTGCACTTGTACATTTTTAAAAAATGACTATTACCAAATCTTCAGAAGGATAACTTTGAACCCAACAGGTGGTAAGTGTCTGGAGGAATGTGCATATGGCATACAGCAGGTGGAACGTCCAAAGTAAAAGAGTGGCCACTTTGTGCTGAGGTCTTGCTGAATTTAGGACATCAGCAATCCTAGCGGATAGTCCATGTCATATCTTATTTTGCTGAGTCTAATGAATTTCCCAAGTCTTGCTGGTCTCAAAACCAGGAGACAGATCCATTTGCCTTGGTTGTCTGTGCTGGGTAATGGATTAAGTGTTGGTGTTCTCCACTCTAGTGTATGACCCTGAATCAAGTGGAGGTTCCCTTATCTTTGAAAGTGGATCATTGCATATTTGTGGCAATAGATCCAGTGTGGTGATATCCAAACCCAAGGAATGGTCTAAAAAGAAAGCGTTGTCTTCTGTACTGGGGATGCAGAGTTCCATTTTCTTTTATTCATTGAAGAGATATGGGTGTTGCTGGTTAGGCCAACACTTAACAACCATCCATAATTGCACAGAGGGCAGGTAAGAGTCAACCAGATTGTCGTATGTCTGAAATCACATGTGGCCAGACCAGTTACGGATAATAGATTATCTTCCCTAAAGGACATTCGTGAACAAGAAGCTTTTTTCCCACCAGGCAATTGACAGCCATTTCATCATCATCATTAGATTTTTAAGTCCAGGTTTTAAATGAAATGAAATTCCACCATCTGCCATTGTGAATGTCGAACCCAGCTCCCAAGAGAATTACCAAGGTCTCTGAATTAACAGTCTAACGATAATACCATTAGGCATTGTTTTCCCAAATCGGTAGCATTGGCCTGAATCCATAAGGATTTATGGTGGCACAGTGACAAGGTAGTTAGCACTGCTGCCTCACTGCATCAGGGACCTGGATTCCATTCCAACCTTGGGTGAATGTCAGTGTAGAGTTTGAACATTCTCCCCATTTCTCCAGAGGTTTCTCCATAATGCAAAGATGTGGCCATTTTAAATTGTCCAATAGTGTCGTGCTATTCTGATCAGGTGGGTTAGCCATGATAAAAAACACATCCATTGGGTTGGGGAGAAGGTCTAGGTGGGATGCTTTTTGTAGATACAATGGGTTGAATGACTTCTTTCTGCACTGTAGGGTATCTATAATCCTACCACAGAAGCAATTCTGATGATCTCTATGGGAAATGCTGGTTAAACTACAGGGATTGCTAGCTCCAGAAAGCTCTGAATCTGTGGGGGGGGGGGGGGGTTCTCTATTCACAAGGAGAGGGCCTATGAGAGGAGCTTGGGAGCATGAGCCTTAACATAGGTAGGAAGTTTTGCTTAATCTCAGATAAAGAGTCTGATTTCTAAACTGGAGAGCTGCAATGGCCAATGCTGCATCGATTCAGATTTTATTTGGATGGGGGCAATAGTGTACAGTCTTGCACCGTTACTGGGATTCTTTATCAAATGATGAAGTTCTTTTGATTGTGGTGGGTATCCAACCTGGGACATGGTGGTTGGATTCACTGCCGAGTACCTTCATAGTTAAGATTGACAGGATGTTCAATCTAATGCAAGAGGGAGGGACTCAATGCACGATTATTTGTTCATCCATACTGTGATGGACTAGGTCAGGCCCCATCAAAACATTTCAAGAATGTAGCCCAGACCCTAACTTTTCTGGTTGTTTTCAGTAGATATTCCCGAAGTGATGTAGCTGGTCAAAACTCTTTGGTTTTAAACAAAACAGAATTTATTTACAGAATATCACATGAAACTCAACAAGTTTAACAGAATACCTTAACCTATCTGAAAACCTAACAGACTATCACAACTCAACTTATGCCCGAAACATCAATTCTCATGCTCCTTGGATGCTGCCTGACCTGCTGCGCTTTTCCAGCAACACATTTTTCACTTCTGATCTCCAGCATCTGCAGTCCTCACTTTCTCCAAAACAAACCAGATAAAAGCTAAGCAGGGAGAACTGGCCATTCCCCTTTCATTGTACAAGTGTGTTTTTTAAACTTAAAAGCTTCAAGTAGATAAATGCAGACAAAAATGGAACCTCTGAAAAACAACCAAGGACAACCTAATATTGTTCAAGGAGCATCATCATCACAGTATTGTGGAGGACATCCATTCATAGACACTGTGGAGTGATTCAATCCCCTGTACTGTCATTTAAGCATGGATATACAATTCTGGAGACAATCTGAGCTGTGGAGGCTCCAAAACTGAATACAGACATTTTTCACTCAATGTTTGTGTCAGCTGTTTGCTTGATTGATCCCAGGTGTCTTTGTGTGGATGTTGTGGCCTTATGGGAAACTTCAGCTAATCTAAATAACCAACAAAGCAGATGAAATCAATCGGTGCCAACACCAAAACAAATTGAGTGCATGACCATATTTCAATGAGCAATCTGCTGCTCATGTTCTTTTCTGCCTTTTAAATTACTATTGATTCATTTAGAGAGAGTTTGCTGCTGTAGTTCAGATTCTTTAAACTTCATATAACATGGAATGACAATTATCTTTGTGGGATTATTTACAGTCTGGGCTTGGATATGGAGAATATTTCATCAGTAACTCTGTCTTTTTTTCCTTTCTCTTACAGTTAGTCTAGTGGTGATTGCATTCTTGACTCGGGGCAAGTCTAGTTTTTCTACATGCACCATTCGCTATCTGGTGGCCATGTCAATGTCTGATCTACTGTTCATTGTTGTTTATGTTATACTTTATCAATTTCCATATTATTATTATCATCCATAGTGTTTCCTGGACATCACTCCTGTTTGTAGTGTTCTCTTTGTCATTTGCTGCTTGACCATTGATTGTTCTGCCTGGTTCACTGTTGCTTTTTCTTTTGATCGATTTACCACCATTTGGTTTGCATCAGATGAAAACTAAGTATTGCACAGAGAAAACTGCAATGAGAGTTCTAGCAATAATCGGCATTTTGTTTTCTTCAGAGAACATTCCCAACTACTTTCGATATAAACCTGGAATGATCAGTAACAATGTTCCATGGTACTCTCAACCAGGCCCGGTTATTTTTATGACCATCGGTGGATAGGTTTTAAATATTTTGAACATTTTTAAACAGCTTTTTTCCCATTCGCATTTATTCTCTTTATCAATGTTCTGACTGTCAGACAGATCTTCGAAGCCAGTAAGATGCATAAAGGACTGAGGGGTCAAAGAAAAATAGAGCATGACCCAGAGATAGAGAGCAGAAAGCAATCTGTGATTTTACTCTTTGCCATATCTGCTAGCTTCATACTTCTCTGGTTGGTGTACATTTTATATTTCTTTCATGCTGGTTATTCTCTGAATTCCAATGCTTATCACCTCTTTATAAAAATTGCATATATGCTGCGGAACCTTAGTTGCTGCACAAATGCATTTATTTATGTGGTGACCCAGAAAAACTTCAGAGATAAGTTAATGTATGTAGTGAAATATCCAGTTATAAATATAATTCAATTGATGAATAAATCCAACTAACTGACAGCCAACATGAGATGCACAGATAATGGATGAGGAGCCCTCATAAAGGATGGAATGAAAGAAGAAGGAGGAATAGCATCAGGAATACATTCCTCTTGTAATGGGCAAGTGATGACTTGATCTGAGGAGCAAAATAAAAGAGAATGGAGCAAAGCAGTGTAAAAGCGCTGACAGCAACGAGCAGAAAGCTGAACAATAAAAGCAAAACCGAAACAGGAATTAGATATGCACAAAAGATACATTCATCGCAAGCAATTGTATTGTCAGTGAGTGAAGCAAATGAGAAAAAGGACTTGAGGCAAGGGTTACCATTTACTGCAGGCCAGAGGGGGAAATGCAAACACAGGCTCATCTCCATTCTTCTTTACTGATTTCTTTGATCCATTTATCTGGACAAATGGAAGAAAAAAATGTTTCTATTATAAAGAATAAATAATATCCTGTAAAAATTGTCTTCTGATTATTTTCAACAATAATTTACAATATTTCCATTCAAATCACTGATCTCATTTATTTCTTTCCTCAAAACAGCTGATGCATTGGTTGGGGAATCCAACACAACCAGAGCGACTTCTGGACTCCCTCTCTGCACCTTTCTGATTACACCTCACCTTCTACTATTTAAGATGCTCCTTAAAATCCATGTCTTCGTATATGATTAAAAAAATCACTTTGGTAGATCACGATGTCTAAGTTATCAGGATAAAGATCTTTTTAAGTGTGTTTAGGCATTGTGTTGTGTGTTGAAGTCTACAGTAATATTAGTATTGTGATTTGGAGATGCCGGTGTTGGACTGGGGTGTACAAAGTTAAAAATCACACAACACCAGGTTATAGTCCAACAGGTTTAATTGGAAGCACACTAGCTTTCGGAGCGACACTCCATCAGGTGATAGTTACCTGGATCATCAGGTGATCAGGCGATCACCTGATGAAGGAGCGTCGCTCCGAAAGCTAGTGTGCTTCCAATTAATATTGTGGTGAGTGTAGCTGTATAAGAAGTAGGTGACGTGGGTTGACCCCTGGCAGTCGCAAATTGAGGATTTTACATTGGGTTTTTCTATTGATCAAAGGCAAAAGGAATTTGATCAGTTTTAAAATACATATGGTTTTCATTCCAAAACTGTAAAATGCAAAGCAGCAGTAGATAAAGGCAGTCTGGATTAAATTATTTATCTACTGTTTGTCTCACAACTCTTCCCTCCCCTCTCTAATCCCACAGAGATGACTGCAGCTGTGCGGCTCAGGTACAGAAAGCTGGGACTGCTGGAACTGGGACTTGGGCAGAGAGGCACTTTGAGTGACAGAACCTGGGGCTATTTCAGATAGGTTCTGGCAGCCATTATCCCTTTCGCCATGTACACTGACCAAGGGGTGTGTGTGTGTGTGTGTGTGGTTAGTATTTCAATCCCATCTCTAAATCAGCCATCCTGAAGCAAACCACTGGAGCAGGGACTGTCCCTAATGGGAGAGAGGGAGTATGAGAAACCACCGAGATCTGGGATCAGCCGGAATGGTGACTATCACCTCTTTAATCTCGCGATGTCTCTCCCTGCCTCCTAGTTGTACCTCTTTGATTTTTCCTTTCTGTCACATTATCACTCTCTCTTGTCTCTTAGAGTCATAAAGATGTACAGCACAGAAACAGACTCTTTGGTCAAACACATCTGTGCCCACCAGATATCTTAAATAAATTTGGTCCCATTTGCCAGTATTTGGCCCATATCACTCTAAACCTTCCTATCCAGATGCCTTTTAAATGCTGTCATTGTACCAGCCACTATCATTTCGTCTTGCAGCTCATTCCATACATGCACCAGCCTTTGCATTAAAAATTTGCCCCTTTGGTCCCTATTACCTTAAACCTATGCCCTCTAGTTTTGGATTCCCCAACCCAGTGAAAAGACCACGTCTACTTACCCTATCCAAGTCCGTCATGATTTTATGAACCTCCATAAGGTCATCCCTCAGCCTCTGATGCTCCAGGAAAAATAGCTCCAATGTATTCAGCCACTCCCTATAGTTCAAACCCTACAACACTAACACCATCCTTGTGAAACTTGAAAGGGTTCAGGAAAGATTTACAACATCTTTCCCAAAGCAGGGAGACCAGAATTACACAAGTAATTCAAAAGTGGCCTAACCAGTGTCCTGTAAAGCCACAATATGACCTCCCAACTCTGATACTCAATGTTCTTACCAATAAAGACAAACATACCAAATGTCGTCACTATCCTGTCTACCTGCAACTCCACTTTCAAGGAACTGTGAACCTACATTCCAAGGTCTCTTTGTTCAGCAAAACTTCTCAGGACCTTACCATCCAGTGTATATGTCCTGCTCTGATTTGCCTTTCTGAAATGCAGCATCTCACATTTATTTAAAATTAAAAGCCATCTGCTATTCCTCAGTCCATTGGCCCACCTAATCAAGATCCAATTGTACTCTGACATAACCTTTTCTGCTGTCTATGAAGTATCCAATTTTGGTATCATCTACAAACTTACTATCCACACCTCTTCTGTTTACACCCAAATCATTTATATAAATGACAAAAAACAGTGGACCCAGCACTGATCCATGTGGCACACTGCTGGTCATAGGTCTAGTCTGAAAAGAACCCTCTACCACCACCCTCAATCTTCTTTGAGCCAGTTCAGTATCCAAATAGCTGGTTTTCCCTTTCTTCTTTCTACCTTTGTCTATGTTCTATTTCACTCTCTTCCTTTCTTCTTTCACTTTCTCTCCTCTTTTTCTTTTGTTCCATGTTTCGGTCTTTCAGTCATGAAACTGTCCCTCCTTCCAATTTTGCACCCCCTTCCAAAGTTTGAAGTCTTCCAAATTTAGCACCTCCTTCTCCATGGTCCCTGCTTAATTGCCCTCTCCTGTTTAGCTTCAACTTCCCTGAACGGTCCCCTCTGTAGTTCCTCCATTTCACAGCCCACTGCATGTAAAAACCCCTCTGCATCTCCATCTGTTCACAATATCCTTCCCCCATGCTGTGTCCCAGCTCCTGGGCTGGAGGACAAAGTGAGCTTGGGCATGGACTAAATGGATTTTCTTTCTCTGTGGCAGCTGTAAAGTCCATGTCTCAGGAATGTTTCTAACAACAGAAATTCTTAAATGTTACAACATGAGTTTACAGGGAAATAGAGTCTTTTGACTTGAATACCTCTTAAACCGGGTCTACATTTCAGTTGGCCTGATATTTTGTGAGGCCCTCCCAGAGCGAAGACTTACACACAACATGTGGATTATTGGAAATTCTTACGTTCATTGCTGTAGGTTTACTCAGGAGACCTAGCTGGTGTATTTCTGCACAACATTGAGAATACCAAATAGTCTAATAAACCATAATCTTTATCCCAGATGATTTTAGCTTCTAAGTTAATTAAAGTATTGATGGTGATCACAACAAAGACAACCACTGCCAACACTTTTTTTACACAGCAGCAAGTGAGAAGTCTCTGAGTTTGCTGTCACTGATGCAGTGAGCTAACCTAATTCCACACTGTGGGACAAGCTAAGGTCCCTCATTTACAGATCATCGTCCAATGGCTGCTCTTTGCTTCCTCTTACTGAATATTTAGTGTTCATGCTCCAATTGACACATCAGCCAGAGGTTAGGATGCTCTGACAAAAGGACTGCAATAATTGCTGTTTGTCTAGTGAATGTAACAGCGAAAAGCAAGAAGCTTTTTTCCTAGAATGTGGGACTCAACTGCAAGGGGTAACGAGTTCAAAGTGAGAGGAGTAAAGTTTAGGGAGGATCTGCATAGAAAGTTTTTTTTCAACAGAGGTGGTGGTGTGCCTAGAATGCATTGCTAGTTGAGGTGGTAGACACGGACAGGATAGCGTCTTTTAAGATGTATCTAGACAGATAACAGTGACAAAATGGAAAAGTACCTCAAATCAACCATCTTACTCACTGAGATAGCTCCTGAGGACACTCTGCAGTCAGGAATTGTGTGAGTGCAGCTATAAACTCTTGGCTGGTGACTTGTGGGAATGTGTAATGATGATTATGTACAGACAGAATCATCTCTCTACATAGTTCCATCATGAATCCAGACAGGAACTGGGGGTGGGGGGTTGCAGTATATACTGGATCAAATCTCCATTGCTAAACACAATCTTCTTCACAGAGTCCTGTGAAGGTTGTCTCACCAAGCTTCAGTGACACATTACAGGGGTTTTCCATTTCTCAGCAATGGTTTGCAGAGTGTCGTAAATATAGTAGGAATCGAGTTGGGTTACGGTCTTGGAAACTTGCTGCTGTTCCCTGGCTCTGCGTGAGGGATCCAGCAGTATGAAGGGTTGGGGCACATAGTGTAAAGGATCTCCTCCACTATGTATTTAAAAATAGCTGCTGCCACCATCTGATATTCAAAACACTTGCTGAAATATTCCTTCTGTGCATCACCAATAGATCCCAGCAATTCAACCCAGCCAATGATCTCAGCCTTTTCAAATAGTGGACTGCAGGGGAACAGCTGGTCACCTGTACTGAACATCCTGGGAGTAGCTGGTGCTAGATTAAACAGGACACAATGTCAGACATTTCACACTAGTATTCAGGATCAGTGCACACAAACTGAAGTTCTGCATTTCTCCAGTTTTCAGAAAAATCAAATCTCTCCTTCAATTCATCCAAGCCATCGCAAATAAACAGCAAATCCTCTGGGTTTTTCCAGACCTCACTGAGAACATTCCTAAAGTGAGGATACTGATCCAGCATCAGGTTCTTCACGTTTATTCTACAGCTAATATTCAATCTGAGAGTATATTTTCCCAGTTGCAAAATCAGAAAAAGTTTTTTTTGCACCATTAGTTGAAATTAGTGGAGTTGAAATGCCCATCAGCCATGATTGAATGGCAGAGTGCACTCGATGGACCGAATGACCTTATTTCCATTCCGATGTCTTATGGTCTTATTATTTTCCCAGTCCCTGGGTCTCCAATCATTGCTACTGTGCTTCCAGATGTGGAATTTGTTTGGGAAAGGTAAGCAGTTCATCTTCTACAGCTTTTCAATTTAGAGATGAGTGTTAACCCAATGCATCAATCAACAGTCGAGAAACTTTGCAACTTCTCCTTTATTGGGATAGTGTTCACCCATGGTATTTCACTTTGTACCTGGGTTATCTCCTGGTCTTTCTGAACACCTTCGACTGAAACAGAACGGAAGTTTAGCTGTACTGTCATTACAACATTTTCATTTGAACAAACTGAAGCTGTAAAATCTGCAGCAATCAACTTGTGTACAGCATTTGAATTTGTTATCAGGAAATACTTGAAAGTATATAGAATAGAGCAGCCCAGGGATGCAGGTATATAATTCTTTGAAATTTGTATCATATATGGACAAGGTGGATAAAAAGACAATTGGCACGCTTGCATTCAATGCTCAGTCCATTGAGTATAGGAATTGGGAAGTCTGTTGAGGCTGAACAGGACATTGGTGAATCTTCTTCTGGAGTGTTGTGTTGAGTTCTGGTCACTCAGTTATTGGAAGGATATTATCAAGCTGGAGAGGGCTCAGAAGAGACTCACCAAGTTTTTGGTAGGTATAGAGGTTTAAGTTATGAAGAATGGTTGGTTAGGCTGACACTATTTTTCACTGGAGTGCAGAAGGTTGAAAGATGATCTGATAGAACTTTATAAGATAGTGAGAGATTTAGATAGAGGTAATGGTCGTTGTCTTTTCCCTAGGATGGGGGATTTCAAAACTTGGAGGCACATTTTTAAGGTGAGAGGAGAGAGATTTAAAAGGCAGAGGTACAATTACAACATTTAAAAGATGTTTGAATAAATACATGAACAGGAAAAAGTTAAAAACCACACAACACAGCTTTCGGAGCTAGTGCTTCCAAACAAACCTGTTGGACTATACCCTGTGTGATTTTTAACTTTGTCCACTCCAATCCAACAATGGCACCTCCAAGTCATGAATAGGAAAGATTTGGAGAGAAAAGAGCCACGATCAGGCAGGTTGGACTTGTTTAGTTTGGGATTATGTTCAGAATGGACTGATGGATTGAAGGGTCTCTTTCTATGCTGTATAACTCTGTTTCAATAATGAACTGATTTTAATCTGTACTCAATGTGAAGACTACAATGTTGGTGATACTTTCCCTCAGATTATTAATACTAACCACTCACCCATAATCCAGACATTTCATTGTAAATCTACACATGGTCTGGCAACTGATAGTAGATATGAACAAGGAGAAGGAGCAGGCATTCAGTGCCTCAATCAGAGCCATCCATCGTTTACTTAGATCAGGTCGAGGTTATTCTCAGATTGTCAAGTGGGAGTCCTGAAGAGGGCCCTGCCCAAAACGTTGACTCTCTTGCTCCTCGGATGCTGCCCTACCTCTCTGTCTGGGGAAGCACAGCTGGAAGGATATGCCAAGAATTGTACATTCCTTAATTCATTCTCATTGTCACTGTGACTAGCCATCTTATGAGGCAAGTTACTATTGCAAAATGGGCACTTAGAAAACAGAAGCTTTTAACTATTGATTCCCCAATACTTTATGGTTCTAAAGTAAAGTAGTCCCATTTGCCAGCATTTGGCCACTGATCTATGTCCCTTTCCAAATGACTTTTAAATGTTATAATTGTACCCACTTCCACCACTTCCTCTGGCAGTAAGAAAAATATCCCCCTCAGGTCCTTTTTAAAATCTTTCCCCTCTCACCTTAAGCCTATGTATCTTGTTTTGGTCTCCCCTACCCTGGGGAAAAGACTTTGGCTATCACTTTATCAATGTCCCTTCATATTTTATAAACATCAATAAAGATCACCCCTAAACCTCTAATGTTCCAAGTATAAAGACTCAGTTTCTCCTTATAGCTTAAACCTTCTATTTCGGTGCCATTCTGGTAAATGTATTTGCAACCTTCCAATTTAATAGCATCTTTCCTATCGTAGAATGACCCGATTTGTATGCAGTACTTCACATGTGACCTTACCATTGTCTTGTACAAGTGTACCAAGATGTCCCAACTTCTGTACTCAATGCGCTGAACAATGAAGGCAAGCATGCAAAATGTTTTCTTCACTAGCCAGCCTACCACTTCCAAGGAAATATATACTTGCAGCCCAATGTCTCTCCAATTGAAAGCAATCCACAGGGCCCTACTATTAACAATCTTGTTCTTTTCTGTGTTAAGTGAAAGAGGCAGTACCACTGTGCTGCAACAGTGCTACATTAGCAGCTGCAATTAAGTCACATACATTAAACTGCACGAGACATCTCATGCAAATTGGCTTCCCAAGTCTCACACGGTTTGATCATAGAAATTGGAACAGTATAACACAGGAACACAGACCCTTTGGCCCACAACATTGTACCAAACATAACAAATTAAAGTAATCCCTTTTGTCTTCCCTTAGTCCATATCCATCCATCCATTCCTTGCATATTCATGTGCTTATCTTAAAGCTCCTATCATATCTGCCTTCACCACTACCACCAGCAGCACATTCCAGACTCCTACTACTTTTTAAAAAAAGACTTGCACCTCACATCTCCTTAGAACTTAACCCCTCTCACATTAAATACATGCCCCCTAGTGTTAGACATTTGACCCTGGGAAAAAGATTCTCACTGCCAACTCACACATCTCAGTTCTGGATGTCTAATAAGTCTCCTATTGTACTCTGCTGCTCCAGAGAAAACAACCCAAGTTTTTCAAGCCTCTTATCATGCACACCTTCTAATCTAGGCAGCATCCTGATAAACCTCTTCTGCACCCTCTCCAAAACCTCCACATTCTTCCCATCATATGGTGACCAGAATTGAACTCAATACTCTAAGTGTGTCCTAACTAAAATCTTATATAGATTCGACATGCAATCCTGAGTCTTGTACTCAATTCCTTGACCAATAAAGGTAAGGATACCATACACCTTCTTAACACCCTGTCCACTTTCATGGCCACTTTCAAGAAGCTATGGACTTAACTGCAAGATCCCTTTATACATCGATGTGTTCAGAGTTCTGCCATTAACTTATATTTTTCCTTAACATTTGATTTCCCAAGCAGAGCATCTCGCAATTACCTGGATTAAACTCCATCTGCTATTTCTCTGTCCATATATGCAACTGACCTATATCCCACTGTATTTTTTGACAAACGCCTAACTACCTACAACTCTACCATTTTTTGTGTCATCTGCAAACATACTAATCCACCCACCTACTTTTTCATTCAAGCCATTTATCCACATCACAAAATAGCACAGGTCGCAGTCTGGATCACTGCGGAACTCCAATAACCATGGATCTCCAGCCAGAAAAACACCCTTCCAACATTACCCTCTGCCCTCTAAGGGCTAGCCAATTCTGAATGTGAGTGACCAAGTCACTGTGGATCCTATGTATCATACTCTTCAGGATAAGCCTACCATGAGGGACTTTGTTGAAAGCCTTATTAAAATCCATGGTAGAACAGTGGATACTGTCTACCTCATCGATCACCTTTGTCATCTCCTACACAAAACCGTATGGACTGTCCCCAGTTAGGCCACACTTTCCTACTGCACATACATCCTAACCCTAAGAACACTCTTAAATACCTTCCCAACCACTGATGAGAGACTCACCGGTCTGTAGTTTCCTGGATTGTCATTCTTGAGTAGAGGAACAACATTAGCTGCTTGCCAGTTATCCAGGATCTCTCCAGTGGCCAGTAAGGATGCAAAGATCTTTGTCAAGGCCCCAACAATCTACTTTCTTGCCTCTCTCAATAACCTGTAGATATCATTGGGCCTGGGGACTTATCCATCTTAAGGCTCTTCAGAGACATAGCACCTCTTCTTTCTTGATCTCAAAATGCCCGACTTTATTAGCATTTTCCACATTAATTTCACTCTCCTCCATATCCTTCTCCTTGGTAAAGACCAATCCAAAGTGCTCATATCCTCTGCCTCCAAGCCCAGGTTCCCTCCTTTTTCCTTGAATGGTCCTACCTTCTCCCTAGACAGCTTTTGGTTTTTAATGTATGCATAGTCTGCCTTGGGATTCCCTTTAACTCAACTTGTCAAGGTCATTTCACGGCTCTTTCATGCTCTCCTCCCTGCTTGAGTACTTTCCTGCTTTCTTTATAGTCCTCACAGGTGCTGGCCGGTTTAATTTCCTAAACCTTACGTATGTTTTTTTTCCCCCCTTTTGACCAAATTCATCACCTCACTCACCATGCAAGGGTCCCTTACCTTGTCATCCTTGTCCTCCCTGGAACATGGTAGTCCCAATATTGATCCCTGGGAACTCCACTCAGGAAACTTTATTCTAGCTAGAAAAAATGTCTATTGAGTTCAGGAGTTGGGAGGTCATGTTGCAGCTGTACAGCACATTGGTTAAGCCACTGTTGGAATAGTGTGTGCAATTCTGGTCTCCTTCCTATCGGAAATATATTGTGAAACTTGAAAGGGTTCAGAAAAGATTTACAAGGAATTTTTCAGGGTTGGAGGACTTGAGCTACAGGAAGAGGTTGAGTAGGCTGGGGCTGTTTTCCCAGAACGTCAGAGCTGAGGGATGACCTTATTGAGGTTCATAAAATCATGAAGGACATGGATAGGATAAATAGACAAAGTCTTATTGCTGTGGAGGGGGTTGTCCAGAACTAGAGGACGTAGGTATAGGGTGAGAGGGGAAAGATATAAAAGAGACCTAAGAGGCAACTTTTTCATTCATAGGGTCTGTTTCTGTGCTGTACATCTCAATGACTTTATGTTTCTCTTTCCTATCACTCAGTTAATGTTGTATTCTTGTTACACTGCTTCTTTTACCATGACCTATAACATTTCACACAAATCTGCTGTGTGGTTCCTTCTGGAAATCCATGCATATCACATGGATTTCCAGAATCATATCAGCAGTATTGCCCTTACCGATCCTTTCAGTTAATTTATCAAAAACAAACTTCAGCAAATTGGTTATGTACTGCTAGCTTTATACCAAATAATCATTGCCAGACACTTCCTCACTTCCAGTGTTCAACAAAGCTACAAATGGCTGGATTACACTTAAAACCCTTTACAAAACAAAGCCGTAATATTGATAACCCTCCAGCCTCCTGACACCTCCTCTCAGTCCAGAGGAGACTGTAATGTTGGGGCCAGTTCCCCTCTCACTTCAATCAGAATCCTTGGATGGATCTCATCCTGATCTGGTGTCCTGTTAACCCCGAGCGCCAACATCATTTGGACAGGTAATTAGATAGAAAAACTTTCCCCCTCAGTGTATCCGCACATTAACAGTTTACTGATTAGTACCATAGCTGTTTTCTTACCCTCACTGGAAACATTTGAAAATAAACTCTCCAAATTCCTAACCGCCCGCCCACCGCGAGCTCGCGCAGAGTCGGTTAAACGGCCGCGTCTCGAGACCCCGCATGGGCCCAGGGCGGGCCTTAGTCTCTATCCAGCTCCGATTGGTCAAAGCGTCTATCAATCCCGTAGTTGCAGCCAATAGAAAATGAGGTGCGGTCTAGGGATTTGACGTTTAGGAATGAATGTGGAGGAGACGGTGCTCACTGTCAATGATGGAGAGTCAGAGTTAAAAAATGTGGTCACGTATTTATTGGGTGTGGGCATTTGCACTCCCTTTTTGATTTCCCGAAAAACCTTCTCCTCTGTTTTTGGCTGCACTTCAGTCCCACGCTCCTGATCTTTGGGCATCCGGTGCGGAGGAAGGAGGGCAGGTGTGAAGATCTCCTCGTGGGTCTGCTCCTGGGCCTGGCCAAACTGGCCATCAACAGGTCCAGGCAGCGGGCCGTGGAGGGGGTCGTTAGGGCCGACTGCCTGCCCCTGTTCTGCGGTTACGTTAGAGCCCGGGTGTCCTTGGAGAAGGAGCACGCGGTGTCGACCAACACCCTGGAGTTGTTCAGGGAGAGGTGTGCGTCGCAGGGAGTGGAGTGCATCATTTATTATACGTACTTGCAAGAACGGGTGCCTTACGAGTAAGCGCCCCGATCTGAGGGTTACATTCTGATTTATGCTGTTCAGTTGCGTCTCTCAGTCCTCCACTTTCACCACATAGGCTACGCGCTACAGCAAAAGTAACCAATCACAAGCTCCAGCTTCACTCCACCTTTGTCTAGCTTTTCTTCACCTCTGTTTACTTCTCCCATTACTCTCAGCCTGTCGCCCTTTACTCTTATTTATCTCACTCCTTATATGTGACTATCCTGGCATCGTTTGCTGTCTTCGTGCGATAATCCTGTCAAACTAAATTCCATCTGTTGGCCACTCCCCTCCTGAGACTGGCACACTATTCTCCTGTTACTGGTACATCCTGCGACACGGTCACTCTGCCCTATTAGTCACAGATAATTCTACCTGTTTTCGCTTCTCACTGTTTAGTATTTGCATGCGCAGCCTAATTGTATAATGTAAACTTTTGCAGAAGCAACACCTGTTCCCTTATTCTGAACAATTTTAACCCTATACCTTACAATCCCCCCTTTTCTTTTTGGTTATTAATTGTTATCTTCCGCATTTTGCTCATATGTCGCCTTAGCATCATTCCTGAGACTTCATTTATAGTGGCTAATTCCTGAAGGTCACCCATCCCCTCATTGTTCAAGAGGTTAGGTCCCTCTGCCTGATTACCTTTTAGAGGCATTTGTTTTGCCAAGACCGTCTCAATTTGCCGCTGGGTTAACCCCCGTACACAAGGTATGATACAACAGCCAATTGCTGCCAGTACCCCTGCTACCACTATCAGGGAGGTGAGGATGGAGACTATCACGCCTTTCCACTTCCCAAACCATGATTCCAGCCATCTCGTGAGTGATGTGTCCACTCCTGAATTCTCAGCCAATTCTTCCGTCAAAGTGGTCAATCCTCGCAAGGCACGAGAGATTGACCCATCAGGTGCTGTATTATTTGGAATAAAGGTATAACAGCTCCCTCCTGACATCACACATACACCCCCTTTTTCGGCTAGGATCATATCTAAGGCCAGTCTGTATTCCCAGGCCATTCTGCTGGTTGCATCAAGTTGCTCCCAAATACCCTTGACCGCATCTCTAGTATAACTGAAGAATCTTTGCTGGTTGTAAAAAAATATATAGTTTATCCAATCCACATTCTTGTTGACCGTTACCCACCAAAATAGGGCCAATTGAAAACCTGCTGCAATCTGGTTGCGGGCCTTGAACTCATCGGGGAGCCCTCTAGCTACTCCTATAGAGTCGAGATAAATCCTATCACCAAAGGAAGGATCTAATAATGACCTTTTACTCCTCTCATTCTTTGTTACTACAACCTTCTCCTTCTCAAATGCCAAGGTGAATGGGATTGCCAATTGTACAATTGCACATTTCCCTCTCCAGTCAGGAGGTAGGGTAGGTCGCAATATTCTGCCTCCATAGTCCCACCAGAGATCCGCTCGGGGAACCCAGAGTGCTAAGTAGTTCCCTCCTTTGTCTGTTTCAGTGTCATTCTGAGTTTCTATACATAACCTCAGCTCCCTCAAGTTTCTAGACCGATTTGTACCCTGTCGGCTTATACACAATGTGTGATTACTGACCATGGTCAAAACCGGATGTGGGGGGGGGAGCTTTCAAATCTGTCTTCTCCAAGGGAGGGAACATTAGAGATAGGGATATACAATTCCTATCATTCCATGCAGTCTTATCCTGATACAGGGCTATCATACATTCCATGCCCTTCCTGTTTCGGTTCCACCCGAGCGGAAAGGGGACTATGTAGGTAACTGGCCCTACCGAAGGCACATGCATAGCAATTGCTTTCATTCAGAGTTTTAACAGTGTACTTTACCCATTCAACCCAGGTATTTGCATCCTGTATCCAGTTTCTATTTCAGTAGTCTGCTTCAAGTCATTGACCTCTGTAATTTTTACCAGCTTTGGGTTGTTGGGAGGAGCAAAAGGATGTATCTTACTATCAAGTTGCTTGGCTCGTTTTCCGTTTCCTACGACTATTCGGAAACAGCAGCCCTAAAAACACTTCCCAGTGGCAGCCATTACTATCTTTAAATTATTACTAAGGAGTCGAGACCCATGTTTACGGGGAAAGGAGTCTTCAGAGGAGGTATTTTTAATGGTGAGATATATTGGATGGCACTTTCTGTCAGGACAGTCCAGGGCTGTGTGAAAGGGGGCTCTATGGATAGTGATGCCGGGTGGTGGTTTTTGCGAACCATACCCTGTGTCCGGTTGGGTCTTAAGAAGGATTTCAGAGGAAATATACTCCCTCTGATAATTTACATCTGCCCATTTTACTCGGCTGCAAGTATCGACCTCTATTACTTGCAGTTATTCAGACTCAGGGACCGTTAATAACAAATATGGAGATGACAGCATCGTTTGACAAAATCTCAATACTAAGAAAGCTAATATGGTAACCCTAAGCGTCCCCAGCATCCTACAATAGTATTGCAGGAACAAGAGATTTAACATGCAATACAATATATAGATATCAAAAAGAAACTATCCCGCGTCCGCATAAAAATCAGTTCTTTAAAGTCTTTTGAGTCTGAGTTTCAGTGGTTCTCCCGTCGACCCGGCCGTCCAGGCTTCTTTCTTAACCAGGGATTCCACCGGTCCTTTAATCCTGGTGTAGTGATTCCAGCCTTTCCCCGCCGTGTGTATCGCTGTTTCAGTAGGCAAAAGAGTCTGGTACGGTCCCTCCTAATCCAGTTGCAATTTAGTTTCTGTCCATGACTTAATTAGGACCCAATCTCCCAGTCAGATGGGATGAACGGCGAATTCAGGGGGCGCAGTCTGTGTCAGTAATCCGTATCTGCTAAGAAAGGACAAAGAGGAGAACAAGCCCAGTATATACTTCTTTAAGAACAGATCACTAGTCTCCAGGGCTGGCAGTTCTCCTTTCATTCCCAGATAGAGCAGACCAAAAAATATCTCATAATGGGACAACCCCATATCTTTCCTTGGGGCCATTCGCACCCGCAAAAGGGCTATAGGTAAACACTTAGTCCAAAGGAGTCTGCTGTCTATGACTAATTTAGATAACTGCTTCTTGAGTGTCTGGTTCATTCTCTCACCTTCCAGGAGTTCCCTGGAAGTAAAATGAGTTCCCTGATCAGAATCTATACATTCCATTATCCCGTATCTAGGAATTATGTATTATCTTGGACACCCCACTTGCAGTGGCAGTGTCTAAAGATACGCCTCCACCCATCCAGATCGGTGATCAACCATTACCAGCATATACCTCAGTCTTCCCACTCGGGGTAATTTGGTATAATCTACCTGAATGCTCTGAAATGGTCTTAGCCCAGGTTCTCTCCCTCCAGGACTTGTTTCCTCAATACCTTCTTGTTGATTTTCTTGCATGTTATAATCCCTCATATATCTGTTTGGCTAGTGTATAGATCCCTGTGTATCCATATTTCCTTAAAACCAAATCACACATTGCTTGCACTTCCAGTGACTCCCCTGGTGTAAGACAGCCAGAATTTCTCACATCATCATGTTATTTAGCATCTCCTGGCCATCAGGTAACATCCAACACCTCTCTACTGTCTGTGTAGCTCCCAGTTCTTCAACTCTCTCTCTTCCTTAGCGCGAAATATCGGTCTCCTCCCAGGTTCCTGCACCATAGGTACCAAAATATATGTATTGCAGCAGGCTGAGGGTTCAGAGCTGCCTCCTTAACGACTTCATTCACCAGTCTATTTCCCTTTGCTTCAGGATCATTTCCCTGCTGATTTCCATTGATGTGGACTATTGCTATTTCCTTTGGCAACAAAAGGGATTCCAACACTTGCTTTACCAATTCCTCATGAGCTAGTTCTTTACCCCTGTTGTTTATCAGTCCCCTCTCCTGCCATATCTTCCCAAATGTATGTGCCACCCCGAAGGCAGACTTAGAATCTGGGGATACTGTTCCTTCTTTGCCTTCCAAGGTCTTAAGGGCCCTCCCTAATGAATAAAGTTTACAAGTCTAAGCCAACCAATCATTGAGTAGTCTACTAGCCTCAATAACACTCCCTTCTATTCCATCCACTACTGCATATCCATTGTGTCTTCTACCTTCAATCAGTCTGGAGGACCCGTCAATGAACAGCCTGGCACCTGCATGTAGAGGGATATCGCTAAGGTCCATTCTTACTTTAATCTGATATTCTATAATGTCAAAGCAGTCATGTTCTGGGTCTGAAGGAACTTCATCTTCCCCTTTCCAGAGAAAGGTAGCTGGATTCAGACAAATGTCTGTGATCAATGTAAGGTCATCCCTCTCTATTAGAATTGCTTCATATTTTAGAATTCTAGAGTCCGTAAGCCACCGCTTTCTGATTTAATATGGTCCGTACCTGATGTGGGGTGCTGACTATTAAGGCTTCCCCTAAAAGTAAGTTTCCGTCTCACCTCTACCAATGAGGCTGTTGCTGCCACTGCCTGCACACACTCTGGCCAGGAATGTAGCTATCCATTCTTTAATTAACAATGAATTAATGCTGTCATGTTTTAAATCAATATGACAGGTCACTGAGAAGGTGTGAAGGAATCCTGCCAATTAATATTGAGTCAGGCTAATATAATTTATTTATTATAAGTATTAATTCTTAATTATATATTATATAAATAAAATAATCATTATCTGTAATTCAGCAACAAGTGACTAAAACATTTTAAAAACTCTAATTGCGCAGTTCTGTTTGTTTACCGGTCACTTGTGACTTCTCATTCTGTTTCTGTAACAGTTTTGCTGAGCACATTCATTTTTAAGACCCTCAACAGATTCCATCGCACCATTTGCAGTTAATTCAATCCCCAATTTGGTGGCAGTATCTTGTCATGAGCGCAAAACTGATTCTTCGTGCTTCTCATCACAAACTGTTGCCATAGTCCAATTAACTCTTTCGTTCCCGCTCCCAGGCTACATTGCCAGATCAATTGCTGAGCCGATTTAACCATTGAACAGCTTTAGGGCCACGTGATGACCATTCTTCATCACCCAATGTTTTGTTTAGACCTTGATTTTTTTTTAAAGAAATATTGCAATAGCTTCAAATACCAATTTATCAATTTATGCTTGTCTATCTTTAAAGCCTGTTTCTAACTATACATTTTAGAATCCTAGTTTTATTATATAGCATAAATATATTATAAATTCATTAATTCAGTATTTAATATTTAAAATGTAAATGCATACAGTTCCTAACTTTGAAATCCATTATTATTACCCGGTTTTAGTACCTTAATTTAAATCCAAAATTAGTTTTCTTAAGTAGCCCTGACCAGTCATTGCTCAATTACAATGCTATAGGTCGTGAAATAACTAGAATAATGGCCGAATCCAAGGTCACAGATATTAACCATAGGATTGATTTATTACAATCTAATGTTGAACTGAAACTGAAAAGGAGTTAACATTTTATTTAATAATCACTGTAAAATCCTTAACCTTAAAAGAAATCATGTTAAATTCCCATAATAGAAATCAGATTCAAAACAGTCCCGAATCTCAAGCTCCAGGGAACAAAGTACAAACATTCAATCACCAACAAACAAATGTGCATTCAAACCGAATCACAAAGGGTTAAACTTTCAATTAGCTGTACAGCTCTTTTCTCTCTCTCTCTCACACACACACACACACACACACACACACACACACCGTGTCTCACACTCACTCTTTGAGCTTCCCGCAACAACAACTCTAAAGGTTTCTCTTCCTCTCTCTTTACAAACACTCTCTGTGCCTCTCTTAATAATTCATCAAGTAATTTCTCATTCCACCCATCTATTTTCTGAATTTTCTGGATGTCTGGCCATGATTTAGTTACGAAGTGTATCCTCAGTAGCCCTTCAGCTACTAGCCCTTCCAACACAAAGCTTAATCTGATCCCTCCTGACTGAAAGGCTGTTTTCTGTTGACATATAAATTCAAATATTTACAAACACTTGGGCCAGAAGACGGCGGGACGAAGAATGGATTCCTTAGTCCATACAAAGCAACAATATTTAATCATCTTTTTCCTATCTTCTTCCCTTGTGCAAGTATAATTTTTCCAATTTCACAACATCTTGCCCAACAAACATTCTGGAGGTATGTTGTCAGGGACCCCACCTCCGTTTCCATTTTTTCCCCCAGAGGCTTTTACTTTACCCCCGGCACAGCCCATATTGAGGTCCTTCATTAGACACTTATTGACTACTAGAACTCAATCCCAGCCACCAAGGCAGCACTTAAAAATCTCCTTACCTTCTTAGGTCCATACTTGGAGTTGCCTGGCTCCCTGTGCCTACTTACAACCTTTCGCCTGGTTCAGATAGACTGTCATCAGATCTCAATCAGTCAACCAGAAGGGGAAACCCACCGCCGAGGAACTCAGGACCGTTCCAAAAGGAATGGGATGCGTCTTCCCAACCATCGATGTTGCCTACTCCACTGGTGATGGTGGACATCCCAGACGAGCCCCCAAATTGTAAGAAACAAAACTCATATATTAATAAATTTCAGTGCGAGTCAAATTCTGAAGCAGCGAATTTTAGTGATACGCACTTGCAAGAATGGGTACCTAACAAGTAAGCACCCCGATCTGAGGGTTACATTCTGATTTATGCTGTTCAGCTGCATCTCTCGGTCTCCCCTTTCACTCCATTGGTTACTTTTACTGTAGTGTGTAGCCTATCACAAGCTCTAGCTTCACTCCACCTTTGTCTAACTTCTCCCATTACTCTAAGCCTGTAGTCTCTTACTCTAAGTTATCTCATTCTTTATATGTGACTATCCTGGCATCGTTTGCTGTCTTCGTGCGATCATCCTGCCAAACCAAATTCTATCCGTTGGCCACATCCCTCCTGAGACTGGCACACTATTCTTCTGTTACTGGTACATCCTGCTACACGGTCGCTCTGCCTTATTAGTCACAGATAATTCTACCTGTTTTCACTTCTTTTTTCCTATGCTTGGTATATCCTGCTACACGGTCGTTCTGCTCCATTAGTCATAGATAATTCTACCTGTTTTCGCTTCTCACTGTTTAGTATTTGCCTAATTGTAGAATGTAAACTTTTGCAGAAGCAACACCTGTTCCTTATTCTGCACAATTTAACCCTATACCTTACAATTCCCATTGAATTTGTTTTGTTTTTTTTTAAACAAAGTACTTGCAACTGTCACCTGAAACAGACCTGAAGCTACTCAATTTTATTTCCACCATAAAAAAAAACTTCCAAAGAAGCAATTCAGCAAAACAAATATCCCAAGATGTGTATATGCTTGTGTTTAAGCATAACCTCATAAGGCCATGTGTTCGGGCTGTGCAAGCTGATACCAGGATCCGGTCTCAGCCTCCAGCAGGACACCAACAGGCAGAAGGTGTAAACCTGCTCCTTCCGATGGTCATATAAATAGACAATAGACAATAGACAATAGGTGCAGGAGTAGGCCATTCAGCCCTTCGAGCCTGCACCGCCATTCAATATAATCATGGCTGATCATTCCTAATCAGTATCCTGTTCCTGCCTTATCTCCATAACCCTTGATTCCACTATCTTTGAGAGCTCTATCCAACTCTTTCTTAAATTAGTCCAGAGAGTGGGCCTCCACTGCCCTCTGGGGCAGAGCATTCTACACAGCCACCACTCTCTGGGTAAACAAGTTTCTCCTGAGCTCTGTCCTAAATGGTCTACCCCGTATTTTTAAGCTGTGTCCTCTGGTTCGGCACTCACCCATCAGTGGAAATATGTTTCCTACTGCCAGAGTGTCCAATCCTTTCATAATCTTATACGTCTCGATCAGATCCCCTCTCAATCTTCGAAACTCAAGGGTATACAAGCCCAGTCGCTTCAATCTTTCAGTGTAAGGTAATCCTGCCATTCCAGGAATTGACCTCGTGAACCTACGCTGCACTCCCTCAATAGCCAGAATGTCTTTTCTCAAATTTGGAGACCAGAACTGCACACAGTACTCCAGGTGTGGTCTCACCAGGGCCCTGTACAGCTGCAGAAGCACCTCTTTGCTTCTATACTCAATTCCTCTTATTATGAAGGCCAGCATGCTATTAGCCTTCTTCACTACCTGCTGTACCTGCATGCTTGCCTTCATTGACTGGTGTACAAGAACACCCAGATCTCTCTGTACTGCCCCTTTACATAAATTGATTCCATTTAGGTAGTAGTCTGCCTTCCTGTTCTTGCTACCAAAGTGGATAACCATACATTTATCCACATTAAACTGCATCTGCCATGCATCTGCCCACTCACCTAACTTGTCCAGGTCACCCTGTAATCTCCTAACATCCTCACCACATTTCACCCTGCCACCCAGCTTTGTATCATCAGCAAATTTGCTAATGTTATTGCTGATACCATCTTCTATATCATTAACATATATTGAAAAAAGCTGTGGTCCCAGCACGAATCCCTGCGGTACCCCACTGGTCACTGCCTGCCATTCTGAAATGGAGCCGTTTATCACGATCCTTTGTTTCCTATTAGCCAACCAATTTTCAATCCAATCTAGTACTTTGCCCCCAATACCATGCGCCCTAATTTTACTCACTAACTTCCTATGTGGGACTTTATCAAAAGCTTTCTGAAAGTCCAGGTACACTACATCTACTGGATTTCCCTCGTCCAACTTCATAGTTACATCCTCAAAAAATTCAAGAAGATTAGTCAAGCATGATTTCACCTTCATAAATCCATGCTGACTCTGTCCTATCCTGTTATTACTATCCAGATGTGCCGTAATTTCATCCTTTATAATAGACTCCAGCATCTTTCCCACCACTGAGGTCAGACTAACTGGTCTATAGTTTCCTACTTTCTCTCTCCCACCTTTCTTAAAAAGTGGTATAACATTAGCCACCCTCCAATCCTCAGGAATCGACCCCGAATCTATTGAACTCTGGAAAATAATCACCAACGCATCCACGATTTCCCGAGCCACCTCCTTCAGTACTCTGGGATGCAGACCATCAGGCCCCGGAGACTTATCAACCTTCAGACCTAACAGTCTCTCTAACACCAAATCCTGGCAAATGTAAATTCCCTTACGTTCAGGTCCTTCAGCCACTGTTAGCTCAGGGAGATTGCTTGTATCTTCCCTAGTGAACACGGATCTGAAGTACCCATTTAATTCCTCTGCCATTTCTTTGTTCCTAGTAATATATTCCCCTGTTTCTGTCTTCAAGGGCCCAATTTTTGTCCTAACCATTTTTTTTGCCTTGCACATACCTAAAAAAGCTTTTACTATCCTCCTTAATATTCTTGGCCAGTTTACCTTCGTACCTCATTTTTCCTCTGCGTATTTCCTTCTTAGTAAACCTCTGTTGCTCTTTAAAAGCTTCCCAGTCCTCAGTTTCCCACTTATCTTTGCTATGTTATACTTTTTCTCTTTTAACTTTATATGTTTCTTAACTCCCCTCGTCAGCCATGGCCACCCATGCCTCCTCCTAGGATCTTTCTTCCTTTTTGGAATGAACTGATCCTGCAACTTTTGCATTATGCACAGAAATATCCGCCATTGTTCCTCCACTGTCATCCCTGCTTAGGTATTGCACCATTGAACTTTGGCCAGCTCCTCCCTCATAGCTCCATAGTTCCCTTTATTCAACTGAAAAATTGTCACTTCCGATTATACCCTCCCCCTCTCAAATTGCAGATTGAAGCTTATTGTATTATGATCACTACTTCCCAATGGCTCCTTCACTTCGAGGTCTCTGACCAATTCTGGTTCATTACATAATACCAGATCCAGAATTGCCTTCTCCCTGGTCGACTCCAGCACCAGCTGCTCTAAGAATCCATCTCTGAGGCACTCCACAAAGTCTCTTTCTTGAGGTCCAATACCATCATTATTCATTTCTTGAATATATTCCCCGTATACATAATGTTCTTACCATGATTGTATTTTGTTGTTTATTTGGTTAATTGTTTTGATGACAAGCAGGTTCGAAACTGTCATAAAATTTTCTTGCAGTGCTATATTTCATTCTGATGATTAAATTCTGAGTGTGTTTTATTTGATTTGGTTGACCTGAATTGATTGGATTCTGACTTTGTTTTTACTTGATTTTGTTGAATTGCACTGATTGGCTTTTGAATTTGTTTTATTTGATTCTGTTGAATCGAATTGGTTGGATTCTGATTATCATTCATTTAAATCTGTTGCTCTGAGTTGATTCCATTCTGATTTTATTTTCCTTGATTCTGTTGCATTAAGTTGATTGGATTCTTATTCAGTTTGTGGAATTGATCTGTATTTTCATGCTTTCAGTAATTGGTGTTTTCTTTCTGGTGAGGAGGTGGTCTTTCTGGATTACTTTTAAATACCAATATTTGTGAAGTTATTTGTTTTTCCTGAATCGTTTCTGCATTTGTTAAACTCGTATGGAAATTTTTTTCTCTGCTTGATTGAAAACATTACATCTGTTTGAAAACCAACTTAAGGCAGAAACACGGAAATGTGAGAAATGAAAATAACATTTTAGTGCATTGACGTTTTTTTTAATTCTCAGTTCTGATTGTAAACTAAGTAAAAATTTGTTTTGAGTAGCTTCATTCAAAATAAAATTTGGGACTCAGATCTGAAACTGCAGAATTGAACAGATTACGTAATTGAAACTAAACGGACTAGAACACACAATTATAATGTGGTAATGTTTGTCCATTGAACTAATTTTGTTTTGACCTTAAAGTGATTAATCAATATATGCCTTCAACTCTCTACTGTGCACTGCACAAGATTGTCATGCTCAGAAAAGGTGTACAGGTTGGAACTAAATTGAACTGTTGCTGGAAACATTAAAGTTTTACATGTTGTTAAGTAAGTTCCCTCACAAGCAAGACTGCTGTTATGACTTCTTATTTCTATTCAATTTAATCATTAGTTTGCGTGATACTGAGCGGTTTTGTTAGAGTTCAAGGTGAGATTTTTTTGTGAGTTTACATCATGTTCTTGGTTCTGTTGAAAATGTTTGCAGAGCCAGTTCTGCTGCAAACACATCGGTGTTCCTCAGTGTTGTGGTTTGGTGATCTTTGATCTGTTGAGGAGAAAATGTGCTTGGGTAACATTAAATTTGTTATATTTGGGAAACTGTTTCTGGTTTCTACATTGTTATCACACTGTTTATACGGTTGGTAACAAGTCAACCCCTCCAGTTTCCTTATTCAATGCAATCAGCATGTGAGTTGAAATTTCATAAAGCTTAATGTTAAGTTAAAAGCAGATCACAAAGGTTTTGGAAATGGAGGGAACACAGATACCTTAGGGTGTGATTTTCACTTAGAATCAATAATTAAGGATTAATCTAATCCACTCTTTCCATTCCAAATTCAGAACCCAAGTCGGGGCGGCACAGTGGCCCAGTGGTTAGCATTGCTGCCTCACAGCACCAGGGGCCTCTGTTTGATTTCACACTCGGGTGACAGTCTGTGCGGAGTTTGCACATTCTCCCTGTGTCTGTGTGGGTTTCCTCTGCATGCTCCGGTTTCCTCCCACAATCAATAAGATGTGCAGGTAAGGTGAATTGGCCATGCTAAATTGCCCATCATGTTAGGTGCATTACTCAGGGGTAAACGTAGGGAAATGGGTCAAGGTGGGTTACTCTTCAGAGGGTCGGTGTGGACTTGTTGGGCTGAAGGGTCTGTTTCCACGCTGTCGGGGATCTCATCTAACTGTCTAGCTCAATCACAAGGTCTGTCTTCAAATAGTTTACAAGTCATAGAGGAAAAATAAATAGAATTTCAAAAGTGTAATGTTGTAATAGTTCTTGCTCTATGCCTATGTTATAATTAACCAAGAAACATATTTCAATTCCACGGTACACTACACCCAAGCTTTTTGGCTGGAAAAGATCATTGGCAAAGACCATTTGGAAATTCTGCTCAAAATATTTCGATGAAGAACAGATCAGTTGCACTGCTTTGATCAGTTTCACAATTAATTTGAGATAATAAATTGTTATAGCCCTGATTAAGCTGGATTTGCAGGGAAAAAGAATAAAGTTTAACTGAATAATTTAATCTGCACAGTGCTTTAGGTGTTCCCAATTTGTGCCTTTTTAATAAAAAGTTACATTTTACAACAAAATATCAACTGAAGAATCATTCTTTCAGAAACAATTGCTATCATGAATTATGTGACCAAGGCCAAATTCCGAATTAAATAAAATAATCCACTCATTAACTCACAGGACAGCGCGGCGGCTCAGTGGTTAGCATTGCTGCCTCACAGTGCCAGGGGCCTCTGTTTGATTTCACCCTCGGGTGACAGTCTGTGTGGAGTTTGCACATTCTCCCTGTGTCTGTGTGGGTTTCCTCTGGGTGCTCCAGTTTCCTCCCACTGTGCGGGTTAGGTGAATTGGCTGTGCTAAAGTGAACACTGTTCAGGGATGGGTAGGTTAGGGTGCATTAGTCAGGGGTAAGTATCGGGTAGGGGGAATGGCTCTGGGTGGGTTACGTACTGTTCGGAGGGTCAGTGTGGAATTGTTGGGCCAAATGGCCTGTTTCCATACTGTTGGAAATCTACTCTAAAACTATGGAAATATTTGCTGCGAAAGCAGAGAATGTATTTTACATCGATGTGTTCAGACATATGCAGAGTTTATAAATTTGCAGAAGACATGAACTAGAGGATAACAGAGCCCATTGTTTATTCAAACTGAAAATGGAGTAATATTTATTTTAATTAATATACTTGCCTGATTATAGCAATGTACCAATCTGAAGGAGACTGCTCGCATTAGTTAAGTGTGACAATCATTTAGATGAGATTTCCTGCACTATGGAAATGGGCCATTTGGCCGAACAAGTCCACCCCACTCCTCTGTAGAGTAACCCACCCTATATTCCCCTACCCTATATTTACCCCTGAGTAATGCACCTAACATTATGGACAATTTAGCATGACCAATTCACCTAACCTGCACATCTTTGGGCTGTGGGAGGACACCAGAGCACCCGGAAGAAGCCCACACAGACTGTCGCCCAAGACTGGAATCAAACCTGGGTCCATGGTGCTGTGAGGCAGCAGTACTAACCACTGAGCTACCCCGTGCCACCCACATTTATTTAGACATCAGTTAAAGCGGGCACCTCTGGACAGAAACATGTTTTCAATTCATACCTTTACTAACATTTTCGTTCATTACAAAGCAGTGAACAAGAAAATGAACTTGCCATTGTAAAGCAAACCTGACAGGAAATACTTGCCCTAATTTCTTCAACAGAAATGCATTTCCACACTGGATTGCAGTATTGGCTTTATGCTGTGCATGCAAAATCTCCAAAGTTCAAGACTTGTTTTAAGAATATGCAAAGATAATTTAGAGAATAATCAATTTCCTCCAGAGTTTTGCTTAAATTGGCAATATGTCCCACCTCAAACATTTTGTTGATTACAGTGACTTATTAAGTTTATTAAGTCGGTGGTTATCTATGTTCATTGTGATCACATTCTCGTTCACATTAATGGCTATCCTCTGGTTAGTTCCTATGATGAATGTTAAATTACAGTGAATATATTTGACGTGAGGAATTGAGCAGATGTATCTGCTGGGATCAAGACTGTTGTACAGTTTGTTTCAGTGCTATCTCTGAATAACTTGTCAACCAGTCCTGACCATTTTCACATTGTCCGGTTCAGATATCTGAATCTCAGGCAGTTCAATTTCATCTCATGCTTCAAAACCACTTATATCTGCCAGAAATGCAATATTTGATTAGGTGCCCCAGCATTGAGAGCCCTGACTAAGTTGTTCCAATCAGAACGAACACTTCAGTAACAAAAAGCAGATTGCAAGAGTTTTGAAATTGCTTGCTGGCACCAAGAGATATGTGATTGAGCGAGGCAAAGGGAAATATGTTGCTTATTTTCTTTGTGGCTGGGATGTGTTTAGTGGCACAGTGTAGAATCAGAAATTATTTTGCATCTTATTATTTGAAAACCTACCGTGAGCTTTTAATGTCACTGGCAACGGTCATGATACACTTCAAACCATTTTAATTATTTCAAACTAAGTAGACCATCTGGTGCAGCAACATTCACAGGAGTAAGAGGAAGGAAATTCTAGGTTGAAATCCAGTGATAGTGAATTTATGGTAACACAATTCCTAGTTTTATTCCTCAGTAATTCCCAGAGACTTTGAACAATTCAGAGATGCTGCCAAAGTATTCTTGGATAATTGTTGCAGTGCTACTTTGATTATGGATTAATTCTGGAACAATCTCGGTTGTTGGAAGGTGTTAATGATTAACATGGTTTATGCACTGTCAAACAGGTGGGCTGTGTTCTCCAAGATAGTGTGGAGCTCATTGTGTTCAGATCTGTTGCGATGTTATAGTAATGTCCCTCACTCTGAGCCAGGTGGCCTGTATTCATTTACAACCTATTAGAGAGATATATAATACCATCTCTTATCAGGTTAATTTGTGAAAAAAAGAATATTGAGTTATGTTGGGTGTTGTTAGAATTCCACTCTCAGAGGCTGGTGAAATCTATTCAATCACTGTTCTGACTTGTGTCTCTTAGATATTAAACAGAATTTTGGTGGTTAGCAGCTTTTTCCAAATCAATATTTGTTCACAAGCTTTTGGGCATCGCTAGCTGGGGTTAATGGAGCAAGTCCTCAAAAAAATCCCAGCTTTTTGACTTGCTGTTCAAACAATATAATTTATAACTAATCCACAATGAATTGTTTTCGAAGCATATTTGACGAGATTAGTCCTAGGCTGTGTTGCATTATATTAAACCAGTGCTGTGGCTGGATGTGATTGTTCAGTACGGTGGGGTTTCCACTGAATCCAACACTTGCAGCAGATGGTGATAGCTTTTCAAATTGTCTTCAATCGCTATCCCAGATCATCTAGTACCTCTGCTAAGAATCCTTTTCCAACAGGAGTCAAGCAAACGCAATCGCTGTCTAACTCAACAGGTGTGAGTTCTTGTGCTAAAAACATGAAAACAATTTGCTGAAGAGGGGGTCTCTCGGTGTGAAACGTTAACCTTGCTTTTTCTCCACAGGAGCCGCCAGACATGCTGAGTTTCTTCAGAAATTTCTGTCTTTATTTTCAGTTTTCTAGCATTCAAAGTTTATTGTTTCATTTAAAAAAAAAATGTTCTGTTCAATGAAACAAGTTGTTCAAAGAGAAAATGCATTTGAATAAATTGAGAATGTTCAGAGATATTTAATATCAGAGAATCGTTGAATGTGAGCGCACAGATCTCAAGCTGTAGTTTTACAAGAAACGAGCATGAAGTAACAACACGCTCCAGAGAGCAGTGGCTGCTGTAATTGGGTGGGAGTTATTATGATCACTCAAGTAGAGAATGTCAATACTCCCATTCCAAATACCTGTGATCAACAGAAGTTTTTTAAAAAATGTGTGAAACAATTAATTTGCTAAAATATTTTAATAAAAAGGGTTCCCTGCCAGTGCAAGCCTAACGAATGACACAATGATAGGAAGGGGCAGGAGAAGGGCACTCAGTCCCTCGAGCTGTTCCACCACTTACTGAGATCATGGTGCCTCTGCGCGCTAACTCCACAGGCCTCCCTTTGGCTAAAACTCTTTACCACCTTTGATTAACAAGCAAAAACTATCCCAGATTTAATGATTCGACTGCCCATAACAAAGGGAGACACCGTTTTTGAAAGACATTTCAGTGAGAAGCTAAAGTGACACAATGAGGCTGAAATTAATTGGTCATGAAAATAAGCTTTAAATGTCTGATAATTTCCCATTTAAATATATCAGTCATCACATTCCAATAATTTAACATTATAACTGCCTGGAATAAAGAAATATAATTTGTGTTGCCGTGCTAAAAATGAGGGAAGGTTCATTTCCATTATATGATTAAGAATTCCTGCCTCAGGCGACGCTCTGTGTGGAGTTTGCACATTCTCCCCGTGTCTGTGTGGGTTTCCTCTGGGTGCTCTGGTTTCCTCCCACAATCCAAAACTGTGGGTGAATTGGCCATGCTAAATTGCCCATAGTGTTAGGTGAAGGGGTGAACATAGGGAATGGGTCTGGGTGGGTTGCGCTTTGGCGGGTCGGTGTGGACTTGTTGGGCCGAAGGGCCTGTTTCCACACTGTAAGTAGTCTAATCAAGTAGCACTGTTTGTTCAGTGAAAACACAGTCAAACCACACAGAAGGAAACCATTCACAAGTCCCTCAAATAATTTTCAATTCTTCCAGTGATTATCTGCATCTCTAGACAGGTGTGGAAGTGCCGGACGTTTTATATCTCCTTGAGAAACCAGTCGTCATCAGCCAACTTGAATTGCTGAAGTTTGTGTGGTATAAGGACGTTCACAGCGCTGTTAGAAAGTGAGTCCCATGGCTGTGAGCAAGGAAGAGCAAAGGGGAAGGGACATAGTTGCAAGTCAAGATGGAGTCTAATTTGGAGGAAAGCTCTCATTTACATGCATGCACGCCCTTATCCTCCTAGATCACAGTTTTGGAACCTGCTGCCGAAGGGACATGTCACATACAAATGAGAAGCTGAAGAAGGCACCTCAGTCCCTCCAGAATGCTATTCCATTCATGGGACCATCCTCAATCTTACTGCTCACCAGTCTTTCCAACACCTGATCAAATTGAATACGATTGTTCAACGAAAGAATGG
Source organism: Chiloscyllium plagiosum (assembly GCF_037043375.1). Lineage (NCBI taxonomy): Eukaryota > Metazoa > Chordata > Chondrichthyes > Orectolobiformes > Hemiscylliidae > Chiloscyllium > Chiloscyllium plagiosum. The sequence continues at coordinate 31,093,570 of NW_028270185.1, read as the reverse complement.
TGAACCTTTGGGGTTCTCCGCCACAGAAATTGATTGAGGTCAAAACATTAAATGATTTCGCGAAGGAGATAGGTTCCTTCAATCCTTAAAAAATGTTACAGGTATGTGGGGAAAAAGGCAAGCAGGGTACAATATTGGTTAAAAGTCTTGAAAACATTGAATGGGGCATGTTTGCACATGACACCAAAATTGGTGGTATAATTGGCAGTGAAAGTTATCTAAAAGTACAACAAGATTTTGATCTGCTGGGCCAGTGGGTTGAGGAGTGGCAAATGGAGTTTAATTTAAATGAATATGACATGTTGCTTTTTGAGAAGATAAATCAGGTCACAACTTACAGAATTAATGGTAGGGCACTGGGTAGTTTTGTCGAACAGAGACCTAGGGGTTCAGTTACACGATTCTTACAGAGTTAATGGTAGGGCACTGGGCAGTGATGTTGAACAGAGGGAAGTGGGGGATCAGACTCATAGATTCGTGAAAGCATTGTCTCAAGTAGCTAGCATATTGAAGGTGTTTGGCACATGTGCCTTCATTGGTCAGAGCATTGACTGCAGCAGTTAGGGCTTCATGTTGTAACTGTACCAGACATTGGAATGAACTGCCAGGAGAAGTGGTAAATGCAGAGATAGGTACAACATGTAGAAGACATTTGGACAGGTGCAGGAGCTGGATAGGTTTGGATGGGTATGGGCCAAAGGGAGACAAATGGAATTAGTTTAATTTGGGAACTCTGGTCAGCATGAATGGGCTGGACCCAAAGTAGGCTCAAAGTTGGAAGCTGGTGAGCTAGTGAAGGGATAGATTGGGAATGTGGGAGGGTTTGGGCTGGTAGGTTGTGAGGTGTTGGGTGGCTGCTGGGTAAGCTTGCATGCACCTTGTCTGGCAGGGTGGCATCAAGGCAAATAGTAATGTCACAAGGATAATTTGGTCGCATTCTGCTTGGTAGGTGAGGGATATTTGAGCTGAAATGTAGGAGGTCTGTCTTTGCAAAGCTTGTTAGTGGTGAGATTGGCAGGGTGCCAGGCTGGTTAGTGGTGAGATTGGCAGGGTGCCAGGCTGGTTAGTGGAGAGATTGGCAGGGTGCCAGGCTGGCTAGTGGAGGATTGGCAGGGTGCCAGGCTGGTTAGTGGTGAGATTGGCAGGGTGCCAGGCTGGTTAGTGGTGAGATTGGCAGGGTGCCAGGCTGGTTAGTGGTGAGATTGGCAGGGTGCCAGGCTGGTTAGTGGAGGGTTGGCAGGGTGCCAGGCTGGTTAGTGGAGGGATTGGCAGGGTGCCAGGCTGGTTAGTGGAGGGATTGGCAGGGTGCCAGGCTGGCTAGTGGAGGGATTGGTAGGGTGCCAGGCTGGCTAGTGGAAGGTTTGGCAGGGTGCCAGGCTGGTTAGTGGAGAGGTGGGCAGGGTTCCAGGCTGTTTCAGGGGGTAGAAGGTCACTGTAATGAAGTAGTAGGTGGATGTGATTTCAAAATACAAAGCTGAGAGTCTGGCAAAATGGCAGGTGGTAAAGGACAGATGTGAAAGGAGCTAGGATGCAAAGTGCTCAGGTTGACTTGGGTAAGTTGAGATGTCAGTGACCAAGGGCTGAGGTCATGTCTGGGGGAGTGGGGTTCTGTCAGAAGTTGTGAAAATAATGGTGCCAAGTCCAGTAAGGGCCAGATTCAACATGGACCAGGTGCAGGGTGGCAGGAGTGGAATTGCGTGAAAGGAATTGAGATTATATGTCCACCTGGATTATAGAACGTAGAATGTTCCAGTGCAGTATAGGCCCTTCGGCCCTTGATGTTGTGCCGACCTGTGGAACCAATCTGAACTGAAACTTTATTGCTGGAACAGCACAGCAGGTCAGGCAGCATCTAGGGAACAGGAGATTCGACGTTTCGGGCACGTGCCCTTCTTCAGGAATGAGCAGAGAGTGTTCAGCAGGAGAAGATAAAAGGTAGGGAGGAGGGACTTGGAGGAGGGACGTTGGAAATGTGATAGGTGGAAAGAGGTCAAAGTGAGGGTGATAGGTCGGAGTAGAGTGGAGGCGGAGAGGTCAAGAAGAAGACTGCAGGTCAGGAATGCGGTGCCGGGCTGGAGGGATTCGGCTGAGACAAGGTGGGGGGAGGGGGGGATGAAGAAACTGGTGAAGTCCAAGTTCATCCCCTGTGGTTGGAGGGTTCCCAGTCGGAAGATAAGACGCTCCTCCTCCGACTGTCGCGTTGTTGTGGTTTGGCGGTGGATGAGTCCAATGACCTGCATATCCTCGGTGGAGTGGGAGGGGGAGTTGAAATGCTGTGCTACAGGGTGATTGGGTTGGTTCGTCCGGGTGGCCCAGAGGTGCTCTCTGAATCGCTCCGCAAGTAGGCGGCCTGTCTCCCCAATATAGAGGAAGCCACACCGGCTGCAGTAGATAATGTGGGTGGAGGTGCAGGTGAATCTGTGGCGGATATGGAAGTTTCCTTTGGGGCCTTGGAGAGAAGTGAGGGGGGAGGTGTGGGCGCAAGTGTTGCACCTCCTGCGGTTGCAAGGGAAGGTGCCGGGAGTGGAGGTTGGGTTGGTGGTGGGTATGGATCTGACAAGGGAGTCGCGGAGGGAGTGGTCTCTACGGAAAGCTGATAGAGGAGGGGAGGGAAATATATCCTTGGTTGTGGGGTCCGTTTGGAGGTGGCGGAAGTGACGGCGGATGATGCGCTGTACATGGAGATTGGTGGGGTGGTAGGTGAGGACCAGTGGGGTTCTGTCCTGGTGGCGGTTGGAGGGGCGGGGCTCAAGGGCGGAGGAGCGGGATGTGGAGGAGATGCGGTGGAGGGCATCGTCGATCACGTCAGGGGGGAAATTGCGGTCCTTGAAGAAGGAGGCCATCTGTGTTGTGCGTATTTTGAACTGGTCCTCCTGGGAGCAGATGCGGCGGAGACGAAGGAATTGGGAGAATGGGATGGCGTTTTTACAGGGGGCGGGGTGGGAGGAGGTGTAGTCCAGGTAGCTGTGGGAGTCGGTCGGTTTGTAGTAGATGTCCGTGTTGATTCGGTCGTCTGAGATAGAAACAGAAAGGTCTAGGAAGGGGAGGGAGGAGTCCGAGACTGTCCAGGTGAATTTGAGGTCGGGGTGGAAGGTGTTAGTGTAGTGGATGAACTGTTCAACCTCCTCGTGGGAGCACGAGGTAGCGCCGATACAGTCATCAATGTAGTGGAGGAAAAGATGGGGGGTGGGGCCAGTGTAGTTGCGGAAGATGGATTGTTCCACATACCCTACGAAGAGGCAGGCATAGCTGCGGCCCATGCGGGTGCCCATGGCTACTCCTTTTGTTTGGAGAAAGTGGGAGGATTGGAAAGAAAAGTTGTTCAGGGTGAGGGAACCAATCTGAAGCCTATCGATCCTGCACTATTCCATTTTCATCCATATGTTTATCCAATGACATTTTAAATGCCCTTAAAGTTGCGAGGATACTATTGTTGCAGACAGTGCATTCCACGTCCCTACTACTCTGAGTAAAGAAACAACTTCTGACATTTATCTACCTGCCCTCAAGTTAAAGTTATGTCCTCTCCTGATAGCCATCACCATCCAAGGAAAAAGAGTCTCACTGTCCACCCCATCTAACCCTCTGATTATCTTATATGTCTCAATTAAGTCACCTCTCAACATTCTTCTCTCTTAACAAAAACAGCCTGAAGTCCCTCATCCTTTCCTCATAAGACCTTCCCGCCATATCAGACAACATCCTGGTAAGCCTCCTCTGAACTCTTTCCAAAGCTTCCACATTCTTCCTATAATGTGGTGACCAGAAGTGTACTCAAGGCTCCAACTGCGGCCACACCAGAGTTTTGTACAGCTGCAGCATGACCTCATGGTTTTAAAACTCAGTCCTTCTACCAATGAAAGCCAACTCAAAGTATGCCTTCTTAACAGCCCTATCAACCTGACTGGCAACTTTTCGGGATCGATGTACACGGACACCAGGATCTCTCTGCTCATCTACACTACCAATATGGATTGCCTTGGATGTGTTTCTTGTGATAGGGGTGGTGTATTCAGGGCATGAATGGGTGAGTAACAGAGTAGGGTTTGTCAATGTGGGTGGGAATTTAGGTCGAGACAAACAGGGAGTGGTTAGTCTGAGAGATGAGAGTTTTGGTGGTGAACTCTATGTCAGTTTGATAGTTATTAAAGTTAAAGAGTACTTGTTAATTTCTCAATTCATATTGACGTAAATACTCAGCTCAGTTAGCTGTACTGCTGCAAAGTCTCTGAACCTTAATGGTCCTCCATTTTTCAGAGGCCTCCAGAATTAAGATAATTATAAATTGCCAATTGGCATGAGGTCAGTTGTGAGAGCCATCCTCCCAGTCCCAGTGCTCAGCTCCTGCCTGTGCTGCTGCTGCTGCTGCTGCTGCAGTGACCTTCCTCTCAGAGAGAACATTCTGCCCTGTATTGATACATGAGGAAGGCTCACTGGATCTGAACTGTTCACTCTGATTTCTGTCCAGAGATACTGCCAGCTGTTGGGGTTTTCCATAACTTTCAGTTTTGGTTTCTGATTTCCAGCAGCATGGTGCCTAGTGGGGCGGCACGCTGGTTCCATGGTTAGCATTGCTGCCTCACAGCGCTAGGGACTCGGGTTCGATTCCAGCCTCGGGTGACTATCTGTATCGAGTTTGCACATTCTCCCCATGTCTGTGTGGGTTTCCTCCCAAAGTCCAAAGATATGCAATCTGGGTGAATTGGCCATGTTGTGTTCAGGGATTGGGAGGTTAGGTCCATTAGTCAGGGTTAAATGTAAAGTAATAGGGTAGGGGAATGGGTCTGGATGGGTTACATTTCAGAGGGTGGGTGTGGATTTGTTGGGCCAAATGGCCTGTTTGCACACACTGTAGAATTTTGATGAATCTGCATTCCCTTGGTTTGTATTTTGTGAAACCTCTCTGCTCTTCACTTGCAATCCAGTGAAAGTGTCAGTTGGAGCGATTTTCAAACAAATATTGGTGGTGGGATCCAGATGTTCTTCTTCCCAAATGATATGGTAATGGTCAAGGTAGAGGGAATGTTTCTGAAGAGGGAACCAATAGATCATGATCAGCACCTGGTAAGAAACAAAAATAACCGCCAGTTATACTGTTGACTTCAGCAGGAGCATACTGCCAAACGTTTACAGCTGAGGATACATTTGAGTAACTGATAAGGTCAAATTAACAGGAACTAATGTGCTCAATTGGTCATTCTATCCGAGAGACATCATCTCCCCCCACACTTTATGGCCTGGTCTCCTCCTGTCAGGACCACAGCACCGGTTCTGTGATCTTTGGTTGTTTGGCGATGGACTATTTCCCTGCCGTAACCAAGGTAACCTGGAAGAAAGGTGGGGAACTAATCACGACTGGATTGAAGACTTACCCATCAGTGAGAAACAAGAAGGTAACCTACACCCAGAGCAGCTAGTTAACCCTGCCCGGGTCAGCGGTACATTGCCCCAGCAAAATCTACTGTGAGGTTCAACACAGCGGGTCACACAAGAGCAAAGAAATGTCATGTCCAGGTAAGTGTTGTGGGAACTGAGATAAACAGAACATCTATGATTAACATGAATAAGGCATTATTTATAACAGTTTTCACAGAATCACCTTATGGAGCACAGGAAAAGGCCCTTTGGTCACGGTGGTTAGCACTGCTGCCTCACAGTGCCAGAGATGCCTCATTCTGATCCTCTATCTTATGATCTTGTGGTCTCAAAATGACATGGTAAAAATAGGCAGTGACCTTTACTTGAAAATAAATCAAAATTCGTTCAATACTTCATTCCCTGCTCAGGAATGACTTATTAGCCTTGGGCATTGTATGACACAGATTTGTTTTAATATCTGGTACTGAGCTCTTTAACTTCATTTATGGGATCAGACCACAGACCAAGTGGGTTTCACATTTGATTAACTGGGATAAACGTGCTCTCACTGAGCTACTTTAAGACGCTCTCTGTAATTAGTGAGTGAGGCAGGAGAATAAATTCTGGTGGGAATGCTACACTTGGGATAAATGAACTAGGAATTCGAGACATGCTGATTCAGCCTGATTTGGGATGGAGATGTTTACACAGTGAGTATTAGACATCTGAATAAAACCTGTGCATATTTCCATCGAGTTTGTAGATTAATTTAGGATGCTTCTGCTTGTTTTTTTTTGTTCAATGAAGAAAGTAAAAAATGCAGCTTGGTAAAGAAAGTGAATGTACAGACCAGTCATGACCTCATTGAATGGAGGGAAAGACTTGAGGGGATGGGTGTCCTTCATGATGTCCAGTGCTGCACTCAGTCTCTTGTTTTCAGATCTCCTCCAATTTCAGCCCACGAGGAATAACGTCATAAATTAGAGAATGATCTCACACCAATAATGCCAAGTATTTTTGATCACATTAAATATAATGAACAGAATTTCCATGGCCATTCACTGCTCCTGTAACACTTTAGAACCTCTGCAAATGCAGGAAGACAAAGACAATAATTAGAATTAATTACAATTTGTCCGAAATTCGGGATCTGATTTGGCACTCAGCATGACTAGCAGCATTTGCACGTAACGTTCATGGACATAGAAATGAACTCATTATATACAGATGACTCTTGTCCCAAGTATCAACAGATGGTCTTAAGTGAGAGACCAACTCTGAGAGAAAGGTAACTTCATGGATTACATTGTGGTATCTTCAATGATTTCACTTTTTTCACAGGTTTCACTTGTTACAAAGCCAGTGTTCTTTAGGAATAATTACACAGGTTATGTTATAGGTAATCACGAATGCTTTCACAGATCAAAATACATAAACAATAGTAAGCATCATTTCAGCAATAGTTGGAAGTTGCCATTTCGAAGGTGGTTACTTCACCTTGTGAGGAAATAACCTGAAGAGTGGGTGTTTTCATCCTAAAGAGGCATTTTCCATTGATTTTGATTTCTGTTTCATAGGAGATACTGTGTGCCATGATTACACAGTTAAAATCCTCCCGCCGCCAGGAGAACAGGTCTGAGTGGAGGCGACGGTGACGTTAATCTGCATTGTGTCCAGTCTTCCTTCTGGAGTCAGCGTCACCTGGATACAAGAAAAGAAGCCTCTGAAATTAGAAATTGCTAACCAGCCTGGACAGAATCCCGACAGCGTGTTCAGCAAATTAGACATTTCTACTGAAGCCTGGCTGAGTGGCGTTACTTTTGAACATGTACCACAGAATCCACCGACTCCGCTGAGAGACTCCATCCACAAGGAGAAAGGTGAGCAGTGAGATTAAAACACACAGGATCCCATGTATGATCCAGATCCAGTTACATCAATGGCAGGCTTTGATTGGTAATGAGCAAACACCGTTGGGAGCATTAATGATGCGTCTGATGGCAGGATAGCTAAGTAGCTGATTAAGAAAGAGACAGACCAAAGGATACTCTATTCTGGTTAAGTCAGACAAGGTGGGTAGAAGCCTGGGTTGTGAAGTCACCATCAGCAATGACAAATGGCCAGAGTGTCCTCGTTGTGGGCTGGAAACGTGGAGGCGACTTTCAAATTAAACTTTTTACATCTTTTACTGAACATCATGGATACCATTCTGCTCCTTTTAGATAATGAAAGTGAATAAATCCCAAATTAAAAATGGCATATTTTAATATTTAGTGAAATCATGATATTGATTCTGGATTTTTATAGTTGATTTATATTTGTCTCAAATATTTTGCAGTGATTAATCCACGGGAGCCATCAGTGTCTGTGCTCCTGCCACCAACAGAAGAAATCTCCGCTGAAAGGGTTCTCTCCCTCACCTGTTTAGTGAGAGGTTTCTCCCCCCGAGAGATCTTCGTCAAGTGGACAAACAATGGCGAGCCTGTAAATCCCAGTAACTACAAGAACCCCGAGGTAATAGCGGAGAGCGACATCACCTCCTTCTCCATGTCCAGCCTGTTATCCATTACAGCGGAAGACTGGGCCAGTGGTGCTTCTTACTCCTGTGTGGTGGGACATGAAGTGATTCCGTTGAAGATCATCAACAGAACAGTCAATAAATCCAGCGGTAAACCGAGTTTTGTAAACATTTCACTTGCACTGATGGACACTGTTAATTCATGTCAATAAAAATCTCAAAGTTGTATTTAATAATTCAACAAAAGTAATAAAGTTTTTTTCCTCCAGTTTTGAGTTAAATACACAATCGCTGAATTAACTGTTTCCTACTCTTCCATTCCATCTGTGCAGTTGAGATTAGATTAGATTCCTTACAGTGTGGAAACAGGCCCTTCGGCCCAACAAGTCCACACCTGCCTCCGAAGAGCAACCCACCCAGACCCATTCCCCTATATTTCCCCCTGACTAATGCACCTAACACTATGGGCAATTTAGCATGGCCAATTCACCTAACCTGCACATCTTTGGACTCTGGGAGGAAACCGGAGCACCCGGAGGAAACCCACACAGACATGGGGAGAATGTGCAAACTCCACACAGTTAAATTGGATTATTAACAGGTCTGGGAAGTATGTCTTGTGCAGTTAATGTTGCTGCTCAGATACACCCTGGGTGAGAAACAGAGTAAAGCTCACTCATTGCAGGATTTCACCAAGTACCTTATCCAACCTGCCCCTCGTGCTCCCGCGAGGAGGTTGAGCAATTCATCAACTTCACAAACACATTACCCTCACCTTAAATTTACCTGGAACATCTCTGACACCTCCCTCCCCTTCCTGGACCTCTCCATCTCCATTAATGACGACCGACTTGACACTGACATTTTTTACAAAAACACCGACTCCCACAGCTACCTGGGTTACACCTCTTCCCACCCTACCTCTTGCAGAAATGCCATCCCAGTATTTCCAATTCCTCCGGCGTATCTGCTCCCAAGAGATCCAGTTCCACCACAGAACACACCAGATGGCCTCCTTCTTTAGAGACCGCAATTTCCCTTCCCACGTGGTTAAAGATGCCCTCCAACGCATCTCGTCCACATCCCGCACCTCTGCCCTCAGACCCCACCCCTCCAACTGTAACAAGGACAGAACGCCCCTGGTGCTCACCTTCCACCCTACCAACCTTCGCATAAACCAAATCATCCGCCGACATTTCCGCCACCTCCAAACAGACCCCACCACCAGGAATATATTTCCCTCCCCATCCCATTCCGCCTTCCTTCCGTGACTACCTGGTCAGGTCCACGCCCCCCTACAACCCATCATCCCATCCTGGCACTTTCCCCTGCCACCGCAGGAACTGTAAAACCTGCGCCCACACCTCCTCCCTCACCTCCATCCAAGACCCTAAAGGAGCCTTCCACATCCATCAAAGTTTTACCTGCACATCCACTAATATCATCTATTGTATCTGTTGCTCCTGATGTGGTCTCCTCTACATTGGGGAGACTGGGCGCCTCCTAGCAGAGCGCTTTAGGGAACGTCTCTGGGACACCCGCACCAATCAACCACACTGCCCTGTGGCCCAACATTTCAACTCCCCCTCCCACTCTGCCGAGGATATGGAGGTCCTGGGGCTCCTCCACCGCCGCTCCCTCACCACCAGACGCCTGGAGGAAGAATGCCTCATCTTCCGCCTCGGAACACTTCAACCCCAGGGCATCAATGTGGATTCAACAGTTTCTTAATTTCCCCGTCCCCCTAGTTCCAAACTTCCAGCTCAGCACTGTCCCCATGACTTGTCCTACCTGCCTATCTCCTTTTCCACCTATCCACTCCACCCTCTCCTCCCTGACCTATCACCTTCATCCCCTCCCCACTCACCCATTATACCCTATGTTACTTTTTCCCCACCCCCACCCTCCTCTAGCTTATCTCTCCATGCTTCAGGCTCACTGTCTTTATTCCTGATGAAGAGCTTTTTCCCAAAACATCGATTTCAAAGCTCCTTGGATGCTGTCTGAACTGCTGTGCTCTTCCAGCACCACTAATCCGGAATCTGGATTCCAGCATCTGCAGTCATTGTTTTTACCTCTGAAATCGGACAATGCCCATTCTACGTTAAGGGTAGACCATGAGTTTTGAACTTCGTGTTCCTGATTCTCCGATTGGTCATTCTTACAAAATTTAGGTTAGAGTGTTGCTGGAAAAGCACAGCAGTTCAGGCAGCATCCGAGGAGCAGGAATATCGACGTTTCGGGCAAAAGCCCTTGATGAGACGTCGATTTTCCTGCTCCTCGGATGCTGCCTGAACTGCCGGGCTTTTCCAGTACCACTCTAATCTAGAATCTGGTTTCCAGCATCTGCAGTCCTTGTTTTTATCCATTCTTACAAAATTCACGTCAGTTTTAAACTGCCACATTGCACCAATTGAAAATGTAAATTTAAGAGACTTTTAATCTCTTAAAGAGATACCAATTGTAAAGAGTGCAGAGCAATTTGAATGTAACCTTTGTTTCTGGGAAACTGCCAGGATCTCTCCCCAGTGCATGAGTTGACAGAATGTATCTTCACTTTCACACCAAAGAGAACCAACAGATAAGTTGTTGTGGAGCACAGGGAAGAGGAGAGTGGAACGATGAACGGTCTGTTCTCTTACTCCCAGTGCAGAGTTTTCACAGTAGAGGTCCTCTGTAATGTAACCCAGTTACTAACAGGAACATTCAGCTTCTTGCTTACTATTTGAAGATGTAAAATTTCCAAGCAAAAATACCTTTGAAGCATGTTGGACATGCTTAGCCCTGTTAACAAATGATTAACAGTGACTCCCACAATCCGAAACTGTGTTTGCATTATCCCGGTTTGTATTCCATAGTCTTGTCTCCGTTTTCTGGAGCACATGGGATCAAGTATAGTATTCGAACACCTGATGTTGCATTGTTTCAAATGCAGAATATGAGTAGCTATTTTCTAATAAACATATTCAGAAATGTTATCCCTGGGGCAGTGGGGATTTGAACTCAGGACTTTTGTCTCAGAGACAGAAATTCTCTCACTGCAACAGAAGAGTTGCTCATAAAACGCTTATCTCTTCACGATGATGGGAAATATTTCCTACAACACCAAGGTCAGATCAAATTCCATTAAAATTAGAATAAAATTAGAATAGTAAAAATTGCAGTCTGGTATAAGAGCAGAAACACACACAGATACAGAGAGATGCTCACAAATGACACACATAAAGACACATATGCAGGCTCTCACCTAAAGACACATTTATGTACACACACACACACACACACACAGATGTGCATTCAATAAGACGTCACATACGCATACACGCACAGAGCCACAAATGCAAATGATACTTGAACATTCAGCTAAGCTCTTAGAAAAACTCACACGCCCCGAAAGAAAAGCTCATACACAGATTAACTGGGTACTCACACATAACCATGAAAAACATAGACACACGATAACACACAAATGGACACAAATACATATGCATTCATACAGCACAATGCATACAGACATAGATGCATGAACACAGATACAACATGCCCTCCTGCATGTTGACTCACACAGGCACATATATGCACAGAGAGAAACATTAATATCATTATTCTCCCATTTTTAATCACAAGCATATGATGACAGAGGCACCTCAATTATTTATTTTTAAACCACTTTGATCAGCAGGTATATGCGGTCACACATACACACAAATTCAGACACGCAAGTGCGCAGATCAACAAAACGTGGGGCATTTATTAAACAAGGATAATGGCACAAGCATCAGCAACCATCCCCACACAATAACACAAACAAGCTTATCAGGATATAGGATAGATTGCCACACAGGCAGACATCATCACATAAATATAAACATCCATCAAAACATGACGCTGCACGCTAACGTTTATTAAGCACAAACATGAAAATAACCTAGTGTAGGTAGGATCAGAAATAGACACATAAACACACATTTTAGATAGCACTAACGAAAAGTCAACAGTCACAAAGACATTACCAGATAAACATAGGCATCACCAAAGTGGCAGATCAGCATGATGATGCTTATAATTGTGAACTGAACAAAATGCACGTGCACAAACATGTGAGCACACCAGCAGTAAAGGAGCATGAATATGTTTATTCATGCACAGCCTCCAACATGGGCAAGAGTGAAGTCAGAGTACCTCATAACCACATACACAAACATTAAAGGAAAACCATACACATCAAGCATAAATCAAATACATTAAGGTACACATGCACGAAAACGTATTCCTAAATGTAGAGACCCGACAAACAAATATATGAAGCAATGTCCTTACTGTGGATGTAACTTATATTCATGATTTTCTAGGAGAAAGTAAGGACGCAGATGCTGGAGATCAGAGCTAAAAATGTGTTGCTGGAAAAGCGCAGCAGGTCAGGCAACATCCAAAGCATCCTGAAGCAGGGTTCATGCCTGAAACGTCGATTCTCCTGCTCCTTGGATGCTGCCTGACCTGCTGTGCTTTTCCAGCAACACATTTTCAGCTATATTCATGATCTGCCAAGCAATTGGTCACCAATAACTAAAGATGAAAATCACATTTGAATTTTTATCCAATGAGGGCCACAATTTTCAACTAATTTGCTGTCACAGCCTATATTTAAAATATAATGATATAATTAAAATAATCATTCCTAATAGGCATTCCTCAAATAATAATATCCTTCAATAATAGATTAAAAGAAAAAATAATTTAAAATGCTCTGACACGCACAGTGAAGAAAGAACTTGTGCAGTTAGTATTTGCAAGTTCTTGCTGAGAGTCAATACTGCCCTAATAGATACAGATAGTCACATTTGAGAAACATCTGACTGCGTTATGAAGATGTAATGGTCTCTAATTACATGACTTGGATGCAGATAGATCGGACTGGATCAATAAACTGTTTAAGTACGTCCTCTCGGCTTTATATTTGTAGATTCAATAGATCGCACCTGGATTGAAGATTATGAGGATGATAATGGCAACTGCTTCCACATTCATCACCCTGGTCTTCCTGAGTGTTTTCTACAGCGCTGCCATCACCCTGGTGAAGGTGAGAATAATCACATCTTTCACACGCCAAGCAGCCCAATATGTTTTGTGAAATCTCTAAGTATGAATAAAAATTAAACCTAGAATGCCCCTGACCATAAACATCTACATCATTGCTTTCTCTCTCTTTTCCAGGTTAAGTGGATGAATTGTGGACCCTGTCGGTTTTCCTGATCTGCTTATCAAGGTCTCTGAATTCCCAATCTACAATCTGTCCTGTTGTTGACTCTAACAGTGAGATCACTTCAGTTTAACAGCGTGTAACTGAGACAATTATTGATGGATTGTCCTTTTTACTTTGATATCGTTGAGTTGGTTGTGGTTGGAAGAACTTGTAGTTTTTCAGTTGTTTGAAACCTATTTATTTTGTTTTTATTTGTTCCTTATCCAGAATGGTTGCCTACCCTTTATGATGAGCCTTTGTATTCCCTTTCTGTTGACTGTTACAGATGTAGAGAAAATTCACAGCTCACAGCACCCAACGATCTCGTCTCAATGGGGCATCCAGTCTTTGTATTCACTTCTGTTAACTTTAACCTAAATTGTTGGTTAAAAATGCTCTCTGAAATGGTTAATAAATCTTGAATGAATGTGCACTAACCTTGAGTTTGCCTAATTCTTTCTTCAAGGCCAGTCAGTAATAATATTTTCTCACGTCCCACTCCTTTCCACGCCAAGTACTTTCACTTGTTCTGTTTGGTTGTGTTTCATCCAGTCATTTAGGCTAATACTGCGTCACCATGCGGCTCACTAATGTCAATGTATCTTTCACACGGTCCGCCTTCTGAAACACTCCAGAGGCAGAATGATCAGTCAGCATTTCATCTTATGCACCAAAGGTACTGACTGGCCTTGGGTCACGTAATGGTACAAATGAGCAGCTTTGCTCCACCAGAAGCCTATAAAAGGCAGGCAACGGAGTTTGAAAGTTTACTCTGCTCTGTCGAAACGAAAAGTCCTCCCAATGTGGGGACAGCCTGGGTTAGTAATGCAGAAATTGTCACCTAAAGCACCCAACGAAACATTCATCAGCAAAACGACAACCTTCAGTCAGGTATTCAGGCACAACACGTGCACAATCCCAGGGTGGATTCTCAGAACTAGAGTGTTTCCTCATACGGAAATCTCATGGAACACAAATCCTGGGACCTATTTGATACAGCACACCTGTCAAGTCCCAGGAAATGAGGCTGAGTTATATCTGATAGAGGGATATTACTGAACAGCAACCCTCAAAAAGAATAAATCAGAGGTCGATGTCGATCAGGCAAGGCAGAGCTCAGAAGTACTGGAAATATTCAACCATTGGATTCTATATGATGCAAGACAGAATTGAGAACCAATCGTAGCAACTGCTCACAGAGTCTGGAAACTATCAGCAGAGGAGAAAAGTCCATTTCTCAAAGTCAGTGAGGTCCACCATCCTGGGAACAGGGTTGTGAAGCAGTCACGCAGCCTGTCTCATAGATTTACATTTTTTCAAAACTGTGGCACCTGAAACTGGATGCAATATTCCAGGTGAGACAAGCGACAGTTTTATTTCAGTTTAACATAATTGCTTTGTGTTTGTTCTCTACAGCGTTATTGATGAAGTTGGGTTGATTTGCTCTTCTGTCCACACTCCCTGATTAGGGCACATATACATGGAGGATCCTCTGCTCCTGGACCCCTTTGGGTTTACACCCTTACTATTCGATGGTCCCCTGAGCTCATCACAAAACAAAGAAGCACGTCACCCCTCCCTGAGACTGAGATCTATCTGACACACCAAGATTAATGAATAACAACCCTCAAACATTATAAATCACAGGTCGATTTCAATCAGGGAAGGCAGTGATCCGAAGAACTGGAAACATTGCTGCTTTCCATGTCCTTTCCCACAAACCCTCAGTAAGACTTTGAAGCTCTTAGCTGTTCTTCCAATATCCTAATATTTTACTTTAAATTGTTAATAGTTTTCTGTAATTTTGCCTTATAGACCAAAGCACAGGTTGAAACAATAAGAACTCCAAACACTGAACTCCAAGAACATACACAATAAAACAACCTACATTCTGAAATGGCTAACACCCATGAACAGATGGTTGACAAGTATAAAACAGCCATGGTCTTAATAGCTTGGATGCTGATGAATTTGTTAAGTGTTCAAGAATATGTTCAAGAATTTGTTAAGTCTTCATTAATATGTCGATGTAACTACCACAGAAGGAGCAAAGCCTGACCTACTCTTGTGACATATGGCAGGGCAAATGACTGAAGTGTCAGTAGCGGAACAGTTTGGTGCCAGGGATAATAATTTGATTAGTTGTAAAGTATCTATGGAAAGGATTAGCATTGTATACAAGATAAAGTTCTTAATTGGACTCAGGCAAATGTTGATAGTATGATACACAAACTTTCAAGAGACTGTTTGAAGTTGTTGATTGAAGTAGACTGTTTGCAGCTAAAGTGTTGGCCAGCAAGTGGGAAGCTTTCAGAAATAAGATAACGAGAGTTCAGAGGCATTATGTTCCCGTTAAAGTGAAGGTAAGGCTTGAAAGAGGTGGGAACACTGGAGGAATAAAGATATTGAGGCTCTGGTTAAGAATAAGAAGTAGTCATATGTAAGACATAGATAACTGAGCTGAAAATGGAAGAAGGGCTTATGCCCGAAACGTCGATTCTCCTGTTCCCTGGATGCTGCCTGACATGTTGCGCTTTTCCAGCAACACATTTTCAGCTCTGATCTCCAGCATCTGCAGTTCTCACTTTCTCCTCATAGATAACTGAGATCAAGTGAATCTCTTGAAAAGTACAAGAGGTGTAGGGACTTTCTAAAGAGGGAAATGAGGAGGGAAGAAGAGGAGTATTGGATAGCCTTGGTAGATAATGTAAAGGACAATCCAAAGAGCAAAGGAATAGAGTCATAGAGATGTACAACACGGAAACAGACCCTTTGGTCTCACTTGTCCATGCTGACCAGATTTCCCAAAACTAATCTCGTCCCATTTTCCAGTACTTGGCCCAAATCCCTCTAAATCCTTCCTATTCATATACCCATCCAGATGTCTTCTAAATGTTGTAATTGCACCAGTCTCTGCCACTTCCTCTGGCAGTTCATTCCATACACACCACCCTCTCCATGAAAAGTTGCCCCTTAGGTCCGTTCAACTTTTTCCTTTCTCCGCATAAACCTATACTCTCTAGTTCTGGACTCACCCACCCCAGGGAAAATACCTTGTCTGTTTACCATATCTGTGCTCCTCATGATTTTATAAACCTTTATAAAGTCACCCCTCAGCCTCCAGGGAAATCAGCCCCAGCCCATTCAGCCTCTTCCCATATTACTGTATGTGGCTGTGAATATGTAACAGCCAAGAGGGATGGCTTCACAGATCATGCTGCGTTTTATACAAATGCTGGGTTTTTTTCGTAGCAGTTGGTTTCAAATCGTGGATGGTTGCCTTTTTAATTTGATACCAGGAGCACAGAAAGACATGGGGAAATAAACTACAACAAAAAAGGAAATGGGCAATAAGTAATCACCATATGATTCATGCAAAAATAAAATCCTGCTTTGACCTTGCAGCTAATTGAGCCTATTAATTATTCCTGTGTTTGTAATAATTTTCATCTATCCATCATTCTACATTTAATTGTCATCGTTACCATGAGGATTACTGCACCTTCCTAAGTACTTAACTAAAAATTCAAAATAAAGTAAAAATGTAAATTAAATATTGTCTCTCATTATTACAAAAAAAGCAATTCAATGACATCAAATTGGAAGAGAAATGTGATAAGATAGTCAACTTTGAGGACTGCAAGAAGTTGCAAGAGGTCATTAATCAATTTACAGGATGGTCGAATAATTAGCAAATGAAGTTCCACACAGATAAATGTAAGGTGTTACATCTTGGTAGGAATAATGTGCAGGCCACTTATTCGAAGATGCACATCTAAGTGGGGGAGACGAATTAAGGGATCGTCTTTGTGGTAAAAAGGTAATTCCATCAGTCACTAACAATTTCACGACAAGTTCTGCAGGCCATAAAAAACGCAGACAAAGCTCAAAGCTTTATCTCTAAAAGGATACATTTGAAAGTAGGGTCCCTATAAAAATGTGGTCAACAATAATTAAGAATATTGCCTGCAGTTCCAGCTGGCATGCTATAGAATGGATACGGTAGCACAAGAGAGAGTGAAGAGAAGGTTTCTAAGAATGATACACAAGTTTCTGGCTGTGTATGTCCAAGAAGAAATGTCATGCTGTTCAGTTTTCTCTTGAAAAGAAGGCTGACGTTTCTAAAATTATGAAATGTTTTGATAAGAGAAGGTACAGAGAAAACATTTCCATTCATTCTTTAGTTACCTTTTCATTGTTCATGACTAATGATGACTTTTGGATTCCTGTTTAATGTTAGTTGCCAGTTTCATTTACTTCTTCACTTCCCCTCTGAATTGCCTATATTTAGTTCGGTTCTCACTGACGTTATCAATAATCCTCATCCTTTGTTACATCGTGCAGGGAATTAGGGTGTTGTTTTTGCCACCATTTCCTGCTTGTGGAAACACTAAGACTGTAGCTGAACAATCTCCACTATTATTTTGTCCAAACTTATGCTCAAATGTACTTGCTGCAAATGTCCTCTTGCCGCATTGAAATCGGCCCTCCTCCAATTCAGAATTCTTCTGGATTGTTCCTTGAGCATTTTATACCCAAGCTAAAATCTTATGATACAATGATCAATGCTTCCCAAATGATCCCAATCAGATATTTAGATTAGATTACATTACAGTGTGGAAACAGGCCATTCGGCCCAACAAGTCCACACCGACCCGCCAAAGCACAACCCACCCATACCCCTACATTTATCCCTTACCTAACACTGCGGGCAATTTAGTATGGCCAATTCACCTAACCTGCACATTTTTGGACTGTGGGAGGAAACTGGAGCACCTGGAGGAAACCCAGGCAGACACGGGGAGAACGTGCAAACTCCACACAGTCAGTCGCCTGAGGCGGGAATTGAACCCGGGTCTCTGGCGCTGTGAAGCAGCAGTGCTAACCACTGGGCCACCGTGCCGCCCACAAATATATTTTACACATATTGCTTGTGCATGCAAATTATGAAGGTGGGAGTTCAGGTTGACGAAATTATTAGGATCCTGAACTTTATATATAGGACCTTCGCATGCAAAATATGGAAGTTATTTTAAATGGTTATAAAATGTCC
This sequence comes from Chiloscyllium plagiosum, assembly GCF_037043375.1. Taxonomy (NCBI): domain Eukaryota; kingdom Metazoa; phylum Chordata; class Chondrichthyes; order Orectolobiformes; family Hemiscylliidae; genus Chiloscyllium; species Chiloscyllium plagiosum. Next base: position 31,075,399 of record NW_028270185.1, on the reverse strand, counting down.
CGCTTTTCCCTCATGTCCACTATTTATGCAGCATGCTTCAGGAAGGGATTTGAGAGGATGCAGAAAAGATTCTTGAGATCAGCAACTGGACAAACGTGTGGAAAGTTTGAAGAAGCAAGGGCTGCTCTTTATGGAGAAGGGAAGACAAAGAAGACAATTTACGTGTGTTCAAAACCATGAGGGAGTTGGATAGAGCAGGTAAGAACAAACAATCGGTGGCTCAGTGGTTAGCACGACTGCCTCACAGTGCCAGGGCCCTGGGATTGATACCAGTCTCAGGTGGCCGTCTGTGTGGAGTTTGCACATTCTCCCCGCGTCTGCATGGCTTTCCTCCAGCTGTGCAGGCCATGCTAACTTGCCCACAGTTCATGGATGTGTAGGTTAGGTGCATTAGTCAGGGGTAAATGTAGGGGAATGCATCTGGATGGGTTACTCTTTGGAGGGTTGATGTGGACTTGTTGAGCCAAATGGCCTGTTTCTACACTGTAGGGCTTCTATTTAAAAAAAAGCCTTGAGAAGAAAAGGACACTGATTTAAGATGATCAGCAAAAGAAAAACAACAGGTTGGTTGGTTTTTGTTTAAAATAACATAGTTCCGAACTGGAATGCTCTGCTTAATAGAGTAGTGGTGGAGACAGCTTCAACTGAGGTCTCCAAAAGGGAGCTACAATTTTCTGAAGGAGACGTTTTGCAGTAGTACTTAGTAGAGAGACTTGGGAGTGAATTAAGCAATAATAAAATAAATGCATATCTAAATCAATAGCCAAAGGCTAAATAAAAACCCCAAACTAATGTATATGGGAGCACCTTCACATAGACTATTATTGTTCAGGGAACATCAAATGATAACAGCACCAAACAGCAATGTGGGAGATGTCCTGTTTGACAAAGTTGTTTGATCCTCTGTGAGAGACCTGGGCCAAAACACTCCAAATCTCAGCATTTTTCCTATTAAACTGCATACCACAGCACGGTGCATCATTTTACAAATGGCACAACTCACACATCTTTTTGACAATCAAATAATTCAACAATGCACATCATCCATTGGAACCCTGTATTTAACACCCCTCCCGGTGATCTGTTCTCACAAATATCATGGTCCCACATATCCACTGACTGATGAAAATACACAAGATGGTCAAATTCATCCGTTCTGAAACTTACTTATTCCTCCTAATGACCTGCTGAACCCACCCATTGCCCTGCTGTATCTGGGCTCCCATTTGGAGCGAGCTGCCTGAGCAAGACCCACCAACACAATCCCTTTCCATCAAGGAATGGGAAACTCCAGGTGTCACTGAGAGGTGGGTTGTTACAAAACCCATCTGACCGATAGCAGGCTGTGAACTACCACAGAGAGAGGGTGGTCTTCCGAAACCATTTCTAGACCAGCCAGGGCCGGTGCTCAGCCAAACTCCATCAATGTGGCCTCAGTGTAAACCCATTCTGCACAGTATAGGGAAACACACAATGCTGCACATTACTGAGGAACCTCCTGACAAACTATTCACTTTAAACTCAGTCAGTGAGGACACTAACGTCTGACATCGGGATATGCCTAGCTAAATGGAAATAAAGTAATTATCAGTCATAGAGTGGAAATAAATATGATTAAATTGAGAGATTTGTGTAGCCTAAGTTGTTACAAGACCTACCAGGAACACCAACAATAGCAAGGATGGTGTAGTATACTTTAGCAACTACTTGCCTTAGAAGATGCATTTTATTGTTTGTTAAACAACCTCTCCCTTCCTGCTGCTGGCAATCTGTCAGAATTGGAGAAGTCTCTCGGAATTAGAGCTGGCACAGTTTCAGAGATAGTATTTTATATTCTGCGGCATCTTCACTGGGAAACTTCAATTTTTTATATTATTTTGAACAAACAGATTATGACAACAGATTTATTTATATTATTGAGGTTTACAGATCTGAATGCCCCAAAGACTGGATTAATAGGTCTCAAATGTTAGTTACAATTTATCTTCAAGCAATAATACTGACATTATTTCACTCTCTATCTGTCCCTTCATATTTAAATACCTTTTGACATTCCTTTCAGTGTCAACCTTCATTTTGCTGATGCTATTCAGACATTCAATACCTCATTGTGCAGATCGTCTTGACAGCTGTTCGACTGCACACTGTTATCCCACAGCTTTCCGTGTTAATTCAGCTATTCAACTCATTTTGGGAAATTCTATCTGTGAATGAGCACTTTCATATAGAACCTGAAGCTAATACTGACGTCAACAACAGCTGAAACTTATACCAAGCAATATATTTTACAAAACAAATACAAAAATAAACAGAATTTAATTCAGATCGTTAACTTCAGAATCTGAGAATGACAGAATCACATAGTACAGAAGAGGCCCTTTGGCCCATAGGATTTATCCCGCCAAAACGACACTAAATCTACATCGGTCCGAGTTTCCAGCACTTGGCCCATAGCATTATGACATTAAGAGTGCTCATCCAAGTACCTTTTATAGGTTGTGAGGGTTCCCGTCTCAACTACCCTCCTGGCCAGTACATTGCAGGCTCCTACCATCCTCGAGGTGAGAACATTTTCCCTCATATCCCCTTGAAACCTCCTGCTTTTCAGCTTAACATTATACCACCCTGTTATTGGCCCCTTCAACTAAGGGGAACAACTTTCTTTGCAGTTGCACCAGGCCGGCAAAGTTTCTCCAGCATTCTCTCTTTTACAACAATAAGACAGTTTGATTGTCACCATACCTACAAACATTCAGGCCCATTTACCACTGATGTTCAGTAGCACCATTGTGTATCAATGACAATATGCACTGCTCCTTCAACAAGATCATTGACATTAACCACCACTACCATCCTAAACACAATGGCAGTAGAGTGTGAGAACACCTCTACCTGCATGTTCATTTCCAAGCCACTCACCATTCTGACTTGGGTATATATTCCTTCAGTAAAGTCACCATAGTCCCATTGGACCATAGAGCTGCTCTCACATTAGTGAGGCACAGGTAGTTGTGTGTTTAAACTGAGGGTCACCATGCCTCAGGGGAGGGGTGAGGATGAGGAGTTGGGACCTTCATTGTGATCTCAGACAGTGTGTGGGCTGAACCTGTGCTGTTGTTGTCACTCTGCATCATGAACCAGCCATCCAACCACCACTGCTGCAAGGAGTCAGTTAGCACAGTTGGCTGGATGGCTGGTGTGAGATGTAGAGAGGTGAGGTGATCTTTAGGTCAAGAGAGAACAGCCCTCTGGAACTACGCTGATTCCTTTAGTGTCCCTCTGTCACAATCCTGGAAAATCCCTCTCTCCCCATTCCCATCACACCACTGACTGATTGCTCCCACATCATCAGGACTGCAGTGGCACAAGAAAGTATCTACCACCATGTTCTCACGGGCAGTGAATTCTGACACAGCCATCAAAATCAAGTCCCCTCAGTTAATTGATGAAACACATCTGAATAAAACATTTTGACAACCATGATTATGGCTGCCAGAAAATTCAATGTCATGACCATTACTGTAAGGGAATTCAGCAAATTGTGGGGATTGACTCACTGTCAGCACTTCAAACCCTCACTGTCCGGGTGGAACTATTGTCTTAATGAGTTATCTAATGTCATTGCCAACTCTTTCTTTCAATTTGATGTATATATAATTAACCTTACCTGATTATATTTGCTAAATGACTATAAATTGTGTAACTTTTTAGTTAACCAAATTGACTCCTTGGAGGTTTGATTGCAGAATTAGAACTAAAATTAGATTTTATTATCATGTGTACTCAAGTATAGGATTACATGAGAAGGGTGAAAACTATACAAAGTCACCATTCTCCTCCACCACCTGCAAAAATATAGTCTCACTTCCAATGCCTTGGCCATACACCAGTCAGGATGTTTAATCTCCGAAAGAAATCATCCACTCTGGTGGAGAATGGGGATACTGCGACTTAGCTAGTGAAAGAGCTTTAGTATCTGATTCTTGAAACTGTTGCTGTTCCTGGTGATTCATGGTTTTGCCCCAGTGCAAGGGAAGATAGTGGGTGGAAGCCCTATATTAAAAAGGGGAGACAGAAAGCAGGAAGCACAGGCCAGTTAGTTTAACATGTCACATGGAAACTGCTGGAAGATATTAGCAGAATGATATGCTCTTCCTGTCAGATGAGGGAGTTTAGGGAGAGTTTCCATGTTACTGATGATTATGTCTGCAGCCATCTTTGGTTGTGAATCCTAGCATATCGCATGGATTGGTGGGAGCACCAGTTAGAGACAATGAGGGATTTCCAGGAACTAGGGAGTGTAATGGGTGGCAGTTATAGGAAGGGAGAAAAGTCAGGTACTTGGGTTAACTCCAGGAGGGAGGCAGGTAGTGCAGGAGTCTCCTGTGGCTATCCCCATCTCAAACAAGTATGCTCCTTTGGAAAACGTAGGGAGTGATGGACCCTCCAGGTCAGTAATATCTGGATTACTTCTGGTGCTATGAACTAGTGAGGGAGGAATAGAAGGATACAGCAAATGGCTGAGGAGCTGGTGTATGGGAGAAGGATTCACACTTTTGGATCACTGGAATCTCTTCTGTACAAGAAGGATGGATTGCACCTGAATTGGAAGGGGCCGAATGTACTGGCAGGGAGATTTGCTAGAGCTGCTCAAGAGGATTTAAACTAGTAAGGTGGGAGGTGGGACCTAGTGAAATGGTAAGGAAAGAGATCAATCTGCGACTTGTACAGTTGGGAAAAGGAGCGAGTCAAACAGTCAGGGCAGGCAGGAACAAAGCACAGAGTGAGGTAAGACTGATCAATTACACTGCATTTACTTCAATGTACGAGGCCTAACAGGGAAGGCAGATGAACTCAGGGCATGGTTAGGAACATGGGATTGGGATATCATAGCAATTACAGAGACATGACTCAGGGATGGTCAGGACTGGCAGCTTAATGTTCCAGGTTACAAGTGCTATCAGAAGGATAGAAAAGGGGGCAAGGGAGGAGCGGGAAGAGCATTTTTGTTAAGGAATAGAATGACTGCTGTCCTTTGGGTGGATATTCCTGGGAATACATTCACAGAAGTTATTTGGATGGAACTGAGAAATATGAAAGGGATAGTCAACTTATTGTGATTGTCTTGTAGACTCCCCAGTAGTCAGTGGGAAATGGAGAAAAAACATTTGTGAGGAGATCTCAGATATCTGTAAGTGGTTATAGTAGGGGATTTTAACCTTCCAAACCTAGACCAGGACTGCCAGGGTGTTGAGGGTTTAGATGGAGAAGAATTTGTTCCGTATGCATGAGAAAAATTTCTGATTCATTATGTAGATGTACCTACATCAAAACCTGACCTAATCTTGGGAAATAAGGCAGGGCAGGTGACTGAGATATCTATGGGACAGCACTGTGGGGCCAGCGACCATAATTCTATTAGTTTTACAATAATGATGAAAAGATTAGATTGGATTTAAAAGTTGAAGTTCTAAATTGGAGGAAGGTCAATTTTGACAGTTATTAGGAAAGAACTTTCAAAAGCTGATTGGGGCAGATGTTCGCAGTTAAAGGGACGGCTGGTAAATGGGAAACCTTCAAAAATGAGATAACAAGAATCCAGAGAAAGTTTATTCCTGTTAGGGTGAAAGGATTAGAGGTGTATGGAATGCTGAATCTTGAGAGAAATTGAAGTTTTTATTAAGAAAAAGCAGGAAGCATATACCATGTATAGACAGGAGGGATCTAGTGAATCCACAGAAGAGTATAAAGACAGTAGGATTCTACTTAAGAGGGTAATCAGGAGGGCAAATTGGAGAAATGAGACAGCTTTAGAGTTAAGGAGAATCCAAAGGATTGAAGACAAAAGAGTAATCCCTCAAAGATCAGCAAGTCAGCCTAAGTGTGAACCACAGGAAATGGAGGATATACTAAATGAATATTTTGCATCAGTGTTTCTTGTGGACAAAGACACAGAAGATATAGAATGTGGGGAAAATAGATGGTGACATCTTGAAAAATGCCCCTATTATAGAGGAAGAGGTACTGGATGTCTTAAAACGCATAAAGGTAGATAAATTCCCAGGACCTGATCATGTGTAACCTAGAACCCTGTGAGAAGCTAGGGAAGTGATTGCTGGGCCTCTACAGGAAATCATTGTGTCATCAATAGTCACAGGTGAGGTGCTGGATAACTAGAAGTTGGCTAATGGGATTCCACAATTGAAGAAAGGTGAGGGAACAATAGACTGGTGAGCCTGACGTCAGTGGTGGGCAAGTTGTTGAAGGGAGTCCTGAGGGACAGGATTTACATGTATTTGGAAAGGCAAAGAGTGATTAGAGATAGTCAACATGACTTTGTGCATGGAAATCATGTCTCATGAACTTGATTGAGTTTTTTGAAGAAGGACCGAAGAGGATTGATGAGCGCAAAGCAGTGGACGTAATCTATGTTGACTTCAGTAAGGCATTCGACAAGGTTCCCATGGGAGAATGTTTAGCAAGGTTAGATCACATGGAATACAGGGAGAAAAAGCCATTTGGATACAGAACTGGCTCAAAGGCTGGTGGTGGAGGGTTACCCTTCTGACTGGAAGCCTGTGATCAGTGGTGTGCCACAAGGATTGGTGCTGGGTCCACTGCTTTTCAGCATTTATGGATTTATGATTTGTATGTGAACATAAGAGGTATAGTTAGTAAGTTTGCAGATTACATCAAAATTGGAGATGCACTGGACAATGAAGCAGGTTACCTCAGCGCACAATGGGATTTTGATCAGGTGGGTCAATAGGCTGAGATGAATTTAGGTAAATGTGAGGTGCTGCGAATTAGAGCAGAACTCACACCTTTAATGTTAAGATCCTGAGGAGTGTTGCTGACCTTGGAGTGCATGTTCATAGATAGCTCCTTGAAACTGGAGTCGCAGGTAGAAAAGATCGTGAGGAAAGCATTTGGTATGCTTTCCTTTACTGTCAGAGCATTGACTATAGGAGTTGGGGGATCATACTGAGGCTGTACAGGACATTGGTTCGGTCACTTTTGGAATATTGTGTACAATATAGGCCTCCTTTCTTTCAGAAGGATGCTGTAATACTTGAATGGGTTCAGAAAATATTAACAAGGATGTTGCCAGGGTGGGAGGATTTGAGCTAGTGGGAGAGGCTGAATAGGCTGGGGTTGTTTTCCTGATGCATCGGAGGCTGAGAGGTGATCTTATAGACGTTTATAAAATGATGAGGGTCATGGATAGAATAAATAGACAAAGTATTTTCCCTGGGGTAGAGGGAGTCCAGAAATAGAGGGCATAGGTTTAGGGTGAGAGGGGAAAGGTGTAAGCGGGACTTTTTTGAATGCAGAAGGTGGCACATGTATGGAATGTGCTGCCAGAGGAAGTAGTGGAAGCTGGTACAATTACAGCATTTAAAAGGCAGCTGGATGGGTATATTAAGGATTTCAAGGGATATGGCCAAGTGCTGACAGAGGAGATGACTTAATTGTATTATTGCTCAGCTATTAATTCAGAAACTCAACTAATGTTCTAGGGAAGTGGATTCAAATCCTGCCACAGCAGATGGTGGAACATGAATTCCATATTTTATTGGGCAGCTCAGTAGCTCAGTGGTTAGCACTGCTGCCTCACAGCACCAGGGTCCCAGGTTCGATTCTAGCCTCAGGCAACTGTTTGTGTGGGCCAGTGGGCCTGTTTCCACACAGTAGGGAATCTAATCTAAAAGAAAATGGGGCTAGATTAGGTTTGGATGTCTGGATGGGTTGGACCAAAGGATCTGTTTCTGCACTATACATCCCTACCATACTATGACACTAAGTGTGTTTAGGAAAGTTTTCTCAAGCAGTACAGAAAGGGTCCTGCTCAGGAAGGGGCAAAACTCGACCTACTCTTGAGAAATAGGGCATGACAGGTGATGGTGGTGACAGTCAGAGAGCATTTTTGGGAACAGTGGTTGTAGCTCTATTAATTTTAAAATAGTTTTGGAGTGGGACAAAACTGGTCCACAGATTCAAGTTCTAAATTGGAGAAATTTGATGGAATTAGACAGGAGCTTGCAGGGGTTGATTGGAGTAGTTTGCTTGCAGGCAAAGGGACCTCCAGCAAGTGGGAGGCCTTGTTAGCGAGAGTTCAGGACCTATATGTTCCTGTGAGGGGGAAAAGGGCAAGATTAGTAGGAGTAGGGAGCCATGGATAACAAGAGATATCAGGCTTTGACCAGCACCAAGAAAGAGGTGTGGGTCACATACAGGCAGCTGGGGTTATTACAAAGGATACAGGAGTTTACTGCAGAAGGAAATCAGATGGGTGAAATGAGGGCTGAGAAGATTAGGGTGATTCAAAATAGGCTCCTTTAGTATATTAAAGGAAAAAGAATAACTAGAAAGGGAATAGGACCCCTCAAGAATGAAAGTGGACATGTATGTGTAGAACCGCAGTAGGTGGGCAAGGTCCTCAATGGATATTTCTCCTCTGTGTTTACTCTGGGGAAAGACATGAAGACTGGGAACTTGAGGAAGTCAGTGGTCATATCTTGGGCTCAGTCCATAATCACAATAGAGAAGGTGCTGGGTATATTAGAATGTATGAAGGTGGATAAATTTCCTGGTTCTGACCAGATATATCCAAGATCACGGCAAGAGGCTGGATGATACTTTTGGGGATGTTGGACAAACTGAGATGTTTTTCTATCGAGCATAGGAAACAGAGTGGGATTTCTTATCGGAGTGTAAAAGAGTGTACAAGATCATGAGGTGTATGTATGGGGAGAAAGCACTCAGTCTTTTCTCAGAGTTGGGGAATCGAGGACTAGAGGGGAAAGAATAAAAGGGGACCTGAGGGGCAACCTTTTTTACACAGAGGTTGATATGCATATGGAATGAGCTGCCAGCAGGAGTTGTTCAGCCAGGTACCTGAACAACATTTAAAAGGCAATTGGACAAATACATGAACAGGAAAGGTTTAGAAAGACATGGGCCACATGCTGGGAAATGGGGTTAGTGCGGATGAATATTTTGGATGACATGGACCAGTTTGGCACAAAGGGCCTTTCTCCATGCTGTCAGCATCTATGATTCTGCGACTTCTCCATGTCAAAGATGTGCTTCTGTCAACCTGCACAGGTCCCAGTTGTATCTGTGTCTTTTTGGATTTTATGTATATTGCTTAGTCAAGTTTTATTTGGGGCTGTACCCATTGGTGCTATTCTTGCTCTTGCCAGAATTTTAAAAAACACATTAATTTTGAATTTCGATCCTTCTCTCATTGCCACCTGATCTTTCCTTGGTCTCTGTGTTTCCATTTCTGGAGAAAGATTGAACACCAATATCCATTACAAACCCACTGACTCCCACAGTTACCTGGAATACACTTCCTCACAGCCTGATTCCTGTAAAGATTCCACTCCATTCTCCCTGTAACTCCATCTTTAGCTGTTCTGGTGGTGTCACCTTCCACCCCCATGTATCCAACATGAGCTTCTCTATCCTTAACTGAGGATTCCCCTCCTCCACTCTGGTTAACAGGGACCTCACTGATATACTCAATGGATCAACAAAAGAGGCAATAAGTGTTCAGCTGAGAACTTTAAAAAAGGTGGCAGCCACACTGCTTGTGGTTTACTATCGATAACCAAATCCCCTGAGGAAAACCGAGTAGCAGTATGTCAGACATTTCTAAATGTTAAACAATAGAGCAGGAATAGTTGGGGATTTTATCTCTCAAATATCAATTTGGGAGAGAAACAGTGTGCAAGGCACTCAGAGCACAAAATCCTTGTATTATATTTCATTACCCTCTTTTGTACACAGTGAGAGGGAGAGCAATTCTCGATTTAATCTTCTGACATGAAGTTGGTCTTGTGAATGAATTGCCAGAGAGGGACTATCTTTGAGTGGGTGACATTACTTCAGGTATATTTCGCGTAAGCATGGAATGCAATGAAGATAAGAGAGGGTAAAGCTTTGATGGTTGATGTCGACAAATCTTATAACTCACTGAGATATGTTAATTTGTTTTTATGAAAGCTTATGAACTGATGGGCTAAAATATTTCATATAAGACTTTGTTAGATCCAAGATTACAAGTTTCCCATTAATAATCCCAGGATTGTTCCTCATTAGCAGGTGCAGACATGATGGATTCAGCATTCTCCTGCTGTTCCTTAAACATACTGTCATATTCTGCGCCAATATAGCAGGCTGGTCAATAAAGATAAACTCATGAGCTCCATGGGACAGTTCCAGACTGGATTAAAACTGAGTGCAAAAACCACTCACACTATCCAATCACTACATAATGGATTTGATCGACCGTCAACTCAGCTCTGAAAATACATGCAGTTTCATTCTTATGCCTCTTCCCCAGGGAGACCGGGGGGAATTTATTTATTTATTTATTTTCCTTTTTTACCCCCACACTACCACCTAAGTGCAGTAGTGCTTATTTTATCCCCAGCACCCATGGTGTGTGTGTGCAGGTGTGAGACACTGTGAAAGACACAAAGTGCATGAATCTTTATTCAATTTCCACCACCAGGAAGACAGGAAAACACCCGGGTGGCCAGTGACAAACACTGCCCTTCACATCAAAGGACAGTGCTGTGTGATCAAAACAGTGAAGGGGGGGTAGGGACTAAATCAAAATAGAATTGGAGGGAGAAATGATGCACTCCACTCCCTGCGGCGCCCACCTCTCCCTGAACAACTCCAGGGTGTTGGTCGACGCCGCGTGCTCCTTCTCCAAGGACACCCGGGCTCTAACGTAACCGCGGAAGAGGGGAAGGCAGTCGGCCCTAACGACCCCCTCCACGGCCCGCTGCCTGGACCTGTTGATGGCCAGTTTGGCCAGGCCCAGGAGCAAACCCACGAGGAGGTCTTCAGACCTGCCCTCCTTCCTCCGTACCGGGTGCCCAAAGATCAGGAGCGTGGGACTGAAGTGCAGCCAAAAACAGAGGAGAAGGTTTTTAAGGAAATCAAAAAGGGAGTGCAAACGCCCACACCCAATATACACGTGGTCCACGGACTCCACAGCGCCACAAAACAAGCAGTTGGGCTGGGAGTCCGTGAACCACCGCAATCTGCGGTTGCAGGGGACTGCTGCGTGCAGCACCCTCCACCCCAGATCCCCGAGAGAAAGGGGGAGAATACATGCAGTTTCATTATACGAGGAACAAATCAAGCCTCCCGTTATCTCCCAATTGAATTGTTGCTTGGTGCTGGCAATGATGGTTTTCCATGATCTATCACGTGGGGCTGGGTCAGAATTTTTCTGATTCTCTGAATATTTTTCCTGTGCTGCTTCCCATTTTTTATTAAATTATTGATTCCTGTGTAGGGGCTGTTCTGTTGTTCTAACAGCGAGATACTGCTCACACTGGGAAACTTAAAGAAGTAGATGAGTATTTCCAATTCAGTTACAACATTTCAGAGGATTCTGCATGGGAACATGAACAGGAAGGAGTTAGAGGGTTAGGGGTCAAATGCTTGCAAATGGGACTGCAATAGATCAGTTTAAGTTATCTGTTTGGAGTGGATAAGTTGGGCCAAAGGGTCAGTTTCTCTGATGTTTGAGTCTATGACTCTAAAAGCTGCTGTGGAGACAGGCTGAGGGAAGATTAACATATCAGATCTATAAAAGCTTAACATATGGCTACTCAATCTGGAGCTTTGAAATAGCCAAAACACCTGAGTTTCTCATTTGTATTTAAAATTAATACTTACATACCATCCAAACTAATGTTCAGAGTTTTCTGTTGTGCAAATATTGCACAATCTTGAGTAACATATAACAGGGCAAGTTCACAAATATCCAAACACCATTCTTCATTATATATAATAGATTGTTTTGTTTGTAAATCGAAAACTGTACCAGTCTGAGTGTGGAGAGGACAAACAGAAGGCTGTTCACGTGAGCAGCCTCGTTACCCCTGACAGCTTCTGAGCATTTCTGCAGTTTGGTTGTAGTTCCCACTTGTGGCCAGTAGCGGTCAGTAACCTGCGGAACAGTGAAGCTCCAGGATCAGAGAGATGGAGACAACAGACAAGAATTATTCCCCTTGTGTTGGACAGTGTGAGGGAGAAATAACAAGGGTGGGGACCAGGTGCTATTACATTTCCGGGGCCAGGAAAATGAGTGGAAAATAACTCTGAAAGACATTATAAATGACCATTTACAGTGGGTGCCTTTTTTAATTTCATAAATGTGCTTTATTCATTAGAAAATCTGCATATATACATAGCCACAAAAACAGTCTGGTTCTGTATAGGAGCATATGAGGAAATAAACAAGCATTGGAGTTTGAGTTTATCCAACAAACAAACCAAAGGCATCTCTTATTTGTACAAAACTTTATTTACATGCATTGGAGGCATCAGGAAGTTCTGATAACTGAACGGGTCCCTAATTTAACTTTGGCAGGAAGACCTCTGACAGTGGGAGAGATTAATCCAGGACCTTCAATATACATTTGTTATGGGACAATTGTATCTGATGAATATGACTGACTTTTTTTTAGCAGGAACTAGTCTGATCACAGTGATCTGATTTTGATGTGGAGCAAATTAATTTTGGAAAGGTTGTTGGGTGTGATTGGCAGAAACAGCTTAGTTGGGTGAACATTTGACTGGGAAAATCTTAAGATCATTTGTTCAGTCCTGGGATTTGGCAAGAATTGTTGTTGCTTTACTGTTGCCAGAACGGTGAGTGGCAAGGCTTCTTTCTGTGTTGTACATTTTCCATGATTTCTGCACCAATGTTACAGGCTGGTCAATAATTTAACAAATCATCTGAGTAAAGGAGAAGTGACAGTTTTTGCAAAATAAGGTTGAAGCCTGGAATACCGAGAATGAGATTGAAAAAAGACAATGGGAGAAGTGTGTTTGTATGATTGGAAGCTTGTTTCCATAAAGCTTCCTTTGAATTGCGAATTGGTATCTTTTTTCCCTGTTATATACACCACTGATATGGAATTGGATGTAGGAGATGCAATTTACAGATGACATAAAAATTAGCCTAATCATTAACAGTGAATAAGAAGTCTGTAGACTGCAGGATGATCTAAATCAAATGGTGTGAAGTAATGTATTTGGGAAGGGAATAGACAATAAGTATTGAGACTGTGCAAGATGGGGCCAATACAAAATTGTAGGGCAGTGCAAGATTTGTTTGGGCAAGTAGCATGCAACACAGAGAGAAAGAGATGCAAAATGAGAGAAATGAGATTAAGGGTAAAGTGAGTCATAAAGACTAAGAGACGATGTTAGACATGCTTCTTTAGAGGTAGAGGAGAGGAGATAAAGACAGAGAGAAACACTGTGTGAGGAAGGTGAAAGAGATATGGAGAGAGAGTGTGGAACAGATACCTTCACAGATGGGTAAAAGGTGTGAGACAAAAATGAAGAGAGAGAGAGATAGAGACATAGAGACATAAATAAGGGGAAAACATCAGACACAGAGACAAAGACATGGAGAGATTAGGATTAAAGATACTGACCATTCTAGCTGGTCTGTGCCCTCTCGATAGTCCCTCACATTTCCTCTCTCACATCAGAGACAGTCCATGTTCCAGGGTGTTCAGGATGGACTTAAGTGATCAAAAATGTGTTTGAGATTCACTCTCTCTCAGACACAGAGACAGAAACGCACAGATACATGGTGAGTCCACACAGAAAGAGACAGATTGGCTGCCAGAGCCAGAGTAATGTACTCCCTGCGCTGTCATTCAAAGCCACTCACCACCAAATCCCATTTTATCCAATCAACTCCTAGCACCTTCTACCTGGAGCACACCTCCCCCATGGGTGGAATACATCAAGTGTTTTATTTACAGAGAACAAAAAATGTTACAGCACAGTACAGGCCCTTCGGAACTCGATGTGGTGCTGACCTGTGAAAATAATCCAATGCCCATCTAACATACCCATTCTATTATTATCCATATGTATGTCCAATGCCCATTTACATGCCCTTAACGCCAGTGAGTCTACTACTGTTGCAGGCAGGCCGTTCCATGCCCCATTACTCTCTGAATGAAGAAACTACCCTGATATCTGTCCTAAATCTATCACGTCTCAATTTAAAGCTTTGTCCCCTCGTGTTTGCCTCCACCATCCAAGGAAAAACATTCTCACTGTCCACTCTATCTAATCTTCTGATTATCTTTGATTAAGTCACCTCTCAATCTTCTTCTCTCCAACGAAAACAGCCTCAGTTCCCTCAGCCATTTCTCCTGGGACCTTCCTTCCATACCAGGCAACATCCTAGTAAATCTCCTCTGAACCCTTTCCAAAACTCCAACATCCTGCCTATCCTGCCAGAACTGCACGCAGTACTCCAGGTGCAGCCTTGCCAGTGTGGTGTACAGCTGCAGCGTGACCTTGTGGCTCTGAAACTCAATCCTCCTACCAATCAACACTAACATACCAAATGCCTTCCTAACAACCCCATCAATCTGGGCGGCAACTTTCAGGGATTTACGCACCAGGACACCGAGATCTCTCTGTTCATTTAGACTGCCAAGAGTTTTACTATCAGCCCATACTCTGTATTCCAGTTACTTCTTCTGAAGTGAACTACTTCACCCTTTTCTGCATTAAACTCCATTTGCCACTTCACAGCCCAGCTCTGCATCTGATCTATGTCTCTCTGTAACCCACAACATCCTCTGGCATTATCCACAACTCTGCCTACCTTAGTGTTATCCACAAATTTACTAACCTATCCACCTACACCCACATCCAGATCATTTATAAAAATGATGAACACCAGTGGCCCCAAAACAGATCCTTGTGGCACAACATTGGTAACTGAGCTTCAGGATGTACATTCCCCATCAACCACCACTCTCTGTCTTATTTCAACTAGCCAATTTCTGATCCAAACTGCTAAATCACCCTCAATCCCATGCCTCCATATGTTGTGCATTAGTCTACCATGTGGAACCTTATCAAACACCTTACTAAAGTCCACCTGTTTTGTCACCTTCTCAAAGAATTCAATAAGGTTGGTGAGGCATGAACTACCCTTCACAAAACCGTGTTGACTATCCCTAATCAAATGATTCCTTTCCAGATGATTATAAATCCTATTCTTCGAATCTTTACCAATACCTTACCCACAGCCAAAGTAAGGCTCCTGGCCTATAATTATCAGGGTTGTCCTTACTCCCCTCCTTAAATGAGGAAACAACACTTGTTATCCTCCAATCTTCTGGCACTACTCCTATCGACAATGATGACTTAAAGATTGAAGCCAAAGGCTCTGCAATCTCCTTCCTGGCTTCCTAGAGAATACTAAGATAAATCTAATTCAGCCCAGGGGTCTCATCTATTTTCAGATCTTCCAGAATTGCTGAAACCTCCTCTTTGTCAACCCCAATTTTGTAACCTGTATCTCTGTATTCTCACTAACATTGTCCTTTTGCAAGATGAATACTGACGAAAAGTATTCATTAAGAGCTTCCTCTATGTCCTCAGATTCCACATACAACTTTCCACAATTATCTTTGATTAGCCTTAATCTTACTCCAGTTTTTGTTTAGTCCTGATATACCTGTGGAAGGTTTCAGGGTTTTCCTTGATCCTATTCACCAACATCTTATGTCTCGTCTTGGCTCTTCTTAGCCCTCTCATTAGATATTTTCTGGCTAACTTATATCTCTCAAGCCCCCTAATAGAGCCTTCAAGCCTCATCCTCACATAAGCCTTCTTCTTCCTCTTTTCAAGCGCTTCAACTTCTTTCGTAAACCATAACTCCCTCTCTCGACAACTATCTCCCTGCCGAATAGGCTGTTCCTTGAATAAGCTCCACCTTTCAAGCGTATCCATCCCCTGCAGTGTATCCATCCTTCCCCATCCTATGCATCCTAAATCTTGCCTAATCACATCATTGTTGCCTTTCCTCTAGTTGTACCTCTTTCCCTGTGGTATATACCTATCCCTACCCATTGCAGCATTCCAGTCAATATTGGGGAAGTTAAAGTCCCCAGTTTGAGTGGGCCGAGAGGGATTGAGGGAAGAAACAGCAGAAAAATGGTTTATCCCAGGCTGCCTCTTTCTGCCCTTCACATTCCCCCCCCCCCATCCCCCTCACGGACACTGACTTACTATACACCCAGATATAAAGCTGCAGTTTCAAACCCCTCGCAGACAAAGCACACATAGAGTCATATAGATGTACAGCATGGAAACAGACCCTTTGGTCCAACCCGTCCATGCTGACCAGATATCCCAACCCAATCTAGTTCCACCTGCCAGCACCCAGCCCATATCCCTCCATACCCTTCCTATTCATATGAACCTCCACTCCAAGGTCTCGTTGTTCAGCAACACTCCCTAGGACCTTACCATTTAGTGTATAAGTCCTGCTAAGATTTGCTTTCTCACACAAATCAACACAAGCTTTCACACAACTCATTACAGGTTGTTAAAAGCACACACGCAGTGATGCTGAAGGAATAGTGATGTATCTGTAAGTCATGATGCTGAGTGGTTTTGAGAGGAACTTGCAAAGGATGGGGTTCCCAAATACCTACTGCCCTTGTCCCTCTTGATGATTGTGGTTACAGATTTGGAAGGTGGTGTTGAAGGAGCGAGGTTGATTTTCAGCATTGCATCTTGAACGTGAAACGCACAGCTGCTACTGAGCATTGGTGCTGGAGAGACTGGATGTTCGACCCCTTGTTCTGGGCTTCATCTAATGGTTTTCAATCATGGTGGAAATCTCGAATATAAACCTACTCACAATACTAACCATGCAATGATCATGGAATGTGTTAATAAAATCCAGTTGTTCATTAATTAATTTGTGACTCGACTTCAGTGTGAATCCAGACCCTGAGTGGGTTATGGGAGGCTCAGAGAGCCATATGCAGTAACAGAGCAAACCAGTCAGTGATAGAATTAAGAATGTGTCCAGAATGCTGCTCCTTCCTCAATGACGTGATCAACATCAGAAGACCCAAACGGAATAAAGGGACAGAAGCATGTTCAAAAATAAGCAAAGACCTTTTTCTTTCTTGCTGACTTCAAGGACAGGTATGCAGATAATCACAAACTTGTCTGAGTACATATTGTGGTTCTTTGTTTTGTCAGAATTGCAAGTGTGACAATGCTGCTCCTTGAGCAAGGTTATGCTGTCCTTGGCTTGGTTTTTGTCAGAGAGGTCATAAAAGCATCAATTCTGAAAAGTCTAAGTTTGAAGGGTTTGAGGACAAATGTGATTGTAGCTAACAGATACTGCTTCAGGGAAAAGGTTTATAAAAACACTTGCACAATGAAAGGGGAGTAGCCAGTTCTCCCGGCTCAGCTTTAGTTTGCTTGGTTTGGCTTGGGTTTTAGCAGTTTGGCTGTTTACTGAAAGCAGTCAGTCGGTTTGAGACTGCTGGTCCAAGAAACAGCTACATGGAAGAAAGTATTCCATGCCGAATCCCTCTGCTCTCTCTCTCTCTCTCTCTCTCTCTCTCCCTCTCTCCTATAAGACCCTGTGTTTTATTTTACCTGCTTTTGTGCCAAGGGGTGTTTATGAGGACTTTTGCAGGAATTTGGAACAGCACCATTAAGTTGGGATAATCTGTTGGGTTTTTGGATATGTTAAGTTATTCCATATTCTGTTCTTTTTTATTTGTGATCCATTCAGTAATATTGCAAATAAATTCTGTTTTGTTTAAACTAAGTGGTTTGACGAGCTGCATCCCTCCTGGGAATAACCACCTATGCCTCCTTAAAACAACTCACAAAGTTAGGGTCTGGGCTACTTTCTTGAAATGTTTTGAGAGGTCTGGCCTGGTCCATAACAGAAGTGACATTGCCATTTGTATCATGACATCTCCTGTCCCGTGCTCCCCACCATCACAGACATTCTGAAGATTCTGCAATGCTCACTATATTCCCAGCTTCCATCAGTTGTGATGAACAGTCATCAGCTTGAACCATTCATTCTGTTTGTTTACACCTATTCACTCTCACCTGCTGAGTGTATCCACCTATTAATGTGGTCACTGACAGGCAGAGTACACTGAGAGGATTTCTGGTATGTATCATTCAGTGAGACATCTCTTTAAACAGCAGAAGTGGGAATCCTCCACCTAGAAAATGTGAGGCTGGTAAATAGGAATATGAGAGAGAGAGAGAGAAAACAGGGAATTATAGGCCAGTTTGCCTGATATCAGTTGTGGGGAAAATGCTGGAATCAATCATTAAGCATTTGGAAGATGGTGACAGAATCGGTGCTAGTCAGCATGGATTCATTAAAGGGAAACAGTGCTTGATAAATCTGCTGGAAATTTTTGAGGATGTGACCAGTAGAGGAGATAATGGTGAATCAGTAGATGTTGTGTATCTGGACTTTCAAAAGGCTTTTGACAAGGCTTCACACAAGAGATTAGTCAGGAAAATTAAAGCTCATGGTATCAGAGGCAGTGTGTTGACATGGCTAGAGAACTGGATGGCAGACAAGAAGCAGAGAGTTGGAATAAACATGTTCTTTTCAGAAAGGCAGATAGTGACAATAGCTATTAACAATATACATTAACAATTTGGACAAAGCATTGAAGACAGTGTCTCCAAATGTGCAGATGACTCCAAGCTGGGTGGCAGTGTGTGTGTTGTGAGGAGGATGCTAAGAGACTGCAGGATGGATTGGCTGACTGGGCAAATACTCGATAAAGGCAAAATAATGTGGATAAATGTGAGGTTTTCCACTTTGGTCACAAAAAGAATAGGCCTGTTATCTGAATGTTGACAGTTTAGGAAAAAGGTGAGGTACAACAAGATCTGGGTGTCACTGTGGGACAGGCATTGACACGCAGGTGCAACAGGCAATGAGGGAAGTTAATGGCATGCTAATCTTCACAGTGAGAGGATCTGAGTGCTGGAGTAAGGATGTCTTGCTGCAGTTATACAGGGCCTTGTTGAGGCCACACCTTGAACACTGTGTGCAGTTTAGGTCTCCTTGTCTGAGGAAGGACATTCTTGCTATTGAGGGAGTTCAGTGAAGCATCTGTGTCGGGAGAAACAGAGTTAATGTTTTGAGTCTGTAACCTTTCATTAGAACAGGGAAAAGTCGGAGATGTAACAGGTTTTGAGGAAGGGCTGAGTGTGTAAAGGTCAAAAGGAAGGTCTGTGATTGGGTTAAAGACAAGAAAGATTGAATGACAGAAGAGTGAGTCTTCCTGGCTCAAAGGGAATGATGATGGACCAGGCAAGAAACGCAAATGTATGGAATAAGCTGCCAGAGGATGTGGTGGAGGCTGGTACAATTGCAACGTTTAAGAGGCATTTGGATGGGTATATGAATAGGAAGGGTTTGAAGGGATATGGGCTGGGTGCTGGCAGGTGGGACTAGATTGGGTTGGGATATCTGGTCGGCATGGACGGGTTGGACCGAAGGGTCTGTTTCCATGCTGTACATGTCTATGACACTTTAAAAACTAAAGATGTGCATGGAGTAGGTGTGCTGCTGACTGAAGGAAATCAAACAGAAACAAACAAAGAAATGGAAACAAATGGAGACAAAGTTTCTGTCAAAATGCAGAACCCAGTTTTCATCCAGAGGCTGGAAAGTGTCTCATTAAAAGATGAGGGACTGTTTCTGAAGTTTATGTTGATCCTCACTGGAATAGTGCACTAGATCAAGGACAGAAATGTTAGTGTGAGACCAAAGTGGAGATTTAAAATTAACAGGAGGCCATAGTCAGAAAGGGGGTGTTTCACAAAGCAGTCACTCAATCAGTATTTGGTCTCCAAAATGGAGAGGAGATCACATTGTGAGGAGTGAATACAGTTGACAGAAATAGTTGACTTGCTTTCAGATAGATGGGTATAACTCCCCCACCATTCTGTTTTGTCAATATCAGAACAACATTGGCCTATTGCTGAAGACGTCCAGGAGCTGGAGGCACAGGGCAGGGTCTGACACCAGCTGATTGAGAGAACAAGAAAGAGACAGCACTGAGAATTCATCCTGTTGTTGGAAATGCTGTTCCAATCCACACTAAATAATCCCATCTTCTGTCGTGTGTCACAATACAAACAAAATAACTAGGTGCTCCTGAACAAATCATGGTCAGTTTTAAATCTTAAAAATGGACTTGATGCCCTGTTAATATTGTGAGACTGTTTCTGTTGTAGGTGTTTCATTGAGTCTTCCCACACAGTGAGAGGCCATTTGGCCCATTGTCTTCCTGCTTGCTCTTTAAATGAACCATTTCATTCCATTGCTGCTCATTTTCTGCAGTCTCACACATTTCCTGTTTTAAATATATATCCACTTCCAATTTTAAAATGAATGATGGCAGAATATTGTCAGTTTCTTCTATCACTCTTTCAGGCAATCAGCATCACTCCCTGTGGCCACATTCTCCCAATTCCCTCTCAGGTGTTTCTGAGCTTTTTTTTAACTTGTGTTGGTGGTTGTATCGGTGAATTCCTAACCTGGGTACGGCCCTCCTCTGTTATTTTGGGAAGGACTTCACAGACTGACACTGACAACAGACCAACTACTGCAGCCGAAGACTGAAAAGTCACCTTATTGGTCACTATGCCAGCTAGATAGCCAAGACCAAGACAGGATCATCCAACTCAGGAGGTAAATAGTCGGCTCAACAAGAAGAGGGAAAGGAGAGAGAAAGAACAGAGAAAGAATGGGAAAGGGGACAGGGAGAGAGGGAGAGCAAAGATTACGAGAGAAAGATGAAGGGGGAACAGAGAGAGAAACACAGGGGAGGGGGACAGAACTTTGGGAGGGGTGAGAGGGTGTAAGGGGGGTAATGTAGTGCTGAGGCAGACATCAGCCAGGGAGGGGAAATTGCAGCGTTGGGTAGGGATCAGTCAGAGAGGGGGGATTGCAGTGTTGAGTAGGGAGGGGAGGGGGGAATTACAGTGTTGGGTCGGGATTAGTCAGGGAGAGGGGGAGTGCAGTATTGTGTAGGGATCGCTTGGGGGGGGGGGAATTGCTGTGTTGGGTAGGGATCAGTCAGGGAGGAAGGATTGCAGTGTCCTGAAGAAGGGCTAATGCCCGAAACGTCAATTCTCCTGTTCCCTAGATGCTGCCTGACCTGCTGCGCTTTTCCAGCAACACATTTCCATCTTGGGAAGGGATGAGTCAGGGAGGGGGTCATTGCAAGGTGGGGTAGGGATCGGTCTGGGAGGGGTGATTACAGTGTTGGGTAGGGATCAGTCAGGGAGGGGTGATTGCAGTGTTGGGGAGGGATCAGTCTGCGAGGGGTGATTACAGTGTTGGGGAGGGATCAGTCTGGGAGGGGTGATTAGTGTTGGGGAGGGATCAGTCAGGGAGGGGAAGATTGCAGTGTTGGGGAGGGATCAGTCAGGGAGGGGTGATTACAGTGTTGGGTAGGGATCAGTCAGGGAGGGGTGATTGCAGTGTTGGGTAGGGATCAGTCTGGGAGGGGTGATTACAGTGTTGGGTAGGGATCAGTCAGGGAGGGGTGATTGTAGTGTTGGGTAGGGATCAGTCTGGGAGGGGTGATTACAGTGTTGGGTAGGGATCAGTCAGGGTGGGGTGACTGTAGTGTTGGGTAGGGATCAGTCAGGGAGGGGTGATTACAGTGTTGGGTAGGGATCAGTCAGGGTGGGGTGATTGCAGTGTTGGGTAGGGATCAGTCTGGGAGGGGTGATTACAGTGTTGGGTAGGGATCAGTCAGGGTGGGGTGACTGTAGTGTTGGGTAGGGATCAGTCAGGGAGGGGTGATTGTAGTGTTGGGTAGGGATCAGTCAGGGAGGGGTGATTAGTGTTGGGTAGGGATCAGTCAGGGAAGGGTGATTACTGTGTTGGGTAGGGATCAGTCAGGGAGGGGTGATTGTAGTGTTGGGTAGGGATCAGTCAGGGAGGGGTGATTGTAGTGTTGGGTAGGGAACAGTCAGGGAGGTGTGATTGTAGTGTTGGGTAGGGATCAGTCAGGGAAGGGTGATTACTGTGTTGGGTAGGGAGCAGTCAGGGAGGGGTGATTACAGTGTTGGGTAGGGATCAGTCAGGGAGGGGTGATTGCAGTGTTGGGTAGGGATCAGTCAGGGTGGGGTGATTGCAGTGTTGGGTAGGGATCAGTCTGGGAGGGGTGATTACAGTGTTGGGTAGGGATCAGTCAGGGTGGGGTGACTGTAGTGTTGGGTAGGGATCAGTCAGGGAGGGGTGATTGTAGTGTTGGGTAGGGATCAGTCAGGGAGGGGTGATTAGTGTTGGGTAGGGATCAGTCAGGGAAGGGTGATTACTGTGTTGGGTAGGGATCAGTCAGGGAGGGGTGATTGTAGTGTTGGGTAGGGATCAGTCAGGGAGGGGTGATTGTAGTGTTGGGTAGGGATCAGTCAGGGAGGTGTGATTGTAGTGTTGGGTAGGGATCAGTCAGGGAAGGGTGATTACTGTGTTGGGTAGGGAGCAGTCAGGGAGGGGTGATTACAGTGTTGGGTAGGGATCAGTCAGGGAGGGGTGATTGCAGTGTTGGGTAGGGATCAGTCTGGGAGGGGTGATTACAGTGTTGGGTAGGGATCAGTCTGGGAGGGGTGATTACAGTATTGGATAGAGATCAGTCAGGGAGGGGTGATTGTAGTGTTGGGTAGGGATCAGTCAGGGAGGGGTGATTGCAGTGTTGGGTAGGGATCAGTCGGGGAGGGGTGATTGTAGTGTTGGGTAGGGATCAGTCAGGGAGGGGTGATTACAATGTTGGGTAGGGATCAGTCAGGGAGGGGTGATTGCAGTGTTGGGTAGGGATCAGTCTGGGAGGGGTGATTACAGTGTTGGGTAGGGATCAGTCTGGGAGGGGTGATTACAGTATTGGATAGAGATCAGTCAGGGAGGGGTGATTGTAGTGTTGGGTAGGGATCAGTCTGGGAGGGGTGATTACAGTGTTGGGTAGGGATCAGTCAGGGAGGGGTGATTGTAGTGTTGGGTAGGGATCAGTCTGGGAGGGGTGATTACAGTGTTGGGTAGGGATCAGTCAGGGAGGGGTGATTGTAGTCTTGGGTAAGGATCAGTCAGGGAGGGGTGATTGTAGAGTTGGGTAGGGATCAGTCAGGGAGGGGGGATTACTGTGTTGGGTAGGGAGCAGTCAGGGAGGGGTGATTACAGTGTTGGGTAGGGATCAGTCAGGGAGGGGTGATTGCAGTGTTGGGTAGGGATCAGTCTGGGAGGGGTGATTACAGTGTTGGGTAGGGATCAGTCTGGGAGGGGTGATTACTGTGTTGGGTAGGGAGCAGTCAGGGAGGGGTGATTACTGTGTTGGGTAGGGAGCAGTCAGGGAGGGGTGATTACAGTGTTGGGTAGGGATCAGTCAGGGAGGGGTGATTGCAGTGTTGGGTAGGGATCAGTCTGGGAGGGGTGATTACAGTGTTGGGTAGGGATCAGTCTGGGAGGGGTGATTACAGTATTGGATAGAGATCAGTCAGGGAGGGGTGATTGTAGTGTTGGGTAGGGATCAGTCAGGGAGGGGTGATTGCAGTGTTGGGTAGGGATCAGTCGGGGTGGGGTGATTACAATGTTGGGTAGGGATCAGTCAGGGAGGGGTGATTGCAGTGTTGGGTAGGGATCAGTCTGGGAGGGGTGATTACAGTGTTGGGTAGGGATCAGTCAGGGAGGGGTGATTACAGTATTGGATAGAGATCAGTCAGGGAGGGGTGATTGTAGTGTTGGGTAGGGATCAGTCTGGGAGGGGTGATTACAGTGTTGGGTAGGGATCAGTCTGGGAGGGGTGATTACAGTATTGGATAGAGATCAGTCAGGGAGGGGTGATTGTAGTGTTGGGTAGGGATCAGTCAGGGAGGGGTGATTGCAGTGTTGGGTAGGGATCAGTCTGGGAGGGGTGATTACAGTGTTGGGTAGGGATCAGTCAGGGAGGGGTGATTGTAGTCTTGGGTAGGGATCAGTCAGGGAGGGGTGATTGTAGAGTTGGGTAGGGATCAGTCGGGGAGGGGTGATTGTAGTGTTGGGGAGGGATCAGTCAGGGAGGGGTGATTGCGTGTTGGGTAGGGATCAGTCAGGGAGGGGTGATTGCAGTGTTGGGTAGGAATCAGTCAGGGAGGGGTGATTGTAGTGTTGGGTAGGGATCAGTCTGGGAGGGGAGATTACAGTGTTGGATAGGGATCAGTCAGGGTGGGGTGATTACAGTGTTGGGTAGGGATCTGTCAGGGAGGTGTGATTGTAGTGTTGGGTAGGGATCAGTCAGGGAGGGGTGATTGTAGTGTTGGGTAGGGATCAGTCAGGGAGGGGTGATTACAGTGTTGGGTAGGAATCAGTCAGGGAGGGGAGATTACAGTGTTGGATAGGGATCAGTCAGGGAGGTGTGATTACGTGTTGGGTAGGGATCAGTCAGGGAGGGGTGATTGTAGTGTTGGGTAGGGATCAGTCAGGGAGGGGTGATTACAGTGTTGGATAGGGATCAGTCAGGGAGGGGTGATTACAGTGTTGGATAGGGATCAGTCAGGGAGGTGTGATTACGTGTTGGGTAGGGATCAGTCAGGGAGGGGTGATTACTGTGTTGGGTAGGGATCAGTCTGGGTGGGGTGATTACAGTGTTGGGTAGGAATCAGTCAGGGAGGGGAGATTACAGTGTTGGATAGGGATCAGTCAGGGAGGTGTGATTACGTGTTGGGTAGGGATCAGTCAGGGAGGGGTGATTACAGTGTTGGGTAGGGATCAGTCAGGGAGGTGTGATTACAGTGTTGGGTAGGAATCAATCAGGGAGGGGAGATTACAGTGTTGGATAGGGATCAGTCAGGGAGGTGTGATTACGTGTTGGGTAGGGATCAGTCAGGGAGGGGTGATTACAGTGTTGGGTAGGAATCAGTCAGGGAGGGGAGATTACAGTGTTGGGTAGGGATCAGTCGGGGAGGGGTGATTGTAGTGTTGGGTAGGGATCAGTCAGGGAGGGGAGATTACAGTGTTGGATAGGGATCAGTCAGGGAGGGGTGATTACAGTGTTGGGTAGGGATCTGTCAGGGTGGAGGGATTGCAGTGTTGGGTAGGGATCAGTCAGGGAAGGGTGATTACAGTGTTGGGTAGGGATCAGTCAGGGTCGGGTGATTACAGTGTTGGGTAGGGATCAGTCAGGGAGGGGTGATTACAGTGTTGGGTAGGGATCAGTCAGGGAGGGGTGATTACAGTGTTGGGGAGGGATCAGTCAGGGAGGGGTGATTGTAGTCTTGGGTAGGGATCAGTCAGGGAGGGGTGATTGTAGTGTTGGGTAGGGATCAGTCAGGGAGGGGTGATTGTAGTGTTGGGTAAGGATCAGTCAGGGAGGGGTGATTGTAGTGTTGGATTGGGATCAGTCAGGGAGGGGTGATTGCGTGTTGGGTAGGGATCAGTCAGGGAGGGGTGATTACAGTGTTGGGTAGGGATCAGTCGTGGAGGGGTGATTGTAGTGTTGGGTAGGGATCAGTCAGGGAGGGGTGATTGCAGTGTTGGGTAGGGATCAGTCGTGGAGGGGTGATTGTAGTGTTGGGTAGGAATCAGTCAGGGAGGGGTGATTGTAGTGTTGGGTAAGGATCAGTCAGGGAGGGGTGATTGTAGTGTTGGGTAGGGATCAGTCAGGGACGGGTGATTGTAGTGTTGGGTAGGGATCAGTCAGGGAGGGGTGATTAAAGTATTGGTTAAGGACCAGTCAGGGAGGGGTGATTACAGTGTTGGGTAGGGATCAGTCAGGGTGGGGAGATTACAGTGTTGGGTAGGGATCAGTCAGGGAGGTGTGATTACGTGTTGGGTAGGGATCAGTCAGGGAGGGGTGATTACAGTGTTGGGTAGGGATCTGTCAGGGTGGAGGGATTGCAGTGTTGGGTACGGATCAGTCAGGGTCGGGTGATTGTAGTGTTGGGGAGGGATCAGTCAGGGAGGGGTGATTACATTGTTGGGTAGGGATCAGTCAGGGTGGGGTGATTGTAGTGTTGGGGAGGGATCAGTCAGGGAGGGGTGATTACAGTGTTGGGTAGGGATCAGTCAGGGTGGGGTGATTACAGTGTTGGGTAGGGATCAGTCAGGGAGGGGTGATTGTAGTATTGGGTAGGAATCAGTCAGGGAGGGGAGATTACAGTGTTGGATAGGGATCAGTCAGGGAGGTGTGATTACGTATTGGGTAGGGATCAGTCAGGGAGGGGTGATTACAGTGTTGGGTAGGGATCAGTCAGGGAGGGGGTGATTGTAGTGTTGGATAGGGATCAGTCAGGGAGGTGTGATTACGTGTTGGGTAGGGATCAGTCAGGGAGGGGTGATTACAGTGTTGGGTAGGGATCAGTCGGGGAGGGGTGATTGTAGTGTTGGGTAGGGATCAGTCAGGGAGGGGGGATTGCAGTGTTGGGTAGAGATCAGTCAGGGAGGGGTGATTACAGTGTTGGGTAGGGATCAGTCAGGGAGGGGTGATTAAAGTATTGGTTAAGGATCAGTAAGGGAGGGGTGATTACAGTGTTAGGTAGGGATCAGTCAGGGTGGGGTGATTACAGTGTTGGGTAGGGATCAGTCAGGGAGGGGAGATTACAGTGTTGGATAGTGATCAGTCAGGGAGGTGTGATTACGTGTTGGGTAGGGATCAGTCAGGGAGGGGTGATTACAGTGTTGGGTAGGAATCAGTCAGGGAGGGGAGATTACAGTGTTGGATAGGGATCAGTCAGGGAGGTGTGGTTACGTGTTGGGTAGGGATCAGTCGGGGAGGGGTGATTGTAGTGTTGGGTAGGGATCAGTCAGGGAGGGGTGATTACAGTGTTGGGTAGGGATCAGTCAGGGAGGGGGGATTACAGTGTTGGGTAGGGATCAGTCAGGGAGGGGTGATTACAGTGTTGGGTAGGGATCAGTCAGGGAGGGGTGATTAAAGTATTGGTTAAGGATCAGTCAGGGAGGGGTGATTACAGTGTTGGGTAGGGATCAGTCAGGGTCGGGTGATTACAGTGTTGGGTAGGGATCAGTCAGGGAGGGGTGATTAAAGTATTGGTTAAGGATCAGTCAGGGAGGGGTGATTACAGTGTTGGGTAGGGATCAGTCAGGGTCGGGTGATTACAGTGTTGGGTAGGGATCAGTCAGGGAGGGGTGATTAAAGTATTGGTTAAGGATCAGTCAGGGAGGGGTGATTACAGTGTTGGGTAGGGATCAGTGAGGGAGGGGGTGAGTGCAGTGTTGGGTAGGGATCAGTCAGGGAGGGGGAGAGTGCAGTGTTGGGTAGGGATCAGTCAGGGAGGGGTGATTACATTGTTGGGTAGGGATCAGTCAGGGTGGGGTGATTGTAGTGTTGGGTAGGGATCAGTCAGGGTGGGGTGAGTGCAGTGTTGGGTAGGGATCAGTCAGGGAGGGGTGATTACAGTGTTGAAGGAGGGATCAGTCAGGGTGGGGTGATTGTAGTGTTGGGGAGGGATCAGTCAGGGTGGGTGATTACAGTGTTGGGTAGGGATCAGTCAGGGAGGGGTGATTACATTGTTGGGTAGGGATCAGTCAGGGTGGGGTGAGTGCAGTGTTGGGTAGGGATCAGTCAGGGTGGGGTGATTACAGTGTTGAAGGAGGGATCAGTCAGGGTGGGGTGATTGTAGTGTTGGGGAGGGATCAGTCAGGGTGGGTGATTACAGTGTTGGGTAGGGATCAGTCTGGGAGGGGTGATTGTAGTGTTGGGTAGGGATCAGTCTGGGTGGGTGATTACAGTGTTGGGTAGGGATCAGTCAGGGTGGGTGATTACAGTGTTGGGTAGGGATCAGTCAGGGAGGGGGTGAGTGCAGTGTTGGGTAGGGATCAGTCTGGGAGGGGGTGAGTGCAGTGTTGGGGAGGGATCAGTCAGGGAGGGGGTGATTACAGTGTTGGGTAGGGATCAGTCAGGGAGGGGTGATTGCAGTGTTGGGTAGGGATCAGTCAGGGTGGGGGGATTACAGTGTTGGGGAGGGATCAGTCAGGGAGGGGTGATTGCAGTGTTGGGTAGGGATCAGTCAGGGAGGGGGTGAGTGCAGTGTTGGGTAGGGATCAGTCAGGGAGGGAGTGAGTGCAGTGTTGGGTAGGGATCAGTCAGGGAGGGGGTGAGTGCAGTGTTGGGTAGGGATCAGTCAGGGTGGGGGGATTACCGTGTTGGGTAGGGATCCATCAAGGAGGAGTTGAGCGCTGTGTTGAGGCGTTGGGTTGTCGGTATCAGTATAGATGGATCTTCAGTCTTTATTTGGGATTTTATTTGGCGAATCTATAGTCAGCAGTCTGCCAGACTGGGGAAATTAGTGGCAGTTTATCCCGTGTAATCTTAGTGGTCAGATTAATTTCAACCTTGAATTATTTTAACATGTGGTAACTTACATCCACCAACATTTGAACTTTTCTCACTTATCCCCAAGATGGACATTTGTGTCTTAACATGGAATATGCTGATCCTTTTAAAATCATTCACTTGGATTCATTGGAATGCCCACATCACACTGAGACAGACAAAAGCTCACACCCACACGCTCAAATAACGATGCACTCACGTAGACTTATGCAGACACATAAAAACACAGCCATACTCTCTCTCTCTCACACACACACACACACACACACACACAAATTATAATGACTGAGACCAATCTGCGCGTTAATTTATGCTGTAAAATACCGTGACTCTGTGATAGTTTGAAACAACTGACATATTTTGAGTGAGGATAAGGCATTAGTGAGCTAAATACAATGACTTTATTTCTAAATAGCTTTACCTTGGGTCAAAATTGAAACATTCAACATGGCCAACAATCTGGAGGAGTAAAATCAGTGCAATGAGAGGATTTTAGAAAGGAAATTATCAAAACAAAATAATTCATGAGAAACCATTGACAGATTGAATAAAGGAAAACTCATAGAAGCTGTTTAATATTGTAAGAGCAGAGAATAACTGGGGCAAGTGTTCGGACCCATTACAGACCACTGTGGCAATCTGCTCGTGGATGGATAAGAAGTGGACACAGTCTTCAGTGAATAATTTGCATTTGTACTCACAATTGAAAAGGACATCAGAGTTAAGGACATCAGATTGGATAAACTGAGCAATTAGACAAAATTGCTATAGAGTGAAAATACTAGGGAGTTCAGTTGCCCTGAAAAAGGATTAACCTGAATGCATGTTTGAATTGTATCCTGTTCTGTCAAGAAAGGATAGATGAAAGGCCCTATCAATAATTTTAAATTCTCTCTGTCCACAGATGAAGTGCAAGATAATGGGGAGCTGCTAGCATTATCCAAGTGTCACAATAATGGAGAAAGTGGTAGACCAGGTAATTAGAGCCAATCAGTGTAACAGCAGTGATGGGGAAGTTATTAAAAATAATTCTTGTCAATACTGATGTTAGTCAGGGAGAGCCAGTAAGAATTTCATAAGACTAGGCTGTGTTTGACAGACTTGTTTTTCTTGAGATGGGAACCACAATTGTTAACGTGGGTAATGCAGTTGATTAATGCTACATGGATTTTAGCAAACTTCTGATAAATTCCTTCATGGAAGACTGATCAAGTAAAGGACAATGGGATGCAAGGGAAAGTTGTATATTAGATGCAAAATTGGTTGAGATGCAAAAAAAAACTGAGGGAGACGGCAGAGTGATGTTTCTCTGCATTAGAATTATATAGCACAGAAATTCGTATACGCCAACCAGAATCCTAAACTGATCCAGTTCCATTTGCCAGCATTTTCCTCATGCCCTCTCAACCCTTCCTTCTCAAATAGTTATAGAGGTGCCTGTTAAATGTCTTAATTGTACCCGCCTCCACCAATTCCTCTGGCAGCCCGTTATTTGAAGTGTGTTCCAATAGGATCCCACAGAGCTTGGTGCTGAGGCCCTTGCTATCTATGGTGTATCTTCAGAATTTGGAGATAACTGCAGGTGCTATGATGAAGAAGTTTGCATATGACATGAAAATTGGCCAGGTGATCAATAGTGAGGAGAATGGCAAAAACTGGAGGAGAGCACCAACAGATTGTTCAGCTTTGCAGAGCAGTGGCAAATGGAATTCAACTTGGGAAATAGTGAGAGGCTGTGTACTTGTGGAAGGCAAACAAGGATGACACCATGTACAGTGGGACCATGCAAAGTAGTGACTTTCAGTGGGTATTTGGTCTACAAATCCACAGGTCCCTGAAGGTGGAGGGCAGGAAAGGAAAGTGATTCAGAAGCCAGATTGGTGATTTTTGGAGTGGTGCTGGAAAAGCACAGCTGGTCAGGCAGCATCCAAAGAGCAGGAAAATCAATGTTTTGGACAAAAGCCCTTCATCAGGAATTCCTGATATATTTGCATGATTTAGCCAAGGTGATTTTGAGTTGGGGACCAAGTGTAGTGCATCAAAGTTCGCAAATAACACTGAAATGAGTGGGACAGTGCAGAGGACACTGAAAGTCTGCAAAGGGATATAAATAGGCTAAGTAAGTGGGTAGGGGTCTGGTAGATGAAGTACAATGTTGGTAAATGTGAGGTCATCCATTTTGGTGGGAGTCAGTTTAGCTCACTTGGCTGAATTGGTGGTTGGTAGAGCATTGTGATACCAGCAGGATGGGTTCAATTCCCATCAGTGGTTTGAGGTTAGTATGGAGGATGCTCTTTCACAACCACTTCCCTTGCTCAAGGTCTGGTGACCCTCAGGTGAAATCATCCCCAGTTGCTTCTCTGTAATGAGAGGGCAGTCCTATGATCTGGTAAGGCTGTTGCGACACAATACAAATACATCCATTTTGGTCAAAATAGGCTACTGTTTAAATAGTATAAAATTACAGGATGCTGCTGTGCAGAGGGATGTGTGTGTCCTTGTGCATGAATCACAGAAGGTTAGTATGCAGGTGCAGTGAGCAAACGCAATAGTGCCGTTATTGCTAGATGGATAGTGCTTAAAAACAGGGAGGGCATGCTGCAGCTGAACAGGATGTTGGTGAGGGGATCTGATAGAATTTTATAAGGTCATGAGGGGATGGACGGGGTGCATCAGAAGGTATTTCCCTTTTCCATCAATAGAGGATTCAACGACTGGGGCACAGATTTATGTTTCGATGAAGACGGCTTAGAGGACAGTTTGGGAGTAGGCTTATCACTCAGGGTGTCATTGGAAAATGGAAGCCACTGCCTGATGATGTGTTTGAGTTGGAAACTGATGTAATATTTAAGCATCATCTAAATAGAGTCATACAGACCCTTTGGTCCAACCAGTCCATGCTAAACATCATTCCAAACTACATAGGTCCCACCTGCCTGCACCTGGCCCATATCCCTCCAAACCTTTCCTACTCATGTATCTATCCAAATAGCTTTTAAACGTTGTAATTGTACCCACATCCACCACTTCTTCAGGAGGTTCATTCCACTTTCAATTACTTTACCACAACCTCCAGGGCTTTGTAAACAAACCGGGAAAATTGGATGATTGTAGCCAGCTATTTGTTCACATGGACACAATGATCCCAATGTTTCTAGTTTTTCTGTTCATGTTTCTGTGTCAATGTTGAAACATCTTTCTCATTGTCACAAGTAAAAGCACAAACTGCTGGAAAAACTCAGTTGGTCTGGCAGCATCTGTGGAAAGAAAGCAGAGTTCATGTTTCAGGTCCAGCGATCCTCACCAGCAGTAACCAGCCTCTTTTGTAGTTCCTGATTTCCAGCATCAAAGTGCTTTGTTTGTGTTTGCTACTTTCTTACTGTTCTTAGGTCTGCTGGGGAGTTTGGAGATTTCTGATTGGTTAAAGCAGCCATTACACTGTAAGAACTCAGCAACCATTGGACAAAAGGAATACCCATTATAATCTGTCCCATTTTGATTGGTTAAAACCGTCGAAGTCATAACATGGCTGACAGGATATGTGCTAATTAGACAGACAGGAGGCTGGAAGAACACAGCAAGCCAGGCAGCATCAGGAGGTAGAGAAATGGGTGTAACCCTTCTTCAGGACTGGGGGTGGGTATGGGGGGACCTGCAAATAAAGGGGTGGCAGGAGCAGGGTAGTGAAGTGGGGATAGGTGAGGACAGGTAGAGGGTATGACCTAGTTGGTCAATTGGAGGAATGAATCCGGTTGGTGGCAGAGAGCAGTAGAAGGGTGGGGATGGAGCAGGGTGGGGGAAAGTGGCTTTGAAGGGAATCGGGAGGTTATTTGAAATTGGAGAACTCAATATTGTGTCCTCTGGGCTGCAGGGTGCCCAGGCTGAAGATAAGGTGTTGTTCCTCCAAAAGACGCTGTGGTTTGTTTTGGCAATGGAGAAGATCAAGGTGGTCATGTTTGAGAGGAAGTGGTTGAGGGAATTGAAATGGGTTCAGACTGGGAGGTCCTTTCAGCTCCTGCTGACCAGGATGGGATGCTCAGCGAACCGTTCCCTAAGTTTATGTTCGGTCTCCCCAATGTAGAGAAGTCCACATTGGGAGCATCTGATGCAGTAAACCAGGTTAGAGGAGAGACAGTGAACCTCTGTCTCACCTGGAAGGAGTGTCTTGGGCCCTAATGGAGGTGAAGATGGAGGGCGGTGTATCTTTACTAGTTGCAGGGGAAGGTACCTGGGGTTTCGGCAGTGGGGGTGGCTTGAACCAAGGACTATTGGAGGGAACGGTCCTTGCAGAGAGCTGAGAGGGGAGGCGAGGGGAAGATGTTCTAGGTGAGGTCTATATGGATCTGGTAGAAGTGTTTGAGGATGATGTGTTGCATGCGGAGACTAGTAGAGTGGTAGGTGAGGACAAAGGCATCTCTGTCATTATTGCGTTGAGATGGGGGTTGTTTATAGCAGTGGAACGGGGAATGGAAGTGGTGCGGCAGGGGGCTGTCTGGATGACGAAGGAAGGAAAAGCACAATGCTCAAAATAGGTGGACATCTGGGATGTCCCCTTGTCCAGCAGATGCAGTGGAGGTGAAAGAATTGGGAGAATGGGATGGAGTTCTTGCAGGACATTGGGTGGGAGGAGCTATGGGTTTGTAGTAGATGTGCTGATGGTGGACAATGATGGGATTATCGGATTGGTTCACTTGGCTGTCAGTCATGCCCAGCTTTGTAGATATTGCTGTCAGTAATTGTCAGATCTCCATGAATTGTTGAAGCTGCTATGTAGGCGTCATTCAGAGCTCTTTGATTGGTTCAACTGGCTATCAAACATTGGGCATCACTCACTAATTGGCTGCCACCCTCCTCTGGATGAGTCTCAGTTGTTTTGCTTCTTCATCAATTGAATAATTGTTGTGATTGGATATTTCATCGCATTCTTCAGTTACTCTCGGAACTTACACTGAGTCACAGCATAAATAAAAGTGTTTGTACAGCAACTTAAATTCAGTAGCATTTCTCCAACTTGTTCAAATATATATTCATGTGGGGTGTAATTTGCAGGATCTGTTCCTTGGATGTTATAATAAATGAATTCTATAACATTAACCAACCACAGTAGAATGAAGTTGCCTGATATGGCCAGAAGTAAAATCACAGACTTCCTTCTGCTCTCCATCTCTGGGTCTTTGTGAATCTCTCCATTGCTCTGACCCCTAAGTCCATTCCGCACTCTACTGGCCACTAAAATGTCTCTGACAGTTAAAGTATTGACCAACAGAATTAAAGCGAATGGGATCAATGGGATTAAGACTGTATCAAACCGGTCAAATGCCATCCACCAAGGGTCAATGTATGAGTTTGGCTTCACAGTACAGTGCCATGGTATACCATCAATTATCATCCTAGGTTCATAAATAAAATAGTACAGAATATTCTTTATACAGAGCAAGAAGCTAGTGATTGCCAAAACCACAGCTGCAGTTTTCTCAGTGCAATATTTTGTTTTCAGCTTCTTGCAACAAATAGCCACAAATTGATCGAAGGAGAAAGTGATGGTGAACCAGACAGAAAGGTCTGTGACTGCAGACTGTAGGAAAGAATTCACATGACACACAGGGGTTATGTGCAGGATGAGCCCTGGGGAAAAGTATAAACAGATTCGCAAAGGTATGATTCCAATGCTAATGAACATTAGATCCACTGTCGTCATGGCCACCAAGTAGCGAGTGATGCAGTTGGAGAGGCCACACTTTCCCCTGGACAGAATCACAATTCCCAGTAAATTAACTGTAAGAGATTAGAGGGGAGAAAAAGAGAAAATATATTTACTAAACTTATTTTCTAGCTCAGACAATAATGCCAGGATTTTATGACAACAATCCAGCATGGAAGTTTGAAATTTAAACAGCATAACCACCAAAAAACCCATTTTCATTTTTATAGGGATCAGGTAATCAGCTACCCATAAGTGCAGATTGGAAATGTAATTACTTTCATGAGGTCACAAATGTTTGATCCAATCTGTTTGGCACATTTAACTCTGACCCACCTGGTATCTCCATCAAACCCCATATCCCACACAATGATAACCAGGATTGGTGATCTCAGCCATTAACACTCTCTTGAAAAAAAAAGCAGTCCCTTGCTGGGATAACACTCTTAGAGAGATTGGGCCACATTAAATTGTATAATCACTGAAATGCCATGATCAGACTCCTCCCTAGTGTCCCACCCTGCTAGGAACAGACAAGGACCCACTCCCACTAAAGGAGATCCTCCCAGGGTCAGGCAGCTTTCCCAAAATAACAGTCCATCCCTGGGGTCAGATCTCATAAGGAGAGGAGACCTCTCCTCTTGCTTTTGGAAATCTGGGACAATCTTCCAACTGGAAGTGTGAAGTGTCAGGAATGGGGAGACGGAGTTGAACCAGGGGCATGGAAAAGCCTATCAACTGTCTCCAAGTAGTGGATACCTCACCCCAGACCAGCCCTCACCCCATTCCACTCCTCTGTTAGCAGAGTAGGCCACCTATGAAAATAAAAAAGGTATTGTAATCCATTTTTTAAACCTCCCTGATAATTGGGAATATTGCAATATCAGATTAAATGGAACAGAGATGAAAAAAATCTAGGAAAGATTTGAGCAGTGAAGTCACATCTGATAATTGTGTTGCCCATGCTAAACGCTTCTCCATCACCAGATTAATACCATGATCCACACCGCCAGTATCATTTGTTGGCTGATAAAAATAATTCTGACCAATATCTGCTATCAAATGCTGTTTTCCAGTTCCACTCAAACAGATTACATATATTGGTCTTCAAATCTGAGATCTCCCCCAAATAACTTAGTTATTAACTCTTATTATCAGCACAATTCGATCTCTTTCTCCTTCCTGTCTGTATTACCTAAACATTGAATACTCCTGAATATTTAGGTTGCCATGTATCTGTAATGCTGTGGTTCTGTTTGCCGAGCTGGAAGTTTTTGTTGCAAACGTTTCGTCCCCTGTCTAGGTGACATCCTCAGTGCTTGGGAGCCTCCTGTGAAGCACTTCTGTGGTGTTTCCTCCAGCATTTATAGTGGCCTGTCCCTGCCGCTTCCGGTTGTCAGTTTCAGCTGTCCGCTGTAGTGGGCGGTATATTGGGTGTATAAATGCTGGAGGAAACACCACAGAAGCGCTTCACAGGAGGCTCCCAAGCACTGAGGATGTCACCTAGACAAGGGACGAAACGTTTGCAACAAAAACTTCCAGCTCAGCGAATAGAACCACAGCAACGAGCACCCGAGCTACAAATCTTCTCACAAACTTTGAATGTATCTGTAATGACAATAAAACCATACTCATGTATGTCTATTTGTGTCTTTAAGTCATCTACCTGGAGAATGCTATAAACATGCAAGGGGAGCGTCCTTAGCTTTGTCTTTTTGACATAATTCTGATTTCTCAGCATAATCAATGCTCAGCTTTCTTTCTCCTGTTGTCGATCCTCCATAGCATCTTTTCTCCGTGTTTCTCTTCCTTCCAGTTTGGGTGATCTCTCAGCTCTCATTGAAACTCGTCAGGTCTTCTTCAAACAGAACTAAAATATTTCCCAACTTTCAAGTTTTAGAAGCTGAAAGGAATTATTGAGTATTTTGAACCCTAAAGCAAGGTAATTTATTTTATTATTTAGTTTTCATGTCTCAAAATCCCAAAGTACATATTAACTACACTAAATGTTCCAAAAACATTCAATCACCTGATGTCTTATGAATACTGAAATGAAATTATGTTTCTGAAAGATTGACCTAGTTTTTTCAAAGTCTCTTACAAAAATAAATTATTTGGGTGTTACCCCAAATAACAGTCAATTGAAATCCAAACATTCAGAAAATTATGTACATTATAGCTATACTGTTGCTCAACAAAGGCGAGAGGGATACAGCAAGGAACGACAGATCAGATCATTTTACTTCAGCTTGAAAACTCTTAGAAACAGTAGCTTTAGGAAAAAAAGTATGTACAACATATGGACAAAAGCAGGAGAAGACCTTCAAATCTGCCTAACGACTCAATATATTTATGGCTGATTTAATGATCTGGTATTGTCATCTACCCCAACATTTGATCCCCTTCCTTGCCAAGAATATATGAACTTTGATCTTAGAAATATTCAAGGACTCTGTTTCCATTGCAAAGGAATTTACAAAGACTCATGAGCCTCTGTGAGAAAAGAAAATAT
This sequence comes from Chiloscyllium plagiosum, assembly GCF_037043375.1. Lineage (NCBI taxonomy): Eukaryota > Metazoa > Chordata > Chondrichthyes > Orectolobiformes > Hemiscylliidae > Chiloscyllium > Chiloscyllium plagiosum. The sequence goes on along the minus strand of NW_028270185.1, from coordinate 31,038,978 downwards.
ACTCCCCTTAAACACTTAACCATTTAAATCTGGCTTAATGATGCAATACCTAACTTTTAGACAATGATCTCTTAGTTGTAGATCAAATTCCATGCTTTCATCAAGTCACCTCTTACTCATAGAGTCATACAGCACAGAAACAAATTCTTCAGTCCTACACATCTCTGCCAACCACACATCCCAGTCTGACCTCGTCCCATTTGCCAGCATTTGGTCCATAAACCTCGAAACTCTTCCTACTCATTCAGATGCATTTTAAATGGTGTAGTTGTGCCCACTTCCACCATTTCCTCTGGCAGTTCATTCCATATGCACACTGCGGTCTGCATTAATATGTTACCCCTCAGGTCTTTTTTCAGATTTTCCCCTCTCACCTTAAACCTATGCCCTCACCTTAAACTCCAACCCTCACTAAAAGACCTTGGCTAATCACTCTATGCATGCACCTCATGATGTTATCTACCTTTACAAGATCACCCCTCAGCCTCCCGTGCTCCAGGGAGGAAAAGCCCCAGCCTGTTCAGCCTCTCCCCATAGCCCAAACCCATCAATTCCAGCAACATCCTTGTAAATCCTTTCTGAACCATTTCAAGTTTAACAGCAAATTTTCTGTAGCATGAAGAGCTGAATTGAATGCAGTATTCCAAAACTGGCCTAATGGTAGAATGGATGTTTGTTTGCAATAGATTCAGTGCTGGGTCCATGGTTGTTTGTGATGTGCGTAGTGGATAAGATCAATAAGTTCTCAGATGACACAAAAATTGTGAGTGTTGAGTAGTTAGGACAATATCCATAAATTGCTCACACACCTCAATGGACTGGTTACATGGGGAGAGCAGTGGCAAATATAATTCAACATGGAAAAGCCTGATATAATGCTCTTGGGGAGGGATGACAAGGGAAGAGATCAGATTGGTCAGATTCTGGAGGAACTGAAGATCTGTGGTAGTTTGTTGTGCATATACATAGATCTTGAAGGGAGCAGGACTGGTAGGTAAGGTGGTTAAGATGATAGATGGGCTATCTTATTTTATCAACTGCAGGAGCAAGGAGGTTAACTGGAACTTCGTAAAATGCTGGTTAGGCCATATCTTATCCCCAGTTTATAGGAGGGAGTGATTACACAGGACAATGGCAAAGAGATTCATCAGGATGCTCTGAGCTATGAGGAATAATTGAAGAGACTGGGATTGTTCCCTTTGGACTGTAGACTGTTGCTCAGAGAACGAATTGAAGTGCATAAATTTATAAGGGCCATATATAGTTGGGAAAGGAGGCACCATTTCCATCAGTAGACTGGTCTATAACAAAGATGGGATTGATTTAAGATAACAAGCAGAAAGCTAAAAGCTCAATCAAGGAGAATTATTTGCACCCAGAGGAACATAAAAGACTCCCACTCACTGCTAGAATGGGTGTTTGAGTCAAAAGCTTTCATCTTACCTACGCAGTGTTTTCCACTGCCATAAACTCCAGGAAATTGGGCCAAAAGCTGTAAAATGGATTTGCGTCATTAGATTGTCATTGACTGACATGGACACAGGTCAACATACCTCGCTCTGAGCTATAATGAAAAAAGGAACATGAGAAATAGGAGCAGGAGTCGGCAATTTAGTCCCCTGAGCCTATTCCACAATTTAATACAGTCACGGCTGATCTCATCTCAGCCTCAAGTCCACTTTCCTACCCATTCTCTTCAACACATTACTAATTCATAACTTTTTTATATCCTCCTTAAATTAAGCCAAAATTCTGACATCCACTGCACCCTGAGGTCATTATTTCCATGGATTCTTGACCCTTTAAGATAAATAATTTCTCCTGTTTTAATTGTGCTGCCATTATCATAAAACTGTAACCTCTCATCTGAATTGCCCTACATGGAGAAACATCTTCTCTACATTTACTTTTTCAATCCCATTTAGCATCTAACATGCCTTAACTAGATCTCCTCTCCCTCGAAACTCAATAGAGTTTGAACCAAAACTATTCCATCTGTCTCTAGAAGACCAATGAATCTCAGATGGATTGTTGGCCTTGGAGATAAAAGGCCTGACAAGAGATTTGACGGCAGTTTCAAAATCACAAGAAGTCAGGATACCACAGACAGGTTGGACCTTGGCAGAATGCTGACAGGATTGAAAACGACAAGACATAGATTTGAAGTCTTTGGTAAAAGAAGCAGAAGTGATGTGTGGAAATACTTCAAATTGCTGCTTGTGGTTGGGTCTAAAATGCAATGTCAGTGACTGTCTTGTAGGCAGTTTCAATTAAGGTTTTCAAAGGAAATTAGATGGCTCAGTGTTACATGGCAGTCAGCAGGAGAATGGTGAAAGCTAATTATGCCTTGTTGTGGATGACACCAGACCCCAAACATACATTAAGGAGATAACCTAGACCTTACTTCCTATTGTCTTTTAAAAGGCAAGTGTAAGATGCTGTTTTCCAGATTCAATTGATTGGTCCATCTTTAACCTTTAATCAAAACACACTTTATTCTTCTAACACAGTTAAAATATAACAAAAAGAAGAATTAGCATAACTTCACTTTATTGCAATACTTAACAAGATCATATGTTATTTAACCACGAATTATAACTATTCCAAGATAGTATTATGAAGTCAAAAGAGTGTATGGTCACTGAAAGAGAGAGGTGCCTTTTCTGAGCTTGTGACAGCACAGGTTGTGATAGTACATGAGCCTGTGACTAGCTGACAGGTGCAGACAGTGCTGAGAATTGATCATGTGGAACCACCTTCGGGTAGTGTTTTGTTGTGAAGGCAACCGTATTTAAATTTAACCAATTCATTTAAATATTGCCCGGGATACCAAAAAAAACAATTGAATTTGACAACAGTGGATTAATGAGAGGCTATGAGTCTTGGGGATTAAAAAAAGGGAAGTTTGAAAATTAGTCCATCGAACATGACAGGACATGGCATCTGAAAGGGCTCACAACACTCTCAAAGAAATCTCTTACAGGGCTCCTGTAAAAGATTTTAAAGATATCAAGAAATTGTATACAAAGACACTCTGTAAAAAAAGAAAAATCATAGCAGTCTGCCAAGGGAAAACAGCAGATTCGGAAGGACAGAAGGAAACAGCAGATTCGGAAGGACAGAAGGAAACAGCAGATTCAGAAGGACGGAAGGAAGACAGTGTAAGAGCCAGTATGGACTTTGAGAGATTAAGTTAATGTAATATTTAACGATTGTGTTACTGGAGCAGCATTTTAATAGAGATGGGGTCAGATAGTGATTAGGTAAGAATCACAGAATCCTGACAGTTGTGAAACAGGCCCTTCCGCCTAACAAGTCCATGCCCACCCTTCGAAGAGTAACCCACCCAGACCGATTCCCCTCCCGTACTATCCCATATTTACCCCTGACTAATGCACTTAACCTACACATCCCTGAACACTCCGGGCAATTTCGCATGGCCAATTCACCTAACCTGTACATCTTTGGATTGTGGGAGGGAACCGGAGCACCCAGAGAAAGCCCACACAGACACGGGGAGAATGTGCAAACTCCACACAGACAGTCGCCTGAGGCTGGAATCGAACCCAGGTCCCTGGTGCTGAGAGGCAATAGTGCTAACCACTAAGCCACCATACTGCCCTAGGGGGCTTGGATTTGTTAATAGATTTTGTTTTGTTTTTATTATTAGAGTTCAGAAAATAAATTTTATTTTTCATTAAAAGGTGGAAAGTCAGGGTTTTCTTTCACTCATTTACACTTTTAGCAAATGCCAACAGCATGGGTTCAATTCCCATCACCGACTTGAGGGACTCTCCTTCTCAACCTCTTCCCTCGCCTGAGGGTTGGTGACCCTCAGGTTAAATCTCCACCGGTCACTTCTCTCTAATGAGAGAGCAGCCCCTATGGTCTGGGAAGACTATGGCAACACAACTCAACAATGGGAGATGAGCTTTTCTGGGCTTTTAAATTTTAATTAGCACAGGGGTTGGACCTCTGCATCAGGACAATAGGCAGCATCCTGTAAACAAACCCTTTGGGTAAAATGCAATTCAGCCAATCAGTTATAATTCTCACACGCTGTCTGTCTCCAGTCTAGAGGAAAGCATTTGCACTTTTTGAATTTTAAGGGGCACCCTCGCTGTCTAAGACTTCACTCAAGCCTTCAGCTCCAGAAGGCAGCAAAGACTTACTGAACTAACAGAAAGCCAAACTATGGATCTTCTTGGTTCTGTGTGACCCTGGCCTCACCCACTCACATTTCAAAGAAAACCAGCCAGGGAGAACTCCAAAGCTGTTTACCAACTCCCTGCCTGAAGGAGACAACACACCTCTGCAAGAGAAACAGGAGAGAACACATGTCTTATCATCACATCATTCAGCAAGCTGGCACAGGATCTATGGCCTGAAGGCCTTCCTCCTGCTCTGTGAAAACTGTTTGATCCTTGAGCACAGCTTCAGGCTCAGAAAGTGGATTGTATTATGGGACAGTGGAGGTGGAATGAAGCAATGGTTGCAGATTCAGAGACTGAAGAAGGAAGGGAGATCTCTTCAGGAGGAACAAAACTCAAATCAATATGAATAAGTTCAAACCAAAAGCCTCCATACTTTTAAGACAGATACTTGATCAAGTAATCAAAGACAGGGTCAAAAGGTGACTGGATGGCAGCAAAACATTTAAAGAACACAGTAGGGAGAGATAAAGAGAAATTTATTTGTTCATCAATAATCATTTAAACATCATCAATGAAATAAAAGGCAGCTGATGTGAGGTTTTATACATTAGCATAAGTTGGCTTTATAGAATGAAAATGCCTAGAAATACAAAGTAAAATAAAGAACTGGCATCATAAATCTAAATAGCAAACTTTATTAACTATTGAATTATGGAATAACTGTTCAAAATTATAATTTGGTTTTGTTAAGGAATTGAATAATTTATAAGATAACAATCTCCTGATTAATCTCAGAGACAAACACACAAACACGCAGAGAGATGAGAAGCAGAATTATGCCACTGATTTCCATGAATTTACCTACAATTTTAAAAGTTTGGAGCTGTTCCATTTAACCTTCAAATTCCACTTTCCACTAATCCCATTTATTATGTCCAACACAAAACTATCCTCTGCTATCTGATGAAAGTCTCCCCATCTTTACTACTTTCTGAGGCAGGGAGTTCCGACCTCTCACACCACTCCAAGGGAGAATAATTTTCAGCATCCCTGTGCTGAAAATGGGAGCCCTGATTTCTAAACTCTGCCACTTAGTTCTGGATTCACTACACAAGCGAACACCTTTTCAACCTTCATGTTGGCAAGACAATTCACGACAATACTTCAATGGGGACCCTTCTCACTCTTCGAAATATTCTCCTCATCTCCATCTTATTTTCAAAATAGTGTACCCAAATTCTGGGTTCCCCCACAAGGATAAATATTGTTCCCACATCCACACCTCACTCTTCTCAACTCCAGTAGAAACAAATACAGGCTCTCCAACCTTGGGAAATTCTTTGAGTGGAACTGAGAAATAAGAAAGGGATGATCACGTTATAAGGATTGGATTATGGACCCCCAAATAGTCAGTGGGAAATTGAGAAACAAATTTGTAAGGAGATCTCAGTGATCTGTGAGAATAATAGGGTGGTTATGGTAGGGGATTTTAACTTTCTAACCATTGACTGGGAATACCATAGTATTCAGGGTTTCGATGGAGAGGAATTTGTTAAGTACGTACAAGAGATTTTTCTGATTCAGTATGTGGATGTACCTACTGGAGAAGGTGCAAAGCTTGACCTACTCTTGGGAAATAAGGGCGGGTGACTGAGGTGTCAGTGGGAGAGCACTTTTGGGCCAGCGACCATAATTATATTAGTTTTAAAATAGTGATGGAAAAGGATAGAGAGGATCTAAAGTTCTCGTTAAAGTTCTAAATTGGTGAAAGGCCAATTTTGACGGTATCAGGCAAGAACTTTCAAAAGTTGATTGGGTGCGGATGTTCGCAGATAAAGGGATGGCTGAAAAATTCAAAAATGAGATAATAAGAGTCCAGAGACAGTATATTCCTGTTAGGGCAAAAGTAAAGGCTGGTAGATGCAGGGATTGCTGGAAGACTAGAGAAATTGAGGTTTTGGTCAAGAAAAAAGGGAAGCACATGTCAGGTATGGATAGCAGAGATCAAGTGAGTCCTTAGAACAGTGTAAAGACAGAAGGTGTATGGACGCAGAACATAGAACATTACAGAGCAGTACAGGCCCTTTGGCCCTCGATGTTGCACCAGCCTGTGAAACCAATCTGAAGCCTATCCCTCCTACACTATTCCATTTTTATCCATATGATTATCCAATGACCAATTAAATGCCCTCAAAGTTGGTGAGTTTACTACTTTGCAGGCAGTGTGTTCCAGACCCCTACTACTCTCTGAGTAAAGAAACTACCTTTGACAGCTGTCCTATATCTGGGACACCCGGACCAACCAACCCAACCACCCCGTGGCTCAACACTTCAACTCCCCCTCCCACTCCACCAAGGACATGCAGGTCCTTGGCCTCCTCCATTGCCAGACCATAGCAACTCGTCAGTTGGAGGAAGAGCGCCTCATCTTCCGCCTAGGAACCCTCCAACTACAAGGGATGAACTCAGATTTCTCCAGTTTCCTCATTTCCCCTCCCTCCACCTTGTCTCAGTCAAATCCCTCAAACTCAGCACCACCTTCCTAACCTGCAATTTTCTTCCTGACCTCTCCGCCCCCCACCCCCACTCCGGCCTATCACTCTCACCTTGACCTCCTTCCACCTATCACATTTCCAATGCCCCTGCCCCAAGTCCCTCCTCCCTAACTTTTAACTTAGCCTGTGGGACACACTTTCCTCATTCCTGAAGAAGGCTTATGCCCGAAACGTCGATTCTCCTGCTCCTTGGATGCTGCCTGACCTGCTACACATTTCCAGCAACACATTTTCAGCTATACCTATACCCTCAATTTCAAGCTATGACCCCTCCTGCAAGCCATCACCATCCTAGGAAAAAAGCCGTCAATGTCCACACTATCTAACCCTCTGATTATCTTATAAGTTTCAATTAAGTAATCTCTCAACCATTTTCTCTCTAATGAAAACAGCCTCAAGCCCCTCAGCCTTTCATCATAAGACCTTCCATCCATACGAGGCAACGTCCTAGTAAATTTCCTCTGAGCCTTTTCAATGCTTACACATTTTATCTATAATGCGGTTACCAGATTTGTACATAATACTCTAAGTGCGGCTGTACCAGAGTTTTGTACAGCTGCAGCATGGCTTCATATCTCCGAAACTCAATACTTCCACCAATGCAAGATTTGTGAAGGTTTGTAGCTCAGGTTGAGGTTTGGGGTGTAGGTTTACTCGCTGAGCTGTAGGTTTGATATCTAGGCATTTCATTACCTGGCTCGGTAACATCATCAGTGGTGACTTCCAAGTGAAGTGAAGCTGTTGGTCAGAAACACAGCCAGAAACCCTAACCACCTTACCAAACATTAAAGAAGTTTCAGAAATAACAGCCAGACTACCACGACCCTTCGGATTCCTAGTAGCACACAAACCCACCAACACTCTCAAACAAAAACTAACAAACTTAAAAGACCCAGTACAACCCATGGACAAAACCAACATCATCTACAAAATTCCATGCAAGGACTGCCACAAACACTGCGTAGGACAAACAGGAAGAAAGTTAGCCACCAGGATACACGAACACCAGCGAGTCACAAAAAGACACGACCCTCTCTCCCTCATAGCCCTACACATGGATGAAAAAAAATCCACCATTTCGACTGGGACAACACATTTATCCTGGGACAGGCTAATCAAAGACATGCCAGAGAATTCCTTGAGGCCTGGCACTCCAACCACAACGCCATAAATAAACACATAGATCTAGATGCCATCTCTCAACCCCTCAGAAAACAAACAGGAAATGACATCACCACAAACCCCAGGAACCCCATCCAGGAGAAAGATATAAATAGAAAGCAGGAGATAACAGCTTCGCTTCACTTCACTTGGAGGTCACCACTGATGATGTTACCGAGCCAGGTAATGAAACGTCTGGATATCAAACCTACAGCTCAGCGAGCAAACCTACACCCTAAACTTCTACCAATAAGAGCTCACACATTGTATGCCTTCTTAACAACCCTGTCAACCTGGGTGGCAACTTTCAGGGATCTATGTACACAGACACAGAGACCTCTCTGTTCATCTACACTACCAAGAATCTTACCATTAGCCCAGTATTCTTTATTCCTGTTGCTCCTCCCAAAGTGAATCACCTCACACTTTTCCACATTAAACTCCATTTGCCACCTCTCAGCCCAGCTCTGCAGCTTACTTACGTTCCTCTGTAACCTGCAGCTTCCTTCAGCAGTATCCACAATTCCACTGACCTTAGTATCTTCTGCAAATTTATTAACCCATCCTTATACTCTCTCATCCAGGTCATTTATAAAAATGACAAAAAGCAGTGGCCCCAAAACAGATCCTTGTAAAACACCACTAGTAGCTGAACTCCAGGATGAACATTTCCCATCAACCACTACCCTCTTGTCTTCTATTTCTGATCAAACTGCTAAATCACCCTCAATCCCATACCTCCGTATTTTGTGCAATAGCCGACCATGGGGAACCTTATCAAACATCTTACTGAAATCCATATGCAGGGGAACCTCGATTATCGGAACGAGATGGGCGGGCACTATTTCGTTCGGATAATCGATTACTCGGTTAATCGAGTAAATGCCTTTCCACTGGGGCTTGGAGTTTTTAAAGTCTGCTCCCCATTCAGGAGACTGTAGCAGCACACAGCGCACGACCCTGGCTCCCAACATCGTCCCCTGCCCCCCGCCCCCGTCCATCACCGCTCTCACCCCAATTCCATCCAACACTGCACCCCCCGACCTCCCACCCCGTGTGCCCCCCAGTTCACCCGTGACACTCTCTCCGGGGCAGCTGGACAGGACACCAACAACAACACAGACAGACACACACACACACACACAGACACACACACACACAGAAACACACACACACAGACACACACACACATACACACACACACACACACACAGACACACACGCACACACACTCACACACAGACACACACAGGCACACACACACACAGACACACACACAGACACACACACAGACACACACACAGACACATGCATACAGAGACACGCACACAGACACAGACACACACAGCACACACACAGACACACACAAAAACACGCACGCACACACACTCACACAGACACACACACAGATACACACACAGACATACACATGCACGCACACACACACAGTCCCACACACATACACACACACGCACACAGACACACGCACACACTCACTCAAACACAAACACACAGACACGCACACAGACACACACACACTCACTCAAACACACAAACTCACACAGACACGCACACAGACACACACACACACACGCATAGAGACACACACACAGCTACACAGACACAGACACATAGCCACACAGACACACACACACAGACACATGCACCCACTCACAGACACACATACACAGACACACGCACACATGCAGACACAGACACACACACAAACACACACGTGCACACAGACACACACACATACACATACACATAGACACGCACGCAGACATACACACTCAGACACACAGAGACACACAGACACACACGCACACACGCACACATACACACACAGACACACACACAGACACGCAGGCACAAACACACGCGCACACACAGACACACACACAGACACACGCACACACAGATTCACACACACACAGACACACACACATACACACACATAGACACACACACGCGCACACAGACACTCACACACATGCACACACACAGCTACCGCCACATGCACACACACACAGCGCTACACACACATACACATGCACACACACAGCCACATACACACAGATACACAAACATATGCACAGAGACACAAACACACGCACACAGCTACAGCCACACGCACGTACACACGCACATGCACACACACACAGCCACAGCCACACACACACACACGCACACACACACACAGCCACAGCCACACACACACACACGCACACGCACACACAGCCACAGCCACATACACACACACAGAGCTACACACACACATACACATGCACACACACACAGCCATAGCCACACACACACACAGCCACAGACACACAGATACACAAACATATACACAGAGACACACACAGACACACACACACACGCACACACAGCTACAGCCACACGCACGCACACACGCACATGCACACACAGCCACATACACACACACACAGAGCTACACACACAGACCCATACACATACACACACAGCCACACACACACACACACACACACCTTTATACTGCACCTTTTTGACAGGTTCCACCTTGTTGTTCAGATTATCTGGTGAAGAGGGGGGAGTGGTTTAGGGTACACCCCTCTGTAGAACTCCAGGGAATGTATGCGGAGAGAGAGAGGGCGGGAGGTCAGACATTTGGAGACGGTGTCTGTTTAATCACTGCAAACAAAAGACACGATCACAGTTGGAAACACGTCTTTGATGTAATTTTTCTATTGGGACCTCGAGATCTCCTTCAGATAATCCAAATTTCGGATAATTGCTGTTCATATAATTGAGGTTCCCTGTACACAACATCAACTGCTTTAACCCCATCCACCTGTTTGGTCACCGTCTTAAAGAACTCAATAAGGTTTGTGAGGTACAACCTACCCCTCAGAAAATTGCGTTGACTATCCCTAATCAACTTATTCTTCTCTAGATAATTATAAATCCTATCTCTTATAACCATTTCCAAAAGTCTATCCACAACTGAAGTAAGGTTCACTGGTCTATAGTTACCAGGGTTGTCTCTACTCCCCTTCTTGAACAAGGGGACAACATTTGCTATCCTTTAATCTTCTGGCACTATTCCTGTCGACAATAACAACATAAAGATCAAAGCCAAAGGCTCTGCAATCTCCTTCCTGGCTTCCCAGAGAATCCTAGAATAAATTCCATCCAGCCCAGGGGATTATCTATTTTCACACTTTCCAGAAGTGCGAACACCCCCTCCTTGTGCACCTCAATCCCATCTAGCCTAGTCGCCTGTATCTCAGTATTCTCCTCGACCGCATTGTCTTTTTCCTGTGTGAATACTGATGAAAAATATTAAATTAGCGCTTCACTGATCTCCTCAGACTCCACACAGAACTTCCCACTATTATACTTGATTGGCACTAATTTTTCTCGAGATCATTCCTCATATATCTATCGAAAGCTTTTGGGTTTTCCTTGATCCTATCTGCCAATGACTTCTCATGTCCCCTCCTGGTTCTCCTTAGCTCTCTCTTTTGGTCTTTCTTGTCTAACTTGTAACTGTCACATGCCGCAACTAGCCTTCACGTCTCATCCTAACATCAGCCTTCATCTTGCTCTTTACAAGAGATTCAATTTATTTAGTAAACCACGGCTCCCTTGCTCAACTACTTTATGGACGGCACGGTGGCACAGTGGTTAGCACTGCTGCCTCACAGCGCCAAAGACCCGGGTTCAATTCCCACCTCAGGTGACTGACTGTGTGGAGTTTGCACATTCTCCCCGTGTCTGCCTGGGTTTCCTCCGGGTGCTCTGGTTTCCTCCCACAGTCCAAAGATGTGCAAGGTTAGGTGAATTGGCCATACTAAATTGCCCGTAGTGTTAGGTAAGGGGTAAATGTAGGGGTATGGGTGGGTTTCGCTTCGGCGGGTCGGTGTGGACTTGTTGGGCCGAAGGGCCTGTTTCCACACTGTAATCTAATCTAATCTACTTCCTCCCTACCTGACAGGTACATACTTATCAAGGACGCACAGTAGCTTTTCCTTGAATAAGCTCCACAGTTCTATTCTGCCCATACCTTGGAGCTTCCTTTGCATCCTCAATCTTGCCTAATTGCATCATAATTGTCTTTTCCCAAGCAATAACTCTTGCCCTGCGGTATATACCTATCCCTTTCCATTGCTCAAGTAAACGTAACCAAATTGTGGTCACTATCACCAAAGTGCTCACCTACCTCCAAATCTAACAAATGGCCAGGTTCATTACCCAATGGGACCTTGCCTCTTGTTGGCCTATCTACATATTGTGTCACAAAACCATCCTGTGCATATTGGACAAAAACTGACCCATCTAAAGTACTCAAACTATAATATTTCTAGTCAATATTTGGAAAATTAAAGTCCCCCATAAGAACTACCCTGTTACTCTCACTCCTGTCCAGAATAATCTTTGCTGTCCTTTCCTCTACATCCCTGGAACTATTCGAAGGATACAAAGCTCCCAACAGGGTGACCTCTCCTTTCCTGTTTCTAACCTCAGCCCATACTACATAAGTAGACGAATCCGCAAACGTCCTTTCTGCAACTGTAATATTGTCCTTGACTAACATGCCACACCTCCCCCTCTTTTACCATCTTCTCTCTTCTTACTGAAACATCTGAATCCTGGAAACTGCAACAACCCCATTCCTGTCCCTATCCATGTCTCTGAAATGGCCGTAACATTGAAGACCCAGGTACCAACCAATGCTGCCAGTTCACCCACCTTATTCCGGATGCTCCTGGAATTGAAGTAGACACAATTCAAACCAACTTCCTACTTGCCAGTGCACTCTTGCAACCTTGAAACCTCATTTCTGACCTCTCTACTCTCAACATCCTGGACACTGGAACTACAGTTTAGGTCTCATTCCCCAGTTGAATTAGGTTAAATCCTACCGAAGACCATTTGCAAATTTTCCCCCCAAGATATTGGTATCCCTTTGGTTCAAGTGAAGACCATCCTGTTTATAGAGGTCACACCTACCCCATAATGAGCCCCAATAGTCCAGATATCTGAATCCCTCCCTCCTGCACCATCCCTGTAGCCACTTATTCAGCTCCTCTCTCTCCCTATTCCACGCCTGTGGCTCAGATAATAAACCAGAGATAACAACTATGTTTGTTCGAGCACTAAACTTCCACCCTAACTTCATGACTGTCTGCCTTAAATCCCCACCCCTTTTCCTATCGATGTCGTTAGCGCCTATGTGGACCACCACTTGGGGCTGCTCCCCCTCCCCATCAAGGATCCCAAAACACGATCACAGATATCACGAACCCTAGCACCTGGGAGTAAACACACACCAACCATGAATCTCTTTCATTCCCAGAGAACCTCACGTCTGACCCCTGAACTATGGAGGCCCCAGTGACTAATGCTCTGCTCCTCTTGCCCCTTCCTTTCTGAGCAACAGGGACAGACATTGTGCCAGAGATCTGTACCCCATGGATTATCCCTTGTAAGTCGTACCTCCCCCCAACAGTATCCAAAATGGTATACTTGTTATTGAGGGGAATGGCCACAAGGGATTCCTGCACTGTCTGCCAGTTCCCTTTCCATCCCCTGACTGTAACCCATCTACCTTTCTCTTGTACCTGAGATGTAACTGTAATCCCCCGCAATATGCCCTCTGCCTCCCGAATGATCCGAAACTCATGCAGCTCCAGCTCTAGTTCCTAACAGTTTTCAAGGAGCTGGAATTGGGTGCACTTCCCACAACCACCTGATGAAGGAGTGGCGCTCCGGAAGCTCGTGCTTCCAAATAAACCTGTTGGACTATAACCTGGTGTTGTGTGATTTTTAACTTTGTCCACCTCTGTCCAACAATGGCGCCTGCACAACATTTTATTATTGGGAAGCAGCAGCTGCTGCATTTCAGTGGGAATTCTAAGTTTCCTAAAGAGACATTAGGAACTTCGATGGTGCTGAGGGATTCGAGGGTTTGTTGGAGCAGATTTATCATGGATTGAATATAGCTACACATGGTAACGAGACACCAAAACACCAAACACCAAACAAATTCTGAGTGTTTTTTCCCCCAAGGAATGGAACACTAACAGTGAAAGATCTGAAACTGATCAACACAGACTATCAGATTTACAAACTGATTTGCGTGTTGAGAGTGTTTGGAGTTTAGCGATGCACCACGCAGGGTGTTACCAACACAAACAATGTTGCCCAGAGTGGGAGGAATGAAACCTCGATTTTGTCATTAAGAATATGTTCATACGATCGTTTAAGGTAAGAAATATCAGCAAATTACTGCAAATACTCCAAATCTAATTTTTTTCTTTACAAGTGTTTAAATAGTCATCTCAGGCAGCGACTGTTGACAGAAACAGAATTAATGTCTCCAATCAAATGTGACTCATTCAAATTGAAATTTGTGATCCATTTCTCTCCGTCGGGTTTAGTGTATTAAATAGTTTCTTATTTACTGCTCTCGTTGTGATCACTATTACGATAACCCATTTTACCTGTTCTTCAGTTTTAGGTGACTCTTTTCAAAAGGTCACAACATTCGAACTAAGGCCAGATATTGGGATGGGCGATACCACCGTTCTGAATCTTTGGTAAGAACTGAACTTTAAAATCTGAGTCAGAAAAGGGAGCACAATTTAGTAAATCGAACTCAGTATTAATCATGAACAATTGAGCTCTCATCGCCCTTGGACTCGCAGCTCCGTGCGGGGGAAAGGACTCAATCAGTAATTAAACCAATGGAGGGTTTGCAGACCTCCTCGTGGGTCTGCTCCTGGGCCTGGCCATAAACAGGTCCAGGCAGCGGGCCGTGGAGGGGGTCGTTAGGGCCGACTGCCTGCCCCTCTTCCGTTGTTACGTTAGAGCCCGGGTGTCTCTGGAGAAGGAGCACGCGGTCTCCACCGACACCCTGGAGTTGTTCAGGGAGAGATGGGCGTCGCAGGAAGTGGAGTATATTATTCCCCCCTCTCACTCTATTTTTATTTGATCCCTGCCCCCCCCTCTCACTGTTTGATCATACAGCCCTCTGAGAAGGGCACTGCTTGTCACTGGCCACCCTGGAGTTTCCTTTCTTCCTGGTGGTGGAAATTGAATAAAGATTCGTGCACCTTGTGTCTTTCACTGTGTCTCACACCTGCACACACACAACATGGGGGCTGGGGAAAATATAAGCACTACCGCAGTTAGGCGGGACTGTGGCGGTAAGAATAAAATACGTAAACAGGGGATTTCGAGTCTCCACAGTTTCGAACACTGACTCTGTTGGCTGGTGTAAAAGAAAAGAAAAGGAGCGTTAGAATCCCCTCAGTGTTAGGGGATTGACAGGTAAAGAATGTATATATAGAGAGAGCGTGTTTGCAGTGACTGCACAGACATTCTACTGGAGATTTGAATAGTTTGAGGACAGCTCGGTTCTCTAAAAGTCAGGAATGAATTCATGCCTGTTCCCTATAGCACAGTTCAACAGAAAGGTGAGAAATACTGAGGCATATCCCCATATACCCTCATTAACTATCGGGCATGTGTAAAGTAAAAGTCTTCTTCTGTTAAGTGCCTCATTAGATTAGATTAGATTTTTTTAGATTAGATTACAGTGTGGAAACAGGCCCTTCGGCCCAACAAGTCCACACCGAACCGCCGAAGCGCAACCCACCCATACCCCTACATTTACCCCTTACCTAACACTACGGACAATTTAGCATGGCCAATTCACCTGGCCCTGCACATCTTTGGACTGTGGGAGGAAACCGGAGCACCCGGAGGAAACCCACGCACAAAAGGGTAGAACGTGCAAACTCCACACAGTCAGCCGCCTGAGGCGGGAATTGAACCCGGGTCTCAGGCGCTGCGAGGCAGCAGTGCTAACCACTGTGCCACCATGCCGCCCACATCTGGTAAAACAGAGGATCAGCTCCAATGGAAAGAGCGATTTCAAAATGGAATAATTAATTTAACTCCAGCTCCACACCTACATTCAATAGGAAAAGAAAGATATTCACCATTGTACAGGGACAGTGGAACCAGGGTTTCGCCTGCGGCTGTTGACCAACGCTAGATTCAAACCAAAACTCACAAATACTTCCAGACATACTTGTTCATTTGGACGAAGTATTGCAGGTAGATCGCGCTCCCTTGCAGTTCATTTCAACACCGATGGATTGTACCTGTTCTGCACTATTTCTGAGTGTTTCTACGCTCATGTCCCATTCAAATGCCCACAATTCCAAATAGATCAATTTTTATAACGTTTCAATGATATTGCAAATTTAAACATAAAATGATTTTGTTCTAACATTAAAATGAATCCTCCAAGTTAATTCCGGATATTTGACATTAGAAAGTGTTGTGTTGAGTAGATGACTGTTGAAAGGTGACCAATAGGTTACCAGGTCACATTGTCAGTCACTGCCTCCAGACCAGTGCCCAAAAATAATCAGAGACATTCATTGATTCTCCTACCTGGTACACCAATGATGGCCAGGATCAGGTCATATAATTTCCTGACACTGTTGAATGTTTCAACCATGTTCATTATGTTTTGAGGAGTTTATTCCCGCCGTCACCGGTGTCTTGCCAATTTTCTCTGAGGTGATGCATTCACAGATCTTTTCTGTTATAACTTGTGCGGTCACATTCAGGTCACATCATCGCCACTCTTCGGCTTATTTTGTAATGAACAAAGAGATGACGATAGTGAGTCAATTCCCTTTTGTGATTAAAATTATTTTGGGCTGAAACTCCAAAGTACAATCCCATTATGCTAATTGGCCAATGAAATTTGGGAGTTGGATCCTGATGACATTAATGCTGTTGAATCAAATGATTCATTCAAAAACAACACAATTTTACTGCTAATTGTTCATCCTTTCGTTCTGGCCATTCAGTCATTAAATTGTATGTGGTCAAGACTTTTTCCCTACCTGTCATTACGTCTATCTCTCACTCTGTCTCTCTGTAGCTCTCTGTCTCTCCAGCAGTCTGTCTGCAACACTTCATTTTTCCATGTGTACCTCTCTCTCTCTGTCTTTCTGTCTTCCCCCAACACCTCTCTGTCGATCAGTCTACCTCGCTATCTGTTTTTTTTTTATTTCTCTCTCTCCCTGCCGGTGTGTCTAACACTGTGTTTTCTCTTTCTTTGTTTACCTCTCTGTCCCTGTCTCCCTCACACTCTCTTGTCGTCTGGGGCTGCTCTGTGGCTGTAACTTGCTCTGTAAATGTGAATATTCACTTACCCAATCAAAACTGCAGAATATATGACTAAGAATAACATATTCACAAAATTTTACTTTTTGAACTAGAATCCGACTACTTCAATGAGGGGCAAAATGAATACGTTGCTGTGAATTTGAAATTTTCTACACATAAAGATCGAAAGATTCTCAGCGTTCTCTCCTGAGTTATTCCCTTCGATCCTTTACCTTTCAACACCAACTCATCTTCACTCAGGGCAATGTGGCCTGTCCAGGAGGAAGCTGAGTTGGAGATTCCAACATGAAGATGTCTGACTAAAATGCACACATTACTCCCACTTTTTTCCCTTTCTTAACTCAACAAACTCATGTTTCGTGGATGATAGCAATGGCCTGGAAAGACCCTTTAATCTCTCCACTGGACACTGACAGGTCGACCCTATCTGCCCACCTCACATGACAAAGGAGCAGGAGATAGTCAAAGTGAAATCACTGTCAATAACGTTGGCACATTAAAAAAACGGGCCTTTTTGGGCTAAGAGCAGGATTATTTAAGTGATGCTTCTTTGCAAGTGTCCTTTCTTAAAGAGATTTGTTAAGCAGGGACTCCATTAGTGTAATGGTCCCTGCTAATGTCACGGCCTCCATTGGGATGATGGTTTACCATTAGTGTCAGTTAGCGACAGGCTCTCCACTAGGGTTGACTCTTGATTCTAGACCACACAAAGTTCAGTTTTGAAACACACTTTATTCCTCGTCAGCCAGCGAGAGATCCGAGTAACATCAAAGGAGCCTCAGAGCCTCCTTGGGATGGCACTCCTCCACAGATCTTTGAACATTACATGCAAGCACTATACGTTATATTCCTTATGGGGGTGACCAATACAAATTTCTTAACATCACATGGTTAATCGCTAGTACATCATTAAACAGTATTTCCCAACCTTCCATGACTAATTATTGCTGCCATCCTGTTGCAAATACCATATTGTTCACCTAAGCATCTTACAGGATTATTCTCATAACCTTGTGTTAATGGGCCAGGATGTGTTTAATAGGAGGCTGTATTGTTGCCATTGTTAGTATTTACATCATCTTGTTACAGAGGAACCTCGATTATCGGAAGGGCACGGGCAGGGAGTATTTCATTTGGTTAATCGAATTCTGGATAATGGAATGCCAGATAATATAGTTTGGTGATATTGCTGGATAGTCCAATATTCAGATAATCAAATGCGAGATTTATTTTTTAGAAATCCGACAGTGTGGAACCAGGTCCTTCCACCCAACAGCAATCCTCTGAAGTTTACCCCACCCAGACCCATTCCCCTACCCTACATTTAATCCTGCCTAATACACCTAACCTACACATCCCTGAACACTATGGGGCAATTTAGCAAGGCCAATTCAACTAACTTGCACATTTTTAGATTATAAGAGGAAACCAGAGCAAGTAAAAAAATTGAGTAACACTTCCACAATTCTTTTTGTTATGATATTGCATAATAGACTGGCCTCTGGAAATCTAGGGGACACATCCAATATGGTAAACAAATACTAATTCCCACTTTTTGTTTTTGGTAGGGATCCTATGCAATCAATTAAGACCCTTATGAAAGGTTTCTCAAATACGTGAATGTGTATTAAAGGTGCTTGTTTTATCACTGCCTGAGATTTTCCAATAACCTGACACATATGATATGTCTGTCAAAACTCAACTACATCCTTGTGTAGTCCAGGTCAGTAAAAATGTTTTTGTATTTTGGCTTGAGTTTTCCTTGCTCCCAAGTGACCTCCTCTTGGTAATTCACATGCTTCCCTCAACACCTTTCTATAACCCACCGGTAATACGACTTGATGAAATTCTGTCCATTTCTCATCCACCTGAATATATCATGGTCTCCATTTTCTCACCAAGGCATCATTTTTAAGAGAATAACATTTGGGCATATACTCAGATTCTTCTGCTATGTACACTTTTTAAAACAAATACCTCAGTTTTTCATCTTTATGTTTAAGTCAATTAATTTCTCTGAACTAAAAAAATCCACTTTGACCTCGATCTGCCCTTGTTTTTTTTTAAAACAATTTGATAATTCTCCCATGGGGATTTCCTGCTGCGATACTAACTGCTGTGTACATACCACCACAAGCAAAGGTTGAGGAAGCTCTGCATGTGCTGTACTCCCCCACTACCACCCTGGAGACGGAACAGCCCGAGGCCCTGTTTATTGTAACTGGTGACTTCAATCAAGCCAATCTAAGGAAGGTGTTGCCCAAGTACCACCAGAACATTACCTGTCCCACTAGGGGCCTGAACATTTTAGACACTGCTACACCCCTGTGAAAGATACCTACCGCTCCAACCCCGCCCTCATTTCAGAAACTCCGACCACATTGCGGTGTTTCATCTTCCGGCCAAAAGGCAAAAGCTCAAACAGAAGACCTCTTCACGGATACAGGTCCAATGCTGGTCGGAGGAGGCAGAGGATCAACTCTGCCTGGAATCAGCTGATGGAGCCATGTTCAAACAGGCCGCAGGTACCTTGGATGACTACGCCACCACCGTCACAGACTTTATCAGCAAGTGTGTGGTGGACTGTATACTGAGGAAGTCAATCTGGATGTTCGCCAACAGGAAACCCTGGATGAATCAGGACATACGGAACCTGCTAAAAACCAGGCGCAAGGCCTTCAGATCAGGAGGCCCACTCAAACATAAGGAATCCAAGTCTGACCTTCATAGAGCCATTAAGACAGTCAAGGGAGACCCAGACAGACACCTGGCAATTATGGCAAGGATGGAATGACATCTCAGGTTCTAAAAAGAGATGGTGCAAGATAGCAGACGATGACATGTCCCTCCCAGATCGTCTTAATGCCTCCTATGATTGCTTTGAGCAAACGTTTGGCAGAGAGGTAACACCTATTCAGACAAGTCATGACGAACCTAACCCAGCAGTCACTGCATCAGAGGTCAGATCAGTTTTCCTTCGTGTGAATCCAAGGAAAGCAATGGTACCAGATAGGGTACCAGGCCGTGCACTCAGAGCATGTGCAGAACAATTGGTAGAGATCTTATTGGACATCTTCAACCTCTCCCTGCACCAGGCCACTGTCCCTGCCTGTTCAAGAAGGCCAACATCATCCCTGTGCCTAAGAAGGCTCATGCAGCATGTCTCAATGACTTCCGCCCAGTGGCCCTTACCTCATGGTCAGGAGGTGCTTTGAAAGTCTGGTCATGGCATTAGTCAACTCCAGCCTCCCCACTACTCTTGACCCACTCCAATTTGCCTGTTGGACCAACAGATCCACATCAGATGCCATATCACTTGCCCTTCACTCCTCCCCAGAACATCTTGACACCAAGGACAGCTAATGTAAGAATCTGAGCCATTGACGACAGTTCAGTCTTCAATGCTATTATCCCCTCAAGACTGATTACTAAACTTAGTGATCTCGGACTAAGCCCCACTCTCTGCAACTGGATCCTCAGTTTTCTGACCCACAGGTCACTATCAGTGAAGACTGGGGACAATATTTCATCCTCGCTAACACTCAACACTGGAGCCTGCCAGCAGTGCATACTCAGCCCCCTACTGTAATCATTGTAAAGCTGCAACTGTGTCGCCAAACACCAGATTAATGCCATTTACAAGTTCGCTGATGACACCATCGTCGGTCAAATCTCAGATGGTGATGAAACAAACTACAGATGGTAGGTCGAAGACCTGGAAAAATGATGTACTGAGAACAATCTCGCTCTCAATGCTGGCAAAACCAAGGAGCTCATTATTGACTTTCGACAGGATGTTACTAATGCTCCCCGACACATTAACAGCACAGAGGTGGAATGAGTGGGAGTAGTCAACCACAACAAACTATCTTGGACTCTTCATGTATGGACGCACTAGTTACAAAGGCCCAACAATGTCTCTTCTTCCTCAGGCAGCTGAGAAGATTTGGCGTGATGGTGAATATCCTTACCAACTTTTATAAGTGCACCATCAAGAGCATTCTGTCTGGATGTATCACTACCTGATATGGTGACTGTATCATTCAAGATCGGAGACAGTTACAGAGAGTGGTGAACTCGGCCCAGACAATCACAAAGACCAACCTCCCATCTTTCGAATCCATCTACCAGGCCCGATGTCAAGGAAAGGCTGCCAGCATTCTCAAAGATCCATCCCACCCTGGCAATGTTTTTCTCCAACGTCTACCATTGGGGAGAAGTTGCAAAACCCTGACCACATGCACCAGCCGGTTTTGAAAAAGCTTCTATCCTGCTATTATTAGAATACTGGATGGACTCACAAACTCTTAGCATTTGCCAGTTCCTGTGTGTTTGTTTTTGCCACTGTTTACCTATTATTTGCTTATCAATGCTATTTAACTATGTGATCTGCCTGTATTGTTCACAAGCACAAAGCTTTTCACTGTGCCTCAGTACACGTGATAATAAATTAAATTCAGATTCAACTCAATTCAGTACTTCAACTTCATTTTCCTTATTCTTTGTTTATTCCTGCTTCCAACTGTGGCAATGTGACCCTGTTATCACACAGTCAGGAAACATCTCAGGATACACTTCCTATAATATCTATGTTTCTTGATTTTGTATTGGCTTTTCAACCACAGTAGGCAGCACACCCACCCATGATCCAGCGACATCGTCAAGATCAAGTGGTATTCCTGGAGCTGGGAGTTTCTCCAGTATTCCTACCACCACTTCTTCACTTTTCACCTGACACTCCAATCTTACTCTACATAATGGAACACTTCTCATCTCACCATGACTTCCACATAGTACCACTATTTCAGGCAATAGTCTTCCTGAATCACATATCTCCTCATCTCTCAATATCAAAGATTGACATGATCCCGTATCTTTTAAAATTGTAATTTCTTTACCTGCTCCTGACATACCCTCACAAATTTAAGAAGATCTGACACTTTCTTCTCAACCAACCTCTGACTCGGTGCAGCTTTTTAGTTTCCACTGGGTTTTTCTTTCCCACTCAAACAAAATTCACTGGCTTCTCCTGTTTTCCTCCATCTGTCTCCCCAGTGCTTTTTTCTAAAGCACCAGTACTGCGATTTAATGTGGCAGTGAAAACACCTGAGTCTTTTAACTTCTCTTTCCTTTTCATGGGTTTCCTTTTTACCCTCTGATAAATTGTCTTTATGATATTCACCGAGATCTGCTTTTCCCTTAACACCTGAGTATTTCTCTTTTTCCCAATCTCTCTTCCTCACAGACTGAAATTGATATCGGAATCCAAGCTCAGATTCATGAGTCAGCTTATAATGTTTGGCCATTTCAGCCGCTAATCTTGCTATTTTAAGTGTCTGCTCTTCCACGTGAGCTCTCAATACCTGAGGAGATGAAGTTTTGAACTCCTCCAAAATAATCGCCGAAGAGCGTCATATTTGATCTATTTTAATTACCCTTTTAAGTTGACTTTCCTCTTTAATTGCCAACTTTGAAGTTCAAATTCATTCCCTTTCTGCTCTTCTTCTCTCTCTTTCTTCTGCTAGGGCTTTCCTCTCCTTTTCTTTTTTCCTGGCCTTTAATTGGAATTTGAACTGTTTCATTTTCTTTTCTCATTCTTATTGTTCTGCCAGGGCTATCCTTTGCTTTCCTTGTGCCTCTAATTCAAGCTGCTTCATTTGCAATTACATTTTAACCATTTTCAAAGATTCTAAGAGCATGTCCTACAATCTTAAATGCTGTTGTATCATAGACCCATACATCCCCAACTCCATCTTGCTTGCCAATTTCAATGGCTTTACCTTGCTCACTTTTTGTAAAACTCCCAAAGGCACTTTGTCCACCCCAGAAAACACGCAGTGACTGAAAGAGTCATAATTACACAAAGCACACCCTATTTAAACCAACCCAATTCAATACCCGAAACTAAAGACACAAACAACTACCACTTGCTGCCTTTGAGTGCAATGATCCTAAACCCCCCAACTTGGAATTATAGATTTCAACCTCGACAAGAGCCCCTAATTTGTTATGGACCTGACCAGAACTCTTCAAAATATTTCAAGAAGGTCGCCTAGACACTAATCTTTTCTTATTTTAAAGGTAAATTAGATTAGAGTAGATTCCCTAACAGTGTGGAAACAGGCCCTTCAGCCCAACCCAACCCTCTAAAGAGTAACCCACCCAGACTCATTTCCCTCTGACTAATGCACCTAACATTATGGGCAATTTAGCATGGGCAATATCACCTGACCTGTACATCTTTGGACTGGGTGGAAACCAGAGCACCCAGAGGAAATCCCTGCAGACACTGGGAGAATGTGCAAACTCCACACAGACAGTTGCCCAAGGCTGGAATCAAACCTGGGACCCTGGTGCTGTGAGGCAGCAGTGCTAACCACTGAGCCACCATGCCACCCCCAAATATGAAGTGCTATACTCCAGATGCAATGCAACTGGTTCAAACGACTCAATGTGAAGCAAAACACAATTGTATTTTAACAATGGTGTTTAAGTAAAACAAGGTAAGGTGAATTTGGGAAAAAAAACTTAATGATTGGAAATCTTGATGAAATAATTGATACAGTGCCTGTTACTAATTAACTGTTCCAATATAGTATTCCACAAACACCTCTCTTGGCAAAAAAGCAAATTCAAAAACAGATTCTCACATGCAGTTCTCTAATCCAGGAGGAAAGAAACATCAAGAGAAAATCAGAGAAAGTAGCAGCTCGGAGACATTCACTGAAACTCTATTTTTGGGGCCATTCTTTTGACAACCCAATGCTTCTGCTTAAAACTAAACCTAAAAACTAAAAAACACAGAAATCCTGATCTGTGAGAGCTGGCCACACCTATGTTTCCATTGTCCCAATTTTATAAATCGCCTCAAGGCCTCACAAATTGTTTACTTTCTTAGAGACAGCTCTGTACCTCTCTCTTGCAACTGCTCTTCAGAAGAAAATCCTGGTCAAAATAACCTCGTAAAGTGACAATATCGTTACACTCATCAGTATTCGACATCAGAATTCCAGATTATTATTGAATTAAGTTCCACATCTGCCATGGTAGACATCGAACCCAGGTGCCCAGGTTCCTGAATTAATAGTCTCGTGATAAGACTGTGAGGCCATTGTCTTCAAATCTTTAGTTTTGACCTGTGGTCTATAGAAGCAATCTGTGATACTAAGCAATGGTACAATGTTTGGGTCTCCTCGTACAAGCTGCATACAATTCTGGTGGTTTCTTTGGAAAGTGCTGGTTAAACTGTGGAGATTTCTAGTCCCAGTGTGTTCTCCAAATCTCGGAGGAGGTACTCTGTTCATAAGTAGGAGGCCAAGGAGAGGAGCTTGGGGTGGGAGCCTGGACATCAGGCAGGAAGCTTTGCTGAATCCCCGATAAAGTATGCGATTTCTAAACTGGAAATCATAATCACCAACGTTTCATGGATTCAGGTTTTGTTTGGGTTGAGGCTGTGGTTTACAGTCTTGAACAGGTGTGGAGGTGAGGAGTCCATGCTCAATGTTGAAGTTCTTCTGATTACAGTGAGTGTCCACTGCTGGGACACTGCTGAATATTTTCTTAATTCAGATGGTCAGGATGTTGCAAGGGAGGGACTCAATACCCTAGCATTTGTTCATTCATATTGTTGAGGGCCTCCATTCAAAGGCACTGTGGAGTGATTCATTGACCTGTACTGTATTTAATATATTTTGGGTGTATATGCCTGGAGGCAATGAAGATATGGACCCTTCTTCAGGGGTCTTTTGGTTTGGGATTGGTCAAATAATTAACAGAGGGCAGTCTGTACAAAGCAAGATCATTAGTTTAATAAAGTAAAGCACCTTGAAGCAATTCTGTCCAGCAATACAGAGGTTAAAGCTTCTGAATGACAGACAGAAAGACAGAAAGCAGAAAGAAATCTGTGATGTTACGCTTTGCCATATCTGCCAGCTTCATGCTGGTATATTTTATATTTCTGTAATGCTGGTTACGCCTTGGGTTCCACTGCTAATTATCTCTTTGTACAAGTTATTTTTTTGCTGCGGAACCTAAGTTGCTGCACAAATGCAGTGGTTAGTACTGCTGCCTCATAGCACCAGGGACCTGGGTTTGACTCCAGCCTTGGGTGGGTGTCTGTGTGGAGTTTGCACATTCTCCCCATATTGTGTGGGTTTCCTCCGAGTTCTCTGGTTTCCTCCCACAATCCAAGATGTGGGATTAGGGGCGGCATGGTGGCACAGTGGTTAGCACTGCTGCCTCGCAGCGCCAGAACCTGGGTTCAATTCCCGCCTCAGGCGACTGACTGTGTGAAGTTTGCACGTTCTCCCCGTGTCTGTGTGGGTTTCCTCCGGTGCACCGGTTTCCTCCCACAGTCCAAAAATGTGCAGATCAGGTGAATTGGCCATGCTAAATTGCCTGTAGTGTTCGGTAAGGGTAAATGTAGGGGTATGGGTGGGTTTCGCTTCGGCCGGTCGGTGTGGACTTGTTGGGCCGAAGGGCCTGTTTCCACACTGTAATCTAATCTAAAAATCTAATCTAATGTGCAGGTTAGGGGAATTGGCCATATTAAATTGCCTATAGTGTTCAGGAATGCATCGGCCAGGTGCATTAAGCAGGGTAAATGTATGATAATAGGGTTGGGGAATCAGTCTGGGTGAGGTACTGTTCAGAGGGTCAGTGTGGACTTGTTGGGCTAAAGGGCCTGTTTCTACACAGTAGGGATTCTATGAAATGCATTTATTTATGTGGTGACAAAGAATAGTTTCAGAGACCAGTTAAATTATGCAGTGAAATATCCACTGATAAAATTTATTCAATTGATGAATAAATCCAAGTAACTGAGAGCCAACATTAGGTGCAGCAGAGAACGGAACGAGGAGTCCACGTGAGGAATGGACCCAAAGGAGAAGGAGGAGCAGCAACATGATAACACTCCTTTCCTCATGGGCAAGGAATGACTCCATCTGAGGGGCAAAATGACAGAGACTGGAGGGGTAAAGCCAGTGTAAAGTGCTGTTAGTAATCAGCAACAATTAGTAGGAAGTGGGGCAACAAAAGAATAACTGAAAGAGGAATCAGATGTGGGGTAAATAGAATTCATCCCAAGCAATCAATTCTCTAAGTGACTGGATACAAAACTAAATGATCTGGAGGAAAGCATCATCATTCCCTACTGTTCCCTCTCTGGCCTGCTGTGACACACTCCTGTACACTCTGACTCACAAAATTGTCTGATCCATACCTCTGGGCAAAAGCAACAAACATGAGAGGTTTCCTGTTTTGAAGGCTGAATAATATACTGGAAAAAGATCTGTGTCTTTGGATTACAAATATATCTTTAGAAACACTTTACTTTGTTTCTCCATTCACTCTGGCCTGATAGATAATATCACTCCCTTTTTTTATTCATTTCTTTCCATAAATTAGGGATAACATTGCTGATGTACTTAGGGAGGATATTCCCTGGGAATATATCCAGGGAAGCTATTTGATGGAGCTGAGAAATTAAAAAAGGGATAATCACATTAGATGGATTGTACTTTAGACCCCCAATAGTCATCAGGAAATTGAGATACAAATTTGCAAGAAGATCTCAGTTACCTTTAAGAATAATAGGGTGGTTATGGTCGGGGCTTTTAGTTTCCAAACATAGACTGGGTCTGCTATAGAGTTAGGGCTTGGATAAAGAGGAATTTTCAAAGCATGTAGAAGAAACTTTCCTGACTCAATTTGTGGATATAAGTACGAGAGAAGGTACAAAATCTGACTTATTCTTGAGAAATAAGGTACAGCAGGTGACTGAAGTTTCAATAAGAAAGCACTTTGGGCCAGTGACCATAATTCTACTTGTTTTAAAATAGTGATGGAAAAGAATAGACCGGATCTAAAAGTTAAAACTCTAAATTGGTGGAAGGGTAATTTTGACGGTATTAGGCAAGAACTTTCAAAAGCTGACTGGGGGCAGATGTTCACAGATAAAGGGACGGCTGGAAAATAGGAAGCCTTCAGAAATGAGATAATGGGAGTCTATAGACAATATATTCCTGTTAGGGTGAAGGGCAAGACTGGTAGGTGTATGAAATCATGAATGACTAGAGAAATTGAGGTTTTGGTCAAGGAAAAGGAGGAAGCATACGTAAGGTATAGGCAGGTGCGATCGAGTGAATCCTTACAAGAGTATAATAGCAATAGGAGTTTACTTAAGAGGGAAATCAGGAGGGCAAAAAGGGGACATGAGATAGCTTTGGAAAATAGGGTTAAGGAGAATTCAAAGAGATTCCACAAATATATTAAGAACAAAAGGGTAAGACAACAGGACCCCTTAAAGATCAGCAAGGCAGCCTATGTGTAGAACCGCAGGAGATGGGGACTACTAAACGAGTATTTTGCATCGATATTTACTGTGAAGAAGTACATGGAAGGTAAAGAGCATGGGGAATTAATAGCGGCATCTTGAAAAATATCCACGTGACAGAGGAGGAGGTGCTGGATATCTTAAAAATGCATGAAGTCGGATAAATCCCCAGGTCCTGATCAGGAGTAACCTAGACCTCTGTGGGAAGCTCGGGAAGTGATTGCTGGGCCCCTGCTGAGATAACTGTATCATCAATAGTCACAGGTAAAGTGCCAGAAGACTGTGGGATACCTTACATGGTGCCACTATTTAAGAAACGTGGCAAGGAGAAGCCAAGGGACTATAAACCAGTGAGCCTGACATTGGTGATGAGCAAGTTGTTGGAGGAAATCCTGAGGAAGAAGATTTACATATATTTGGAAAGGTATTATAAATTGGGGAGTGATAGATATTGGACAGATGTCAGTGGTAGTTTCTTTACTCAGAGTGTAGTAGGAGTGTGGAATGCACTGCCTGCAACTGAAGTAGATTTGCCAACTTTAAGGGCATTTAAATAGTCATTGGATAAAAGTGGATGAAAATGGAATAGTGCAGGATAGTTAGCCTTCAGATTGGTTCCACGGGTCAGAGCAACATCAAGAGCCAAAGGGCCTGTACTGCGCTGTAATGTTCTATGTTCTATATGTCAGGACTGATCAGGAATAGTCAACATGGCTTTGTCTCAATTCCTTGACTGAATTTTTTTTGAAGACGTAACAGAGAGGATTGATAAGGTCAGAGCGGTGAACATGATCTATGTGGACTTCAGTAAGGTGTTTGACAAATTCCCTCATGGTAGATGGTTAGCAAGGTTTGATCACATGGAATACAGGGAGAACTAGCCAAATGGATACAGAACTGGCTTGAAGGAAGAAGACAGAGGGTAGTGGTGGAGGTTGTTTTTCAGACTGGAAGCCTGTGACCAGTGGAGTGCCACAAGGATGGGTGCTGGGTCCATTACATTTTGTCATTTATATAAATGATTTGGATGTGAACACAGAAGGTACAGTTAGTAAGTTTGCGAATGACAGCAAATTGGAGGTTCTAGTCATAGAGTCATAGAGATGTACAGCATGGAAACAAACCCTTCAATCCAACCTGTCCATGCCGACCAGATATCCCAACCCAATCTAATCCCACTTGCCAGCACCAGGCCCACGTTCCACCAAACCCTTCTTATTCGTATATCCATCCAAATGCCTCTTAAATGTTGCAATTGTACCAGCCTTCACCACATCCTCTGGCAGCTCATTCCACACATGTACGTGAAAAAATTGCCCCTTAGGTCTCTTTTATATCTTTCCCCTCTCACCCTAAACCTATGCCCTCTCGTTCTGGACTCCCCGACCTCAGGGAAAAGACTTTGTCTATTTATCCTATTCATGCCCCTCATAATTTTGTAAACCTCTAAAGGTTACCCCTCAGCCTCCGACGCTCCAGGGAAAACAGCCCCAGCCTGTTCAGCCTCTCCCTACAGCTCAAATCCTCCAACCCTGGCAACATCCTTGTAAATCTTTTCTGAACCCTTTCAAGTTTCACAACATTTTTCCGATAGGAAGGAGACCAGAATTGCACACAATATTCCAACAGTGGCCTAACCAAAGCCGCAACATGACCTCCCACCTCCTGTACTCAATACTCTGACCAATAAAGGAAAGCATACCAAACACCTTCTTCACTATCCTATCTACCTGCGACTCCACTTTCAAGGAGCTATGAACCTGCACTCCAAGGTCTCTTTGTTCTGCAACACTTCCTAGGACCTTACCATTAAGTCTATAAGTCCTGCTAAGATTTGCTTTCCCAAGATGCAGCACCTCGCATTTATCTGAATTAAACTCCACCTGCTACATCTCAGCCCATTGGCCCATCTGGTCCAGATCCTGTTATAATCTGAGGTAACCCTCTTTGCTGTCACTACACCTCCAATTTTGGTGTCATCTGTCAACTTACTAACTGTACCTCTAATGCTCGCATCCAAATCATTTATGTAAATGACAAAACATGGAGGGCCAGGCACCAATTCTTGTGGCACTCCACTGGTCACAGGCCTCCAGTCTGAAAAACAACCCTCCACCACCACCCTCTGCCTTCTACCTTTGAGCCAGTTCTGTATCCAAATGGCTCGTTCTCCCTCTATTCCATGAGATCGCACCTTGCTAATCAGTCTCCCATGGGGAACCTTGTCAAACGCCTTACTGAAGTCCATATAGATCACATCTACTGCTCTGCCTTCATCAATCTTCTTTGTTACTTCTTCAAACAATTCAATCAAGTTTGTGAGACATGATTTCCCATGCACAAAGCCATGTTGACTATCCCGAATCAGCCCTTGCCTTTCCAAATACATGTACACCCTGTCTCTCAGGATTCCCTCCAACAACTTGCCCACCACTGAGGTCAGGCTCACCAGTCTATAGTTCCCTGACTTGTCTTTACCGCCCTTCTTAAACAGTGGCAACACGTTAGCCAACCTTCAGTCTTCCAGCACCTCACCAGTGACTATCAATGATACAAATATCTCAGCAAGCGGCCCAGCAATCACTTCTCTAGCTTCCCACAGAGTTCTCGGGTACACCTGATTAGGTCCTGGTGATTTATCCACCTTTAACCATTTCATGACATCCAGCATTTTCTCCTCTGTAATCTGGACATTTTGCAAGATGTCACCATCTATTTCCCTACAGTCTATATCTTCCATATCCTTTTCCACAGTAAACACTGATGCAAGATATTTATTTAGTACCTCACCGATTTTCTGTGGCTCCACACAAAGGCTGCCTTACTGATCTTGGAGGGGCCCTATTCTCTCCCTAGTTACCCTTTTGTCCTCAATATATTTGTAAAACCCTTTGGATTCTCCTTAATTCTATTTGCCAATGCTATCTCATGAGCTCTTTTTGCCCTTCTGATTTCTCTCTTAAGCATACTCCTATTTTCTTTATACTCTTCTAAGGATTCACTCGATCTATTCTGTCTATACCTGACATATGCTTCCTTCTTTTTCTGAACCAAACCTTCAATATCTTTAGTCATCCAACATTCCCTATACCTACCAGCCTTCCCTTTCACCCTGACAGGAATATACTTTCTCTGGATTCTTGTTATCTCATTTCTGAAGGCTTCCCATTTTCCAGTCGTCCCTTTACCTGCGAACATCTGCCCCCAATCAGCTTTTGAAAGTTCTTGCCAAATACCGTCAAAATTAGCTTTTCTCCAATTTAGAACTTTAACTTTTAGATCTGGTCTATCCTTTTCCATCACTATTTTAAAATGAACAGAATTATGGTCGCTGGCTCCAAAGTGGGGTACTGGGCTAACGGTCGGATACTTGGTAATGTGGATGAGCAGAGGGATCTTGGTGTCCATGTACACAGATCTTTGAAAGTTGCCACCCAGGTAAATAGTGCGGTGAAGAAGGCATATGGCGTACTGGCTTTTATTGGTAGAGGAATTGATTTCTGGAGTCCTGAGGTCATGTTGCAGTTGTATAAGACTCTAGTGCGGCAGCATCTGGAGTATTGTGTGCAGTTTTGGTCGCCATACTATAGGAAGGATGTGGAGGCACTGGAACGGGTGCAGAGGAGATTTACCAGGATGTTGCCTGGTATGGTAGAAAGATCGTATGAGGAAAGGCTGAGGCACTTGGGGTTGTTTTCATTGGAGAAAAGAAGGTTTAGGGGTGACTTGTTGGAGGTGTACAAGATGATTAGGGGTTTAGATAGGGTCGACAGTGAGAATCTTTTTCCACATATGGAGTCAGCTATTACAAGGGGGCATAGCTTTAAATTAAGGGGGAGTAGATATAGGACAGATGTTAGGGGTAGATTCTTTACTCAACGAGTCGTGAGTTCATGGAATGCCCTGCCAGTAGCAGTGGTGGACTCTCCCTCATTATGGGCATTTAAGCGGGCATTGGGTAGGCATATGGAGGATAGTGGGCTAGTGTAGATTAGGTGGGCTTGGATCGGCACAACATCGAGGGCCGAAGGGCCTGTACTGTGCTGTATTCTTCTATGTTCTATGTAAAGGTGGCATGCTACTGACAGCAGCTAATACAGAAATTGCTGCGTGGTCACAAACCATTATTGAAATGGCTTGATCCCAGGTGCTAACAGAAACAGTCTAGATTAGAGTGGTGCTGGAAAAGCACAGCAGGTCAGGCAGCATCTAAGGAGAATTTAATATCGGCAACATCACATTCACACCGTTTCACTGATGTCATCAATTAATAGAAGCCTAAATACTGAGGTCATTACACTGCTCTGGGTCAGAGACCTGTAATTACTCCTGGGTTTATTATGGCCAGATCTTTCACTAAACATAGAATTATTAAAGCGGCAGAAAAGTAAAAGGAATAAAATTCTCTTTTCAGCAGAACAGCCAATACTGACTAACATGACATGCCCCATCAGTGAATTTGAGCAATGAGAAATTACTATATTACATTCTGAATCAAACATTGAGTTACAAGTTCAGGGTTAAATTAGCAATAGTTTATAAAGAACTTGAGTTTCTTTTTCCAAGATAAGGAAGTGAAACTTAAATCCTTGCATTTGGGATATTTTCCCTCCGTCTCAGTACAGAGGTTCTTCGTTTGACCTCTTTACTCCCCAGCCACCAGCTCCTGCCCTCAGCCAAAAATCTGGATGTTGATAAGAAGTATCGAATATTAACTTTGTGATCATGCATATATTTAAAATGTTGTAACTGGTACTTTATAACCAGTTGCAGCTGTGAAAATGTCGATAGCTCACCCTGTGAAGTAGGTGGAAACCTAAGTTTGTCAGAAACTAAAGGAAACTAAGTGGTAAGTAAGTTTGGTCTGATATCAGATTAAACTTGCTGTATATTTGGGATCCAATAATATGAAAGGGAACTGCTGGCAGTTCTTGTAAGATTATGCCAGGATTGCCTCAGGGAGGCATCAACCCAGGCTACAGCAATTTCAGAAAACAACTACTTGACTGGTTCTGAAATGTTTGGTTTATTTTGAGAGAGTAGACAATGTTGAATCAGCATAAAACATCCAAAGTTTTTCAATGGTCAGTTGAATGTTGCTTGTCTTTCAGTGTGAAGGTCTTGCATAGCCCACAAACAGCTATAAACAAGGGTGACATACTGAAGAAATGGTTTTCTCTTCTTTTTATTCTGTACTGTCTATTCCACACCCCAACCCCAGGCATTGCCTCATCGTGATGTCCTGTAGACATCCTGTGGAAGTCAAAGGAACCCTATACCAACATGACCATCTTACACAGCCATTCCTGATGAAGGGCTCCTGCCTGAAACATCGATTTTCCTGCTCTTCGGATGCTGCATGACTTGCTGAGCTTTTTCAGCATTACTCTAATCTTTACACAGTCATTGACTAACTTAAGAAAACTAGTTGACCAGATTTGAAATACTGAATCTCAAATCTGTGATTTTTTTTTGTTAAATTGCTTTGGACTTAATTCTGGATAAGTTTACTAATGTTAAATGACTTAATTTGTGCTCTTTGATCAATTGCTTTTCTGGAAACATTGTCAGTGCAAACGGTGAGGAAAATGGGAATGCAGTTTCTCCAGGATCAAGTGAAGTGTTTACAAAGTAACTTTAGTTCCATGCATGACTAAGTTTGTCATATTTCAGAATATAGCAAACCTTTAGGAAATAGCTGGAGAGCTGGCAGTTTGTACAATGTTATACAAATATCAATGGTAACAGCTCGGAGGCAATGGTTTGATTGTGTTTGTACCAGCTCTCAAATAGGAACTTGCCTCCATTCACTCCCAGGTGTGTCTACTAAGTACTACTGCAAAACGTCTCCTTCAGAAAATGGTAGCTCCCTTTTGAAGACCCCAGTTGAAGCTGTCTCCACCACTACTCTATTAAGCAGAGCATTCCAGTTCGGAACTATGTTATTTTAAACAAAAACCAACCAAACTGTTGTTTTTCTTTTGCTGATCATCTTAAATCAGTGTCCTTTTCTTCTCAAGGCTTTTTTTTAAATAGAAGCCCGACAGTGTGGAAACAGGCCATTTGCTCAACAAGTCCACACCAACCCTCCAAAGAGTAACCCATCCAGATGCATTCCCCTACATTTACCCCTGACTAATGCACCTAACCTACACATCCATGAACTGTGCTGAAAATGTGTTGCTGGTAAAGCGCAGCAGGTCAGGCAGCATCCAGGGAACAGGAGAATCGACGTTTCGGGTATAAGCCCTTCTTCAGGAATGAGGAAAGTTTGTCCAGCAGGCTAAGATAAAAGGTAGGGAGGAGGGACTTGGGGGAGGGGGGTCGGAAATGTGATAGGTGGAAAGAGGTCAAGGTGAGGGTGATAGGTCAGACTGGGGTCGGGGCGGAGAGGTCGGGAAGAAGATTGCAGGTTAGGAAGGCGGTGCTGAATTCGATGGATTTGACTGAGACAGGGTGGGGGGAGGGGAAATGAGGAAACTGGTGAAATCCGAGTTCATCCCTTGTGGTTGGAGAGTTCCTAGGTGGAAGATGAGGTGTTCTTCCTCCAATGTTGTGGTCTGACGATGGAGGAGTCCAAAGACCGGAGGAGAGACAGTCCGACTACTTGCGGAGCGTTTCAGAGAACACCTCTGGGACACCCGGACCAACCAATCCAACCACCCTGTGGCTCAACATTTCAATTCCCACTCCCACTCCACAAGGATATGCAGGCCTTTGGACTCCTCCATCGTCAGACCATAACAAAACGATGGATGTTTATATTTATGTGATGATGTCTGCCTGTGTGGCAATCTATCCTAAACCATATCCTGATAAGCTTGTTTGGGTTATTGTGTGGGGATGGTTGCTAATGCTTGTGCCATTATCCTTGTTTAATAAATGCCCCACGTTTTGTTGACCTACGCACTTGCGTGTCTGAATGTGTGTGTATGTGTGACCACGTATACGTGCTGATCAAAGTGGTTTAAAAATAAATAATTAAGGTGCCTCTGTCATCATATGTTTGTGATTATGAAAATGGGAGAATAATGATATTAACGTTGATCTCTGTGCATTTATGTGCCTGTGTGAGTCAACATGAAGGAGGGCATTTTTCGCATGTTGTATCTGTGGTCATGTATCTATGTCCGTATGCATTGTGCTGTATGAATGTATATGTATTTGTGTCCATTTGTGTGTTACCGTGTGTCTATGTTTTTCATGGTTATGTGTGAGTACCCAGTTAATCTGTGTATGAGCTTTTCTTTCGGTGCGTGTGAGTTTTTGTAAGAGCTTAGCTGAATGTTCAAGTATCATTTGCATTTGTGGCTCTGTGCGTGTATGCGTATGTGACGTCTTATTGAATGCACATCTGTGTGTGTGTGTGT
The DNA here is from genome assembly GCF_037043375.1 of Chiloscyllium plagiosum. NCBI lineage: Eukaryota > Metazoa > Chordata > Chondrichthyes > Orectolobiformes > Hemiscylliidae > Chiloscyllium > Chiloscyllium plagiosum. Next base: position 31,004,201 of record NW_028270185.1, on the reverse strand, counting down.
GTGTGTGTACATAAATGTGTCTTTAGGTGAGAGCCTGTATATGTGTCTTTACGTGTGTCATTTGTGAGCATCTCTCTGTATCTGTGTGTGTTTCTGCTCTTATACCAGACTGCAATTTTTATTATTCTAATTTTATTGTTCTGATTTTAATGGATTGCCCACAATTTGATCTGACCTTGGTGTTGTAGGAAACATTTCCCATCATCGTGAAGATATTTTATGAGCAACTATTCTGTTGCAGTGAGAGAATTTCTGTCTCTGAGACAAAAGGCCTGAGTTCAAATCCCCACTGCCCCAGGGATAACATTTCTGAATATGTTTATTAGAAAATAGCTACTCATATTCTGTATTTGAAACAATGCAACATCAGGTGTTCGAATACTACAATTGATCCCATGTGCTCCAGAAAACGGAGACAGGACTATGGAATACAAATCGGGATGATACAATCACAGTTTCGGATTGTGGGAGTCACTGTTAATCATTTGTTAACAGGGCCAAGCATGTCCAACATGCTCCAAAGATATTATTTTGCTTGGAAATTTTACATCTTCAAAAGTAAACAAGAAGCTGAATGTTCCTGTTAGTAACTGGGTTACATTACAGAGGACCTCTACTGTGAAAACTCTGCACTGGGAGTAAGAGTACAGACCGTTCATCGTTCCACTCTCCTCTTCCCTGTGCTCCACAACAACTTATCTGTTGGTTCTCTTTGATGTGAAAGTGAAGATACATTCTGTCAACTCATGCACTGGGGCAAGATCCTGGCAGTTTCCCAGAAACAAAGGTTACATTCAAATTGCTCTGCACTCTTAACAATTGGTATCTCTTTAAGAGATTAAAAGTCTCTTAAATTTACGTGTTCTTGTAGTTACTGGGATTTACAGGCTCGCCATTGTTTGTCCACTTGACGAAGATCTCTCGGGGGGAGAAACCTCTCACTAAACAGGTGTGGGAGAGAACCCTTTCAGCGGAGATTTCTTCTGTTGATGGCAGGAGCACAGACACTGATGGCTCCCGTGGATTAATCACTGCAAAATATTTGAGACAAATATAAATCAACTATAAAAATCCAGAATCAATATCGCGATTTCACTAAATATTAAAATATGCCATTTTTAATTTGGGATTTATTCACTTTCATGATCTAAAAGGAGCAGAATGGTATCCATGATGTTCAGTAAAAGATGTAAAAAGTTTAATTTGAAAGTCGCCTCCACGTTTCCAGCCCACAATGAGGACATTCTGGCCATTTGTCATTGCTGATGGTGACTTCACAACCCAGGCTTCTACCCACCTTGTCTGACTTAACCAGAATAGAGTATCCTTTGGTCTGTCTCTTTCTTAATCAGCTACTTAGCTATCCTGCCATCAGACGCATCATTAATGCTCCCAACGCTGTTTGCTCATTACCAATCAAAGCCTGCCATTGATGTAACTGGATCTGGATCATACATGGGATCCTGTGTGTTTTAATCTCACTGCTCACCTTTCTCCTTGTGGATGGAGTCTCTCAGCGGAGTCGGTAGATTCTGTGGTACACATTCAAAAGTAACGCCACTCAGTCAGGCTTCAGTAGAAACGTCTAATTTGCTGAACACGCTGTCGGGATTCTGTCCAGGCTGGTCAGCAATTTCTAATTTCAGAGGCTTCTTTTCTTGTATCCAGGTGACGCTGACTCCAGAAGGAAGATTGGACACAATGCAGGTTAACGTCACCGTCGCCTCCACTAAGACCTGTTCTCCTGGCGGCGGGAGGATTTTAACTGTGTAATCATGGCACACAGTATCTCCTATGAAACAGAAATCAAAATCAATGGAAAATGCCTCTTTAGGATGAAAACACCCACTCTTCAGGTTATTTCCTCACAAGGTGAAGTAACCACCTTCGAAATGGCAACTTCCAACTATTGCTGAAATGATGCTTACTATTGTTTATGTATTTTGATCTGTGAAAGCATTCGTGATTACCTATAACATAACCTGTGTAATTATTCCTAAAGAACACTGGCTTTGTAACAAGTGAAACCTGTGAAAAAAGTGAAATCATTGAAGATACCACAATGTAATCCATGAAGTTACCTTTCTCTCAGAGTTGGTCTCTCACTTAAGACCATCTATTGATACTTGGGACAAGAGTCATCTATATATAATGAGTTCATTTCTATGTCCATGAACATTACGTGCAAATGCTGCTGGTCACGCTGAGTGCCAAATCAGATCCTGAATTTCAGACAAATTGTAATTAATCCTAATTATTGTCTTTGTCTTCCTGCATTTGCAGAGGTTCTAAAGTGTTACAGGAGCAGTGAATGGCCATGGAAATTCTGTTCATTATATTTAATGTGATCAAAAATACTTGGCATTATTGGTGTGAGATCATTCTCTAATTTATGACGTTATTCCTCGTGGGCTGAATTTGGAGGAGATCTGAAAACAAGAGACTGAGTGCAGCACTGGACATCATGAAGGACACCCATCCCCTCAAGTCTTTCCTTCCATTCAATGAGGTCATGACTGGTCTGTACATTCACTTTCTTTACAAAGCTGCATTTTTTACTTTCTTCATTGAACAAAAAAACAAGCAGAAGCATCTTAAATTAATCTACAAACTCGATGGAAATATGCACAGGTTTTATTCAGATGTCTAATACTCACTGTGTAAACATCTCCATCCCAAATCAAGCTGAATCAGCATGTCTCAAATTCCTAGTTCATTTATCCCAAGTGTAGCATTCCCACCAGAATTTATTCTCCTGCCTCACTCACTAATTACAGAGAGCGTCTTAAAGTAGCTCAGTGAGAGCACGTTTATCCCAGTTAATCAAATGTGAAACCCACTTGGTCTGTGGTCTGATCCCATAAATGAAGTTAAAGAGCTCAGTACCAGATATTAAAACAAATCTGTGTCATACAATGCCCAAGGCTAATAAGTCATTCCTGAGCAGGGAATGAAGTATTGAACGAATTTTGATTTATTTTCAAGTAAAGATCACTGCCTATATTTACCATGTCATTTTGAGACCACAAGATCATAAGATAGAGGATCAGAATGAGGCATCTCTGGCACTGTGAGGCAGCAGTGCTAACCACCGTGACCAAAAGGCCCTTTCCTCTGCTCTATAAGGTGATTCTGTGAAAACTGTTATAAATAATGCCTTATTCATGTTAATCACAGATGTTCTGTTTATCTCAGTTCCCACAACACTTACCTGGACATGACATTTCTTTGCTCTTGTGTGACCCGCTGTGTTGAACCTCACAGTAGATTTTGCTGGGTCAATGTACCGCTGACCCGGGCAGGGTTAACTAGCTGCTCTGGGTGTAGGTTCCCTTCTTGTTTCTCACTGATGGGTAAGTCTTCAATCCAGTCGTGATTACCTCCCCACCTTTCTTCCAGGTTACCTTGGTTACAGCAGGGTACATCGCCAAACAACCAAAGATCACAGAACCGGTGCTGTGGTCCTGACAGGAGGAGACCAGGCCATAAAGCGTGGGGGGAGATGATGTCTCTCGGATAGAATGACCAATTGAGCACATTAGTTCCTGTTAATTTGACCTTATCAGTGACTCAAATGTATCCTCAGCTGTAAACGTTTGGCAGTATGCTCCTGCTGAAGTCTACAGTATAACTGGCGGTTATTTTTGTTTCTTACCAGGTGCTGATCATGATCTATTGGTTCCCTCTTCAGAAACATTCCCTCTACCTTGGCCATTACCATATAATTTGGGAAGAAGAACATCTGAATCCACCACCAGTAATTGTTTGAAAATCGCTCCAACTGACACTTTCACTGGATTGCAAGTGAAGAGCAGAGAGGTTTCACAAAATACAAACCAAGGAAATGCGGATTCATCAAAATTCTACAGTGTGTGCAAACAGGCCATTTGGCCCAACAAATCCACACCCACCCTCTGAAAAGTAACCCATCCAGACCCATTCCCCTACCCTATTAGTCTACATTTAACCCTGACTAATGGACCTAACCTTCCAATCCCTGAACACAACATGGCCAATTCACCCAGATTGCATATCTTTGGACTTTGGGAGGAAACCCACACAGACATGGGGAGAATGTGCAAACTCGATACAGATAGTCACCCGAGGCTGGAATCGAACCAGAGTCCCTAGCGCTGTGAGGCAGCAATGCTAACCATGGAACCAGCGTGCCGCCCCACTAGGCACCATGCTGCTGGAAATCAGAAACAAAAACAGAAAGTGCAGGAAAACCCCAACAGCTGGCAGTATCTCTGGACAGAAATCAGAGTGAACAGTTCAGATCCAGTGAGCCTTCCTCATGTATCAATACAAGGCAGAATGTTCTCTCTGGGAGGAAGGTCACTGCAGCAGCAGCAGCAGCACAGGCAGGAGCTGGGCACTGGGACTGGGAGGCTGGCTCTCACAACTGACCTCATGCCAATTGGCTGGAAGTTGAAACTTCTAATTTATAATTATCTTAATTCTGGAGGCCTCTGAAAAATGGAGGACCATTAAGGTTCAGAGACTTTGAAGCAGTACAGCTAACTGAGCTGACTATTTACGTCAATATGATTTGAGAAATTAACAAGTACTCTTTAACTTTAATAACTATCAAACTGATATACAGTTCACCACCAAAACTCTCATCTCTCAGACTAACCACTCCCTGTTTGTCTCAACCTAAATTCCCACCCACATTGACAAACCCTATTCTGTTACTCACCCATTCATGCCCTGAATACACCATCCCCTATCACAAGAAACACATCCAAGGCAATCCATATTGGTAGTGTAGATGAGCAGAGAGATCCTGGGGTCCATGTACATCGATCCCGAAAAGTTGCCAGTCAGGTTGATAGGGCTGTTAAGAAGGCATACTTTGAGTTGGCTTTCATTGGTAGAAGGACTGAGTTTTAAAACCATGAGGTCATGCTGCAGCTGTACAAAACTCTGGTGTGGCCGCAGTTGGAGCCGTGAGTACACTTCTGGTCACCACATTATAGGAAGAATGTGGAAGCTTTGGAAAGAGTTCAGAGGAGGCTTACCAGGATGTTGTCTGATATGGCGGGAAGGTCTTATGAGGAAAGGATGAGGGACTTCAGGCTGTTTTTGTTAAGAGAGAAGAATGTTGAGAGGTGACTTAATTGAGACATATAAGATAATCAGAGGGTTAGATGGGGTGGACAGTGAGGCTCTTTTCCTTGGATGGTGATGGCTATCAGGAGAGGACATAACTTTAACTTGAGGGCAGGTAGTTAAATGTCAGAAGTTGTTTCTTTACTCAGAGTAGTAGGGACGTGGAATGCACTGTCTGCAACAATAGTATCCTCACAACTTTAAGGGCATTTAAAATGTCATTGGATAAACATATGGATGAAAATGGAATAGTGCAGGATCGATAGGCTTCAGATTGGTTCCACAGGTCGGCACAACATCAAGGGCCGAAGGGCCTATACTGCACTGGAACATTCTACGTTCTATAATCCAGGTGGACATATAATCTCAATTCCTTTCACGCAATTCCACTCCTGCCACCCTGCACCTGGTCCATGTTGAATCTGGCCCTTACTGGACCTGGCACCATTATTTTCACAACTTCTGACAGAACCCCACTCCCCCAGACATGACCTCAGCCCTTGGTCACTGACATCTCAACTTACCCAACTCATCCTGAGCACTTTGCATCTTAGCTCCTTTCACATCTGTCCTTTACCACCTGCCATTTTGCCAGACTCTCAGCTTTGTATTTTGAAATCACGTCCACCTACTACTTCATTACAGTGACCTTCTACCCCCTGAAACAGCCTGGAACCCTGCCCACCTCTCCACTAACCAGCCTGGCACCCTGCCAAACCCTCCACTAACCAGCCTGGCACCCTGCCAATCCCTCCACTAGCCAGCCTGGCACCCTGCCCATCCCTCCACTAGCCAGCCTGGCACCCTGCCAATCCCTCCACTAACCAGCCTGGCACCCTGCCCATCTCTCCACTAACCAGCCTGGCACCCTGCCAATCTCACCACTAACCAGCTTGGCACCCTGCCAATCTCACCACTAACCAGCCTGGCACCCTGCCAATCCTCCACTAGCCAGCCTGGCACCCTGCCAATCTCTCCACTAACCAGCCTGGCACCCTGCCAATCTCACCACTAACCAGCCTGGCACCCTGCCAATCTCACCACTAACACGCTTTGCAAAGACAGACCTCCTACATTTCAGCTCAAATATCCCTCACCTACCAAGCAGAAAGCGACCAAATTATCCTAGTGATCATTACTATTTGCCTTGATGCCACCCTGCCAGACAGGGTGCATGCAAGCTTATCCAGCAGCCACCCAACGCCTCACAACCTACCAGCCCAAACCCTCCCACATTCCCAATCTATCCCTTCACTAGCTCACCAGCTTCCAACTTTGAGCTTACTTTGGGTCCAGCCCATTCATGCTGACCAGAGTTCCCAAATTAAACTAATTCCATTTGTCTCCCTTTGGCCCATATCCATCCAAACCTATCCAGCTCCTGCACCTGTCCAAATGCCTTCTACATGTTGTACCTATCTCTGCATTTACCACTTCTTCTGGCAGTTCATTCCAATGTCTGGTACAGTTACAACATGAAGCCCTAACCGCTTCACTCAATGCTCTGACCAATGAAGGCACATGTGCCAAACACCTTCAATATGCTAGCTACTTGAGACAATGCTTTCATGAATCTATGAGTCTGATCCCCCACTTCCCTCTGTTCAACATCACTACCCAGTGCCCTACCATTAACTCTGTAAGAATCGTGTAACTGAACCCCCAGGTCTCTGTTCGACAAAACTACCCAGTGCCCTACCATTAAATCTGTAAGTTGTGACCTGATTTATCGTCTCAAAAAGCAACACGTCATATTCATTTAAATTAAACTCCATCTGCCACTCCTCAACCCACTGGCCCAGCAGATCAAGATCACGTTGTACTTTTAGATAACTTTCACTGCCAATTATACCACCAATTTTGGTGTCATGTGCAAACTTACAAACCATGCCCCATTCAATGTTTTCAAGACTTTTAACCAATATTATACCCTACTTGCCTTTTTCCCCACATACCTGTAACATTTTTTTTAAGGATTGAAGGAACCTATCTCCTTCTTGAAATCATTTAATGTTTTGACCTCAATCAATTTCTGTGGCGGAGAACTCCAAAGGTTCACCATTCTTTCGTTGAACAATCGTATTCAATTTGATCAGGTGTTGGAAAGACTGGTGAGCAGCAAGATTGAGGATGGTCCCATGAATGGAATAGCATTCTGGAGGGACTGAGGTGCCTTCTTCAGCTTCTCATTTATATGTGACATGTCCCTTCGGCAGCAGGTTCCAAAACTGTGATCTAGGAGGATAAGGGCGGGCATGCATGTAAATGAGAGCTTTCCTCCAAATTAGACTCCATCTTGACTTGCAACTATTTCCCTTCCCCTTTGTTCTTCCTTGCTCACAGCCATGGGACTCACTTTCTAACAGCGCTGTGAATGTCCTCATACCACACAAACTTCAGCAATTCAAGTCGGCTGATGACGACTGGTTTCTCAAGGATATATAAAAAGTCTGGCACTTCCACACCTGTCTAGAGATGCAGATAATCACTGGAAGAATTGAAAATTATTTGAGGGACTTGTGAATGGTTTCCTTCTGTGTGGTTTGACTGTGTTTTCACTGAACAAACAGTGCTACTTGATTAGACTACTTACAGTGTGGAACCAGGCCCTTCGGCCCAACAAGTCCACACCGACCCGCCAAAGCGCAACCCACCCAGACCCATTCCCTATGTTCACCCCTTCACCTAACACTATGGGCAATTTAGCATGGCCAATTCACCCATAGTTTTGGATTGTGGGAGGAAACCAGAGCACCCAGAGGAAACCCACACAGACACGGGGAGAATGTGCAAACTCCACACAGAGCGTCGCCTGAGGCGGGAATTCTTAATCATATAATGGGAATGAACCTTCCCTCATTTTTAGCACGGCAACACAAATTATATTTCTTTATTCCAGGCAGGTATAATGTTAAATTATTGGAATGTGATGACTTGGGTGTTTAAATGGGAAATTATCAGACATTTAAAGCTTATTTTCATGACCAATTAATTTCAGCCTCATTGTGTCACTTTAACTTCTCACTGAAATGTCTTTCAAAAACGGTGTCTCCCTTTGTTATGGGCAGTCGAATCGTTAAATCTGGAATAGTTTGTGCTTGTTAATCAAAGGTGGTAAAGAGTTGTAGCCAAAGGGAGGCCTGTGGAGTTAGCGCGCAGAGGCACCATGATCTCAGTAAGTGGTGGAACAGCTCGAGGGACTGAGTGCCCTTCTCCTGCCCCTTCCTATCATTGTGTCATTCGTTAGGCTAGCACTGGCAGTGAACCCTTTTTATTAAAATATTTTAGCAAATTAATTGTTTCACACATTCTTTAAAAAACTTCTGTTGATTACAGGTATTTGGAATGGGAGTATTGACATTCTCTACTTGAGTGATCATAATAACTCCCACCCAATTACAGCAGCCACTGCTCTCTGGAGTGTGTTGTTACTTCATGCTAGTTTCTTGTAAAACTACAGCTTGAGATCTGTGCGCTCACATTCAACGATTCTCTGATATTAAATATTTCTGAACATTCTCAATTTATTCAAATGCATTTTCTCTCTGAACAACTTGTTTCATTGAAAATAACATTTTTTTAAAAATGAAACAATAAACTTTGAATGCTAGAAAACTGAAAATAAAGACAGAAATTTCTGAAGAAACTCAGCATGTCTGGCGGCTCCTGTGGAGAGAAAGCAAGGTAAACGTTTCACACCTAGAGACCCCCTCTTCAGCAAATTGTTTTCATGTTTTTAGCACAAGAACTCCCACCTGTTGAGTTAGACAGCGATTGCGTTTGCTTGACTCCTGTTGGAAAAGGATTCTTAGCAGAGGTACTAGATGATCTGGGATAGCGATTGAAGACCATTTGAAAAGCTATCACCATCTGCTGCAAGTGTTGGATTCAGTGGAAACCCCACCGTACTGAACAATCACATCCAGCCACAGCACTGGTTTAAGAAAATGCAACACAGCCTAGGACTAATCTCGTCAAATATGCTTTGAAAACAATTCATTGTGGATTAGTTATAAATTATATTGTTTGAACAGCAAGTCAAAAAGCTGGGATTTTTTTGAGGACTTACTCCATTAACCCCAGCTAGCGATGCCCAAAAGCTTGTGAACAAATATTGATTTGGAAAAAGCTGCTAACCACCAAAATTCTGTTTAATATCTAAGAGACACAAGTCAGAACAGTGATTGAATAGATTTCACCAGCCTCTGAGAGTGGAATTCTAACAACACCCAACAGAACTCAATATTCTTTTTTTCACGAATTAACCTGATAAGAGATGGTATTATATATCTCTCTAACAGGTTGTAAATGAATACAGGCCACCTGGCTCAGAGTGAGGGACATTACTATAACATCACAACAGATCTGAACACAATGAGCTCCACACTATCTTGGAGAACACAGTCCACCTGTTTGACAGTGCATAAACCATGTTAATCATTAACACCTTCCAACAATCGATATTGTTCCAGAATGATTACATAATCAAAGTAGCACTGCAACAATTATCCAAGAATACTTTGGCAGCATCTCTGAATTGTTCAAAGTCTCTGGAAACTACGGAGGAATGAAACTAGGAATTGTGTTACCATAAATTCACTGTCACTGGATTTCAACCTAGAACTCCCTTCCTCTTACCCCTGTGAATGTTGCTGCACCAGATGGTCTACTTAGTTTGAGATAATTAAAATGTTTTGAAGTGTATCATGACCGTTGCCAGTGACATTAAAAGCTCACGGTAGGTTTTCAAATAATAAGATGCAAAATAATTTCTGATTCTACACTGTGCCACTAAACACATTGCAGCCACAAAGAAAATAAGCAACATATTTCCCTTTGCCTCGCTCAATCACATATCTCTTGGTGCCAGCAAGCAATTTCAAAACTCTTGTAATCTGCCTTTTGTTACTGAAGTGTTCGTTCTGATTGGAACAACTTAGTCAGGGCTCTCAATGCTGGGGCACCTAATCAAATATTGCATTTCTGGCAGATATAAGTGGTTTTGAAGCATGAGATGAAATTGAACTGCCCGAGATTCAGGTATCTGAACCGGACAATGTGAAAATGGTCAGGACCAGTTGACAAGTTAGTCGGAGATAACACTGAAACAAACTGCAAACAGTCTTGATCCTAGCAAATACATCTGCTCAATTCCTCACGTCAAATATATTCACTGTAATTTAACATTCATCATAGGAACTAACCAGAGGATAGCCATTAATGTGAACGAGAATGTGTTCACAATGAACATAGATAACCACCGACTTAATAAACTGTGTAAGTCACTGCAATCAACAAAATTATTGAGGTGGGACATATTGCCAATTTAAGCACAACTCTGGAGGAAATGGATTATTCTCTAAATTATCTTTGCATATTCTTAAAACAAGTCTTGAACTTTGGAGATTTTGCATGCACAGCATAAAGTCAATACTGCAATCCAGTGTGGAAATGCATTTCTGTTGAAGAAATGAGGGCAAGTATTTCCTGTCAGGTTTGCTTCACAAAGGCAAGTTCATTTTCTTGTTCGCTGCTTTGTAATGAACGAAAATGTTAGTAAAGGTATGAATTGAAAACATGTTTCTGTCCAGAGGTGCCCGCTTTAACTGATGTCTAAATAAATGTGGGTGGCATGGAGTAGCTCAGTGGTTAGTACTGCTGCCTCACAGCACCATGGACCCAGGTTTGATTCCAGTCTCGGGTGACAGTCTGTGTGGGCTTCTTCCGGGTGCTCTGGTGTCCTCCCACAGCTCAAAGATGTGCAGGTTAGGTGAATTGGTCATGCTAAATTGTCCATAATGTTAGGTGCATTACTCAGGGATAAATATAGGGTAGGGGAATGGGTCTGGGTGGGTTACTCTACAGAGGAGTGGTGTGGACTTGTTCGGCCAAATGGCCCATTTCCATAGTGCAGGAAATCTCATCTAAAAGATTGTCACACTTAACTAATGCGAGCAGTCTCCTTCAGATTGGTGCATTGCTATAATCAGGCAAGTATATTAATTAAAATAAATATTACTCCATTTTCAGTTTGAATAAACAATGTGCTCTGTTATCCTCGAGTTCATGTCTTCTGCAAATTTATAAACTCTGCATATGTCTGAACACATCGATGTAAAATACATTCTCTGCTTTCGCAGCAAATATTTCCATAGTTTTAGAGTAGATTTCCAACAGTATGGAAACAGGCCATTTGGCCCAACAATTCCACACTGACCCTCCGAACAGTACGTAACCCACCCAGAGCCATTCCCCCTACCCTATACTTACCCCTGACTAATGCACCCTAACCTACCCATCCCTGAACAGTGTTCACTTTAGCACAGCCAATTCACCTAACCCGCACAGTGGGAGGAAACCGGAGCACCCAGAGGAAACCCACACAGACACAGGGAGAATGTGCAAACTCCACACAGACTGTCACCCGAGGGTGAAATCAAACAGAGGCCCCTGGCACTGTGAGGCAGCAATGCTAACCACTGAGCCGCCGCGCTGCCCTGTGAGTTAATGAGTGGATTATTTTATTTAATTCGGAATTTGGCCTTGGTCACATAATTCACGATAGCAATTGTTTCTGAGAGAATGATTCTTCAGTTGATATTTTGTTGTAAAATGTAACTTTTTATTTAAAACGCACAGATTGGGAACACCTAAAGCACTGTGCAGATTAAATTATTCAGTTAACCTTTATTCTTTTTCCCTGCAAATCCAGCTTAATCAGGGATATAACAATTTATTATCTCAAATTAATTGTGAAACTGATCAAAGCAGTGCAACTGATCTGTTCTTCATCGAAATATTTTGAGCAGAATTTCCAAATGGTCTTTGCCAATGATCTTTTCCAGCCAAAAAGCTTGGGTGTAGTATACCATGCAATTGAAATATGTTTCTTGGTTAATTATAACATAGGCATAGAGCAAGAACTATTAGAACATTATACTTTTGAAATTCTATTTATTTTTCCTCTATGACTTGTAAACTATTTGAAGACAGACCTTGTGATTGAGCTAGACAGTTAGATTAGATCCCCGACAGTGTGGAAACAGACCCTTCAGCCCAACAAGTCCACACCGACTCTCTGAAGAGTAACCCACCTTGACCCAATTCCCTACGTTTACCCCTGAGTAATGCACCTAACATAATGGGCAATTTAGCATGGCCAATTCACCTAACCTGCACATCTTATTGATTGTGGGAGGAAACCGGAGCATGCAGAGGAAACCCACACAGACACAGGGAGAATGTGCAAACTCCACACAGACTGTCACCCGAGTGTGAAATCAAACAGAGGCCCCTGGTGCTGTGAGGCAGCAATGCTAACCACTGGGCCACTGTGCCGCCCCGACTTTAACTCTGAATTTGGAATGGAAAGAGTGGATTAGATTAATCCTTAATTATTGATTCTAAGTGAAAATCACAACCTAAGGTATCTGTTTTCCCTCCATTTCCAAACCCTTTGCGATCTGCTTTTAACTTAACATTAAGCTTTATGAAATTTCAACTCACATACTGATTGCATTGAATAAGGAAACTGGAGGGGTTGACTTGTTACCAACCATATAAACAGTGTGATAACAATGTAGAAACCAGAAACAGTTTCCCAAATATAACAAATTTAATGTTACCCAAGCACATTTCCTCCTCAACAGAACAAAGATCACCAAACCACAACACTGAGGAACACCGATGTGTTTGCAGCAGAACTGGCTCTGCAAACATTTTCAACAGAACCAAGAACATGATGTAACCCCACAAAAAAATCCCACATTGAACTCTAACAAAACCGCTCAGTATCACGCAAACTAATGATTAAATTGAATAGAAATAAGAAGTCATAACAGCAGTCTTGCTTGTGAGGGAACTTACTTAACAACATGTAAAACTTTAATGTTTCCAGCAACAGCTCAATTAAGTTCCAACCTGTACACCTTTTCTGAGCATGACAATCTTGTGCAGTGCACAGTAGAGAGTTGAAGGCATATATTGATTAATCACTTTCAGGTCAAAACAAAATTAGTTCAATGGACAAACATTACCACATTATAATCGTGTGTTATAGTAAGTTTAGTTTCAATTACGTAATCTGTTCAATTCTGCAGTTTCAGATCTGAGTCCCAAATTTTATTTTGAATGAAGCTACTCAAAACAAATTTTTACATAGTTTACAATCAGAACTGAGAATTAAAAAAAACGTCAATGCACTAAAATGTTATTTTCATTTCTCACATTTCCGTGTTTCGGCCTTAAATTGGTTTTCAAACAGATGTAATTTTTTCCATCAAGCAAAGAAAAAAATTTCGATACGAGTTGAAACAAATGCAGAAACGATTCAACAAAAACAAATACCTTCACAAATATTGGTATTTAAAAGTAACCCAGAAAGACCACCTCCTCACCAGAAAGAAAACACCAATTTCTGAAAGCATGAAAACACAGATCAATTCCACAAACTGAATAAAAATCCAATCAACTCAATGCAACAGAATGAAGGAAAATAAAATCAGAATGGAATCAACTCAGAGCAACAGATTTAAATGAATGATAATCAGAATCCAACCAATTCGATTCAACAGAATCAAATAAAACAAATTCAAAAGCCAATCAGTGCAATTCAACACAATCAAGTAAAAACAAAGTCAGATTCCAATCAACTCAGGTCAACCGAATCAAATAAAACACACTCAGAATTTAATAATCAGAATGAAATATAGCACCGCAAGAAAATTTTATGACAGTTTCGAACCTGCTTGTCATCAAAAAAATTAACCAAATAAACAACAAAATACAATCATGGTAAGAACATTATGTGTACGGGGAATATATTCAAGAAATTAATAATGATGGTATTGGACTTCAAGAAAGAGATTTGTGGAATGCCTCAGAGATGGATTCTTAGAGCAGCTGGTGCTGGAGCCGACCAGGGAGAAGGCAATTCTGGATCTGGTATTGTGTAATGAACCAGAGACTTCGAAGTGAAGGAGCCATTGGGAAGTAGTGATCATAATACAATAAGCTTCAATCTGCAATTTGAGAGGGGGAGGGTATAATCGGAAGTGACAATTTTTCAGTTGAATAAAGGGAACTATGGAGCTATGAGGGAGGAGCTGGCCAAAGTTCAATGGTGCAATACCTAAGCAGGGATGACAGTGGAGGAACAATGGCGAATATTTTTGTGTATAATGCAGAAGTTGCAGGATCACTTCATTCCCAAAAGGAAGAAAGATCCTAGGAAGAGGCATGGGTGGCCGTGGCTGACGAGGGGAATAAAGAAACATATAAAGTTAAAAGAGAAAAAGTATAACATAGCAAAGATAAGTGGGAAAACTGAGGACTGGGAAGCTTTTAAAGAGCAACAGAGGTTTACTAAAAAGGAAATACGCAGAGGAAAAATGAGATACGAAGGTAAACTGGCCAAGAATATTAAGGAGGATAGTAAAAGCATTTTTTAGGTATGTGCAATGCAAAAAAAAAGGTTAGGACAAAATTGGGCCCTTGAAGACAGAAACAGATATTACCAGGAACATAGAAATGGCAGAGGAATTAAATGGGTACTTCAGATCTGTGTTCACTAGGGAAGACACAAGCAATCTCCCTGAGGTAACAGTGGCTGAAGGACCTGAACTTAAGGGAATTTACATTTGCCAGGATTTGGTGTTAGAGAGACTGTTAGGTCTGAAAGTTGATAAGTCTCCGGGGCCTGATGGTCTGCATCCCAGAGTACTGAAGAAGGTGCTCGGGAAATCGTGGATGCGTTGGTGATTATTTTCCAGAGTTCAATAGATTCGGGGTCGGTTCCTGAGGATTGGAGGGTGGCTAATGTTATACCACTTTTTAAGAAAGATGGGAGAGAGAAAGCAGGAAATTATAGACCAGTTAGTCTGACCTCAGTGGTGGGAAAGATGCTGGAGTCTATTATCAAGGATGAAATTACGGCACATCTGGATAGTAATAACAAGAAAGGACAGAGTCAGCATGGATTTATGAAGGGGAAATCATGCTTGATTAATCTTCTTGAATTTTTTAAGGATGTAACTATGAAGTTGGATGAGGGAAATCCAGTAGATGTAGTGTACCTGGACTTTCAGAAAGCTTTTGATAAAGTCCCACAAGGAAGTTAGTGAGTAAAATTAGGGCGCATGGTATTGGGGGCAACGTACTAGATTGGATTGAAAATTGGTTGGCTAATAGGAAATAAAGGGTAGTGATAAACGGCTCCATTTCGGAATGGCAGGCAGTGACCAGTGGGGTACCGCAGGGATCTGTGCTGGGACCACAGCATTTTTCAATATATGTTAATGATATAGAAGATAGTATCAGCAATAACATTAGCAAATTTGCTGATGATACAAAGCTGGGTGGCAGGGTGAAATGTGATGAGGATGTTAGGAGATTACAGGATGACCTGGACAAGTTAGGTGAGTGGGCAGATGCATGGCAGATGCAGTTTAATGTGGATAAATGTATGGTTATCCACTTTGGTAACAAGAACAGGAAGGCAGACTACTACTTCAATGGAATCAATTTATGTAAAGGGGCAGTACAGAGAGATCTGGGTGTTCTTGAACACCAGTCAATGAAGGCAAGCATGCAGGTACAGCAGGTAGTGAAGAAGGCTAATAGCATGCTGGCCTTCATAACAAGAGGTATTGAGTATAGAAGCAAAGAGGTGTTTCCGCAGCTGTACAGGGCCCTGGTGAGACCACACCTGGAGTACTGTGTGCAGTTCTGGTCTCCAAATTTTAGAAAAGACATTCTGGCTATTGAGGGAGTGCAGCGTAGATTCTCTAGGTCAATTCCTGGAAGGGCAGGATTACCTTATACTGAAAGATTGAAGCGACTGGGATTGTATACCCTTGAGTTTCGAAGATTGAGAGGGGATCTCATTGAGACGTATAAGATTATGAAAGGATTGGACACTCTGGCAGTAGGAAACATATTTCCACTGTTGGGTGAGTGCCGAACCAGAGGACACAGGTTAAAAATACGGGATAGACCATTTAGGACAGAGCTCAGGAGAAAATCTTTACTCAGAGAGTGGTGGCTGTGTAGAATGCACTGCCACAGGGGGCAGTGGAGGCCCACTCTCTGGATTCATTTAGGAAAGAGTTGGATAGAGCTCTCAAAGATAGTGGAATCAAGGGTTATGGAGATAAGGCAGGAACAGGATACTGATTAGGAATGATCAGCCATGATTATATTGAATGGCGGTGCAGGCTCGAAGGGCAGAATGGCCTACTCCTGCACCTATTTTCTATTGTCTATTGTCTATTTATATGACCATCGGAAGGAGCAGGTTTACACCTTCCGCCTGTTGGTGTCCTGCTGGAGGCTGAGACCGGATCCTGGTATCAGCTTGCACAGCCCTAACACATGGCCTTATGAGGTTATGCTTAAACACAAGCATATACACATCTTGGGATATTTGTTTTGCTGAATTGCTTCTTTGGAAGTTTTTTTTAATGGTGTAAATAAAATTGAGTAGCTTCAGGTCTGTTTCAGGTGACAGTTGCAAGTACTTTGTTTAAAAAAAACAAAACAAATTCAATGGGAATTGTAAGGTATAGGGTTAAATTGTGCAGAATAAGGAACAGGTGTTGCTTCTGCAAAAGTTTACGTTATACAATTAGGCTGCGCATGCAAATACGAAACAGTGAGAAGCGAAAACAGGTAGAATTATCTATGACTAATGGGGCAGAGCGACCGTGTAGCAGGATATACCAAGCATAGGAAAAAAGCAGAAGCGAAAACAGGTAGAATTATCTGTGACTAAAAAGGCAGAGCGACCGTGTAGCAGGATGTACCAGTAACAGAAGAATAGTGTGCCAGTCTCAGGATGGATGTGGCCAACGGATAGAATTTAGTTTGGCAGGATGATCGCACGAAGACAGCAAACGATGCCAGGATAGTCACATTTAAAGAATGAGATAACTTAGAGTAAGGGACTACAGGCTTAGAGTAATGGGAGAAGTTAGACAAAGGTGGAGTGAAGCTAGAGCTTGTGATAGACTACACACTACAGTAAAAGTAACCAATGGAGTGAAAGGGGAGACCGAGAGATGCAGCTGAACAGCATAAATCAGAATGAAACCCTCAGATCGGGGTGCTTACTTGTTAGGTACCCGTTCTTGCAAGTGCGTATCACTAAAATTCGCTGCTTCAGAATTTGACTCGGACTGAAATTCATTAATATGTGAGTTTTGTTTCTTACAATTTGGGGGCTCGTCTGGGATGTCCATCATCACCAGTGGGGTAGGCAACATCGATGGTTGGGAAGACGCATCCCATTCCTTTTGGAACGGTCCTGAGTTCCTCGGCGGTGGGTTTCCCCTTCTGGTTGACTGATTGAGATCTGATGACAGTCTATCTGAACCAGGCGAAAGGTTGTAAGTAGGCACAGGGAGCCAGGCAACTCCAAGCATGGACTAAAGAAGGTAAGGAGATTTTTAAGTGCTGCCTTGGTGGCTGGGATTGAGTTCTAGTAGTTAATAAGTGTCTAATGAAGGAACTCAATATGGGCTGTGCCGGGCGTAAAGTAAAAGCCTCTGGGGGAAAAAAAAAGGAAATGGAGGTGGGGTCCCTGACAACATACCTCCAGAATGTTTGTTGGGCAAGATGTTGTGAAATTGGAAAAATTATACTTGCACAAGGGAAGAAGATAGGAAAAAGATGATTAAATATTGTTGCTTTGTATGGACTAAGGAATCCATTCTTTGTCCCGCCGTCTTCTGGCCCAAGTGTTTGTAAATATTTGAATTTATATGTCAACAGAAAACAGCCTTTCAGTCAGGAGGGATCAGATTAAGCTTTGTGTTGGAAGGGCTAGTAGCTGAAGGGCTACTGAGGATACACTTTGTAACTAAATCATGGCCAGACATCCAGAAAATTCAGAAAATAGATGGGTGGAATGAGAAATCACTTGATGAATTATTAAGAGAGGCACAGAGAGTGTTTGTAAAGAGAGAGGAAGAGAAACCTTTAGAGTTGTTGTTGCGGGAAGCTCAAAAAGTGAGTGTGAGACACGGTGTGTGTGTGTGTGTGTGTGTGAGAGAGAGAGAGAGAGAGAGAGAAAAGAGCTGTACAGCTAATTGAAAGTTTAACCCTTTGTGATTCGGTTTGAATGCACATTTGTTTGTTGGTGATTGAATGTTTGTACTTTGTTCCCTGGAACTTGAGATTCGGGACTGTTTTGAATTTGATTTCTTTTGGGAATTTAACACGATTTCTTTTAAGGTTAAGGATTTTACAGTGATCATTAAATAAAATGTTAACTCCTTTTCAGTTTCAGTTCAACATTAGATTATAATAAATCAATCCCATGGTTAATATCTGTGACCTTGGATTCGGCCATTATTCTAGTTATTTCACGACCTATAGCATTGTAATTGAGCAATGACTGGTCAGGGCTACTTAAGAAAACTAATTTTGGGTTTAAATTAAGGGACTAAAACCGGGTAATAATAATGGATTTCAAAGTTAGGAACTGTATGCATTTTCCATTTTAAATATTAAATACTGAATTAATGAATTTATAATATATTTATAATATATAATAAAAGTAGGATTCTAAAATGTATAGTTAGAAACAGGCTTTAAAGATAGACAAGCATAAATTGATAAATTGGTATTTGAAGCTATTGCAATATTTCTTTAAAAAAAAAGTCAAGGTCTAAACAAAACATTGGGTGATGAAGATTGGTCATCACGTGGCCCTAAAGCTGTTCAATGGTTAAATCGGCTCAGCAATTGATCTGGCAATGTAACCTGGGAGCGGGAACAAAAGGGTTAATTGGACTATGGCAACAGTTTGTGATGAGAAGCACAAAGAATCAGTTTTGCGCTCATGACAAGATACTGCCACCAAATTGGGGATTGAATTAACTGCAAATGGTGCGATGGAATCTGTTGAGGGTCTTAAAAATGAATGTGCTCAGCAAAACAATTACAGAAACAGAATGAGAAGTCACAAGTGACCGGTAAACAAACAGAACTGTGCAATTACAGTTTTTAAAATGTTTTAGTCACTTGTTGCTGAATTACAGATAATGATTATTTTATTTATATAATATATAATTAAGAATTAATATTTATAATAAATAAATTATATTAGCCTGACTCAATATTAATTGGCAGGATTCCTTCACACCTTCTCAGTGACCTGTCATATTGATTTAAAACATGACAGCATTAATTCATTGTTAATTAAAGAATGGATAGCTACATTCCTGGCCAGAGAGTGTACAGGCAGTGGCAGCAACAGCCTCATTGGTAGAGGAGAGTCGGAAACTTACTTTTAGGGGAAGCCTTAATAGTCAGCACCCCACATCAGGTACGGACCATATTAAATCAGAAAGCGGTGGATTACGGACTCTAGAATTCTAAAATATGAAGCAATTCTAATAGAGAGAGAGAGATGACCTTACATTGATCACAGACATTTGTCTGAATCCAGCTACATTTCTCTGGAAAGGGGAATATGAAGCTCCCTCAGACCCAGAACATGACTGCCTTGACATTATAGAATATCAGACTAAAGTAAGAATGGACTTTAGCGATATCCCTCTACATGCAGGGGCCAGGCTGTTCATTGACGGGTCCTCCAGACTGATTGAAGGTAGAAGACACAATGGATATGCAGTAGTGGATGGAATAGAAGGGAGTGTTATTGAGGCTAGTCGACTACTCAATGATTGGTTGGCTTAGACTTGTAAACTTTATTCATTAGGGAGGGCCCTTAAGACCTTGGAAGGCAAAGAAGGAACAGAATCCCCTGATTCTAAGTCTGCCTTCGGGGTGGCACATACATTTGGGAAGATATGGCAGGAGAGGGGACTGATAAACAACAGGGGTAAAGAACTAGCTCATGAGGAATTGGTAAAGCAAGTGTTGGAATCCTTTTTGTTGCCAAAGGAAATAGCAATAGTCCACATAAATGAAAATCAGCAGGAAATGATCCTGAAGCAAAGGGAAATAGACTGGCGAATGAAGTCGCTAAGGAGGCAGCTCTGAACCCTCAGCCCGCTACAATATATATATTTTGGTATCTATGGTGCAGGAACCTGGGAGGAGACCGATATTTAGCGCTAAGGAAGAGAGAGAGTTGAAGGACTGGGAGCTACACAGACAATAGAGAGGTGCTGGATGTTACCTGATGACCAGGAGATGCTAAATAACATGATGATGTGAGAAATTCTGGCTGTCTTACACCAGGGGAGTCACTGGGAGTGCAAGCAATGTGTGATTTGGTCTTACGGAAATATGGATACACAGGGATCTATACACTAGCCAAACAGATATATGAGGGATTATAACATGCAAGAAAATCAACAAGAAGGTATTGAGGAAACAAGTCCTGGAGGGAGAGAACCTGGGCTAAGACCATTTCAGAGCATTCAGGTAGATTATACCAAATTACCCCGAGTAGGAAGACTGAGGTATATGCTGGTAATGGTTGATCACCGATCTGGATGGGTGGGAGGCGTATCTTTAGACACTGCCACTGCAAGTGGGGTGTCCAAGATAATACATAATTCCTAGATACGGGATAATGGAATGTATAGATTCTGATCAGGGAACTCATTTTACTTCCAGGGAACTCCTGGAAGGTGAGAGAATGAACCAGACACTCAAGAAGCAGTTATCTAAATTAGTCATAGATAGCAGACTCCTTTGGACTAAGTGTTTACCTATAGCCCTTTTGCGGGTGCGAATGGCCCCAAGGAAAGATATGGGGTTGTCCCATTATGAGATTTTTTTTGGTCTGCTCTATCTGGGAATGAAAGGAGAACTGCCAGCCCTGGAGACTAGTGATCTGTTCTTAAAGAAGTATATACTGGGCTTGTCCTCCTCTTTGTCCTTTCTTAGCAGATACGGATTACTGACACAGACTGCGCCCCCTGAATTCGCCGTTCATCCCATCTGACTGGGAGATTGGGTCCTAATTAAGTCATGGACAGAAACTAAATTGCAACTGGATTGGGAGGGACCGTACCAGACTCTTTTGCCTACTGAAACAGCGATACACACGGCGGGGAAAGGCTGGAATCACTACACCAGGATTAAAGGACCGGTGGAATCCCTGGTTAAGAAAGAAGCCTGGACGGCCGGGTCGACGGGAGAACCACTGAAACTCAGACTCAAAAGACTTTAAAGAACTGATTTTTATGCGGACGCGGGATAGTTTCTTTTTGATATCTATATATTGTATTGCTTGTTAAATCTCTTGGTCCTTCAATACTATTGTAGGATGCTGGGGACGCTTAGGGTTACCATATTAGCTTTCTTAGTAATGGGATTTTGTCAAACAATGCTGTCATCTCCATATTTGTTATTAACGGTCCCTGAGTCTGAATATCCGCAAGTAACAGAGGTCGATGCTTGCAGCCGAGTAAAATGAGCAGATGTAAAGTATCAGAGGGAGTATATTTCCTCTGAAATCCTTCTTAAGACCCAACCGGACACAGGGTATGGTTCGCAAAAACCACCACCTGGCATCACTATCCATAGAGCCCCCTTTCACACAGCCCTAGACTGTCCTGACAGAAAGTGCCATCCAATATATCTCACTATTAAAAATACCTCCTCTGAAGACTCCTTTCCCCGTAAAAATGGGTCTCGACTCCTTAGTAATAATTTAAAGATAGTAATGGCTGCCACTGGGAAGTGTTTTTAGGGCTGCTGTTTCCGAATAGTCGTAGGAAACGGAAAACGAGCCAAGCAACTTGATAGTAAGATACATCCTTTTGCTCCTCCCAACAACCCAAAGCTGGTAAAAATTACAGAGGTCAATGACTTGAAGCAGACTACTGAAATAGAAACTGGATACAGGGATGCAAATGCCTGGGTTGAATGGGTAAAGTACACTGTTAAAACTCTGAATGAAAGCAATTGCTATGCATGTGCCTTCGGTAGGGCCAGTTACCTACATAGTCCCCTTTCCGCTCGGGTGGAACCGAAACAGGAAGGGCATGGAATGTATGATAGCCCTGTATCAGGATAAGACTGCATGGAATGATAGGAATTGTATATCCCTATCTCTAATGTTCCCTCCCTTGGAGAAGACAGATTTGAAAGCTCCCCCCCCCCACATCCGGTTTTGACCATGGTCAGTAATCACACATTGTGTATAAGCCGACAGGGTACAAATCGGTCTAGAAACTTGAGGGAGCTGAGGTTATGTATAGAAACTCAGAATGACACTGAAACAGACAAAGGAGGGAACTACTTAGCACTCCGGGTTCCCCGAGTGGATCTCTGGTGGGACTGTGGAGGCAGAATATTGCGACCTACCCTATCTCCTGACTGGAGAGGGAAATGTGCAATTGTACAATTGGCAATCCCTTTCACCTTGGCATTTGAGAAGGAGAAGGTTGTAGTAACAAAGAATGAGAGGAGTAAAAGGTCGTTATTAGATCCTTCCTTTGGTGATAGGATTTATCTCGACTCTATAGGAGTAGCTAGAGGGCTCCCTGATGAGTTCAAGGCCCGCAACCAGATTGCAGCATGTTTTCAATTGGCCCTATTTTGGTGGGTAACGGTCAACAAGAATGTGGATTGGATAAACTATATATTTTTTTACAACCAGCAAATTTTCTTCAGTTATACTAGAAATGCGGTCAAGGGTATTTGGGAGCAACTTGATGCAACCAGCAGAATGGCCTGGGAAAACAGACTGGCCTTAGATATGATCCTAGCCGAAAAAGGGGGTGTATGTGTGATGTCAGGAGGGAGCTGTTATACCTTTATTCCAAATAATACAGCACCTGATGGGTCAATCTCTCGTGCCTTGCGAGGATTGACCACTTTGGCGGAAGAATTGGCTGAGAATTCAGGAGTGGACAAATCACTCACGAGATGGCTGGAATCATGGTTTGGGAAGTGGAAAGGCGTGGTCGTCTCCATCCTCACCTCCCTGATAGTGGTAGCAGGGGTATTGGCAGCAATTGGCTGTTGTATCATACCTTGTGTACGGGGGTTAACCCAGCGGCAAATTGAGACGGTCTTGGCAAAACAAATGCCTCTAAAAGGTAATCAGGCAGAGGGACCTAACCTCTTGAACAATGAGGGGATGGGTGACCTTCAGGAATTAGCCACTATAAATGAAGTCTCAGGAACGATGCTAAGGTGACATATGAGAAAAATGCGGAAGATAACAATTAGTAACCAAAAAGAAAAGGGGGGATTGTAAGGTATAGGGTTAAAATTGTTCAGAATAAGGGAACAGGTGTTGCTTCTGCAAAAGTTTACATTATACAATTAGGCTGCGCATGCAAATACTAAACAGTGATAAGCGAAAACAGGTAGAATTATCTGTGACTAATAGGGCAGAGTGACCGTGTCGCAGGATGTTCCAGTAACAGGAGAATAGTGTGCCAGTCTCAGGAGGGGAGTGGCCAACGGATGGAATTTAGTTTGGCAGGATGATCGCTCGAAGACAGCAAACGATGCCAGGATAGTCACATATAAGGAGTGAGATAAATAAGAGTAAAGGGCGACAGGCTGAGAGTAATGGGAGAAGTAAATAGAGGTGAAGAAAAGCTAGACAAAGGTGGAGTGAAGCTGGAGCTTGTGATAGGCTACGCGCTACAGCAAAAGTAACCAATGGGGTGAAAGTGGAGGACCGAGAGACGCAACTGAACAGCATAAATCAGAATGTAACCCTCAGATCGGGGCGCTTACTCGTAAGGCACCCGTTCTTGCAAGTACGTATAATAAATGATGCACTCCACTCCCTGCGACGCACACCTCTCCCTGAACAACTCCAGGGTGTTGGTCGACACCGCGTGCTCCTTCTCCAAGGACACCTGGGCTCTAACGTAACCGCGGAAGAGGGGCAGGCAGTCGGCCCTAACGACCCCCTCCACGGCCCGCTGCCTGGACCTGTTGATGGCCAGTTTGGCCAGGCCCAGGAGCAGACCCACGAGGAGATCTTCACACCTGCCCTCCTTCCTCCGCACTGGGTACCCAAAGATCAGGAGCGTGGGACTGAAGTGCAGCCAAAAACAGAGGAGAAGGTTTTTCGGGAAATCAAAAAGGGAGTGCAAATGCCCACACCCAATAAATACGTGACCACACTTTTTTACTCTGACTCTCCATCATTGACACTGAGCACTGTCTCCTCCACATTCATTTCTAAACGTCAAATCCCTAGACCGCACCTCATTTTCTATTGGCCGCAACCACGGGATTGATAGACGCTTTGACCAATCGGAGCTGGATAGAGACTAAGGCCCGCCCTGGTCTCATGCGGGGTCTCGAGACGCGGCCGTTTAACCGACTCTGCGCGAGCTCGCGGTGGGCGGGCGGTTAGGAATTTGGAGAGTTTATTTTCAAATGTTTCCAGTGAGGGTAAGAAAACAGCTATGGTACTAATCAGTAAACTGTTAATGTGCGGATACACTGAGGAGGAAAGTTTTTCTATCTAATTACCTGTCCAAATGATGTTGGCGCTCGGGGTTAACAGGACACCAGATCAGGATGAGATCCATCCAAGGATTTTGATTGAAGTGAGAGGGGCACTGGCCACAACATTACAGTCTCCTCTGGACTGAGAGGAGGTGTCAGGAGACTGGAGGGTTATCAACATTACGGCTTTGTTTTGTAAAGGGTTTTAAGTGTAATCCAGCCATTTGTAGCTTTGTCTGTTGAACACTGGAAGCGAGGAAGTGTCTGGCAATGATTATTTGGTATAAAGCTAGCAGTCACGTGGAAAAAGGTGGGTGGGATAGGAAAGGTCAAGGGGTAGTTGTACATAACCAATTTGCTGAAGTTTGTTTTTGATAAATTAACTGAAAGGATCGGTAAGGGCAATACTGCTGATATGATTCTGGAAATCCATGTGATATGCATGGATTTCCAGAAGGAACCACACAGCAGATTTGTGTGAAATGTTATAGGTCATGGTAAAAGAAGCAGTGTAACAAGAATACAACATTAACTGAGTGATAGGAAAGAGAAACATAAAGTCATTGAGATGTACAGCACAGAAACAGACCCTATGAATGAAAATGTTGCCTCTTAGGTCTCTTTTATATCTTTCCCCTCTCACCCTATACCTACGTCCTCTAGTTCTGGACAACCCCCTCCACAGCAATAAGACTTTGTCTATTTATCCTATCCATGTCCTTCATGATTTTATGAACCTCAATAAGGTCATCCCTCAGCTCTGACGTTCTGGGAAAACAGCCCCAGCCTACTCAACCTCTTCCTGTAGCTCAAGTCCTCCAACCCTGAAAAATTCCTTGTAAATCTTTTCTGAACCCTTTCAAGTTTCACAATATCTTTCCGATAGGAAGGAGATCAGAATTGCACACACTATTCCAACAGTGGCTTAACCAATGTGCTGTACAGCTGCAACATGACCTCCCAACTCCTGAACTCAATAGACATTTTTTCTAGCTAGAATAAAGTTTCCTGAGTGGAGTTCCCAGGGATCAATATTGGGACTACCATGTTCCAGGGAGGACAAGGATGACAAGGTAAGGGACCCTTGCATGGTGAGTGAGGTGATGAATTTGGTCAAAAGGGTGAAACAAAAACCATACGTAAGGTTTAGGAAATTAAACCGGCCAGCACCTGTGAGGACTATAAAGATAGCAGGAAAGTACTCAAGCAGGGAGGAGAGCATGAAAGAGCCGTGAAATGACCTTGACAAGTTGAGTTAAAGGGAATCCCAAGGCAGACTATGCATACATTAAAAACCAAAAGCTGTCTAGGGAGAAGGTAGGACCATTCAAGGAAAAAGGAGGGAACCTGGGCTTGGAGGCAGAGGATATGAGCACTTTGGATTGGTCTTTACCAAGGAGAAGGATATGGAGGAGAGTGAAATTAATGTGGAAAATGCTAATAAAGTCGGGCATTTTGAGATCAAGAAAGAAGAGGTGCTATGTCTCTGAAGAGCCTTAAGATGGATAAGTCCCCAGGCCCAATGATATCTACCCCAGGTTATTAAGAGAGGCAAGAAAGTAGATTGCTGGGGCCTTGACAAAGATCTTTGCATCCTTACTGGCCACTGGAGAGATCCTGGATAACTGGCAAGTAGCTAATGTTGTTCCTCTACTCAAGAATGACAATCCAGGAAACTACAGACCGGTGAGTCTCTCATCAGTGGTTGGGAAGGTATTTAAGAGTGTTCTTAGGGTTAGGATGTATGTGCAGTAGGAAAGTGTGGCCTAACTGGGGACAGTCCATACGGTTTTGTGTAGGAGATGACAAAGGTGATCGATGAGGTAGACAGTATCCACTGTTCTACCATGGATTTTAATAAGGCTTTCAACAAAGTCCCTCATGGTAGCCTTATCCTGAAGAGTATGATACATAGGATCCACAGTGACTTGGTCACTCACATTCAGAATTGGCTGGCCCTTAGAGGGCAGAGGGTAATGTTGGAAGGGTGTTTATCTGGCTGGAGATCCATGGTTATTGGAGTTCCGCAGTGATCCAGACTGCGACCTGTGCTATTTTGTGATGTGGATAAATGGCTTGAATGAAAAAGTAGGTGGGTGGATTAGTATGTTTGCAGATGACACAAAAAATGGTAGAGTTGTAGGTAGTTAGGCGTTTGTCAAAAAATACAGTGGGATATAGGTCAGTTGCATATATGGACAGAGAAATAGCAGATGGAGTTTAATCCAGGTAATTGCGAGATGCTCTGCTTGGGAAATCAAATGTTAAGGAAAAATATAAGTTAATGGCAGAACTCTGAACACATCGATGTATAAAGGGATCTTGCAGTTCAAGTCCATAGCTTCTTGAAAGTGGCCATGAAAGTAGACAGGGTGTTAAGAAGGTGTATGGTATCCTTACCTTTATTGGTCAGGGAATTGAGTACAAGACTCAGGATTGCATGTTGAACCTATATAAGATTTTAGTTAGTACACACTTCGAGTATTGAGTTCAATTCTGGTCACCACATGATGGGAAGAATGTGGAGGTTTTGGACAGGGTGCAGAAGAGGTTTACCAGGATGCTGCCTAGATTAGAAGGTGTGTATAATAAGAGGCTTGAAAAACTTGGGTTGTTTTCTCTGGAGCAGCAGAGTACAATAGGAGACTTATTAGATATCCAGAACTGAGATGTGTGGGTTGGCAGTGAGAATCTTTTTCCCAGGGTCAAATGTCTAACATTAGGGGGCATGCATTTAATGTGAGAGGGGTTAGGTTCTAAGGAGATGTGAGGTGCAAGTCTTTTTTTAAAAAGTGGTAGGAGTCTGGAATGTGCTGCTGGTGGTAGTGGTGAAGGCAGATATGATAGGAGCTTTAAGATAAGCACATGAATATGCAAGGAATGGATCGTTGGATATGGACTAAGGGAAGACAAAAGGGATTACTTTAATTTGTCATGTTTGGTACATTGCTGTGGGCCAAAGGGCCTGTTCCTGTGTTGTACTGTTCCAATTTCGATGATCAGACCATGTGAGACTTGGGAAGCCAATTTCTATGATATGTCTCGTGCAGTTTAATGTGTGTGACTTAATTGCAGCTGCTAATGTAGCACTGTTGTAGCACAGTGGTCCTGCCTCTTTCACTTAACACGGAAAAGAACAAGATTGTTAATAGTAGTGCCCTGTGGCTTGCTTTCAATTGGAGAGACATTAGGCTGCAAATACATATTTCCTTGGAAGTGGTAGGCTGGCTAGTGAAGAAAACATTTTGCATGCTTGCCTTCATTGTTCAGCGCATTGAGTACAGAAGTTGGGACATCTTGGTACACTTGTACAAGACAATGGTAAGGTCACATGTGGAGTACTGCATACAAATCGGGTCATTCTACGATAGGAAAGAAGCTATTAAATTGGAAGGTTGCAAATACATTTACCAGAATGGCACCGAAATAGAAGGTTTAAGCTATAAGGAGAAACTGGGTCTTTATACTTGGAACTTATACTTGAGGGGTGATCTTTATTGATGTTTTATAAAATATGAAGGGGCATTGATAAAGTGATAGCCAAAGTCTTTTCCCCAGGGTAGGGGAGACCAAAACAAGATACATAGGTTTAAGGTGAGAGGGGAAAGATTTTAAAAGGGACCTGAGGGGGATATTTTTCTTACTGCCAGAGGAAGTGGTGGAAGTGGGTACAATTATAACATTTAAAAGTCATTTGGAAAGGGACATAGATCAGTGGCCAAATGCTGGCAAATGGGACTACTTTACTTTAGAACCATAAAGTATTGGGGAATCAATAGTTAAAAGCTTCTGTTTTCTAAGTGCCCATTTTGCAATACTAACTTGCCTCATAAGATGGCTAGTCACAGTGACAATGAGAATGAATTAAGGAATGTACGATTCTTGGCATATCCTTCTAGCTGTGCTTCCCCAGACAGAGATTTTTGGTCACCTCTAATGAGTAGAACACTGATAGTAGTTTAGCTTTAACTGCATTGACACAAGAGAATGGCACCAGATATGGAAAAATTTAAATCAATAACTTTATTTTAATCTATGTGAACAACACTAAATGTATTAATTATTTAGTTTGAATTGTGAGAACTTAATTAAAGCTAGAAACATTTGTGTGGGAAACTGAAATGTATGAAATTGTTACACCCATAAGGGCTATAAGATATACTGCCTTTTTGCAAGAACTCAGATCTATCATTAGTATGTTCAAGGATATCTTGATTAATACTCTGGATTATAGACTATTGATCTCTCGCTGGCCTAATCCAAAATAAAGTTTGTTGAATTTGTAACTTTTATGGTCTGAGAATGTTTGAGTCAACACTTTTGGGGCCATGACTCTTTTCCCAACATAGGGAACATTTTTCAAAGGTTGCCCATGGTAGGATGATGGAGAAAGTGAAGTTGACTGAGGTCCAGGGTGTTCTACCCAGATAGATAAAGAACTGGCTAGTCAACAAGAGACAGAGAGTAGTAGTGGACAAAAGTTTCTCAAAATGGAGAACTGTGACCAGTGGTGTTCCACAGGGATCAGTGCTGGGACCACTGTTGTATGTGATATACATAAATGATTTTGAGGAAGATATAGGTGGTCTGATTAGCAAGCTTGCAGATGACACGAAGATTAGTGGAGGAGCAGATAATGAAGGGGACTCTCAGAGAATACAGCAGAATACAGAGAGATAGATTGGAGAGTTGGGCAGAAAAATGGCAGGTGGAATTCAATCTGGGCAAATGCGAGTGATGCATCTTGGAAGATCCAATTCAAGAGTGAACTATAGAGTATATGGAAAAGTCCTGAAGGTGGCAACACAGATCAATAGCGTGGTCAAGAAGGCAACTTGTTTTCCTTCATTGGATGGTCGTGTTACAGTTGTATAAGACTTTGGTGCAGCCGCATTTGGAATACTGCATACAGTTTGTTCGCCACATTACCGAAGGATGTGGATGCTTTATCGAGGATGTAGAGGAGGTTCATCAGGATGTTGGGGAGAAAGTGAGGTCTGCAGATGCTGGAGATCAGAGCTGGAAATGTGTTGCTGGAAAAGCGTAGCAGGTCAGGCAGCATCCAGGGAACAGGAAAAGGGCTAATGCCGAAACGTCGATTCTCCTGTTCCCTGGATGCTGCCTGACCTGCTGCGCTTTTCCAGCAACACATTTCCAGCTCATCAGGATGATGCCTGGTATGGAGGGCAGTAGCTATGAAGAGTTTGAGTAGATTAGGATTATTTTCATGAGATGGAGGTTGGGTTGGGGAGGGGGAGATCTGATTGAGGTCTACAAATTGAGGTATAGACAGTGTGGATAGCAAGAAGCTTTTTCCCAGGGTCATGATCTGTAGCTGCTGGTGTTGGACTGGAGTGTGCAAAGGTAAAAATCACACAACACCAAGTTATAGTCCAACAGGTTTATTTGCAAGCGTAGCTTTTGGAGTGCTGCTCCTTCATCAAGTGGTTGTGGAGTATAAGATTGTAGGTCACCGAATTTATAGCAAAAGTTTACAGCGTGATGTAACTGAAATTATATTATGAAAAAGACCTGGATTATCTCTCATCTTTTAGAATGGGCATGTTGGTTTCAGTTCTTTCATATGTAAATTCCAGAACTTCCTGAAAGTTACATTCTCAAGTGAGCTTCAACAATAGGTGCCATGTTGGCCCAGCTAATACATTGAAGGCGTGAGGTGCCCTGTGTGATGCCGTTTGTGCCCCAATGTTCAGACTGATTCTAATCTAAAAAGAGACTTACAGAATTTTAAGTGGATTCATGCAGTTTTTGAGCAAAATAAAATGTAATTCTGCAAATATAAATTCACCCCACAAACTTTTGTGTGTGTGTTGGGGTAGTGGGGGGAGGGTGTGAGAGCGAGTATGTATGTGTGTGAGTGCAAAGGGGTATTAGTCTGTGAGAGGTTGCGTGTGAGTATGGAGTGTATGCGTGAATGTATGAGAGACGGTCTGGAGGCATGTGAGTATGTGACTATCTGTGTGTGTGTGTGTGTGTAGGTAGTGTATGGGGTTACCTGCATTGTGACATGAACCCAGATGACACGATGATTAGTGGAGGTTGAGGCCATCCCATGGGTACTGAAATTGGCTATCAGCCTCTGCTCGGCTACTTTGCGTTGTTGCCTTGGATGATGGTCACCCGACGGCCCGAGGTCGAATGTCCTGGACCACTGAAGTGTTCTCCGATTGGGAGGGAACACTCCTGTCTGTTGATTGTTGCGTGGTGTCCATTCATGCATTGCCATGGCCTCTGTTCAGTCTCACCAATGTGTCATGCCTCAGGGCATCCTTGCCTGCAGCATATGAGTTAGACAACATTGGCTGAGTCACATGAGTACCTGCAATGTACATGATGGAGGCATTGTGTTGACACTTTGACATGTCTTGTATCATCTACCACGACAAGGTTGTATGGTGTTGTCAAGAAAGCCAAGCAGTTTGCTGTGAACAATGATCTGTTTGAGGTTTGTTGGTTGTTTAAAGGCGAGAAGTGGAGGCATGGGGAACGTCTTGGTAGGTTGCGAAGAGTGTGGCGTAGTTTTTCAGCTCCTGGGAAGTATTGCATAACCCTGTTGGTTGCAACTAGGCAAGTTAGAAACATTACATTGTGTGGGATCTGAGACATGAAATTGTTAACATGCCCAAGAGCTATAAAATATGCTGCTTTTTTGCTAGAAATCAGAGATCTATCATTAGTACATTCAGGGATACCTTGATTGACACTCTGGCTTACAGACTATTGATCCTTTGCCTGCTTAATCAAAAATAAAGCTGTTGAATTTGTAACGTCCATGTGGTCCGAGAATGTTTGAGTCAACAAGGATACCTGGTCAGATTCGATAAAGTGGGTCTGTTTCTGTGCTATGTGATGGTGAGATCCGACAGTGTGTGACCTGAGTGGGAGAACACAACCCAATGGGTTTCAATGTTTTTGTCATAGAGTCATCGCGATGTACAGCATGGAAACAGACTCTCTGGTCCAACTTGTCCGTGCCAACCAGATATTCGAAACCCAATTTAGTCCCATTTGCCAGCACTTGGCCCCTATCATTCTAAACCCTTCCTATTCTGCTACCCACTCAGATGCCTTTTAAATGTTGTGATTGTACCAGTTCCATCACTTCCTCTGGCAGCTTATTCCACCCTCTGTGTGAAAAAGTTGACCCTTAGGTTCCTTCTTAAATTTTTTATCTCTCATCCTAAACCTTTGGCTTCTAGTTCTGAACTCCCTCACTCAGGGAAAAGGCCTTGTCTGTTTACCTCAGTCATGCTCTTTATGACTTTATAAACCTCTATAAAGCCCTCAGCCTCCGACACTCAAGGGAAAACAGTCCCAGCCTATGCAACCATTCAGTACAGCTCAAATACTCCAACCCTGGCATCTGATGTCTGATTGTAACATGTGGGAAATATTAGAATTTAAAGCTAACAATAGTTGCATTGACCTGGAGGAAGGTTTAATAAGTTAATGTTTTCAAAAACCCTCCAATATTTTTTATTACAGAACATCATCATTTGCGAAGGTGTAACATTACCATGGCTGTAGGTTTGAACAGGATAGGCAATTTGATATCTTCAACAATAATGATAATGGCAGAGGTATTTTCACAGAATCCTTTGAACTATCATTTCTGTCCGGGAAAGAAATACTCTTTCCCAGGAGGTTTTACACCTGGAGTACTGTGTGCAGTTTTGGTCTCCAAATTTGAGGAAGGACATTCTGGGTATTGAGGGAGTGCAGCGTAGGTTCACAAGGTCAATTCCCAGAATGGCGGGACTATCGTTTGTTGAAAGATTGCAGCGACTGGACTTGTATACACTTGAGTTTAGAAGGATGAGAGAGGATCTGATTGAGATGTATAAGATTATTAAAGGATTGGGCACTATGGAGGCAGGAAGCATGTTTACACTGATGGGTGAGTCCAGAACCAGAGGACACAGTTTAAAAATAAA
This sequence comes from Chiloscyllium plagiosum, assembly GCF_037043375.1. Taxonomy (NCBI): domain Eukaryota; kingdom Metazoa; phylum Chordata; class Chondrichthyes; order Orectolobiformes; family Hemiscylliidae; genus Chiloscyllium; species Chiloscyllium plagiosum. Next base: position 30,971,730 of record NW_028270185.1, on the reverse strand, counting down.
GGGTAGGCCATTTAGAACAGAGTTGAGGAAAAACATCTTTGCCCAGAGAGTGGTGGATATATGGAATGCTCTGTCCCAGAAAGCAATGGAGGCCAAGACTTTCTTCAAGAAAGAGATGGATAGAGCTCTTAAAGACGGTGGAATCAAGGGTTATAGGGATAAGACAGGAACAGGATACTGACTGTGGATGATCAGCCGTGATCATAATGAATGGTAGTTCTGGCTCGAAGGGCCGAATGGCCTACTCGTGCACCTGTTGTCTATTATCTATAAAAAGGCTTCAGAACTCATTGGAAGAGGCAACAGGCTCGGCGCTGAGCAGAATGCGACAGGAAAGTGACCATTTAGAAAAGGCTTGTTCATCATGTGGCCCAATGGACAGATTGAGGCTTCACAAGAAGTTGTTAAGAACCTGGTTGAAAATGATATTGCAAACTGCTGTAGCCATCACATTCTGAAGTGAGAAAGCAATGTTGGCTTTCTGACCCATAAGTAGAGAAACTGTCCTCTGCCACTAAACCCCAGGACGAAATTGTCCAGCCCAATTCCAAGATATCCTAGACAGCCTATGACAGTCATTCCAAACACAGGTGAAACATTCTGTCAGGAGATGCTCCTTCACTCAGAGCAATTTCTCACCTGTGAGACGAGCAACTGCAGCAACTATGGGAGAGAAAAGAACTCTAATTGTAAAAGCTTCAAGCCTATATGAACTTCCCTTGCTTTATTCAGCCTGAGGCCTAGGTACTAGGATCAGCAGTCGTTGAGGCTGCAGGGTGTGAGAGGTGGTGGAAGATTTTAAGGGCCAAGATGCCATCTGGGTGGATGAAGGGAAGAAGCTGGGATTTGGCGAGCAGGGACAAGGGTGGCTGTGAGGCAGTGAGTGGTCGAGTGTGATTCTCCACGTACAGGTGCTAGCCCTCTGAAGGACAATTGTTGATATGGTAGAGTGGACTTCCTGAGTCACCGGAGAAGGAGGGCACCTTGATTAGGGGAGAAATCGGAGGCATATGGCAGTATAGGAATAGGAGTGAGAGTGATGGGTGAAGGGAAAGTTTAGGAGTGACAGGGTAACAATTGAGAACACCAGTCATTTTAAGTTAGCTTTTTATATTTATGACAAATCTACTGTTCAGTAAGGATGCATAGAGAGGAAACATGTATGATAGTTCAGAGTGGTTTACTGATCTCTGAGACCAAACAGCCATATGGTGTAGAATGTATTGATCTGTGTAGTTTGGGGCAACAATCTTCTGTTCAGGTGTTGGATAGCTCTAAGTCTTGGTGTTTCTCCATCTTCTTAACTTCTTAACCTGTAAAGAAAACAGCTGCTTAATGAGAACTCCTGATCGCTAAACACTAATTTGACTGAGCCACAATGAAGACAGAACAATCTTGTTCCAAATCTTCCATGTATGTGACTTGGATGGGATCTTGCAGGTGCTTCCATGTATCTTAAGCTCTTGCCCTTCGCAATGATAGAGGATGCTGGTTTGGAAGGTGCTATCTAAGGAGCCTTGATGAGTCATTGGAGTGATTCTTGTCGATGGCACACACTGGTTGGTGGTGAAGGAAGTGAATTTTGAAGGTGGTGGATGGGATACAAAATGAAATGCTGATTTGAACTATCAGATGTCAGGCTTTTTAAGTGTTGCTGATCCAAGTAAGTTTGAGATTATTTCATTGCATTCCTGACTTGTGCATTGTAGATGGTGGATACTTTCCATATCCACTCTGTCTATCCCTTTCAGGATGTTGTAACTTTCTGAGAATGTTGCTCATTTTTCTAATCTCCAGGGAAAGCAGGCCCAGTCTCCTCAATAACTCATTTATAGCACAGTCCTGCCAAGCCAGCAATCAGTTTAGTGAAACTTGCTACAGTCCATCTTTGAAAAAATTGCCCTTCCTTAGGCCAGAGAACCAGAAATGCACACAATACTCCAGTTGACATCTCACCTATATAAAGAAAACATGACTGACATGATGGACAGTTAACATAGGATTTGTCTTCCGAATTGCTTTTTGCACCTACATGCTAACATTCGTTGACTAGTGAACAGGAATACCTACGTCCTTTTGGACCTCAGCACATACTGTTTATAAAATGCTTTGCCTCCAACCAAAGGGATAACCTCATTCTTACCCACATTGTATTCCATCGACCATGCTCTTGTCTAATCACTCAGCTTATCTGTGTCCATCTGAACCCTCTTTGTACCACCTTCAATACTTGCAATCCCACTAAGTTTTATGTCATCTGCAAATTTGGAAATATTAAAATCGGTCGCCACATCCAAATCATTGTAAACAGTAAGGGTCCAAGTACTGACTCTCTGCTCACACTTTATCTTAAGCGTGGCACTGGAAAAGGCACAGCAGGTCAGGCAGCATCCGAGGAGCAAGAGAGTGAACGTTTTGGGCAGGGTCCTCTTCAGGACTCCCACTTGACAATCTTAATAACCCCGACCTGATCTAAGTAAACGATGGATGGCTCTGGTTGAGGCACTGAATGCCTGCTCCTTCTCCTTCTTCATATCTACTATCAGTTGCCAGACCATGTGTAGATTTACAATGAAATGTCTGGAATATGGGGTGAGTGGTTAGTATGAATAATCTGAGGGAAAGTATCACCAACATTGAAGTCTTCACATTGAGTACAGATTAAAATCAGTTCATTATTGAAACAGAGTCATACAGCACAGAAAGAGACCCTTCAATCCATCAGTCCATTCTGAACATAATCCCAAACGAAACGAGTCCAACCTGCCTGATCGTGGCTCTTTTCTCTCCAAATCTTTCCTATTCATGACTTGGAGGTGCCATTGTTGGACTGGGGTGGACAAAGTTAAAAATCATACAGGTTATAGTCCAACAAGTTTGTTTGGAAGCACCAGCTCCGAAAGCTATGTTGTGTGGTTTTTAACTTTTTCCTATTCATGTATCTATTCAAACATCTTTTAAATGTTGTAATTGTACGTCTGCCTTTTAAATCTCTCTCCTCTCACCTTAAAAATGTGCCTCCAAGTTTTGAAATCCCCTATCCTCGGGAAAAGACAACTACCATTACCTCTATCTAAATCTCTCACTATCTTATAAAGTTCTATCAGATCATCTTTCAACCTTCTGAACTCCAGTGAAAAATAGTGTCAGCCTAACCAACCATTCTTCATAACTCAAACCTTCTATACCCACCAATAACTTGGTGAGTCTCTTCTGAGCCCTCTCCAGCTTAATAATATCCTTCCAATAACTGAGTGACCAGAACTCAACACAACACTCCAGAAGAGGATTCACCAATGTCCTGTTCAGCCTCAACAGACTTCCCAATTCCTATACCCAATGGACTGAGCAATGAAGGCAAGCGTGCCAAGTGTCTTTTTATCCACCTTGTCCATATGTGATACAAATTTCAAAGAATTATATACCTGCATCCCTGGGCTGCTCTATTCTATATACTTTCAAGTATTTCCTGATAACAAATTCAAATGCTGCACACAAGTTGATTGCTGCAGATTTTGTTCAAATGAAAATGTTGTAATGACAGTACAGCTAAACTTCCGTTCTGTTTCAGTCGAAGGTGTTCAGAAAGACCAGGAGATATTCCAGGTACAAAGTGAAATACCATAGGTGAACACTATCCCAATAAAGGAGAAGTTGCAAAGTTTCTCGACTGTTGATTGATGAATTGAGTTAACACTCATCTCTAAATTGAAAAGCTGTAGAAGATGAACTGCTTTCTTTTCCCAAACAAATTCCACATCTGGAAGCACAGTAGCAATGATTGGAGACCCAGGGACTGGGAAAATAATAAGACCATGAGACATAGGAGTGGAAGTAAGGTCATTCGGCCCATCGAGTCCACTCCGCCATTCAATCATGGCTGATGGGCATTTCAACTCCACTAATTTCAACTAATGGTGCAAAAAAAACTTTTTCTGATTTGGTAACTGGGAAAATATACTCTCAGATTGAATATTAGCTGTAGAATATACCTGAAGAACCTGATGCTGGATCAGTATCCTCACTTTAGGAATGTTCTCAGCGAGGTCTGGAAAAACCCAGAGGATTTGCTGTTTATTTGCAATGGCTTGGATGAATTGAAGGAGAGATTTGATTTTTCTGAAAACTGGAGAAATGCAGAACTTCAGTTTGTGTGCACTGATCCTGAATGCTGGTGTGAAGTGTCTGACATTGTGTCCAGTTTAATCCAGCACCAGCTACTCGCAGGATGTTCAGTACAGGTGACCAGCTATTCCCCTACAGTCCACTTATTTGAAAAGGCTGAGATCATTGGCTGGGTTGAATTTCTGGGATCTATTGGTGATGCACAGAAGGAATATTTCAGCAAGTGCTTGGAATATCAGATGGTGGCAACAGTTGTTTTTAAATACATGGTGGAGGAGATCCTTTACACTATGTGCTCCAACCCTGCTGGATCCTTGGTCTGTCACTGGGTCCTTCACGCAGAGCCACTCTGCAAAACCATTGCTGAGAAATTGAAAACCCCTGTGATGTGTTACTGAAGCTTGGTGAGACAACCTTCTCAGGCCTCCGTGAAGAAGATTGTGTTTAGCAATGGAGATTTGATCCAGTATATTCTGCAACCCCCCACCCCCAGTTCCTGTCTGGATTCATGTTGGAACTATGTAGAGAGATGATTCTATCTGCACATAATCATCATTACACATTCCCACAAGACATCAGCCAAGAGTTTAGAACTGCACTCACACATAATTCCTGACTGCAGAGTGTCCTCAGGACCTATCTCAGTGAGTGAGATGGTTAATTTGAGGTACTTTTCCATTTTGTCACTGTTATTTGTCTAGATACATCTTAAAAGATGCTATCCTATCCGTGTCTACCTCCTCAAATAGCAATGCATTCCAGTCACACACCACCCTTTGTTTAAAAAAAACTTTCTATGCAGATCCTCCCTAAACTTTACTCCTCCCACTTTGAACTTGTTACCCCTTGCAGTTGAGTCCCACATTCTAGGAAAAAAGCTTCTTGCTTTTCGCTGTTACATTCACTAGACGAGCAGCAATTACCGCAGTCCTTTTGTCAGAGCATCCTAACCTCTGGCTGATGTGTCAATTGGAGCATGAACACTAAATATTCAGTAAGAGGAAGCAAAGAGCAGCCATTGGACGATGATCTGTAAATGAGGGACCTTAGCTTGTCCCACTGTGTGGAATTAGGTTAGCTCACTGCATCAGTGACAGCAAACTTAGAGACTTCTCACTTGCTGCTGTGTATAAAAAAAAAGTGTTGGCAGTGGGTGCCTTTGTTGTGATCACCATCGAGACTTTAATTAACTTGGAAGCTAAAATCATCTGGGATAAAGATTCTGGTTTAATAGACTATTTGGTATTCTCAATGTTGTGCAGAAATACACCAGCTCGGTCTCCTGAGTAAACCTACAGCAATGAACGTAAGAATTTCCAATAATCCACATGTTGTGTGTGAGTCTTCGCTCTAGGAGGGCCTCACAAAATATCAGGCCAACTGAAATGTAGACCCAGTTTAAGAGGGAATCAAGGTCAAAAGACTCTATTTCCCTGTAAACTCATGTTGTAACATTTAAGAATTTCTGTTGTTAGAAACGTTCCTGAGAAATGGACTTTACAGCTGCCACAGAGAAAGAAAATCCATCTAGTCCATGCACAAGCTCACTTTGTCCTCCAGCCCAGGAGCTGGGACACAGCATGGGGGAACGATATTGTGAACAGATGGAGATGCAGAGGGGTTTTTACATGCAGTGGGCTGTGTAATGGAGGAACTACAGAGGGGACCGTTCAGGGAAGTTGAAGCTAAACAGGAGAGGGCAATTAAGCAGGGACCATGGAGAAGGAGGTGCTAAATTTGGAAGACTGCAAACTTTGGAAGGGGGTGCAAAATTGGAAGGAGGGACAGTTTCATTACTGAAAGACCGAAACATGGAACAAAAGAAAAAGAGGAGAGAAAGTGAAAGAAGAAAGGAAGAGAGTGAATTTGAACATAGACAAAGGTAGAAAGAAGAAAGGGAAAACCAGCTATTTAGATACAGAACTGGCTCAAAGAAGATTGAGGGTGGTGGTAGAGGGTTCTTTTCAGACGAGACCTATGACCAGCAGTGTGCCACATGGATCAGTGCTGGGTCCACTGTTTTTTGTCATTTATATAAATGATTTGGGTGTAAACATAAGTGGATAGTAAGTTTGTAGATGATACCAAAATTGGATACTTCATAGACAGCAGAAAAGGTTATGTCAGAGTACAATTGGATCTTGATTAGGTAGGCCAATGGACTGAGGAATAGCAGATGGCTTTCAATTTTAAATTTCGGAATTTTGCATTTCGGAAAGGCAAATCAGAGCAGGACATATACACTGGATGGTCAGGTCCTGAGAGGTTTTGCTGAACAAAGAGACCTTGGAATGTAGGTTCACAGTTCCTTGAAAGTGGAGTCGCAGGTAGACCGGATAGTGACGGCATTTGGTATGTTCGTCTTTATTGGTAAGAACATTGAGTATCAGAGTTGGGAGGTCATATTGTGGTTTTACAGGACACTGGTTAGGCCACTTTTGAATTACTTGTGTAATTCTGGTCTCCCTGCTGTAGGAAAGATGTTGTAAATCTTTCCTGAACCCTTTCAAGTTTCACAAGGATGGTGTTAGTGTTGTAGGGTTTTTGAACTATAGGGAGCAGCTGAATACATTGGAGCTATTTTTCCTGGAGCATCAGAAGCTGAGGGATGACCTTATGGAGGTTTATAAAATCATGACGGACTTGGATATGGTAAATAGACCTGGTCTTTTCACTGGGTTGGTGAATCCAAAACTAGAGGGCATAGGTTTACGGTAATAGGGACCAAAGGGGCAAATTTTTAATGCAAAGGCTGGTGCATGTATGGAATGAGCTGCAAGACGAAATGGTGGTGGCTGGTGCAATGACAGTTTTTAAAAGGCATCTGGATAGGAAGATTTAGAGTGATATGGGCCAAATACTGGCAAATGGGACCAGATTTATTTAAGATATCTGGTGGGCACAGATGTGTTTGACCAAAGAGTCTGTTTCTGTGCTGTACATCTTTATGACTCTAAGAGGCAAGAGAGAAAACAGAGAGAGAGTGATAATGTGACAGAAAGGAAAAATCAGAGAGGTACAACTAGGAGGCAGGGAGAGGCATGGCGAGATTGAAGAGATGATAGTCACCATTCCGGCTGATCCCAGATCTCGGTGGTTTCTCATACTCCCTCTCTCCCATTCGGGACAGTCCCTGCTCCAGTGGTTTGCTTCAGGATGGCTGATTTAGAGATGGGATTGAAACACTAACCACACACACACACACACCCCTTCGTCAGTGTACATGGCGAAAGGGATAATGGCTGCCAGAACCTATCTGAAATAGCCCCAGGTCTGTCACTCAAAGTGCCTCTCTGCCCAAGTCCCCGTTCAACCCACTCCCAGCTTTCTGTACCTGAGCCGCACAGCCGCAGTCATCTCTGTGGGATTAGAGGGAGGAGGGAAGAGTTGTGAGACAAACAGTAGATAAATAGTTTAATCCAGACTGCCTTTGTCTACTGCTGCTTTGCATTTTACAGTTTTGGAATGAAAACCATATGTATTTTAAAACTGATCAAATTCCTTTTGCCTTTGATCAATAGAAAAACCCAATGTAAAATCCTCAATTTGCGATTGCCAGGAGTCAACCCAGGTCACCGACTTCTCATACAGCTACACTCACCACAATATTAATTGGAAGCACACTAGCTTTCGGAGCGACGCTCCTTCATCAGGTGATAGTCCTGATCACCTGACGATCCAGGTAACTATCACCTGATGAATGAGCGTCGCTCCGAAAGCTAGTGTGCTTCCAATTAAACCTGTTGGACTATAACCTGGTGTTATGTGATTTTTAACTTTGTACACCCCAGTCCAACACCAGCATCTCCAAATCACAATACTAATATTACTGTAGACTTCAACACACAACACAATGCCTAAACACACTTAAAAAAATCTTTATCCTGATAACTTAGATAACATGATCTACCAAAGTGATTTTTTTAATCATATATGAAGACATGGATTTTAAGGAGCATCTTAAATAGGAGAAGGTGAGGTGTAATCCAAAAAGTGCAGAGAGGGAGTCCAGAAGTCGCTCTGGTTGTGTTAGATTCCCCAACCAATGCACCAGCTGTTTTGAGGAAAGAAATAAATGAGATCAGTGATTTGAATGGAAATAATGTAAATTATTGTTGAAAATAATCAAGACAATTTTTACAGGATATTATTTATTCTTTATAATAGAAACTTTTTTTTTCTCCCTTTTGTCCAGATAAATGGATCAAAGAAATCAGTAAAGAAGAATGGAGATGAGCCTGTGTTTGCATTTCCCCCTCTGGCCTGCAGTAAATGGTAACCCTTGCCTCAAGTCCTTTTTTTCATTTGCTTCACTCACTGACAATACAATTGCTTGCGATGAATGTATCTTCTGTGCATATCTAATTCCTGTTTCAGTTTTGCTTTTATTGTTCAGCTTTCTACTAACTGTTGCTCGTTGCTATCAGGCTTTTACACTGCTTTGCTCCTCCATTCTCTTTTATTTTGCTCCTCAGATCAAGTCATCACTTGCTCATTACAAGAGGAATGTTATCATGGTGCTATTCCTCCTTCTTTCATTCCATCCTTTGTGGGCTCCTCATCCATTATCTGTGCATCTCATGTTGGCTGTCAGTTAGTTGTATTTATTCATCAATTGAATTATATTTATAACTGGATATTTCACTACACGCATTAACTTATCTCTGAAGTTTTTCTGGGTCACCACATAAATAAATGCATTTGTGCAGCAACTAAGGTTCCGCAGCATATATGCAATTTTTATAAAGAGGTGATAAGCATTGGAATTCAGAGAATAACCAGCTTGAAAGAAATATAAAATGTACACCAACCAGAGAAATATGAAGCTAGCAGATATGGCAAAGAGTAAAATCACAGATTGCTTTCTGCTCTCTATCTCTGGGTCATGCTCTATTTTTCTTTGACCCCTCAGTCCTTTATGCATCTTACTGGCTTCGAAGATCTGTCTGACATTCAGAACATTGATGAAGAGAATAAATGCGAATGGGAAAAAAGGTGTTTAAAAAATGTTCAAAATATTTAAAACCTATCCACCGATGGTCATAAAAATAACCGGGCCTGGTTGAGAGTACCATGGAACATTGTTACTGATCATTCCAGGTTTATATCGAAAGTAGTTGGGAATGTTCTTTAAAGAAAACAAAATGCCGATTATTGCTAGAGCTCACATTGCAGTTTTCTCTGTGCAATACTTAGTTTTCATCTGATGCAAACCAAATGGTGGCAAATCAATCAAAAGAAAAAGCAACAGTGAACCAGGCAGAACAATCAATGGTCAAGCAGCAAATGACAAAGAGAACACTACAAACAGGAGTGATGTCCAGGAAACACTGTGGATAATAATAATAATATGGAAATTGACAAAGTATAACATAAACAACAATGAACAGTAGATCAGACATTGACATGGCCACCAGATAGCGAATGGTGCATGTAGAAAAACTAGACTTGCCCTGAGTCAAGAATGTAATCACCACTCGACTAACTGTAAGAGGAAGGAAAAAAAAAAGACAAAGTTGCTGATGAAATATTCTCCATATCCGAGCCCAGACTGTAAATAATCCCACAAAGATAATTGTCATTCCATGTTATATGAAGTTTAAAGAATCTGAACTACAGCAGCAAACTCTCTCTAAATGAATCAATAGTACTTTTAAAAGGCAGAGAAGAACATGAGCAGCAGATTGCTCATAGAAATATGGTCATGCACTCAATTTGTTTTGGTATTGGCACCGATTGATTTCATCTGCTTTGTCGGTTATTTAGATTAGCTGAAGTTTCCCATAAGGCCACAACATCCACACAAAGACACCTGACACAAACATTGATTGAAAAATTTCTGTATTCAGTTTTGGAGCCTCCACAGCTCAGATTGTCTCCAGAATTGTATATCCATGCTTAAATGACAGTACAGGGCATTGAATCACTCCACAGTGTCTAGGAATGGATGTCCTCCACAATACTGTGATGATGATGCTCCTTGAACAAGATTAGGTTGTCCTTGGTTGTTTTTCAGAGGTTCCATTTTTGTCTGCATTTATCTACTTGAACCTTTTTAAGTTTAAAAAACACACTTGTACAATGAAAGGGGAATGGCCAGTTCTCCCTGCTTAGCTTTTATCTGGTTTGTTTTGGAGAAAATGAGGACTGCAGATGCTGGAGATCAGAGCTGAAAAATGTGTTGCTGGAAAAACGCAGCAGGTCAGGCAGCATCCAAGGAGCATGAGAATCGATGTTTCGGGCATAAGTTGAGTTGTGATAGTCTGTTAGGTTTTCAGATAGGTTAAGGTGTTCTGTTAAATTTGTTAAGTTTCATGTGATATTCTGTAAATAAATTCTGTTTTGTTTAAAACCAAAGAGTTTTGACCAGCTGCATCACTTCGGGAATATCTTCTGAAAACAACCAGAAAAGTTAGGGTCTGGGCTACCTTCTTGAAATGTTTTGATGGGGCTGGCCTGGTCCATCACAGTATGGATGAACAAATAATCGTGCATTGAGCCCCTCCCTCTTGCATTGGATTGAACATCGTGTCAATCTTAACTATGAAGGTACTCAACAGTGAATCCAACCACCATGTCCCAGGTTGGATACCCACCACAATCAAAAGAACTTCATCATTTGATAAAGAATCCCAGTAACGGTCCAAGACTGTACACTATTGCCCCCATCCAAATAAAATCTGAATCAATGCAGCATTGGCCATTACAGCTCTCCAGTTTAGAAATCAGACTCTTTATCTGAGATTAAGCAAAACTTCCTACCTATGTTCAGGCACATGCTCCCAAGCTCCTCTCATAGGCCCTCTCCTTGTGAATAGAGATCTCCTCCTCCCCCCCCCCCCCTCCCCAGATTCAGAGCTATCTGGAGCTAGGAATCCCTGCAGTTTAACCAGCATTTCCCATGGAGATCATCAGAATTGCTTCTGTGGTAGGATTATAGATACCCTACAGTGCAGAAAGAAGTCATTCAACCCATTCTATCTACAGTGACCCTTCAAAAAGCATCCCACCTAGACCTTCTCCCCAACCCAATGGATGTGTTTTTTATCATGGCTAACCCACCTGATCGGAATAGCACTGGACACTATTGGGCAATTTAAAATGGCCACATCTTTGCATTATGGAGAAACCTCTGGAGAAATGAGGAGAATGTTCAAACTCCACACTGACATTCATCCAAGGTTGGAATGGAATCCAGGTCCCGGATGCAGTGAGGCAGCAGTGCTAACTACCTTGTCACTGTGCCACCATAAATCCTTATGGATTCAGGCAAATGCTACCGATTTGGGAAAACAATGCCTAATGGTATTATCATTAGACTGTTAATTCAGAGACCTTGGTAATTCTCTGGGGAGCTGGGTTCGACATTCACAATGGCAGATGGTGGAATTTCATTTCATTTAAAATCTGGACTTAAAAATCTAATGATGATGATGATGAAATGGCTGTCAATTTCCTGGGGGGAAAAAAGCTGCTTGTTCACAAATGTCCTTCAGGGAAGATAATCTGTTATCCGTAACTGGTCTGGCCACATGTGATTTCAGACATACGACAATCTGGTTGACTCTTACCTGCCCTCTGTGCAATTATGGATGGTTGTTAAGTGTTGGCCTAACCAGCAACACCCATATCCCTTCAATGAATAAAAGAAAATGGAACTCTCCAACCCCAGTACAGAAGACTGCTTTCTTTTTAGACCATTCCTTGGGATTGGATATCACCACACTGGATCTATTGCCACAAATATGCAATGATCACTCCAGAATTGATCCACTTTCAAAGATAAGGGAACCTCCACTTGATTCAGGATCGTACACTAGAGTGGAGAACACCAACACTTAATCCATTACCCAGCACAGACAACCAAGGCAAATGGATCTGTCCCCTGGTTTTGAGACCAGCAAGACTTGGGGAAATTCATTAGACTCAGCAAAATAAGATATGACATGGACTATCCGCTAGGATTGCTGATGCCCCAAATTCAGCAAGACCTCAGCACAAAGCAGCCACTCTTTTACTTTGGACGTTCCACCTGCTGTATGCCATATGCACATTCCTCCATTCACTTACCACCTGTTGGGTTCAAAGTTATCCTTCTGAAGATTTGGTAATAGTCATTTTTTTAAAAACGTACAAGTGCAATGTGAGATTTAGTGGCTAGCCACCAATCATTGCCTATCCATATTGTGATGGTGTTGGAGATCTGCCTTTTTGAAGACCTGTATTCTCTGGGTTGCAGGAAACATACATGCTTTTGAAGGAGAGTTGCAGAACTTTTACACAGCAACAGTGATGGAATGACAATGTATTTCCAGGTCAGCATGAAGTCTGGCTTGAGAAGGAACTTGTATGTGATGACCCTTCTATGTATCTTTTGCTCACATTCTTCCAGGTGCTGAAGATCATGGGTTTGCTGTTAAAGCAACATTGAGTGTAACATTTTTGCATCTTGGAGGTGGTATTTAATTTTGGTCAATGGTGAAGGGAGTGAGTACTAAATGTGATTGGCATGGCAATCAATCAGCTGTATGACCTACACAATGTGGAGCTTCATGAGTGTTGCAATCAATGTTGCAATTGAGAGACACTCAACTAGATACGTGGAGAACATTCTATCCCACTCCTGAGCTATGCATTCTGGACAGTTGACATGGATTGGAGAGGCAGGTAGGGAGCTTGTCACAGTAATAAGAGTGTCTGACATACTTCTGTAGCCACAGCGCTTGTATGGCTAAACTAGGTCATTTTCTTGTCAACTGTTGGTCCAGGTTGTTAATAATATTGATTTTGTGATGGTCATGTCATAATGAGCCAATGGGAGATTGGTAGACCCTCTCTTTTTGAGATGGTCATTAACTGGTCGAATCTGAATGTTATTTGTCAATGATCAGCCCAAGCTAGATGTTATCTCACTCTATATAGACACATATGTTTTCATTATCTCAGGAGTAATTGGTGCTGAACATTGTGCAATCATGAGCAAACATCTCTATTAATGAAATGATGATGAAGGGAAGGGCAGTAATGAGGAAGCTGCAGATTTTGGGGCCTAGAATATGACCCTGAAAAAGTCTTGCAGAGATGTATGATGGCTGAGATGATTGACCTCCAAGAGCCAAAACCACCCTCATCTGTAATCAGGATGACACCAAAGAGAGTTGTAATCTCACTGAGTCAACTTTTTTTTTCCAGAGATCCTTATTGTGGAGTATGTGTTTGTAATTTATATTTTTAAGAGCCAAACATTTCTTCTCAAGAATTAAATGTAACTGTATAAATAGGTGCAACTGATTGGGGAACAAATAATCAATCCTTCTGTAAATGTCAGTCAAACAATCCTGAGTTTGTCACAATTAAGTGTTAATTTGTCGTGCATTGGAAGGTCAGAGGCTGTGAGACAAAAACGAGATATGTGTGATAGACTTTTGGCTCCCGCCAGAGTCGGAATATTTGTTATTATCACGCAAAAAGAAGAGAAATGCTCACAATTCTAGAAATTGGATATGTGAGCTGAGTTAGTGACATAGAGTACATAGATGGTCGCCAGAATCAAATCATTATACTAAAGACAAAACAACTATGCTTTTCTATATTTAACTTACCACATCCAAAAAGAGGTACGTATCTCTGACTCTTGAATTTGACTTGGAGAGAGCTGAATAAAGCCCAAATGTGGGGCATGAAACTTTAAAAGAGTTTTCAATACAAATATGGAAATGATATTTCCACCATTGGGAGAGACTACAACTGGAGAACATTAACATAGAATACTGACTCAGGGCTTGAACAACTGGGAATGGGAGAGGCTAGCTTGGTATATTAAAGCACCATGTTAACTGTTCTGTATTATGTCCTGTTAATTCTATGTAATTCTCTCCAACTCAATTATTAACCGTACTCATATTGTAGGTACTGAAGTTAGTAATTCATTGAAACAAACATTTTTATTTCTTTTTTATTAAATTATAGATATTGCCTCACAATTTCCAAGGAGGGTGCCTGTAAACAGGGAAGTGGCTTGAAGTGTGTATACTTGAATGCAAGAAGTATACGAAATAAGGTAGGTGAACTTGCAGCGTGGGTTGGTACCTGGGACTTCGATGTTGTGGCTATTACGGAGACATGGCTAGAACAGGGACAGGATTGGCTGTTGCAGGTTCCGGGATTTAAATGTTTTAGTAGGGTCAGAGGTGGGGGTAAAAGAGGGGGAGGTGTGGCATTGCTTGTCAAAGATAGTATTACAGCGGTGGAAAGGACGATGGATGAGGACTTGCCATCTGAGGTAGTTTGGGCTGAGGTTAGGAATAGGAAAGGTGAGGTCACCCTGTTAGGAGTCTTTTACAGGCCTCCTAATAGTCCTAGAATCATTGAAGAAAGGATTGGGAAGGTGATTCAGGAGATGAGTGACAGTAATAGGGTGGTTGTTATGGGGGACTTTAACTTTCCTGATATTGATTGGGAAAGCTATAGCTCAAGTTCGTTAGATGGGTCAGTGTTTGTTCAATGTGTGCAGGAGAGTTTCCTGACACAATATGTAGACAGGCCAACAAGAGGTGAGGCCATACTGGATTTGGTTCTGGGTAACGAACCAGGCCAGGTGTTAGAATTAGAGGTAGGTGAGCACTTTGGGGATAGTGACCATAATTCGGTGATTTTTACACTCGTGATGGAGAGGGATAAGTGTGTACTACAGGGCAAGAGTTATAGCTGGGGTAAGGGAAATTATGATGCGGTGAGGCATGACTTAGGATGTGTGGCTTGGAAAAGTAGACTCCAAGGCAAGAGTGTAAAGGATATGTGGAACTTGTTCAAGGGGCAACTGTTGAGTGTCCTTGATAATTATGTACCTGTCAGGCAGGAAGGAAAGGGTCGTGCGAGGGAGCCGTGGTTTAATAAGGAATTGGAATCCCTTGTTAAATGGAAGAGGGCGGCCTATCTCAAGATGAGACGTGAAGGTTCAATTGGGGCGATTGAGAGTTATAGGGTAGCCAGGAAGGACCTGAAGAGAGAGCTAAAAGCAGCAAGGAGGGGACATGAAAGGTCCTTAGTCGATAGGATTAGGGAAAACCCTAAGGCTTTCTATAGGTATGTTAGGAATAAAAGAATGACTAGGGTAGGAATAGGTCCAGTCAAGGATAGTAGTGGGAAGTTGCGTGTGGAGGCGGAAGAGATTGGGGAGACACTGAATGAATACTTTTCTTCAGTATTTACTCAGGAACAGGGCATTGTTGTCGATGAGAATACGGAGTCACAAATAAGTAGAATGGATGGCTTTGAGGTATGTAGAGAAGAGGTGTTGGAAATCCTGGAAAAGGTGAAAATAGATAAGTCCCCTGGGCCTGATGGCATTTATCCTAGGATTCTCTGGGAAGCAAGGGCGGAGATTGCAGAGCCATTGGCCTTGATTTTTATGTCCTCTTTGTCTACAGGAGTAGTCCCAGAAGACTGGAGGATAGCAAATGTGGTTCCCTTGTTCAAGAAGGGGAGTAGGGATAGCCCTAGTAACTATAGGCCGGTGAGTCTCACTTCTGTTGTGGGCAAAGTCTTAGAGAGAATTGTAAGGGATAGGATTTATGCACATCTGGATAGGAATAATGTGATCAAGGATAGTCAGCATGGTTTTGTGAAGGGCAGGTCGTGCCTCACAAACCTTATTGAATTCTTTGAAAAGGTGACGAAGGAGGTTGATGAGGGGAAAGCGGTAGATGTGGTATATATGGATTTTAGTAAGGCGTTTGATAAGGTTCCCCATGGTAGGCTACTGCAGAAAATACGGAGATATGGCATTGAGGGTGAGTTGGAGGTTTGGATTAGGAATTGGCTGGATGGAAGAAGACAGAGGGTAGTAGTTGATGGCAAAGTTTCTTCGTGGAGTGCCGTCACTAGCGGTGTTCCGCAAGGATCTGTTTTGGGACCATTGCTGTTTGTCATTTTTATAAATGACCTGGAAGAGGGGTTAGAAGGTTGGGTGAGCAAGTTTGCGGATGATACGAAAGTCGGAGGAGTTGTTGACAGTGAGGAAGGATGTGGCAGGTTACAGCAGGATATAGAGAAGCTGCAGAGCTGGGCAGAAAGGTGGCAGATGGAATTCAATGTAGCTAAGTGCGAGGTGATTCACTTTGGGAAGAATAACAAAAAGATGGGGTACTGGGCTAATGGTCGGATACTTGGTAGTGTGGATGAGCAGAGGGATCTTGGTGTCCATGTACACAGATCTCTGAAAGTTGCCACCCAGGTAAATAGTGCGGTGAGGAAGGCATATGGCGTACTGGCTTTTATTGGTAGAGGAATTGAGTTCCGGAGTCCTGAGGTCATGATGCAGTTGTATAAGACTCTGGTACGGCCGCATCTGGAATATTGTGTGCAGTTTTGGTCGCCATACTATAGGAAGGATGTGGAGGCATTGGAACGGGTGCAGAGGAGGTTTACCAGGATGTTGCCTGGTATGGAAGGAAAATCGTATGAGGAAAGACTGAGGCACTTGGGGCTGTTTTCACTAGAGAAAAGAAGGTTTAGGGGTGACTTGATTGAGGTGTACAAGATGATTAGGGGGTTAGATAGGGTAGACAGTATGAACCTTTTCCCGCGTATGGAGTCGGGTATTACAAGGGGGCATAGCTTTAAATTAAGGGGGGGTAGATATAGGACTGATGTTAGGGGTAGGTTCTTCACTCAGCGAGTCGTTAGTTCATGGAATGCCCTGCCAGTAACAGTGGTGGACTCTCCCTCTTTATGGGCATTTAAGAGGGCATTGGATAGGTATATGGAGGATAGTGGGTTAGTGTAGTTTAGGTGGGCTTGGATCAGCGCAACATCGAGGGCCCAAGGGCCTGTACTGCGCTGTATTCTTCTATGTTCTAATTGATTGATGCATGTTCTTCACCAAAATCTCTTCCTCACAAGGAGGACACACATCACAAAGTGAAGGGCAGCAATCTCTGGAATGTTAACTGTGGAAAAATTATATATTACAGATATAAAAATTATTAATCCTAATCTAATCAGATACAGATGTGAAATTGTGTCAACATTTCCCGTTCTATATTCATCCTGATTCATATACAGATAATAAATTAGTGGAGACATGTCCCACAACTTGGCCTAATCGTGCTGGAAGATTAACCAACCCCAACTATTTCAGCAAACATAATATGTTTATGGGGCATTTGATCAAGTTAACATTGTTACTTTGCCATTTTCCTTTTATGAAAATCACCGCATCAGTTCATCTCCAATGGGACATTATGTAAACCTAGCACGAAACACATTCAAACCACTGCAAAGACTTTCACAGTTGCATTCCATTGTGTAATTACACACTAAACTGACAGCTCCATGAGTGGACAGAACAGGAGTGTAATATAAATGAAGCACTGCATGGTTCAAATCCTCACGGTTCTAGAAACCACTGTGGTCAGATTCATTTAGATTTCCAAAAGCAGTTAAATTCTATAGTCAGAGATACTCCTCCTTGCACAGGGCCATTGGATTAAGTTGCTCTTCTCCAATTCGTAACCTCCATTCAGCATAATTTTACTTTGAGAGATGCCCGCGGTAACACTTGGACACTGGAGTTAGTTGTTCCTCTTTGGCCAGGAACCCACACTCAGTAACATTCTAATTGAAAGATGCTGACTGAATCACATTGCCAGTGGAACAGAGTATTCTCTTCAGGCTATTGACCCACATGCAATAGAGTTCTACTATAAAAGGTATCACAGAAAAACAAAACTTGCAAGTGGAGTTATGGATGGTATCCTGTTAGTGCTCCACACTTACTACAATGCTGCACTGACAGAAACCACAGAAAAGCAAGAGTACTGGGTCAGAAGTTTCTATTCAAGCAATTACCCATACTCTGTATAAAACTACAAGGACACATCCTCCCAACAACATTAGTCCACAGCAATCATGGGTCCAGCTTAAGGTTCGTGATCCCCGTTCAGTATAATTCTGTGATCAGTAATACCTTCACTCAGAGTAATTCCTGGAGATTCAGATCAACAGTACACAACTTTCCAGTAAAGCCCTGGAAAATGCAGACTGCCTGTGAGCTACTGAGAAAAAGTTCTCTTTTACTTCACTTGAGGAATTATACCACAGAGTTTGTTTGGAAATGTTAACTACATACATTGATATCACACATCAAGAAATGATACTGCTCCCAACCAATCCCCAGTAAGTCAATGGTTAAATGTAACTGTCATGCACAGAAATGGGTCAGTGTTCAGGCAGCACCTGATATCAAGTGGTTCATCTGGGGAAGTAAAGCCTAAACTTGAAAGAATAAAAAAAATCCAAGAGAGCCCATGATAGAATGCTGGTGCCCCAGAAGACTCAGTCTTTTGTATTGTACTAACATCTGGTATCATGGCAGGTTTAAACATTCTCAGAATCCTACACAGCCTTATCAGGTACCACATGGAATTTATTGGATATCTTGCCACCCAGCATTACATCAACTGCACTTTCCTTCAAGTGAACTATTTTGGAGTTGAAAAAATGGTACGTTATTACATCAAAGAGTTTGATCCACTGGGTTACTCCCCTGATGTGCCAGATATGTCCCAGCTATCAGTGATGATGCAGCCGCCCTGACATATACAACGTACTGTGGGAATGTTCAGCACCATGTTATCGTTACTGCAAACATTTATAAACTTCCATGTGCTGGCTGGCAACAGTAAGTCCCTTCAATATTACCTTATTCGTACTTTTAAAATACTTTTTCTCTCTCAATAGTCACAAAAGAGTCTGGGGTTACTCAGCAACTTAATGTGACCTCCAGTAAACCACCTCGCCTGGAAACCGCAATCACTATTTGTACTGACATCCTGTGTTATAATCACTGCATTGCTGTCCTACACAAAGGCCATTATTCTATACTAGTGTTGAAAGGTTATTCATATTCTTTTTGCAGTTCTCTGCTGATGATGACCCTGACATAGTATCCAATTTATTCAGTCCCTCAATCTGAACATCAGGTCAAATGGCGGGGACAATGACAGGACTGACTTTCACTGAGGGCCAGATGTTCTGAGTCATGATTGGAGCCTCAGAGCAGTACAACAGTATCAAATAACAGTATCAATTGCCCCAATACTCTGCCAAAATCACGCCAATACCCCCCAAAAATCACCTCAATAGCCTCTAAATCATCCCAATACTTTCCCAAAATATCAATATCTCCAAATCACCCCAATATGCCTTCCAAATAATCCCAGTGCCCTCCAAAGTCACTCCATACTCAAAAATCACCCCAATACCCCCCAAAATAACTCCAATATCCCCTAGAAATCACCCCAGGACCCCCAAAATAACTCCAATATCCCCTTAAAAATAACTCTAATACCCCCACAACCCTCCCAATACCACACCCACATCCATACTTCCTCCAGTACCTCCTCCATATCTACTCCCCAAACAAATATCACCCCTACCTCCTGTGCCTCACACACTGCAAAACTACTTCCATTCCCACTTAGAAATGGGAAAGGTGGAAGTGAAGAGAGAGATGGAGAATGGGGGGTGGAGGTGCAGTGGTGAGTTTACAAAGAGAGAGTGTTGAAAGTTATTTACAGTAATGGGAAGGAGGTGTGAGAAGAATGGAAGAGGAGATTTGGGGAGGGAGAAGGATATGGGAGGTGATGTTGAGAAGTGGGAGATGGTAAAGGGGGGCAGGGAGGAATTGTAAGGACTGAAGGTGGGGAAGAAGGAATAAAAGGGGATGAATTGAAAGCAAAAAGAATGGAGAATGTATATAATTGTAAAATATTAATGTATTTTAGTTTCACTGAGTAACTTTGAAAGTTAAATGACTTGATTTATTCAATATTTTTATAATTGGCTAACATTTTACTTTTTATGAGATGTGTACTGCATTAATGTAAGGATTGATTAGCTCAGTTGTCTAGATGATTAATGCAGTTCAGAATAAAGCCAGTAGTGTAGGTTAAACTTGAGAAATTCAGTCAGCCACTTTTTAAAGGGGATTTAATATTAATCTCATTGGCCTGGGACTCACTGTGACATACGGGCCAAATGAAGCTTTCCTTCCCAAAAGGGCATTTGGTAAATATCTTGGATTTCTACAACAATCTTTAACTTTGTGAACCTTCACCATTTACCAGCATTTTATTTCCTATTTAATTTTTTAAAGACTGAATTAATATTCTCAAACTGTGAAATTTGATTTGAACCTTCAATTTTTGAATTCGTTGATCTGACAATTGAAACTTGTTTGATTTATTTTTGATTTCTTGCTTGCATAGTTAGTCTGTAGCTCTTGCCTTTTGTATTGGTCTTCTCCATCTTTCTCAATTCCCTTTTCTCTTCCCCCACCCCAATTGCCACATCTCCTCACCTCTAACCCCTTCTCAGTTTTCTTTCCTTATCTCTTAAGGTGCTAGTTCTTGGACAGCTAAATGGCTTGCCATGATTAATATTTGGTCCTCGTGATCTTAATATCGTCTACATCTGATACCCATAAAATTGCTGTCACTTTGTCTGCAATAGAAATCTGAGTGGAGGCCAGAGGCTTCTTGCTGCTAAAGGATGAACAATATCAAAAGAAGCTCTTTTGTTAAATGGTCACCATGTGCGTTGTATTTGGGCTCTTGCGTTGGTCAAGAGTTTGACCTTTTTCTTATGGAGATTGTTATGTACATTAATCTTGTGGAAACCCCAATATGTTATAAATGTGAGTTAAATAAGTGGATCAACAGAAAATATGATGAACAGACAGTGCCATCGGGGAGAAGCTATGTTGAGGGAAGACCAACAACAGAGTAATGAGTGCAATCTGCAAACTTAAGCATCAAGCTCCAGGATAATTGTAGTTTTCCTAGTATGGTTTGCAATTACGTGGCTGATAGTACTAAAATTGAAACATTCTGAGATGTCAGTTTTAATGGATCATTTTTGGGATATAAATATATAAATAAAAACTGCTAAACAACAATCTTAAAATTAATGTTGTTCATTGAGATGATGGTGGAAGACAAATGAGGTAAAAGTACTTTGACAATGATGCTGTGTAAGGCTGGGCTTTTGATGAAGTATGAAGAATTCAGAACTTGCTGCATTCCGAGTTGAGCTGTTCCAGTACAGCTGCTAAGGTGGGGTCTACCTGACATGGTGGAAACTTGCCCAGGAGTGTCTTGTACCAAAAAACAAAAAAAATTAGTTTAGCCAGTCACCACGCCATCATTCTACTCTTGATCATTAGTAAAGTGATGGAAGATGTTATCATCTGTGCTGTCAAGCAGCATCTGCTGGCTGGTTCAAACATTAGAAAGAGAGCTGAACTCCAGAGGTGAAGTGAGAGTAACAGTCCTTGACTCTCAACAGCATTTGACCTTGTGTGGCATCAAGGAGTCCTAGCAAAGTGGAGTCAAAGGGAGTCAGGGTTTAAGTCATATTGAGCATAAAGGAAGATAGATGTCAGTTATCCAGGCTCCAGGACATCATTGCAAAAATTCCTCATGAACTTTGGCCCAGTTATCATCAGCTGTTTCATCAATGACCATCCCTCTATCATGAAGTCAAAAATGGATATGTTTGCACAATTGGTGGGCAGCACAGTGGCACAGTGGTTAGCACTGCTGCCTCACAGCGCCAGAGACCTGGGTTCAATTCCCACCTCAGGCGACTGAGTGGAGTTTGCACATTCTCCCCATGTCTGCGTGGGTTTCCTCCGCGTGCTCAGGTTTCCTCCCACAGTTCAAAGATGTGCACGTCAGGTGAATTGGCCATGCTAAATTGCCCGTAGTGTTAGGTGAAGGGGTAAATGTAGGGGGGTGGGTTGTGAGTCGGTGTAGACTTGTTGGGCCGAAGGGCCTGTTTCCACACTGTAAGTAATCTAATCTAATCTAAAAAAAATAGTTATCTAAACTGATGGCCAAAGACAAAACAACAATCCTAAGCGAATAGGATTGCTAGGACTTTGCTAGGACTCCTTGATGCCACACTGGGTCAAATGCTGTTGAGAGTCAAGGATTGTTACTCTCACTTCACCTTCACATAGACCATTATTGTTTGGTGACCCTGGAAAGAGAACAGCGGGAGAATCCTGTTCCTTGGATGCTGCCTGACCTGCTGCACTTTTCCAGCAACACGTTTTCAGCTCTGATCTCCAGCATTTGCAGTCCTCACTTTCTCCTAAGAGAATAGCAACAACAGGCAAGGTGGGAAATATCCAGTTAGACAAAGTTGTTTGATCCTCTGTGGGAGAGTAGCTGCCACAACATTCCAGATCTATGTTTGTCTGATTGGATTCTGCACCATAGTGCTGTGCATTTCTTTACAAATGGCACAATTCACTCGTCTTTTTAACAACCAAATAATTCAACAACATGTATCAAAATTAGAACCCTGAGCTCAACACCCCTTCCAATGATCTGTCTTCACAAATATCGTGCCCCCACACATTCACTCACTGATGAAAACAACATTTTGTACTGATGCTCACTTATCACTCCATAACGATCTGCTGAACCCACCCATTGCCCACATTGTATCTGGACTCCGATTTGATGCACGCTGCTTGAACAAGATCCACCAACAAAATATCTTCATTTCAAGGAATAGGAAACACTGAATGCCACTAATAGGTGCATTGTTACAAAACCCATCCAACCAATAATAGGCTTTGAACTACCACAGAGTGCAGTCTTGCCGAACACTTTCTAGGAAATGCCAGGGCTGGTGCTCAGCCAAACTTCATTAATGTGGCCTCAGTGCAAATGCATTCCAGAGAAACAGAACCCAGTATAAAGAAACAGACAATATTGCACATGACTGATGAGTCTCCAAATTGACAATCTCTTTGCTTTAAACTCAGTGAGTGAGCACAGTATTGTCTGGCATCAGTATTTGCCTTGCTAAATGGAAAGAAAATAATTATCAGTCATAGGTAGAAATAAGTATGATTCAAAGCAGAAATTTATACAAGTTAAAATTTTCCAAGATTACCAGGAATACCAATAATGGCAAGGATGGTATCGTATACTTTTTCAACCTTTTCCCTGAGAAGATGCATTTGATTGTTTGTCAAACAACCTCCCTACCTGCTGCTGGCAAACTGTCAGATTTGGAGAATTCTCTTAGAACTGGAGCTGACACAGTTCCACGAACTTTCTTTTATGTTGTGTGATATATCCCCTGGGAAAATGTTATTACATCATCAATTTTTAAAAATCATTTTGAACAAACAGATTATATCAGATTAATGATGTGATACCAATGAGATTTTAGCCTGTGTTTGAATACCCCAAAGACTGGATTAATCTGATCCTATTACATCTCAAATGTGAATTGTAACTTGTCTTCAAACAACAGTATTTGCATTATTTCACTCACTATCAATTCCATCAAAATGTAAATATCTTCTTTTTTTCAGTGATAACCTTCATTTTGCTGAGGGTATTCAGTCATTTAATAACTCGTGTTGTTGAGCTCCTTGAGAGTTGTTCTATTGCACATTCTTATCACAATTATTGATTGTCAAAAAGACGAGTGAATTGTGCCATTTATAAAGAGATGCACAGTACGGTGGTGCAGAATCCAATCAGACAAACACAGGTCTGGAATGCTGTGGCAGCTATTCTCCCACAGAGGATCAAACAACTTTGTCTAACTGGATATTTCCCATCTTGCCTGTTGTTGCTATTCTCTTTCCAGGGTCACCAAACGATAATGGTCTATGTGAAGGTACTCCCATGTGCAATTCGCTTGGGATTGTTGTTTTGTCTTTGTTAATTCAGTTATACAACTCATTTGGGAAATTCAATCTGTGATTGAGCACTCTAATACAGAATCTGAAGGCTGTACTGACTAGAAGAACAGCTAGAACTTCAACAAGGTAATATTTTCTCAACAAAGTCAAAACAAAGAAAGAACCTGTTGTGATTGGAATCAGGTTTACCTTGTTGGCTATGAGGTCAAACCGGGCCTTGTCTTCATTGGAGGAGAAAGTGAGGACTGCAGATGCTGGAGATCAGAGCTGAAAACGTTTTGCTGGAAAAGTGCAGTAGGTCAGGCAGCATCCAAGGAGCAGGAGAATCGACGTTTCAGGCATGAGCCCTTCTTCTGGAATGAAGAAGGGCTCATGCCCGAAACATCGATTCTCCTGCTCCTTGGATGCTGCCCGACCTGCTGCGCTTTTCTAGCAATACATTTTCAGCTCTTGTCCTAATTGGGTTAACCTGGGCCAATTGGAACATCCCTAGCAGACTAACATAACCAACTAACATAACCTCACTCAGACAACTGACTCTGAGCTGACTAGCCCACAGTCAGTGTAGATTAGATTACTTATAGTGTGGAAACAGGCCTTTCAGCCCAACAGATCCACACCGAGCCGCCAAAGCGCAACTCGCCCATAAACCCTACATTTACCCCTTCATCTAACACTACAAGCAATTTAGCAAGGCCAATTCACCTGGCCTGTACATCTTTGGACTATGGGAGAAAACCGGAGCACCCAGAGGGGAGAATGTGCAAACTCCACACAGTCAGTCGCCTGAAGCGGGAATTGAACCTGGGTCTCTGGCGCTGTGAGGCAGCAGTGCTAACCACTCTGCCACCATACCACCCACTGTGTGAACTAGAGAATTTAAGGAAAACTTGGTGATGGCACTC
Organism: Chiloscyllium plagiosum; assembly: GCF_037043375.1. Lineage (NCBI taxonomy): Eukaryota > Metazoa > Chordata > Chondrichthyes > Orectolobiformes > Hemiscylliidae > Chiloscyllium > Chiloscyllium plagiosum. Next base: position 30,946,965 of record NW_028270185.1, on the reverse strand, counting down.
AGCTTTTATGCCTTTATTCAAGTGAAAGGGTTGTGGGCTTAACTTTTGTGTATGAGCCCCAGACTGAGCCTTCGTGTGTATACTGGATTTTTATGCGTGGACCAGGACGTAGAGTGTGCACCACGCCGTCATATGTGTACTGTCCCTTCTTGTATGGACCAGGCCTCAGTGAGTGGACAGGGCCTCTGTGTGTGGACAGGACCTTCATGAGTAGACTGGACCTTTGTGAGTGGGGCATATCTTCGTGGGTAGACTGTGCCTTTATGTTTGCACTATGTTTTAGTGTGTGTATTGTGCCTTTGTGGGCTGCACCAGGCCTGTGTATATGGGCTGGGTCCTTGTGTGTTGTGAAGGCCAACCGAATCAGACTGTGTTTAGGCCGACCGATAACCGGCCTGTAATTAAGCTGACTGACAACTCGAAGGTGTGCAAGTGGACCAATAGCCAGAAGGTGTGTAAGCCAATTGATAGCAGAAAGTGTGTAGGCTAACCAATAGCTGGAAGATATGTATGCTGACTGATAGCTGGCCCGTGTGTAGGGCGACCCAGCCTCAAGGAGTGTAGGCTGACGGATGGCCGCAAGGTGTGGAGGTTGATCCTTGGCCGCGAGGCGTGCAGGCCAACAAATAGCTAGCCTGTGTGCAATCTGAACGATAACTACAAGGTGTGTAAGGTGGACCAATAGTCAGTCCGTGTGTAGGCAGACTTTTAGTTGATGAGTAAGCCATCCGATAGCTGGAAAGTGTGTAGGCCGACCAATAGCTGACTGGTATATGCCGACCAATAGCCAGTTCTATCAGTTGTATGTTTGGTTTTTTTTACTATTTTGTATTACTATGTAAAAACAAGGACTGCAGATGCTGGAAACCAGAGTCTCGATTAGAGTGGTGCGGGAAAAGCACAGTAGGTCAGGCAGCATCTGAGGAGCAGGAAAATCGACGTTTCAGCCACAAACACTTCATTGGGAATAGAGGCAGGGTGCCTACAGTGGAGAAGAGCTTCAGGGCAGAGGAGGTGACCTGGGGGTTGCAGTGAGAGAGCGAGACTCACTGAGATTCTTGTAGAGAGCGGAGGAAAACTTCTTCAAGGCAGGCATCCTTGCAAGAGGATTCCCACTGAAAATGTGTTGCTGGAAAAGCGCAGCAGGTCAGGCAGCATCCAAGGAGCAGGCGAATCGATGTTTCGGGCATGAGCCCTTCTTCAGGAATCTGCTGCCTGACCTGCTGCGCCTTTCCAGCAACACATTTTCAGCTCTGATCTCCAGCATCTGCAGTCCTCACTTTCTCCTCGTATATTTAAACAGATACCAACCAGGCCTTTGGCCATGGTGGGTTTTCTCGTCCTTACCAGTTTCCTCACAGAACGTCCCTCCTACCTTCACCTCCATCCTTTTAAGCCAACTTTCCTGTTGAAGTGCCAATTTCTGAAGTTTCAACTCTGTCTCTCTCTCTTTCTTCCTGTCTTCTCTTTCCATTTCTATTTCTTCTGCTAAAACAATTCTGTCCTTACCTTTTTGCTCTGCCTTAAATCGTAATTCAAGCCATTTGATTGCTTTTTCTCTCTCTCTATCTTTTGCTTCTAAATCAGGCTGATTTATTTTCAATTTAATTTTCGCCATTTCTAAAGATTCTGATGGCATTTCCAGCAAATTAAACTGTAATTGTGTATTGCTGCAATTGTCTCCTTTTCTCAGGGATGAAGGTGACCCTAACGCCAGCTTGTCTACCATTTCCAGCAGCTTTGCCTTGTTCACCTCTTGTCAAGCCACAAACTCACTCCTTCCACCCCCAGAAAACTCTTAGTGACTGAAATAGCCCTTACTATACCAAGCACTGCTTAAACTAACTAAATTCAATAGCTGGAACAAAAGACATTAACACCCACCATTCACCTCCTTAAAGACCAATAACTCTAACCCAAGTAGAATCAATCCCACCAAGAGTCTCCAATCTGTTAGGGACCAGCCTGGACAATTGCAAAATATTTTACAAAGGTAACCCTGACCCTAACTTTTATTTTATAAAGGCAGATGTTTAGTGGATGTTCTAGGAGTGATGCAGCTGGTCAAACCACATGGCTTCAAGGAAAATTGAATTTATTTACACATTACAGTTGAAACACAAACAAAGTAAAACAGAATTTAGAATAACTTAACTATTTGAAAACACAACCAACTCGAACGCAACTTGACAAAGATGTTCCAATTCCCGCAACATCCCATAAACACACCCCTTGGTAAATTCAAATACAGGTTCTTACAGGCAGGAGAGATTTCATTTTAGGCAAGACCTTTGTTGAAGTATGGAACCTCTTTTCACTGTACCCACTTCCACCTATGTCATGTTTTCTTCTTAACAGACACTGTAGCTTCTTTGTCTGCTGGCAGTTTTTGACTGCCTGCTAAAACTAAATTAAACTAGAAAAAGCCTGAATTGGGAGAAATGGCCGCTCCCCTGTACAACTGTGTTTTTTTAAAAAAACAAAGGTCTCCTCTGATTGTTGACTTAGGCAGTGTCTGTTAATCATTGCAGCACCACTGACTTTATAACTCCTCTTAAAAAAAACTAAGGGCAACATAACCTTGTTAAAGGGGCAGCATTGTTACAATGTTTTATGTTATTGTTTACAATGAGATTTGGGGTGTGCAATGTTAACCATTTCTCTGCTGAGCTTTGATGTACAGTGCTTGTTATCTGTTGTAACTTCATGTGGACTTTGAATTAAAATATAAATATAACCAGGTAATAAGAATCTCCTCAGTCATGTGACTAATTCTGAGCTGGCTGGCCACAGTCAGTGTGCTGGGCACAGTAAATGAAGGGTAACTTGGTGACGGGACACTGGTCTCCGTGCAGTTATTTCAGTGCCAATGACACAGAAAACATGACATAGGTGAAAGTGGGTACTGCAGATGCTGGAGATTAGAGTCAAGTTTAGAGTGGTACTGTGGGCGGCACGGTGGCACAGTGGTTAGCACTGCTGCCTCACAGTGCCAGAGACCCGGGTTCAATTCCCGCCTCAGGTGACCGACTGTGTGGAGTTTGCATGTTCTCCCCGTGTCTGCATGGGTTTCCTCCGGGTGCTCCGGTTTCCTCCCACAGTCACAAAGATGTGCAGGGTCAGGTGAATTGGCCATACTAAATTGCCCGTAGTGTTAGGTAAGAGGTAAATGTAGAGGTATGGGTGGGTTTCGCTTCGGCGGGTCGGTGTGGACTTGTTGGGCTGAAGGGCCTGTTTCCACACTGTAATCTAATCTAAAAAAAAGAAAAGCGCAGCAGGTCAGGCAGCATCCAAGGAGCAGGTTTGCCCGAAACGTCGATTCTCCTGCTCCTCGGATGCTGCCTGACCAGTTGTGCTTTTCCAGCAGCACTCTAATCTTCACAGAAAACATGACATGCCTGAAGGACATTCACTTGCTCCAATCATCTTGGAGTTGACGTAAGCATTTCTGGCATCGTGTCTTTATTTAGGAAGCTTGAGTCATTTGATCTTGCTGTCAAAGACTGAGCCTAGTATGTGGAAAGAATTCAATATTTTTCCAGGTAAATGGCATTGGGGCAGATTAAAAGCAATGAGTAATCCTTCTGAATGCTTGCAGAATGCAGCATTCTCCATTCTAAGAGGCTTAACTTGCTCACCAGACACTAAAACCTAATAGTTTACGAAGCTGAGTAAGGAACATTACAACCCAGACCTCCTCTAATTCTGAGACACTTTCAGTTTTATTCGATTGTCAGATAACAGGGGAAATCCGTATTGGGATTTTTGACGAGGTTGAGATGACTGGCAGAGGCATGTGATTTTGGATTATCACTGAATGAGATGCTGAGAGACTGCTTGGTATGTGGGATTAATGATGTAACCATAAAGAAGTGCCTATTAGTTGAAGCACAACTGGACTTCAAACAGACACTGCAAATGGTGTTGTTATTAGAAAATGCACCAAGTGGACTTTGGGAGCTACAGGGCATTCCGATGGAAATAGACTCCCTTACCTCTCCAACTGAGCTAAGGGAACAACACTCGAGTGTAGGCAACCACCGAATGTAACGAAGGGTATATGCTGAGCAGAGGTCCCCAGGTCAGCCCACAGTAGAACCTCACAACAAAGCTGAGTCTCGGCCACGTGGCTCAAAAGTTCTCCAGGAAATGGGCTGACAAGCCATTGTACTTGCTGTCAGAATGCAGATTTGAGATAGCAATGGAGAGCTACAAGGCCTGATTAGATTAAGAAATCTCAGGCCTGCACCCAGGAGAGTGCACATCCTGTAAAGTCCCTCTCTATGTGCTTTGGAACAATTCAAATTGCTTAGTGACATCCAAATCAGAACCAACTAAAATTAATGTTTGGTTAAATGTCACCGATTTCCTATGGAGGTTGATAATGGTGCAGCTGTATCTGTCGGTGCAGAATCTGTTTTTGACCACATTCACTCAGGAGGACAACCCTTAAGTTTACATAGATCTCAGCCAGCTTGAGAAGATACACTGTGGAAATGTTGCAGATTAAGGCAATGACTTCAGTTCCTGTCTCCTGTGAGAAGCAGTTGGTGCAGTTACCGCTGATGGTAGTAAAAGACTCAGGCCCAAACCTATTGGGATGGAATTGGTTGAGAAAGATTCACCTTGATTGGCTCAACAATTTTCGATCAGAACATGGCTGCCACAATGAAGTCCTCGTAAAATACAAAGGAGTATTTCAGGAAGGGCTTGAGATTTTCAAAGGGGCCAAAGTCACATGACCCCATACTGACCAGGAAGCAATTCCGAGATTTTCTACAGTCTGCTGGGCGCCATTTGCATTGCGGGCAAAGGTAAAGGTGGAAATAAAGAGGCTGGACAGCCAAGGAATCATCAAACTAGTTTGTAGAATGGGCACTACCAGTCATACCAATTGTGAAACCTGACAGTACAGTTTGTCTTTGTGGGGATATTAGGCAAATGGTAAACTCCTTTCCACAGCTGGATAAATGCCCAATCCCTTTCATAGGGGACTTGTACACAAAGTTAGAGGGAGCAGATTTGGGGGGGGGGGGGGGGGGGGGGAGGGGGGAGTGGGCTGTCCTTCATGAAGCTCGGCTTGAGCCACACTGACGTGTAATTGTAACTGGATGAGGAGTGCCAGAAGAATGCTATAATTAATACCCATAAGCATTTTGGGATATCATCAGCCTGTGCCTTTTGGCAGCAGAGCATTTTACAAGGGCTACCCCTGGTTACCATTTATCTGGGTGACATACTAATAACAGCGAAGAACAATAAGGAGCACTTTGAGAACTTGGACATCATGCTTAATGTTTTTCCCAGGTGAACAGATATCTTGGATGGGTTAAAGAGTTGACAAACTGGGTTACACCTGTTGGTAGAGAAAGTGAAGGTGATCAAAGGAGCCCAGCTCCCACATGTGGACTGCAGCTTACGTCTTTCCTTGGGTTAATGAATTATTAAAGGAAATTCATATGAACCTAGCCTCCTTCTTGTGCCTTTACACCTGCAACAAGAAAAGATCAACGTTAGAAATAGTCACATAGCAAAGAAGTAGCCCTTATTAGGGAAGTGAAAAGGCAGCTATCATCTAGGATGTTGGCCCACCACAATCCAAGCGAGAAGTGGTGCTGACATGCGATGCCTCTCTGTGGATTAGCAGGATAGTATTGGCTAAACAGTGGCCAAATGAAGAGGAACGCCCCACATGTGTGTGCTTCCCAGACCTTGGATGATGCTGAACACAAATATGCTCAGATAGAGAAACAAGGTTTGGCAGTCACCAGTATCTTTATGCTTGGGGATTTGTCTTAGTAACAGATCACAAACCCCTGCTAAGGTGACTGAAGGAAGACAAGGTGGTGCTGCCCACTGCTTCTGGTAGAATTCAGGATTGGGCTCTTATTCCCAGCACGTACAAGTACAAGTTAGAACATTCCCCATTCCTGATGAAGGTCATACGCATGAAACATTGGCTCTCCTTCTCCTCGGACGCTACCTGACCTCCTATGCTTTGCCAGCGCCACCTTTTTGACTCTGACTCTCCGGCATCTGCAGTCCTCATTTTTTCTCATTGTCTAGGAACCCAATCAACTAATACAGACGCCTTGAGCCACCTCCCACAAGCAGATACTTCACTAGAGTAAAATTAGGGCCAATCAAGGATAGTCATGGGAAGTTATGCGTGGAGTCAGAGGAGACAGGGGAAGCACTAAATGAATATTATTCATCAATATTCTCACTGGAAAAAGGCGATGTTGTTGAGGAGAATACTGACATACAGGCTATTAGACTAGATGGGATTGAGGTGCACAAGGAGGGGTTGTTAGCAATTCGCTAAAGTGTGAAAATAGGAAAGATCCCTGAGGTGGATAGGACTTATCCTAGGATTCTCTGGGAAACCAGGGAGGAGATTATAGAGCCTTTGGCTTTGATCTTTATGTCATCATTGTCGACAGGAATGGTGCCACAAGACTGGAGGATAGCAAATGCTGTTCCCTTGCTCAAAAAGGAGAGTAGTGACAACCCAAGTAATTATAGACCAGTGAGCCTTACTTCCTTTGTAGATATTGTGTTGGAAAAGGTTAGAAGAGATAGGATTTATAACCATTGAGAAAGAAATAAATTGATTAGGGATAGTCAACATGGTTTTGTGAAGGGTAGGTCATAGCTGACAAACCTTAATGAGTTCTTTGAGAAGGTGACCAAACAGGTGGATGAGGGTAAAGTGGTTGATGTGGTATATATGGATTTCAGTAAGGTGTTTGATATGGTAGACTATTGCATAAAATACAGAGGCATGGGATTGAGGGTGATTTACTGGTTTGGACCAGAAATTAGCTAGCTGAAAGAAGACAGAGGGTGGTGGTTGATGGAAAATGTTCATTCTGGAGTTTAGTTACTAGTGGTGTACCGCAAGGCTATGACTCTATGCTGTTTGTCATTTTTACAAATGACCTGAATGAGGGTGTAGAAGGATAGGTTAGTAAATTTGCGGATGATGCTAAGCTTGTGGATAGTGCCGAAGGATGTTGTGGGTTACAGAGGGACGTAAATAAGCTGCAGAGCTAGGCTGAGAGGTGGCAAATGGAGTTTAATGCGGAAAAGTGTGAGATGATTCACTTTGGAAGGAGCAACAGGAATAAAAGAGTACTGGGCTAATGGTAAAATTCTTGGTAGTGCAGATGAACAGAACGATCTCGGTGTCCATGTACATTGATCAGATGTCAGAGGTAGCTTCTTTACTCCGAGAGTAAAAGGGGTGTGGTACAACCTGCCTGCAACAGTAGTCGACTCTAAGGTCATTTAAATGTTCATTGAATAGACATAATGGATAAAAATGGAATAGCGTAGGTTGGATGGGCTTCAGATTGGTTTCACAGGTCGGCTCAACATGAAGGGCTGAAGAGCCTCTACTGTGCTGTAATGTTCTATGTTCTAGCGGTGCCTCTCCTGAAACTGTCCATTTTGGTTTTAAACTTCCTGGACACCCTTCTGGTCACTGCTGACAATATCCAACCAGGGACACAAAAAGATGCTATCCTAGCAAAACTAAAGCAGCTGGTAGTAATGGGTGAGACAGAAGGGCCATCATACCCAGCAAGGCCTAGTGAAACCAGATCACCATAGAGAACGGCATACTATTATGGGGAGCAAGGATGTTTATCCTGAGTAAAGGTTGCTACCAAACTTGACTAAGGTCATCCAGAGGTTTCCAAGATGAAGATACTAGCAAGAAGCTATGGCTGGTGGCCAGGGTTGGATATGCCCAGAGTGCCAAGAAGGATAACAATTGCTACCAGCAGCGCTCCCACTGCGAAATGGCTGCGAAAACCCTGGATTCAGTTAGATGTTGGTTAGTGTAGTGCTGGAAATGCAGCATTGAGGAGCAGGAAAATCGACGTTTCAGACAAAAGCCCTTCATCCATCGTCCAATGGTCTCGCCCAGTGATTCTCAACCGTTTTTGGCCACTGCCCTCCTAGGAGCTCTTCTCAGGTTCCAGGGCCTTCCGGGAACTAATTTCTTCTATTTGCTTTGTTTCTTTTTCTTATTATTTTGCCCAAAACATCAATTTTCCTGCTCCTTGGATGCTGCCTGGCCAGCTGTGCTTTTCCAACACCACACTCTTGACTCTAATCTCCAGCATCTGCAGTCCTCACTTTTGCCTACAAGTTGATTATTCCGATGAAAGGACCAGCATAATGTTCTTGGTCAGTGTGAATGCCCATTCAAGTGGTTGGATAATGCATAAAGTCTGTTTGGCAAACTCAGGGATGGCAATTGAGAAGCTGTCAGCATCTTTTGTGATATACAGTCTCCTGGAAGTGGTCACGGACAACGGAATGTCATTTACCAGCAGGGAATTTGAATATTTCCTATAGTTGAAAGGCATTCGGCATATAACGACAACTCCATGCATCTATTGTCCAATGGTCTAGTCCAGTGATTCTCAACTGTGTTTGGCCACAGCCCCCCCCCACCCCCAAGGAGCTCTTCTCTGGTTCCAGCACACCTCTCCTGCCCCGGAACTAATTTCTTCTGTTTGCTTTGTTTCTTCTTCCTATATTATATATATGAAATAAGCATACACCCGACATCCTTTTAAGGTGTAGGTGTAATAAAGAATAGCAGTAGTCATGATGTAACATTGCGTAACATCTTACCTCAGTGAAGCATACGAGAGATGTTGTGACTTGGGAAAACTCACTACGTTTGTTTAGTTGCCAAATTAACTAAATTATTGTGGAAATTTAAAATTTCAACTGAGATTTAGCAAATGACATAGCATACATGCATAATAATATAATTTTCCCTTTTCAATTTTCCTTGTCATACGCATTCACTAAAATCTGCCAAAAATGAAAAAAAAAGATTTTGCTTTTTCTTCTAGCTAAATTGACAACATGACTGAGAAATGGTTTGGGAAGGCTGCCTAAATGTTTTTGACTTGGGAATGAGCACACAAAACACAGATACATTACCGACAAAAAATGCTGTCACCCAAATCTTGGGTTTTAAAAACTTTTCAGTGACTTGATATACAGTAATAAGCACTTTTCACAACCTACCTTAGCATATGATATATCCAAACACACATGCTTTACAGTTACTAAGAGAACCCTTGATTGAATATGTTGCTTTGTGACTGACTCTGAAGTGAGGCTGCATGAGAGGAGCTGAAGGAAATTAATTTACCAGGTGTGCCAAATTCAAACGGTGTGATGGAACGATATTATAAATAGGAGGGAAACTATTGACTCTAATGAAGGTTGTTGCTTAGGTATTTCATCGGTTCAGTTACTAGGTCCCCCTTAAACCTTTGGGGCTCCCCTTCTCAGGATTTTCAGACTGTGGCCCCCTTCAAATGTAACAGGGCCTCTATTGAGAATGGCTGGTCAAGCAGTGGTCCAAATGCTGAAGACAGGCTTAAAGAAGTGGCCTGCAGCCTCTCTTGATACCAACTATACAAAACGCTGGTGCAGCCCCACTTGGAATATTGTGTACAGTTCTGGTCGCCCCATTACAGAAAGGATGTGAAAGCATTGGAAAAGGTGCAGAGGAGATTTACCAGGATGTTGTCTGGTCTGGAGGGAAGGTCTTATGAGGAAAGGCTGAGAGATTTGGGTCTTTTCTCATTGGAAAGATGACTAAGAGGGGATTTGATAGAGACATACAAAATGATCAGAGGATTAGATAGGGTAGGCAGTGAAATACTTTTTCCTAGGATGATGTCGTCAGCTTGTATAAGAGGGCATAACTACAAATTGAGGGGTGATAGATTTAAGACTGATGTTAGAGGCAAGTTCTTTACGCAGATAGTGGTAAGGGCGTGGAATGCCCTACCTGCTAAGGTAGTCAACTTAGCCACATTAGGGAGATTTAAGCAATCCTTAGTTAAGCACATGCATGATTTTGGGATAGTGTAGGGGGACGAGCTGAGAATATTTCACAGGTCGGCACAACATCAAGGGCCGAAGGGCCTGTTCTGTGCTGTATTGTTCTAAATTCTATCCTTGTTCCTGTTTGATTATAGGTCCACTTCTCACACAACAACAGGAAGAGCTTCAACAGAGTTGCTGATGGGGAAAAGATTCTGCAACAGTTTAACCCAGATATTTCCAGACCTTGAGGGCAGGGTGAAATGAGTGCAGGAACAGCAATGATTCCTCTAAGCGAGAGAGACAATTTAATCAACGGGATGAAGTTTGGTGCTTGAACCAAGGGAATGGCCCTGTGTGGTTAAGAGGCAAGTTTAACTTGAGGTCAGGTCCTGCCACTTACAAAATTTGGGTCAGTGAGGCAGTCCAGAACAAACATGTGGAACGCTTGAAAGCTGTGACCTCACAAACAGAATGTGAAACACTAAAGGTCACTAAGAGGTGGGTCATTACCAAGCCTATCTGACCAATAGCTGGCTTTGAACTATGAGAGAGAAAGACTGATCTTGCTAAACTGTTGCTAGACCAGTCATTTGATGTTTCACATTCCTTGATGTGAAGGTATTTTCTTGGTGGATCTTGCACAAGCAGCTTGCTCCAAATGGGAGCCCAGATGCAATGGATGGGTTGAGCAAGTGGTTATGGAACAATGTGAGGCTCAGCACAGAATGGTGTGATCATCTTGTGTGTTTTTGTCAGTCAGTGGATGTGTGGGAGCATGATATTTGTGAGGACAGATTGCTGAGAGGAGTTTTAAGCACAGGGTTCCAATGATGACATATATTGTTTTATGAAAAAGGCATGCAATTGTGCCATTTGTAAAACAGTGCATAGTACTGTGGTGTGGAGTTTAATAGGACAAACACTGAGGTCTGGAGTGCTTTGGCAGCAGCTGTCCCACAGAAGATCAAACAATTTTGTCCAACAGGATGTTTCCCAACTTGTTCATTGCTGCTGTTATCTTTTGATGTTCCCTGAACAATTATGGTCTGTATGAAGAGACTCCATTGTGCCTTCCTTTGGGATTGTTATTTTGTCTTTGACTATCAACTTAGCTATGTGTTTATTCGTCTTTGATTCCAAGCTGTAATGATCTCTATGGAGAATGCTGGGGAAACTATGGCAACTTCCAGCCCAGTGTGTGTTCCAAATCTAGGAGAAGGATCTTTTCCATTCACAAGGAGAGGACCAAATATAGAAACTTCACAATCAATGTCCAAGTTAGGTCATAGAGTCAAAGATGTACAGCACAGAAACAAACCTTTCATTCCAACTCGTCCTGGCTTCCATTATTTTATTGACCCGGGATGTCTTTGCCTAGATATTGTGGTCTTATGGAAAACTTAAGCCAGTTTAAGTAACCTATAAAGCAGGTGAAACTTGCCAACCTCAAAAAAAAAGTACATGACCATGTTTCTGCAAGGAATGCGCTGCTCTTGTTCTTTCCAATGTGTTTTAAAAAATGCAAACGATTCATTTAGAGAGAGTGAGCTTCTGTGATTCAGATTTTTTAAATGACATGACATGGAACAACAATTAATTTTGTGCCATTACCTATTGTCTGACCTCAGACATGGAGAATGTTTGGCCAGTAACTTCAAGTCTCTTTGTTTTTCTCTCTTACAGTTAGTCTAGTGGTGATTATATTCCTGGTTCAGGATAAGTGTGGTCTTTCTACATGCAACACTCACCATGTTTTGGCTATGTCACCATCTGATCTATTGTTCATTGTTTTTTATGTTATATTTCGTAGATTTGCATGTGATTATCATCAATTATGTTTTCCGGGCATCACTCCTGCTTGTAGTGTAATCTACATTCTCAGTCACTTGACCATTAACTGTTCTTCAAAGTTTGGGTGAAGATTTGTAGCTCGGGTGCTCGTTGTTGTGGTTCTGTTCGCAGAGCTGGAAATTTTTGTTTGCAACAAAAATTTCCAGCTCAGCGAACAGAATCACAACAATTAACTGTTCTGTCTGGTTCACTGTTGTTTTCTTCTTTTGATAAATTTGTCGCCATTTATTCTCATCAGATGAAAACTAAGTACTGCAGTGAAAAAACTGCAATGAGTGTTTGAGCAACAATTTGTACTTTTTTCTTTTGAAGAACACTCCTTACTACTTTAATTTAATGCCTGGAAGCACAATGAACCAATGTTCCCATTCACTTTTATTCTCTTTATCAATGTCTTGACTGTCAGATATATTTTCAAGGACATTAAGGTGCACAAAGGATTGAGGGGTCAGACAAAAACAGAGAATGATCCAAAGATAGAGAGTAGAAAGAAACGTGTGATTTTACACTGTGATATATTTGCCAGCTTCAAATTTTTCTGGTTAGTGTATATTTTAGTTTCCTTTAATGCCAGTTATTCCTTGTATTCAGCTGCTTCAGTCTACTGCACCAATCTCCAAATCTCATGCATCATCCTCCGCCACTTTTGCCATCTGCTGTCAGATCCTGCCACCAAAAATATCTTTCCCTCGTTACCTCTATCTGCATTCCGTAGGAACCGTTCCCTCTGTGATTCCCTTGTTAGGTCCATGCTCCCACTAACTCCCTCTCCACTGTTGGCACCTTCCCCTGCTACCGAAAGAGGTGCAAAACCTGTGACCTCACCTCCCACCTCACCTTCATCCAAGGCCCCAGAGGATCATTTCAAATCTGGCAGAGATTTACTTATATATCCTCCAATCTCGTTTATTGCATCTGGTGCTCTTGATGTGGTCTCTACATCAGAAAGACCAAGCGCAAACTTGCGGAATGGTTCAGTGAACATCTCTGGTCTGTAAGCACTAACCAACCCCACCATTCTGGGCCTCCTCCACAAGGCCACATGTAAAGGTGGAGGAGAAACACCTTCTCTTCCACCTCAGAGCCTACAACCACGTGGCATAAACATTGAATTCACCTGTTTCCAAATCTCCCTACACCCCACCCATCCTAGATCCAACCCTCTGACTTGGATCTGCCCTCTTGAACTGATCCACTCCATCCTTCCCACTGACATGTCACTATCACTTCCTATCTTTGCCCACCTTTCCCTAACCCCAACCCCCTTTCTCCTATTTATCTCTCAACCCCCTTCCTCCTCCCCAGTCATGAAGTTTGATCCTGCCCAAAACATCATTACTTGTTGGATGTTGCTTGACCTGCTATGCCTTTTCAAGTGCCACACACTTTCAGCTGACTCCAGTATCCACGTTCCTCACTGTCTCCAATAGACCTTTATCAAGTCTCCCCACAGCCTCTGATACTTCAGAGAAAACAAGAGGAGTTTTTCCAAGCCTCAACTTATATCTCATACCCTTTTTCCAGGCAGCATCCTGGTAATCCCTTCTGCCTCCTCTCCAGAGCCTCCACATTTTTCCTGTAATGTGGCAACCAGAAGTGAATGCCATGATTTGGAGATGCTGGTGTTGGACTGGGATGTACAAAGTTAAAAATCAGATAACACCAGTTACAGTCGAACAGGTTTATTTGGAAGCACTAGCTTTCGAAGTGCTGCTCCTTCATCAGGTGGTTGTGGAGTACAAGGCAAAAGACACAGTCTTTTTCAATATATTATTTCAGTTACATCACACTGTAAACTTTTGCTATAAATGCTGTGTCTTACGATCTTATATTCCACAACCACCAAAAGCGCACCAAAGGCTAGTGTTTCTAAATAAACCTGTCGGACTATAACCTGGTGTTGTGTGATTTTTAACTTCGAACTGATTGGTTAGGCCATATGTAGCATATTGCAATGTCATATACAGCTGCAAAATGACATCCTGACTCATGGCCTCAATGTCCTGACCAAGATTGGAAGTATGACACACACCTTCTTAATACCCTATCAACATGCGTGGCCACTTTCAGAGACCTACGAATACGAACCTTAATATCCCGCTGTACATCAATGTGTTCAGGGTTCTGCCCTTAACTGTAGACTTTTCCTTAACATTTGATCTCCTAAAGAGTAGCACATCACACTTAGACGGATTAAACGCCATCTGCTATTTCTCCGCCCATTTCTGCAACTGATCTATATGCCACTACATCCTCTCTCAACCTTCTACAATATCCACAACTCTACTGATCTTTGCATCATCTACAAACTTACTAACCCACCCATCTACAACTTCATCCAAGTCATTTATATCTGTTAAGAAGTAGAGGTCCCAGTATGATTCCCTGCGGAACACCACTAGTCACCATTCTCCAGCCAGAAAAACACCTTTCCACAACTACTCTCTGCCTTCTATGGGCAAACCAATTCTGAATCCATGCGGCCAAGTTACCGTGGATCCCATGCATTATACACTTCTGGATGAGCCTACCAAGATGGACCTCGTCAAAAGCCTTACTAAAATCCATGGAGACAATATCCACCCGCTCTACCCTCATCGATCACCACCTCAAAAAATTCAACCAAGTTAGTATGACACAACCTGCCCTAAACAAAGCCACGCTCACTGCCCCTAATTAGACAGTGCTTTTCCAAATGTGCTTACATCCGATCCCGGACAATTCTGTCAATAGCTTCACAACGACTGATGAAAGACTCACCAGTTTATAACTTCCTGGATTATCCCGAATTGCAGTCTTGAACAGAGGAACAACATTAGCTGCTTGCCAGTCCTCCGGTACCTCTCCATTGGCTAGTGAAGATACAAATGTCTTGGTCAAGGTCACAGTAATCTCCACTCTTGCCTCACTGAAAAACTTGGAGGAGATAGCATCAAGCCGTTGTGACTTATCAATTTCAGTGCTCTTCAAAAAACCCAATAAAACTTCTTTCTTGATCTCAAAATGCCCTTGCATATTAGCATGCTCCATACTAATCTCACTATCCTCTAAATCCTTCTTCTGAATCAATACTGACACAAAGTACTCATTTAGGATTTCGCAAGACTCCAAGCACGAGTTCTTCCTTTATTCTCAAATGGTTCTACCTTCTCCCTCGTTATCCTCTTGTTTTTATTTTTTAACATATGCTTAGAATACCTTGGAATTCTCTTTAAACCTATTTGTCAATTTCACGGTCCCTTCTTGCTTTACTAATTCCCTGCTTGAATTCTTTCTTGCTTTCTTTATATTCTTTACAGTCCTTGCCCAATTTTAGCCCTCTAAACCTTCCATTTGCTTTTTTTCCTTTTTGAGTAAATTCACAACCTCCCTCTTTGTCCAAGGTTCCCTTACCTTGCTATCCTTATCCTTTCTCCTTACTGGAACATGCCGGTCCCAATATTGATCCGTTGGGAACTCCACTCCAAATCTTCCTCCAGCCAGAAAAATATCCACTGACCATTGACTCTCTCTTTCCTATCACTCAGTTAATGTTGTATCCATGTTGCCCGTGCCTCTTGGACCATGACTTATAATCTGCACAATTTGTTGTATGCTATCTTCTGGATATCCATGTTAATCACATCAGTAACATTGCCCTCATCGACCCTTTCTGTTAAGTCGTCAGAACACTTCAGCAAGATTGTGTAAAACTATTTCACCTTGACATTTTTTAACCAGCCCACCTTTATCCATGTGATTCTCAGTTTTATCACAATAGTTGTTTCCAGAAGCTCTCCCAACACCAGTGTTAAACTGACAAGGCTGTCAATTCCAGGATTAACTTACAAGTCTTCACAGAACAAGGTCATAATGTTGATAACCCTCCAGTCTCCTGCCACCTCCTCTCAGTCCAGAGGAGACTGTAATGTTGGGGCCAGTGCCCCTCTCACTTCAATCAGAATCCTTGGATGGATCTCATCCTGATCTGGTGTCCTGTTAACCCCGAGCGCCAACATCATTTGGACAGGTAATTGGATAGAAAAACTTTCCTCCTCAGTGTATCCGCACATTAACAGTTTACTGATTAGTATCATAGCTGTTTTCTCACCTTCACTGGAAAGACTTAAAAATAAACTCTTATTTCTCTCCAGCGCGAGGCCCCAGTCCGCGGGCTCGCGCAGAGTCGGTTAAACGGCCGCGCCTCGAGACCCCGCGTGAGCCCTCGGGGCGGGCCTTTACTCTCATCCAGCTCTGATTGATCAGAACATCTGTCAATCTCGTGCTTATAGCCAATAGAAGTGCGGTCCCGCGTTGGGAACGTCATCTGGAAGTGAATGTGGATGAAAAGAGGAATCGCTGGAGAAACTCGGCAGGTTTGGCAGCTTCTGTGGAGTTAAAACAAAGGTAACGTTTCAGATTCAATGGCCCTTCATCAGTCCTGAAAGTAGCTCGGAAAAAAGTGCAGTTAGTGGCTCTCAATCCTGCAATAGGTGGAGATGGAGCCCAGAAAGAGAGAGAAGAGACGCAGATAAAGGGGATGGATAATTGTGAGGCAGGGAGAAATAAAAGCTGATACAGGGGAAAATGTAGGAGCAGATTACTGCAGATACTGGAATCTATTGAAAACAAGTCACATTCCTGATGAAGGGCTTATTTCTGAAATGCGGACGGCACAGCATTTCTGCGTTTTGGGGGTTTCTCTTGAGGGAAGGAGAGGATTGATAAATCAGTGGCTGAAAAGGTGGTGCAATGTGCAGGGATTCAGTTTCTTGGATCGTTGGGATCTTTTCTGGGACATAAAAGATCTATTCAAAAAGGATGTGTTTCACCTGAACTGGAAAGGGACCAATATCCGACTGGGGAGATTTGCTCGTTCTAGTTTCGGATCCTGTCAACATTTTTAGAGTGGTGAGGTGGGAGCTTCTAAGTAACAGTGCATAGACAGAAGTATGAGGATGTTTCTGAATCAGAAAAGAGCAAGTTAATTCGAAAAGACAGACATGAGCGGTCAGAGAATGATTTAACTTTCAGGTAAGGCTGATAAGCTCAGCGCATGTATGGGAATGTGGGTTTGGGATGTCAAAGCTACTACAGGAGCTTGGTTGAGGAATTGACAAGAGAGGCAGCTCAACATTCCAGCTTTAGGTGTTATAGGAGGGATAGTAAGAGAGGAGAGGGAATGGCATATTTAATTAAGGAATACATTACATGCAATTAGAATAGATATTTCTGAGGGACTGTCATAGTGTTAAAGGTTTGGTTGGTGAAGAATTTGTTAAATGTGTTCAAGAAAATTTTCTTTCTCAATATATAAATGTTCCTGTCAAGAACGAGCAAAACTTGAATATCTTTTGCAAAATAAGGCAGAGCAAGTGACTGGAACTAGTGATTGTAATGCTGTTAGTTTTAAAATAGCTATGGAAATGGATAAATCTTCCAAAAAAGTTAAAGCTCTTAATTGGAATAAGGCAAAATTTAAGGAAATGATGCAATAACTTTCAAAAGTTGATTAGAGCAGACCGTTTACAGGTAAAAGTATGACTGACAAGTGGGAGTCTTTAAAAGTGTGATAATGAGAGTTCAGAAGCATATGGTCCTATTGGTTGAAGGGTAGAAAGAGGGTAGGAACATGCTTAAAAAGGAAATCAGAAAGGCAAAAATGGAAAGTTAGATAGCTTTGGCAAGTAAGATTTAAGATAACCCAAAAAAGATTCTGTAAACACTTCAAGAGCAGGAGAGCAATGAGAGAGAGAGTAGGACCCTTTAAAGATCAACAATGTTGTCTTTGTGTTGAACCTCCAGAGGTGGGAGAGATGCTAACTGAATATTTCACATCAATTTTTACTGTTGAAAAAGAAATGGGGGCTAGAGAACTCCGGAAAATAAATATTGATATTTTTAAAACAGTTCACATTACAGAAGAGGAAGAACTGGAGATCTTAGAAAACATAAAGATAGATAATCCTCCAGTGCCTGATTATATGTGTCCCAGGATGTTGTGGGAAGTTGGGTACGAAATTGTGGGGCACCTAGTAGAAATATTTGTATATCTATGAACGTGGGTGAAGAACAAAAGGACTGGAGTTTGGCTAATGTTGTGCTATTGTTTAAGAAAGGATGTGAGGAGAAGTTCTGGAACTATAGACCCACGGGTCTAACTTCATGGTGGGTAAGTTGTTGGTGATGATTCTGAAAGATAGGCTTCATATGCTTTTAAAGAGGCAAGGATTGAGTAGAGAAGCTTGGATTTTTTGCAAGAAAAATCGTACCTCACAAACTTGCTTGAGTTTTTTGAGGAAGTAATCAATAAGATTGAGGGCAGAGCAGAAGTTGTTGACTTGGATTTTAGTACAGCCTTTGACAAGGTTCTGAATGGTTGACTGGTTAGTAAAGTTAGATCACACAGGATTCAGGGTGAGTTTGCCAATTCATTACAAAATTGGCTTTGGAGTAGGAAACAGAGGATGGTGGTGGAGGTTTGTTTATCAGACTGGAGGCCTCTGACCAGCGGTGCTCCACAGAATTTGGTGCTAGGTCCACTACTTTTTATCATTTTACATAAATGATTTGGATGTAAATATAGGAGGTATGGTTAATAAATTTGTAACAAGTTTGCTTCATCCTAAGATGGCAGCACCATATGGCAGAACGGCTCTTGTGCCAGAACTCATTTGCTCCGACCGCTTTTCTCTTTCTTTCTTTTGCTTCTCTGTTTTTTATTTCTCTTCTTGACCTTGTCCTGAGCTTGGACAGTATTATGGCAGCAAGCGTCCAACCACAGGGAAGAGTGGGCCCAGGACACACCTCGAGTGAGCTGCTACTTACTTTTCCAGAGCATGCACAGGACCTAAAACCAGTGTCTGTCATATCGGTGGAGACGACATCAGCGAGATCAACCCAGAGGCAAAAGATCGTGTCTGAGGTTTGGCGACTTTATTGTTGGTTGGGTCCAGCACTAGCACCAGTGAAGCAGTGGCGGAAAGGCACGATGGCAACATTGATGAGGTGGGTCTACCGGTGAGAAATCCAGCTCTGACGTTGTTTGGTTTGGCGCAGCCATTGGCTCACAATGGTCGAGCAGTACATGTCTAAGGGTCAGCAACTTCAATATTGGTTGGGTCCACTGTAGATGATGGTGAAGTGGTGGTGGAGAAAGGATAATGGCATAGATATTGATTACCATGTTTAACTGGCTCATCTTCAGCAATATCTTTCCATTTTTTCTTATTCTTAAATTATTCAAAATTGTGCTGTGTCATGGTGACAAATGAAATGTTTTCACTATTTTATTGTAATTTTTATGTAAAATGCACATGACAATACAATAATAATCAAAATCAAATCACATCAAAATTGATGGTGTAGTGGACAGTACAGATGGTTATGTCAGAGTACAATGGGATCGTCATCATATGGGCCAATGTGCCAAGGAGTGGCAGATGGAGTTTAATTCAGCGAAGTATGTGGTGTTGCATTTTGGTATGGCAAATCAGGAAAGGACCAATACACTTAATGGGAAGTGTTGTCAAATAAAGAGACCTTGGGGTGCAGGTTCATTGTTCCTTGAAAGTGAAGTCGCAGGTAGACAGGGTAGTGAAGTAGGCTTTTGGTGTGCTTGCCTTTATTGTTCAGTGTGTTGAGTATGAGAGTTAGAAAGTCATGTTGCATCTATACAGGACATTGGTTAGATCGTTTGGAATGCTGTGTGCAATTCTGGTCTCCCTGTCGTCGGAAAGATATTATTAAACTCCAAAGTTTCAGGAAAGATTTACGAGGATGTTGTCAGGGTTGGAAAGTTTGAGCTGTAGGGGGAAATTGAATAGGATGAGGCTATTTTTCCTGGAATATTGGAGGCTGAGGGATGACTTTATAGAGGTTAATAAAATCATGAGGGGTATGGATAGGGTGAATCACCAAGGTCTATTTCCCAGGGGAGAGGAGTGCAAAACTAGAGGGTATAGGTTTAGGAGACAGAGTTGGATAATCAGAAGGATTTAGAGAAGGAATCGAGAAGTTTAGACAGCTCAGTGACACAGGATTGTTCCCAATTGTCAAACTTACTGTTGTTTCTGGCATTCTTACCTGCATTTCATTTCACTTAATTCTATGGAATCGGTCATTTCTTTCACAATCACACCAGCTGGTAACATTAACATCACAACAGAACTGCTAACACTTCCATAGAGACTTTACAAAATGTGATTCACACCTGTCCAAGAAAGTAAATAAATTGATGATGAACATGGAACATTTTGAATACAGGTAAACAGGTGAGAATGTAAATTCGAGAATTTAGAGGACAACATGCTCCATTATAAAGATTAAATCACATACTTTTTTAAAATCTGTGTCTTTTGATTGCAAATGTATTTTCAGCAATACTTTACTTGGTCTGTTTCCATTCAGTCCATCCTGACCTGATGTACCCACTTTTATCATGACAAATTCAATGAAGTTAATTTTGACTCATCAAGCATGCAGGTACAGCAGGCAGTGAAGAAAGCTAATAGCTTGCTGGCCTTCATAACGAGGAATTGAGTATAGAAGCAAAGAGGTTCTTCTGCAGCTGTACAGGGCCCTGGTGAGACCGCACCTGGAATATTGTGTGCAGTTTTGGTCTCCAAATTTGAGGAAAGACATTCTGGCTATTGAGGGAGTGCAGCTTGGATTCATGAGGTCAATTCCCGGAATGGTGGGACTATCTTACTTGAAAGGTTAGAGCGACTGGGCTTCTATACCCTTGAGTTTAGAAGGCTGAGAGGGGATCTGATTGAGACGTATAAGATTATTAAAGGATTGGACACTGGAGGCAGGAAGCATGTTTCCGCTGATGGGTGAGTCCCGAACCAGAGGACACAGTTTAAAAATAATGGGTAGGCCATTTAGAAAAGAGTTGAAGAGAAACGTCTTCACCCAGAGAGTGGTGGGTGTGTGGAATGCTCTGCCCAGAAGGCTGTGGAAGCCAAGTCTCTGGATACTTTCAAGAAAGAGTTGGATAGAGCTCTTAAGGATAGTGGAATCAAGGGTTTTGGGGATAAGGCAGGAACAGGATACTGATTGAGGATAATCAGCCATGATCATAATGAATGGTGGTGCTGGCTCGAAGGGCAGAATGGCGTACTCCTGCACCTATTGTCTATATTATGTAAGATGACAATAACTTATTCAAAGACATGAATTTTAAGGTGTATCTTAAACAGGAGAAGGACCTGTTCACTCGGAATTATGATACTGGCCAAAGGAAAGTGGAGGTAAAAACAATGACTGCAGATGCTGGAAACCAGATTCTGGATCAGTGGTGCTGGAAGAGCAAAGCAATTCAGGCAGCATCCAAAAAGCTTCAAAATCGACGTTTCGGGCAAAAGTCCTTCATCAGGAATAAAGGCAGAGAGCCTGAAGCGTGGAGAGATAAGCTAGAGGAGGTGGGGGTGGGGATAGATTAGCATAGAGTACAATAGGTCAGTGGGGGAGGAAATGAAGGTGATAGGTCAGGGAGGAGAGGGTGGAGTGGATAGGTGGAAAAGGAGCTGGGCAGGTCGGACAAGTCCGGACAAGTCAAGGGGATCGTGTTGCTGGAGGTTAGAAACTAGGATGAGGTGGGGGAAGGGGAAATGAGGAAGCTGTTGAAAACCACATTGATGCCCTGGGGTTGAAGTGTTCCGAGGCGGAAGATGAGGCGTTCTTCTTCCATGCGTCTGGTGGTGAGGGAGCGGCGGTGGAGGAGGCCCAGCACCTCCATATCCTCGGCAGAGTGGGAGGGGAAAGTGGAGCCTCACAACCTGCACCAGCCGTTACCTCGTGGTTGTGGTGACGGCAGAGCTATTTATTATAATCACAGAGGTTATTCTGTGATAGATTAATTGTATTAATTTCCCCTGTCTTTCATGGATCTCACCACTATGTGTAGTGTACACAACGTTCTGATTCATTCAGCCAAAAACTGTTCTGTTTGGTTGACAGTTACCTCCTCCTTTGATCGATGTAATTGTCATCTGTTTCCAGAACATGGATACACAGTATTGCGCCAAGAAAAATGCAGCTGTCGTCCTCTGAATAACATGCATTCTGGTCTATTTTTAAAAACATCTCCTTCTACTATCGATATGAACCGACAGAGGTAATTGCCAATTGTTTCTGTTATCCAAAGCAGAATTATTTTTCTGTGCCGGTTGGGTGGGATTTGACTGTTTTGATTGGGTTTTAATGCCCTTGGTTCCATACACTTTAATTCTGTCGCTCAGTACTGACAGTGAGACATATTTTTGTGACAATTCGGGCCCATCAGAGACTGAAGGACCAAAGCAAAGGAGAGAATCCCGGTGACCCAGAGGTGGAAAGCAGAAGAAAGTCTGTGATTTAACTTTTGTCGTTGTCCGACATTTTCATCATTCTGTAGTCGGTGCAAGAATGACAGAATTATTTTATTATAACATTCGGGGAACATAACTGAGACATTACATCAGTTCAGAATTTATATTTGCAATGGTTGGCGTTTCACTGGTGAATTTAAATTGCTGCATAAACACTCAGTTCAAATTCAGACTGCAAGTCAAAGAAATGAAGTATCCTGTCATATTAATTATCCAATTAATAAATAAACAACATATCTGAGAGTAGTCTAGAGAACCCAGTATATACATCGCATGAATGAAAAAAAAACTCACGATGGCTATTGCGAATAACTGGCATTGATCTTTATACTATCCAATGTCATTACCTTCCACTCCAAAGAATACACGTTCTGTTTGTTATGAATTCTCAATTCAAGTCAGTATATTATCCTGATCCCATTTGCTTTGATGTTGCAAACTAACCTTTTATGTGGGGCTTTGTCAAAAGATTTCTGAAAATCCAAGTACCCACGTCCACTAGATCTCCCTTATCTATTCTCTGAGATAATACCAACTGAACAGAATTATTTGAGGAAGTGACAAAGTTGATTGATGAGAGAAGGGCTGTAGATGTCATATACGTAGACTTCAATAAGGCGTTTGATAAGGTTCCCCAAGGCAGGCTGATGGAGAAAGTGAAGTTGCATGGGATCCAGGGTGTAGCCAGATGGATAGGGAATTGGCTGGACAACAGGAGACTGTGAGTAATAGTGGAAGGGAGTTTCTCAAAATGAAGAACTGTGACCAATGGTGGAGTAGCAGTTAGTGAAGGGGACTGTCAGAGAATGCAGCAGAATATAGATAGATTGGAGAGTTGGGCAGAGAAATGGCAGATGGAGTTCAGTCAAGGCAAATGTGAGGTGATGCATTTTGGAAGACTCAGTTCTCAAGGAAACTATACAGTAAATTAGAATCCCTACAGTGTGGAAACAAGCCATTTGGCCCAAGAAGTCCACACCAATCCAGTCCCCTGCATCAATTAGTCTAGACTTCCCCTATCTAATGCACCTTGCTTACATATCCCCGAATATGATGGGTAATTTAGCAAGGTCAGTTCACCTAACCTGCACATCTTTGGACTTAAGCCCTGGGGAAATTGACATACGGAGAGATCTGCGTGGTCAGGTCCATATTTCCCTGAAGGTGGCAATGCAGGTCAGTAGAGTGGGCAAGAAGGCATACGGCATGCTTTCCTACATCGGACAGGGTATTCAGTACAAGGTTTGTCAGGTAATGTTACAGTTGTATAGGACTTTGGTTTGGGCACATTTGGAATACAGCATACAGTTTTGGTTGCTACATTACCAGAAGGATGTGGATGCTTTGGAGAGGGTGCAGAGGAGATTCACCAGGATGTTGCCTGGTATGGAGGGTGCTAGCTATTAAGAGAGGTTGAGTAGAATAAGATTATTTTCATTAAAAAGATGGAGTCTGAGGGGGGTATCCTGACTGAAGTCGACAAAACCATGAGAGGTATAAACAGGGTGGATAGCAAGAAGCTTTTTTTTACCAGGGTGGGGGACTTAATTACTAGGGGTCACAAGTTCAAGGTGAGATGGGAAAGGGTTAAGGGAAATATTCGTGGAAAGTTTTTGACGCAGGGAGGAAGTAGAGATGGACATGATGGCATCATTTAAGATGTATCTAGACAGCTACATGAATGGCCAGGGGACAGAGGGATACAGATCATTGGAAAATAGGTGACGGATTTTAATTGAGGATCCGGATAGCAGAGGCTTGGAAGGCTGAAAGGCCTGTTTATGTGCTGTAATTTTCTTTGTTCTTTTTTGTTATTGTGGTTTTGTCAGAGGGACAAAATGCATCACAAGTGTGGTGAAATTTTTTGAGGAAGTGATCAGGTCTTTGGATGAGAGTAGAGCAATTGATGTAGTTTGTATGAATCTTAGCAAAGCCTTTGACAAGATTATATTCAATTCCCTACAGTATAGAAACAGGCCATGCAGGCCAACAAGTCCACACTCACCCTCCAAAGGTTAACCCACCCAAACCAATTCCCCTACCTTTACCCTTGCCTAATGCACCTATCTCTATGGGCAATTTAGCATGGCCAATTCACCTAACCTGCACACCTTTGGACTGTGGGAGGAAATCCAGCACCCAGAGGAGACCCGCACAGACACAGGGAGAATGTGTAAACTCCACACAGACAGTCACCCAAGTCTGGAATCGAAGGGCCCTGGTGCTGTGAGGCAGCAGTGCTAAGCACTGAGTCACTTAACTGTCCCAAAGCCACATATAGGAGATTGACAACTAAAGTAAAAATACATGAAATTCAGAATAAATTAGCAAATTGACTCAGTCAGAGGAAGCCGAGGCAAAGCTGAAAGAAGGCTGTTAGAGAAATTGGAGACTGGTATCCAGTGGGATCAATTTTGGATCTTTCATTGTGTGTGATATTCATAAATGATAATAAAAAGTGTGTATGTGTGTTCATGTATATGGGTGAATGTGTTGTTGGGGGGTGGCGGTGGTTGGGGATACTAAGTAAGTTTGTGATGACACAAATATTGACTGGGTGGTTGGCAGTGAGGAAAATATTCTTACGCGACAAGCAAAAATAGGTAGATTGGTCAAACAGGCAGATCAACGGCAGATAAAATTTAACGCTGATAAACCCTGACGTGATACATTTTGCCAGAAGTTGCAAAACAAGGCAGTACTCAGTGAATGGGAGGACACCAGGCTGCATAAAGCAACCAAAAGATCTTAAGGTGCTTGTTAACAGATCTCTGAAAGTGGCAGGATTGGCTACGAGGGTAGTTAAGAAGGCGTACAGGATATGTGCCTTTACTAGTCAAGACGTAGATTATAAGAGCAGGGAAGTGCTGTTGGACTTTGTTTAGGCCATAGTTGGACGATTGTGTGTCGTTCTGGTCACCGCAGCATGGGAAGGATGTGTTTGCATTGGAGGGAGTGCAAAGGAGGTTCAGCAGAATGTTGCTTAGGCTGTAGCAATTTAGCTGTGAAGAGGGAGGCTGGATAAGCTCAGGTTGCTTCACGAAGAACAGAGATCGGAGTATCTATGAAGACCATAGACAGGGTGAATAGAAAGCAGTTGTTCCCCTTACTCAAAGGGCCTATAACAGGGTGGTATAATTTTAAGCTGAAAGGCAGGAGGTTTAGAGGGGACCTAGGGGTTGGTAAGGGACCTGAAATTGAAATCAGAAACCTCAGAAAAGTACTTGAAAGAGCACTTGAAATGTCATAACATTCAAGGCTATGGGCCAAGTGCTGGAAAATGGGACTGATGTAGATTTAGTGTAATTTTGGTGGGACAAACATGATGATCCAAAGAGCCTCTTCTGTTTGATGTTATTCTGTCATTTGAGAATTCTGAGGATAAGGATCTGAATTTGTTCCTGTTTTTCTTTGTATTTGTTTTAAGAAAGTATTACCTAGTGTGAGTTCGAGCAGTTGTTGTAGTCAGCATCAGCTTTTGGTTCTGTACCAGAGTGCTCATTCACAGATAGAATTTTCTAAATGGGTTGCAAAACTGAATTAACAAGAAAAGCAGTGGGATAACGAGTATTAATTAAAACAGCTTTCAAGGTGTTCTACAATGTGAGGTATTGATTGGCTGACTAGCCTTAGCAAAATGAAGGTCATCACTGAAAGGAATATTGAAAGATATTTCAATATTGATGGGACTGAGAGTGGGTGAAATCATGCAAGTCTTGTTGTTTGAATACAAGTTGGAATTAGCATTTGAGACCTAATAGGATCAAATTAATCCAGTCTTTGGAGTATTGAAGTACAAACATAAATCTCAATGATATCACATCATTAAAATAAACCTGCTGTCATTCAATGATTTTAAAAATAATGAGATACCAGACAAGATAAAATAGTCTCTGAAATTGTCTCTTCTTCAATTTTGAGATAATTCTCCAATTCTGAGACATTGCCAGCAGCAGGAAGGGAGAGGTTATTTCACAAACAACAACATGTACTTTCCAAGGCTAATTATCTTGAAAGTATGCTACATCTTCCTTCACATTGTTAGTATGCCTGGTAAATCTTGTAACAACTTGAGTTATATAAATCTCTACATTTCCACTGTACGCCTGATATGCCAGATGACAGTGTGCTCACTAACTGAGTTTAAAGTGAATAGTTTGTCAGATTGGAGGCTCCTCAGTAATATGCAGTATTGTGGGTTTCTCTATGCTGTACATAATGTGTATACACTGAGGCCACATTGATGGAATTTAGCTGAGCACTGACCCTATCTGGTCAAGAAAGTGTTCAGCAAGACGGTCTTTCCCTGTAGTAGTTTAAAGCCTGCTATTTCTCAGATGGGTTTTGTAATGACCCACTTCTCAGTGACACCTGGTGTTTCCCATTCCTTGATGGAAAGAGATGTTGTTAGTGGATCTTGCTCAGGCAGCTTGCTCCAAATGGGAGCCCAGGTACAATATTAGCAAAAGCTGAGTTTTTCAAGTCATTGTGGAGTGATAACTGATGGTGAGCACGGATGGCATTGACTATCTGCGTGTTTTCATCAATCAGTGGATCTGTGGAGACACAGTATTTGTGAGGACAGCTCACTGGGAGCGGTGTTAAGCACAGGGTTCCATTTATGATGTGTATTGTTGAATTATTTGTTTGTCGAAAAGACGTGTGAGTTATGCTATTTGTAGAAAGAGGCATAGTGCTGTGGTACACAGTTTAACAGGACAAACACTGAGATCTGTAGTGTTGTGGTAGCAGCTGTCCCACAGAGGATCAAACAACTTTGTCAAACAGGACGTTTCCCATCTTGCCCTTTGTTGCTGTTATCCTTTGATGTTCCCTAAACGATAATGGTCTATGTGAAGATACTCCCATGTACATTTGCTTGGAATTGTTATTTCATTTAGGCTATTAATTTGCATAAGTACTTATTATTGCTATTATTATTTTGTTGGCACTGACATTTTACAGATAAGTGCCCGGATATATTTTCAGACCAATTCACTGTGAGGCCATAGTGTTACACCTTGATGCAGCAATCCATCAACTTTGTGAAGTCTCTGTTATTGGACCTTGTCCAGAGGCCTCACCACTGTGGAAATTGGTTGGTCCAAAAGGATTTTTCACAGATGAAAGCCAAGTTGGTTTGTGGTGAATGACGTGTGATTTAGGATATTTGATATTTTTGTGCTGCTCCAAGGCTCCAATTAGGATCAAGAACATTTGGCCCGACAGAGTGAAAGTCAGTGCTGCTAGTGTGTATTCCTGATGAAGAGCTAATGCTCAAAATGTTGATTCTCCTGCTCCTCGGATGCTGCCTGACCTGCTGTGCTTTTCAAGCACCACACTCTTTAATTTTAATCTCCAGCATCTGCAGTGCTTTCTCTCTGTTGTGCCCTCCAGTTGAACTGAAATACAACATTGAGAGACTCATGAGTTGGAAACTGTAAATGGATCATCAGTTGATTCATAGTCCATCAGCAGCACACTGCTAAAAGAATATGAATCATCTGTCAACTGTGATTTACAAGATGCTCTTTGCATCATGGTGTGGGACATCATTGCACCGATTGTCACATGGGATGTCTGTCCAAGCAGTGATGGTGATTCACACCACAGAGGCAGATTTATATAGATATATAAATTCCACCCGTTATAATTGCTGTAGTACAAGTCAGTTCAAGATCTTGCTGGGCAATTTTAGCCAATCTAATTCTTAGAATTTTTATTGTATCTTCCTTGCATTCTGCGTGGTTGAAAAGGAGGTGAGTGGGAATGACTGCTCGCCTGTGTTCACTTTATGGGTAGTTGTTCATGACTAGAACCTTTGCTGGTTGGGGATGGCTATTCAGGGAACTGACCTCACATAGGGCAGTTTAGTATGTTCAGCTCCTGTTTGGATGACAGTTCTGCGGTAGGGCCACTTAAATTGAAATATCACCTCTGATTTCTTTCCACCAATGCTGCCAGACCTGCTGAGCTTTTCCAGCAACTTTTGTTTTTGTTTTTGATTTACAACATCTGCAGTTTAGATTAGATTAGATTACATTACATTACATTACAGTGTGGAAACAGGCCCTTCGGCCCAACAAGTCCACACCGACCCACCGAAGTGCAACCCACCCATACCCCTACATGTATCCCTTACCTAACAGTACGGGCAATTTAGCATGGCCAATTCACCTGACCTGCACATCTTTGGACTGTGGGAGGAAACCGGAGCACCCGGAGGAAACCCACGCAGACACGGGGAGAATGTGCAAACTCCACACAGACAGTCGCCTGAGGCGGGAATTGAACCCGGGTCTCTGGCGCTGTGAGGCAGCAGTGCTAACCACTGTGCCACTGTGCTGCCACTTTCAGTTCTTTCAGTTTTTATTTGTTATTTTTCATGTTATTTGAATCACTGTGTGAAAGTGAGGTGATTTATTGAAGATCACACTTAGGTGTTGAATAACCCCAGACTGCTTTGTGGTCATTGATGGTTGGAAAGTATATCAGGGTGGGAGTAAGGTAGTATTGAAGGGACTTGTTGTTGTCAGCTAACAATTGAAAGTTTATAAATGTTTGCACTAACAATAACACTGAGCTGAACATTCCCCCAGTACATTGTATATGTCAGGGCAGCTGCTGGCACAGCATGTTTTACATCAAGGGAATAATGCAGTGGATCAGACTTTTTGATGGAATAACGACCTGTTACTTCAATTCCAAAAAAGTTCACTCGAAGAAAATGCTGTTGATGCTTGTGCAATGGCATGGGGTGTTCAGCAGCGGGCATCATTGTAAACACAAGAGAGAGAGAAAGAGGGAATTAATCCCCAAAACAAAAGACACTCCATTGAACAGCGACACAGACACAGAGATTACTCACAAATATACAACATACTGAGACATTCCCAGGCTGAAGCAAACCTCATGGGAGAGAGGAAATGTGAAGAACCATCAAGAGAGCTGGGACTAACTGGAATATGAGTATCACCACTTCAGTTTGTCCATGTCTTAACTTCTGTTTGTCCCTATCTGACTTTTCCTCTTCTCTCTATCTGTGTCCTTTTGTCTGCCTCCCTCTTTCTATCTCCCTCTCACTGTCCTTCTCTTTCTCTCTGTCTCCATCTTTCTCTTTCTCTCTCTCTCTTCCCTATCTCTCCCTCTGCCCCTCTCTCTCTCTCCCTCTCTGAGATTCTCTAGCACTTTCTGTCTCTGTTCTTCGCTTGCTCTCCTCCTCCTCGATCTCTCTCTTCTCTGTCTGTTCTTGTTTCTTCAGCCCCACTCTTCCTCTCTTCTCTCTGTCACTTATTCCCTCTGTCTCTTTCTCTCACATTCTCTCTCATCCTGTCTTTTTCTCTTAGATCTGAAATTGCATCCTCCTATTCTGTTCCCATTGTACTCTGCTCCCAAATGTTTGCCCTTCCCCAATTATTTTGCCCTCCCAATTATATTCCTCACCAAATGTGTACCCTCACAAATATTTTGCTGTCCCCCATATCATGCTGAGCCCCACTCCCTAGCGCAGAGATTAATGAGTTTGTCTGGACTAACTGGCCTGTAACTGACTGCTTTTGTGCACAGCAAGATCCCAGTCCCAGAATTATGGAAGCTTCACATCACATAGATAATCCTTTCAGCCCATCATGCCTCCCCACCACCACAACCACCAACAACCCCCCCATCCTCCCCCCACACCTCCCATTAAATGATCCTGGTGCTATCCAGCTACTCAGGCCTTGCCCTGAAGGGTATTATTACTCCCCTACCTGGGGAGACCGCTCTTCCGCCCTGTCTCATACTCTGCCTCTTTGTCCTCTCACCCCTCCATCTCTCTCTCTCTCCGACAACAGCCCCTTCCCCCCCTCAAGCCCCATCAAACACTCCCCCTCACCCTGGCTCTCTCTCACCACCTCCTTGCTTCCCATTCCTCCACTCAAGAACTCAGGGGCATGGCTACTCCACCTCCCCTGGCAGACTCTCAAACCCTAGGCTGAAGGACATGGTAAGTATGTTCAGAGACTAACTGGTCTTTTGACTGCTGTAATGCACAGCAAGATTCCAGTCTGCAGCCACTCGATGAGAAAGGTACTTTATGCCCCTTCCACTCATCCCTCCACCCCCTGGCCCGGTTTGGACAACAGTGAGGGTAAAACCTGGGAGCGACAGGGGAAATGTGTATCCTACTGCATTAACTGTACAGCAACTTGTCCAAGTCTTCCAAATCCCCCTTCCCCGCCACTGGGACAGAGTAGAGGGCCCAGGGCGAAAGAAGGAGAGAAAATGCATTGAGAGAAAAAGAGAAGAACCAACAGACAAGAAATGAGATAGTGATAGTCAGAGGGAGGGAAGGAGAGAAAGAGAGTTCAAGGAAGGAGGAGATCGCAAGTGAAAATCCCAAGGACAGAAACAAGATGTCAGGCTAATAAAAGCAAGTATATTATCTCCATTCTTTATCTACCTTCAGAGACTGGTGTACATTCACCCCAAATCTCTCTAATTGTAAATGCTTCCCAGGGTCCTATTGTTCATTGTGTATTTCCTTGTCTTGTTTGTCCTGCCCATGTGCATTACATCACCTCACCTCATTACTGCTGTTTCCTCGACATGAAGGATTACTTTCTGTTTAGAGATTTATTGTTAAGTTTCACCATTTTAACATGAAATTCAGTGGCACTGCTATTACTGAGTCCTCTTTATCCATATTTTCTGGGAGTGAGGGACAACTGGGGGGATATATGGGCCAAACACAGGCAAATGGAACTATTTAACAGTGAAAACTGTTGTCATCAACTCCTGGAGTGGGACTTGAACACAGAGCTTTTGCCTTAGAGAGAAGGGCATGGTGTGCAGGGATATAGTTCTTTGAAAGTTGCATTGCAGATAGACAGGGTGGTGAAGTAGGTGTTTGATACCTTTACCTTCATTGGTCAGTGCATTGAATATAGGAGTTGGGATGTAATGTTGCAGCTGTAACAGAGATGGATAGAGCTCTGAAAGATAGTGGAATCAAGGGTTATGGGGATAAGGCAGGAACAGGATACTGATTGTGGATGATTAACCATGTTCATAGTGAATGGTGGTGCTGGCTCGAAGGGCCGAATGGCCTACTCCTGCACGTATTGTCTATAAGTAGGAATATCTTTGACTATCTCTGATATGCCTTTGCCATTAACAAGTGTGATCTATTGTCTGTCGAGGACATTAGTGAGGCCATTTTTAAAATACTGCATACAATTCTGGTCGCCCTTCGAAAGAAAGGATGTTGTTAAACTTGAGAGGGTGCAGAAAAGATTTACCAGGATGTGGCCAAGATTGGAGGGTTTGAGCTACAGTAAGAGGTTGAATAGGCTAGGGCTATTTTCCCTGGAGTGTCGGATCCTGACGGGTACCCTTACAGAAGTTCATAAAATCTGGAGGAGCATGGATAGATGTTGAAATGATCAGCCGGATGATAGTACACTTCACACAACTTCCTTTTTCACATACATGCAAGAAGACTCAACCAGCCGGGTCAAAGTCCACCTTGCCTGGAGAGTCTGAAACAGGCAGTTGCAATCACACTTTTACACACAAATCAGCGTTCCCCTTTCACGAATTACATTTTGATTCCAAGCCTTAGCAACACAACTGATCAATCAGATCCTGATCTAGGTACGTGACGTTTAGCATTAGATCATTGATCTTAAACTTCTACAACACCTGTTGAGTGTTGTTTCGGTCTTCCTGTCTTCTCACTTAACTGGAGCCAGTTTCAGTAAGCTAGCTAGCTTGCATACATGCTTGGCTGCACTTTTCTGTTGCTGATCAGAATAGTTTAGCTGACCTCCTTTTCTGTTCTTGCCCCATTTTGATTCCTTCCACGTCAGCTGTATAGCCAAACGTCTTTTCCCGAGGGTGGGGGAGTCCAAAACTAGAAGCATAGGTATAAGGTAAGAGGGGAAAGACCTGAGGGGTTACTTTTTCATGCAATGGGTGATGTGTGCTTGGAATGAGCTATCAAGAGGTGGTGGAGGCAGCTGGTACAATGACAATATTTAAAAGGCATCTAGATGTGGACATGAATAGGAATAGGTTAGAGAGATATGTGCCAAAGGCTGGCAAATGGGACTCAGTCAGATCGGGATGACTGGTCAGTGCAGACTGGTTGAACTGAATGGTCTGTTCCATACTGTATGATGTTATGACTCCGTGCTCTCTGGTTATTGAGGTTTAGAGCACTAAAATAATAAGTTGCCCTTCAGCCCATCATGTCTGCACTGGTCAAAAAGACAAGCTCCGAGCTATTCTCATCCCATTTTGCAACACATGGCCCATACCCTTGAGTGTCTAACAATAGCAATGAAGACACCTTCCTATGGCCATCAGCTCCTGGAGTAGGACTTGAATCCAAAGCTCCTCCCTCAGAGTGAAGTACACCACGCATTAGATTCTCTACAGTATGGAAACAGGCCATTTGGCCCAACAGGTCCACACCAATCCTCTGAAGAGCAACCCATCCACACCCATTACCCTACCCGATATGAGCAATTTAGCACGACAAATTCACCTAACCTGCACATCTTTGAACTGTGGCAGGAAACCAGAACACATGGAGGAAACCCACGCAGACGTGGGGAGAATGTGCAAACTCTACACAGACAGTTGCCCAAGGCTGGAATCGAACCCAGGTCTTTGGCGCTGTGAGGCAACAGTGCTAACCACTGACCTACCGTGCCACCCCTTCCGCAAGACACGCCACTTTATTCATATTGTATCAAAAGATATCTTTTATCCTCGGTGCTTGTGGCATCATGCATGGGAGATATGGATCCTTGGTTACCAAGGGGAGGATAGATTATCGATGGTATGCAGGATGTAGATGGTGGAACAGGATCAAAAGGGTTAATGGCCTACTCTTGTTCCTTGTATGTATGGGAACAGATCTCTTTTTTTTTAATCCAACTAATATCGGAACTTACCATCATCTCATACGAATGTAGTTTAGGCTTCATTTGCGTTTCAATTCCTCAGATCTCCCTACCATGCCTCTAACCCAAAATCTTACATCTGCATTCCATTGCATTTGTACAATCGGTGAACAGTGAAGTATATTTCCTTGTCTTCATTACCGAGTGCTCACCCTGTACCCATTGAATAAACCTCACCCCAATCTCCTTTGTTCCAATGGGAGCATCGTTGACCTTTTCAACTGAGCCATCCAACTTAAACCCTGGCACCATTCCGCGAAGTCACCTCTTCTCCCTGTCCTGAGGGCCCTCACATCGTTTTATAGTCACCAGAAATGACCACAACAATCCAACTGAGGCTAAACCAATTTGACATGCAGCATAACTCAACCATTTATTGGCATCAATGCCTCTATTTATTAAGCCTTCTGCTTTTCTATCCTCTCACGGCCTCCTTCATCTTCTAATGTTGATGAATGTTTATTGCCAGATCCCTCTAATCCTGCGCATTCTTTACGATTGTGCCATTACATTTCTATTACCTCTCCACATCCTTCTCCCAAAACATATCACCTTACACTCTTCTGTATTCCCCTCTGACTGGATGCTGTCTGTATACTGTGGTGACTCTGGACAATTCACATCATCCTCACCATTTGCCAATCCTCCAGGTTTATCATTGCCCCGAATATGGGCATTTTGCCACATACTCCAAGATTGATATAAGACCATAAGACATAGGAGCGGAAGTAAGGCCATTCGGCCCATCGAGTCCACTCCACCATTCAATCATGGCTGATGCGCATTTCAGCTCCACTTACCAGCGTTCTCCCCGTAGCCCTTAATTCCTCTAGACAACAAGAATCTATCAATCTCGGCCTTGAAGACATTTAGCGTCCCGGCTTCCACTGCACTCCATGGCAATGAATTCCACAAGCCCACCACTCTCTGGCTGAAGAAATGTCTCCGCATTTCTGTTCTGAAATGACCCCCTCTAATTCTAAGGCTGTGTTCATGGGTCCTCGTCTCCTCGTCTAACTGAAACAATTTCCTAGCATCCACCTTTTCCAAGCCATGTATTATTTTGTACATCTCTATTAAGTCTCCCCTTAATCTTCTAAACTCCAACGAATACAATCCCAGTATCCTAAGCCGTTCCTCATATGTTAGACCTGTCATTCCAGGGATCATCCGTGTGAATCTCCGCTGGACCCGTTCCAGTGCCAGTATGTCCTTCCTGAGGTGTGGGGACCAAAACTGGACACAGTACTCCAAATGGGGCCTAACCAGAGCTTTATAAAGTCTTAGTAGTACATCTCTGCTTTTATATTCCAACCCTCTTGAGATAAGAGACAACATTGCATTCGCTTTCTTAATCACGGACTCAACCTGCATGTTTACCTTTAGAGAATCCTCGACTAGCACTCCCAGATCCCTTTGTGCTTTGGATCACTGACATATTGAATAAAAGCAGTCGTCTATTTAGGGCTGAGATGCAGAAACATTTCTTAACTTATAGGATAGTGAAGTTATGGAATTCTGTACCACAGAAAGCTGTGGAGTTTGAGTCATTGAATATATCCAAGAATGCGATTAACAAATATTTACGTTTCAAAAGCATCAAAGGCATGGGAGAAAGTCTTAGTATGGCATTGAGATAAAGGATTAGCCAGGATCATATAGTATGGTGGGCCTCATGTCGGGCCAAATCATCTTCTCCTGCTCCGGGTCTTGATGTTTAAAATGTCCCAATACCCATCATACCCACCTACCAACCTGCCAACCTCTCGTCCAAAACAAAATCCATGAATAAGGGCTTGTGTTGTCAATTTTGTTGTCCAGCCATTTTTATCTAGTGCCTAGTGAAACACTTCATTGAATCCAGTTCAGACAATGTTCTCTGCATTCAAATTCTCAGCTACTTCATCAATGCATGATGCGAGGTTGGAGACTTATCTTTTGAAAACCTGCACTGGCTTCGCTTCATTAATTTGATCTATGGCTGCAAATTGCAGCCATAACTACCAGCATCAATGTCAAGTGCATGATATAAAGTAAACTAGGATCCATGTGGTGTGAGCCTCGGAGACCCAGGTTCAAGTCGCTTCTGCTCCAGAGTTGTGCGATAACCCCTTTGAACAGTTTCATCAGTAAATGTAAGACCATTAACAAGTCGGGATAGGAGTTGGCCCTTTGGTCCCTCAAGCCAGCTTCACTAGGATCATGGCTGATTCAACATTCCTCAAGTCCATGTTCTTGCCCTGTCCCCGTAACGCTTAATTCCCCAACTGAGCAAGAATCTATCCATCTGAGCCTTAAATATATACAAGGACAGCTCTCTGCGGGAAGGAATTCCAAAGATTCACAACCTTCTGAGAGAGGAAATTCCACCTCAGCTCAGTTTTAAACTGGTGCCCCTTTATTCTGAGACAATACCCCCCCTGGTCCTGGACTCTCCCATGAGGAGAATCATCCTTTCAGCATTTACTCAGTCAAGCCCCTTAATCCTGTCCATTTCAATGAGGACATCTCTCATTCTTCTAAACTCCAGTGAGTAGAATCCTGTTTAGCCTTTTGTTTTTAAGACAATCCCTCCATAATGGGGGCCATCCTAGTGAATATTCTCTTAACTTCCTCCAATGAAACAACATGTTTTCTTAAATAGGGTGACCAGAAGTGCTCACAGTACTCCAGATGTGCTCTCACAAGCACCTTGCACAGTTGCAATAAGACTTCCTGACTTTTATACTCCAACCCCCCTTCAAATAAGGGCAAACATTCCACTTCAGTTCTGAAGAAAGGTCACCAGACTCAAAACATTGACTCTCCATGAATGCTACCCAACCTGCTGAGTCTCTCCAGAAATTTCTGTTTTAATTGAATATTCCATTAGTCTTCCCAATTACCTGCTTCCCCCGTGTGCAAGCTTTCCATGTTTCATTCACTAGTTGCCCCAAGTCCCTTTGTGTTGCAGCTTTCTGATGCTTTCTCCATTTAAATAATATTCTATTCTTTTGATTTCCCTTCCAAATGAACAACTTCACATTTTCCCACATTGCACTCCATTTGCCAACATTTTTGCCAACTTAACATATCAATATCTGTTTGTAAAGCACATAAGACAACATTTTTTACTGTAACTCGATTATACATGACAGTAATATATCAGCAAGGTTTGAGAAGATTTGTAGCTCAGGTTGAGGTTCTAGATGTAGGTTTGCTCGCTGAGCTGGAAGGTTCACTGAAGATGTTGCCTAGTATGGTGACAAAACATCTGAAAATGAACCTTACAGCTCAACGAGCAAACCTACATCCAGAGTAATATTTCAAGTCAACCTCAGAGTACAACGGGATCTTGATCAGATGGGCTAATAGGCCGAGGAGTGCCAGATGGAGTTTAATGTCGATAAATATGAGGTGTTCCGTTTTGGTTTGGCAAATCAGGGCAGGAATAATACACTTCATGGTAAAGTCTGGGGAGTGATGATGAAACAAGAGATCTTGGAATGCAGATTCATAGTTTCTTGAAAATGGAGTCGCAGATAGACAGGGGAGTGAAGAAGGCGTTTGCCACGCTTGCCATTATTGGTCAGTGCATTGTGTGTAGGAGTTGGGAGGACATGTGGCTGAACAGGACATTGCTTTGACAATTTCTGGAATACAGCATGCAATTCTGGTCTCCCTGCTATAGGAAGGCTGTTGTGAAACTTGAAAAGGTTCCGAAAAGATTTACAAGGATCTTGCCAGAGTTGAGTGTGGAAATGCAGGAAATTGGTACTAGATGTGGAATAATTACAGACATGATGGGCTGAATGGCATCCTTCTGCAAGAATTCTTTAATTCTGTGACTGGCGCAGAGGAAGATTAACTTCAAGGTTCATGTTATCAGGAGGGACACCAAAGCCCTTTCCTTAGCTGAGTGGTCAGAAAACTCCCCAATCTTTACTTGCACTAAGGCATAACCTGTCTACACCAATATCATAGCAAAAGTCAGCCATTCGTCCCTTCCAGTCTGCTCCACCATTCAAGAAGATCACTGCTCTTCTGGTTGCAATTTCAATCCCACATTTCTATCGGTTGCCCCGGGGTCCTTATCTTTTTTTAAAAAAAGGTCACCTTGCTCACCCTTTCATAACTTCATCAACTCAGCCTTCACAACTTCGTACAGAAGAGATTTACACAGTGCAACAACCCTCTCAGGGGAAAATAATTCTGCAAGGCATTGGTGAAGTTACTTTTGGAGTGATCGCCCTGCTGTTGGAAGGGTGTTGTTAAACTGCAAAGGATGCAGAATAGATTTACAAAGATGTTGCCAGGACTGTAAGGTTTTAGTTATAAGGAGAGGCTAGATAGGCTAGGACTTTTCGCACTGGAGTATTGGAGGGTGAAGGGTGACCCATCAACCACCTTATCATGTCCCCTCAGAGAAACTTATACATTTCAAAAAGATCTCTCAGATTTCCAAACTTAAATGTGTAAAAGCCAATTTGTTCAACCTTCCTTCATAGGATAAACCCTTCATTCCAGGAAAAAGGCAGGTGAAACTTGCTGTCAATGTAATTATTTTATGTTTTAAATGAGAGAAAAATGTACAAACTGATTCTGATGTGGTCTTATCAAGGCCTTGTATGGCACTCTCTCCACCCCTCAGGCCTGGAAATGGACTCTACATTTTGAAGAAAAATGTCTGTACTAATGGACTCTGTTTGTTGGTAATTAACTGTCATATAGTTTGTTGGGCTTATCACCTGCACTGTCTTGCATGTCCCTGGGTCTGTCAGGTCTTACTATGAGCTGGGAGGCTCATGGGTCGTCCTGAAAGCTGTCACCCCGAGAATCAGCGAGTGGGTAGGCCATCCTGTGAACCTGAAGGTTGGTAGGCTGTCCCGAAAGCCGCATGGTGGGAAGGCCATCCTAATGACAGTCTCCCCGAGAGCTAGATGGTGGGTAGACCGTTCTGAGCACTGTCATCCTGAAAAGGGGTAATCGGGACGGGCTGTCCTAGAGGTGGTCGAAAGCTGTGTCAGAGCAGACAAGAGCCAGAAAGCGCGTAGGGGCGGGCTAAGATCCAGAAGGCTTGTGGGCTGCCCTGCACGCTGTCAACCCAGGGAAGGGGACAGGCTGTCCTAGAGGTGGCCGAAAGGTGTGCCAGGATAGACCACTGGCCAGATCGGGGTGGGTGAGAGCCCAATGGTACGTAGGGGCAGACCGAGAGCTAGAAGGTGTGCAGCCATCCTCAGCACTGTCACCCCAGGTGGGTACTGGGGCGGACAGTCCTAGAGGTGGTCGAAAGGTGTGTCAGGGTGGACCGAGAGCCGGAAGGCGCGTAGGGGCGGGCTGCCTTAGAGTGGTTGGAAGGTGGGAGGGGGGGCTTGCTGGGTCTGTATTGTCTGCACTTTGTCTCGTCCTTAAGCATAAATGTCATTGTTGCTGTCTTTTCATGTTTGAAACTGGGATTTGTGGTTTGTCCTCAATTCCCTGTAAATTGGTTGAACAGGATGGCTTGAGGCCTAGTTTTGCTGCTCCTCTCCCTTGTAAAATTGCTGTTGTATACAGCTGTAATTGTTAACTGTTGTGCTGTAACCTCTTTTTTGTACTTGTTTAATAAAATTTTAAAAAAGGGGGAATGCTCCTCTCCCTTGTAAAATTGCTATCTCTTGTATACAGTTGTAAATGTTAACTCTTTTTGTAAACTATTTTGTAACTGTTCAATAAAATTTATAAACAGGAGATTCAGCGGTCTTCTCAATTTAGGGGACTGACTCTGTGCTGGCTGGGTCACAGTCAGTGTGTTACTGTTGGTTTCTGCTTGTATTTTGTGTGGGGGAAACCTGATTCCTGAACTGGCTGAATTATTTAGCCAGTTTGTTAACTGGCATTCCTTTAGGGAGGACTGATTGTTAAACTCCTGATGTACATAATGTGTTTCAGGTGTAACTCAGTTCTCATTAGGCGATTGTTGTTTCACTGCCTGGTTACAGTCTGTGTGTTATTCTTTTCTTCACTTTTGAGAAAAGGACAATGTTAATATTGTGGTAGGGCTTAGCCCTTGGACACTAGTTGTCTTTGTTTTTTGTATGTGCCCTCACTGTTTTTGGTGTTTGGACTGAGCCCTTGTGGAAGATATACATTTTATCAGAGGAGCTGTTCCTGTGGGGAGGCCTAGCCCTGAGACTGGGCCTCTGAAGATTGAACATCTGTGTGTGTGCTGGGAGGTGAGCACTTGCTGTATCCTGGAGTTTGGGAGAAGACCTTCCCTTCAGGAGTGGACCAAAACCCCTGTGAGTTAACCACCTTTACAATGTACTGTGTTCCTGTGAGTGGGCCTGGCTCTCCAAGGATGTGCCAGGACTCCATGGAGACTGAACACCTGTGTGCTGTGGGGTGTGCAATTGCTGTCTCTGGGAGTGGACTCTGCCCTTGGTTGTAGACCCTGGTTTTAGCAGTGGACTCTATTTCTGCACTGTCTTGTGTGTTCCTGGGTCTGGCAGGCCTTACTGTGAGCTGGGACATTCATGGGTCGTCCTGAAAGCTGTCACCCTGAGAACCAGAGGGAGGGTAGGCCACCCTGATGCCAGTTTCTCCTAGAGCCAGTAAGTGGGTAGGACATTCTGAGCGCTGTCGTCCTGAGAAGGGGTAATCTGGATGGGCTGTCCTAGAAGTGGTCGGAAGGTGTCTCAGACCAGTCAAGAGCCAGAAGGCGCATAGGGGCGGGCTGAGATCCGGAAGGCTTGTGGGCTACCCTGCACTCTGTTGTCCCTGGGAAGGGGACGGGCTGTCCTAGAGGTGCCGGAAGGTGTGTCGGGGTAGTCCACTGGCCGGACGGTGCATTGGGGTGATGAGAGCCCAGTGGTAAGTAGGGGCGGACCGAGAGCCAGAAGGTACGTAGGGGCGGGCTGCCTTAGAGCGGGTGGAAGGTGGGAGGGATTGGGGTGGGGGTGGGGGGGGGAGACTTGCTGGCTTTTTGAGGGTCTGTATTGTATGTGCTGTTTTTTACATAAGTGGACTGTCTCAAATGTATGAATGTCATTGTTACTGTTTGTAATGATTGAAATTGGGATTTGAGGTTTGTCCTCATTTCATTGAAAACCCCGGTTGAATGTCAGGGTTTGGGGCTTGGCTTTGTTATTTCCCTCCCTTGTAAAATTGCTTTTTCTCTGTATACAGCTGTAAATGAAATTGTTTGTATAAACTGTGAATTGTTTAATAAAATATAAATAAACAGGACTGTCTGTTTCCTTTCTTCCTGGTGATGGAATATAAATTGTGAGGAGCAATTATAACTGTTGTCTGCGAAAATCACAAAGCTGAATCATGAAAGAGGAAGGGGAGTGTAGGTTAAGCTAGATATGCTTGTACAAACAGTTATAAGCATCTGTTTCCCACTTCTGCAAAAACAAAAACCACAATCAAGAGGTCGTAAGGCTCAGTGTGGACGAAGAATGAAAGGAAATGTTGCTTTCGCAAGCAAGGAAGCAGATGGCAGTGATAGGATATACGCTAACAATGACCACAGAGGGATATGGTGAAATGGCCAAGCAAAACCTGTACTGTTACGCACAAGGCCAGATAAGGCAAGAGATAAACAAGAGGAATGGGCACTGCGTTTAGAGTAGTGGGAGGAGGGAAAGAGAAATGTAATTGTATCAAGGTTTTGTACTGTGCGCCTATCTTGTAGACACCACTCTTGCAAGAGTATATCAGATGATACTGCTGCTGCAGATCTTGTCTTGGACTGAAATTATTGAAGTGAGTATGTTCTATTTCCCACATAAATTAAGATTTACACACTTGTTTTTCACTGCATCTGACACCTACACACATGACATGGGTACTAGGGAAAAATAAGCATGACTCCTGTCGGGTGGTAGTGGAAGAAAAATAAACAGGCATGTCAAGAGATCTGCTCACTGAGAGCTGGCTCTAGGGGAGCTGGATCAGCATATGAAGGACTCTTCAATCCTCTTGAGGAGAGGAGACTGACTTCAAAATAGCCTCAGTGTGTCTTATGTGCTGCTGTTGGTGTCTTCCTACTGAGGAGTTTATTGTTAATTTTATTTCATAGTTTGTTGTGATTTGTTTTCTGGGGTTTCTTTCTGCTTATTTCTGTTAATTTGAAGCTATGCTCAGCTGCATAGGCAGCTATTACCACCACTGCTGCTACAGTCTGGTCCAGCTCCTGCTACTGAAGCCTAGACCTCGCCTGCACCCCTGCTGCTGCTGCCTGGGCCTACCTACACCTGGGGACGACTTCGACCGCTACTCCTGAGGCTGCTTCTGAAAAAAAAAATAAACAGGACGATCAGATGTTCTGTTCACACTGAGCTGGCTCTGAGGAAGCTGGATCTGTGTCAAGGACTCCATGTGTAAGCAAAAGGGTGAGTTGGTGACTGGATAATGGCCTCTGTGAAGTTATTCCTGGTGTCGGGGTTTCCTGCTCCTCGAATGCTGCCTGACCTGCTATGCTCTTCCAACACTGTTCTATTTTGCCTGTAATCTCCAGCATCTGCAGTACCCACTTACAGTCATAGAGATGTACAGCATGGAAACAGATCCTTCCGTCTAACCAGATATCCCGACCCAATCCAGTTCCACCTGCCAACACCCGGCCCATATCACTCCAAATGTTTCCTATTCATATACCCATCCAAATGCCTCTTAAATGTTGCAATTGTACCAGCCTCCACCACATCCTCTGGCAGCTCATTCCATACGCGTACCATACTCTCCATGAAAATGTTGCTCCTCAGGTCTCTTTTATATCTTTTCCCTCTCACCCGAAACCTATGCCCTCTAGTTCTGGACTCCCTGACCCCAGGGAAAAGACTTTGTCGATTTATCCTATCCATGCCCCTCATAATTTTGTAAACCACTATAAGGTCACCCCTCAGCCTCCGACACTCCAGGGAAAACAGCCTCAGTCTGTTCAGCCTCTCCCTATCGCTCAAATCCTCCAACCCTGGCAACATCCTTGTAAATCATTTTGGACTCCTTTCAAGTTTCACAACATCTTTCCAATCGGAAGGAGACCAGAATTGCACGCAATATTACAAAAATGGCCTAACCAATGTCCTGTACAGTCGCAACATGACCTCCCAACTCCTGTAATCCATAATCTGATCAATAAAGGAGCATATACCAAACACTGCCTTCACTATCCTATTTACCTGTGACTCTGCTTTCAAGGATGTATGAACCTGCACTCCAAGGTCTCTTTGTTCAGCAACACTCCCAAGGACCTTACCATTAAGTGTATAAATCCTGCTATGATTTGCTTTCCCAAAATGCAGCACCTCACATTTATCTGAATTAAACTCCATCTGCCACTTCGCAGCCCATTGGCCCATCTGGTCCAGATCTTGTTGTAATCTAAGGTAACCCTCTTCGCTGTCCACTACACCTTTAATTTTGGTGTCATCTGTCAACTTACTAACTGTACCTCTTTTGCTCGCATCCAAACCGACTAATCGTGGACATCTACTACAAACCCACCAACTCCCACAGCTACCTGGAATACACCTCCTCCCACCCTGCCCCTGTCAAAACACTATCCCTTATTCCCAATTTCTCTGCCTCTGCTGCATCTATTCCCAGGAGGACCAATTCCACCACAGAACATCCCAGATGGTGTCCTAGCATAAAAATTACAATTTCTTCTCCCACATGGTTGACAATGCCCTCCAGTGCATCTGCTCCATTTCCTGTACCTTCACCCTTGAACCACACCCCTCCCAATGCAACGGGGACAGAACCCCTTTGTCCTCACCTTCTACCCCACCAACATCCGGATACATTGCATTATCCTCCACAACTTCTGTCACTTACAAACAGACCGCACCATTAGGGACATATTTCCCTCTGCACTCCATCTGCATTTCAAAGACTATTCCCTCTGCAACTTCCTTGTCCGATCCACACACCCCACCAACCCACTCTCCCCTCCTGGCACCTTCGCTGGCCTCTGAAAAGTGCAAAACTTGCACCCACACCTCCATCCAAGGCTCCAAAGGATCCTTCCACATCTGACAAATATACTTGTACCTCCACCAATGTCATCTACTGCATCCATTGCACCCAAGGTGTTGTCCTCTACATCGGGGAGACAGAACTCTTACTTGCAGATTGTTTCAGAGAACACCAACCAACCTCACCACCCCGTGGCTGAACACTTTAACTCCCCCTCCCACCAAGGGAA
Source organism: Chiloscyllium plagiosum (assembly GCF_037043375.1). Lineage (NCBI taxonomy): Eukaryota > Metazoa > Chordata > Chondrichthyes > Orectolobiformes > Hemiscylliidae > Chiloscyllium > Chiloscyllium plagiosum. The sequence goes on along the minus strand of NW_028270185.1, from coordinate 30,903,769 downwards.
TGCAGGTCCAGGGCCTCCTCCATCACCAAACCCTTACCAGCTGATGCCTGGATATTCCACCTTGGAACCCTACAATCAAGCGGATCAATGTCGATTTCACTAGTTTCATCATTTCCCCACCCCAACTTATCGCAGTCCCAAGCCTCCAACTCAGCACCACCCTCCTGACTGGTCCATCTTCCTTCCCACCTGTCCACTTGACCTTTCACACCCCACACACACCCCTTCCGCATACCTTCATCTATCACATTCCCACCTACCTTCCACCCCCAGCCCCACACCCATTCCGCTTCTCTCTCGGCCCCCTATTCCACAAGCCTCATTCCTGATGAAGGGCTTATGTACGAAACATTGATTCTTCAGATGCTGCCTGATCCGCTGTGCTTTTCCAGTGCCACACTCTTGACTCTGATCTCCAGCATCTGTAGTCCTCACTTTCTCCTACACTCTTAACCTACCCACATTCCTGTATACTCTCGTAATCAGTTTATACCCTCCTTATCCCAGGCCCAGCCCTCTCTTTCTACCCCATCCCTTTCACCTGCCCATCTTCCCTTTTGCTCGTCTGCTCCACCCCCCCACTGTCCAATCACAGCCACCTTCGCCCTGCATCCACCAATCGCCATCCCACCCACCTTTCCCCAGCCCCACACCCCCATTTATTCTGCAGCCCCTTCCTCTCCCGGGTTCTGATGAAAGTTTCCGACCTGAAACGTCAATTGCTCTTCTATTCTGTTTGCAGCTCAACTCTCCAACTCCTCTATATTCCTTTGTACATTCTGAACCTCCCTCCATGCAATTGAACTGTTTCAACAACCCTGTCTCTCTTTGTACAGGCAGGAGTGAAGGACTGGAGGGGAGAGAGAGAGAGAGATGATGGAGGGAGGGAGGATGGAAAACACTTGGATGAAGAGAGGCCCAGCAGACAGGAAGGCGGTTACCTTTTTGAACCCTGGTGCAGGATCCGACTCAATCACATTGGAGCCGTTCAGAGCTCTGAGGCTGCGGACTATCTCCCGGTTGGTCTTCAGGGGGAAGTCTTGGCCACACACATTGATGAAGTACCTCCAGGGGACAGGGCTCTCCAGCAGCTCCTTCATGCAGTTGAGATCCGCCTGAACTCTGCTCCAGCCAGCATAGGTGACCCACTCCAGCTTGGCTGCAACAAAGACATTGTGGAAACACGAAGCGATGGCCCGAACGGCCGCATGAAATTGACTCGGGGATTTGCGGTCCACGTGGATACAGTAGACGTTCTGTGGGGTGTAAATGCTCCGTAGAAGCCTCTCGAACATCTCAATGCTCTGGTGGATGACCATGGAGTAAGCCAAGGGGAAGTGTTCCTCCTCAGGGCTCAGGGGGACAGTGACATACTTGTGGGCCCTCACAAACGATCTGCAATTTTGGGTCATGTTCAGATAATCTCCCTCAGTGACGGCTTGGTGCTTGAGGGAGAAAGTAATGGAGTTGAGGAGGGCCCTTTCCACCTCCTGCCTGTCCCCCTGGATGATCTGCCAGCAGGTGGAGTTCTCCTCGACCAGGAGGAGATGTTCCTGCATTGGACTGGCGCCTGGTTTCACCAGCCTGAGGGTCAGCCAGCCCTCTCCTTTCTGGACCAGCAGCCATTGGCACAACAAGACCACACTGAGCACACACAGCGCTGATCTGAGGCGCGACCAGTGGGCACAACGCTGGCTCAGCTTGGGCATAGAACCTTCCAGGGGGCAGTGTCCCCAGCCTATAGGCGATAGGCAAATGCAGAATGGATGCTCTCTGTGCTGGGCAGCACTGCCTCCACGAGGCCGTGGGGAAGGAGTGACTGCAATTTGCTGGAGAGGTCGCAGCAGTCAGTCCCCTCCTTGTTAGACTCTTGTCTTCCTTTTCCCCAAGATTCAACAATGACTCGACTTTCACTCCCTATCCCCCCGGAACTGCTCTCCCTCTGGAATTCCTCTCCCAGTTTAACACCTCTCCCTCTCTCTGTGACCCCTTTGTAACCCCTCTCCCTCTAATAACCCCTATCCCTTTGTAATCCCTCTCCTCCACTAACTCATCCCTCTCCCTCAGTAACTCCTCTCTCCCTCTGTAACTTCTCTCTCTCGTTCCTCTCTCTCTGTAACTTCTCTCTCACTCTCTCTCACACACACACTAACTCCTCTCTCTCTTTCTCTGTCCCTCAGTAACTCCTCTCCTCCCTCTCTCGGTAACTCTCTCTCTCTTGGTAATTCCTCTCCCTCTCTCTGTCTCTCTCAGTAACTCCTCCCGCCCTCCTCTGGATGAAACGCAGCCAATGTTCCGTTGTTCCTCTCTCAGAATCCGTGCTTCTCTCGCTCCTGTCTGCCTGCCTGGCTACAAGCGTTTCCTTCCCCGGTCTCTGCTTCTCTCCGGCCGTTCCTGGACCGATGTTGCCGGGTGGAGTAAATGAGAGGATCGCGATAGTGTGCAGTCTGGATCAGAGAACCTATTACCAGAGAGAACACAGAGCCAGCCAAGCCCAATAACCCACGCCCCAGCCTGAGCTGAGATGCTCTTTCAACAATGTGGGTGGGGTAACCCTTGGATGAAGAGAGGACCAGGAGACGGGAAGGTGGTTACCTGTTTGTACTGTGACTCTTAACTGCCCTCTGGGCTATTAGGGATGGCCAATAAACACTGACCTGGCCAACGGTGCCCCCATCCCATGAATTCATTTGAAAAAAAAGTGACAATAGTAAGTCAAATTAAATCAAACTTCGCCACTCGTCATCTCTCTCTCTCTCTCTCTCTCTCTGATGCGAAATTGGAATTATGGTGATTTGACCGTTCATAATAAAGCTGTGAATCTGAGCACAACAAGTTGATATGAATCAAAAAAAATTCCCCGACCGAGAGTGGCTCAGAGGTTAGCATTGCTGGAGCACAGTGCCAGGGGACCAGAGTTTGATTCCAGCCTTGGGTGGCTGTGTGGAGTTTTGCATGTTGTCTGCTTAGGTAACCTTCGGGTGCTCTGATTTCAAAGATGTTCAAGTTAGGTGGATTGGCCATGCTGAATTGCCCATAATGTCCAGGGATGTGCAGGTGGTATGGGTTACCATAGCCACACACACACACACACACTCCTGCAGGTTTAGGCAATGCTCAATCTAATGCAACATCCTGGTGGATCTCCTTTGCCCTCCCTCCAGTACAATCACATCCTTCCTATAATGTGGTGCCCAGAACTGCACACAATATTCCAGCTGTAGTCTCACCAAAATCCTGTAAAGCTCCAACATGACACCTCCCTGCTCATGTATTCAGTGGCTTTGACCCTTCTTAATTCCCTTACCTGTCTATCCTGACGCCTTCATGGATGGCTGGACACACAAATCAGGATCCGTCTAATCTTCTGTGCTTGCCAGGGTCCTCCTATTTAACATGTATTCCCTTGCCATGTTAGTCCTCCGGAAATGCACGTCACAGAAATTTGGGCATTCAGTAGCACAGAATGGAGAAAAACAAACGACTGGCTCAAGAGCTGGCATCTTTTAAACATTGTAACTGTGCCCACATACATTACTTCATCTGGAAGTTCATTCCATCACAAACCACTCTGGGGAATAAAGAGTTGCTCCTCAATCTTTAAATCTTTTTCCTCTGATCTTACAAACATGGCCCTGAGTCTGAACTCCCCCACACTAGGGAAAAGACCCTTCTCATTCACCTTATCAATCACTGTCATGATTTTATAAACCTCAACAAGGTCACCCCTCAATTTCCTATGCTACAGTGAAAAACACGTACAGTGCTGATCACCACCCAACCAGAAGGATGTGGATCCTTTAGAGAGGGGACAGAAAATGTTTACCAGGACATTGCCTGGAATGGGGGATTTTACCTGTGAAGAAAGATTGGAAAAAATTGGGTTTGTTTCCACTAGAATGCAGGAGGTTGAGGGGCCGACCTTATAGAAGTTTATAAAATTGTGAATGGCATAGATACCGTGGAAAGTATGAGGCCTTTTCTCAGGGTGGAAGAGTCAGTTACTCGGGGACACAGGTTCAAGATGGAGGGGTCAGGGGGGGTGTTTAAAAGAGATATGTGAGGCATGTTTATCATGGAAAGGGTGGTGAGTTCATGGAACACACTGCCAGAACAGACAATGGAAGCAGACACAATTGTACTTTCAAGAAGCATCCAGCAGCAGGCATGAATAGGAAGGGAACAAGGGAATACGGATCCTGTAAGCGAAGACAGTTTTAATATGAAGGCAAAATGTGTCAGTGTAGGCTTGGAGAGTTGAAGGGCCTGTTCCTGTGCTGTAATGTTCTTTGTAAAATGTCCCCAGATTCTCCAGTCTATTTTTATATCTCAAACCCTGCACTCCTGGCAACATCCTGGTGAATCTTTTCTGAACCGTCTCTAGTTTAATAATATCCTTTCTACAGTAGCGTGAGCAGAACAGGACACAATCTTCCAGAACTGGTCTTACCAACTTCCTGTCCAACCTCAGCACACCATCCCAACTCCAATATTCAGAGACCTGAACAATGAATGTCATCACTCTCCAGCAGGCATTGTTTCACCCTGACTCCCCTTGTAACTGTCCACATCTTGCTGGGACACTGATGTGAAACATCTTGGCCCTGTGACTGATTCGACCAAGTCTCATTTCCTACTGTTCCTGTGTATCCCTCAGAACAGGAATGTAATGTGCATTCCCATGGCAACATCATGATGACAGACTTGTTTGTGGATTCACATGAAACGGGCATCACTGACTGGGACAGCCTTGTTAGCCATCCCCCTAATCTCTACGGCATAAATGATGAGGAACTCTCCTCTTTAAACGCACTGTCCTTGTGTTTTAAGAACCCTGATCACAAATGCAAAGTCACATGGGAGAGAGTTCCATGATTCTGTCCCAGAAAAACTGAAGGAAGGATGATTAATTTCAAAGTTGGGATTAAGGGTGAAGTGGAGAGTAACTGCAGAAGGAGTAGTGTTGCGTCATATTGCTGGCCTTGTCTTCAAGGTGATATTGATGTTGGGTTTACAAGGTGTGGTTGAGGGACCCTTCCTGAATTACTCTAGTAAATCCACAACAGGTATAACATTGTTTCCAGGAAAAAATGGACAGGCTTCATCAGAGAAAGGAAATGCAAATTGCTCAAAGTCTTCTGAGATGATAACATGGAGGGCCCAAGCAGCTGAAAGCCGGTGGAGTGACGGAATTAGGGAATGGTCAAGAGGCTGGAATCGCAGGAGGGCTGACATCATGGAGTGATAATGAGCATTGATGTTACAGCTAAGAGAGGGTTATTGGGATTGGAGGAGGTTTCAGAGATAGGGTGGGGTATAGGGGGTGCAGGAGGTTCTAGAGATAGAGAAGGTGTCAGGGCTGAATGAGGTTACAGAGATAGGGAGGAGTGTACTGGGTGGAGGGGGTTATAGAGATGTACAATGCAGAAACAGTCCCATCAATCCAACTTGTCCATGCCTACCAGTTCTCCTAACCTAATCTTGACTCAATTGCCCGCACTTGGCTCATATCCCTCTGCACCTTTCCTCGTCATATACCAATCCAGATGCCCTTTAAATGCTGTAATTGTACCAGCCTCCACCACTTCCTCTGGCAGCTCATTCCATACATGCACCACTCCTCAGCCAATTGGCCCATCTCATCAAGATCCTGTTGTACTCTGAGGTAACCTTCTTTGCCATCCACTGCACCTCTAGTTTTGGTGTCACCTGCAAACTTACTAACTGTATCCCCTATGTTCACATCCAAATCATTATATAAATGATGAAAAGCAGTGGACCCAGCACCGATCCTTGTGGCACACCACTGTCACAGGCCTCGAGTCTGAAAAGCAACTGTCCGCCACCGCCCTGTCTTTTACCTCAAAGTCAGTTCAGTATCCAAATGGCTAGTTCTGCTTGTACTCCATGAGATCTAACCTTGCTAACCAGTCTACGATGGGAATCCTTTTCGAGTGCCTTATTGAAGTCCACATAGATTGCGTCTACCACTCTGCCCTCATCAATCCTCTTTGTTACTTCTCTGAACAAACTCAGTCCAGTTAGTGAGACATGATTTCCCACACACAAAGCCATGTTGACTATTCCTAATCAGTCCTTGCCTTTCCAAATACATATAAATCCTGTCCGTCAGGATTCCCCCTAACACCTTGCCCGCCACCAATGTCAGGCTTACTGGTCTATAGCTTCTCTCAGCTTGAAAGCATCACCTTTTCATTCTGAGGCTATGTCCTCTGGTTCTAGTCTCTCCTACTCGTGGAAACACCTTTCCATATCCAGTCTATCACGGGGCCTCAGTATTCTGTAAGTTTCAATCAGATCTCCCTCACTCTTCTGAACTCCATTGAGTCCAGACCCAGAGTCCTCAGCCACTCCTCATGTGACAAATCTTTCATTCCTGGGATCATTCTTATAAAATGACTCAGGAATGCTCTTAACTTACTATTGTGAGAGATGACATTACACTGAATTACATATTTTGACTGCAGGCTATAAAACCACCGAACTTTAGCAGCAAGCTATGTTAGTGTCCCTTTCTCACTGACTGCTGCTATCTCCTCAACTGTTTGAAGGGTCTATGATGTGTAGATACACGACAGTACAAACTGAGCAGACACATCTCTCTGAAATGAGAACAACCATGTTCTACTCAGACTATGTGGACTTTACCTTTACCTTCACCAAGCATATGTTAATATGATTAAGAAAACATTTACTCAACAACAGGAATGTTGGATGATTACAAAAATAACTTGGTCCACATATATTTTGCCTGAACCATGGTTGCTACCATATAACCAAAAACAATTATACATGAGGAAGTCTAAACCCAGTTTATTCATCCTAGACGTGTGTTGCAATTCAGTGCTTTCTGTTTTCTTTTCTTTGACAGTGCATTACCCTATAATGCCGGTATGTCTGCTCTCATGTATCTTCACTCTGTTCAATGTCCTTGCTTTTATCTTCATCTTCACTCTCAGAAGATGACTGCTGATCCCCTATTTCCTCTGCTGACAGTCCACACCCTGTTTGTCAACTGCACTTGAGAAAGGCATAGTGCACCATTTCTGATCTATACTGCAATGCCCCACTGGAGCTTCCAACTCATCTTGAAGTGGTTGAGTTATGATTGTTCAACTATGGCCCTGGTGGAAGCATGGGCAGTATTGTATCTTCATTTTCCCGTTGCCTCAAGGACGCACTACCCCCTTGATAGCATTCATAGACCCTTATTTCAAGGAGATTGGAGTGTAAGAGTAGGGAAGACTTACTGCAACTGACAAAGGTACTGGTGAGACCACATAGAGTCATACAACATGGAAACAGACCGTCCGTTCCAACAAAGCCTTGCCGAACATTATCCCAAACTAAACTAGTTCCACCTGCCTGCTCCTGGCCTATAGCGCTCCAACCCTTTCCCACTCATGTACTTATCCAAATGTCTTTTAAACCTTATAATTGTACCCACATCCTCCCTTTTCTCAGGAAGTTCATTCCTCTGTTTGTTTTTGTAGCCTTCCCAATCTTCTGGTTTCCCAGTGCTTTTGGCCACTTTATAGGCTCTCTCTTTTTCTTTGATAGATTTCCTGACTTCCTTTGTCAGACATGGCTGTCTAATCCCTCCCCAAATAATCTTTCTCTTCTTGAGGATGAACCTCTGTACAGTGTCCTCAATTTTACCCACAAACCCCTGCCATTTTTGCTCTACTGTCTTCACTGCTAGGCTCTGCTTCCAGTCTATTTTCGTCAGTTCCTCTCTCATGCCCTCATAATTACCTTTATTAAACTGTAACACCATTACATCCGATTTTGCCTTCTCTCTTTCAAACTGCAGACTGAACTCTACCATATTATGATCGCTGCTTCCTAAGTGTTCCCTTACTTTAAGATTTTTTATAAAGTCTGTTTCATTACATAGCACTAGGTCCAGAATAGCCTGCTCCCTTATGGGCTCCATGACAAGCTGTTCCAAAAAGCCATCCTGTAAGCATTCCATGAATTCCCTTTCTTTGGATCCACTTGCAAAATTATTTACCCAGTCCACCTACATATTGAAGTCTCCCATGATCACTGTGACCTTGCCTTTCTGACATGGCTTCTCTATTTCCCGGTACATGTTGCGCCCCTGGTACTGACCACTGTTAGGAGGTCTGTACATAACCCCCATTATGTTTTTTTTGCCTTTGTGGTTCCTCAATTCCACCCACACAGACTCCACATCATCCGATACTATGTCATTCAGCACCATAGATTTAATTTTGTTTTTAACTAACAAGGCAACCCCGCACCCTCTGCCCACCTCCCTGTCTTTTCAATAAGTTGAAAACCCTTGGATGTTTAACTGCCAGTCCTGACCCCCCTGTAACCACGTCTCTGTGATGCCTACCACATCATAATCATTCACGATGATCTGTGCCATTAGTTCGTCTGCTTTGTTATGAATGCTACGAGCATTCAGGTAAAGTGCCTTAATGTTAACTTTCTTATCATCAGAGATATTGGAAGTCATAAGATGTCCTAAGTTATCCTTCCTTTTTGCTGCATTCCCAGTCTGTCTCAAGTTTAAATCTGCCTGCACATATGCTATCTTGCCGCTTATCTTTCCATTTAACTTCATACTCCCTGTCGCTTTCACTTTCCCTCCCCCCCCCAACTCAGAAGTTTAAAGTCCTACTGACCACCCTATTTATCCTCCTCACTAGAACATTGGTACCTGATCGGTTCAGGTGGAGACCGTCCCAATGGTACGGGCGGCACGGTGGCACAGTGGTTAGCACTGCTGCCTCACAGCACCAGAGACCCGGGTTCAATTCCCGCCTCAGGCGACTGACTGTGTGGAGTTTGCACATTCTCCCCGTGTCTGCGTGGGTTTCCTCCGGGTGCTCCGGTTTCCTCCCACAATCGAAAGATGTGCAGGTTAGGTGAATTGGCCATGCTAAATTGCCCGTAGTGTTAGGTAAGGGGTAAATGTAGGGGAATGGGTGGGTTGCGCTTCGGCGGGTCGGTGTGGACTTGTTGGGCCGAAGGGCCTGTTTCCACACTGCAAGTAATCTAATCCCCCCTGTTCCAAAACTGATGCCAATGCCCCATGAAGTGGAATCCCTCTTTCCCACACCAATCCCTTAGCCACGTGTTTACTTCCCTAATTTTCTTATCCCTATGCCAATTGGCACGTGGCTTGGACAGTAATCCGGAGATTATGACCCTTGAGGACCTGTATTTTCATTTCCTTCCTAGTGCTCGATAATCCCCAAACAGGTCCTCCACCCTAGCTTTGCCTATGTTGTTGGTCCCAACGTGCACCACACAACTGGATCCTCCCCCTCCCGCTCCAATATCCTTTCAAGCCGGTCAGAGATGTCCCGAACCCTGGCACCGGGTAGGCAACACACCATGCGAGACTCCTGATCCAGCTTGCATACGATACTATCTGTCCCCTAATTAAAGAATCCCCTATAACAGCTACTTGTCTTTTTGCTCCCCCCTCTTGAATGACCTTCTGCACCATGGTGCCGTGGGCAGCTGGCTCATCCTGTCCAGAGCCCTTTTCCTCATCCGTACAGGGAGCAAGAATCTCATACCTGTTGGACAAGGTCAAGGGTTAAAGCCCAGCTACCAAGCCAAACCAAGTTACAATTGAAAATAATGCATTTCCATTGGCTCAGAACAAGGCAAACAAACAAAATAAATTGATTGCAAGAATGTTTGATCATTGAGGTTAGTCTGCCCTTCCCTCTGAACACAATAAAACTGCAATGAACAATGCACCTGTTTCTAGAATTTGTTTTATTTCAACAATAAACACTTTGTACAGTGAGCAATAAAATCTTGCTGAGGACACAGGACAGTGAAACACAGATGGAAGTGATATGGGATATTTTGGAACTATCATGGTCCCTTGATCACTAAACATTAGATATGTGAGTAAGATACATACGGAAATCCTGATGATATGACTTGCACATTTCAAATTCCCATGACCTTCTGTCGACCCCTCTCCCTGACCATCAAGGACATCCAAGGCTTAACTCCCAGCTCCCCTGTGTACCAGCTCCCCAGCCTGTGATATCTTACCTTGGTTTATTTAGACATTTCAAAGAAATCCTCTGCCTTCTGCAGTGAGTTTCAGTCACAGACATTGCAAAGTCCTCGTTCGTTTCCTGATAGCTGTTTGCTAAATCTAGGCTTCAACCACCTCTTGGGTAACTAAACTCCTGATAGCATCATCACATACACTGAATCCCCTTTCCCATCTATCATTCTGTTCCATTGTCCATGTGATTACTATCCAAACCTACACATTACCTTCTGAATACCCAGTGACCGAGTGAGTAAGCTAACCTCCAGATCCAGTCCCACAAACCTCAAGACCCTCTGAACCCTGTTAGCTGAAACTACAAACATACATCATGGATCATCCGATTTCAGCCCCACCCCTTACCCTCCCCTTATCTGACCTGTCAAACACCTTGACTGTTAGAACCATCCTCCAAACCAGAACTGACCAGAAAACACCACCACCCACACATTCTAATTACTCCCACCAACTGGACTCTGCAATTCAATCTCAACCATCCAGCTTTTGCCTCCAAACAGACACAATTACCCCCATTGAAATGCATTGACACAATAGAGTCAAGCCCGATTATACTGCCCCTTTTCCCAACTATACGGATACACTCAAAGCAGAATGACCAGCTCATCCTTGTACCAGCTCAGCAATCTGCATTATCCAATCTTTGTTTATTTAACCATTTCAAAGCCATCCTCTGAAATGTGAAGGAAGGATGAGACTCAGGAAACACATAGATTTGACAAAAATCTTCTGTGAAGATTGCAGTTCTGTATCAGCTAAGCGACAGAATTTCATGATTATGCGCGATGAATCTGTCACAGTCACATTCCATCAAGTTGCTGTGGAGAGTTTCAGAGATCAGAACTCTGGGTTGGGGACAGAATTGTCACATTCGATGGATTTCCAAACAGAATTCTTAAGACCAAAGTTTGGTTTCTGATCACTGGATTCAAAATGTTAACTCTGATTTCTCTTCACAGATGCTGCCAGACCTGCTGAGCTTTTCCAGCAATTTCTGTTTTTGTTTCTGATTTACAGTATCTGCAGTTCCTTCCATTTTATTTGATTATCAATGACCTGAATGCTCAGCAATTGCCCAATATAAAATGTTCAAATAGCCAATCACTATGACTCAGAGACTAACAGTTAATAAGTCTGTTGCCCACCTGTAAACTTGTGAAATACTGACTCTCTTTGTTGCTGTGCTGCGTAATTGACTTACTCAAGGGCAATGCAACAGGCCAGACAGACAGTAAGTCAGGTGGCATGTGAGACAGTATTGAATACCCATTGAATGCTCATTGGCATTTGGTGCTAAAAGTTTGGATTATGATGCAGTCTGGATAAATTAGATATTGCAAACAGGAGATAATCAAATGGACAGTCACTATTTTCAATAATATAAAGAAAGAACTGTGGATGTTGGAAATCTGAAACACAAATAGAAGTTACTGGATATTTCTCTCTGCATTCTCTCTACCAATGCTGCCAGACCCGTGGAGTTAACATGTTGACCCTTTTGCAGAATTGGACTTGAAATGTTAACTCTACTTTCTCTCCACTGGCTTCAATAAGCAGCTCTGCCACCCCCATTTTGGAGCAGATATTTTAATCTTCATTTGCTGAGTAATATCAACTCAGACAGCTCAGTTTCCAGACATGAAAGTTTGTATTTTGGAAATGTGCATGCAATTTAAATCCCTCTCATTTGTCCTGTTAAAAAGGCTTTGGCTTCTTTTGATGGGCAACATAAAGACAGACTGTTCTCCCAAGTTACAAATATAAATTGTTTCTGTTCATATGAGCCTGTCCAATATGTTTGTATTTAAACAAATCAAAATAATAGCTCTGTATCTGAATGTGGGCAGCTTTTGTGTCAACTTAAACAAATCCATAGCACACATTGATGTAAATAAATACAGCATGAGGGGAAAGTTCGGGGAAAGCAGCCACTCAAGGGGCTGATCGATAGGCCCCCTGATGTTAGACATGAAGAGATATTGGCTGCTTGTGATAGTGAGATGGCAATCAGCATTGCTGATTTGAATCTACACAAAGACTGTGTAAATCAGGTTGGCAGCAGTAACGTGGATGAGAGGTTATTGATGACCTTCGAGAAAGTATCTTAGAGCTGCGTGTTCTGAAGCAACCAGACAGAAGGCTATGTTCTTATCATCTTATTGATACTGTGTAATATGAGAGGATTTATGAAGCAATCTCAGTGTAAAGACTCTCCTACGTAGCAGCCATCACAATATAATTCAATTTTACATCCAATTTGAATGGAAGAAGATTGACTCTGAGGTAAGTATTTCAAACTTAAACAAGATCCACTCTGCAGGCATGTAAATTAAACCAGCTGAAGTGAATGGCGTAACTGGCTCGGAGAGAGATCAGTATAGACAGTGATGGCAGAGATTTAAGAGGATACCTCAGAAGAAGTATATTCTGATTGAAACAAGAGACTTTAAAGGGAGAACTCGCTTTCTGTGGTTGACTGAAAAGTGGAAGAAACCGTCCAACCTGAGGATATTGCAAACATGGGTGGCAGGTCAGATGATTGATTAGAAAATAAAGTATGGCAGAGAAAAAGGTTAATTAGGAGGAAATTAGAATCTCAGAACCCAACTGAAAATGTTAAAAACAACAAAGCAAGAGTTTCCATGGGTATTTAAAAACAAACCATGTATGCAATGTGAGTGCCATGTTTGGGCGGCTCGGTGGCACAGTGGTTAGCACTGCTGCCTCACAGTGCCAGAGACCTGGGTTCATTTCCCACCTCAGACTGACTGTGTGGAGTTTACACATTCTCCCCGTGTCTACGTGGGTTCCTCCGGCTGCTTCCGTTTCCTCCCACAGTCCAAAAATATGCAGGTTAGGTGAATTGGCCACGCTAAAATTGCCCGTAGTGTTAGGTGCAGGGGTAAATGTAGGAGAATGGGTTTGGGTGGGTGCGCTTCGGTGGGTCGGTGTGGATTTGTTGGGCCGTAGGCCTGCTTCCACTCTAAGTAATCTAATCTAATCTAATCCTCTAGGGAGTGAGAATATGGGAGTTATTGGTAGATGTTAGGGGGCAAAAAGTGCAGAGCTGGAAAAGCACATCAGGTCAGACAGCATCCAAGGAGCAGGAGAATCGATGTTTCTGGCATAAACCCTTCATCCATAGATGTTAAGGAATGGCAAATTAAATGAATAAGTACTTTGCTTCTATCTTCACTATAGAAGATACAAAAAGCATTTCAGTAATCGTGGTAAGACACTGTTTTGCTGACATTGAAACTTCAGGCCAACTGTGTCTGCATGCTGACTCAGAACTGAGCACATGCACAGTTCCAAATTGTCTGCATCATCATTCCAATCTCCCTCACCTTCTCCCCTCCTCTCTGAATCTGAACATCACCACCATTCTCTGCACCACCTCTACCAGCCCCAACCACCATCAGACTGGACATCAATCTCTCTCTTCTCCAGGTCACAATCTCTCTCTCACCCTCAGACTTTCTCTCCCACCCCCACTCTATCCCTCCAAATCTGAACATCCAGTGAAACTGAGCAGACATGGAAAGAAGATGCATGATTGAAACACTTCAACCAATCGCATTCACCCATGCATGAGCAAGCATCTCCCTGGAGAATACTGCATGTACTCCTCAGTGTCAACCCAACTGTAAGTCAGGAAGTAGGAGTGAGGGATGAACACAATGTAATTACAGTCACTAAGGAGGCTGGACTCAGCAAACTGATAATAGGTCTCATCACCTTCTGTCTTCATCTCAGAGTCTTAAAAGAGGTTGTTAATTTGGTTGTAGATGCATTAATGCAAATTCTTTGAATTTCCCAAGATTCATTACACTTCACTCAGTCAGAGATCATTTAGTCTGTCAATGTTTTGCCCCATCCCTTGTCAGTGACCATTGCCTCCCTGCCTCTAAACATCTTCTGGCCGCAAGGCCTATCTGGAATGACTTGATGGCACTAACTGCTGTTTGTAGACTCTTGCTGACACTAATCTCGAGGATGCATAAGGTTCACTTGGTACAAGGTTCATTAATTGAAACCTGCTGTTTTTCTATTTCTACAGTATAATAATGTCGATTTAACCCTGACCGTATAATTCATTTCAACAGTCCCTTATTTTGAAAGAGGATGTAAATGCATTAAAGACAGTTCAGAGGAGGTTTACTCGATGAATACTTTGAATGAGTGGCTTGTGCAATCGGGATAGGTGCTCAGACTGGGTTTGTTTCTGCTGGAGTTTAGATGGGTTAAGAGTGATCTGATCAAACTGTATAAAGGCTCTTAATGATCTTGGAATGGATGTTTCTTCTTGTGGGTGAGTTCAGAATTAGGGACCATGTTTATAAAATTAGTGAGGGGTCACACTTTTTGGACAGAGATGAAGATAATTCTTTTTTCAGGTGTGTAACTTTGGAATTGTCTGTCCCAGAAAGTGGGAGAGGTGAGGACAATGGATATTTTTAAGTCACAGGTAGATTTATTCCCTTACATAACAAGAATCTAAGATTACACTGTGTAGATGGGAACGCAAAACATAGACTTATCAGCCATAAACTTATGAAAGAGTGGAATAGGTTCAAGCGAGCAAATGAATTTGTTAAATGCATTCATGAAAGTTTCCTCAAACAGTATATAGAGGATCCTACTCAGGAAGGGACAAAACTCGACCTACTCATGGGAAATAGGGCAGGACAGGTGATGTAGGTAATAGTGGGGGAGCATTTTGGGACCAGTCCTATTAATTTTAAAGTAGTTATGGAGAGGAACTGGTCCACAGGTTCAAGTTCTAAATTGGAGAAAGGTGAATTTTGATGGAATTAGACAGGAGCTTGCAGGGGTTGATTGGAGTAATTTGTTTGCAGGTAAAGGGACCTCCAGCAAGTGGGAGGCCTTTAAAAGTGAGCTCGCTGGAGTTCAAGGTCTATATGTTCCTATGAAGGTGAAAGGCAAGGTTGACAGGAATAGGGAACCCTGAATGACAAGAGATATTGAGGCTTTGACCAGAAAATGAATGAGGTAAGGCTGAGGTACTGGCAGCTGGGACCAAGGGAATCCCTGGATGTATACAGGGGATACAGAGGTTTACTGAAGAAGAAATCAGGAAAGCAAAAAGGGGGGCATGGGATGGCCTTGGCTGAGAAGGTTAGGATGCGTCCAGAGGTTCTTTAAGTAAAAAGGAGTAAGAATAACTAGCGAAAGAATAGTTACTTCTTCTTTTCTAAAGGCAAGTGTCAGTCATTGTGTTCCAGAGGCAATTCAATTGGACAAATTGATAGGCTTGAAGCAAAGCACACTTTATTCTTACACTGCAGTTAAAATAGTGATTTTAAAACAGCGACAATTCCAAGATGGAAGTGAAACAGGACACCTGAGATCGAGCTTGTCCACTCCGCCCATTTAGAGTCATCGGGTCATCGGGTCATAGAGATGGACAGCACAGAAACAGACCCTTCGGTCCAACTCATCCAGATATTCCAACTCAATCTGCCAGCACTCGGCCCATCTTCCTCCAAACCCTTCCTATTCATATGCCCATTCAGATGCCTTTTCAAATGTTGCAATTGTACCAGACTCCACCACATCCTCTGGCAGCTCATTGCATACACGTACCACCCTCTGTGTGAAAACGTGGCCCCTTAGGTCTCTTTTATATCTTTCCCCTCTTACCCTAAACCTATGCCATCTAATTCTGGACTCCCCCACCCCATTTGTCTGTTTATCCTACCCATGCCCCTCATGACTTTATAAACCTCTATACAGTCACCCCTCAGCCTCCGACGCTCCAGGGAAAATAGCCCCAGCCTGTTCAACCTCTCCTGCAGCTCAAATCCTCCAACCCTGGCAATATTCTTGTGAATCTTTTCTGAACCCTTTCAAGTCTCACAACATCTTTTTAAAAGGAAGGAGAGCAGAACTGCACACAATATTCCAAAAGTGGCCTAACCAATGTCCTGTACAGCTGCAACTAACTCCTGTGTTCAATACTGTGACTAATAAAGGAAAGCATACCAAACGCCTTCTTCACTATCATATCCTACCTGCAACTCTACGTTCAAGGTGCAAGAGCCTGCACTCCAAGGTCTCTTTGTTCAGCAACACTCCCTAGGACCTTACCATTATATGTATAATTCCCGCTAATATTTGCTTTCCCAAAATGGCTCCTACCATCACTACTGTACAGTTGATAAACTTTTGCACAAACTCCCTGAAAATTTATTTTATGTAGCTTTCCCATGAGTTCTTGACCTATAGAATACAGGCCTAATGCACTTTATGGTCTCTTAAGAATGTCAATCCCTGTGTGGCAAATTCCCAACTGCAGCATTGCCATGTGCCTTTGCAGATTAGAGGGATAATTAGTGGGATTAGTTCAGCCTTGTTCAAAAGAGGAGAATTACTTGAATATCGAAGTAGTACATACTATTCAAGCTGAATGAAGGAGGAACAGAATATTGGTTTGCTTCAGTATTGTCTCATATGCTGCAGATGGGAGATCTGTGAGTCTTCCTTCATTTGAAAAGGGGATTTTCAGACTAAATGAGAGAGAATAATTGTATTAGATGAAATCAATCAAGTCCCATTTGCCAGCATCTGGCCCACACCCCTTCAAACCTCTCCCACTTTGGGGACAGTGACCACAATTCGGCAACTTTTACTCTAGTGATGGAGAGGGATAAGTGTGCACTGCAGGGCAAGAGTTATAGCTGGGGGCAGGGAAATTATGATGCGGTTAGGCACAACTTAGGATGCGTGGCTTGGAAAAGTAGGCTTCAAGGGAAGGGCGCAATTGATATGTGGAGCTTGTTCAAGGAGCATCTATTGAGTGTCCTTGATAAGTATGTACCTGTCAGGCAGGGAGGAAAGGGTCGTGTGAGGGAGCCGTGGTTTAATAAGGAATTATAATCCCTTGTTAAAGGGAAGAGGGCAGCCTATGTAAAGATGAGGCGTGAAGGTTCAATTGGGGCGATTGAGAGTTATAAGGTAGCCAGGAAGGATCTGAAGAGAGAGCTAAGAGCAGCAAGGAGGGGACATGAAAAGTCCTTAGTTGGTAGGATTAGGGAAAACCCAAAGGCTTTCTATAGGTATATCAGGAATAAAAGAATGACTAGGGTAGGAATAGGTCCAGTCAAGGATAGTAGTGGGAAGTTGCGTGTGGAGGCTGAAGAGATTGGGGAGACACTGAATGAATACTTTTCGTCAGTATTCACCCAGGAACAGGAAATTGTTGCCGATGTGAATACTGAGTCACAATTAATTAGAATGGATGGCTTTGAGGTATGTAGGGAAGAGGTGTTGGAAATTCTGGAAAGGGTGAAAATAGATAAGTCCCCTGGGCCTGATGGCATTTATCCTAGGATTCTCTGGGAAGCAAGGGAGGAGTTTGCAGAGCCATTGGCCTTGATTTTTATGTCCTCGTTGTCTACAGGAATAGTGCCAGAAGACTGGAGGATAGCAAATGTGGTTCCCTTGTTCAAGAAGGGGAGTAGGGATAACCCTAGTAACTATAGGCCGGTGAGTCTCACTTCTGTTGTGGGCAAAGGTTTAGAGAGAATTGTAAGGAATACGATTTATGAACGTCTGGATAGGAATAATGTGATCAACGATAGTCAGCATGGTTTTGTGAAGGGCAGGTCGTGCCTCACAAACCTTATTGAATTCTTTGAGAAGGTGACTAAGGAGGTGGACGAGGGTAAAGCGGTAGATGTGGTGTATATGGATTTTAATAAGGCGTTTGATAAGGTTCCCCATGGTAGGCTACTGCAAAAAATACGGAGGTATGGCATTGAGGGTGAGTTGGAGGTTTGGAGTAGGAATTGGCTGGCTGGAAGAAGACAGAGGGTAGTAGTTGATGGTAAAAAGGTTCATCTTGGAGTGCAGTTACTAGCGGTGTTCTGCAAGGATCTGTTTTGGGACCATTGCTGTTTGTCATTTTTATAAATGACCTGGAGGAGGGGCTAGAAGGTTGGATGAGCAAGTTTGCAGATGATACGAAAGTTGGTGGAGTTGTTGACAGTGAGGAAGGATGTGTCAGGTTACAGTAGGATATAGATAAGCTGCAGAGCTGGACAGAAAGGTGGCAAATGGAGTTCAATGTAGGTAAGTGTGAGATGATTCACTTTGGTAAGAGTAACAAAAAGATGGGGTACTGGGCTAATGTTCGGATACTTGGTAGTGTGGATGAGCAGAGGGATCTTGGTGTCCATGTCCACAGATCTATGAAAGTTGCCACCCAGGTAAATAGTGCGGTGAAGAAGGCATATGGCGTACTGGCTTTTATTGGTAGAGGAATTGAGTTTCGGAGTCCTGAGGTCATGTTGCAGTTGTATAAGAGTCTGGTGTGGCCGCATCTGGAGTATTGTGTGCAGTTTTGGTCGCCATACTATAGGAAGGATGTGGAGGCACTGGAACGGGTGCAGAGGAGGTTTACCAGGATGTTGCCTGGTATGGTAGAAAGATCATATGAGGAAAGGCTGAGGCACTTGGGGCTGTTTTCATTAGAGAAAAGAAGGTTTAGGGGTGACTTGATAGAGGTGTACAAGATGATTATGGGTTTAGATAGGGTTGACCATGAGAACCTTTTTCCACGTATGGAGTCAGCTATTACGAGGGGGCATAGCTTTAAATTAAGGGGTAGTAGGTACAGAACACATGTTAGGGGTAGATTCTTTACTCAGTGAGTCGTGAGTTCATGGAATGCCCTGCCAGTAGCAGTGGTGGACTCTCCCTCTTTATGGGCATTTAAACAGGCATTGGATAGGCATATGGAGGATAGTGGGCTCGTATCGGTTAGGTGGGCTTGGATTGGCGTAACATCGAGGGCCAAAGGGCCTGTACTGCGCTGTATTTTTTCATTCAGAGAGTTTTACGTAAATGGAATGAGCTGCCAGAGGAAGTGGTGGTGGCTAGTACAATTGCAACATTGAAAAGGCATCTGGATGGGTATGTGAATAGGAAGGGTTTGGAGGGATATGTGCCAGGTGCTGGCAGGTGGGACTAGATTGTTTTGGGATGGCATGGATGAGTTGGATGAAAGGGTCTGTTTCCATGCTGCATGTCTCTATGATTCTATGACACTGTGACACTGCCACCTTTAGTGATCTGTGGATGTGTACACCCAGATCCCTCTGCATGTTAATGCTCCGAAGGGTTCTGCCATTCACTATATAATATATTTAACCTTTCAAAATGCATCACCTCACATTTGTTGAGATTAAACTCCATCTGCCATTTTTCTGTCCATGCCTCCAACTGATCTATGTTCTGTTGTATCCTCTGACAATCCTCCTCATTATCCGCAAATCCATCAATCTTTGTATCGCCCCAATCTTTGTATCTTCCACAAACATACTAATTAGACTCGTCACATTTTCCTCCAAATTATTTATAAAGGCCATGAACAGTAGAGGTCCCAGCTCTGAACCCTGTGAACACCTCTAGTCATAGCCCTCCATTCTGAAAAGCATCCTCCATTATCCCCTCTGTCTCCTATGATTGAGTCAGTTCTAAATAGGAAAATCCATCTTGCCAGCTCACCCCCGATACCATGTGACTTCACCTTTTGTACCAGTCTGCCATGAGGGACCTTGTCAAAGGTTTTACTGAAGTCCATGGAGACAGCATCAAATGATTTCCCCTCATCAATCATCTTCATCATCTCCTTAAAAAACGTGGTCCACTTAGGAAGGCACAATCTCTCCCTCATAAAACCATGCTGTCTGTCACTAATAAATCCATTTTCTTCTAAATGCAAATAGATCTTGTCCATGTGAATATTTTCCAATCGTTTCCCTACACTGACATAAGGCTCACAGCTCTGTAATTCCCAGGATTATCCCTGCTACCCTTCTTCAACAATGGGACAGCATCAGCTATTCTCCAGGCGTCTGGGACCTCACCTGTGGCCAGACAGAATACAAAGATGTCTGTCAATGCTGCAGCAATTTGTTCTCTTGTCTCCCTCAATATTCTGGCATCAATCCCATCAGGACCCAGGGACTTATTTACCTTAATACTTTTTAAGACACACAGAATGTTTCCGTGTCCATGTTTAACCTGATGTCGTGAGGCTTCATGGGGTCTGGGACATTAATGCTGAGCACTTCCAGAGCACAGCCCTCTTGACTGTATCCCACGGAGCTGTTCCCTCTGCTGGCTCTGTCCTGCCAGTGGGACAGGACCTGCCCTGAGATGGTCATTGTGTTGTCTGGGACACTGTCTATAAAGTGGGATTCCGTGAGTGTGACCATGTTCGTTGTTGCTCGATTAGTCTGTGAGGAATAGACTGCAGGTCAGTTTTAAGTGTTATACAAGAAAGAGTTAACACCTTTTTTCTTTGAACTGTAAAATCAAGCTGAACTAAATTTAGTTTTCGTTTGCTTCAATAATCAGAGTACACACCCGATTATTTCTCAATTCAGTAACTGCAGTAACCAGCTGAGTCACCTTCCCAACACACTGCCCGACCAAATACATTGAAAACGGCTTCGGAAAGGCCTGAATTCAAATATAGTGCTGCTGCACCTCACTGTCCCTCCAATAAAGAGTGAGTTAATGATGGGGTCTCAAATCTGTCCAGAGAGCTTCCAAACTGGGTCCAGGCAGTTATTCAAATATCCCCTCACTACAGACAATTCAGAACTATCTCAGAGAGGGTGCAGAATATTCCCAAAGGGGAGAGGGACCAGCAGGATATTGCTGTACACATTGGAACCCATGATTCGGGATGGGAAAAGGACGAGGTCCTGAGGGGAGAAAATAGGAATTTAGGCAGGAACTTAAAAAGTCGATCCCGGAGGGTAGTTGTAGGAGGGGGATGAGGGTGTGAGTCCTTTTAGGGTAGAGAGTCCGGGAAAGAATATCAGGCTTATATGATTTAACCAAATCAGAAATTATAATGTACTTAATAAAAGCAGAGGGCTCAGTAAACGGATTCCCGCGGCTGGGTTTTGAGATTTCACTCCCTATTGCCGGTCTCCTCCCTCATTCATTCCATTTCACGGAGGCGCTATTTGACAGTAACTTTCTTAAAGGGGACAGGGACCCCATTCAATCTGTGTCTAACAGGTCTGTGCTGATGGAGACAACTTGTTTGATGTCCTGCAAGCTGTTCAAGTCCCGGTAGATGGTTCTGAGGGGGATGGGTATTCTCATGTTTTCATAGTTTCGGGTGAGATAGTGCGCTGGGGAGTGGAGAGACCACAGTTTGATGAATGACTGAATGAAATGCGGAAGGAGTAAATACCGAGCGATTGTGAGTGGGTTGGCAAATAAAGGGACCTTAACATAAAAATAAAGAAACACATAGTACAATATCTCACACAACCATAGAATAAGATGTTTGAAGGTGATTGACTCTCTGCATCAGTAAAGACCCGCCAGCTCGCCCACGGAGACATTGGGAATGATTAACTGATATGGGTGAGCAGGGCAGAACCTCAGCAGATCACAGGATATTCAGGGACAAAGGTTACAAGATAAACAAGTGACCACATCAGCGAACAGGCACCGTGTGTTTGAATCTGACCGGTAGATATGTAATAGACAGTGACCTGATGTCATCAAAATGCCGAGTTAATTGGATTATTAATTGGATGTAATTAATTTACAGACCTGGTGTAATTAACTGCCTGGCCAACTGATTTACAGACCTGATGGAATCATCGCCCAGTTGGTTGACTTGTGGACTTGATATGACCAACTGCACACGAACAGTTAGTTTGTAGACTGCCATAACTTTGATGTCAGAAAGTGTAAGATTGGTATTGTGCGGGTGTTTGACAGAGAGAGCTGGATTGTCCTGTGTGACGGTCTGGAGTTCCTCTCCTGGCTGTAATCGATTCTCGCTGGAATAAACTGCTGTTCCTGCTGAATTGTCCAGGCCTTCAGAGTCTTCTTGCCTCAGAGACAGCGGTCACTCCTACAGCAGTAATATCTGGATTACTCCCAGTGCCGTGTCCCAGTGGGAGTAGGAATAGGAGGGTAGAGCAGATGAATGCGTAGCTGAGGAGCTGGTATTGGGGAGAAGGATTCATATTTTTGGATCATTGGAATCTCTTCCAAAGCAGAGACTTGGGATTGCCATAGCGTTAAGGGTTTGGATAGAGAGGAATTTGTGAAGTGTGCACAAGCAAATACTCTGATTCAGTATTTGGATGTACTTACGAAAGAAGAAGCAAAACTTGACCCACTCTTGGGAAATAAAGCAGGACAGGTGACTGAGCTATCAGTCAGGGAGCGCTTCAGGGCCAGTGACCCTAATCCTATTAGATTTAAAATAGTGATGGAAAAAGACAGAGCAGGTCTAAAAGTTAAAGATATTAATTTAGAGGAAGGCCAATTTTGATGATATTAGGCAAGAACTTACAAAAGTTGATTGGATGTGGGTATTCACAGGTAAAGGACGGCTGGAAAGTTGGAAGCCTTCAACAACGAGATAATGAGAGACAGTACATTCCTGTTAGGGTGAAGGGCAAGGCTGGTAGGCGTAAAGAAAGACAGATGACTAGAGAAAATGAGGTTTTGTTCAAGAAGAAGAAGGAAGCATATGTCAGGTATAGACAGCAGGGATTGGGAGAATCTCAAGAAGAGTATAAAGGCAGGAGAAGTATACATAAGGGGGAAATCAGGAAGGTAAAAATGGGACATGAGATAGCTTTGGCAAATAAGATTAAGGAGAATCCAAAAGGATTTTATAAATACATTAAAGACAAAAGAGTGATTATGGAGAGAATAGGGTCCCTGAAAGATTAACAAGCCCACCTGTGGATCAACAAGCCCATCCTGCATCAGTGTTTATTGTGAAGAAGGAGATGGAAGCAAGAGAACTTGGGATAACTGTAATAAGGATATCTTCAAAATGCCCATATAACAGAGGAAGAGGTGATGGACATCTTTAAACATATAAAGGTTGATATATCCTCAGAACCTGTCCAGGTGCACCCAAGAGCTCTGTGAGAAGCTCAGGAAATGATTACCGTGCCCCTTGCTGAGATATTTATATTATCAATAGTCACTGAAGGCTGGGGGTTGGCGAACGTGGTGTCATTGTTCAAGAAATGTGGGAAGGAGAAGCCAGGGAACTATAGATCGGTGAGCCTGACATCGGTGGTGGGCAATATGTTGAGGGGAGATCCTGAGGGATCCTGAGGATTTACATAAATTTGGAAAGACAAGTACAGATTAGAGTTAGTCAACATGCTGGGAAATCATGTTTCATTAACTGAATTGAGTTTTTTAAAGAAGTAATGAAGAGGATTGATGAAAGCAGGGTGGTGAATGTGATTTATATGGATTTCAGTAAGGCATAAAACAAAGTTCTGAATGGTCAAATGTTTACAAACATGAGGTCACATGGAATACAAGTAGAATACTAGCCATTTAGATACAGAAGGTAGGAGACAGAGGGTGGCGATGGAAACCTGTCAGACCTGTGACCAGCGATGTGACACATTGATTGGTGCTGGGTCCACTGCTTTTCATCATTTATGTATCTCCCTCATTGACACTTTGGGCTTGCTCTGACCATGTTAGGCTCAGGCCCACAGCCACATCCATGACTTGATGGGCCGAATGGCCTTATTTCCACTCCTATGTCCTATGTCTTGTGGTCACACCCCAGATGGTCATCTGACAGCACTCAGGACACATGGCTGTTGCCACACTGCATCACCAGTGCTGCCTCTCGACAGAACTCCAGAAGGGAAGGAAAATATATACTAGAAGGAGAGAGAGGGAAAGGAAATATGGCCAGCCTGGAGCAGATGGGCCGAATGTGCCTCTCCCACAATCTTGGATAACTTGCTCAAACTTCCACTCACACTGCCCGCTCCCTCTCTCTCTCTCCCTCACACTGCCTGCTCCCACTCTCTCTCTCTCTTCTCCATCACACTGCTCGCTCCCACCCTCTCTCTCCCTCACACTGCCCAATCCCACTCTCTCTCTCACTCGGCCCACTCCCACTCTCTCTCTCCCTCACACTGCCCAATCCCACTCTCTCTGTCACTCGGCCCACTCCCACTCTCTCTCTCCCTCACACTGCCCGCTCAGACTCTCTCTCTCCCTCACACTGCCCGCTCCCACTCTCTCTCTCCCTCATAATGCCCGCTCCCACTCTCTCTCCCTCACACTGCTCGCTCCCATTCTCTCTCCCTCATGCTGCCCGCTCCCACTCTCTCTCTCCCTCATCCGAAATTGATTTTCCTGCTCCTTGGTTGTGACTAACCTGCTGTTCTTTTCTAGCACCACTCTGATTTTGACTCTGATCTCCAGCATCTGCAGTACCCATTTCTGCCGAATGGAAAAGACTGGCAGCTCAGTGTTCTGGTTTTGAGATGGTGCAGAAGGGATAGAAAGAGGCAAGGCAGGGGGAAGGCTGGCATTTTTGATTAAGGAAAATATTACTCTTGTAATTAGAGAAGGTATTTCTGAGGGATCATTTAGTGAAAATATACTGGTTGAAGTTAGAAATAAGAAAGGGATGATCACCTTGGTGGGGTTTTATATCGGCTCCCCAATAGTCAGAGGGCAATTGAGAAGCAAATATGTCGAGAGATCTCAAATATATGTAAGAATAATAAGTTTGTAATAATAGGGGGATTTTAATTTTCCAAACATTGACTCAGACTGCCATGGTGTGAAAGTTTTTGATGGTGAAGAACTTGTCCAATTGCAAGAAAATTTTTGCAATAGATATATAAATCTTCCTACGAGAGATGGATCAAAACTTGACCTTCTCTTGGGAAATAAGGCAGGGCAAGTGACTGAAGTGTGATCAGGGAACACTTTTGGGCCAGTGATCATAATGCCAGTAACTTTAAAATAGTTGTGTAAAATGATAAAAGTTAAAGTTCTTAATTGGAGTGAGGCAAACAGGTATAAAAGGGTATGAAACAAGAGCTTTCCGGAGCAGAATGATCGCAGGGAAAAGGAGGACTGACAAGGGAGGCCTTCCAAAGTGAGATAACAAGAGTTCAGAAACATTCTGTTCCTGTTAGAGTGAAAGGCAAGGCTGGTAAGGTTAGGGAACAATGGATGAATAAAGATGTCGAAGTTCAAGTCAAGAATAAAAAATATACAACTATTAGAGAGACAATTAGGATCAACTGAATGTCTTGAAGAGTGTAAAGAGTGTAGGGACATTCTTTAGAAGGAAATGAGGAAGGCAGAGAGGGGACAGGAGACAGCCTTGGCAGATAGGGTAAAAATTATCCAAAGAGGTTCCATAAACACATTGAGTGGGGGAGCAACTGAAGAGAGAGTAGGTCCCCTTCAAGACCAACAAGGTTGTCTTTGTATTGAACCTCAAGAGATGGGAGGGATATAAAAAATATTTTGCATCCATTTTTATTGTTGGGAAAGAAATGGAGGCTGGAGAAATCAGGGATATAAATATTGATGTTTTGGAAACAGTTCACAGAAAACAGAAGAGGAAGTGCTGGAGATCTTAAAAAAGATAGATAAACCTGATCAAATGTGTCCCAGGACGTTGTGGGAAGTTAGAGAGAAGATTGTAGGGCCCCGAGCAGAAATATTTGTATCATCAATAAACACAGGTGAAGAACTGGAGGACTGGGTGTGGCTAATGTGTCATTGTTTAAGAAGGGATGTGAGGGGAAGTCTAGGAATGATTGACCTGTGAGTCTGTCCTCGGTGATGGGTAGGTTTTTAGAGATGATCCTGAAAGATAGGATTTACAGAGGTTGGAGAGGAAAGGATTGATTAGAGATGGTCAGTCTGATTTTGTGTGAGCAAAATCATGTCTCCCATTTGATTGGGTTTGTTTTTGGAAGTAACCAAAATGATTGATGAGGACAGAGTGTTAGATGGTGTTTGCTTGGCCTTTAGTAAAGCCTTTGATGGTGCTCTGCATGATCGACTAATTGGTAATGTTAGATCACATAGGATTCAGGGTGGGCTTGCCAACTGAATACAGAACTGGCTTTTGGCAGAAGATGGTGGATCATTGTTTTTCAGATGGAAGCCTGTGACCAGCGGTGTCCCACAGGGAGCGGTACTGGCTCCACTTCTGTTAGTCATTTATACAAAGGATTTGGCTGGGAATGTAGGAGGCAATGGTTAGTAAGTTTGTGGATGACACCAAAATGGTAAAATAGACAGTGAAGGTTGTGACCCAAGATCACAAAGAGATCTTGATCAATTGGGTCAATGGGCTGAAGAGTAGCAGATGGAGTTTAATTTGGATAAACGTGAGGTATTGCATTGTGGTAATACAAACAAGGTCAGGACTTAATGGTAGGGCCCTGGGTAGTGTGGGCGAGCAGAGAGAGACCTCAGGGTTCAGGTGCATAGTCCTTTGAAATTTGCGTCCCAGTTAGACAGGGTAGTTAAGAAGGTATTTAGCATGCTTGCCTTCATTGCTCAGACCCTTGAGTATAGGAGTTCTGACATCATATAGAACTTGTACAGGACAGTGATGAGGCCTCTTCTGGATTAACGTGTGCAATTCTCATCGCCCTGTTATAGGAAGGATATTATTAAACTGGAGAGGGTTCAGTAAAGATTTACCAAGATGTTGCCCGGAATGGAGGGTTTGAGATATAAACATGGGCTGTTGCACTGGAGGGTGAGGGGGTGACCTTATTGATGTTTAAACAATCATGTGGGGCACAGATAAGATGAATGATAAGGGTCTTTTCCCTCGGATGGGGAGTTCAAACCTGGGGGTATATTTTTAAGGTGAGAGGAGAAAGATTGAAAAAGGACATGAGGGGCAATGGTTTTAGAATGTTGGATGTGGAATGAACTATCAGGGGAAATGGTGGATGCAGGTACAGTTACAGTGTTTAAAATACATTTGGACAAGTTCATGAATAGGAAAGGTTTGGAGGGACATGGGCCAAGCGCAGGCAGGTGGGAATAGTTTAGTTTTGGAACATGGTCGGTGTGGCCTGGTTAGTCCGAAGGGTCTGTCCCCGTGCTGTATGACTCTATGACTCCATGACATTACGGTACGCAGTCAAAAGACATGTTAGTCTCTGCCCTTTACCCTCCAGCCCAGGGCTGGGACACAGCAGGGGGAAGGGTATTGTTGATGGATGGAGATACCGAGGGGCTTTTATATGCAGGGAGTGCTTAATGGAGGAACTACAGAGAGACAGATCAGGATTGACGAAGCTGCACAAGGGAGGCAATTAGACAGGAGCCATGGAGGGGACAGGGGTAATGGAGGGGAACAGGGGCCATGGAGGGGGACAGGGGCCATGGAGGGGGACAGGAGCCATGGAGGGGACAGGGGTAATGGAGGGGGACAGGGGCCATGGAGGGGACAGGGGTAATGGAGGGGACAGGGGTAATGGAGGGGGACAGGGGACATGGAGGGGGACAGGGGTAATGGAGGGGGACAGGAGCCATGGAGGGGACAGGGGTAATGGAGGGGGACAGGAGCCATGGCGGGGACGGGGGTAATGGAGGGGGACAGGAGCCATGGAGGGGACAGGGGTAATGGAGGGGGACAGGAGCCATGGAGGGGACAGGGGTAATGGAGGGGGAGAGGGGCCATGGAGGGGACAGGGGTAATGGAGGGGGTCAGGGGACATGGAGGGGGACAGGGGTAATGGAGGGGGACAGGAGCCATGGAGGGGACAGGGGTAATGGAGGGGGACAGGAGCCATGGCGGGGACGGGGGTAATGGAGGGGGACAGGAGCCATGGAGGGGACAGGGGTAATGGAGGGGGACAGGAGCCATGGAGGGGACAGGGGTAATGGAGGGGGACAGGAGCCATGGAGGGGACAGGGGTAATGGAGGGGACATGGGTAATGGAGGGGGACAGGGGGCATGGAGGGGGACAGGAGCCATGGAGGGGACAGGGGTAATGGAGGGGGACAGGAGCCATGAAGGGGACAGGGGCTAAATTTGCAGTGGGTGGGAGATTGTCCAATATTGAAGGGGGAATGCAGATTTAATCTCAGGTTTGAACAAGAGAAACAGGGAAGGAAAGGAAGGAAAGAGAGAGAAAAATGAGAGAAGAAGAAAGAGCAAAAGAGTGGGAAAGAACACAGTAAAGGTGGGAAGAAGAGTCAGGAGAGAAAAATGCAAAAGAAAAGGCTGTCCGTAAAAGAGAGAGAGAGAGAGAGAAAGATTGAGAGGGAGAGAGAGAGAGATGTAGAGTGATACAGACAGAGGGTGAGAGACAGAGGCAAGGAGAGGGACAGAGAGAGAAAAGAGGAAAAACCAGACAGACATAAGCACGTGCTAAGGAAAGATATAGTGAGATTTAACAATTGATATTCACCATTCCGGTTGGTCTAAGCTCTCGCGATGGTCTCTCGCACTCTTTCTCTCCCATTCAGGACAGACTCAGGGGCTTGCTTTTGAGATTCAACCATTCCCCACACTCTCACACACAGAGACAGACAGAAACCCACAGATACTCACCCCCTGCTCAGTGCACACGGTGAAAGTTGAGTAGGTGAGGATAGTTTTCATTTGAAAAAAGGAGATTGAGGGGGGATCTGATTGAGGTCTACAAAATTATGAAGGGTATAGACAGGGTAGACAGAGATAAGCTTTTTCCCAGAGTGAAGGATTCAATAATGAGAAGTCACGCTTTCAAGGTGAGAAATGAAAAGTTAAATGGGGATACACACGGCAAGGACTTCACACAGAGAGTGGTGGGTGTCTGGAACACGTTGCCAGCAGAGGTAGTAGAGGCAGGCACGGTAGTTTCATTGAAGATACGTCTGGACAGATGCATGAGTAGAGTAGAGGGAGATAGATGTTTAGGAAATGGGCGATAGGTTTCGACAGAGGCTTTGGATCGGCTCAGGCTTGGAGGGCCGTGGGGCGTGTTCCTGGGCTATAAATGCTTTTGTTCTTTGAAGGGAAAATGGCTGCCAGAACCTGTTTGAAATATCCCCAAGTCTCTCACTGAAAATCCCTTCTCTGCCCAAGTCCCAGCTCATCCAGTCAGCTCCCAGCTCCCCTCTACCCAGGGCATATCTCCCCCAGAGATGGAGCACAGCCAGAGTCACCTTAGTGGGATTAGAGGGGGGAGGGAGTGAGGTAGTGTGAGAGAATGCAGCAGGCAAAAAGTTTCATCCAGTCTGCCTTTGTCTACTCCTACTTTGCATTTTATTGTCTTGGAACAAAAAACAAATGTATTTTCAAACTGATCAAATTCCTTTTGTCTTTGGGGTTTCCTATTGATCAATGTGACAAATCTCAACTTGCAATTGTCAGGAATCTAACCCAGGTCACCTGTTTGGAGGACAGCTACACTAACCATGATAGCACCATCAATGTGCACTTTACCACAACACAGTCCCCAAACACAGTTAAAAAGACCTTTATCATGACAAATCAAACAGAGTTCATATTGACTCACTCAAAGTGATATTCGGTCAGGTGACGATAGCTTATATGAAGAGGTAGATTTGAAGGAGCATCTGAAATCGGGGAGGGAGCTGGGTCATTGGGCACGTGCAGGGAGGGAGTCCAGAAATCCCTCTGGTTGGGCTTGGATTCCCCGAGCAATGCCTCAGCTGGTTCATGGAAAGGAACAAATAAAGCAACGGAATGATATCAGCGAAATAGCTTAGTCCAGACTGCCTTAGTCTCCTCCTGCTTTGCATTTTATTGTTTTAGAATGAAAGCCACATGTATTCACAAACTGATCAAATTCCTTTTCTCTTTGGGGTTTCCTACTGATCAATGTGAAAATCTAAAAGTGCGATTGCCAGGAACCAACACGAGGAATTGAATGGAAACAAAGTAAATTATTGTGAAAATAAAGGTGCAATCAAAAGACACAGAATCTTTTCAATATTTTATTTCCTTTCTCAACAGGAAAATTCTCATTTTTTAAAAAATTGTCCAGATGTGTGGCTCAGAGTATTCAGTGAGGAAGAGTGGACAGGAGCCTGTCGTTGCATTTTCCTCTCTGGCCTGCAGTGAACGATTACACCTTCCTCCATATCATTTATTTTTCTACCCAATTCACTCACTGAGAACAGATTACTTGGGATGAATACCTAATTCCTCTTTTGGATTTGCTTTTGTTCCTTCACTCCATTACTAACAGCACTTTATACTGGCTTTACACCTCCAGTCTCTGTCATTTTGCCCCTCAGATGGAGTCATTCCTTGCCCATGAGGAAAGGAGTCTTATCATGTTGCTGCTCCTCCTTCTCCTTTCGGTCCATTCCTCACGTGGACTCCTCGTTCCGTTCTCTGCTGCACCTAATGTTGGCTCTCAGTTACTTGGATTGATTCAAAAATTGAATTATTGTTCTAACTGGATATGTCATGGTGTACTTTAACTGGTCTCTGAAATGTTTCTGTGTCACCACATAAATAAGGGCATTTGTGCAGCAACTGAAGTTCCTCAGCATGTATCCAATCTGAACAAAGAGACGAAAAGAAACGTTATCCAAGGAATAACCAGCATTAAAGAAATATAAAATATGCAACAACCAGAGAAGTATGAAACTGGCAGATATGGCAAAGAGTAAAATCACAGAATTCTTCCTGCTCTCTACCTCTGGATCATTCTGTGTTTTTCTCTGACCTCTCAGTTCCTTCCGCACCTTAATGGCCTCGAAGATATGTCTGACAGTCAGAATGTTGATAAAGACAATAAAAATGAATGGGAACATTGGTGTTAAAAAAGTCTCAAAATATCTAAAACCTATCCACCGAGGGTCATTATAATAACTTAACCTGGTATAACAGTACCATGGAACATTGTTGATCATCTTTCCAGGGTAATACACAAAGGAGTTGGGAATGTTCTTTAAACAAAAGAAGATGCAGATTGTTGCTAGAATCCTGGTTGCAGTTTTCCCTGTGCAATACTTAGTTTTCATCTCATGTAAACAAATGGCAACAAATCGATCAAAGGAAAAAGCAATGGTGAACCACACAGAACAATCAATGCTCAAGCGGCTGAGGACATAGATAACACCACAAACAGGAGTAATGTGCAGGAAACACAGTGGATAATAATAACGTTGAAATCGGTGAAGGATGATATAAAAAACAATGAACAGTAGATCTGACATTGTCATGGCCACCAGCTAGCGAGTGCTGCACACAGAAAGACCACATTTACCCCGAGCTAAGATTAAAATCACCACGAGACTAACTGTAAGAGAAAGGAAAAAATAGATTTGAAGTTATTAATGAAACGTTCTCTGTGTATGAGCCCAGACTGTAAGTAATGACACAAAGATAATTGTTGTTCCATGTTATATGAAGTTTAAAGAATCTCACTCAATGAATCATTTGCTCTTTTAAAGGACATAGGGAAGAACATGAGCAGCAGATTACTCACAGAAACATGATCATATACTCAGGATGTTTTTGAGTTAGCAGCAGTCGATTTCGCCTGCTCCTCAGATGCAACCTTGCCTGCTGTGCCTTTTCCAGCACATCGCCTTATCAGCAGTCCCCATTATTTCCTAATAACCTGCTGAACCCACCCATTGCCCTGCTGTATCTGGGCTCCCATTTGGAGCGAGCTGCCTGTGCAAGACCCACCAACACAATCCCTTTCCATCAAGGAATGGGAAACACCAGGTGTCACTGAGAGGTGGGTTGTTACAAAACCCATCTGACCGATAGCAGGCTGTGAACTACCACAGAGAAAGGGTGGTCTTCCAAAACCCGGAAGTGTTCAGCCAAACTCCATCAATGTGGCCTCAGTGTAAACCCATTCTGCACAGTATAGGGAAACACACAATGCTGCACATTACTGAGGAACCTCCGAACTGACAAACTATTCAATTTAAACTAAATAAGTGAGCACATTATTGTCAGACATCAGGATTTGCCTTGCTAAGTGGAAATATAATAATTTATCAGTTATCTGTAGAAATAAGGATGATTCAATGCAATGGTTTATATAAGTTGTTCCAACACTTACCAGGAACACCAACGACAGCCAGAATGGTCTCATACACTCTACCGATCCTTTCCCTGAGAAGATGCATTTCATTGTTTGTGACACAACCTTTCCCTTCCTGCTGCTGGGAATCTTTTGAAATTGGAGAATTCTCTCGGAGATGGAGCTGACACAATTCCAGAGACTTTATTTTATATTGTGTGGTATCTCCACTGGGAAACTGTGATTACATCTTCAAATTTTTTAACGCATTTTGAACAAACAAGTTACGACAGCAGGTTTATTTTAATGATGTGATAGCATTGAGATTTACAGCTATATTTGAATACCCCAAAGGCTGGATTGATCTGATCCTGTTCAGTCTCAAACATTCATGTTTTCAAGTAACAATACTTGCAATATTTCACTCACTATCAATCCTATCGATATCTAAATACTTTTTCATATTCTTCGCTCTGCTGAGGTTATTCAGTCATTCAATGCCTCATGCTGTTGACGTTTTTGAGAGCTGTTCTCCTGCCCAATGTTATCCCACTGCTTTCCTTGTTAATACAACTGATTTGGGAAACTCTCTCTGTGAATGAGCACTCTAATACAGAACATGAAGCTGATACTGACCACACCTATAGCTGGAACTTCCACTCGGTCACATTTTCTCAGAACAAACACAAAAATAATCAGACCCTTCAGTTCAAAATCGAGAATGATGACATCATGCAGGACAGAGATGGCCCTTCGCTCCATCGAGTCTGTATCTCTAAAACCACACTCAAAGCTACTCAGGGCTGGACAATGGGAAGCCTTCAAACATGAAATAACGAGAGTTCAGAGACAGTATGTTCCTGTTCGGGTGAAAGGCAAGGCTGGTAGGTGCAGGGAATACTGGATGGCGGGAGAAATTGAGGTTTTATTTGAGAAAAAGAAGGAAGTATATGTCAGGTATAGGCAGCAGAGAACAAGTGAATCCTGATTGGAGTATAAACACAGTAGGAATATACTTAAGAGGGAAATCACGAGGGCAAAAACGGAACATGAGATAGCGCTGAAATCGGGTTAAGGAGATTCCAAACAGATTCAATAAATACATTCAGGATACAAGATTAACTAGGGAGAGAACAGAGCCCCTCAAAGATCAGCAAGGCAGCCTATGTGTGGATCCACAGGAGATGGGAACATACTAAACAAATATTTTGCATCAGTGTTTACTGTGGCAAAGGTCATGTAAGATATAGAATGTGGGGAAAAAGATGGCGACATCTTAAAAAATGTTCATGTTACAGTGGACATCTCAAAATGCATAAAGATGGATAAATCCCAGGACCTGATCAGGTGTACCCTAGAAATCAGTGAGAAGCAAGTAGAGTGATTGCTGGGTCTCTTGCTGAGATATTTGTATCATCGATAGTCACAGGTGAGGCGCTGGAAGGCTGAATGTTGCCTAACGGGGTGCCACTATTTAAGATAGGTGGTAATCTGCTCCTGGGCCTGGCCAAACTGGCCATCAACAGGTCCAGGCAGCGGGCCGTGGAGGGGGTCGTTAGGGCCGACTGCCTGCCCCTCTTCCGCGGTTACGTTAGAGCCCGGGTGTCTTTGGAGAAGGAGCATGTGGTGTCCACCAACACCCTGGAGTTGTTCAGGGAGAGGTGGGCGCCGCAGGGAGTGGAGTGCATCATTTCTCCCTCCAACTCTATTTTGATTTAGTCCCTACCCTCCCCTTCACTGTTTTGATCACACAGCACTGTCCTTTGATGTGAAGGGCAGTGTTTGTCACTGGCCACCCGGGTGTTTTCCTACCTTCCTGGTGGTGTAAATTGAATAAAAAATTTGTGCACTTAAAAAAAAAGAAAGGTGGTAAGGAAAAGCCAGGGATCTATAGACCAGTGAGCCTGATTGATGGTGGAAAAGTTGATGGGATAGGGTTTACATACATTTGGAAAGCTAAGGACAGTTTAGGGATAGTCGGCATGACTCTGTGCGTATGAAGAGGATTGATGAGGGCAGAGCAGTGGCCATGATCTACATGAACTTCAGTAATGCATTCAACAAGGGTCTTCACGGTGGACTGGTTAGCAAGGTTAGATCTCATGGAATGCAAGAAGAACTAGCCATTTGGATGCAGAAGTGGCTCAAAGGTAGAAGACAGAGGTTGGTGATGGAGGGTTGCTTTTCAGACTGGAGGCCTGTGATCTATGGTGTGCCACAAGGATCAGTGCTGGGTCTTTTGCTTTTCATCATTTCCATAAATGATTTGGATGTGAAAATAGCAGGTATCGTTCGTAAGTTTGCAGATGACACCAAAATTGGACGTTACCTCAGAGTACACAGGATCTTGTTCAGATGGGTCAATAGGCCAAGGAGTGGCAGATGGAGTTTAATTTAGATAAATGTGAGGTGCCATATTTTGAAAAGACAAATCAGAGCAGGAGTTATACACTAATGGGTTTGTTGCTGAACCTCCTTCCAAGGCCCTAAAGGAGCCTTCCACATCCATCAAAGTTTTACCTGCACATCCACTAATATCATTTATTGTATCCGTTGCTCCCGATGTGGTCTCCTCTACATTGAGGAGACTGGACACCTCCTAGCAGAGCGCTTTCGGGAACATCTCCGGGACACCTGCACCAATCAACCACACCACCCCGTGGCTCAATATTTCAACTCCCCCTCCCACTCTGCCGAGGACATGGAGGTCCTGGGCCTCCTTCACCACCGCTCCCTCATCACCAGACGCCTGGAGGAAGAATGCCTCATCTTCCGCCTCGGAACACTTCAACCCAGGGCATCAATGTGGACTTCAACAGTTTCCTCATTTCCCCTTCCCCCACCTCACCCTAGTTCTGAACCTCCAGCTCAGCACTGTCCCCATGACTTGTCCTACCTGCCTATCTTCTTTTCCACCTATCCACTCCACCCTCCCCCCGCTCCCGACCTATCACCTTCATCCCCTCCCCCAATCACCTATTGTACTCTATGCTACTTTCTCCCCACCCCCACCCTCCTCTCATTTATCTCTCCACAAAACCCCTGTCAATTGTTGTTAAAACCCATCTGTTTCTCTAATGCCTTTAGGGATTAGGGCTGTCCTTGTCTTGTCTGGGCGACATGCAACTCCAGACCCACAACAATTGGTGCAGTTGGTGGAGGTCAGCCATCTAAGCTCCAGGGCCTCACAGCAGGAGGTCCTCAAGATTGTGTCCTAGCCCTAACTATCTTTAGTGACTGTATAACTGACCTTACCTCAGGCAGAATGTCATGGGTCAGAGGGTTCGCTAATACTCACTCAATGTTGAGAGCAATGAGGTCCTGAATAGGGTTTCAAGGTTGCAGGAATACAGCGTCAAGCAGCAAGTTGGTTTCAAGTGTGTCTACTTCAACGCCAGGAGCATCCAGAATAAGGTGGGTGACCTTACAGCATGGGCTGGGACTTCGATGTTGCGGCCATTTCAGAGACCTGGATCAAGCAGGGACAGGAATGGCTGTTGCAAGTTCCGGGGTTTAGATGTTTCAGTAAGAACAGAGAAGGTGGTAAAAGAGGGGGAGGTGGGGCTATGTTAGTCAAGGACAGTATTATGGTAGCAGATGAGGACTGGTCCACTGAGGTAGAATGGCCTGAGGTTAGAAACAGGAAAGCAGAGGTCACCCTGTTGGGAGTTTTCTGTAGCCTTCCAGAGATATAGAGGAAAGGATTGCAAAGATGATTCTTGATAGGAGAGAAAGTAACAGGGTCATTGTTCTGGGGGCCTTTAACTTTCCAAATATTGACTGGAAACACTGTAGTTTAGATGGGTCAGTTTTTGTCCAATGTGTGCAGGAGCATTTCCTGACACAGTATATAGACAGGCCAACAAGGGGCGAGGCCACATTGGATTTGGTACTGGGTCATGAACCCAGGCAGGTGTTTGATTTGGAGGTAGGTGAGCACTTTGGTGATGGTGACCACAATTAGGTTACATTTACTTTAGTGATGGAAAGGGACAGCAATATATCACAGGTCAAGTGATATAGTTGGGGGAAAGGCAATTATGCTGTGATTTGGCAAGATTTAGGATGCCTAGGATGGGAAGGAAACTGCAGAGGATGGACATAATTGAAATGTGGAGCTTTTCAAGGACCAGCTACTGCATGTCCTTGATAAGTATGTACCTGTCAGGCAGCGAGGAGGTGGCGGAACAAGGGAACCATGGTTTAGTAATGAAGTTGTATCTGTTGTTAAGAGGAAGAAGGAGGCTTATGTAAAGATGAGACATGAAGGTTCAGTTAGGTGCTTGAGAATTATCAATTAGCCAGGAAGGACCAAAAGAGAAAGCAAAGAAGGGCCAGGAGGGGCAGAGGATTTGAGTTCAGAAGTAGGAACGTTTTTACTGCAGTTATTCAAGGCATTCTATCTACAAATGGCTTTGGTCTCCCTATCGAAGAAAAAATATAGTTGCCATAGAGTGAATGTAGCACAGGGCCACTAGGTTGATCTTGATGATAGTAGAACCATCCCATGAGGAGAGACTGAACCTGTATTCAATGGAGTTGAAAAGGATGAGAGGGGATCAGATTGAAATGTATCAAATTCTATCAAATCAAATGTATCAAATTGGGTGGCACGGTGGCTCAGTGGTTAGCACTGCTGCCTCACAGCTCCGGTTTCCTCCCACAGTCCAAAGATGCACAGTTTAGGTGAATTGGCCATGCTAAATTGCCCGTAGTATTAGGTGCATTAGTCAGGGGTAAATGTAGCAGAATAGGTCTGGTTGGCTTGCTCTTTGGAGGGTTGGTGTGAACTTGCTGGACCGAAGGGCCTGTTTCCATACTGTAGGGAATCTCATCTCATCTCATCAAGTCTTTGGCAGGTCACATCAAGGAAAACCTTAAAGCTTTCTATCAGTATATCAGGAATAAAAAAAATGACTAAAATAAGATTAGGACCAGTCAAGGACAACAATGGGAAGTTGTGTGTGAAGTCTGAGGAGATAGGAGAGGCGCTAAATGAATATTTCTCATTCATATTCACACTGGAAAAAGACAATGTTGTCGAGGAGAATACTGAGATCCAGATTATTAGACAAGACGGGATTGAGGTTCATAAGAGGAAGTGTTAGCAATTCTGGAAAGTGTGAAAATAGATAAGTCCCCTGGGTTGAATGGGATTTATCCTAGGATTCTCTGGGAAGCCAGGGAGGAGATTGCAGAGACTTTGGTTTTGATCTTTATATCGTCATTGTCTACAGGAATAGTGCCAGAAGACTGGAGGACAGTAAATGTTGTCCCCTTGTTCAAGAAGGGGAGTAGAGACAACCCTGGTAATTATAGACCAGTGAGCCTTACTTTGATTGTGGATAAATGTTGGAGAAAGTTATAAGAGTTCAGATTTATAATCATCCTTCAATCATCCAGAAAGGATGACGTTGATTAGGGCTAGTCAACATGGTTTTGTGAAGGGTAGATCGTGCCTTACAAACTTTATTCAGTTCTTTGAGAAGATGACCAAGCAGCAGATTAGGTGGTCAATGTGGTGTATATTGGTTTCAGTCAGGCTTTTGATAAGGGTCTCCATGATAGGCTATTGCACAAAATACGGAGGCACAGAAACATGGGATTGAGGGTGATTTAGCTTTTTGCTTCAGAAATTGGTGAGCTGTAAGGGTGGTGGTTGATGGGAAATGTTTATCCTGGAGTTCAGTTACTAGTAGTGTACCGCAAGGATCTGTTTTTCGTTCACTGGTGTTTGTCATTTTTATAAATGACTTGGATGAGGATGTAGAAGGATGGGTTCATTAAATTTGCAGATGACACCAGGTCAGTGGAGTTGTGGACAATGCAGAAAGATGCTGCAGGTTACAAAGGGACAAAGATAAGCTGCAGAGTTGGGCTGAGAAGTGGCAAATGGAGTTTAATGCAGAAAAGTATGAGGTGATTCACTTTGGGAGGAGGAACAGGAATACCGAATACTGGGTTAAAGGCAAGATTCTTGGTGGTGTGGTGAACATAGAGATCTTGGTGTCCATGGACACCAAAGTTGCCACCCAGGTTGATAGGGTTGTCAAGAAAGCGCATAGTGTATTAGCTTTTATTAATCGAGGGATTGAGTTTCAGAGCCATGAGGTCATGTTGCAGCTGTACAAAACTCTGGTGCGGCCGCACTTGTCGTATTGTGTACAGTTCTGGTCACCGTATTAAAAGTAGGATGTGGAAACATTGGAAAGGATGCGGAGAAGATTTATCAGGATGTTGCCTGGTATGGAGAGATGGTCTTATGTGGGAAGGCTCAGGGACTTGAGGCTGTTTTTGTTAGAGGGAAGAAGGTTGAGAAGTGACGTCAATGAGACATAAAAGATGATCAGAGGATTAGATAGAGTGGACAGTGAGAGCCTTTTTCCTTGGATGGAGATGGCTGGTACAAAGGGATAGAGCTTTACTGTCAGGGGTAGTTTCCTTACTCAGAGAGTAGTCAGGGCATGGAACACACTGCCTGCAAAAGTAGCAGACTTGCCAACTTTAAGAACACTTAAATGGTCATTGGATAAACATATGGATGATAATGGAATGGTGTAGGTTAGATGGGCTTGAGATTGGTTTCGCAGGTCGGCACAACATCGAGGGCCGAAGGGCCTGTACTGTGCTGTAATGTTCAATGTTCTATGTTCCAGGCCTGGCTGACAAATGACAATTAACATCCGTGTCAAACAAATACAAAACAATTATCACCTCCAAGAAGAGATCACATCGATAACGCCGTGTGACATTCAAGGCTTTGCTGTTGCTGAATCCCCCACAATCAACAAGCTGGGAGTTCCCATTGAGCTGAAAATGAAATGGATTTACAATGTAAGTACTGTGGCTCCAAGAGCAGCTCAGGGGGCAGGAACACTGCAGTGAGGGATGTACCTCATGGCTCCAAAAGCCTCTCCACCATCTCCAAGGCACAGGTCAGGAGTGTGATGGAATACTCCCCACTTGCCTGGATGGAAATATCTCCAAGATCCCTCAAGAAATGGGATCCCAGCATGACCAAGCAGCCATATAAAAGCACAATGTTGCAGACACTCAAAATCTGACATGAAATCAGAAAGTGCTGGAGAAATTCAGCAAATCTGGCAACACCTTTGGAGAGATACATAAAGTTAAACTTTTGAGTCCAATGTCACCCTCCTTTACAACAGTGCTGACAGGGTGTCATGTCAGACTAGAAACATTCATTCTCTTTCTCTCTTCATAGTTACACTAGGCCTGCTGAGTTTCTCCAACATTTTCTCTTTTATGATGAAGTAACCAGTTTGATCGGCACATCTACAAACCTCTCATCACCTTGTACACCTCCATCATGTCAGCTCTCATCCTTCTTCACTCCAGTGAGAAATACCCTCGTTCCCTCAACCTTTCTTCATAAGACATGCCCTCCAGTCCAGACAGCACCCTCTCCAAAGCTCCCACATCCTTTCTATAATGAGGCAACCAGAACTGAACCCAATATTCCAAGTGTGGTCTAAGCAGGGCTCTACAGAGCTGCAGCATAACCTCGTGGCTCTGAGACTCCATCCCTCTGCTAATGAAAGCAAACACGCTATACATTGCCTCAACAAATTTGGGGGGCGCTGGGTGACTTTGAGAGATCAATAGGCATGGACCCCAAGATCCCTCTGTTCCTCCACACTGCCAAGAATGCTGCCTTCAACCCTGCATTCTGCATTTCAGTTTGACCTTCCAAAATGAATCACTTCATGCTTTTCGAGGTTGAACTCCATCTGACACTTATCAGCCCAGTTCTGCATCCTGTCAATGTTCTGTTGGAACCTGGAGCAGTCCTCCACACTATCCACCACTCCACCAACCTTCATGTCATTGGCAATCTTACTAATCCAACCTTCCACTTCCTCATGCAGGTCATTTATAAAAATACACAGAGAGCAGAGGTCCCAGAACCGATCCCTGCAGAACATCACTGGTTACCAAGCTCCAGGCTGAATACTTCCCATCTACTACCAGCCTCTGTCTTCTATGGATGAGCCTACTCTGTGTCCAGACAGCCAAATTTCCCAGTATCCCATGCCTCCTTACTTTCTGAATGACCATCCCATGGGGAACCTTATCAAATGCCTTTCTAAAATCCATGTGCTCTACCTTCCTCAGTGCATTTTGTCACATCTTCAAAGGATTCAATAAGGTTTGTGAGGCATGACCTGCCCCTCACAAAGCCATGCTGACTATCTCTAACCAAGTTATAGTTTTCAATTAATCATAAATCCTGTGTCTCAGAATCCTCGCTAATAATTTGCCCAACACAGAAGTAAAACTGACTGGTCTGTAATTCCTAAGATGACCCTATTCCCTATCATGAATAAGGGAATAATATTTTCCATCCTCCAATTATTTGGCACTACTCCAGTGGACAATGAGGACACAAAGATCATCATCAAAGGCACAGCAATCTCTTCCCTCGCTTCTTGGAGTAACCTTGCGTATATTCCTTCCTGCCGGGGGGAGTTAGCTATCCTTAAAACTTTCAGCACACCCTCCTTTTTAACACCAACCTGTTTGAGCATGTCAGCCTGTTTTATTCTGTCCTCACAAACATCAAGTTCCCTCTCAGTAGTGAATAATGAAGCAAAGTATTCATTGAGGACCAACACTACCTCCTCCTCCGACTCCAGGCACAAGTTCCCTCCACTGTCCCTGATTGGCCCTACTCTCACTCTGAC
This sequence comes from Chiloscyllium plagiosum, assembly GCF_037043375.1. Taxonomy (NCBI): domain Eukaryota; kingdom Metazoa; phylum Chordata; class Chondrichthyes; order Orectolobiformes; family Hemiscylliidae; genus Chiloscyllium; species Chiloscyllium plagiosum. Next base: position 30,863,129 of record NW_028270185.1, on the reverse strand, counting down.
CATCCTCTTGTTCCTCACATCAGTGTAGAACGCCTTGGGGTTTTCCTTCATCCTGCCTCCTAAAGCCTTTACATGCACCCTCCTAGATCTCCTAAGTCTATTCTTCAGTTCCTTCCTGGCTACTTTGTAACCCTCTAGAGCCCTGTCTGATGCTTGCCTCCTCAACCTTAAGTAAGCTTCTTTCTTCCTCTTGACTAGATGTTCCACATCCCTTGTCACCCAAGGTTCTTTCAACCTCCCATCCCTTCCTTACCTCAGTGGGACAAACCTCTCCAGGACCATCAGCAAGTGTTTCCTAAACAACCTCCACATTTCTTTTCAGCATTTCCCTGAGAACATCTGTTCCCAATTTAGATGCCCCAGTTCCTGCCTGATGGCATTGTAATTCCCCCTCCCCCAATTAATTACGTTCCCAGACCATCTGCTTCTATCCCTCTCCATGAGTACAGTGAAGGTCATGGAGTTATGATCATTATCACCAAAATGCTTTCCCACTGAGAGATCTGACACCTGGCCAGGTTCATTGCCAAGCACCAAATCCAATATTGGATGTTGGTGTCACTCCAAATCACAAACCAGCCGTCCAGCCCTCACTGCTGCAGGGGCTCAGTTAGCACAGTTGGCTGGATGGCTGGTGTGAGATATAGAGAGGTGAGGTGGTACTTTGGTTAAACTCACCATCAGTTGTCTCTGTCCCTCTCTCCAAGACAGAACAGCCTTTTGAATTGTGCAATTCCTTCGGTATCCCTCTGTCACAATCCTAGAGAGAAGGCTGAGAGGTGACTTAATTGAGACATACAAGATAATGCGGGGGTTCAATAGGGTGGACAGTGAGAGCCTTTTTCCTCGGATGGTGATGGCTTGCACGAGGGGACATAGCTTTAAATTGAGGGGTGATAGATACAGGATAGATGTCAGAGTAGTCGGGGCATGGAACACCCTGTCGACAACAGTTAAAGACTCACCAACTTTAAGGGCATTTGAATGGTGATTGGATAAACATATTGATGAAAATGGAATAGTGTCGGATCGATGGGCTTCAGATTGTTCCACAGGTCGGTACAACATCGAGGGCCGAAGGGCCTGTCCTGTGCTGTAATGTGTGATGTTCTATTTTAGTGACCAGTTGATCACTAAAAGGCTGAAGGGTGAGAGCAAAGGAGAGACCCGCAGAGACCCAGAGATGGGGAGCAGAAGGAAGGCTGAGATTCTGCTCTTCACCATCTCTGGGAGCTTCACCCTCCCGTGGTTCATCAATGTTGTAGATTTCTGAGATTATGTCATTCGAGGCATCAATCCTGATGATTACCCATCGTTTCTGTTCGTGTTCAGTGTTGTTGGTTACATGCTGCAGAGGTTACGTTGTTGTACAAACAGATTTATTTATGCAGCAACGCTGTCTACGTTCAGAGGAAGATCAGTAACACAATAAAACCTCTGGCTACACAAATTCATTACTTTCTGAATAAATAAAACTTTTCATTGAAGTCAAAGGGATGGTCCCATTGTTCCCAGACTGTGGAATGATATTTTTCATTGACCCGTGGGATATGGGCAGCACTGGCTGGGCCAGTGTTTTTTGCCCGTCCCTAGTTGCGCCTTGAGAAGGTGATGGTGAGCTGTCTTCTCGAACTCACTGCTCTCCATGTGATGTAGGTAGACCCACAATGTGCCCCTTAGGGAGGGAGTTCCAGGCCTTTGACCCAATGACACTGAAGGAACAGCGATATATTTCCAAGTCAGCATTGTGAGTGGTTTGGAGGGGAACTTGCAGGGGATGGTGTTCCCATGTATCTGCTGCCCTTGTCCTTCTAGATGGAAGTGATCCAGGTGAGAGCAAACTGACTCCACTGTGTCTGTGTCACTAACCCAGGGGAGAGCAGACTGACCCCATTGTATCTGTGTCACTGACCTAGGGGAGAGCAGACTGACCCCAGTGTGTCTGTGTCACTGACCCAGGGGGAGCAAACTGACCCCACTGTGTCTGTGTCACTAACCCAGGGGAGAGCAGACTGACCCCATTTTATATGTGTCACTGATCCAGGGGGTAGCATACTGACCCCAGTGTGTCTGTGTCACTGACCCAGGGGAGAGCAGACTGACCCCACTGTGTCTGTGTCACTGACCCAGGGGAGAGCAGACTGACCCCAGTGTGCCTGTGTCACTGACCCAGGGGAGAGCAGACTGACCCCACTGTGTCTGTGTCACTGACCCAGGGGAGAGCAGACTGACCCCAGTGTGTCTGTGTCACTGACCCAGGGGAGAGCAGACTGACCCCACTGTGTCTGTGTCACTGACCCAGGGGAGAGCAGACTGACCCCAGTGTGTCTGTGTCACTGACCCAGGGGAGAGCAGACTGACCCCACTGTGTCTGTGTCACTGACCCAGGGGAGAGCAGACTGACCCCACTGTGTCTGTGTCACTAACCCAGGAGAGAGCAGACTGACCCCAGTGTGTCTGTGTCACTGACCCAGAGGAGAGCAGACTGACCCCAGTGTGTCTGTGTCACTGACCCAGGGGGGAAGAGACTGACCCCATTGTATCTGTGTCACTGACCCCACTGTGTTTGTGTCACTGACCCAGGGGAGAGCAGACTGACCCCAGTGTGTCTGTGTCACTGACCCAGGGGAGAGCAGACTGACCCCACTGTGTCTGTATCACTGACCCCAGGGAGGGAAGGCTGACCCCACTGACCCCAGGGAGGGAAAGGTGACCCCACTGTGTCTGTATCACTGACCCCAGGGAAGGAAGGCTGACCCCCACTGTGTCTGTATCACTGACCCCAGGGAGGGAAGGCTGACCCACTGTGTCTGTATCACTGACCCCAGGGAGGGAATGCTGACCCCACTGTGTCTGAATCACTGACCCCAGGGATGGAAGGCTGACCCCACTGTGTCTGTATCACTGACCCCAGGGAGGGAATGCTGACCCCACTGTGTCTGTGTCACTGACCCCAGGGAAGGAAGGCTGACCCCCACTGTGTCTGTATCACTGACCTCAGGGAGGGAAAGGTGACCCCACTGTGTCTGTGTCACTGACCCCAGGGAAGGAAGGCTGACCCCCACTGTATCTGTATCACTGACCCCAGGGAGGAAAGGCTGACCCCACTGTGTCTCTGTCACTGACCCCAGGGAGGGAAGGCTGACCCCACTGTGTCTGTATCACTGACCCCAGGGAGGGAAAGGTGACCCCACTGTGTCTGTATCACTGACCCCAGGGAAGGAAGGCTGACCCCACTGTATCTCTGTCACTGACCGCAGGGAGGGAAGGCTAACCCCACTGTGTCTGTGTCACTGACTCCAAGGAGAGCAGACTAATACCTTGTCCCTTTAAGGAGGATGTGTTCTGTTTCTCTTGATGAGGGATGTTATCAACCTGGTGCCAGGGTCTATGTTCCATGGAAAGCAGAGTAAATAGCTTTGGGTTTTCTTAAATTATGACCAAGCAGCATGAGGAAGTGGAGTCTGGTTCTCACCGATCCAGGGGCTCAGTGCTGCTTTCAGATACTGAAGTTGCGTTATTTGGTGTTGAAGCTGTTAGTCACAGCTGTCACGTCTCTCTGCTGTGGGAAAAAAGCTTGAACTCTCTCCCTGCTGTGAGATTGTTTGTTTTGGTATTCCCATCTTTTGGATTGGAGGATTGAGGTAAATCTGTTTTGCTGAATTTGCCTTTACTATGGGTCTGTTTATAGGATGTGGCAGAATTGGAACAGTTGATTGGTAGAAATAAATAATATATTATTTTGTTCTGTATTCCAACAGGTTCAAGTTGTGTTTTTTTTTCATTGTTTGCATTTTAATTGTGGTGTAAGAATTAAGTGTGTTTTGTGTAAAGCTCAACATTCTGACCAATCGAATTCCATCCAGACAGAACACTCTAGAACTGTCCATGATACTACCAGCGATGTCTAAGGTTCGACATGATCGTTCTCAAACTCACTTGAAATATTGGCCAGCAGAGTTCTGTACATTGTAGAAGGGATGTGAGTGCATTGGAGAGGGTGCAGAGGAGATTGACCAGGATGTTCCCTGGGCTTGGAGAGTTTTCGTTCTGAAGAGAGTTTGGACAGACTGGGATTGTTTTCATTAAAGCAGAGGCGATGGAGAGGAGACATGACTGAAATGTATAAAACTATGATGGGCGTAGGGTATACAGGAAGGGAACATTTCCTATGGATGGGGGGATTAAGGACCGGGGCATAGATTTAAGTGAAGGAAATTGAACCCTTTAGTTAAGGGAGGAGTAATGTGTCAACAACTAAATGGCTGGAGGATAAGAGAAAGAGCTGGAAAGCGCAGCCTAAATGAGTGGTAGAGGTGTGAACCCTGAAGACAATTCAGAATTATATGAATGATATTTTGAAATGCCACAGTGGACAAGGCTGCAGACTGATGTAGACAGTGAAGCAAGAGGATATGACAGACAGGGAGTGAAACCCACATCCCTCTGTATAGTGGGCCCAGACCCATACCCTCCCTGGCCTCACCCCTCCATCCCCCTTCAAATTGCTCCATCATCAGTCAGCTGTTTTGGGTTTCTAGACTGAGCATGCCCAGTACACTGCAGGGAACAAAGAATGAGATTCACCCCCATTTGCTGCCGTACAGATCGTGTGTGTCTCAGAGTCAGCTCTGAAACATCTCCAGGGCAGTCTCAATCTCTATCTGTGTATCTCTGACTCCGTGTCATTGAGCATCACCCATACACCCTAATGTCTATGTCTAGAACTGCTTTGTATATTCTGGAATATGAACACATTGTAACCTGAGAAAGGTGAGGGTTTCGGTCCTCCCCGACTTACTCCCTGTTTGATCGCAGTGAGGCCACTTGAACTGGACAGGTCAAAGTGTGACCTCACAGAACAAGTGTGACCTCACCGTGTACATCACAGAGAGAGTTCTGACATCACAATGGGTTTGTGAACTGGCTTCAACTGAGACACGAGGCTGTGTCAGGAAACACAGGGAAGGCGAGGTCACTGCACTGACAGTGTCTCGGGCTGATCTGTCTGGGAGTGAATATGGTCAGAGAGATCATCAAAACATCTGGACTTTACAAAGAGAAAACAAAGCTTTGAAAACCATCAGCAATCTGATCAGGCAGAAGATGGGGAGGTTTGAAAGTTTTTTAAAAATATTAGATTAGATTCCCTACAGTGTGGAAACAGGCCCTTCGTTCCAATAAGTCCACACCGACCCTCCGGACAGTAACCCACCCAGTCTCATTTCCCTCTGACTAATGCACCTAACACTACAGGCAATTTAGCATGGCCAATTCACCTGACCCGCACATCTTTGGACTGTGGGAGGAAACCGCAGCACCTGAAGGAAACCCACACAGACACTGGGAGAATGCGCAAACTCCACACAGACAGTCACCCGAGGCTGGAATCGAACCTGGGACCTGGTGCTGTGAGGCAGCAGTGCTGACCACTGAGTCACCGTGCTGTCCTAAAAAAGGTTAGTGTAAAATTCTTCCTCTTGCACTGACTGACGATTTGGGGGTAACTGGGGAGTAATGCTCTAGAGATTTATTCTGAGAAAGTTTCGGGCTTATTGAAACCGGTGAGATACACAGAACTGATTCTTAATGAGGGACAGAAACTGTCCCAAATGCCACCCTTCTCCTTGGACCTAGGCCAATCCCTCTGTTCATCCTTTTGAAAAACACTAAGGGTGGTAAAAATTGTTCAGTAGAGAACTGATGTGCCAACAGTTTGAGGAGAGCCCAGCGACAATGCATGTGACTGTGAGGAAGACGGGTCAGAAATTGAGTTGGAGAGAGATTGATTGAAGTGGAGCTCCCTGTGAGAGAGTAGGGTAGGAGAGGAGTCTGATGGTGAGGATTAGAGGGGAAGGCATTGTGGAGAGATGATGCCCTGCTTCACATCATCATTGCCCTCAATTCCACCAACATTGCCAAGGGTGCCAATCTCAAGAGCTTGCAGAGATGCGAACAATTCTCAGCAATGTGGCCATGGTGCCCAATACTCCTCATTAGCTTTAAAAAAGATATTTGATCTAATCTTGAGATGTGTGATTTAGTTGGATGGAAGTCGCCGTGGATTTGAAAATCCGGGGCAGTGTCAGAATGTTTGTCATTATCTGACAAAAAGAAGAGAAATGCTCACAATTCTGGAAATTGGATTCGTGAGCTGTGTTAGTGACACTGTATGCAGATGTATACAGAATATAAATAATTTCAAGATTCAAATATGTAAATCATATTCACTAATAAGACAGGCTGCGACTGTAGATTAACATGTAGATTATTAATACTCATTTAGGATTGGAATGCTAAATAATGCAAGAGACTTGCTTCATTTATGAAAATACCATCTTAAATGTTCTGTATTCTGTCCTGTTAATTCTACTTAATGCTCTCCAACTCAATTCACTAATGTCCTTTAGGGAAAGAATCTGATATCCTTACCTGGTCTGGCCGACATGTGAGTCCAGACTCACAGCAACATGTTTGACTCTAAACTGCCTTGTGGGCAATTAGGGATGGGCAATAAATTCTGCCTAGCCAGTGACACCTTCATCCCATGAATGAATAAAGAAAAATTATAAACCATAATTATAAAACCGAAGCTCCTTAATTTCATTATTTTTTGAAACAGACATTTTTATTCCTATTATATTCAATATTATTATTTTTATATATTTCCTTTAAACTGATTGATGCACGTTCCTCATCAAACCTTCTTTCTCCCAAAGAGGACATACATTGCAAACCAAAAGCAGCAATCCCTGAAAATCTAAGGTGGAAAGATTATGAATTACAGATTCAAAATTGTTGGTCTACGTCTGACCACATACAGATGTAAAATCATGCCAACATTTCCAGCTCTATATGCATCCTTATTAAAAGAGTAAAAATAGATACAGAGGTAGAAACTTCAGATTTCCCTCTGCAAATTCTTGCAGCAATTTCCCAGCCAACTGAGAAGACCAATGTGTACCACATGATCTAGAACAGGGTCTTTGTGAAAGAACAGCAAATATTCAGTTCAATGTAAAATGGGAAGTGATTACAGGCTGTAGAAAGATATCCAGTCAACTTAACAGAAAAGCTACCAAGGCGTAAATGCATCCATAGAGGAAGAGCAAGCAAGTGGCTTCATCTGGATTGAAAATTAACAGGATGAGTGAATGGGCATTGGTTATATTGTCTGGCATCCACAGAACTCTGTAACCTCATACTCTCAAGAGATATGAAGGAAGATGACAGTCCAGAATATAAGGCCTGTACCAGTGGTACACAAGATTTACATGATTTCTGTCAGAGAACAAACAATTCACACAGTCTTCCACATCAACTCAATGATACAATCATCAAATTCTATTGGTTTCTCATTCAACATCAAAAGATGAATGTATAGTGATTGACCAGCATTGCAAATATGGATGACCATCAATACGCCAGAAAACAATATCATTACCAAGATTTGCAAAAAATTCCTATAATGAAGATTGGGAAGAGACATGGTTCTCTTCTGGCAGATTAAAGTGCAAAGCCTCTGAGAGAGAGAGAGAGAGAAATGGGTGAGAGCAGAAGTGTTGATAATGGAATGGATGAGACTGGTGTCTCTAACAATCAAGGAATCCTCCTTGGGGAAGTGAAGTCACATTGAAGCATTGGTGTAGAAGGTTCCCGAATCAGGGAAGGCCATTTAGCACGAGGACTAAGAGAGATTTCACCCAAAGAAGGGTGAACCTCTAGAATTTCTGCTGCAGAAAGCAGTTTAGGCCTAAACATTGAATGTTTTCAATAAGTCATAATTAGATATTGTTTTTAGGGCCAAAGCAATCAAAGGTACTGAGTTGGATGACCAGCCATGGTCATACTGAGTGATAGAGCAAGCTCGAAGGGCCAGATGTCCTACTCCGGATCCTACTTTCAATGCTTCCACGTTTCTGGAACAGATGTGATGAAAATGAATTGGAGTCCTTATAGGAAGCTGATTGTGAACTATGTTGTCTGTGTCACTGCTTTCCATCAAGCTTCTCTCTATCTCTCTCCACCATTGACTGTGACGTGGCTCAGAGCCTGCGCATGTAGCCATCATTCTTATGTTTCTCTATATGATGTGTTATAGGTAAATGGGTCGGAAACAAATATAATAGTGAAAAAGCTATTTCTGCAGGAATAGATATTATAGTTAGAGTGAGCCATTACACATAAATGATTGGAAGGAGATAATGAGAAGTGTGATGGGGACTAGTGATATCACCGCGCAGCTTCATGTGAGGACTATTCTGTTTTCCCAGTTTCTCCATTTCCAATATGCTTGCTCAGATGAGGAAACCATCTGCAGCAGTGTTTCCAATTATTTTCTGTATTGGTGTGGACTTGTTGAGCCAAAGGGCTTGTTTCTACACTGTAGGGATTCTGTGATAAAATTTTCTTTCGCTGGCAGAGCCCGAAATAGTGTCTATTCAAACAGCAGCACTGTCTCCTGGAACAACAATAATGTTCCCATTCTGCTCATCGTCAAAGTAGGTGCTGCCACTGGGCAAATGAGATGGTTGCCTCAGGTGGAAGACTTTGGAGGGGTGAAGGTTGAATGGGAAGAAACCCGAATTCTAAACAATCAGCATTAGCCCCATATTTGGTCATGAGCAGCGTCATCTCACTGTGACATCCTGAGGATCAACAACTCCATTTACGCCAAATTAAATGACATGAAGCTCACAGGCAGAGCAGTCTCCCATGCATTTCAATCCTCTGTTATAGAGATCTTAGGCAATATCAAACAGGAGAGGGTGGACCAGCCATTATCTCCAGATGAGTTGACCTCTTGAGTCCTTTGAAAAGATTAACACTTCTGGAGAGGATGGCTTACTGGCCGACTTGTATTCTGTTCTGTGGAACTTGTTTAGGCCAGGACCTGCTGGAGGGATATGACAGAATGCTTCCGGCCAGAGCGAATCCATAAGGAAATGTATCTTGTCTACAAGTGAAAAGGGGGAGAGCAGGGAAATCAGAAATTGGTGACTGATTTCACTGCTGACTGCAGATTACAAAATCCTGATTCAGGTCATCACCAACCAGGTCAGGTCTGCTGTAGGATCAGAGCTTCACCCTGACCAAACCGGTGCTGTACTGGACAGGATGATCTCTGAGACCCTCGGGTATATAATCTCCTATGTGCAGCGATGAGGTAGTGGTGGTGGTGGTAGTAGTCCTTTCTGCCTCATCAGTCTGGATCAGGAGAGGGCCTTTGACAGGGTATCACACACCTCCATGAGAGATGTGCACTCCAAAATAGACTTTGGAGAGGGAATCCATATTTGGATCTAACTGCTCCACACCAACATCGTTAGCACAATCCCAATCAATGGGTGGGAATCCGAAAGCTTCCTAATCAGATCTGGAGTCAGGCAGGGCTGCCCACTCTCCCCTGCCTTGTTTGTGTGTTGTATAGAACCCTTTGCTGAATCCATCAGGAAGGATGTGAGCCTAGGAGGGGTGACTCTTCCAGGTAGCAAGGGCCTGCAGGTCAAAGCCTCCCTGTACATTGATGACGTCGCCATTTTCTGATCAGATCCACTGTCAGTGCACAGACTCCTGAGCCTCTGCTGACCAGTTTGAACCAGCCTCGGGAACCAAGGTATATCGAGGTAAGACTGAGGTCCTGCTCTTTGGGACTTGGTCTGACAGTTCCTTTCTCCCCTTCACCATCAGGATAGGTTACCTGAAGGTGCTGGGAATATGTTTTGGAGGGTCTAGAGTATGCATAAAAACTTGGAGGGGGCACATCACCAAGCTGAGGTTTTGGGAACTTCACTCCCACTCCACTGTCTGGTCATCAGGTTTGAGGCACTCTGTCTGTTGATGGATGTGGTGCAATCTGGCCCAGTCCCCAAACCTGTGCTGTTGCAGTCACTTGAACCACCTTCCACTTAGTTTGAGACGTAAGGTAGATTGTGTCCACAGAGACACCAAGTACAAAGCTCTGGAAAGGCAGGGGTAGGGAGAAAAAATGTACCCAGCAATGCCCTCATCCTGATGGCCAAGGAGAAAGCAATGACTGCAGATGCTGGAGATTAGAGACAAAACATGTGGTGCTGGGAAAGCACAGCGGGTCAGGCAGCATTTGGGGAGCAGGAGAGTTGATGTTCAGGCATCTTCATCAGGAATGGGAGCTTATGCTTGAAACGTTGACTCTCCTATTCCTCGGATGCTGTCTGACCAACTGTGCTTTTTCCAGCACCCACAGCTTTTTGATTCATCCCAATGGCTACATCAGTACGCAAACACCAGCTACTGAGGGTCTACTGTCACCAGTGTGGCAAAGGGATGCATTGGCCTCTAAGCAGTTGGACCTTTCCGTATCATCTGTCCTTCATGGAGAAATATGCAGATAAAACCATCTTGGACCGGTCTAGTAGCTCAGTGGTTAGCACTGCTGCCTCACAGCACCAGGGACCAGGCTTCGATTCCACTCTCGGGTGACGGTCTGTTTGGAGTTTGCACATCCTCCCTGTCAAAAAGGCTAGTGCTAAAAAAGCAACATTCAAAGAGCAGGAGAATTGACGTTTTGAGCATAAACTCTTCATCAGGAATTGCGGGGGGTTGGCCTAAGTGGGCTGAGAGATAAATGGGAGGGGGGTTAGGGCTGGAGGAAATGCAATAGGTAGATGAAGTTGGGGTGATGGTAGAATAGGATGGAGCAGAAAGTTGGGAAGGGAGATGGACAGGTAGGACGGTTCAAGAGGGCAGTGCTGAGTTAGAAGATTGGATCAGAGATAAGGTGGGGGAAGGGAAATGAGGAAACTGGTGAAATCAACATTGATCCTGTACGGTTCGAGGAGAGGAGTTACTGAGGGACAGAGAAAGAGAGGAGTTAGTGACAGAGAGAGAGAGAGGAGTTACAGAGGGACAGAGAGAGGAGGAAAGAGAGAGAGGAGTTACTGAGGGAGAGGGATGAGTTAGTGGAGGAGAGGGATTACAAAAGGGAGAGGGGTTATAGAGGGAGAGGGGTTACAAAGGGGTCACAGAGAGAGGGAGAGGTGTTAAAGTGGGAGAGGAATTCCAGAGGGAGAGCAGTTCCGGGGGAGAGGGAGTGAAAGTCGGAGTCATTCGTTGAATCTTGGGAAAAGGAAAGACAAGGAGAGGGGACTGGCTGCTGCGACCTCTCCAGCAAATTGCAGTCACTCCTTCCCCATGGCTTGGTGGAGGCAGTGCTGCCCAGCACAGAGAACATCCATTCTGCATTTGCCTATCGCCTATAGGCTGGGGACACTGCCCCCTGGAAAGTGCTATGCCAAGCTGAGCCAGCGTGGACCCGCTGGTCGTGCCTCAGATCAGTGCTGTGTGTGCTCAGTGTGGTCTTGTTGTGCCAATGGCTACGGGTCCAGAGAGGAGGAGGCCGGCTGACCCTCAGGCTGGTGAAACTGGGCGCCAGTCCAATGCAGGAACACCTTCTGCTGGTCGAGGAGAACTCCACCTGCTGGCAGATCATCCAGGGGGACAGGCAGGAGGTGGAAAGGGCCCTCCTCAACTCCATTACTGTCTCCCTCAAGCACCAAGCCGTCACTGAGGGAGATTATCTGAACATGACCCGAAATTGCAGATCGTTTGTGAGGGCCCACAAGTATATCACTGTTCCCCTGAGCCCTGAGGAGGAACACTTCCCCTTGGCTTACTCCATGGTCATCCACCAGAGCATTGAGATGTTCGAGAGGCTTCTACGGAGCATTTACGCCCCACAGAATGTCTACTGTATCCACGTGGACCGCAAATCCCCGAGTCAATTTCATGCGGCCGTTCGGGCCATCGCTTCATGTTTTCACAATGTCTTTGTTGCAGCCAAGCTGGAGTGGGTCACCTATGCTGGCTGGAGCAGAGTTCAGGCGGATCTCAACTGCATGAAGGAGCTGCTGGAGAGCCCTGTCCCCTGGAGGTACTTCATCAATGTGTGTGGCCAAGACTTCCCCCTGAAGACCAACCGGGAGATAGTCCGCAGCCTCAGAGCTCTAAACGGCTCCAATGTGATTGAGTCGGATCCTGCACCAGGGTTCAAAAAGGTAACCGCCTTCCTGTCTGCTGGACCTCTCTTCATCCAAGTGTTTTCCATCCTCCCTCCCTCCATCATCTCTCTCTCTCTCTCCCCTCCAGTCTTTCACTCCTGCCTGTACAAAGAGAGACAGGGTTGTTGAAACAGTTCAATTGCATGGAGGGAGGTTCAGAATGTACAAAGGAATATAGAGGAGTTGGAGAGTTGAGCTGAAAACAGAGTAGAAGAGCAATTGACGTTTCAGGTCGGAAACTTTCATCAGAACCCGGGGAGAGAAAGGGGCTGCAGAATAAATGGGGGTGTGGGGCTGGGGAAAGGTGGGTGGGATGGCGATTGGTGGATGCAGGGGGGAGGTGGCTGTGATTGGACAGTGAATGGGGTGGAGCAGATGGATGGAAAGGAAGATGGTCAGGTGAAAGGGATGGGGTAGAAAGAGAGGGCTGGGCCTGGGATAGGGATAAGGAGGGATATAGACTGATTAGGAGAGTATACAGGAATGTAGATAGGTTAAGAGTGTAGGAGAAAGTGAGGACTACAGATGCTGGAGATCAGAGACAAGAGTGTGGCACTGGAAAAGCATAGCGGGTCAGGCAATATCTGAAGAGCAGAAGAATCAATGTTTCGGACATAAGCCCTTCATCAGGAATGAGGCTTGTGGACCAGGGGGTTGAGAAATAAGTGGGATGGGTGTGGGGCTGGGGCTGGAAGGTAACTGGGAATGTGATAGATAAATTAAGATATGCAGGGGGGGGGGGGGGGGAAGTTGTAGAAGGTGGAGTGGACAAGTGGGAAGGAAGATGGACTGGTTAGGAGGGTGGTGCTGAATTGGAGGCTTGGGACTGCGATAAGTTGGGGTGGGGAAATGAGGAAACTACTGAAATCGACATTGATCCACCTGGTTGCAGGGTTCCAAAGTGAAATATCCAGGTGTCAGCTGGTAAAGGTTTGGTCATGGAGGAGGCCCAGAACCTGCATTCCCTTGGTGGGAGGGGGAGTTATAGTGTTCAGGCAGTGGGGTTGGTTGGTGGGTATGGGTGTGCCAGAGATGTTCTCTGAAACAATCCACAAGTCAGAGTTCTGTCTCCCTGATGTAGAGGAGACCACAATCGGGTGCAATGGATGCAGTAGATGACATTGGTGGAGGTACAAGTATATTTCTGTCAGATGTGGAAGGATCCTTTGGAGCTTTGGACGGAGGTGAGGGGGAGATGTGTGTGCAGGTTTTGCACTTCTTTCAGAGGCCAGGGAAGGTGCCAGGAGGGGCGGGTGCGTTGTTAGGGGGTGTGAATATGACAAGGGAGTTGCAGAGGGAATGGTCACTGAAATACAGATGGAGTGCAGAGGGAAATATGTCCCTAATGGTGCAGTCTGTTTGTAAGTGGCAGAAGTGGTGGAGGATAATGCAATGTATCCGGATGTTGGTGGGGTAGAAGGTGAGGACCAAGGGGTTCTGTCCCTGTTGCATTGGGAGGGGTGTGGTTCAAGGGTGAAGGTACAGGATATGGAGCAGATGCACTGGAGGTCATTGTCAACCATGTGGGAGAGGAAATTGTAGTTTTTGAGTTAGGACGTCATCTGGGATGTTCTGTGGTGGAATTGGTCCTCCTGGGAACAGATGCAGCAGAGGCTGGGAAATTGGGAATATGGGATAGTGTTTTTACAGGGGCAGGGTGGGAGGAGGTGTATTTCAGGTAGCTATGGGAGTTGGTGGGTTTGTAGTAGATGTCCGCGATTAGTCGGTTGCCAGAGATGGAGAGGTCCAGGAAGGGGAAGGAAGTGTCCGAGATTGTAAATTTGAGGTCAGGTTGGAAGGTGTTGATAGAATTAATGAACTTTTCAACCACCTCATGCAAATACGAGTTGGTGCCAATCCAGTCATCAATGTAGTGGAGGAAAAGGTGGAGAATGGTGCCGATGGATGTAGAGGCAGGCATAGTTGGGGCCCATGCGGGTGCCCATGGATACCCCTTAAAAGTTAAGAGTGAACAGAAGAATGTAAGTTTGGTCCAGAGCATGTAAAGGATTGTTCTTAGGTTGATAGTGAAATTGTCTCACATACTTGATTGAGTTTTTTGAAGAAGTAACAAAGAGGATTGATGAGGGCAGAGCAGTAGATGTCATCTATATGGACTTCAATAAGGTATTCAACAAGGTTTCCCATGGGAGACTGACTGGCAAGGTTAGATCTCATGGAATACAGGGAGAACTAGCCATTTGGATACAGAACTGGCTCAAAAGGGAGAAGACAGAAGGTGGTGGTGAAGGGTTGTTTTTAAGACTGGAGGCTTGTGACCAGTGGAGTGCCACAAGGATCGGTGCTGGGCCCTCTACTTTTTGTCATTTACATAAATGATTTGGATGCGAGCATAAGAGGTACAGTTAGTAAGTTTGCAGATGACACCAAAATTGAAGGTGTAGTGGACAGCGAAGAGGGTTACCTCAGATTACAACAGGATCTGGACCAGATGGGCCAATGGGCTGAGACGTGGAAGATGGAGTTTAATTCAGATAAATGTGAGGTGCTGCATTTTGGGAAAGCAAATCTTAGCAGGACTTATACACTTAATGACAAGGTCCTAGGGAGTGTTGTTGAACAAAGAGACCTTGGAGTGCAGGTTCATAGCTCCTAGTCGCAGGTAGATAGGATAGTGAAGGCAGCGTTTGGTATATGCTCCTTTATTGATCAGAGTATGGAGTACAGGAGTTGGGAGGTCATGTTGCGACTGTACAGGACATTGGTTAGGCCCTGTTGTAATATTGCGTGCAATTCTAGTCTCCTACCTATTGGAAAGATGTTGTGAAACGTGAAGGGATTCCAAAATGATTTACAAGGATGTTGCCAGGGTTGGAGGATTTGAGCTATAGGGAGAGGCTGAACAGGCTGAGGCTGTTTTCCCTGGAGCGTCAGAGGCTGAGGCGTGACCTTATAGAGGTTTACAAAATTATGAGGGGCATGGATAGGATAAATAGACAAAGTCATTTCCCTGGGATCGGAGAATCCAGAACTAGAGGGCATAGGTTTAGGGTGAGAGGGGAAAGATATAAAAGAGACCTAAGGGGCAACTTTTTCACACAGAGAGTGGTACGTGTATGGAATGAGCTGCCAGAGGATGTGGTGGAGGCTGGTACAATTGCAACACTTAAAAGGCATTTGGATGAGTATATGAATAGGAAGGGTTTAGAGGGATATGGGCCGGCTGCTGGCAGGTGGAACTAGATTGGGTCGGGATATCTGGTCGGCCTGGACAGGTTGGACCGAAGGATCTGTTTCCATGCTGTAAGTGGGTACTGCAGATGCTGGAGATTACAGTCAAGATTAGAGCAGTGTTGGAAAAGTACAGCAGGTCAGGCAGCATCCGAGGAGCAGGAAACCCCTACATCAGGAATAACTTCACAGAGGCCATTATCCAGTCACCAACTCACCCTTTTGTTTTCACATGGAGTCCTTGACACGGATCCAGCTTCCTCAGAGCTAGCTCAGAGTGAACAGAACATCTGATCGTCCTGTTTATTTTTTTTCGGAATAGCAGTCGAAGTCGTCCCCAGGTGTAGGTAGGCCAGGCAGCAGCAGCAGGGGTGCAGGTGAGGTCCAGGCTTCAGTAGCAGGAGCAGGCCCAGACTGTAGCAGCAGTGGTGGTAGTAGCTGCCTGTGCAGCTGAGCACAGCTTCAAATTAACAGAAATAAGCAGAAAGAAACCCCAGAAAACAATCACAACAAACTATGAAAAATAAATTAAAATTAAACTCCTCCTCAGTAGGAAGACATCAACAGCAGCACATAAGACACACTGAGGCTGTTTCGAAGTCAGTCTCCTCTCAAGAGGATTGAAGAGTCCTTCATATGCTGATCCAGCTTCCCTAGAGCCAACTCTCAGTGAGCAGATCCCTTGACATGCCTGTTTATTTTTCTTCCACTAACACCCGACAGCAGTCATGCTTATTTTTCCCAAGTACCCATGTCATGTGTCGGTGTCAGATGCAGTGAAAAATAACAAGTGTGTAAATCTTAATTTATGTGGGAAATAGAACCCACTCACTTCATAATTTCAGTCCAAGACAAGATCTGCAGCAGCAGTATCATCTGATGTACTCTTGCAAGAGTGGTGTCTACAAGGTAGGCGCACAGTACAAAACCTTAATACAATTCATTTCTCTTTCCCTCCTCCCATTATTCTAAACCCAGCGCCCATTCCTCTTGTTTATCTCTTGCCTTATCTGGCCTTGTGCGTAACAATACAGGTTTTGCTTGGCCATTTCACCACATCCCTCTGTGGTCTATTGTTAGCGTATATCCTCCTTCACTGCCATCTGCTTCCGTGCTTGCTAAAGCAACATTTCCTCTCATTCTTCGTCCACACTGAGCCTTATGACCTCTTGATTGTGGTTTTTCTTTTTGCAGAAGCGGGAAACAGATGCTTATAACTGTTTGTACAAGCATATCTAGCTTAACCTACACTCCCCTTCCTCTTTCATGATTCAGCTTTGTGATTTTTGCCGACAACATTTATAATTGCTCCTAACAATTTATATTCCATCACCAGGAAGGAAACAGACAGTCCTATTTATTTATATTTTAGTAAACAATTCACAGTTTATACAAACAATTACATTTACAGCTGTATACAGAGAAACAGCAATTTTACAAGGGAGGGGAATGACAAAGCCAAGCCCCAAACCCTGACATTCAACCAGTTTTCAGGGAAATTAGGACAAACCTCAAATCCCAGTTTCAATCATTATAAACAGTAACAATGACATTCATACATAAAAGACAGTCCACTTGTGTAAGAAACAGAGCATACAATACAGACCCCCAATAAACCAGTGAGCCTCCCCCCCCCCCACCCCAATCCCTCCCACCTTCTGGCCACTCTAAGGCAGCCCGCCCCTATGCACCTTCCAGCTCTCAGTCCGCCCTGACACACCTTTTGACCGCCCCAGTACCCACCTGGAGTGACCCACCTTCTAGCTCTCGTTCTGCCCCTAAGTACCATTGGGCTCTCACCCACCCTGATGCGGCATCTGGCCAGTGGCTATCCTGGCACACCTTTCGGCCACCTCTAGGACAGCCTGTCCCCTTCCCTGGGACGACAGCGTGCAGGGCAGCCCACAAGCCTTCTGGATCGCAGCCCGCCCCTACGCACTTTCTGGCTCTCAGCTGCTCTGACACACTTTCGACCACCTCTAGGACAGCCCATCCCGATTACCCCTTTTCAGGATGACAGTGCTCAGAACGGTCTACCCACCGTCTAGCTCTCGGGGAGACTGTCATCAGGGTGGCCTACCCACCGTCCAGCTTTCGGGACAGCCTACCAACCTTCAGGTTCACAGGATGGCCTACCCACCCTCCCGCTTTCGGGGTGACAGCTTTCAGGACGACCCATGAGCCTCCCAGCTCACAGTAAGACCTGACAGACCCAGGGACATACAATACAGTGCAGATTCCTGAAGAAGGGCTCATGCCCGAAACGTCAATTCTCCTGCTCCTTGGATGCTGCCTGACCTGCTGCGCTTTTCCAGCAACACATTTTCAGCTCTGATCTCCAGCATCTGCAGTCCTCACTTTCTCCTTCAGTGCAGGTGATAAGCCCAACAAACCATATGACAGTTAATTACCAACAAACAGAGTCCTTTCTAGTCCAGAGTCCATTAGTACAGGCATTTTTCTTCAAAATGTAGAGCCCATTTCCAGGCCTGAGGGGTGGAGAGAGTGCCATACAAGGCCTTGATGAGACCACATCAGAATCAGTCTGTACATTTTTCTCTCATTTAAAATAATTACATTGACAGCAAGTTTCACCTGCCTTTTTCCTGGGAATGAAGGGTTTATCTTATGAAGGAAGGTTGAACAAATTGGCTTTTACACATTTAAGTTTGGAAATCTGAGAGATCTTTTTGAAATGTATAAATTTCTCTGAGGGGACATGATAAGGTGGTTGATGGGACATTGCTTTCTCTTGTAGGTTTGACAAGATGTTTTGTAGAATAAGATATCGTCAGAGTCCTACAGCACCGAAACATACCCTTTCGTCCAACACATCCATGCCAACCAGGTATCCTAATTGGAACTAGTCTCATTATCCTGTGTTTGGTCCATATTCCTCTAAACTTGTCCTATTTATGTCGTCTGTTAAATCTTGTGATTGTACCCACTACATCAATTCTTTTTGGCAACTTGCTCCGTATTTGTACCACCCTCAGGTCTCACCTTAAACCTATGCCCTCTGGGTTTGGACTCCCCGATCCTGGGGCTATTCATTTTTATTGATTTCCCCCACAATTTTATAAATCTCTATATGGTCACCCTTCACCCTCCAATACTCTGGTGAGAAAAGTCCTAGCCTATCTAGCCTCTCCTTATAACTAAAATCCTGCAGTCCAGGCAACATCTTTGTAAATCTATTCTGCAGTTTAACAACACCCTTCCAACAGCAGGGCGATCATAAATTTTCCCAGTACTCCAAAAGTGACCTCACCAATGCCTTGCAGAATTATTTTCCCCTGAGAGGGCTGTTGCACTGTGTAAATCTCTTCTGTACAAAGTTGTGAAGGCTGAGTTGATGAAGTTATGAAAGGGTGAGTAAGGTGACCTTTTTTTAAAAAAAGATAAGGACCCCGGGGCAACCGATAGAAATGTGGATTGAAATTGCAACCAGAAGAGCAGTGATCTTCTTGAATGGTGGAGCAGACTGGAAGGGGCGAATGGCTGACTTTTGCTATGATATTGGTGGAGACAGATTATGCCTTAGTTCAAGTAAAGATTGGGGAGTTTTCTGACCACTCAGCTAAGGAAAGGATAACATGAACTTTGAAGTTAATCTCCCTCTGCGTCAGTCACAGAATTAAAGAATTCTTGCGGAAGGATACCCTTCAGCCCATCATGTCTGTAATTATTCCACATCTCGTACCAATCTCCTGCATTCCACACTCAACTCTGGCAACATCCTTGTAAATCTTTTCTGAACCTTTTCAAGTTTCACAACATCCTTCCTATAGCAGGAAGACCAGAATTGCATGCTGTATTCCAGAAATTGCCAAACCAATGTCCTGTTCCGCCACAGCATGACCTCCCAACTCCTACACACAATGCACTGACCAATAATGGCAAGCGTAGCAAACGACTTCTTCACTAACCTGTCTATCTGTGATTCCATTTTCAAGAAACTATTAATCTACATTCCAAGATCTCTTGTTTCATCATCACTCCCCAGACTTTACCATGAAGTGTATTATTCCTGCCCTGATTTGCCAAACCAAAATGGAGCACCTCACATTTATCGACATTAAACTCCATCTGACACTCCTCGGCCTATTAGCCCATCTGATCAAGATCCTGTTGTACTCTGAGTTTGATTCGAAATATTACTCTGGATGTAGGTTTGCTCGTTGAGCTGGAAGGTTCATTTTCAGATGTTTTGTCACCATACTAGGCAACATCTTCAGTGAACCTTCCAGCTCAGCGAGCAAACCTACATCTAGAACCTCAACCTGAGCTACAAACCTTCTCAAACCTTGCTGATATATTACTGTCATGTATAATCGAGTTACAGTAAAAAATGTTGTCTTATGTGCTTTACAGACAGATATTGATAGGTTAAGTTGGCAAAAATGTTGGCAAATGGAGTGCAATGTGGGAAAATGTGAAGTTGTTCATTTGGAAGGGAAATCAAAAGAATAGAATATTATTTAAATGGAGAAAGCTTCAGAAAGCTGCAACACAAAGGGACTTGGGGCAACTAGTGAATGAAACATGGAAAACTTGCACACGGGGGCAGCAGGTAATTGGGAAAACTAATGGAATATTGGACGAAAACAGAAATTTCTGGAGAGACTCAGCAGGTCGGGTAGCATTCGTGGAGAGAAAACAGAGTCAATGTTTTGAGTCTGGTGACCTTTCTTCAGAACTGAAGTGGAATGTTTGCCCTTATTTGAAGGGGGGTTGGAGTATAAAAGTCAGGAAGTCTTACTGCAACTGTGCAAAGTGCCTGTGAGAGCACATCCGGAGTACTGTGAGCACTTCTGGTCACCTTATTTAAGAAAACATGTTGTTTCATTGGAGGAAGTTAAGAGAATATTCACTAGGATGGCCCCCATTATGGAGGGATTGTCTTAAAAACAAAGGGCTAAACAGGATTCTACTCACTGGAGTTTAGAAGAATGAGAGGTGACCTCATTGAAATGGACAGGATTAAGGGGCTTGACTGGGTAAATGGTGAAAGGATGATTATCCTCATGGGAGAGTCCAGGACCAGGGGAGGGGGTATTGTCTCAGAATAAAGGGACACCAGTTTAAGACTGAGATGAGGTGGAATTTCTTCTCTCAGAAGGTTGTGAATCTTTGGAATTCCTTGCCACAGAGAGCTGTCCTTGTATCTATTTAAGGCTCAGATGGACAGATTCTTGTTCAGTTGGGGAATTAAGCGTTACGGGGATAGGGCAAGAACATGGACTTGAGGAATGTTGAATCAGCCACGATCCTAGTGAAGCTGGCTTGAGTAACCAAATGGCCGACTCCTGTCCCGACTTGTTAATGGTCTTACATTTACTGATGAAACTGTTCAAAGACGTTATCGCACAACTCTGGAGCAGAAGCGACTTGAACCTGTGTCTCCAAGGCTCACACCGCATGGATCCTAGTTTACTTTATATCATGCACTTGTCATTCATGCTGGTATTATGGCTGCAATTCGCACCAACCTGCCTTAGATCAAATTAATGAAGCGAAGCCAATGCAGGTTTTCAAAAAGTAAGTCTCCAACCTCGTATCATGCATTGATATGAGAATTTGAATGCAGAGAATGTTGTCTGAACTGGATTCAATGAAGTGTTTCACTAGGCACTAGATAAAAATGGCTGGACAACAAAATTGACAACACAAGCCCTGATTCATGGATCTTGTTTTGGACAAGAGGTTGGTAGGTTGGTAGGTGGGAATGATTCACACAGCTGGGACATATAAACATCAAGACCCGGAGCAGGAGAAGATGATTTGGCCCTCCATGAGGCCCACCATACTATATGATTCACTCTAACCCTCTATCTCAATGCCATACTACCACTTTCTCCCCATGCCTTTGATGCTTTTGAAACCTAAATATTTGTTAATCGCATTCTTGGATATATTCAATGACTCAAATTCCACAGCTTTCTGTGGTACAGAATTGAATAACTTCACTATTCTGTAAGTTAAATGTTTCCGCATCTCAGCCCTAAATAGACGACTGCTTTTATTCAATATGTCAGTGATATCAATCTTGGAGTATGTGGCAAAATGCCCATATTCGGGGCAATGATAAACCTGGAGGATTGGCAAATGGTGAGGATGATGTGAATTGTCCGGAGTCACCACAATGAACAGACAGCTTCCAGTCAGAGATGAATACAGAAGAGTGTAAGGTGATATGTTTTGGGAGAAGGATGTGGAGAGGTAATAGAAATGCAATGGCACAATCGTAAAGAGTGCGAAGGATTAGAGGGATCTAGCGATAAACATTCATCAACATTAGAAGATGGGGGAGGCCATAAGAGGGTAGAAAAGCAAAAGGCTTCATAAATAGAGGCATTGATGCCAATAAATGGTTGAGTTATGCTGCATGTCAAATTGGTTTAGCCCCAATTGGATTGTTGTGGTCATTTCCAGTGACTATAAAACGATGTGAGGGCCCTCAGGACAGGGAGGAGATTTCGCAGAATGGTGCCAGGGTTTAAGTTGGATGGCTCAGTTGGAAAGGTCAACGATGCTCCCATTGGAACAAAGGAGATTGGGGTGAAGTTTATTCAATGGGTACAGGGTGAGCACTCGGTAATGAAGACAAGGAAATATACTTCACTGTTCACTGATTGTACAAGTGCAATGGAATGCAGATGTAAGATTTTGGGTTAAAGGCATGGTAGGGAGATCGGAGGAATTGAAATGCAAATGAAGCCAAAACTACATTTGTATGAGATGATGGCAAGTTCCGATGCAAGTTGAATGAAAATAAAAGAACTGCTCCCATACATACAAGGAACAAGAGTAGACCATTGGCCCATTTGATCCTGTTCCACCATCCACATTCCTGCATACCATCGATAATCTATCCTTTCCTTGGTAACCAAACATCAGGATGTTTTGATGTTCCTGAAGAAGGGCTCATGCCCGAAACGTCAATTCTCCTGTTCCTTGGATGCTGCCTGACCTGCTGCGCTTTTCCAGCAACACATTTTCAGCTCTGATCTCCAGCATCTGCAGTCCTCACTTTCTCCTCAAGGATCCATATCTGTCATGCATGATGCCACAAGGACCGAGGATAAAAGATATTTTTTGACACAATGTAAATAAAGTGTCTTGTGTCTTGTGGAAGGGGTGGCACGGTGGCTCAGTGGTTAGCACTGTTGCCTCACAGCGCCAAAGACCTGGGTTCGATTCCAGACTTGGGTGACTGTCTGTGTGGAGTTTGCACATTCTCCCCATGTCTGCGTGGGTTTCCGCCGGGTGCTCTGTTTTCCTGCCACAATCCACAAAGATGTGCAGGCCAGGTAGATTTGTCGTGCTAAATTGCCCATAGTGTTCGGGTGCATTAGTCAGGGGTAAATATCATGTAGGGTAATGGGTGTGGGTGGGTTGCTCTCCAGAGGATTGGTGTGGACTTGTTGGGCCAAATGGGCTGTTTCCATACTGTAGAGAATCTAATGTGTGGTGTCCTTCACTCTGAGGGAGGAGCTTTGGATTCAAGTCCTACTCCAGGAGCTGATGGCCATAGGAAGGTGTCTTCATTGCTATTGTGAGACACTCAAGAGTATGGGCCAAGTGCTGCAAAATGGGATGAGAATAGCTCAGAGCTTGTCTTTTTGACCAGTGCAGACATGATGGGCTGAAGGGCAACTTATTATTTTGGTGCTCTAAACCTCAATAACCAGAGAGTATGGAGTCATAGCATCATACAGTATGGAACAGACCCTTCAGTTCAACCTGTCTGCGCTGACCAGTCATCCCAATCTGACCTAGTCCCATTTGCTAGCCTTTGGCACATATCTCTCTCACCTATTCCTATTAATGTTCACATCTAGACGCCCTTTAAATATTGTCATTGTACCAGCCGCCTCCACCATCTCTTGGTAGCTCATTCCAGGCACACATCACCCACTGCGTGAAAACGTAACCCCTCAGGTCTTTCCCCTCTCACCTTAAACCTATGCTTCTAGTTTTGGACTCCCCCATCCTTGGGAAAAGACCTTTGGCTATACAGCCGACGTGGAAGGAATCAAAATGGGGCAAGAACAGAAAAGGAGGTCAGCTAAACAATTCTGAGCAGCAACAGAAAAGTGCAGCCAAGCATATATGCAAGCTAGCTAGCTTACTGAAACTGGCTCCAGTTAAGTGAGAAGGCAGGAAGACCGAAACAACACTCAACAGGTGTTGTAGAAGTCTAAGATCAATGATCTAATGCTAAACGTCACGTACCTAGATCAGGATCTGATTGATCAGTTGTGTCGCTAAGGCTTGAAATCAAAATGTAATTCATGAAAAGGGAACACTGATTTGTGTGTAAAAGTGTGATTGCAACTGCCTGTTTCAGACTCTCCAGGCAAGGGAGGGCTTTGACCCAGCTAGTTGAGTCTTCTTGCATGTATGTGAAAAAGGAAGCTGTGTGAAGTGTACTATCATCCGGCTGATCATTTCAACATCTATCCATGCTCCTCCTGATTTTATGAACTTCTGTAAGGGTACCCCTCAGCATCCGACACTCCAGGGAAAATAGCCCCAGCCTATTCAACCTTACTGTAGCTCAAACCCTCCAATCTCAGCAACATCCTGGTAAATCTTTTCTGCACCCTCTCAAGTTTAACAACATCCTTTCTTTCGAAGGGCGACCAGAAGTGTATGCAGTATTTTAAAAGTGGCCTCACCAATGTCCTCTACAGACAATAGATCACACTTGGTAATGGCAAAGGCATATCAGAGATAGTCAAAGATACTCCTACTTATAGACAATACGTGCAGGAGTAGGCCATTCGGCCCTTCGAGCCAGCACCACCATTCATTATGATCATGGCTAATCATCCACAATCAGTATCCTGTTCCTGCCTTATCCCCATAACCCTTGATTCCACTATCTTTCAGAGCTCTATCCATCTCTGTTACAGCTGCAACATTACATCCCAACTCCTATATTCAATGCACTGACCAATGAAGGTAAAGGTATCAAATACCTACTTCACCACCCTGTCTATCTGCAATGCAACTTTCAAAAAACTATATCCCTGCACACCATGTCCTTCTCTCTAAGGCAAAAGCTCTGTGTTCAAGTCCCACTCCAGGAGTTGATGACCACAGGAAAGTGTCTCCATTGCACTGGTGAGGCATGAAAGGTGATGTTTCCCAGTGCTGGAAAAATGAGACTGGAGTTCAAGGAGCCTGTTTTGCCAGCGCAGACACGATGGGATGAAGGATTTATTTTTCTAGTGCTCTCAACCTTTATGACCAGAGGGCACAGCTTGAAGAATATTTTTGGAGCCAGATGCACTGGGAGTGTTTGAGGATGAGTTTTATGTTTGCTCAGCGAATGAGCATTGGGAGATGGTTTAGGAGGCTGGGATATGGGGAAATAGGCAGGTGACTGGCAAAGGCATTAGGAGTGAGAAAGGCCTGAGGGGCTGAATGGCCTTGTTCTCCACTGTAAGGTGAGTAACTGAGAGAAGGAGTGTGCATGGATCTTGCTGTAGCTGGGGGCGAGGAGAGTGCAGAGGAGTTGGGAGGGAAAAAGCCATAGGCGAAGTTGAAAAGCTATCATTTCTACTTTCTCGTCTCTCTCACTCTCTTGTGCTTGCCTTTTAGAAACGTTGGCAATACCACCACGATACCCTCGACCAAGTCGTCTTTACGGCGCAACGGAAAGACCAGCCGAACATCAGCACCTCCATCTTCGTGGGCAGTGCCTACTTCTTGGCCTCCAGAGAGTTTGTCGGCCATGTGTTTGACAGTGCCAAGATCCAGGCCTTTCTCAAGTGGTCGGAGGATACCTACAGCCCGGACGAGCATGTGTGGGCTACCCTGCACAGAATGCCCAATGTACCTGACTCCATCCCATACACCCAAGGAGCCACCAGGACACTTGGCCGGGCAGTAAAGTGGTCCTTTGAGGCTGGTGACGTTGCGAGGGGTGCCCTATACCCTCCCTGCACGGGAAGGTATCGCCACTTGGTTTGTGTGTATGGGGCAGGAGATGTACAGTGGGTGGTCTGTCAGAGATTTTTTTTGCAAATAAGTTTGACCCCAACATGGACAACAATGCAGTACAGTGCATGCAGGAATATCTCCGAAACAGGAGACTTGGTAAAACTGGGCCTGGGTTGGAGGTTGGGACAGATTAAACCTCAGTGATAGTTGTAGGGGTGGTGGGTGAGACATCGGAAACACTGAGAGACTGGGCACTGTGAAACTGGGCACTGTGAGACTGTATACTATAACACTGGCTGCTGTGGAGGCCAGGTACAGTGAGACTGCATGCTGTAACATGGCCACTGTAACACTAGACAGTGTGAGGCTGGGCACTATAGTGTTGGGCACAGTGGAGATTGGATACCTTAATATTATCCACTGTAACACTGGGCACTGTGAGACTTAGCACTGTAACATTAGTTACTGTGAGAGTCAAAATGTGTGGTGCTGGAAAATCACGGCAGGTCAGGCAGCATCCGAGGAGCAGGAGAACCGATGTTTCAGGTATAAGCCCTTCATCAGGAATGTGGAGGACTAAGGGGGTTGAGAGATAAATAGAGTGAGGGTGGGGCTTTTGGGGAAGGTAGCTGAAAAGGTGCTCGGTAAATCCAGCTGGGGGGGTGATTGTGATTGGTCGGTGGGGAAGGTCGAACATATAGTTAGGAAGGAAGATGGTCAGGTCAAGAGGGGAGAGCCGAATTGGAGGGTTGGATCTGGGATGAGGTGGGGGGAGAGGAGAGATTTGGAAACTAGTAATGTCAATGTTGATGCCATGTGGTTGAGGGTCCCAAGGCAGAAGATGAGGTGTTCTTCCTCCAGTCATCAGATAGCTTGGATTTGGTGGTGCAGGAAGTGTCATTGTGGAGTGGGAGGGGGAGTTGAAGTGGTTGGCCACAGGTCGATGGGGTTATTTGTGCCCAGTCTCACAGGGACACATCCACCAATAATACTCAACACTGCATGAGTGGGCACTGCATTACTGGAACACTGCACGAGTGGACACTGCATTACTGGAACACTGCACGAGTGGGCACTGCATTACTGGAACACTGCATTACTGGAACACTGCACTAGTGGGCACTGCATTTCTGGAACACTGCACGAGTGAGCACTGCATTACTGGAACACTGCACGAGTGAGCACTGCATTACTGGAACACTGCACGAGTGGACACTGCATTACTGGAACACTGCACGAGTGGGCAATGTACAGCTGGACACTGCAAGATCAGTGTTGTGACCATCACTATTTTTTTATTTTTCTCATTTTGGTTTGGAACTGTGAGTCCAAATTGAGAATTGAAGTTTGAACAGTGCCTAGTTCTTCTTTAAAAAAAAACTAGAGAGACAAAAGACTGATGTTTGCTGTTAGGATCTGGCCAGGAAAGATAATGCAGGTGAATTACTGCTCTCTGAACACAGCAGACTTTTCAGCACCGAGATGTAGTTCTGCTCAGGTACTGACAGCTGGATGGATATTGAATGGGTCAGTCAGTAAGAGGAATGCTGCCAGGCAGGTAACCACAGAGAATGGTGAGAAAGAAAGCAAAAACCATGAGTGACCTTGCTCTGACTGGATTTTGGGCTTGGAGGAAGTGCTTCTTTGGAAGTTGCTGGACTGGTCTGGTCTTCTTTTTGGTTTGACTTTGTCTAGTTATTTCCCCAGTTGTTAACTTGTTAAAAGGTCTGAAATAAGAATGTGAGTCTTCGGGAATGAGTATTAGTCTCCACAGGTCTGCAGAATTTGTTCGCATTGACTGGTGACTTTAAGTTCAAACATGGTGTATAGTTCTTGTGCCTGTAATACAACCCAGCATCAAAGGATTTCATGATGGCCTACTATTTATCATTGAAACTATTATCAACTGGCAAATTAAAATTTTAAACAAGTTTATCTCTTAATTGACTGCTGGTGTGCGAATTGGAGGGGTGCGTGGGTTCATGATCATCTGTGTTCTGCTAAAGTGACATAATCAGAAATTAACAATTTATTAAGTTATAAACTTCATATCCAAGATCTGTTATTTGTAAATTCTGGTAAGGAACAATTGAACGATTTTGAGGGTCATTGAATGGTTGAATGTCACTGTGTTGCAAATCCAGTGATCGGGAGGTTGGTTTTGGTTCAGCTTCATTTTCCTGTGTCACTCCGGACACTGTACCTCCAGGCACAGTAACTCTGGACATTGTCATACAGGGAGTGGCAGTCAGTCCGGACACTCCAACGCTTGACACGGTCACCCTGGTTACAACACTGTCACTCTGGACACTGTCACTAGATACTGTGAGATCAGACTGTGACACTGGACAGTGTAATGCTGGACATTGTGATGTCAGATGTTTTAACTATAGACACGAACACCGGAAATAGTGACATTGGATATCATTTGGATGCAGATAGAAATGAAAACAGTCAAAAAGGAAACAATCAGAACACTGCAATAATGTCCACATCGAAGTGATGGTCTCGGGGTGGTTTGTATAAAGAATACCAGAAATGCAGGAGTGAGTTTCAGACCGGAATCTAATCAAGGGGTTCAGGGTGGTTTCTGTACAAATGACGGAAGCTGACCTATGTGTGTGAATGAGCTGGAAATGTGTTGCTGGAAAAGCGCAGCAGGTCAGGCAACATCCAGGGAACAGGAGAATCGACGTTTCAGGCATAAGCCCTTCTTCATGAAATGTCCTATGTGTGTGAATGTCCCGTGTTAGTTTAACATCCAGGGATTGTTTAATGGAGGTTGCTTCATACTTCAAGGATTCAGACATCTCCATTTTATCCATCTCCCACCAAAATTGACAGGGCAATGACAGCAGAAGCTATACAAAGAGAACTGTTGCCTCTGTAATGCCACATGTAATGCCAACTGTATACATCCAGGGCAGGAACAATCCTGGGATTGATAAGAGTAGATCTCCCTCCACTCCATCCTATTCAAACACTCCCAGGACAGGGACAGAATGGTGTTAGGCACAGAGGAAGTACTCACCTTGACATTGTTCCCATCATTGTTCCTTTGGCCATGGGTTTGAATTGCCATCTCCACACTGTCATTGACTATAGATCTGTCTCTGAATTTTGTTTCATCATTTAGGGATGTATTCAGCCCAGTGAGCCCTCACAGCTCTCTCTCTCCCTCATAGGCATAGACAGTGTGTTTGTCTCTCCTCTTCTGTCTCCCTATTTCTCTCCCTGTGTGTGTCTCTCTCTCACTCTCTCTTTGCCCCTCACTTCCCTGCCTCCCTCCCTCATCTCTGCTTTCTGTGGGTTTTCTGTGGGTTTGTGACACCATTGCGATGTTAAGAGAGACTGTACCATGAATGTCACGGTGTTTGCTGTGTCCTGGAGGGTGGAGGACTAGCTGGTGGGCAGTAAACAAGGTCATTTCCCAGCTTGATGAGCTAGTACCACCCCAGCCTCAAATTTACCTGCACCGTCTCAGACTCCTCCCTCCCCTTCCCAGACCTCTCCATTTCTATCTCGGGCGACCGAATCAACACAGACATTTACTACAAACCGACCGACTCCCACAGCTACCTAGAATACACCTCCTCCCACCATGCCCCCTGTAAAAACGCCTCCCATATTCCCAATTCCTTCGCCTCCGCCGCATCTGCTCCCAGGAGGACCAATTCCACTACCGAACAGCCCAAATGGCCTCCTTCTTCAAAGACCGCAATTTCCCCTCCGATGTGGTCGACGATGCTCTCCACCACATCTCCTCCACTTCCTGCACCTCCGCCCTTGAACCCTGCCCCTCTAATCGCCATCAGGACAGAACCCCACTGGTCCTCACCTTCCACCCCACCAACCTCCAGATACATGTACCATCCTCCGTCATTTCCGCTACCTCCAAACAGACCCCACCACCCCTATCAGCGTTCTGGAGAGACCACTCCCTCCGCAACTCCCTCGTCAGGTCCACACCCTCCATGAGCCCAATCTCCACTCCACTTCCCCTGCAAAGACAAAAAGTGCAAAACTTGCGCCCACACCTCCCCCCTCACCTCCCTCCAAGGCCCCAATGGATCCTTCCATATCCATTGCAAATTCACCTGCACCTCCACACACATCATTTACTGTATCCGCTGCATCCGATGTGGTCTCCTCTACATTGGGGAAACAGGCCGCCTACTGGCGGAACGTTTCAGGGAACACCTCTGGGACACCCGCACCGACCAACCCAACCACCCCGTGAGTGAATACTTTAACTCCCCCTCCTACTCCGCGAAGGACATGCAGGTCCTTGGCCTCCTCCATCGCCAGACCTTGGCCACACGACGCCTGGAGGAAGAGCGCCTCATCTTCTGCCTAGGAACCCTCCAACCACACGGGATGAATGTGATGAATGTAGATTTCTCCAGCTTCCTCATTTCCCTCCCTGCACCTTATCTCAGTCCCAACCCCGGATTCAGCACCGTCCTCTTGACCTGCAATCTTCCCGACCTCTCCGCCCCCACCCCTTCTCCGGCCTATCACCCTCGCCCTCACCTCCTTCCACCTATCGTATTCCCAGCGCCCCTCCCCCAAATTCCCCCCCAACCTTTTATCTCAGCCGACTTGGCAAATTAGCCTCATTCCTGAGGAAGGGCTTATGCCTGAAATGTCGATTCTTCTGCTCCACAGATGCTGCCTGGCGTGCTGCACTTTATCAGCAACACTTTTCAATTCTGGTCTCCAGCATCTGCAGTCCTCACTTTCTTCGAGTTAGTACCCAGTGGGGCTGCCTGAAGGGTCACTGCTAAAGACACAGGCAATTACAATTGATAGCAATGAGTAGCTGAAGGGAACAAATGTAATGTTTCAAGGTTCAATGAAAAGATCTACAGTGAGTGGGAGAGATATGGACCAAAGATATGGGCAACTTTATTGAGTGAGGAAGGAATTAGCAGATGGAATATAATGTGCAGTAGATATTTCCAAGCTAACTTAGTGACTGATTAAAATTCCCATTCCTTGCCCAGTCCAACCTTCTACACCCAAAGGTGATTTGTCGCTGTGGGACAGCTGTGTAGGTCAAACTGCAGGATATGAAGATGGGAACTGTGAAGTGCTCCCAGTCTGAGCCACAACATGAGGAGCACAAGGATTGAGATGATTATTCTGTCGTGAAAGTTGAATGAGTTTTGGAAACAGGGTCCCTGTGATTGACAACACTATAAACCTGGCAGCATCCAGAACCAAAGTAAGGCATCAGAGGAATCACAGATGGAAGTGGGAAGGGACTGGGCAAGGGCAGAAAAAATCGAGTCAATGTTCTGGGGACATGAGTTTGAATCCTACCGTGGCAGATGATGGGAATTGAATTCAATTTCAGTGGAAAAGGAAGGAGTCTTCCCCATTAAAACATTGTTGTGAAAACCTGTCTGATACACTCATGTGCTTTAGGTAAGGAAATTTGCCATTTGACCTGGTCTGGCTTACATGTGACTCCAGACCCACAGCAATGTGCTTGGCCTTTAACTACCCTCTAGGCAATTGGGGAAGGAAAACAATGCCGGCCCAACCAATGATGTTCCCATTTGTGAACAAATTTACATAAAGTTCTCCAGCTCTGGTACCATCCTGGTAATCTTCATGTGCCATCTCTCCAAGATTGATGATTCTTTGGCAATGCAGTTCAGTTCAGTTCCCAGTTCAACGTTTAGCTCAATTAACAGGGTTTATGGAGCTCTAACTTTTAATGTTTGCTTTAATGATTAATTGCATTAGGTACTTATCTGTGATCATCACTCAACTTATCAAGGATCATAGAATCCCTACACTGTAGAAAGAGACCATTTGGCCCATTAAGTTTGTATCGACCCTCCACAACCCAGGTCCTGGTCATGACACGGGCTGCTTCAGGCACAGCCAACTCCATTTTCACCTGTAGCTCCATGGTCAGCTTGTCTTTCTCCCTGCCTCACAATTATTCATCCCTTTGTCTGCCAGACTGCTCTTCTCTCTCTCTCTTTCTAGACTCCATCTATTGGAGGAGTGGGACACAAGTAAGTTGTTCTCTCTTACTGGTTCCCTTCAGGCGAGTTTCAGGTCTAGTCTGGTTGACCATCTCCTCACGAATTGACGAATTTGGTCCCTAGTGTTGCTACTGCGAATCTGATGCTCCCCAGTCAGAATCTGTTCTCCGTCTTTGCCATTTGAAGCACGTCTTTGAGGTGGTGTTTAAAGGGCAATCAACATTTAGGAGTGAAGTGATGTAATAATCAACAAAAACAACCGAGACCATGTCTGTCTTGCTACCAGTTGTTAGGAAGAAGTACTTTACGGTGTTCATTGTGTGTGTTGCCAATTTCAATGTCGAAGCTGAAACCGAATAGCATTCCTGTTTTCATTGCTCACTTGTGTCTGAAACATACAGCTTTAACCATGCATTATATATCAGTCAGAACTATTTAATGTCTTCTGAAAACACTTCTGGGCCAGACCAGGTAAGATTCCCAGATTCCCTTTGGTGAAGAACATGAGTGAAGCAGATGTGTATTTACAGAATTGGTGTTAGGTTCTGCAATGGGACGATGAAACTAACTTTCAATTCCAGATGGATTAATTATTTGAGATTAAATTCTGCCAATTGCGGTATTTGTATCCTGGGTCACTGCATTACAAGTCCAGTGAAGTTCTCCCAGTCCAACTACATCACAATTTAATTATTCCCCAAATATCAACACCTTAGTTTCCTACAGCTCTGTCTGTGTGTGCAGCAGCTCATTTGATTCTGTCTCCCCCACCACTTACACCCATTTGTTACAGTGAAGCTGCTATAGTTTGATTTCAAAATGTGTGCATTTCAGTTGGAAAAAAAGAAATGATTCTGAAATTTTAACTTTATTAATTGGTTGGTTATTAATCATTTATTTCATTCTTAGATTATGGATAATCAGTTCATTTCAGATGGAAAGAAGTAGCTCTGATCACTGAGATAATGCAGGGCTGGTGTCTGAGTATTTGTGTGATCAAAGGATCAAAAAGTTGCCAACTATTTGGACTCGATATTACAGTGTGGTGTATTTCTCTCACCTCTATAAAGGATAAAGCAAAACACATGAGACATTACATTGACTCAAGAAAAGCAATTCCTGGAATTCTGAAATAAAATGGGAGTGATGTGGAGTCTTCCTTGTTTCAACAAGATTCAGTGGAAAACTTCAGTAGCAGCTGGTGAGCATTGGGGTGTGGGTGATAGTCACTGTCAAGCAGAGGGAGATGGAGCTGTGATTGTAAAGGATTTATAGAGTGCTAGAGGTCGACAGCATGGAAACAGGCTTTTTGGCCCAATTTGATAATGCCTCTCAGTTTTCACTGTTAAATAGTCCCATTTGCATGTGTTTGGCCCATATACCCCCCCCCCCAGTTGTCCCTCACTCTCAGAGAATATGGACAAAGGGGACTCAGTAACAGCAGTGCCATTGAATTTCATGATAAAATGGTGAAACTTAACAATAAGTCTCTAAACAGAAAGTAATCCTTCATGTCGAGGAAACAGCAGTAATGAGGTGAGGCGATGTAATGCACATGAGCAGGACAAACAAGACAAGGAAATACACGATGAACAATAGGACCCTGGGAAGCATTGACAATTAGAGAGATTTGGGGTGAATGTACACTAGTCTCTGAAGGTAGATAAAGAATGGAGATAATATACTTGCTTTTATTAGCCTGACATCTTGTTTCTGTCCTTGGGATTTTCACTTGCGATCTCTTCCTCCCTTGAACTCTCTTTCTCTCATTCCCCCTCTCTGACTGTCATTATCTCATTCTCTCTCCCTCTCTCTATCTGTTGGTTCTTCTCTTTTTCTCTCAATGCATTTTCTCTCCCTCTTTCTCCCTGGCCCCTCTGCTCTGTCCCAGTGGCAGGGAAGGGGGATTGGGAAGATTTGGACTTCCCAAATGCAGTTAATGCAGTAGGATACACATTTCCCCTGTCTCTCCCAGGTTTTACCCTCACTGTTGTCCAAACCAGGCCAGGGGGTGGAGGGATGAGTGGAAGGGACATAAAGTACCTTTCTCATTGAATGTGAGATCGATTGGCTGCAGACTAGAATCTTGCTGTGCATTACAGCAGTCAGTCAAAAGACCAGTTAGTCTCTGAACAAACTACCATGTCCTTCAGCCCAGGGGTTGAGAGTCTGTGAGGGGAGGCGGAGTAGCCAGGCCCCTTAGTTCTTGAGCGGAGGAATGGGAAGCAAGGAGGTGGTGAGAGAGAGCCAGGGAGAGGGGGAGAGGGGGAGTGTTTGATGGGGCTTGAGGGGGGGCAGGGGCTTTTGTATGAGAGAGAGAGGTGGAGGGATTAAAGGACAAAGAGGCAGAGTATGAGACAGGGCGGAAGAGCAGTCTCCCCAGGTAGGGGAGTAACAATGCCATTCGGGGCAAGGCCTGAGTAACTGGACAGCACCAGGATTATTTAATGGGGGGTGTAGTGGGAGGATGGGGGGGTGGGGGGGGGGAGGGGTTGTTGGTGGTTGTGGTGGTAGGGAGGCATGATGGGCTGAAAGGATTATCTGTGTGATGTGAAGCTTCCATAATTCTGGGACTGCGATCTTGCTGTGCACGAAAGCAGTCAGCTACAGGCCAGTTAGTCCAAACAAACTCATTAATCTCTACACCAGGGAGTGGGGCTCAGCATGATATGGGGGAACAGCAAAATATTTGTGAGGGTACACATTTGATGAGGAATATATTTGGGAGGGCAAAATAATTGGGGAAGGGCAAACATTTGGGAGGGGAGTAAAATGGGAACAGAATAGGGGGATGCAATATTGTGTGGGCACTTTCAGATCGAAGAGAAAAAGACAGGGTGAAAGAGAGAATGATAGAAAAAGAGACAGAGGGAGTAAGTGATAGAGAGAAGAGAGGAAGAGTGGGGATGAAGAAACAGGAACAGAGAGAGAACAGAGAGATCGAGGAGGAGGAGAGCAAGCGAAGAACAGAGATAGAGAGAGCTAGAGAATCTCAGAGAGGGAGAGGGAGAGAGAGAAGGGCAGAGGGAGAGATAGGGAAGAAAGAGAGAAATAGAAAGATGGAGACAGAGAGAAAGAGAAGGACAGTGAGAGGGAGATAGAAAGAGGTAGGCAGACAAAAGGACACAGAGAGAGAGGAAAAGTCAGACAGGGACAAACAGAAGTTAAAACATGGACAGACTGAAGTGGTGATACTCATATTCCAGTTAGTCCCAGCTCCCTTGATGGTTCCTCACATTCCCTCTCTCCCTGAGGTTTGCTTCAGCCTGGGAATGTATCAGTGTGTTGTATATTTGTGAGTTATCTCTGTGTCTGTGTCTCTGTCCAATGGAGTGTCTTTTGTTTTGGGGGTTAATTCCCTCTTTCTCTTTCTCTCTTGTGTTTAAAATGATACCCTCTGCTGAACACCCCATGCCATTGCACAAGCATCAACAGCATTTTCTTCGAGTGAACATTTTTGGAATTGAAGTAACAGGTCGTTATTCCATCAAAAAGTCTGATCCACTGCATTACTCCCTTGATGTAAAACATGCTGTGCCAGCACCTGCCCTGACATATACAATGTACTGGGGGAATGTTCAGCTCAGTGTTGTTGTTACTGCAAACATTTATAAACTTTCAATTGTTAGCTGGCAATAACAAGTCCTTTCAGTACTACCTTACTCCCACCCTGATATACTTTCCAACCATCAATAACCACAAAGCAATCTGGGGTTATTCAGCACCTAAATGTGATCTTCAATAAATCACACAGTGATTCAAACAACATGAAAAATGACAAATAAAAACTGAAAGAACTGAGGATGTTGTAAATCAAAAACAAAAACAAAAGTTGCTGGAAAAACTCAGCAGGTCTGGCAGCATTGGTGGAGAGAAATCAGAGGTAATGTTTCAATTTAAGTGGCCCTACCTCAGAACTGTCATCCAAACAGGAGCTGAACATACTAAACTGCCCTATGTGAGGTCAGTTCCCTGAATAGCCATCCCCAACCAGCAAAGGGTCTAGTCATGAACAACTACCCATAAAGTGAACACAGGCGAGCAGTCATTCCCACTCACCTCCTTTCCAATCACCCAGAATGCAAGGAAGATGCAATAAAAATTCTAAGAAGCAGATTGGCTAAAATTGCCCAGCAAGATCTTGAACTGACTTGTACTACAGCAATTTTAATGGTTGGAATTTATATATCTATATAAATCTGCCTCTGTGGTGTGAATCACCATCACTGCTTGGACAGACATCCCATGTGACAATCGGTGCAATGATGTCCCACACCATGATGCAAAGAGCATCTTGTAAATCACGGTTGACAGATGATTCATATTCTTTTAGCAGTGTGCTGCTGATGGACTATGAATCAACTGTGATCCATTTACAGTTTCCAACTCACGAGTCTCTCAATGTTGAATTTCAGTTCAACTGGAGGGCACAACAGAGAGAAAGCACTGCAGATGCTGGAGATTAAAATTAAAGAGTGTGGTGCTGGAAAAGCACAGCAGGTCAGGAAGCATCTGAGGAACAGGAGAATCAACATTTTGAGCATAAGCTCTTCATCAGGAATACTCAATAGCAGCACTCACTTTCACTCTGTCGGGCCAAATGTTCTTGATCCTAATTGGAGCCTTGGAGCAGCACAAAAATATCAAATATCCTAAATCACATGTCAGTCACCATAAACTAACTTGGCTTTCACCTGTGAAAAATCCTTTTGGACCAAACAATTTCGACAGTGGTGAGGCCTCTGGATCAGGTCCAATAACAGAGATTTCACAAAGTTGATGGAGTACTGCATCAAGGTGTAAGACTATAGCCTCACAGTGAATTGGTCTAAAAATATATCCGGGCATTTATCTGTAAAATATCAGTACCAACAAAATAATAATAACAATAATAAATAGTTATGCAAATTAATAGCCTAAAATGAAATAACAATCCCAAGGAAATGTACATGGGAGTATCTTCACATAGACCATTATCGTTTGGGGAACATCAAAGGATAATAGCAACAAAGGGCAAGATGGGAAACATCCTGTTTAACAAAGTTGTTTGATCCTCTGTGGGACAGCTGCTACCACAACACTCCAGATCTCAGTGTTTGTCCTGTTAAACTGTGCACCACAGCACTATGCCTCTTTCTACAAATAGCATAACTCACATGTCTTTTTGACAAACAAATAATTCAACAATACACATCATAAATGGAACCCTGTGCTTAACACCGCTCCCAGTGAGCTGTCCTCACAAATACTGTGTCCCCACACATCCACTGATTGTTGAAAACACGTAGATGGTGAGCACAGATGGCATTGACTATCAGTTATCACTCCATAATGACCTGCTCAACTCACCTTTTGCTAATATTGTAGCTGGGCTCCCATTTGGAGCAAGCTGCCTGAGCACGATCCACTAACAATATCTCTTTCCATCAAGTAATGGGAAACACCATGTGTCATTGAGAAGTGGGTCATGACAAAACCCATCTGAGAAATAGCAGGCTTTAAACTACTACAGGGAAAGACTGTCTTGCTGAACACTTTCTTGACCAGATAGGGTCAGTGCTCAGCCAAATTCCATCAATGTGGCCTCTGTGTATACACATTCTGTACAGCATAGAGAAACCCACAATACTGCATATTACTGAGGAGCCTCCTATCTGAAACTATTCACTTTAAACTCAGTTAGTGAGCATACTGTCATCTGGCATATCAGGCGTACAGTGGAAATGTAGAGATTTATATAACTTAAGTTGTTACAAGATTTACTAGGCATACTAACAATGTGAAGGATGATGTAGCATACTTTCAAGATAACTAGCCTTTGAAAGTACATGTTGTTGTTTGTGAAATAACCTCTCCCTTCCTGCTGCTGGCAATGTCTTAGAATTGGAGAATTATTTCAAAATTGAAGGAGAGACAGTTTCAGAGACTATTTTATCTTGTGTGGTATCTCATTATTTTTAAAATCATTGAATGACAGCAGGTTTATTTTAATGATGTGACATCCAAAGACTGGATTAATCTGATCCTATTAGGTCTCACATGCTAATTCCAACTTGTATTCAAACAATAAGACTTACAGATTTCATCCACTATCAGTCCCATCAATATTAAAATATCTTTCAATATTCTTTTCAGCGATGACCTTCATTTTGCTGAGGCTAGTCAGCCAATCAATACGTCATGTTGTAGAACACCCTGAAAGCTGTTTTACTAAGTACTGTTATCCCACTGCTTTTCTTGTTAATTCAGTTTTGCACTAGGAGAAAGTGAGGACTGCAGATGCTGGAGATCAGAGCTTAAAAATGTGTTGCTGGAAAAGCGCAGCAGGTCAGGCAGCATCAAAGGAGAAGGAAAATCGACGTTTCGGGCATAAGCCTTTCTTCAGAAATGAAGAGGGTGTGCCAGGCAGGCTAAGATAAAAGGCAGGGAGGAGGGACTTGGGGAGGGGTGTTGGGAATGCGATAGGTGGAAGGAGGTTAAGGTGAGGGTGATAGGCCGGAGAGGGGGTGGGACTGAGAAAAGGGGGAGGGGAAATGAGGAAGCTGGAGAAACCCTCCAACCACAAGGGATGAATGCAGATTTCTCCAGCTTCCTCATTTCCCCTCCCCCCACCTTTTCTCAGTCCCAACCCTCAGACTCAGCACCACCTTCTTGACCTGCAATCATCTTCCCGATCTCTCCGCCCCCAACCCCTCTCCAACCTATCACCCTCACCTTAGCCTCCTTTCACCTATCGCATTCCCAATGCCTCTCCCCTAAGGCCCTCC
Organism: Chiloscyllium plagiosum; assembly: GCF_037043375.1. Taxonomy (NCBI): domain Eukaryota; kingdom Metazoa; phylum Chordata; class Chondrichthyes; order Orectolobiformes; family Hemiscylliidae; genus Chiloscyllium; species Chiloscyllium plagiosum. The sequence continues at coordinate 30,825,176 of NW_028270185.1, read as the reverse complement.
TCCCTACCTTTTATCTTAGCCTGCTTGGGCACATCCTCCTCATTCCAGAAGAAGGGCTTATGTCCAAAACGTCAAATCTCCTTCTCCTTTGATGCTGCCTGACCTGCTGCGCTTTTCCAGCAACACATTTTTAAATTCAGTTTTGTAACCCATTTAGGAAATTCTATCTGTGAATAAGCACTCTGGTACAGAACCAAAAGCTGATGCTGACTACAACAACTGCTCGAACTCACACTAGGTAATACTTTCTTAAAACAAATACAAAGAAAAACAGGAACAAATTCAGATCCTTATCCTCAGAATTCTCAAATAACAGAATCACATCGAATAGGAGAGGTCCTTTGGACCATCATTTTTGTCCCACCAAAATGACACTAAATCTACATCAGTCCCATTTTCTACCACTTGGCCCATAGCCTTGAATGTTATGACATTTCAAGTGCTCTTCCAAGTACTTTTCTGAGGTTTCCAATTTCAATTTCAGGTTCCTTACCAACCTCTAGGTGGGAAGAATTTTCCTCATGTCCCCTCTGAACCTCCTGCCTTTCAGCTTAAAATTACACCACCCCGTTACAGGCCCTTTGACGAAGGGGAACAACTGCTTTCTATTCACCCTGTCTATGGTCTTCATAGATACTCCAATCTCTGTTCTTAGTGAAGCAACCCGAGCTTATCCAGCCTCCCTCTTCACAGCTAAATTGCTACAGCCTAAGCAACATTCTGCTGAACCTCCTTTGCACTCCCTCCAATGCAAACACATCCTTCCCATGCTGCGGTGACCAGAACTAAACACAATAGTCCAACTATGGCCTAAACAAAGTCCAACAGCACTTCCCTGCTCTTATAACCTACGTCTTGACTATATCCTCTACGCCTTCTTAACCACCCTATTAGCCAGTCCTGTCACCTTCAGAGATCTGTTAACAAGCACCTTTAGATCTTTTAGTTGCTTTATGCAGCCTGGTGTCCTCCCATTCACTGAGTATTGCCTTGTCTTGCAATTTCTGGCAAAATGTATCACGTCAGGTTTATCAGGATTAAATTTTATCTGCCGTTGATCTGCCTGTTTGACCAATCTACCTATTTTTGTTTGTAGCCTTAGAATATTTTCCTCACTGCCAACCACCCAGTCAATATTTGTGTCATCACAAACTTACTTAATATCCCCAACCACCCCCACCAACACACACATTCACCCACATACATGAACACACACATATGCAGACATAGCTGAAAATGTGTTGCTGGAAAAGCGCAGCAGGTCAGGCAGCATCCAAGGAGCAGGAAAATCGACATTTCGAGCAGAAGCCCTTCTTCAAGAATCCTGAAGAAGGGCTTATGCCCGAAACGTCGATTCTTCTGTTCCTTGGATGCTGCCTGACTTGCTGTGCTTTTCCAGCAACACATTTTCAGCTCTGATCTCCAGCATCTGCAGCCCTCACTTTCTCCTCCCATATGCAGACATACACACACACTTTATTATCATTTATGAATATCACAAACAATAAAAGATCCAAAATTGATCCCAATGGATACCAGTCTCCAATTACACTAACAGCCTTCTTTCAGCTTTGCCTCTGCTTCCTCTGACTGAGTCAATTTGCTAATTTATTCTGAATTCCATGTGTTTTTACTTTAGTTGTTAATCTCCTGTGTGTGGCTTTGGGACAGTTCAGTGACTCAGTGCTTAGCACTGCTGCCTCACAGCACCAGGGCCCTGGGTTCGATTCCAGACTTGGGTGACTGTCTGTGTGGAGTTTACACATTCTCCCTGTATCTGTGCGGGTTTCCTCTGGGTGCTTGATTTCCTCCCACAGTCCAAAGGTGTGCAGGTTAGGTGAATTGGCCATGCTAAATTGCCCATAGAGATAGGTGCATTAGGCAGGGGTAAAGGTCGGGGAATGGGTCTGGGGGGTTAACCTTTGGAGGGTGAGTGTGGACTTGTTGGCCTCCATGGCCTGTTTCTATACATTAGGGAATTGAATATAATCTTGTCAAAGGCTTTGCTAAAATCCATATAAACTACATCAATTGCCCTACTCTCCTCCAAAGACCTGGTCACTTCCTCGAAAAATTTCACCACACTTGTGATGCATTTTGTCCCTCTGACAAAACCACGCTAACAAAAAAGAACAAAGAAAATTACAGCACATAAACAGGTCTTTCAGCCTTCCAAGCTTCTGCTGATCCAGATCCTCAATTAAAATCCGTCACCTATTTTCCAATGATCTGTATCCCTCTGTCCCCTGGCCTTCATGTAGCTGTCTAGATACATCTTAAGCAACGCTATCATTTCCATCTCTACCTCCTCCCTGCATAAAGAACTTTCCACACATATTTCCCTTAACCCTTTCCGATCTCACCTTGAACTTGTGACCCCTAGTAATTAAGTCCCCCACCCTGGTAAAAAAAAGCTTCTTGCTATCCACTCTGTCTATACCTCTCATGGTTTTGTCGACTTCAGTCAGGATCCCCCCTCCAAACTCCATCTTTTTAATGAAAATAATCTTATTCTACTCAACCTCTCTTAATAGCTAGCACCCGCCATACCAGGCAACATCCTGGTGAATCTCCTCTGCACCCTCTCCAAAGCATCCACATCCTTCTGGTAATGTAGCAACCAAAACTGTATGCTGTATTCCAAATGTGCCCAAACCAAAGTCCTATACAACTGTAACATGACCTGACAAACCTTGTACTCAATACCCCATCCGATGTAGGAAAGCATGCCGTATGCCTTCTTGACCACTCTATTGATCTGCATTGCCACCTTCAGGGAAATATGGGCCTGACCACGCAGATCTCTCTGTATGTCAATTTCCTCAGGGCTTAAGTCCAAAGATGTGCAGGTTAGGTGAATTGACCTTGCTAAATTACACATCATGTTTGGGGATATGTAAGTAAGGTGCATTAGATAGGGGAAGTCTAGACTAATTGGTGTAGGGGACTGGGTTGGTGTGGACTTGTTGGGCCAAATGGCCTGTTTCTACACTGTAGGGATTCTAATTTACTGTATAGTTTGCTTGAGAACTGGGTCTTCCACAATGCATCACCTCGCATTTGCCTAGACTGAACTCCATCTGCCATTTCTCTGCCCAACTCTCCAATCTATCCATAATCTGCTGCATTCTCTGACAGTCCCCTTCACTAACTGCTACTCCACCACTAGTCATAGTTCTTCATTTTGAGAAACTCCATTCCACTATTACTCACAGTCTCCTGTTGTCCAGCCAATTCTCTATCCACCTAGCTAGTACACCCTGGATCCCATGCAACTTCACTTTCTCCATCAGCCTGCCTTGGGGAACCTTATCAAACGCCTTATTGAAGTCCACGTATATGACATCTACAGCCCTTCTCTCATCAATCAACTTTGTCACTTCCTCAAATAATTCTGTTAAGTTGGTATTATCTCAGAGAATAGATAAGGGAGATGAAGTGGACGTGGGTATTCAGATTTTCAGAAATCTTTTGACAAAGTCCCACATGAAAAGTTAGTTTGCAATAGCCTTTGTGAGTTTTTTTTCATTCATGCGATGTATATACTGGGTTCTCTAGACTACGCTCATATTTTGTTTATTTATTAATTGGATAATTAATATGACAGGATACTTCATTTCTTTGACTTGCAGTCTGAACTTGAACTGAGTGTTTATGCAGCAATTTAAATTCATCAGTGAAACGCCAACCATTGCAAATATAAATTCCGAACTGTTGTAATGTCTCAGGTATGTTCCCTGAATGTTATAATAAAAGAATTCTATCATTCTTGCACCGACCACAGAATGATGAAAATGTCAGATAACAACAAAACTAAAATCACAGAATTTCTTCTGCTTTCCACCTCTGGGTCACCGGGATTCTCTCCTTTGCTATGGCCCTTCAGTCTCTGATGGGCCCGACTTGTCACAAAAATATGTCTCACTGTCAGTACTGAGCGACAGAATTAAAGTGTATGGAACCAAGGGCATTAAAACCCAATCAAAACAGTCAAATCTCACCCAACCGGCACAGAAAAATAATTCTGCTTTGGATAGCAGAAACAATTGGCAATTACCTCTGTCAGTTCGTATCTATAGTAGAAGGGGATGTTTTTAAAAATAGACCAGAATGCATGTTATTCAGAGGATGACAGCTGCATTTTTCTTGGCGCATTACTGTGTATCCACGTTCTGGAAACAGATGACAATTACATCGATCAAAGGAGGAGGTAACTGTCAACCAGACAGAACAGTTTTTGGCTGAATGCATCAGAGCATTGTGAACACTACACATAGTGGTGAGATCCAGGAAAGACAGGGGAAATTAATACATTGAATCTGCCACAGAATAACCTCTGTGATTATAATAAATAGATCTGCTGTCACCACAGCCATGAGGTAACGGCTAGTGCAGGTTGAGAGGCTGCACTTTCCTTCAGGCAGTATCATAATTCCGAGTAAACAGGTTCTTCTCCTGTTTAAGATAGCCCTTAAAATTCATGTCTTTGAATAAGTTATTGTCATCTTACATAATATAGACAATAGGTGCAGGAGTAAGCCATTCTGCCCATCGAGCCAGCACCACCATTCATTATGATCATGGCTGATTATCCTCAATCACTATCCTGTTCCTGCTTATGCCCAAAACCCTTGATTCCACTATCCTTAAGAGCTCTATCCAACTCTTTCTTGAAAGTATCCAGAGACTTGGCCTCCACAGCCTTCTGGGGCAGAGCATTCCACACACCCACCACTCTCTGGATGAAGACGATTCTCCTCAACTCTTTTCTAAATGGCCTACCCATTATTTTTAAACTGTGTCCTCTGGTTCGGGACTCACCCATCAGCGGAAACATGCTTCCTGCCTCCAGAGTGTTCAATCCTTTAATAATCTTATACGGCTCAATCAGATCCGCTCTCAGCCTTCTAAACTCAAGGGTATACAAGCCCAGTCGCTCCAACCTTTGAAGTAAGATAGTCCCACCATTGTGGAAATTGACCTTGTGAATCCAAGCTGCACTCCCTCAATAGCCAGAATGTCCTTCCTCAAATTTGGAGACCAAAACTGCACACAATATTCCATGTGCGGTCTCACCAGGGCCCTGCACAGCTGCAGAAGAACCTCTTTGCTTCTATACTCAATTCCTCTTGTTATAAAGGCCAGCAAGCTATTAGCTTTCTTCACTGCCTGCTGTATCTGCATGCTTGATGGGTCAAAATTAACTTCATTTAATCTGTCATGATAAAAGTGGGTGACATCAGCATCAGGCCAGGATAAACTGAATGGAAACAGACCAAGTAAAGTATTGCTGAAAATACATTTGCAATCAAAAAACACAAATTTTAAAAAAGTATGTGATTTAATCTTTATAATGGAGCATGTTGTCCTCTAAATTCTTGAATTTACATTCTCACCTGTTTACCTGTATTCAAAATCTTCCATGTTCATCATTAATTTATTTGCTTTCTTGGACAGGTGTGAATCACGTTTTGTAAAATCTCTATGAAAGTGTTAGCTGTTCTGTTGTGATGTAAATGTAACCAGCTGCTGTGATCATGAAAGAAATGACCGATTTCATAAAATTAAGTGAAATGAAATGCCAGAAACAACAGTAAGTTTGACAATTGGGAACAATCCTGTGTCACTGCGCTGTCTAAACTTCTCGATTCCTTCTCTAAGTCCTTCTGATTATCCAACTCCGTCTCCTAAACCTATACCCTCTAGTTTTGCACTCCTCTCCCCTGGGAAAAAGACCTTGGTGATTCAGCCTATCCATGCCCCTCATGATTTTAATAACTTCTATAGAGGTCACCCCTCAGCCTCCAATACTCCAGGAAAAATAGCCTCATCCTATTCAACTTCCCCCTACAGTTCAAACCTTCCAACCCTGGCAACATCCTCGTAAATCTTTCCTGAAACTTTGAGTTTAACAACATCTTTCCTACTACATGGAGACCAGAATTGCACACAGCATTCCAAAAGGTCTAACCAATGTCCTGTATAGCTGCAACATGACTTTCTAACTCTCATACTCAACACGCTGAACAATAAAGGCAAGCACACCAAAAGCCTACTTCACTACCCTGTCTACCTGCGACTTCACTTTCAAGGAACAATGAACCTGCACCCCAAGGTCTCTTTATTTGACAACACTTCCCATTAAGTGTATTGGTCCTTTCTTGATTTGCCATACCAAAATGCAAAACCACATACTTATCTGAATTAAACTCCATCTGCCACTCCTTGGCACATTGGCCCATATGATGACTATTCCATTGTACTCTGACATAACCATCTGTACTGTCCACTACACCACCAATTTTGGTGTGATTTGATTTTGATTATTATTTTATTGGCATGTGCATTTTACATTAAAAAATACAACAAAAAAGTGAAAACATTTCATTTGTCACAATGACACAGCACTATTTTGAATAATTTAAGAATAAAAAAAAAATGGAAAGATATGGCTGAAGATGAGCCGGCTAAACACGGTAATCAATGCCTATGCCATCATCCTCCAGTTCTTCCTCTTATGTAATGTAAACTGTTTTTAAAATATCAATATTTATTTCCCGGAGTTCTCAAGCCCCCATTTCTTTTCAACAGTAAAAATTGATGTGAAATATTCAGTTACCATCTCTCCCACCTCCTGAGGTTCAACACAAAGACAACATTGTTGATCTTTAAAGGATCCTACTCTCGCTCTCTCTCTCTCATTGCTCTCCTGCTGTTGAAGTGTTTATAGAATCTTTTTTGGGTTATCTTAAATCTTACTTGCCAAAGCTATCTAATTTTCCATTTTTGCCTTTCTGATTTCCTTTTTAAGCATGTTCCTACCCTCTTTATACCCTTCCAGCAACAGGACCATATGCTTCTGAATTCTCATTATCACACTTTTAAAGACTCCCACTTGTCAGTCATACTTTTACCTGTAAACGGTCTGCTGTAATCAACTTTTGAAAGTTATTGCATCATTCCCTTAAAATTTGCCTTATTCCAATTAAGAGCTTTAACTTTTTGGGAAGATTTATCCTTTTCCACAGCTATTTTAAAACCAACAGCATTACAATCACTAGTTCCAGTCACTTGCTCTGCCTTATTTTGCAAAAGATATTCAAGTTTTACTCATTCTGTACAGGAACATTTATATATTGATAAAGAAAATTTTCTTGAACACATTTATCAAATTCTTCACGAACAAACACTTTCACACTATGACAGTCCCTCAGAAATATCTATTCTAATTGCAGTAGTAATGTATTCCTTAATTAAATATGCCATTCCCTCTCCTCTCTTACTATCCCTCCTATAACACCTAAAGCCTGGAATGTTGAGCTGCCTCTCTTGTCAATTCCTCAACCAAGCTTCTGTAGTAGCTTTGACATCCCAAACCCACATTCCCATAAATGCGCTGAGCTTATTAGCCTTACCTGAAAGTTAAATCATTCTCTGACCGCTCATGTTTGTCTTTTCGAATTAACTTGCTCTTTTCTGATTCAGAACCATCCTCATATTTCTGTCTATGCACTTTACTTAGAAGCTCCCACCTCACCACTCTAAAAATGTTGGCAGGATCCGAAACTAGAACTAGCAAATCTCCCCAGTCGGATATTGGTCCCTTTCCAGTTCAGGTGAAACCCATCCTTTTTGAACAGATCTTTTATGTCCCAGAAAAGATCCCAACGATCCAAGAAACTGAATCCCTGCACATTGCACCACCTTTTCAGCCATTGATTTATCAATCCTCTCCTTCCCTCAAGCGAAACCCCAAAAACGCAGAAATGCTGTGCCGTCCACATTTCAGAAATAAGCCCTTCATCAGGAATGTGACTTGTTTTCAATAGATTCCAGTATCTGCAGTAATCTGCTCCTACATTTTCCCCTGTATCAGCTTTTATTTCTCCCTGCCTCACAATTATCCATCCCCTTTATCTGCGTCTCTTTCTCTTTCTGAGCTCCATCTTCACCTATTGCAGGAGTGAGAGCCACTAACTGCACTTTTTTCCGAGCTACTTTCAGGACTGATGAAGGGCCACTGAATCTGAAACGTTACCTTTGTTTTAACTCCACAGAAGCTGCCAAACCTGCCGAGTTTCTCCAGCGATTTCTCTTTTCATCCACATTCACTTCCAGATGACGTTCCCAACGCGGGACCGCACTTCTATTGGCTATAAGCACGAGATTGACAGATGTTCTGATCAATCAGAGCTGGATGAGAGTAAAGGTCCGCCCTGAGGGCTCACGCGGGGTCTCGAGGCGCGGCCGTTTAACCGACTCTGCGCGAGCCCGCGGACTGGGGCCTCGCGCTGGAGAGAAATAAGAGTTTATTTTTAAGTCTTTCCAGTGAAGGTGAGAAAACAGCTATGATACTAATCAGTAAACTGTTAATGTGCGGATACACTGAGGAGGAAAGTTTTTCTATCCAATTACCTGTCCAAATGATGTTGGCGCTCGGGGTTAACAGGACACCAGATCAGGATGAGATACATCCAAGGATTCTGATTGAAGTGAGAGGGGCACTGGCCACAACATTACAGTCTCCTCTGGACTGAGAGGAGGTGTCAGGAGACTGGAGGGTTATCAACATTATGACCTTGTTCTGTGAAGATTTGTAAATTAATCCTGGAATTGACAGCCTTGTCAGTTCAACACTGGTGTTGGGAGAGCTTCTGGAAACAACTGTTGTGATAAAACTGGCAATCACGTGTGTGGGATATTGGTAAAGTAGTGTTCCTTCTGCAAGCTTAATTGCTTATGCAAGGTGAATGAACTAACCTACACCAGTGTATAATGGTTTCAGCAAAGAGCTGAGTAAGCTAAAATGTGCATACAAGAATGGAACGTGCCTGCAAACATTGGAAGAGGTTACAGACAAATAGATAAGTTGAAAAAGAACATCAAGATATTCTAAGCTCAGAAAACTTCCCTCATGTCAGCATTGAGGCAAGCCAAGTCACTGATAGGGGGGAGGGTCACCCGGCTTGGAGTAGGGGAGAAGTAAACACAGAGCACAGCTGGGCAGGGCAGGAACACAATAAGGAATATTGATAGGTTTGAAGGCCAATGAGGTAAATGGGGAAGGACTGAGAATTAAACTGTATAAATTGTGGAGTAATTTTTGGATCGGGGTGGCTACTTGCTAGTCACCCCTTCTTGCAAGAATGTTTCAATAAAATTCGCTGCTTCAGAATTTGACTCAGACTGAAATTTATTATATTGTAAGCTCTGTTTCTCACACATCAAAAAAGGTGGGTTGGTTAAAAAATGTCAAGGGGAAATTGTGTAAAACTATCTTGCTGAAGTTTTCTGATGACTTAACAGAAAGGGTCAATGAGGGCAATGTTACTGATGTGATTAACATGGATTTCCAGAAGATAGCATACAACAAATTGTGTGGAAGATTATAAGTCATGGTCCAAGAGGCACGGGCAACATGGATACAACATTAACTGAGTGATAGGAAAGAGATAGTCAATGCTCAGTGGATATTTTTCTGGCTGGAGGAAGATTTGGAGTGGAGTTCCCAACGGGTCAATATTGGGACCGGCATGTTCCAGTAAGGAGAAAGGATAAGGATAGCAAGGTAAGGGAACCTTGGATAAAGAAGGAGGTTGTGAATTAACTCAAAAAGAAAAAAAAACAAATGGAAGGTTTAGGAAGCTAAAATTGGACAAGGACTGTAAAGAATATAAAGAAAGCAGGAAAGAATTCAAGTAGGGAATTAGTAGAGCAAGAAAGGACCATGAAATTGACAAATAGGTTTAAAGAGAATTCCAAGGTATTCTAGGCATACATTAAAAATAAAAACAAGAGGATAATGAGGGAGAAGGTAGGACCATTTGAGAATAAAGGAGGAACTTGTGCTTGGAGGCTTGCAAAATCCTAAATGAGTACTTTGTGTCAGTATTGACCCAGAAGAAGGATTTAGAGGATAGTGAGATTAGTGTGGATCAAGCTAAGATGCAAGGGCATTTTGAGATCAAGAAAGTAGTGGTATTGGGTTTTTTGAAGAGCATTAAGGTTGATAAGTCGCAAGGGCTTGATGCTACCTAAGCCAGGTTTTTGAGTGAGGCAAGAGAGGAGATTACTGGGACTTTGACCAAGACATTTGTATCTTCACTAGCCACTGGAGAGGTATCGGAGGACTGGCAAGTAGCTAATGTTGTTCCTCTGTTCAAGACTGCAATTAGGGATAATCCAGGAAATTATAAACTGGTGAGTCTTTTGTCAGTCGTTGGGAAGCTATTGACAGAATTCTCCAGGATCGGATTTAAGCACATTTGGAAAAGCACTGCCTAATTAGGGCCAGTGAGCATGGCTTTGTGTAGGGCAGGTTGTGTCGTACTAACTTGGTTGAATTTTTTGAGGAGGTGATCGATGAGGGTGGAGCCGGTGGATATTGTCTCCATGGATTTTAGTAAGGCTTTTGACAAGGTCCCTCCTGGTAGGCTCATCCAGAAGAGTATAATGCATGGGATCCACAGTAACTTGGCCGCACGGATTCAGAATTGGTTTGCCTATAGAAGGCAGAGAGTAGTTGTGGAAGGGTGTTTTTCTGGCTGGAGAATGGTGACTAGTGGTGTTCCGCAGGGAATCATACTGGGACCTCTGCTTTTTAACAGATATAAATGACTTGGATGGAGTTGTCGATGGGTGGGTTAGTAAGTTTGTAGATGATGCAAAGATCAGTAGAGTTGTGGATATTGTAGAAGATTGTGAGAGGACGCAGCGGCATATAGATCAGTTGCAGATATGGGTGGAGAAATGGTAGATGGCGTTTAATCTGTCTAAGTATGAGGTGCTACTCTTTAAGAGATCAAATGTTAAGGAAAAGTATACAGTTAAGGGCAGAACCCTGAACATATCGATGTATAGTGGGATATTAGGGTTCAAGTTTGTAGCTCCCTGAAAGTGGCCACGCATGTAGATAGGGTGTTAAGAAGGTGTGTGTCGTACTTCCAGTATTGGTCAGGACATTGAGTCCAAGAGTCAGGATGTCATGTTGCAGCTTTATATTATGTTGGTTAAGCATACTTAGAGTATTGCATTCGGTTCAAAGTTAAAAATCACACAACACCAGGTTATAGTCCAACAGGTTTATTTAGAAGCACTAGCCTTCGCAGCGCTTTCGATGGTCATGGAATATAAGATCGTAAGACACAGAATTTATAGCAAAAGTTTACAGTGCGATGTAACTGAAATGATATATTGAAAAAGATCTGTATCTTATAATCTGATACTCCACAACCACCTGATGAAGGCGCAGCACTCCAAAAGCTAGTGCTTCCAAATAAACCTGTTCGACTATAACCTGGTGTTGTCTGATTTTTAACTTTATCTTCCATCTAGAAATAGACTTGCCTCACCTATGAGATAGTATGCTTTCTCGCATGACTCATGAACTGCCTTATCTGGAGACTGTATTCAAATGCTGATTAGCGACAGAGTATTGACCCAAGTCCTGAGAACAATGCACCATTAATACCCACTCTTGGCAAGGTCACAACTCTGCTGCATGCAAGTGTAAGTCGGCCATCTAGTGGCTAATTGTGGTACTGAGTCTAGTTAAGCAAATTGTCGTTGGGCCATTTATAAATCACTACTGAACTGGAGCTTTTCGATGCAGTCGCGATCCATTTGTTTTATGGACTGGCTGCAACCCATGACATATTATGAGATGTAATAAGCTTGGTCAATTCAAGGTCTGCATCTGAGATTTTCTTCAACACCGTCCGATGAAGGAAAGCATGCCGTACGCCTTCTTGATCACTCGGTGGACCTGCATTGCCACCTTCAGGGCCTGAACACTCTGTATGTCAATTTTCCCAAGGGCATTTCCATTTACCGTGTAGTTCGCTCTCGAATTGGATCTTCCAAAATGCATCATCTCACATTTGCCCGGATTGAACTACATCTGCCATTTCTCTGCCCAACTCTCCAATCTATTTATATTCTGCTGCATTCTCTGACAGTCCCCTTCATCATTTGCTAACCCACCAATGTCAGTGTCATCTGCAAATCAGACCACCTGTACATCACTCCAGATCATTGATGTATATGATAAACAACAGTGGTCTCAACACGGATCCCTGTGGAACACCACTGGTCACAATTCTCCATTTTGAGGAACTCCCTTCATTGCTACTCTCTGTGTCCTGTTGCCCAGCCAGCTCCATCCATCTAGCTAATACACCCTGGAGCCCCCCAGCAACTTCACTTTCTCCATCAGCCTACCATGGGGAACCTTATCAAATGGGAAAAAGTGAGGACTGCAGATGCTGGAGATCAGAGCTGAAAATGTGTTGCTGGAAAAGCGCAGCCAGTCAGGCAGCATCCAAAGAGTGGGAGAATCAACGTTTCGGGCATGAGCCCGAAGATTCCTGAAGAAGGGCTTATGCCCGAAACGTCGATTCTCCTGCTCCTTGGATGCTGCCTGACCTGCGCTTTTCCAGCAACATATTTTCAGCTCGAAACTTATCAAATGCCTTACTGAAGTCCATGAGTATGACATCTACAGCCCTTCCCTCATCAATCAGCTTTGTCACTTTATTTTTAGATAAGATTAGATTTCTCAAAGAATTGTCTTTAGTTTTTTAAAAAAAAGCCAAGCTTTAAAATCCCTGTTACTCTTTCTTTCGTCAAAGTTTCCAATGGAAATATTTCAAAATACGAACTATATTGCACCACTGTTACTTTAACTTGAAGTAGTTAAAACTCTCTTTGCTCAAATTTTTTGAAAAGAAACAAGCATTTGGAAAGGCCTTGGACATAAAGATGCAGGTTAGATGGAGATCTAAATGAAGACGGAATATACTCAAAATGAATTTTCCTTCTGGTGAGAATCCAGAAGTCATTCAGGAAGGGCACTGCAAAACATCATCTTTTTTTTCCCAATCACTGCATAGTCAATTGCTCAAAACAGAAGAGACCTTTGAGATGATATTGTAAAATCAGGCAGTCAGTGGAATGAAGAAGGGCTCATGCCTGAAACGTCGATTCTCCTGCTCCTTGGATGCTGCGCTTTTCCAGCAACACATTTTCAGCATTTTTACATCATCCTCCGCTGCAAAATGCAGTCCAATTACTGAGCATGGGGAGAAGGCAGAAAGGTTTCATATTTAGTATGATTTTTATTGCTTTTGTAGGATGTTTCAGACAAGCTGACCAACCAATTTAGTTTTAAAACCTGTTGCGTCTTATGAAACGTTTTCGGAGTTGTAAGATGTTTACCTGTTTTAAGGACATTCCCAGAACAGCTCCAATTATCATGCTCTGCTCCCAAAGCAAAATGTTTATTTCCCTCTACAGGAACTAAATAGTGCATCTACAGACCGGGTTATAACATAGATTAGACAATCAATCCAAAATTTTTCCTCATAAATCCATAATTTGAAGGTCTCTTATGGTAAAATCCGTGTGTCTTGTCAAGGAGGCCTGGGATCAAATCCCACCTGCTCCAGAGCTGTGCAATAACTTTGAACATAGAACATATCTACAAACAATGCACCTGAAATGGAGCTCCATTTGTGTTGAGAGGTTATGGATACATTATTTTCCAGCAATCTTATTTTTAACTTAACAACAATCTTGTTGTTTAGCAACAGGGCCAACACTAGCAAGGCTTGTCATTCACTTCCATTGAGACAGTGCTGGTGAGTTGCCAACTTGAATAACTGGACTATCTGGTGAAGATGCATCTGTATTGCAGGGATATTAGGCAGGGACTTCCATGACTTTGATTCAGTGACAATGCAGGAATACCAATCTAGTTCCAAATTAAGGTAGGACACGAATGTGAATGCACCTGTCAACTTTGTCTTTTTCAATGATGGAGATTCCAGAATTGGAAGCAACAGCTTGACAAGTGGCTGCAGGATACAGTAAGGACAGGAGCTGCACATGGTGCTTAACATTGTACGGTCATCAGTAAATATTCTCGCCTCTGACATTATGAAGGAGCAAATAGATGCAAAGATTGCAATAAAGCAAAAGATTTTCTCCCGATTTTGAAAAATCATTAGTTAAGTCCCAGTCAGAGAACTCTGCTCAACACTGGGCAACATAATATAGGACGAATGGCAACACACAAAAAGGGGATTCACTGAAATGGTATTTAGGATAAAGGATGATAGCAAGAATAGTTGGAACCAAGAGAAGCTAGGAATATTCTTCTTACAGCAGAGTAGGTGAAGGGAAGATTTGATAGAAGCTATTTATAGAAAAAGTAACAGGCTCCACTGACAGCAGGATGAATGGCCAGTGGATGTATTTGATGGAGGAATGATAGTTGATCAAAGGTGGTTTGGTTCCACATGGGACTTCCCTCCAAGTGTCCCTCTTCTCCACCTCCATTTACCTTTTCCCCAGGCAGAATTCAGCCCCGTTCCCTATTCTCCCCCCATTCACCAATCCTTCCATTTCCCCTGCTTCCTGTAGTTCCTTGACCTCCACATCTCCTCCCAGTCTCCCTCAAGCCCTCCAACTTCCCTTTTGCTCCACCCTCAGTGAATGGAAGTTGGTTTCTCTTGCTCTGTGACTGCATGGATAGAGCGTGTAAAAGCAGATAAGTTAGGAATACCATGCAAGCAACAAGAGGAATTGCTTACCTCTGCAGGGGCTATCACCAATCCGGCCAACCAAGGTGTTGGTTAGGCCTCCAGTGGAGGTGGCACAGGCCACATTCCCAAAACTGTCTAATGCAATAGCACATGGTCACTATGTTAGCTAAAAACGAAGCTTAAGAAATTGGAAATCAAAATTAAAGTATCAGTGCACAGCCCTTCAGTATTAAACTACTTTAACCAATTAAGCACAGCAACTAGGTTAAAATGACCTCTACTTGTCCACTTGAACTGAAGCAAGTGTTAATGCTCCAATAATGACATAATATTGTTCGCAGATAGTCAAACATCAGGACATGAAGTTAGTGCATGGTGTACTGAAGTTATGCTCACGTTTCTGCACAGCCTTAGTCACAAAGATAAAATCTTTTATGAGTGACGGCAGAAATTGAACTCCCCCTCCTACTTTGACAAGGTCATGCAGGTCCTGGGCCTCCCCCACTGCCACTCCCTCACCCCCCAAGCCTGGAGGAAGAATGCCTCATCTTCCGTCTCGGAACACTTCAATCCCCGGGTGTCAATGTGGGCTTCACCATTTCCTTATTTCCCCTCCCCCCAACTTACCCCAGTTCCAACCTTCCAGCTCAGCACCTTCCTCATGATCTGTCCCACCTGCCAATCTTCCTTCCCGCCTATCCACTCCACCCTCCTCTCTGACCTATTGTACACTTAGCTGCCTTCTCCCCATCCCCACACCCCTCCCATTTATCTCTCCACCTTGGAGGCTCCCAGCCTCATTCCTGATGAAGGGCTCCTACCCGAAACATCGATTTTTCCTGCTCTTCGGATGCTGCCTGACCTGCTGTGCTTTTCCAGCACCACTCTAAGCTTGACTCTGATCTCCAGCATCTGCAGTCCTCACTTTCATCTAAAACTTTAACATAGCAGAAGGAAACTGCTGGTTACTGCAAGTATAAGTGATTAACTCTGATATCACATGCCCGGTGCTCTCGTCCAATGTGATAAACACTATTGCGAATGTGACTATTTTAGGCAAATGGAGGGTGAATGAATAACATCCAAGTGTAAAAGTAGCTCTGGCCATAACCCAGGCTCGTGCTTCTTTCTACATTTTGGCTCAGATTCTGCAGATATGGGAATTCAGAAAATCATGCTCAACTGCAGCTCCACATCTAACACTATAGTAAAACAGGGAAGGTAACAGGCAACTTGATTCACACTAGTACCATATTGTAAGAAATGCTAATTATATTAAATAAGCCCACACTAAAACCCCATAACCATAATGATACCGAGGTCAATAAAAATCATTGTACAGGATTCTGTACAAGGTATAGTTTAATGAACAAGATAAGATAGAATTAAATACACTTCCATTTGCGAATCCACTGGGGTGGAAGCTGCTTGGAGGTTTCACTGCCATCAATCCCCTAAACGTTCTGTAATCAAAGCCTCCATTGGGACTTTGGGAAACCCCAGTGTTTCAGCAAATCGCGATGCCCCTCGGTCACTCAGCATCACATGATTGGTCTGGAACAGCAGCAGCTTCCGATCAGCATTTAATTAAACAAATCACAGCATATCACCAACAAAAATAGAATTTGCTGGAAGACTTTAGCAAGTCTGGGTGGCACAGTGGTTAGTACTGTTGCCTCACAGCGCCAGAGACCCAGGTTCAATTCCTGCCTCAGGTGACTCTCTGTGTGGAGTTTGCACATTCTCCCCGTGTCTGCGTGAGTTTCATCCGGGTGCCTCGGTTTCCTCCCACAGTCCAAAATGTGCAGGTTAGGTGAATTGGCCATGTTAAATTGCCCGTAGTGTTAGGTGAAATGGGGGGGGGAATGGGTCCGGGTGGGTTGCGCTTTGGTGTGTCGGTGTGGACTTGTTGGGCCGAAGGGTCCGTTTCCACACTGTAAGTAATCTAATCTAATATCACCAACAAAAACAGAATTTGCTGGAAGACTTTAACAAGTCTGGCAGTGGCTGTGGAGAGAAGTCAAGATTTAACGTTTTGGGTCCAATGACTCTTCCACAGAGCTGCTAGTCACTAGGAAAGCGTTGTTTTTTTATGCAGAAGATAGTGGGTTGGGGGTGGGGGAGGGAAGGAGTAAAGTGGAGATAGAGCCCAGAGAGAGAGATAAACAGAGAAGTGGAGTAGCCTGGGAAATCAAATAGCTATTAGGGGGATAAATTAATGGCTAATAATGGGTTGTATGTAATAGCAGGCCATGCAAGTGCAAGGCTTGGGGTTGGGGCAAGGAATGGGAGGTGTTTTAAGTTCTAAAATTGTTGAACTCAGAGTCTAGAAGGCTCTAGAGCTCTCAAATAGAAAATGAGGCACTGTTCTGGAACAATGCAGCAAGCCTGACACAGTGATGTAGGCCAGAGAGCAAGATGGGATGCTGAAGTTTCAAGCAACTGGAAGCTCAGGGACATTTTTTTACACACAGAACATGGATGTTCTGCAAAGCAGTCACCCAGTCTATGCTGTTTCCCCAGTGTAGTAGAGACCACATTTTGAGCAGGGATTGCAGTAAACTAAATCGAGTGAAGTACAGATTAAGCATGACTTCATCTAGAAGGTGTGTTTAGCCACTGAGATATTGATGATGGAGGAAGTAAATAGGCAGATATTCCACCTTCTGGGGTTGCAGAATGAAGGAGGAGTGCATCAGAGTCTCCCAGAGAGAATGGTCCTTGCAGAAGGCTGACACGGGAGGAGAGGAGATGGGAGGACATATTTGTTGATGACATTTGGAGGTGGCAGAAATGGGGCTTATGGAGTGTAGAGAGACCTAACTCAGTTCTGCTTTTCTTCCTTTGTCCACATACCCCACAAAGAGACAACATAACTGGGCTCTATGTGGGTATCCATGGCCACCTCTCTGACCTGAAGAAGGTGAGTGCCATTAAGAGAAGCTGTTCAGGTGAGGATAAGCTCAGCCAGGTGGAGGAGGGTGGTGGTGGGTAGGGCCCATCAGGCTATTTTTCCAGGAAGAAGCAGAGAGCCCCGAGACCACCCTGATGGGGATGGATGGGGAAAGGATTGCTTGTCCACAATAAAGGGGAGGTGGCTAGAGCCTGCAAACTGAAAATTCTGAAACTGACGTAAAGTATCAGAGAAATTATAGATGTAAGTGGAAAGGGACTGGTCAATGGTAGAAAACCAGAATTGAGTTAGGTATCTCTACACTGCATAAGCCCCATTTCTGCCACCTCCAAACACCATCAACAAACTGGTAACTGTTTGTGTGGAGTTTGCACGTTCTCCTTGTGTCTGTGTGGGTTTCTTCAGGATGCTCCAGTTTCCTCCCACATCCAAAGATGTGCAGGTTCGGTGAACTGGCCAAGCCTCCCATGAGAGGAAACATCCTCCCTGCATTTTCCCTGTCAAAGCCTATGTTTCAATGAGATCACGGCTCATTCTTCTGAATCCCAGTGAGTACAGTCCCAAACTGTTTAATGTTTGTTCATAAGACAATCCATCCATTCTTGGGACCATCCGAGCGAATCTTCACTGAACTGCCTGCAATGGAATGATGCCTTTCCTTAAATAAAGGGACTGAAACTGTTCACAGTGCTCCAGATGTAGTCTCACCAGCACCTTGTACAGTTACAGGAAGACTTCCCTACTTTTATACTCCAACCTCCTTGAAATAAGGGCCAACAATCACAAATGCCTTTTTTTTCCAGAATCCCTACAATGTGGAAACAGACCCTTCGGCCCAACAAGTCCATACTGAGCCTCTGAAGAGTAACCCATTCCCCTACCTTACTACTCTACATTTACCCCAGCCTAATGCACCTAACTTGCATAGCCCTGAACACTATGAGCCATTGGTTTAGGTCAGTTGGCAGGGCAGCTGACTTGTAATACTAACAGCAGAAGTTCAAATGGCACCTTGGCTGAGGTTACCAAGAAGGACTCTCCTACTCAACCTTTCCCTTTGTCTGAGATGTCGTGATCTTCAGGTTAAACCACCATCAGTGACCTCTGTCTAATGAGAGATCAGGACTATGGTCACTTTGCCTTTTCTGTTCTGTATGATTTGAAATGGATTTTAATGGAGTGTATTGCACATATTATTTCATAAAATGCTGCATACTTTTGCAACAAAAAAAATCATTGATTCACATAAATTATCCAATTGTATTATTTAACAATTCAGTATCATCATATTCTACCTCATCAGTGTTCTGACGTGGATAGCTGCCAGAATTTGTTTACCCAAACTGTACACAAAATCTTTGAAAATGCTGCAATCTGAATGTCCCTGTGGAGATTCCCAGAGAATATAGATAATTGGCTTCATTGACTCCAAGTTTAATTCAGTCGGGTTGTTCGAGGCAGAGTAATGCAATCAGAAAATACACGGAATTATTCGCAATGTCAACAAAATATATGACATGATCTTGGCCATCATTGGTATTCCGGGTAAGTGGGTTTGTACAGAAACTGTGTAAATATGCTGGTTTTACTGTGGGACTGATACTGCTGACCGTCTTTCTGCAGATACCAGGTCACTTTTTATCATATATTTTCAAACTGGTCGGTTGGTCTCAATTAACTCTGGAGTTTTGATTTACTGCCTCGGATACAAGTGAGGTTCTGATTGTAGTTGGCATGACTGTTTAGTACAGTGATATCTAAACCAGCGATGCCTGCAAAAGAAAAATTGATATTATCAAATCAGAAACAGAAATTGCTGGAGAAACTCTGCAGGTCTGGCAGCATCTGTGGAGAGAAAGCAAAGTCAACGTTTGAGCCTGGTGACCCTTCTACAGAATTGAATCTGTTCCAAAAGCTTTGGCTTTGTTTCTATTTGCTTCATCGTCCCAGCTCATCTTGCTCTCCTGCTCCCACCCCTACCCAAACGGGGAATCCAGAGCAAACTGAGGTCCAGCTGCATTTGGTCCACTTTGGTGACTGAGGTCACTGCTCATGATATGGTTCTTTGGCAACGTGTTTAAACTTTGGTCAGAAGACAACTCTTCCATACAGGGCTTCATCCTCGTATTTGGACCATCTGTTACTCATCTGCAAGAGGCCACTCAACTCATCATCCAGAGGTGTGATGGGAAATGGGGTAACATGATGGAATCTGGAGTGGAATTCTGGTCCAGGTAATGTCTAAAATTAGGAATGTCTAAAATTCCAGTACGATCTGACGATACAACCGGAATGGGATCCGATCTTCAACATTGTGCAGCTTTAGCTTCTCGTGACTCTAAAATAGGTGAGCTAAGTCAAAGAAAACCATTTCCATTTGTCCAGCCTGATAAGAAGTGTGCCTACATTTTCACTGATTCTGGGTTTACCTCCTTTTAGCTTCCTGAATTCCCACACCAGGCTGGGAAATGCTCAAACTGCAAAGTCAGTTAAATCAAGGTTCAAAAATCTTATTGAAACTTACAAAGATGTCAATCAACTTTCAGGAAGTGGACTAAAGTTTATCCCATAAACTCTCTGTGTATTAAACCTTGGAATAGGCATGTCTGAGATTAAATGAGATCACAGTTGTGATGTTTAACCATTTGCTTAATTCAAAGTCCATGTCTTTTTGTATCAAAATACAGATATGATAACCTGGACTTGGACAGTATGTTTGCTTCAAACTATTTTAGTCTATTTTCTTTTCTCTTCCTAGCAAGTTAATTTAGTGGCACTTAATATTTTGTCTCTGAAAAGTGTAGCCTGTCTTCCTGCACCTCTTGCTACCTGATGGCCATGGCAGCATCTGATCTGATGGTTGTTATCACTGAGGTCATACCTTTATCTTTCTTGGATAAAACTCCTGTGTGAAGCATAAACTATGTCCTGTCAATAACAGCCACTTCTTGCTCTGTTTGGTTCATTGTCACTTTCAGCTTTGATCGTTTTGTCACTATTTGCTTTCAGAAAATGAAAAACTAAATATTGCACAAAAGAAATGCTGTTGTAGTTCTAACAACAACCTACCGTGGTTTTGTATTTCAAAGCCAATCTATTATAGTGAATCCCAGCTGGGTGGGATTTAAATGGTTCCTTACAGTTCTTAATCCATTGTTGCCATTTGATCTAATTCTGCTGCTCAACGCTCTGACAGTCAGACACATTATAGTAGCCAGTCGAGTCCGTAAGGGACTGAGGGGTCAGAACAAAGAAGAGAATCACAGTGATCCAGAGATGGAGAGCAGAAGGAGGTCTATAATTTTACTCTCTACCATTTCTGGCAGCTTTGTTATTTTGTGATCCACATATGTGATAAATTTCATTTGCAATACTATTCCTCGAACTGATCCCATCGAATGAAATCATTCTTTACACGTATTTGAACAAGTCGGAGTTATTTTGATGAATTGAAGTGGTTGCACAAATGCATTTATTTGTGGGGCAACATAGTCCAAATTCAGGCACCAGATCAAGAAAGCAGTGAAGTGTTCTTTTACATAAATCAGCATTGTAATGAACAAATAGAACAGCATAGAGTGACCAAATACAGATCCTAGTGTTTCCAAAGCATGGAAGATTTATTAATATCTTAACTTGACATTTGCATATTTCTAGTGGCTGATTTTGTGGGTGGATGAATGAGGTGTGTAGGGGGATGCAGGTAGTGTTGTAGATGGTACAATAATTGTGATTCTGCACAGAGCTGGTATCCCATTATCAGGTCACCTTTTATCTACATGTGCACAGTACACTGGCTGTGGGTAGCCAGCTCAGAATCAGTCCCTGAAATGAGGAGACTGAATTTCCTATTTTTTTTTCTTTTCTCTTAAACTATTTCAGATGGTGGTAATTCTGTGTGAAATTGTGCTCTGTTATTATCCTTATGCAGCCTGTTTCAGAAGTCAATTGCTCATTCATTCTCTTTGCCCAATCTGTCTAAATCATAGAATCCCTACAATGCAGAAGATGGACCATTGGGTCTGTCCTAACCCTTCAAACAGCATCCCACCTAAACTCAGTGCATCACCTTAACACTGTAACCCCAATTTACCATGGTCAATTCACCTAGCATTGTACACCCCTGGACACAGTGAATCCACCTAACCTCTAAACCTTTGGACTGGAGGAGGAAACCCATATGGACACAGGGAGAACATGCAAACTCTACACAGACAGGGGGTGGAATTGAACCCAGGTCCCTGACACTGTGAAGCAGTGATGCTAATCACTGAGCCACCATGCCAAATTTCCCACAGATGGAAGAAACTGGAACCAAATCAATGAAAACAGAGGAGTAGTTGTGGCTATATCTTCACCCCAATATTGTATAATGTTGCAATACCATTGGCATTACCTCAGTGTCCCTTAGCTTGTTGTCAAGGAAGAGCTGAATCTCATGGTCATTTGTACAATTAACAGACTTGTATAACAGATCTGTGTAATCACTGGATGGCCGTCTGTGAAAAGGATTGATGTTTACCCTCAGAACCTCAATCAAAAAGTAAAACTTGCTGACTTTACAGGTTCATGTCAGTCTCATTCATACCTTGTGTTGATCCCATGGGAATTGTGTGAAATAATTGCTGGAAGAGGGAAGGGTCCAGCAATTCCTTTCCCTCCAGCTCCAGCTCAGTCTGAACAACATCAAGAAGCTGTGACTCTGGGACTGGAACAGATCTGCAGCAATCTCGGCTGGTTCTAACAAGTCAATCTGACAGAGAGAGAGGTTTGTATGTGGATGTGGGGATGGCACGGATTGGGTCCTGGTCACTGGATATCCCACACTTAGTCTTGGTTCAACCCTCCCTGTTCCACTAAGCTGCCATCACCTGACTGGTCGCACTGTATACTGCAAAGGTTGTGCATCCTGACAACCTCAGTCTCTAAAAATTGTCACATGCCTAATAAAGGTGTGCCAGTACAGCTACAGTGCTGGCGTGGAATACAATGTCTACAGTATGAGATAACTGATGTATGGACAGTCCACAGTGTGCAACATATGTACTGTCTACAGTAATACAATATCTACAGTAATGCAACATCTATAATATTTGATAACTAATATACGGACACTCTGTAGTGTGCAAAGTGTGAACTTTCAACAGTGATTGCTGTCTACAGTGTGTGACAATGACATGTGGACAGTTAGCAGAGTGCACGTTTGTATTGTCTACAGTAATACATAGTCAACAGTGTGGGAGACTGATATTTGAATATTTAGCTGAGTGCAGCCTGAATTGAACACATGGGTGCACAATGAGGTGCTGGGTCCTTTCCAGTCTTTACCATTGGACGATGCACCATTTGTTGAACTCTAAGACTGAATGGAGCCTTGTGGAGATCTGTGTTAGAGGCAAACATTTAACAGACAAATCGACAAAATTGCCGTTGGACACTGACAAGTTGACCCGACCCTGCAACCCGACATGAGATAGGGACCAGAGATGGTCAAAGTGCAATTACAGTGAATGTAGTGGGAGCATCAAAAAATGGCCTTTTAGGGACTGGGAGGGAGATTACTTAATTAATCTTCCCTTACAAATGTGATTTCTTTCAGAGTTTTGTTAGCGGGATCTCTGCCAGTGTCGGGGTCTCCAGTGTATTTGATGAGAGTGGGACAGGCACACATTGTGCAGATGGTCACTGGTTCCAAACTACGACCTTATCCTGACTGATTTTACACACACTGTTGATGCGGACCCTGTCATTCCCATAGGGGAACAACTACAGCACTGACCAATCTCTGACCCAGTATCAAACACAGACTGTCGCTAAAGTCTAACGCTGGGAATAATTACACACTTGAACATATGTTTATTATACAAACAACCTTATGTTTATTACAAATTGAATATAGCTTTATGTACAACTGAAGACAGATAATAATAAGAAATAATTAATAACTAACAGGTTTATTGTACAATCGAACAAATTGCAGAGCATGGAGTACAGGAGTTGGAATGCCTTGTTGCAGGTGTACAAGAGTTCTTTGAAGAAGTAACAAAGGGGATTGATGAGGACAGAGCAGTAGATGTGATCTATATGGACTTCAGTAAGGCTTTGACAAGGTTCCCCATGGGAGACTGATTAGCAAGGTTAGATCTCATGGAATACAGGAAGAACTAGCCATTCGGATACAGAACTGGCTCAAAGGTAGAAGACAGAGAGTGGTGGAGGAGAGTTGTTTTTCAGACTGGAGGCCTGTGACCAATGGAGTGCCACAAGGATTCTCTACTTTTTGTCATTTACATTAATGATTTGGATGTGAGCATAAGAGGTACAGTTAGTAAACTTGCAAATGACACCAAAATTGAAGATGCAGTGGACAGCGAAGAGGGTTACCTCAGATTACAACAGGATCTGGACCAGATGGGCTAATGGGCTGAGAAGTGGCAGATTGAATTTAATTCAGACAAATGCGAGGTGCTACATTTTGGGAAAGCAAATCTTAGCAGGACTTATATACTTAATGGTAAGGTCCCAGGGAGTGTTGCTGAACCAGGAGACCTTGGAGTGCAGGTTCATAGCTCCTTGAAAGTGGAGTCGCAGGTAGATAGGATAGTGAAGGCAGCGTTTGGTATGCTTTCCTTTATTGGTCAGAGTATTGACTATAGGAGTTGGGAAGTCATGTTGCAGCTGTGCAGGACATTGATTAGGCCACTGTTGGAATATTGCATGCAATTCTAGTCTCCTTCCTATTGGAAAGATGTTGTGAAACTTGAGAGGATTAAGAAAAGATTTACAAGGACGTTGACTGGGTTGGAGGATTTGAGCTATAGGGAGAGACTGAATAGGCTCGGGCTGTTTTCCTTGGAGCGTCGGAGGCTGAGGGGTGACCTTATAGAGGTTTACAAAATTAGGAGGGGCATGGATAGGGTAAATAGGCAAAGTCTTTTCCCTGGGGTCGGGGAGTCCAGAACTAGAGGTCATAGATTTAGGATGAGAGGGGAAAGATATAAAAGAGACCTAAGGGGCAACTATTTCACGCAGAGGGTGGTACGTGTATGGAATGAGCTGCCAGAGGAAGTGGTGGAGGATAGTACAATTGCAACATTTAAGAGACATTTGGATAAATATATGAATAGGAAGGGTTTGAAGGGATATGGGCCGGATGCTGGCAGGTGGGACTAGATTGGGTTGGGATATCTGCTCGGCATGGACGGGTTGGACTGAAGGGTCTGTTTCCATGCTGTACACCTCTATGATTCTATGGCATGAGTGAGGTCCCATTTGGAATACTGTACACAATTCTAGTCGCTCTACTATAGAAAGTAACTATTAAACTAGAAAGAGGGCAGAAAGGATTTACTAGGATGTTACCTGGACTGGAAGGTTTGAGCTACAAGAAGAAATAAGATAGGATGGGACATTTTTCCCTGGAGTTTAGGAGATTCAGGGGTGACCTTATACAGAACTATAAAATCATGAGAGGCGTAGATAAGGTAGGTAGCCAGCAGCTTTTCCCCAAGGGAGTCTAAAACTCGAGGGCATATGTTTAAGGTGAGAGGGGAGAGATACAAAAGGGCATAGAAAGGCAGTTTTCTTCACACTGAGGATGGTGAGTGTCTGGAATGGGCTGCCAGAGGTGGTGGAAGTGAGTACAATTTTATCATTTAAGAAACATTTAGACAGGTGTATGGATGGGTTAGATATGGGGGTACATGGACCAAACACAGGCAAAAGGGACTAGTTTAACGGTGAAAACTGGAAAGCATAGGCTCGCTGGCCGAAAGGCCTGTTTCTATGATGGCGATCTCTCGGACTCGTTTATAAAAGTTTCATAATCACAGCTCCATCTCCCTGTGCTCGACGGTGAATATCACCCACACACCGACATTCACCAGCTGCTACTGAAAGTTTCTATTGAATACTCCACATCGTTCCCATTCTATTTCGGAATTCCAGGAATTGTTTTACTTGAGCCAATGTAATATCTCACCTCACTTGGTGGAGGTGAGAGATTTATACCTCTCAGTAATATCAAGTCCAAATAGTTGGCAATTTCTTGATCCTTTGATCACACAAATACTCGGATACCAGCCCTGCATTCTCTCAGTGATCGGAGCTGCTTCTTTCCATCTGAACTGAACTGATTCCTCCATAATCTAAGAAAGAAATTAATGATTAATAACCAACCAATTAATAAAGTTAAAATAACAGAATCATTCATAATTTTCCAATTGAAACACACATTTTGAAATCAAACTGTGAGCAGCTACACAGTAACAAATGGGTGTAAGTGGTGGGGGAAAGAGAATCTATGAGCTGCTGCACAGACAGACAGTGCTGTAAGAAACTAAGGTGTTGATATTTGGGGAATGATGTAAATTGAGGATGTAGTTGGAGGGGGAAATTTCATTGTACTTGTAATGCAGTGACCTACAGTACAAATGCCAGCAACTGGCTGAATTTTATCTCAAATAATTAAACCATCTGGAATTGAAAGTTAGTTTCATAGTCACCATTTTCATAGAATCTAATCAGTGATTGCTGTAAATACACATCTGCTTCACTCATGTCCATCACCAAAGGGAATCTGGGAATCTTACCTGGTCTGGCCCAGCGGTATTTTCAGAAGACATTAAATACTGATATACAATGTGTGGTTAAAGATGTATGTTTCAGATATGAATATGAAATGAAAATGGGATGGATATCTGGTTTCAACTTTGGCACTGAAGCTTACAACACACGTAATTAACATGGTAATGACTCCTTCCTAACGACTGGTATCAAGACAGATATGGGCAAGGATTTTTATTTTGCTGATTTTACATCATTTCACACTGAAATGTTGATTGCACTTTGAACACCATCTCAAAGAAGTGCTTCAAATGGCAAGGACGGAGAATAGATTCCGACTGGGGAGCATCAGATTCTCAGTAGCAACACAAGGGACCAAATTCGTTAATTCGTGAGGACACTGTCAACCAGACTAGACCTGAAACTCGCATAAAGGGAACCAATAAGAGATAACAACTTGTTTCAACTTAATGAGATGGGAATCGCGGAGGCCATGGGGCTCAGCAGGAGAAAGAGCATCCACCAGAGGGTGGTAGTGAGAAGTGACTGAGGAAAATTCTGGGAGTTGAATCACTAGAACAGGGAAGGAGATTGCTGAATATTCAGTGTCAAAGAACAGCTGGATTAACTCCTGGAAAGGGAGGGTGAACAGCAGTGTGTGTGATTCAGATGGGAACTAACAATCAATAACTTTAAGGCAGAGCAAAGAGTGTCTTTCAGCAAGGTGATGGTCCTCCAGGAGCAGTTGATGTTTGTCTCGTTGTGCATCCCGGGGAACAGACTCTATAGCACAGAGTCTTGTGTCGTGGAACTGCTCAGGACGAACCTTGACAAAGGCCACTGCATCTTTCTCCACACTTCCTTTGCAAAGACAAATTCCAGAAGAAGATGTGTGACAGTCTCTCTCCCCCCCACAACCCCTTAGAGAGTAGCATGCTGAGGCAAAGAGAGTCTAGGTTCGAGAGAGGCAGAGAGAGAGAGAGAGAGACAGACAGACAGACAGACAGACAGACAGAGAGACAGAAAAAGAGAAAAACAAAAGAGAGAAGAGGATTCAACGACAGGAGCAGGGCTGTCTAGTTGCCTACATGCAGTGCCTTGGTGAGACCATACCTGAAGTCATGTGTATAGTTTTTGTCCCTTATCTAAGGAAGGACATTCATGCATAGAAGGAATACAACAAAGGTTTTCAAGACTGACTCGTGGGATAGCAGGACTGATGAATGAAGAGAGACTGGATCAGTTAGGACTATTTTCACTGTAGGTTAGAATAATATGGGGCACCTTTTAGAAACCTACCAAAATTCTAACAGGAAAGGTCAGGGTAAACACAGGAAGGATGTTCCCAAGGTCCAGAACCAAGGGTCAATGTCTAAGGATCTGGGGTAGGCTATTTCGAGCTGAGCTGAGGATAAATTTCTTCACGCAGGTTGAGGTGAGTCTGTGAAATTCCCTGTCAGAGAGAGTGCTTGTTGGCTAAAACACTGAATGGTTGGAAAGAAAAAGTTAAATATTGTTCTCAAAAAGAACAGAAATTTCTGGTGAAACTCAGCAGGTTTACAGAGAGAGAAAAACAGAGTCAGCTAAGAAGAAGGATCACTGGACTCGAAACATTAACTTTACTTTCTCTTCACAGATGCTGTCAGACCCGTTGAGTTTCTTCAGCAATTTTGGCTTTTGTTTCAGGTTTCTACTATCTGTATTTCTTTGCTTTAGTCCGTCATGTTGTGGCTGTGCAGGCCATTGCTTTGGCCACTTTTGAAATGCTGCATGCAGCTCTGGGCTTCTTGCTATAGGAAGGATGTTGTGAAAGTTGAAATGGTTCAGAAAGGATTTACAAGGATGTTGTTGGGGTTGGAGGGTTTGATCTAGAGGGAGAGGCTGAATAGGCTGGGGCTGTTACCCTTGAAGCGTGGGAGGCTGAGGGGTGACCTTATTGAGGTTTATAAAACAATGAGGGGCATGGGTAGGGCAAATAGACAAGATGTTTTCCCCAGGGTTGGGGGAGACCAAAACTAGGGGCATAGGGTTAAGTTGAGGGGGCATGATTTAAAAGGGTCCTAAGGGGCAACTTTTTCACACAGAGGGATGGTATGAGATTGGAGTGAGCTGCCAGAGGAAGTGGTGGAGGCTGGTACAATTACAGCATATAAAAGGCATCTGGATGGGTTTATGAATTTTTAAAAGAATTTGTGCAATGAAAGGGGAATGGTCACTTCTGCCAGCTCAGCTTTTCTCTGGTTTGATTTGGTTTTTGGACGTCTGGCTATTCACTGAAAGCAGGCAGGTAGTGTTTTGAGGCTGCTGATCCAAGAAACAGTTACGTGAAGCAGGTTCGTGCTGATCCTCTCTGTCTGACATCTCTCTCCAGTAAGACCCTGTGTTTGATGCTACCTTTTGCGCCACGAGGTGTTTATGGGGATTGTTGCAAGTATAGGGAACAACAGGTAAAGTCTGTTTGGTTTTTGGATAGGTGAGGTTATTTAGTGGGTGGCACAGTGGTTAGCACTGCTGCCTCACAGCGCCTGAAACCCGGGTTCAATTCCGGCCTCAGGCGACTGACTGTGTGGAGTTTGCACATTTTCCCCTTGTCTGCGTGGGTTTCCTCTGGGTGCTCCCACAATCCAAAAGATGTGCAGGTCAGGTGAATTGGCCATGCTAAATTGCCCGTAGTGTTAGGTAAGGGGGTAAATGTAGGGGTATGGGTGGGATGCGCTTCGGCGGGTCGGTGTGGACTTGTTGGGCCGAAGGGCCTGTTTCCACACTGTAATCTAATCTGTAATCTAATCTAATTCTGCATTCGGTTCTCTTTTGCTTCTATTTCATTGACTAATCTTGTAAATAAATTTGATTTTGTTTAAAATGAAGTGGTTTGACCAATGGCACCTCTCCTGGAATATCCACTTCACACCTTCTTAAAACAACGAGCAATGTTAGGGTCTGGGCTACTTTCTTGAAATGTTTTGAGGGGGTCTGGTCTGGTCCATAACAAGTCAGAGACATGTACAGCACAGAAACAGATCCTTCAGTCCAACTCATCCATGCTGACCAGATATCCGAACCTAATCCAAAAATCATTCAACACCAGGTTATAGTCCAACAGGTTTAATTGGAAGCACTAGCTTTCGGAGCACTGCTCCTTCATCAGGTGTTGTCCGGAACAGTGCTCCGAAACCTAGTGCTCCCAATTAAACCTGTTGGACTACAACATAGCGTTGAGTGATTTTTAACTCTGTATACCCCAGTCCAACACTGGCAGCTCCACATCCTAACCTAATCTAGTTCCATTTGCCAGCGCTTGTCCCATTTCCTTCCTATTCTTGTGCCCACCCAGATGCCTTTTAAACATCATAATTGTACCAGCCTCCACCATTTCTCTGGCAGCTCATTCCATACACGCACCACCCTCTGCATGAAGAGGTTGCCCCTGAGGTCCCTTTTCAATGTTTCCCCTCTCACCCTAAACCTACGCCCTCTAGTTCTGGACTCCACCATCCTAGAGAAAGAACTTGTCTATTTACCCTAACCATGGGACTCATTATTTTATAAACCTCTATAAGGTCACCCCTCAACCTCCGACGCTCCAGAGAAAACAGAGTTTATTCAGCCTCTCCGTACAGCTCAAAGCCTCCAACACTGACAACTTTGTAAATCTTTTCTGAACCCTTCCAAGTTTCACAACATCCTCCCTCTAGGAGAGAGAGCAGAATTGCACAGAATATTCCAAAAGTTGCCTAACCAATGTCATGTACAGCTTCAAAATGACCTCCCAACTCCTATACTCAGTCCTCTGACTAATAAAGGAAAGCATACCAAATGCCTTCTTCACTATCCTATCTACCTGTGACTCCACTTGCAAGGAACTATGAACCTGCACTTCAAGGTCTCTTTGTTCAGCACAGTCCCCAGGACCTTCCCATTAAGTGTATAAGTCATGCCCTGATTTGCCTTTCCAAAATGTAGCACCTCACATTTATCTAAATTAAACTCCATCTGAACTAGATTAATTTGAGGTATCTGTTCGACTTGGACAGTTAGACAAAAGAGCCTGTTTCTGTGCTGAACATCTCTATAACGCCAGGCAGATAAAGTTCTTAAGGGTTAAAGGGGTCAAAGATATCAGGGAGAAAACAGGAACAGGGTTCAAGTTGGATAATCATCCATGGTATATATAATGATAGATCACGGTCTATGGGCTGAATGGCCTGCTGCTGCTCTGATTTTCTATGTTCTGGTGAATTAATATGTTAAGCACCCCTGAAGAATTTGCTGTGGACATGACTTAAGGAAATTATTGTTTACAATACAATGGAAATGTTTAATGTTTTAACATATGCACTCACTGAATCAGCTCCAAATTCTTGCAGATGATGATGAAGTTTCTCATTTTCGGAATGCAATCATCTGTGAATTTATTTCCATCCAGGTATAGCATTGACAATGATTCGCTCTGACTAAATGCCATCCTCAGGTCTTCAATGCAAGCAAATGTCAGATTGTTATCCTGCAAACTAAAGATTGATAATTACAAATCAGTTTTCAATACAGCTCGAAAAGATAAAAGAAATTCCACTGAGAAGGAAAAGCAATAATTGGATCAGCATAACAAAGTGAGAAAGCTTTTGAGCCATCAGCCTCCTTTTCATTTTATTTGACTCAGTAATGACGAACTAATAATCAATTAACTTTAATGCTTTTAGTCTTTAACACTATTATTCCTTATTTGAAAGACATTATTCTTAATTTTGAAAAGAATATGCGTACCTACAACCTCACAGAATCAAACTGGGTACAGTGCAGGAGGAGGTGATTCGAGGCTCCGAATGAGCAATTCACTTCCTGCCACTCTGTATCCCGTATCCCTGTGCACAGGACCTTTCCAGACCAAAGTTTAATTCCTTTTTGAACACTTCAGTTGAACCGGCCTCTGCCATGATGTCAGTCAGGCACAACATTCCAACCTTAACCAGTCACTGTGCAGAAAAGATTATCTCACATTGTTCTTGCTTCTTTTGGCAATTTCTTGAATTTTTGTGCTGATATTCTTGATCATTTCATGGCAGTGAACAGTTTATTGTTACCGACTCTTTCCGCTGTCATTATCATTTTTAATACTTCATTCAAATTACATCACAGCTTCCTTTCCTTAATGGAGATGGATCCAATGTTTGCAATCTATCTTCAGACCTTATGTTCAGGATCCATGAAATCCTTTTAATGAGACATTTCTTCCTTTCTCCGATGCCCTGCATCTCTCCTCAAGCATTGTAACAACGTGGGATGTAAATACATCAGCTTAGACCAAATTTTATTAATTGAACAAAAAAATTAACTTTTTTACTTTCGTCTCTGAATCTTAACAACTCTTTTTGTTGAGAATCTGAAAATTGTGCTTCTCTAGTTGGAAGAAGTGTGGTTTGAACTGGCTCCTGAATGAATGGCTTAACTGTACCTTTAAAATAATGCTCTTTCCTTGATCTTTTTGTTAACAATCCTGTTCCATCATTCAGCATTTTAAACATCTCCATTGGTTACCATGTGACCATAATTTCCACAAAAAGATTCTGATTCAATTTCTCCCTAATATCTTCCTGTTGAAATTTGATTGCAGTCTAATATATACTTGTTGTGCAGAACAGAACAGAATACTCCAGGTGCAGTCTAGCAAGATCGAAGAATGTGGTGCTGGAAAAGCATAGCCGGTCAGGCAGCATCCGAGGAGCAGGAAAATCGACATTTCGAACATAAACCCTTCATCAGGAGTCCTAATGAAGGGTTTATGTTCAAAGCATCGCTTCTCCCGCTCTTCAGATGCTGCCTGACTGGCTGTGCTTTTCCAGCACCACACTCTTGACTCTGATCTCCAGCATCTGCAGTCCTCACCTTCCCCTATATATTCAACAGTGGTCATGCCAAAGATACAGCAAATTCCTGACTTGCCACAAATCATTGCACATAAAATTTGGGGTTAATGTTGGGAAGAATACCTACTCCAATCGCTTTGTTTTGCATTCCGAATGCGCCAATGATGCAGACAAAATGTTGACTCCTGTATCTCCAATGTTATTGTCATTCAGCCTAACAGCCAAGAAAAAAAACAGTCAAGGAATGGGAAATCTCTCCGATTAACATAACATAAACTTCACCTTACAGAAACTCCATCCAATTGTTTCTCATTGACACACTGAGGCATGGGCAGATAGAACAGTGTTGTGCAGTATTAGAAAACAGATTGAAATCTTGCATAACTATTCTCACTGAATTAGTTGGTGACCAGTGAACACATATTTCAAACAATAGATTAATTGTTTGGTGAAAAATGAGAGGTGTACAGTTCTTATCATATATTTTACTCAGTAAATTGCTGTTACTCATTCACTGACTGAAAGGCTATTGACAGTACAACCCAGTACAACTCTGAAAAGAGGAATTTGATATATACCTGAAGGAGAAAACATGTGATAGCTTTGAGGGAAGAGGAGGGGAATAGGATGAAGTGTGTAGGCCATTTAAGGAGCCAGTGCAGACATAATTGGCCAGATGGCCTTATTATTCACTACCCATTTTATGACCTGGAAATAGAATATATAATTTAACCCAAAACTGGACACATGGGATTCAGGGAGAGCTTGCCAATTGGATACAAAATTGGCTTATCAGCAGGAGACAATGCGGAGGGTTGTTTTTCA
This sequence comes from Chiloscyllium plagiosum, assembly GCF_037043375.1. NCBI lineage: Eukaryota > Metazoa > Chordata > Chondrichthyes > Orectolobiformes > Hemiscylliidae > Chiloscyllium > Chiloscyllium plagiosum. The sequence goes on along the minus strand of NW_028270185.1, from coordinate 30,792,465 downwards.
GACTTGGAGGCCTGTCACCACTGATGTTCCACGGGGATCGTTCTGGCTTGTGTTTTGTTTGTCACTTATAGAAATGATTTGGATGAAAATACAGAAGGCATGGTTAGTAAGTTTGCAAATGATATCAAAATTGGTGGCAAGAAGAAGATTTTCTAAGGGATTTTGACAAAATGGGTCAATGGGTTGAGAAATGGCAGATGGAGTTCAATCTAGATAAATGCATTTTGATACAACAAACTTGGGGAGAGGTTAATCAGTTAATGGGAGGGCTTTGGGCAGTGTTGTACAACAGAGGGAGCTAAGGATTCAGGTACATAATTCTTTGAAGTTTGCATTGGTGAGGCCTCTTCTGGAATACTGTGTCCAGTTATAGTCACTTAGGTAAAAGAAGAATATTGTTAAGGTGGAGGAGGTTCAGAAAAGGTTTACCGGGAAGCTTTGATCTGGAAAGTTTGAGTTATAAGGAGAGGCTGGATAGACTGGGATTTTTTCCCACTGGAGCATAAGAGGTTGAGAGGTGACCTCAGAGGGTTATAAAATCATCAGTGGTATAAAAAGGCTTAATGGTAGGTGTCTTTTCCCGAGGATGGGGGATTTCAAGACTAGGGGCACATTTTTAAGGTGAGAGGACACAGAGTTAAAAAAGTCACAAGAAGAAATTATTTTAAACTCAGAGGGTAGTTCCGGAGGAAGTGGTTGATATGGGTGCAATTAGTGGCAGATGGAGTTCAATTCAGATAAATGCGAGTTGCTGCATTTTGGGAAAGCAAATCTTAGCAGGACTTATACACTTAATGGTAAGGTCCTAGAGAATGTTGCTGAACAAAGAGACCTTGGAGTGCAGGTTCATAGCTCCTTGAAAATTGAGTCGCAGGTAGATAGGATAGTAAAGAAGGCGTTTGGTATGCTTTCCTTTATTGGTCAGAGTATTGAGTACAGGAGTTGGGAGAGTCATGTTGCAGCTGTACCAGACATTGGTTAGGCCACTGTTGGAATAGTGTGTGCAATTCTGGTCTCCTTCCTATTGGAAAGATGTTGTGAAACTTGAAAGGGTTCAGAAAAGATTTACAAAGATGTTGGCAGGGCTGGAGGATTTGAGCTATATGGAGAAGCTGAACAGGCTGGGGCTGTTTTCCCTGGAGCATCGGAGGCTGTGGGGTGACCTTATAGAGGTTTACAAAATTATGAGGGGCATGGATAGGATAAATAGACAAAGTCTTTTCCCTGGGGTTGAGTAGTCCAGAACTAGAGGGCATAGGTTTAGGGTGAGAGGGGAAAGATATAAAAGAGACCTAAGGGGCAACTTTTTCACACAGAAGGTGGTATGTGTATGGAATGAGCTGCCAGAGGATGTTGTGGAGGCTGGTACAATTGCAACATTTAAGAGGCATTTGGATGGGTATATGAATAGGAAGGGTTTGGAGGGATATGGGCTGGGTGCTGGCAGGTGGGACTAGGTTGGGTTGGGATATCTGGTTGGCGTGGACAGGTTGGACCGAAGGGTCTGTTTCCATGCTGTACATCTCTATGACTCTAAAAGATATTTCGATAAATACATGAGAAGGAAAGGTTCGGAGGGATATGGGCCTGGAGCAGGCAGGTGGGACTAGTTTAGTTGGGATTACGTTCAGTATGGACTGGTTGGACCAAAGGGTCTGTTTCCATGTTATTTGACTCTATGACAAGTTGAACGCAAGACAAAAAATTGATTGTCTTATATTCAATTTTTAAAACATTTGTGCAATTATATTCCATTGAACTCATCCATATGTAATCCAGCAAAGAGTAAAAGCAATGGTTAATTGTGAGGCATTATTGCCCAGCTTGGATAACACAACAAAGAAAAAGACTTATAGACATCAATCAATCAATAAATTCCTGCTTCTCTGATGCATTTAACAATACACAAGCCATGTTTTCAGTTCCAAGCAGAATGGATAATTGTTCATCCCAACAGTCATGTAAAATATGTGGTGATGAGCTGCCCAATCTCCCTGCTGCTGAGGTGAATGGTGAATTTGGTGCTACCACAAAGGGCAGATCATGCCTCCTGTAAATCACAGACTGTTGAACCTCTATTTCAAACCCACCCTGACCTCACCCGTAACAGTTTCAGATACATGAATGGCAGCCTTGCTGTGTTAGCAACGTATTCTGCATTGAACTAGGTACAGCATTCACTTACTATTTATCTAGTGAATGGTTGGGTCAAATACAATATCAGATTAGCTTTGGTTTGTAAAAACAAACTACAAAGGATGATATTCATCTCTGCAATGGCACACAATTGGTGACAGAGGTTGGGTTCAACAGTTTGATTTGCCACCTGATCTCCATTGCTATTCTCTGTCAGTGAACTGTGTTCAGTCACACACCAGGTCTGTTCATTTAATTGAGGGCCTCTTAGGATTAGTGTTCAAACCTTCGCCAACTTTTCGTTTAATTTATTATTTTATCAATTTTGATTTGTAGCTGTGAACTGCATGAGCTGGAAATGATCTTTGGATTGTGAACAGCAACTTGTGTTTCAACAAAACAAACAAACAAGCTGCTGTTTGTTCGCGAGGTGGGGCCTCACAGGTAATGGCAGGTTAGCTCTTGATCAATAGGATCCTGTAGATGTTTCAGCACAGTGGGAGAGCAGCACATTGAACCAGATAAGAAATGTTTGGGAATTGATCAGGCCAGTACCTGGGAATTGTTGTGTACAAGCCTGGGATAGAACATAAAATCGAAAGAACTGTGGATACTGGACATAAGAAACAAAAACAAAAATTGAGGGAAAAGCGCAGCAGGTCTGGCAGCATCTACGGATAGACATATTTCAGTCCAATGAGCTTTCCTCAGAACAGCAATTTCCATTTGTTTCTGGGAGAGAACGAGATGGTCAAACATAGGCCATAGTTCACGGTTTAAGTTGGTTTTTGGGACTGTGTGCTTTTGAGAGAATGAACTTAGCTATTGACATTACAGCATGAAGATTTAAATGCTCCCTGCCTAACCTTCCACTTTATTTCAGAATTTCAGTCCTCAGAGTGAATTCAAAGGTGGCACAGATCGATATCTTCAGAAAATTAACAAATAAACTATTAAATAAACATTGAGAGTAAGATATGAAAACCACTTAATCTGGCCAGTTTTGTTACTTTATTTTAATTATCCCTTCACTGTGTTTATTTGTCTGTCTGTCTGTCTTTTGTGTGAATTGCCCTGAAAACAAGGTTATTGGTTTCAAACTTTGTTGTTTAAGTTTGCTCTGCTAAAGTTCCTATATTGGTAATAAATTGCTTTTTTGTTGCTGTTTCAGTTATTAACCGACCGTCTTGGTTTCATTATCAACAGAGACTGCGATTGGTTATAAAGTCTGGTTAGGAATTGTTGAGGTTAAAATCTTTGAAGGTTTTAATTTTACTCTGTTGTGAACACTGAGGTACGATGATTTGGCTCGGTTCTTTGTTTCCTTGTCATAGCACTAGTTAAAGACTCTGCCAGACTCCTTGTGGCTTTGAATGTCTCACAGTGTAAGATCAACCAAGTTAGCCTGGTGCTTTTTTTTGTTATAGTTAGAGCACTCAGTATCAAGGTCAATGCAATAGTAGCGTTAAAAATAAATAAAAAGCATGGAAAACTCCTTGACTCTCAGAAAAAAAATGAATAGTAATTGTGATTCAGCTACTTTCGTGACAAGTGGCTCAACAGTTAGCACTGTTTCCTGACAGCACCAGGGATGTGGGTTTGATTCCATCCCTGGGTGACTGTTTGTTTGTGTGGAGTTTGCACATTCGCCCAGTGTCTGCGTGGGTTGCCTCTGGGTACTCCGGTTTCCTCCCACAGTCAACTATGTGCAGGTTAGATGGACTGATCATGTTAAATTGCCCATAGTTTCTAGGGATGTGCAGACTAGATGGGTTGTAGAGTCATAGAGATGTACAGCAAGGAAACAGACCCTTTGGTCCAACTCGTCCATGCCAACCAGATATCCTTAATTAATCTAATCACATTTGCCAGCATTTGGCCCATATCCCTCTAAATGATTCCTATTCATAAACCCTCCAGATGCCTTTTAAATGTTGTAATTGCACCAGCCTCCACCACTTCCTCAGGCAGCTTATTCCATACCCACACCATCCTTTGTGTGAAGAAGTTGCCCCTTAAGTACCTTTTAAATCTTTCCCCTCTCACTCCCAGATCCCAAGGAAAAGATCTTGCCTATTTACCCTAAACATGTTCCTCATGACTTTATAAACTCTATATATAAGGTCACCCTTAGCCTTCAATGCTCCAGGGAAAACAGTCCCAGTCCATTCAGCCTCTCCCTATAGGTCAAACGCTCCAACCCTGGCAACATCCTTCTAAATCTTTTCTGTAGCCTTTCATGTCCCTTTGAAATGCAGGGATAGGGGAGGGGTCTGGATGGGATGCACTTCAGAGGGTTGATGCAGACTAGATGGTCCAAATGACCGTTTTCTGCTCTGTAGAGATTCTATGATCCTATGAAATTCATATCAGGTGGAATTTACAAGAGAAAATCGATGGGTCGTTGCAGACATGTTATCTAATTTCACCCGAATCAATACATACCTTAGAACTTTGCACTTGTGGATTGCAGGGGCCAATCGTTTGATCCCCTCCTCCTGAATATAACATTTCTCCAAATTCAACTCCATCACTGATTCACAAAGTTGTACAACATGGGACATTACAAAACAGTCCATTGGGTTCAATCTTAGTGCATTCTTTGGATTGGAGTCCCCAAAGTTCAAACGCTCCACAGATCCAATGGTCTTCTGAACTAAAGCTCTATTCTGAGACTCCGACAAATAATGGAATATGTTCAGCAGTTTCCGCTTTCCAGTGACTCTGTCCATGTTTTTGATTTCTGCCTGAACATTGGCCTGCAGCCAGTCTATCACCTGACAGGTCGTGTGATGAGACAGCGGACCCAGGAATGGTTCCAGATTTCGGGATGAAGTGGGTGTTGAAAGACCAACTAAAAATCGAATAAAAATCTCAAACCGACCATCATCCTTCTTAAAAGCACAGTGAAGCATTTCCACCACGTTCTGATGCTTTGGACTCAAATACTGAGCCAGGGCGGCCAAGAATTCCTGGATGGTAAGGTGGAGAAATGTGTACACAATGTTTTTAGCTGTGTCATCCCTTTCCAAGATCTCCATCATGAATCCTGAAATGAATTTGCTGGACTCCAGATGGTGCTGAATGAAGTGATTCTCATTAAAAACAACTCTCCTTTTCGAAACTCCCTGGTAAGCCAACTCCCCGAGTCGCTGTAAAATAATCCGCTGGTCCTCAACATCTCGCTTGTGGTTGTCCAAGAGATTGGAAAGGTAGATGGAGAAAAGTTGAGTGATGGTTTTGGGAAGAGGTTGCTTGCACTTCAGCTGTGTAAAGAGTGGGTCAAAGGTTGAGCAAATGATCCAGCAATATGAAGGGTTGTAGCACATGGTGTACAGGATCTCATTCTCCTCGATGTGTTTGAAGACATTGGTAGCAAGTTGCTCACTGCCAAAAAACTTTCTGAAAAATTCTTTTCTTTCATCAGCAAGAAAGCCCAGGATCTCAGCCCAAAGGTTGACATTGGCCTTTTCCAATGAGTCAAGGGCAGTCGGCCGGCTGGTAACCAGCACAGAACAACCTCTGAGCAGCTGTTGCTGTACCAGGGAGTGCACCATTTCAAAAACTTCACATCTGCAGTCAGGCGCAACACAGTGATTCGCAGAGACATCACCAGCCACGCGGCCAGTGAAATCAATCTGGTGTTTGTACTCATCTAATCCATCAAAAACCAAGAGAAGATATTCAGGTTTCATCCAGATATCTTCAATTATCTTTTCTAAATAAGGGTACTGATCCAATACCATTTCAGTCAGAGAAATGGCTCTGTTGATGGCATTAAGATTTCGAAATGTGAAATGTAGAACAAATTAGAACTGAGGATAGATGTTTCCTGCTGCCCATTCATGGACCATCCTCTGCACCATTGTTGTCTTACCAATGCCAGCCACTCCGCTAACCACCGTGGTGCCAGACAGGCTGGAGTGGCCAAAACTGCTCCTGAATAATTGATCAATCCGGATTTTTTCAAGTTCGCTGGTGACGTACTTCCGCTGCTATTCTTCATGTTCCCTGCCTCTGGAAAGGAGCTCATGTTCCACAAGTCTCCGTTCACGCAGAGTGGAAATAATGATAAGCTCTGTATATTGATCAGTGAGGGAAACGGTCGTTATTTTGCTGTCTCCTTTGATGGTGTGTTTGAACACATGTTCGGTTTGGTGTAGGAGGTGTTGCTTGTGTTGATCTTGTATACCTTTCATGACAATGATCAAAATTATGTTGGCATTGTTCTTATTTGTTAATTAACTACATTAAAACAATTAACGAGAAGCTAGGAGGAGTTTCCAAATTTTACTACGCTGTGCTAGAAATTAATCTTATCGAATAAATATTGAATTAAATTAAATATAAATCAGGGAGAATCAGATGGATTATAGTAGATTTTACATTATAACAGACAAGCCCCTCCACTCTATCGTCATCTCCATTTGAGGAGAATTTAACATTGGAACATGTGAGAAGCCAAATATTATCACGTTGTTCACTTATTATTACTTACTGTATTCATTTTTGTTTTGTCTGTTGTCCCCAGTGGAGATAGTATCAGAGTGTTTATAAAATTGATGTCTGCTTCAATCTCAGACAATTTATACCTAATTAGATTAGATTACTTACAGTGTGGAAACAGGGCCTTCGGCCCAACAAGTCCACACCGACCCACCGAAGCGCAACCCACCCATACCCCTGCATTTACCCTTTACCTAACACTACGGGCAATTTAGCATGGCCAATTCACCTGACCCTGCACATCTTTGGACTGTGGGAGGAAACCGGAGCACCCGGAGGAAACCCACGCAGACACGGGGAGAATGTGCAAACTCCACACAGTCAGTCGCCTGAGTCGGGAATTGAACCCGGGTCTCTGGCGCTGTGAGGCAGCAGTGCTAACCACTGTGCCACCATGCCGCCCATTGTGCCACCTAATGTAAACATATGGCCCACTGGCTGAATAGGGACTGTGTATAATACTCACTTTTTCAATGCTTAATGTTGAGAACAGGATGACAAACCAGTGATACAATTAAATGTGCTATGTGAACCATAATTATAAAATAACACTGTCGATGTATAAGGATCACATTGGGATCTTCCACCAATTTTATCAACTCATTGTCCATTTCAGTGCGAAAACTGAAGCCTCTCATTGTACAGTCTAAGATTGTATGTGAATGGACTCCCTATCTATTCTGAATGTTCATGTGAATCTACCTATATCCAGCTTGACCCCATATTTGATTTCATGTTTTAACAAGTCCGAGACATAGACAAAGCAAATCTTATCTCGATATGAGCCTAAATATGTTTCCAAGTCAACTAATTGCCTGGCCAGACAATTGAGTACAGTCTTTGACACAGCCACTCTACGTCAGTAAGATTTCAGTCCAAAGATGTGCAGGTCAGGTGAATTGGCCATGCTAAATTGCCCGTAGTGTTAGGTAAAAGGAGTAAATGTAGGGGTATGGGTGGGTTGCGCTTCGGCGGGGTGGTGTGTACTTGTTGGGCAGAAGGGCCTGTTTCCACACTGTAAGTAATCTAATCTAATCTAATCTAATTTCAGCAAATATGGGCTCTTCACAAATCCAATGTTTCAGCACTGTGTGTAGAAATGTGTTTCTGGGATATATGACTTATTGAAAAACAATTCCTTATCTCGTCCTGGTTGATCAATTAGGTCAAGCTAATATCATTGTATCCCTATTTGTGCCTTCATTCAATGCCCAAACAACATGTGTGCAATCTGATACATGTTGAACTCTAGTACATATGCAGTCGGTAGAAATATGACACTTGGATGTTTAAAGATTCTGTTTCTATACGTGACCCATATCCTCACCTTCTTTAGGTCAATGTGCGTTTCAAGTCATTGCCCAGGGTGGAGCCGACATATGAATCAAGACCTTCTTCAACCAATACATACATATCAGTTCAGTCTATCCACACTATGGGACCACACTCTAACTTCTGTATTCATCAGATCTGACTTCATCAGTAACTAGTCTGGAACCAATTGTGATCCTATAAATGACATCATCTTTACTCAGTCTGTCATGTATTTGATTTAAGCTTTAACTAGGTCTGGAGCTCTATGTGACTCCAGCCCAATACAGACTTTGTAGACTCCGAGACTCTGGCGATATTGAGGTTTACATTTGCATAAAGGCACCCGACGGCCTTGTATTGACGGTAAAAGCAAGACTTTTTTTCAGACCCTGATGTGACTGAAGGGAAAAGAAATAATGGCCTGACAAAGTTCCAGGGAAGATTTTGAAACCAACTGACTTGCAAAACTGAATGTGACTTTGTGGTTCAGCATCTAAAACTGGAAGGTTGGGCTCAGTCTGCTCCAGAACAGCTGGGAAAATCAAAATGAGCATTCAGCAATTTCCAACAAAGCTCAATATCACACATGTGGCATATAATTTGTGGCAGATGGAACACTGTCCATGCCCAAGTTCCAGTTCATTTGCTTTGTGTTGTAACTTGAATTGCATTTTATAGAAACAGTTCATGGTAATAATTTGGAGAGTTTGTTTCCTTTCAGTGATGAAATGTGAGACACAAATAAAATGTTAGAACTTAATTAATGCGGTACATTTTTATGATTAACGATTACTTTTATTTTGATTTACCTTTGAGGTGATCTGATAGCTCTCCTTCCATCTCTCTGATGCGTGCATTATAAAGCAAGTCAAAACCTGGGAAAGATGTTTCATTTCATTAGTAGTGTGTGGCAGCCTCACCCATTAAAGAGGCAACCATGTTTGATTGCTAGAAATACTTGGACTGTACAATATCTCTGCTCTGAATTTCTTTCAGAATGAGTTTCAGTTTTGGCTTTGATTCTTGCATTTTCACCAATGTTTCCCAAAATATTCGTTCTCTGCAGCTATTGGTTTTGGTCACTGTGTTCAGAAGATGTTTTGTTGCTTCCTTTCTCTGTTGATGCTCTGAAAGATTATGGATATACTGGAATATAAAGAGAAGAACAGGTAAAATAGAAAGGGAAATGGGAAAAGGGAAACAATAGATGAAGGAACGGAATGGAAGAATGAATTGATGGAGGAAATGAGGGAAAAAGAAAGATGGGAAAGAAACAAACAAAGGAAGAACAATGGAATAAACCAGAAAGATACAAGACAAAGAAGAAATAGAAAGGAAAACAATGAAAGAGAGAAAATGATAAACAGCAGTGTTGTAATTGTGAAAAGCTGTTACATTAATGATGTTCGATTGGTGAAGAATATTCATCTCAGCACACTGATGAGACGTTGCCTCTACTTGTGAAGAAGAACTATGAGGGAGACATTAGTAGTAGGCAAAAACAAGGGCTTCAGATGCTGGAAACCAGATTCTAGATTAGAATGGTGCTGGAAAAGCACAGCAGTTCAGGCAGCATCCAAGAAGCAGGGAAATCGATGTTTTGGGCAAAAGCCCTTCATCAGGAATCGAGGAATCTATTGGATATGACATGAAACTTGCAGTTAACAAGTCATGTGATAAACAAAACTGGACTCTTCAATATTGGAAGTGGAAGTTTTGGGGTTTGGGTTTGAGTCCATTACTGAGCTGAAAATGTGTTGCTGGAACAGCGCAGCAGGTCAGGCAGCATCCAGGGAACAACAGAATCGATGTTTCGGGCATAAGCCCTTCTTCAGGAATCCATAACAGGAATCCTGTTTCAATCCATAACACTTGAACTATGAAGCGAACATGAGATCCATGTTGTCACTTTAACAGTTTGTTGTGCATTACCTTTGATGCTAGAACCACAACACCTTCAATGAATTCCTACATTAAAAGTGGACTAGTTTCACTGCTATATCCAAAGAAACAGAAAGGAAATCCAAAACAATAGATTAGAAATTTTGTAGGAAACATTGAAAAGTTTGTAATTGCCAGGATTTTATTGCAGTAAGAATTGAAAGGATATCAACGGTCATTATGGTATTTGGGGCAATTTGGGTAACTAGTTCTGATAACATCATGAAACTCCAATAATTGAAGTCATAAATATTCTTCAGCTCACCAACAGACACAATATTAACATCACTGCAACTGCATGAAGTGTTGCCTTTTCAACGTGTGTGCTTCCAAAGAACAAAGAGAATTTACAGTCCAGGAACAGGCCCATCAGCCCTCCAAGCCTAAGCCGATCCAAATGTACTGTCTAAACCTGTCACCCAATTCCTAGCATCTGTATCCCTCTGCTCCCCACCTACTCATGCATCTGTCTAGATGCATCTTAAATAAATCTACTGTGCCTGCCTCTACCACCTCTGCTGGCAACGAGCTCCAGACACTCACCACCCTCTGTGTGAAGTACTTGCCACGTGTATCCCCCTTAACCTTTCCACCTCTCACCTTGAAAGCGTGACCTCTTGTTATTGAATCCTTCACCCTGGGTAAAAGCTTATCTCTATCCACCCTGTCTATATCCTTTATGATTTTTTAAACCTCAATCAGGCCCCCCCTCAATCTCCTTTTTTCTAATGAAAATAAACCTAACCTACTCAATCTCCCTTCATAGCTAGCACCTTTCAGACCAGACAACACCCTCGTAAACTTTCTCTGCAACCTCTCCAAAGTGTCCACATCCTTTTGATAATGTGGCAACAGAACTGTACACAGTATTCTAAATGTGGCCGAACCAATGTCTTGTACAATTTTAACATGACTTGCCAGCTCTTATATTCAATACCCCTTCCAATGAAGGCAAGTATACTGTATGTCTTCTTGACCACTCTATCCACTTGTGCAGCAACTTTCAGGGTACAATGGACCTGCATTCCCAGATCTCTCTGCTCATCAACTTTTCCCAAGGCTCTTCCATTCATTGTATAATTCACTCTTGAATTAGTCTCACCTAAATGCATCACCTCACATTCGTCTGGATTGAAAACCATCTGCCACTTTTCCGCCCAACTCTCCAGTCTATCTATACCCTCCTGTATTCTCTCACAGTCCCTTATGCTTTCTGCTACTCCACCAATCTTCGTGTCATCTGCAAACTTGCTGATCATACCAACAGTGCCCTCTTCCAGATCATTACAAACAACAGTGGCCCCAACACTGACCCCTGTGGACCACCACTGTCACCTTTCTCCATTTCGAGAAACTCCCTTCAACTACTACTCTCTGTCTCCTGTTGCTCAACCAGTTCTTTATCCACCTCGCTAGAACACCTTGCACACCATGTGACTTCACTTTCTCCATAAGTCTACAATGGGGAATCTTATCAACTGCCTTACTAAAGTCCATGCATACGACATCAACAGTCCTTCCTTCATCTATCAACTTGGTCACTTCCTCGAAGAACTCTAATAAGTTGGTAAGGCACGATCGCCCCGCACAAAACCATGTTGTCTATCACTGATAAGCCCATTATTTTCCAAATATAAATAGATCCTATCCCTCAGTACCTTCTCCAGCAACTTTCCCACCACCGATGCCAGGCTCACTGGTCTGTAGTTACCCGCAATATCCCTACTACTCTTCTTGTAAACGGGGACAACATGGGCAACCTTCCAGTCCGGCACCTCACCTGTATTTAGGGATACTACAAAGATATTTGTCAGGCCCCAGCTATTTCCTCTCTCGCCTCCCTCAGCAACCTGGGATAGATCCCATCTGATCCTGGGGATTTGTCCACCTTAATAACCTCTAGCCTACCCAACACATCCTCCCTACTTGTGTCAGAGTGATCCACTCCACCAAGGATATGCAAGTCCTGGGCCTCCTCCACCACCAAATCCTAACCATCTGATATCTAGAGGAAGAATGTGTCATCTTCTGCCTTGGGACCCCCCAACCACCCAGAATCAATATGGGTTTCACCATTTTCCTCATTTCCCCTTCCCCCACCTTCTCCTAGATCCAACCGTCCAACTCAGCACTGCCCTCTTGAACTGTCCTACCTGTCCATTTACCTCCCACCAATCTGCTCAACCCTCCTCTCCACCTATCACCTTCACCTTTATCTACCTATTGCATTCCCAGCTACCTTCCCCCCCCCCTCCCCCCCATGCCCCCCTCACCCCCCAGCCCAACCCTATCTCTCAGTCCCCTTGGGCCACCCTCCCATTCCTGATGAAGAGCTTGTGCCCGAAACGTCGACTCTCCTGCTCCTTGGATGCTGCCTGACCTGCTGTGCTTTTCCAGCACCAGAGATTCTGATCTCCAGCATCTGCACTCTCACTTTCTCATACTTAAAAGTAATTTGGGCGATTTTTCTTTTTCAATTTCTTTCTGGTTAGTGCAGACATGCTGCACTGAATTGCTTTATTCTGTATCTTTATATTCCTATCGTACCAAACCCACAACCCTGATATTCAATCTACAAACAATCTGGACTTGGAAATATTCTACCTTTCATTCACTGAAGGTGTTTAATAATCCTGGATCCCAATCCTATCGAGAATTCAGCTAGATTACATCAAATCGAGTGCAATGCTTCATGAAAGCATGTCATTCCCAACTTGGCAAGAACAATTAATGACGCAATGCAAATACTCACCGAGCCACTGGGGAGGAAACTTAATGAAATGATAAATTTGCATGTTATTATACTTCACTTCGATGTCATAATCATTATCTGACTTAGCTTGATGGTTCATGTTTCTAAGGAAGTCTTTCTTCCACCAAGGAATAATTTGTTTTTGGAATCATTAAATGTTTCCTTCACAGCTCTGGTCTTAATTTGTAAACATTTTCCCGAAGGTTTTTTTTTACTGTGGAATAGCTGGCATGATATACTTTTATAAATGTATGTCATCTGTCCAAACATGAAAGGCTCTTCCCTTCAATATGAATTGATAAATTTTCAAGCTGTGGTCATTCTTGGTGACAGGCATATTCACTATGGCAAAACTCTTTACTGTATTCATTACATGTAACTTGTTTTTGTTTTGTTTAAAAATATTTTGTAGTTGTAAGAAACCATTTTGAATGAACTCTGCATGTTAATTTCAAGTCACATTTACCAGTTTGTTTTGTACGTTTTACAATGTGACACATGAGCACGTGGAAAATCTACATTATGATTTGACTAGAGACCAATTACCTTCACCTAAAAAGTAGACACAGTGAGTTCAAGGAACTTAGTCAGTGAAAAAAGCTGAATAATTCTCCAGCAACAAACAGCAACAGATTTTACTTAATTATATTTATGACAGTGGGCCAGAATTTATGCACCGTTTATATTCAACATCCAGAATTAACAAGAGGGAAATATGGGAACAGACTTTGATAGAGCACACTATGGAGCATATTGATTAGCAAAAGTAATTAGAACAGTGTCCAGAGATTTCTCAGCTAAACTCACTGGGCATGAATAACATGGAACACGACCAAGCCAAGAAAACTTCACAAGGGGTTGTAATTCCTCACTTTCAATGATCTGGACAGGACACTTCTTCAAGAGTCCCTCAACATTACCTGCCTCAGTGACATGAGTGGCACCTTACTGGTACTTGAACTTGAACTTCATAAGGTGACCTGTTTAAAACTTGACAGCATATTCCTTATTTTTTTTTAGATTCCCTACAGTGTGGAAACAGGCCCTTCGAAGAGTAACCTACCCAGACCCATTTCCCTCTGACTAACGCACTTAACCTATGGACAATTTAACATGCTCTCTGCTACGATCTTGTTGCTTGCAGAGCACACACAAGCTATTCTTCTCAGTGAAATATTCATCATGGCATTTCTTCCATTTCGCTAAAACTGATCTGGTATCCTGATATTCTCTGACATGCGGTTTTCATCATCACATGATTTCATCCACTAACTACTAAGCCACCTCACTAATTTCTATTTTGCTCTCAGTTCGTTATCACTCCTTCAAGTAAACAACTTTTCATTATTTATTTTTCTTTGAAAAAAATATTGTTTCACTATTTTCTATTTTCTGGTGCGTTTTTATTTGTGTACCCCTGACCCTTACTTTTATTGTTTTTCATATCATTAATGAGATGCACAACTTGTTACTTTTCCTTAAATTTCCAAAGGTTCCTTCAATTACATGCCCACTTCAATCATTTTACTGATTAATAATAGAATAATGGAAAAATTCTATCATATAACTTACAGCGTAATTTCCATTGCTCAATGAACCAGTTGCTGTTAATGTCAGGGCAATGCTCTCCACCAAGTCTAATATTGCATCCTCCAATCTCTCACAGTAGAATCAGGTAATCAGGGTTAACTCCCTGTCGCTGTAACTATTCAGTAATTGACTAATTCCTTTTCCATCATCGTCTGTCGGAAGAAAGTGAACAAAACATGCAATTAAAATATCTGATATAAAAAGTTAAAGAAATTTCACACCGAAGACCTTCTATTTTCAACCATTGATACAAAATATTAATTTGCAATAAATAATTGTGCGATTTTACTTGCAGACTCTTCCTGTCTCTATGTAGCAATTTCACAAGGATTAATGGTCTCTTTCTCCTCCTACATGACAGAGTCAAAAACCTAAATTGTTTCAGTTCTCATTAGTTATTTCTAATCACTCTGCCCATAGATATTACACATTTAGGGTAGCAGGCTGAACTTGAACACACTTAAGAATTCTAACCCTGCATCATTGCTGTGTTTTATTAGCATATGTTTCTACCCGGAAGTGTTATCACATAAAAATGAGTTCTTTCCCACTGCAACTTCTTTTGTTGTTTTTTTTGTATAACGAGCAGCCACCACCAGTAAAAACTCATGTGCATCCAATTGATGATTTACAAGCACAGGCTTTTTTGAGCAATGCAATACCAAATATAAACATGGCAGGGGACGTAGTAGGAAGAGAGGGAAGGGATAAAATTGAAATTGAGTTGGACGGGAAATAAAGCACTGTATGCCTCTGTGGTGTTCCATCCCTCTAAAGGCATTGAGATGGACATTCTGCGCCCCATCTCCAAGGACACCCGGGATTGAATGGAACCACAGAAGGACAGATTGTTACCTCCCTCCACAGCCACACTGCCAAGACCTGTTTACAACCAGCCTGACCATCCAATTGATGTTACGAGCTGGTTCAGTAAACTGAATTTTGTGTTTCCATGTAGCAGGATCGTGGGCCTAGATGATCTCTCCTGCTGCCACAGATCAAGTATGAGGGGATAAAACAACTGTTTTTGTTCATAGGTGGTCTGCCCAGTGGCCAAGCACCAAATACCATTCATCTGCAAGTTGTGCTCAGGCTATCCAGTCTCCTGAGATGCCTGTCATGTTGTTTACCATTCTGATAGCCACAGTCACTTCTCAGCCTTTCCTGAAATTGTAACATTCTATCCTGGAGTGTCTGATACTCATCAGGGAATATTGCCAGTAACACAGCTGATCTTTGAACTTTACCTTTTCCATTTCTTCCTTTCATTGAAGTACATTGTATTTGTCCCACATTTACTCCGTCCGTCATAATTTTGCATTTGTTCACCAGCTAAACAAAAGAATATGTACCATTATTAGACTGATCAAAATGCTGGCGGAATTTTGTTGCTGCTGCTATTCAACAAATGTAAGCAAACTACATTCTAATAACAGCAAAATGATCGTGTTGATATCAAAATGCAATGACACTAAAAATATTTAACTGTATTGATTAAGATGAAGAGTCATCTAGACTCGGAACGTTAGCTTGTTCTCCCTCTGTGAATGCTATCTGACCCGCTGTGATCTCCAGCATTTGTTGTTTTCAGTTCCGATCCCAGTATCTGCAGTCATTTGTTCCCGCACCTTGATTAAGATCTCAGTGTGTTACCTTCTGGTTATATGATTGTCGTAGAGATCGACAGCACAGAAGAAGGTGATTCCGATTTATCCCCTTTTTCACACCTCTCCCTCAGTGACAGGTTGAGCAGATTAATATTTAACCGACACTGTCAACACCCAGCACAGTCAAGGCTTCCTGTGACCCGGCATGAAACGGTCTCACTCAGTGGGAGCTTCCACATCAATCCCGAAGGAGCGGGCTCGGGTTTGAGGACACACCTTGAGAGGCTGAGGCAGCGGAAGGAGCTTCCGGGGCCAGACCTGGAGGGGAGTGACGTCACAATGCCAGACAGAAGGGCTGCTGATTGGTTAGTAACGGTCAGATGACTCTCTGTTCTTACCTGAAACCTCCATTCACCTTTCCCTCCCCATCAGGTTTAGGGGCAATGGGAGTCAGGCTGGTGGGGGAGCAATACAGTCCTGGGATCTAGACTGTTATTTCTAGAATTAATTGCACATTTCATGTTCTTTAATGAGATTCTAACTCTCGGGCCATCTAGTTTACTGTAAGTTAATTTTAATAGACATTAATTTTCAATGGAATAGTTGTGAGAAGATTAAAATGGCAATACACTGGGTAGTTTGCTTATCATATCGAATGTGGGAAATAAGAGACAGTTCGAACAGTCATGCCAACCAAACCTGTGGGAACTGTCCAATTGTAGCTTCTGTCAGATTACATGGGTCAGAGTGGGGACACACTTCGGGGCATTCAGGAAAGTGGGTGGAAAGCATCACAGACAGGAGTTTTAGAGTCGTGGACACTACCAAGGTTCAGGTAGGTAGCTGGAAGGGATAGGCAGTTGGAGACTGGGACACCCCTGTGGCTAAACCATCTCCAACATGTATACCGTTTTGGATATTGAGAGGAGAGGAGTGGAGTGGTGGGTAGGGTCCGATCAGGGGATAACAACAGCAGCTGCCAGAACAGTGCTACCACAGCTGGCATGTTGTTCAACAGGCAGGATCAAAGTGCAGAAAACCAGTACTAATAGCGGTCTCCATAGGCATTTCTGTGGCTGCAAAAGGGACCAGGATGGTGCATGGCCTCCCTTGTTCCAGGGTCAAGGATGTCTGTGAGTGGGCATATATCATTGTCAAAAGGAACAATGAGTTGAAGCTGTACAGGACATTGGTTAGACCACTTTTGGAATATTGTGTGCAATTCTGGTCTCCCTCCTGTATGAAGGATTTGTGAAACTTGAAACATTTCAGAAATGATTTGCAGGAATGTTGCCAGGGTTGGAGGATTTGAGCTATAGGGAGAGGCTAACAGGCTGGGGCTGTTTTCACTGGAGTGTTGGAGGCTGAGGGGTGATCTTATAGAAGTTTATAAAATCATTAAGGGGCATGGATGGGATCAATCAACAAAGTATTTTCCCTGGGGTGGGGGAACCCGGAACTAGAAGGCATAGGTTTTGGGTGAGAGAGGAAAGATAAAAAAAAAGGGACCTAAGGGGTAGCGTTTTCACACAGAGGGTGGTGCTTGTATGGAATGAGCTACCAGAGGAAGTGGTGGAGTCTGGTACAACTACAGCATTTAAAATGCATTTGGAATGGGTACATGAATAAGAAGGGTTCAGAGGGATATGGACCAAGGTGCTGGCAAGTGGGACTAGCTTAGGTTAGGATATCTGGTTGGCATAGATGAGTTGGACCAAAGGATCTGTTTCCATGCTGTACATCTCTATGACTCTGAGTAGCCAAAGAGTGTGGTACAGGTTGGTATGAATAACATAGGCAACCCCTCTGGGGTTCACATCTTGGGATTACTCCATGTGCCAGTGAGGCGAGGAACAGGAAGATTGTGCAGTGAAAAACATTGCTAAAAGGCTTCCAATATGTGGATTGTTGAAATGTCCTCCAGGGCGATTGGGACCTCAACAAGAAGGAAGGATTTAACGCAAATTGGAGAGGCACCAATATCCTGGCAGGGAGGTTTGCTGATGTCACTCGGTAGGTGTTTAAAGCAGGGTGGGAGAAAGGGAAGGCTGCAGATGCTGGAGATCAGAGTCGACTGTGGTGTTGGAAAAGCACAGCAGGTCAGGTAGCATCTGAGGAGTAAGAAAGTCAACATTTCAGTCATAAGCTCTTTATCAGGAATGGGGCTTGTGGGTCAGGGGTTTGCGAGATCAATGGGAGAAGACTGGGGCTGGGGGGGAAATGTAACTGGAAATTTGTTAGGTAGGTGAAAGTGGCAGGGAAAGGTGAGAGGGTGGAGTGGATAGGTGGGAAGGAAAATGGACAGGTCAAGAGGGTGGTGCTGAGTTGGAGGCATGGGACTGGGATAAGGTGGAGGGAGAGGAAATGAGGAAACTGGTGAAATCCAAATTGCTCCTGTGTGGTTGCAGGGTCCCAAAGTGGAAGATGAGGTGTTCTTCCTCCAGTGTCGGGTGGTTTGGGTTTGGTGATGGAGGAGGCCCAGGACCTGCTTGTCCTTGGTGGAGTGAGAGGGGGAGTTAAAGTGTTCAGGGGGATGGGGTTAGTTGGCGCTGGTGTCCCAGAGATATTCTCTGAAACAATCCGCAAGTTGGCGTCTTGTCTCCCCAATGTCAAGGAGATGACATCAGGTGCAACGGATACAGTCGATGACGTGTGTGGAAGTACAAGTAAGTCTCTGTCAGATGTGAAGAATCCTTTGAGGCCTTGGATAGAGGTGGGGGAGAGGTGTACGTGGGATCAATGTGGACTTCACCAGTTTCCTCATTTCCCCTCCCCTGCACATTATCACAGTCTCAACCCTCCAACTCGGCACCGCCCTCCTGATCTGTCCATCTTCCTTTTCACCTATCCGCTCCATCCTCCTCTCAGACTATCACCTTCCCCCATACCTCCCCACGTTCACCTACTTATCATATTCCCCCACTCCCCCAGCCCGACAACCCTCCCATTTATCTCTCAGCCCCCCTGAACTACAAGCCTGATTCTTGATGGAGGGCTTTTGCCTGAAACATCGAGTCTCCTGCTCTTCGGATGCTGCCTGACCTGCTGTTCTTTTCCAGCAGCGCACTCTCAATGAAGTAGAAGAACAAACAGGAAGAGGTTACTGAACACTGAGGACTGGCGATCTGAAGTGAATATGTTCTAATGCAAGGATTATGACACATTAAACAGATGACCTTAGGGCTTGGATTCATGCATATAACTATGATATTGTAGCTATTACTTGGTTCAAAGAAGGAAAAGAATGGTAGCATAATGTTCTATATTTTATCATGCAAAATAGAGAGGGCTGTAAAAGATGTTGAAGATTATTGATTAGAGAGAATATCACAGGTTTATTGAGGGAGGACATCTTGGAGGGCTTATCCAGTGAGGTCATATGGGTGGAGCTCAGGAATAAGAGGTCTGCAAACCTTTCAATGGGTTTGTATTTCAGGCTTCCCAACAGCCAATGGGAGACAGAGGATCATATCCATGGAGAGTCAATGGAAAAATGTGAAAACACCAGGTTTGTGGTGATGTGTGATTTTAACATTCTAGAAATTGACAAGGACTCTCTTAAGGAAAGGGGCTTTTGTGTGGGTGGGGGTAGAATGTGTTAATTGAGTCCAAGAGGATTTTTTGAAGCAATATGTCTCTAGTCCAATTGAGGAAGGGAATACTTGATCCGGTATTAAGGAATGAGCCTAGTCACGTGATCAAAGTTTCAGTGAAAGACATTTTGGGAACACTGACCATAATTCTGCAAGTTATACATAACTTATGATGAGAATAAAAGTGGTTCCTGGCAAAATTGGGAGAAGCTAGCGATGGCAATATTAGTCACAAACTGGAGCATATAGATGGGGGTAGCTGTTTGCGGATAATATGAGACTCTTTTAAAGGCTGGTGAATTCCAGGCCAGCGTTTCCTGTGAAAGTGAAGGATAATGATGGCTAGATTCAAGCGCTTTGGATGACAATTGGTTAAGCTCCTTTTGGAATACTGTGTGCAATTCTGGTCTCTCAATATGTTGTGAAACTTCAAGGGGTGCATTAAAGATTTACAAGGGTGTTGTTAGGGTTGGCGGCTTTGAGCTACAGGGAGAAGCTGAATAAACCGAAGCTATTTTCCCTCTAGCATTGGAGGCTGAGGGGTGACTTTATAGAGTTTTATGAAATCATAAGGTACATGTATAGGGTGAATCGTCAATGTCTTTTTCCCAGGGTATGAGAGTCCAATGTCAGAAGGCATAGGTTTAAGATGAGAGAGGAAAGGTATAAAAGGGACCTAAGGGGCAATGCTTTCACACAGAGGGTGGTGCATGTCTGGAATGAACTGCCATTGGAAAGGATGGAGGCTGGGACAATTACAACATTTAAAAGGCATCTGGATAGGTACGTGTATAGGAAGGGTTTAGAGGGATATTGGCCAAAGCTGAAAAGTGTGTTGCTGGAAAAGCGCAGCAAGTCAGGCAGCATCCAAGGAGCATGAGAATCGACGTTTCAGGCATAGGCCCTTCTTCAGGAATGAGGAGGGTGTGCCAAGCAGGCTAAGATAAAAGGTAGGGAGGAGGGACTTGGGGGAGGGAGGAGGGAATGTGATAGGTGGAAGGAGGTTAAGGTGAGGGTGATAGGCCGGAGAGGGGGTGGGGGCGGAGAGGTCGGGAAGAAGATTGCAGGTTAAGAAGACAGTGCTGAGGCCGAGGGTTGGGACTGAGATAAGGTGGGGGAGGGGAAATGAAAGCTGGAGAAATCTGCATTCATCCCTTGTGGTTGGAGGGCTCCTAGGTGAAAGATGAGGTGCTCTTCCTCCAGGCATCGTGTTGCCATGGTCTGGCGATGGAGGAGGCCAAGGACCTGCATGGCCTTGGCGGAGTGGGAGAGGGAGTTAAGGTGTTCAGCCACGGGGCGGTTGGGTTGGTTGGTTGGTGCGGGTGAGGGAAAAGCCAGGTCCAGTTGAGGACAAAGAAGGAAATTTCTGCATGAAGCCAGAGGATGTGGGTGAGGAGCTTAGTGAATAATTGGCATGTGTATTCAAAAGAAATGGACATGGTGAATGTAGACAAGGGTATGTTGATAATTCTAGGGCATGTCTATATAAAAAAAGAAGGAAGTGTTGGGCTTTTCAAAAATCCATGAGGTTACAAGTTCCCAGGAGCTGATGGTGGCTCTTCTGGGGAGGAAATTTCTGGGTCCTTGTACAAAATCTTTAAATCCTCTTTAGTTACAGGAGAGATCCAAGAGGACTGGAGAATAGCCAGTGTTGTTCCCTTGTTTCAGAAGGGCAACACGGATAATATGGGAAATGCAGTGAACCTTATGTCAGTAGTAATTTAACATACCTGGTCAGTATGGATGGGTTGGACCGAAGGGCCTGTTTCCTTGCTGTACAACTCCATGACTCTATACCGCCAAGCCAAGAGATCTTGGAGAAGATTCTTAGGGCCAGGATTTACTCACATTTGAAAAAAAAGGACTAATTAGTGACAGGCAGCAAGGCTTTGTGTGGAGAAGGTCATGTCTCACAAACTTGATTGAGATTTTTGAGGAAGTGGCAAAGATCCCTGAAGAGAGCAGAGTGGCAGATATTGTCTCACTGGATGTTAGCAAGGCCTTTGTCAAGGTCTGTCATGGTAAGCAGATACTGGGGGTGAAGTCATATGGCCATATGACCAGTATTGTTGCACAGGGATCAGTATTGAGACCCCTCATTTGTTTATAAATAATTTGGAGGAGAATGTCCATCGTCTGATCAGTAAGTTTGCCGATAACACAAACATTGAGGGAGCTGTGGATAATGTGGAGGATTGCCAGAGGATACAGCAGGATTATAGATAATCTGGAGATTTGGGTGAAGAAATGGCAGATAGACTTTAATCTGGAAAAAATATGAGCTGATACATTTGGAAGTCCAATGCATAAGGGAGGTTACACAGTAATTGGCAGAACCCTTAGAAGCATTAAAGTACAGGGGCTTGAAGCATACAGGTCCACAGTTCCCAGAAAGGGGCAATGTCAGTGGATGAGGTAGTCTGGAAGGCATATGGCACGCTTGCCTTCATTGTTTAGGACACAGAGTATAAAAATTGGCAAGCCCTGTTGCAGAGCGTTAGCAAGGTCGCATTTGGAATACTGTGTACAGTTCTGGTCATTGCATCATGACCAGAAACATGTGAGAGCATTGGAGAGGGTACAGAAAATGTTCTCCAGGATTTTGTCTGGTTTGGGAGGTATTATCTGTGAAGGAGATTGGACAAGATTGGTTTTTACTTGAACACCAGAGGCTGAAAGGTGGCCTGATAGAGATTTACAAAATTATGAAAGGCATGGATAGAATGCAGTTTTTTTTCCCCCAGGATAGAAATCTCAATTATTAGCGGACATCAATTTAAGGGTAAAGGGGGAATGATTACAGGAGGTGGGAGGGGCAATTTCTTTTTCCACAGAGGGAACTTCCCGAGGAAATGGTGGATGTGGGTGTAATTACAATGTTTAGAAAGAGATGAGAGAAGTACATGAATAGGAAAGGTTTGGAGAGTTGTAGGCCAGGAGCAGGCAGGTGGGACTAGTTTAGTTTGAGATTAAGCTCGGCATGGATGGGTTGGACTGAAGGGTCTGTTTCTGTGCTGTATGACAATATGACTGATTCAATGTGCCTGGAATGCGCTTTCAAAGGAAGTGGTCGAAGCAGACATCACAGCAATTGGCATTTTGACAGACATGATTGGCAGGAAATAAAAGGATACAGGCAATACAATATACAATACTGTTCACCTCCATCAACATCGACCTGGCAAAGGAAACACTTACCACACTTTTAGAAGAGACTATCTCACACACCCCAACCACCATCCAATCACATTACCAACGAAAACATCATGAAGCTAGTGGACGAGTGCCTCACCACCCACTTCACCTTCAACAACATAATCTACAAACAAACCAACGGCACACCCATGGGATCTCCGCTATCAAGATTCATAGCGGAAGCGGTAATGCAAAGACTACAACCAACAGCCCTACCAACCATCAAACCAAAAATCTGGGTCAGCTACACAGATGACACCTTTGTCATCATAAAATGAAACAAGATAGAAGAGACATTTAACATCAACAACACCCTCACAGGAATAAAGTTCACCAAGGAGGAAGAAACCAACAACAAACTCGCATTCCTGGACATCACAGTCGAAAGAAAGGACAACAGAGAACTACAAACCTGCGTATACAGAAAACCGACAAACACTGACCAAATACTTAACTACACCAGCAACCATCCCAACACACACAAACGAAACTGCATCAGAACACTATTCCAACGAGCCGCCACAAACTGCAGCACAGACGAACTTCGGAAAACAGAGGAGAACTACCTATACAACATATTCAAGAAGAACAGATACTCAAAAAATACAGTCCGCAGATTCCTCAAGAACAAACCACGACAAGCAGACCAAACACAACCAGAAACCCTAACCACCTTACTAAACTTCAAAGAAGTTTCAAAAATGACAGCCTGACTACTAAGACCCCTCGGAATCCCAGTAGCACACAAACCCACCAATACTCTCAAACAAAAACTAACAAACTTAAAAGACCCAGTACAACCCATGGACAAAACCAACGTCATCTACAAAATTCCATGCAAGGACTGCCACAAACACTACGTAGGACAAACATGAAGAAAGTTAGCCACCAGGATACACGAACACCAGCTAGTCACAAAAAGACACGACCCTCTCTCCCTCGTAGCCCTACACATGGATGAAAAAAACCACCAATTCAACTGGGACAACACATCCATCCTGCGACAGGCAAAGCAAAGACATGTCAGAGAATTCCTAGAAGCCTGGCACTCCAACCACAACGCCATAAACAAACGCATAGATCTAGATACCATCTATCAACCCCTCAGAAAAAGAACAGGAAATGACATCACCACAAATGCCAGGAACCCCATCCAGGACAAACATATAAATAGAAAGCAGGAGATAACAGCTTCGCTTCACTTGGAGGTCACCACTGATGATGTTACCGAGCCAGGTAATGCAACGTTTGGATATCAAACCTACAGCTCAGCGAGCAAACCTACACCCTAAACCTCATCCTGAGCTACAAACCTTCACAAACCTTGCACATATAATACTAGTCCGATTAAAACACCCCTGATTAAGATTTACAAAAAAAAACTTCTTATCTCAAAATCAGACAGCTTTTGTTCTTCTCTGTATTTCAGTCTTCTTTCAGTCTCCCTGGGGATATTGCGTCACAGGTTACTGATTGATAAAGGGACCTTTGAAGAGAGCTATTTTGCTGGGCAGTGTGCAGATGCTGTTGCAGTTGAGAAGATGCTCCTCCCAACTGTTCAAATTTCCCTGGTCTTATACCCCTAAAGCAGTGGATTGTATCATTTTAAGATTGTCGATATACCAAATTCAAACTGGATTGGAGTTTGGTATTTTTTGGGGTATAATTTAAACTGTTTGGCCTAATTCGATTCTATTTTGGCGTTTCCTGGTAACCAGCTACCCGAGCTACACCAGTAGCTGGGGCACGTTACATTATCTTTTCTTTTTTCTGTCAGGTCGTTCTGTAGCTTTTAACTCTCTTAAAGGTACAGTACACCCCACATCTTCACAACACTCACCCAAAATTAACTTGTCGGATAAATTAATTTTGTACTTATGGATGCTTCTTAAACTCGCATTCAGATGCGTTGTAGCACAGCTCTGAAGTAGGTGGGTTTTAAACAGAGGCCTCTGGGCTAGGGGAAGCAATGGCCTAGTGGTATTGTCACTAAACTGTTAACCAGGGATGCTGGTAATGAGCCTGGTCCCCAAGTTCAAATTCCACCGTGGCAGCTGGTGGAGTTTGCATTCTATACAACATCAGGAATGAAGAGTCTCACAATGACCGTGAATCTATTGTTGACTTTTGGGAAAAGCCCTCCTGGTTCATTGATGTTCTTTAGGGAAGGAAACTGTCATCCTTACCTGGTTTGGCCTACATGTGACTCCAGACCACCTAGCTAATGTAACTCAATCACAACCGGCCTCTGGGCAATTAGGGAGGTGAATTAAATGCTTCCTGAGCCAGCAAAGCCTTTCTCCTGTGAAGGAATACAAAAACCCAGCCAAAAGAGTCTCTAAATATTTCAATCAATCTGTTCAGACCCATCTTTAGAGAAGCTGGGTCTTGAACCCAGGGCTCCTGGGCCAGAGGTAGAAGTATCGCAAGAGCCCAATTTTGCTCCCGTGTTGAATATTGGGAGTAGCAATCTAAATTATTCACAAGTACTTAAAGGGTGAGGTGCAATGTTACTAAGCGTAATGTGCCTTCAGAGGCATATTGTGCAGTGGTAATGTCCCCATCTCTGAGTCAGGTGGGCAGAGTCTGAGTCTTGCCTGCTCCAGAGGTGCGCAATAATATTTCTGAACAAGTTGCTTTGTGGAAAGTAAAATGAAAAGAATGGTTACTTTTCAACCATCATTTATTGGTGCCCTGTTGCTCAGAATTTGAAATGCCCATTTTTAGGATGGTGCTTTTGTCTCCAAGGCAGAAACATATGGGATCCTGCTCCCAAGACCTGCTCCAGGTGGATGCTTGTTGCATAATAATAATGGAAAGTCACTCATCATCTGCGACATTCTCTGGTGTAAATTTAAAACTCCATTACAGGAGCCAGAAAACATCACACCACTGCTAGTTCAGTTTGGGAAAGCTGGGCGGCATGGACTAGTTGAACCCAAAGGTCTGTTTCTGTGCTGTATAATTCTATGACTGCAAGATTAGAAGAATTTTGAGCTGAGTTCTGTTCCTCAACTAACAACCCAGAGGTCGCAGACATTTCAAGTGATGTCTCTTTATAAATTTAGAAGTTTAAGGGGCAATCTGATCAAACTCTTTGGGATATTAACAGGAAAAGACAGGGGAGGTAGGGATGAACTCTTTCTACTGATTCGAGAACTAGGTGATATAGTCTGTGTATAGGACGAAAAGTGTTAGGAAGCACATCTATGCATAAAGCAGGTAGATATTTAACATCCTCTTCCACAAATAGCTGGGATGCTGTATCCGTTCTAATTTCAAATCTGAGGTTGATAACTTTTTGTTAAGCAGAGATATTAAGGGATCTGCGTCAAAAGCAAGTAAATGAGGTTAGGCCACAGATCAGCCAGGATCGCATTGAATGGCAGAAGAGTCTTGAGGGGTTGATCGGCCTATTCCTGTTCCTATGTTTCCTTTCATTTTAGTGTTTATTAGGTTGTCAGTGAAACTGTTGTCAATTTACCCACCTCTTGACCTCAGCTGGCTTGCGAAGCATGGCAGAGAGTATTTACCAGTCAATCACACCGTGGGTCTGCGAAAAAAAAAATGGGATGGCAGATTTTCTTCCCAAATGTAAGTTGCTGAAAAAATAATCAGCTTTGATGAAAATAGCTGTTACATTCACTGCCGCTATATTCCACGTGATTTCATAGATTTCAAATTCAATCAGCCAACACAGCAGAATTGGTACACTGTCTGGAGCTTTCATCCATACACGATACAATACTGCCACTGTGCAAAATAAATGTTCTTTACTTCTATTCGTTACAATAATATGAAAGGATTTCAAAGTCTGTGAGAAGATTTATAGCTCGGATGCTCGTTGTTGTGGTTGTGTTCGTCGAGCTGGGAATTTGTGTTGCAGATGTTTCGTCCCCTGTCTAGGTGACATCCTCCGTGCTTGGGAGCCTCCTGTGAAGCGCTTCTGTAATCTTTCCTCCGTGTCCACTGCAGTGGTCGGTATATTGGGTTCAGGTCGATGTGCTTATTGATTGAATCTGTGGATGAGTGCCATGTCTCTAGGAATTCCCTGGCTGTTCTCTGTTTGGCTTGTCCTATAATAGTAGTGTTGTCCCAGTCGAACTCATGTTGCTTGTCATCTGCGTGTGTGGCTACTAAGGATAGCTGGTCGTGTCGTTTCGTGGCTAGTTGGTGTTCATGGATGCGGATCGTTAGCTGTCTTTCTGTTTGTCCTATGTAGTATTTTGTGCAGTCCTTGCATGGGATTTTGTACACCACATAGACAGCTAATGATCCGCATCCATGAACACCAACTAGCCACGAAATGACACGACCAGCTATCCTTAGTAGCCAAACGCAGATGACAAGCAACATGAGTTTTACTGGGACAACACTACTATTATAGGACAAGCCAAACAGAGAACAGCCAGGGAATTCCTAGAGACATGGCACTCATCCACAGATTCAATCAACATGCACATTGACCTGGACCCAATATACCGACCACTGCAGTGAACAGCTGGAACTGACAATCGGAAGCGGCAGATTCAAACCACTACAAATGCCAGAGGAAAGATCACAGAAGCGCTTCACAGGAGGCTCCCAAGCACTGTCCCCTAGACAGGGGATGAAATGTCTGCAACACAAATTCCCAGCTCGGCAAACACAACCACAACAATGTGAGAGGATACTCATACAGGGTTGTGTTTATGGATGACAAAAGATTAGGTATAGCAGCTTAGGAATTGGGTTTTGTTTGGCTTAATGGCAAATAGAAGTGCCGTGGCAATGTATGCTCCAAGTGCAGTCATGTTTATAGTTGTTTGAAGTAGTCACTATCAAATAAAAATTGAAAGAACTAGGGATGCTGGAAATCAGAAACAAAAACAGAAATTGCTGGCAAAGCTCAGCAGGCCTGGTCATATCTGTGGAGCGAAATCAGACAATGTTTGGGATTCAGTGACCTGTCCTCAGAACTATTCTCTACTTCTCTTTGTTACAATAATTTCAAAAGGATCCCTTATACAGTGTAAAACATTCTGAGGGAGGATCACTAGACCCGAACCGTTAACTCTGATTTCTCTGCACAGTTGTTGCCAGACCTGCTGAGCTTTTCTAGCAATTTCTGTTTGTTTCAGTCACTATCAAGTATCCTTCCATTTAACACTGAGACTCTGGTAATAGCTGCAGATTCAACCACATCAATATCTGGCTTGGGAAATTAATGTGATCAATTTTCCATCTTCTCTGCTGAGCTTTTTCTGACAACTTGCTTAGGAAGGAGGCTGCAAAGAGCAGAGGACAAGTCTGACCGTCTGTGAAAATACCCGAAATAGATAACACTCACATTTATTCTTATTTCGAAACAAAGTGACGCAGTAATCAGACTGATGCCTCAGGCTGTTGTTTTTTACTCAAATTAGTGGGACAAGTAGAGTTTTACTGGAATGGTGGTGTTTAGAGCCATGCTTCATTGATTTTGTTCCTACCTCATAACGAGCACTGTGCAAAGTGACACAATTGGATGTATACAGTATCATGTTAACCACACAGCCTAACCAAAGGCCACTGATTGAGAGTCTTCTTCCTGTCCTTATAGTCAATTTGTCCCACTCTCTGGTCAAATTTGAGACTCCGATTACAATTACCAAGGGTGACTCAATCTGATAAGCACTAGTTTTTATTGATTTGTAATTATACTTGTTGATAGGAAGCCATCAGTTTACGATCTATCATTGCAAGTCCCGAACAAAGGTTACACAAACGGGCTTCAATCTTTCAACTTTGAGGGCAGGTTACATTCAAAGGAAAAAGTTTAATGATTGATCAGGTCACGTGAGAAGGCTGTGGTGACAACTATTTTTCCTCAGTCAAGAATTATTTCTAGATGCCTGTAACGGTTACGGACAGTTAACAACAAATGTTTCTGTGGCAGCAATCGGGACACCCAAGTGGTGTGTTGCCTTCCTGGTGCCAGGGTCAGGGACATCCCTGAGTGGTTGCATGAAATTCTTAAGGGGAGTGTGAGCAGTCATTGTACATATTGGTACCAACTGCATGGGTAGGAAAAGTGATTAGGTCCTGAACAGTGATAGTAGGGAGTTAGGCAGAAGGTTAAAATGTGGGACCTCGAGGGCAGTAATTTCTAGACTACTTTTGGTGCCATGTGGAAGCGGGAGTAGGAATAGGAGGATTTGGCTGATGAGTGCGTGGCTTGAGAGATGGGGCAGGTATTCAGGTACTTGGATCATTGGGATCTCTCCTGGCGTAGAGATAATCGGAACTGGAGGTTGGGAGACCTGCTAGAGCCACAAGAGATGGATGAGATCCTAAATGAATATGTCTTGTCAGTATTTACTGTTGAGAAAGGCATGGATGCGAGGGAATTTGGGGGAATAAATTGTGATGTCTTAAAGACAGTCCAAAGTACAGAAGAGTAGGTGCTTGAAGTCTTAACGTGAATTAAGGTTCAATCCCCAGGACCTGATGAAATGTCTTCCTGGACTGTGAGAGGCTAGGGAGGATACTGAGAGGTCCCTGGTGGGGATATTTGTATCATCGACTGCCAGGGATGGAATGGCCGAAGATTGAAGAGTGACTAATGTTGTACTATTATTTAAGAAAGGCTGCAGGGAAATGCGTGGGAACTTTCCACCATTGAGCTTACCATCTGTGTAAGTTGCTAGAGGGGATTCTGAGAGACAGGATTGAAGGCATTCGGAAAGGCAACGATAGTCTGGGATAGTCAGCATAGCTTTTTGCATAGGAAATCGTGTCTCATGAATTTGACCCAGTTTTCGAAGAGGTGATCAAGAAAGTAGATGAGGGCAATGTAGGAGATGTTGTCTATGTGGACTTTAGTGAGGCTTTTGACAAGGTACCACCTGGTAGATTGTTGAGTAAGGTTAAAGCTCCTGCGATTCAGGAGCTAGCCAACTGGATCCAAAATTGGATGTCCAGCTGCAGCTCTTGTTTGACCGTACAACAGCTCTGGAGCTGTGGATAGACTCACTGTGGAGCATCCGCGATGCTGGGGAGGTCGTGGATAGCACGTTTAGTGAACTGGTCACACGCAGGTTAGGATTGCTGAGGGAGACAGTGAATGGGTGACCAAAAGGCAGAGAAAGAGTAGGAAGACAGTGCAGGTATCCCCTGAGCTCATCTCCCTCCAAAACAGGTATATCATTTTGGATACTGTTGGGGGAGATGGCCAACCAGCAGTTGCCAGGTTCACGGCACCGTGGTGGGCACTGCTGTTCAGAATGGCGGGAAAAAGACTCATAGGGCCATAGTCATTGGGGATTCTATTGTGAGGGGAGTAGATCTGCGGTTCTGTGGCCGAAAATGGGACTCCCTGATGGTATGTTCCCTCCCAGGTGCTCGCGTCAGGGATGTTACCGATCGGCTGCAGAGCATTCTAAAAGGGGAGGGTGAACAACCAGTTGTCTTGGTGCAAACAAGCACCAATGATATAAGTAAAAAATAAGATGAGGTCCTGAAAGCAGAATTCAGGGAGCTAGGAGAGAAGTTAAAGAGGAGGACCTCAAAGGTAGTGATCTCGGGATTACTACCAGTGCCACGTGCTAGCCAGCGTAGAAATGAAAAAATAGGCAGGATGAACATGTGGCTAGAGGGATGGTGTAGGAGGGAGGGGTTCAGATTTGTTGGACATTGGGACCGGTTCTGGGGAAGGTGGGACTATTACAAAATGGACGGTCTACATTTGAACCAGACTGGAACCAATGTCCTTGGGGGAGGTTTTGCTACCGCTGTTGGGGAGGTTTTAAACTAATGTGGCAAGGGACTGGGAACCAGAAGAGAAAACAAGGAGGCAGTGAGGTGGAGACTGGAGATGGTAAGAATAATGAATATAGCATTAGTAAAGGGAAGAGTAGGCAGAGACCAGATGAATACAAAAGAACTGGTGGCCTGAAATGCATCTACTTTAATACAAGGTGCATAGTGTATAAGGCAGATGAACTTAAGGGCTTGGATTGGAGCCTGGGAGGATGACATTATTGTGATCACAGAGACTTGGTTGAAGAAAGGGCATGATTGGCATGTTCCAGGATATAGATGCTTCAGACAGGACAGGGAGGGAAGTCAAAGTGGGGGTGGGGTGGAGTTGCATTGTTGGTCAGGGATGATACCAGGCTGTGCTAAAGGAGGTCACTATGGAGGGCTTGGGTCGTGAGGCAAGATGGGTGGAGCTGAGAAATAAGAAGGGTGCAGTTACATTGTTGGGGCTGTGTTACAGGCCTCCCAACAGTGAGCGTGAGGTAGAAAACAAATAGGTAAACAGATTATGGAAAGATGTAGAGGCAATAGGGTCGTGGTGATGGGAGATTTTAATTTTCCAAACATTGACTGGGATACACTTAGTGTCAGAGGTCTAGATGGAGTAGAATTTGTACAAAGCGTCCAGGAAAGTTTTCTAGAGCAGTATGTCAATAGTCCGATGATGGAAGGGGCCATATTGGATCTGGTACTGGGCAACAAGCCAGGACAGGTGGTAGAAGTTATGGTGGGGGATTTCTTTGGGAACAATGACTACAATTCTGTAAGTTTTAGAATAATCATAGATAAAGATGAGAGTGATCCTAATGGATGAGTACTAAACTGGGCCAAGGCCAATTATATCAAAATTAGGCAGGAGCTGGAAAATGTGGATTGGACACAGCTATTTGAAGAGAAGTCCACATTTGAGGTGTGGAAGGCTTTTAAAGAGAGCTTAAAGATAGTGCAGGGTAGGCATGTCCCATTGAAGACAAAGGATAGGAAGGGCAAGATTGGTGAACCATGGATGACAGAAGAAATTGTATAACTAGCCAAGAGGAAAAGGGAAGTGTACATAAAGTCTAGGCAGCTAAGAACAGAACAGGCCCTGGAAGAATATCGGAAGAGTAAGACCAGTCTTAAGCAAGGAATCAAATGGGCTAAAAGGGGTCATGAAATAGCTTTAGCGAGCAGAATTAAGGAGAATCCCAAAGCATTTTATTCTTATATAAGAAGCAAGCAGGTAACTAGAGAAAGGATTCGTCCACTAAAGGATAATGAAGAAAGGCTGTGTGTCAAACCTGAGAGAGTGAGTTAGATTCTGAATGATTACTTTACATCAGTGTTCACTGAGGAGAGGGACATGATGAATGTTGAGATTAGAGATAGAAGTTTGATTAGTCTGGATCACGTTGACATAAGTAGGGAAGATGTGTTGGGTAGGCTAGAGGTTAGTAAGGTGGACAAATCCCCAGGACCAGATGGGATTTATCTCATGTTGCTGAGGGAGGTGAGAGAGGAAATAGCTGGGGCCCTGACAGATATCTTTTTGGCATCCTTCAACACAGGTGAGGTGCTGGAGGACGGGAGGGTTGCTCATGTTGTCCCCCTGTGCAAGAAGGGTAGAAGGGATATTCCAGGTAATTACAGACCAGTGAGCCTGATGTCAATTTTGGGAACGTTGCTGGAGAAGGTGCTGAGGGATAGGATCTATTTATATTTAGAAAAGAATAGGCTTATCAGTGATAGACAACATGGTATTGGGAAGGGATGTCGTGCCTTACCAACTTAATAGACTTCTTTGAGGAAGTGACCAAGTTGATAAATGAAGGAAGGGCTGTTGATGTCATAAGGTGTTTGATAAGGTTCCCCATGGAAAAACTAAGAGAAAGTGAAGTCACATGGTGTGCAGGGTGTTCTAGCTTGGTGGATAAAGAACTGGTTGAGCAACAGGAAACAGAGAGTAGTAGAAGGGAGTTTCTCGAAATGGAGAAAGGTGACAGTGGTGGTCCACAGGGGTCAGTGTTGGGGCCACTGTTATTTGTAATATACATAAATGATCTGGAAGAGGGCACTGTTGGTATGATCAGCAAGTTTACAGATGACACAAAGATTGGTGGAGTAGCAGAAAGCATTAGGGATTGTCAAAGAATACAGGAGAATATAAATAGACTGGAGAGTTGGACGGGAAGTGGCAGATGGTTTTCAATCCAGACAAATGTGAGTTGATGCATTTAGGTGAGACTAATTCTCGAGCGAATTATACAATGAATGGAAGATCTTTAGGAAAAGTTGATGGGCAGAGAGATCTGGGAGTGCAGATCCTTTGTATCCTGAAGTTTGCTGCACAGGTGGATAGAGTGGACTAGAAGGCATACAGTATTCTTGCCTTCATTGGACGGGGCATTGAGTATAAGAGCTGGCCAGTCATGTTAAAATTGTACAAGACATTGGTTCAGCTGCATTTAGAATACTGTGTACAGTTCTGGGCGCCACATTACCAAAATATGTGGACACTTTCGAGAAGTTGCAGAGAAGGTTTACGAGGGTGTTGTCTGGTCTGGAAGGTGTTAGCTATGAAGGGAGATTGAGTAGGTTAGGTTTGTTTTCATTAGAAAAAAGGAGATTGAGTGGGGACCTGATTGAGGTTTACAAAATCATAAAGGATATAGACAGGGTGGATAGAGACAAGCTTTTACCCAGGGTGAAGGATTCAATAACAAGAGGTCGTGCTTTGAAGGTGAGAGGTGAAAAGTTTAATGGGGATACACACAACAAGTACTTCGCACAGAGGGTGATGGGTGTCTGGAGCGCGTTGCCAGCAGAGGTGGTAGAGACAGGCACGATAGATTCATTTAAGATGCATCTGGACAGATGCATGAGTAGGTGGAGAGCAGAGGGATACAGATGCTTATCAATTGGGCGACAGGTTTAGACAGTAGATTTGTATCAGCTCAGGCTTGGAGGGCTGAAGGGCCTGGTCCTGGGCTGTAAATTTTCTTTGTTTTTCGTTTTTTGACTATGAAATGTGTCTGCAAGAAGTTAAAAATCACACTACACCAGGTTATAGTCCAACAGAATTGTTTGGAAGCACGAGCTTTTGAAGTGCTGCTCCTTTATCACAACCACCTGATCAGGAACAGTGCTTCGAAAGCTCATGCTTCCAAATAAACCTATTGGACTATAAACTGGTGTTATGTGATTTATAATTTTGTCCACCCCACCCCAGTCCAACACCGGTACTACAAATTATGTCTGCAGGATGAGATTCAAGAGAGAGTGCAGATTTTCAAATCCATGGCGACTTCCATCCAACTAAATCACAAATCTCAAGATTAAGATCAAACATCTTTTTTAAAGCTAATGAGGAGTATTGGGCACCATGGCCACATGCTGAGAATTGTTCACATCTCTGCAAGCTCTTGAGATTGGCACCCTTAGCAATGTTGGTGGAATTGAGGGCAATGATGATGTGAAGCAGGGCATCATCTCTCCACAATGCCTTCCCCTCTAATCCTCACCATCAGACTCCTCTCCTGCCCTACTCCCTCACAGGGAGCTCCACTTCAATCAATCTCTCTCCAACTCAATTTCTGACCCGTCTTCCTCCCAGTCACATGCATTGTCTCTGGGCTCTCCTCAAACTGTTGGCACATCAGTTCTCTACTGAACAAGTTTTACCACCCTTAGTGCTTTTCAAAAGGATGAACAGAGGGATTGGCCTAGGTCCGAGGAGAAGGGTGGCATTTGGGACAGTTTCTGTCCCTCATTAAGAATCAGTTCTGTGTATCTCACCGGTTTCAATAAGCCTGAAACTTTCTCAGAATAAATCTCTAGAGCATTACTCCCCAGTTACCCCCAAATCCTCAGTCAGTGCAAGAGGAAGAATTTTACACGAACCTTTTTTAGGGCAGCACGGTGACTCAGTGGTCAGCACTGCTGCCTCACAGCACCAGGTCCCAGGTTTAATTTCAGCCTCAGGTGACTGTCTGTGTGGAGTTTGCACATTCTCCCAGTGTCTGGATGGGTTTCCTTCGGGTCCTGCAGTTTCCTCCCACAGTCCAGGTGAATTGGCCACGCTAAATTGCCTGTAGTGTTAGGTGCATTAGTCAAAGGGAAATGAGACTGGGTGGGTTACTCTCCGGAGGGTCGGTGTGGACTTGTTGGGCCGAAGGGCCTGTTTCCACACTGTAGGGAATCTAATCTAATATCTAAAAAAACCTTTCAAACCTCCCCAGCTTCTGCCTGATCAGATTGCTGATGGTGTTTTCAAAGCTTTGTTTTCTCTTTGTAAAGTCCAGATGTTTGATGATCTCTCTGATCATATTCACTCCCAGACAGATCAGCCCGAGACACGGTCAGTGCAGTGACCTAGCCTTCCCTGTGTTTCCTGACACAGCCTCGTGTCTCAGTTGAAGCCAGTTCACAAACCAGTTGTGATGTCAGAACTCTCTCTGTGATGTACACGGTGAGGTCACAC
This sequence comes from Chiloscyllium plagiosum, assembly GCF_037043375.1. Classification (NCBI taxonomy): domain Eukaryota; kingdom Metazoa; phylum Chordata; class Chondrichthyes; order Orectolobiformes; family Hemiscylliidae; genus Chiloscyllium; species Chiloscyllium plagiosum. Next base: position 30,757,593 of record NW_028270185.1, on the reverse strand, counting down.
TTATTCTGTGAGGTCACACTTTGACCTGTCCAGTTCAAGTGGCCTCACTGCGATCAAACAGGGAGTAAGCCGGGGAGGACCGAAACCCTCACCTTTCTCAGGTTACAATGTGTTCATATTCCAGAATATACAAAGCAGTTCTAGACATAGACATTAGGGTGTACGGGTGATGCTCAATGACACGGAATCAGAGACACACAGATAGAGATTCAGACTGCCCTGGAGATGTTTCAGAGCTGACTCTGAGACACACACGATCTGTACGGCAGCAAATGGGGGTGAATCTCATTCTTTGTTCCCTGCAGTGTACTGGGCATGCTCAGTGTAGAAACCCAAAACAGCTGACTGATGATAGAGCAGTTTGAAGGGGGATGGAGGGGTGAGGCCAGGGAGGGTATGGGTCTGGGCCCACTATACAGAGGGATGTGGGTTTCACTCCCTGTCTGTCATATCCTCTTGCTTCACTGTCTACATCAGTCTGCAGCCTTGTCCACTGTGGCATTTCAAAATATCATTCATATAATTCTGAATTGTCTTCAGGGTTCACACCTCTACCACTCATTTAGGCTGCGCTTTCCAGCTCTTTCTCTTATCCCCCAGCCATTTAGTTGTTGACACGTTACTCCTCCCTCAACTAAAGGGTTCAGTTTCCTTCACTTAAATCTATGCCCCGGTCCTTAATCCCTCCATCCATAGGAAATGTTCCCTTCCTGTATACCCTACGCCCATCATAGTTTAATACATCTCAGTCCTGTCTCCTCTCCATCGCCTCTGCTTTAATGAAAACAATCCCAGTCTGTCCAAACTCTCTTCAGAACTAAAACTCTCCAAGCCCAAGGAACGTCCTGGTCAATCTCCTCTACACCCTCTCCAATGCACTCACATCCCTTCTACAATGTACAGAACTCTGTTGGCCAATATTTCAAGTGAGTTTGAGAACGATCATGTCGAACCTTAGAATCGCTGGTAGCATCATGGACAGTTCTAGAGTGTTCTGTTCTGGATGGAATTCGATTGGTCAGAATGTTGAGCTTTACACAAAACACACTTAATTCTTACACCACAATTAAAATGCAAACAATGAAAAAAAAACATAACTTGAACCTGTTGGAATACAGAACAAAATAATATATTATTTAATTCTACCAATCAACTGTTCTAATTCTGCCACACCCTATAAACAGACCCATAGTAAAGGCAAATTCAGCAAAACAGATTTCCCTCAATCCTCCAATCCAAAAGACGGGAACACCAAAACAAACAAGCAATCTCACAACAGAGAGAGTTCAAGCTTTTTTCCTACAGCAGAGAGAGGTGACAGCTGTGACTAATAGCTTCAACACCAAATAATGCAACTTCAGTATCTGAAAGCAGCACTGAGCCCCTGGATCAGTGAGAGCCAGACTCCACTTCCTCGTGCTGCTTTGGTCGTAATTTAAGAAAACCCAAAGTTATTTACTCTGCTTTCCATGGAACATACACCTTGGTACCAGGTTGATAACATCCCTCATGAAGAGAAACAGAACACATCCTCCTTAAAGGGACAAGGTATCAGTCTGCTCTCCTTGGAGTCAGTGACACAGACACAGTGGGGTCAGCCTTCCCTCCCTGGGGTCAGTATCAGAGACACAGTGGGGTCAGCCTTCCCTCCCTGGGGTCAGTGATACAGACACAGTGGGGTCAGCCTTCCCTCTCTGGGGTCAGTGACACAGATGCAATGGGGTCAGTATTCTCTCCCCTGGGTCAGTGACACAAATACAATGGAGGTCAGTCTGCTTTCCCCTGGGTCAGTGACACAGACACACTGGGATCAGTCTGCTTTCCCCTGCGTCAGTGACACAGATACAATGGAGGTCAGTCTGCTCTCCCCTGGGTCAGTGACACAGATACAATGGGGTCAGTCTGCTCTCCCCTGGGTAAGTGACACAGATACAATGGAGGTCAGTCTGCTCTCCCCTGGGTCAGTGACACAGATACAATGGAGGTCAGTCTGCTCTCCCCTGGATCAGTGACACAGATACAATGGGGTCAGTCTGCTCTCCTCTGGGTCAGTGACACAGATACAATGGGGTCAGTTTGCTCTCCCCTGGGTCAGTGACACAGACACAGTGTGGTCAGTCTGCTCTCCCCTGGGTCAGTGACACAGACACATTGGGGTCAGTCTGCTCTACCCAGGGTTAGTGACACAGATACAATGGGGTCAGTCTGCTCTCCCCCTGGGTCAGTGACAGGGACACAGTGTGGTCAGTCTGCTCTCCCCTGGGTCTGTGACAGACGCACAGTGGGGTCAGTCCTCTCCCCCCTTGGGTCAGTGACACAGACACACTGGGGTCAGTCTGCTCTCCCTGGGTCAGTGACACAGACACACTGGCGTCAGTCTGCTCTCCCTGGGTCAGTGACACAGATACAATGGGGTCAGTCTGCTCTCCCCTGGGTAAGTGACACAGATACAATGGAGGTCAGTCTGCTCTCCCCTGGGTCAATGACACAGATACAATGGAAGTCAGTCTGCTCTCCCCTGGGTCAGTGACACAGATACAATGGAGGTCAGTCTGCTCTCCCCTGGATCAGTGACACAGATACAATGGGGTCAGTCTGCTCTCCTCTGGGTCAGTGACACAGATACAATGGGGTCAGTTTGCTCTCCCCTGGGTCAGTGACACAGACACACTGGGGTCAGTCTGCTCTCCCCTGGGTCAGTGACACAGACACATTGGGGTCAGTCTGCTCTACCCAGGGTTAGTGACACAGATACAATGGGGTCAGTCTGCTCTCCCCCTGGGTCAGTGACAGGGACACAGTGTGGTCAGTCTGCTCTCCCCTGGGTCTGTGACAGACGCACAGTGGGGTCAGTCCTCTCCCCCCTTGGGTCAGTGACACAGACACACTGGGGTCAGTCTGCTCTCCCTGGGTCAGTGACACAGACACACTGGCGTCAGTCTGCTCTCCCTGGGTCAGTGACACAGGCACACTGGGGTCAGTCTGCTCCCCCCTGGATTAATGACAGATACAATGGGGTCAGTCTGCTCTCCCCTAGGTCAGTGACACAGACACACTGGGGTCAGTCTGCTCTCCCTGGGTCAGTGACACAGACACACTGGGGTCAATCTGCTCCCCCTGGATTAGTGACAGATACAATGGGGTCAGTCGGCTCTCCCCTGGGCCAGTGACACAGACACACTGGGGTCAGTCTGCTCTCCTCTGGGTCAGTGACACAGACACACTGGGGTCAGTCTGCGCTCCCCTGGGTCAGTGACACAGATACAATGGGGTCATTCTGCTCTCCCCTGGGTCAGTGACACAGACACAATAGGGTCAGTCTGCTCTCCCATGGTTCAGTGACAGGGACACAATGGGGTCAGTCTGCTATCCCTGGGTCAGTGACAGAGGCACAGTGGGGTCAGTCTGCTCTCCCCTGGGTCAGTGACACAGACACACTGGGGTCGGTTTGCTCCCCCTACATCAGTGACCCAGACACAATAGAGTCAGTCTGCTCTCCCCTGGGTCAGTGACACAGACACACTGGAGTCAGTCTGCTCTCCCCTGGGTCAGTGACACAGACACACTGGGGTCAGTCTGCTCTCCCCTGGGTCAGTGACACAGATACAATGGAGGTCAGTCTGCTCTCCCCTGGGTCAGTGACACAGACACACTGGGGTCGGTCTGCTCCCCCTACATCAGTGACCCAGATACAATAGGGTCATTCTGCTCTCCCCTGGGTCAGTGACACAGACACACTGGGGTCAGTCTGCTTTCTCCTGGGTCAGTGACACAGACACGCTGGGGCCGGTCTGCTCCCCCTACATCAGTGACCCAGATACAATAGGGTCATTCTGCTCTCCCCTGGGTCAGTGACACAGACACACTGAGGTCAGTCTGCTCTCCCCTGGGTCAGTGACACAGATACAATGGGGTCAGTCTGCTCTCCCCTGGGTCAGTGACACAAATACAATGGGGTCAGTCTGCTCTCCCCTGGGTCAGTGACACAGACACAGTGGGGTCAGTCTGCTCTCCCCTGGGTCAGTGATCGAGACACAGTGGGGTCAGTCTGCTCTCTCCTGGGTCAGTGACACAGACACACTGGGGTCAGTCTGCTCTGCCCCTGGGTCAGTGACAGGGACACAGTGTGGTCAGTCTGCTCTCCCCTGGGTCAGTGACAGAGGCACAGTGGAGTCCGTCTGCTCTCCCCTGGGTCAGTGACACAGACACACTGGGGTCGGTCTGCTCCCCCTACATCAGTGACCCAGACACAATAGGGTCAGTCTGCTCTCCCCTGGGTCAGTGACACAGACACACTGGGGTCAGTCTGCTCTCCCATGGTTCAGTGACACAGACACACTGGGGTCAGTCTGCTTTCCCATGGGTCAGTGACACAGATACAATGGAGGTCAGTCTGCTCTCCCCTGGGTCAGTGACACAGATACATTGGAGGTCAGTCTGCTTTCCCCTGGGTCAGTGACAGAGATACAATGGAGGTCAATCTGCTTTCCCCTGGGTCAGTGACACAGATACAATGGAGGTCAGTCTGCTTTCCCCTGGGTCAGTGACACAGATACAATGGAGGTCAGTCTGCTCTCCCCTGGATCAGTGACACAGATACAATGGAGTCAGTCTGTTCTCCCCTGGGTCAGTGACACAGATTAAATTGGATCAGTCTGCTCTCCCCTGGGTCAGTGACACAGACACAGTGGGGTCAGTCTGCTCTCCCCTGGGTCAGTGACACAGATACAATAGGATCAGTCTGTTCCCTGCCTGGGTCAGTGACAGGGACACAGTGTGGTCAGTCTGCTCTCCCCTGGGTCAGTGACACAAATACAATGGAGGTCAGTCTGCTTTCCCCTGGTTCAGTGACACAGATACAATGGAGGTCAGTCTGCTCTCCCCTGGGTCAGTGACACAAATATAATGGGGTCAGTCTGCTCTGCCCTGGGTCAGTGACACAGATACAATGGAGGTCAGTCTGCTCTCCTCTGGGTCAGTGACACAGATACAATGGGGTCAGTTTGCTCTCCCCTGGGTCAGTGGCACAGACACACTGGGGTCAGTCTGCTCTCCCCTGGGTCAGTGACACAGACACATTGGGGTCAGTCTGCTCTTCCCAGGGTTAGTGACACAGATACAATGGGGTCAGTCTGCTCTCCCCCTGGGTCAGTGACAGGGACACAGTGTGGTCAGTCTGCTCTCCCCTGGGTCTGTGACAGACGCACAGTGGGGTCAGTCCTCTCCCCCCTTGGGTCAGTGACACAGACACACTGGGGTCAGTCTGCTCTCCCTGGGTCAGTGACACAGACACACTGGCGTCAGTCTACTCTCCCTGGGTCAGTGACACAGACACACTGGGGTCAGTCTGCTCCCCCCTGGATTAATGACAGATACAATGGGGTCAGTCTGCTCTCCCCTAGGTCAGTGACACAGACTCACTGGGGTCAGTCTGCTCTCCCTGGGTCAGTGACACAGACACACTGGGGTCAGTCTGCTCCCCCTGGATTAGTGACAGATACAATGGGGTCAGTCGGCTCTCCCCTGGGCCAGTGACACAGACACACTGGGGTCAGTCACCTCTCCTCTGGGTCAGTGACACAGACACACTGGGGTCAGTCTGCGCTCCCCTGGGTCAGTGACACAGATACAATGGGGTCAGTCTGCTCTCCCCTGGGTCAGTGACACAGACACAATAGGGTCAGTCTGCTCTCCCATGGTTCAGTGACAGGGACACAATGGGGTCAGTCTGCTCTCCCCTGGGTCAGTGACAGAGGCACAGTGGGGTCAGTCTGCTCTCCCCTGGGTCAGTGACAGAGACACACTGGGGTCAGTCTGCTCTCTCCTGGGTCAGTGACACAGATACAATGGAGGTCAGTCTGCTCTCCCCTGGGTCAGTGACACAGACACACTGGGGTCGGTCTGCTCCCCCTACATCATTGACCCAGATACAATAGGGTCATTCTGCTCTCCCCTGGGTCTGTGACACAGACACACTGGGGTCAGTCTGCTTTCCCCTGGGTCAGTGACACAGACACGCTGGGGCCGGTCTGCTCCCCCGACATCAGTGACCCAGATACAATAGGGTCATTCTGCTCTCCCCTGGGTCAGTGACACAGACACACTGGGGTCAGTCTGCTCTCCCCTGGGTCAGTGACACAGATACAATGGGGTCAGTCTGCTCTCCCCTGGGTCAGTGACACAAATACAATGGGGTCAGTCTGCTCTCCCCTGGGTCAGTGACACAGAAACAGTGGGGTCAGTCTGCTCTCCCCTGGGTCAGTGATCGAGACACAGTGGGGTCAGTCTGCTCTCCCCTGGGTCAGTGACACGGACACACTGGGGTCAGTCTGCTCTGCCCCTGGGTCAGTGACAGGGACACAGTGTGGTCAGTCTGCTCTCCCCTGGGTCAGTGACAGAGGCACAGTGGAGTCAGTCTGCTCTCCCCTGGGTCAGTGACACAGACACACTGGGGTCGGTCTGCTCCCCCTACATCAGTGACCCAGACACAATAGGGTCAGTCTGCTCTCCCCTGGGTCAGTGACACAGACACACTGGGGTCAGTCTGCTCTCCCATGGTTCAGTGACACAGACACACTGGGGTCAGTCTGCTTTCCCATGGGTCAGTGACACAGATACAATGGAGGTCAGTCTGCTCTCCCCTGGGTCAGTGACACAGATACATTGGAGGTCAGTCTGCTTTCCCCTGGGTCAGTGACAGAGATACAATGGGGTCAATCTGCTTTCCCTGGGTCAGTGACACAGATACAATGGAGGTCAGTCTGCTTTCCCCTGGGTCAGTGACACAGATACAATGGAGGTCAGTCTGCTCTCCCCTGGATCAGTGACACAGATACAATGGAGTCAGTCTGCTCTCCCCTGGGTCAGTGACACAGATTAAATGGGATCAGTCTGCTCTCCCCTGGGTCAGTGACACAGACACAGTGGGGTCAGTCTGCTCTCCCCTGGGTCAGTGACACAGATACAATAGGGTCAGTCTGCTCTCCGCCTGGGTCAGTGACAGGGACACAGTGTGGTCAGTCTGCTCTCCCCTGGGTCAGTGACAGAGGCACAGTGGAGTCAGTCTGCTCTCCCCTGAGTCAGTGACACAAATACAATGGAGGTCAGTCTGCTTTCCCCTGGTTCAGTGACACAGATACAATGGACGTCAGTCTGCTCTCCCCTGGGTCAGTGACACAAATATAATGGGGTCAGTCTGCTCTGCCCTGGGTCAGTGACACAGATACAATGGAGGTCAGTCTGCTCTCCTCTGGGTCAGTGACACAGATACAATGGGGTCAGTTTGCTCTCCCCTGGGTCAGTGACACAGACACACTGGGGTCAGTCTGCTCTCCCCTGGGTCAGTGACACAGACACATTGGGGTCAGTCTGCTCTTCCCAGGGTTAGTGACACAGATACAATGGGGTCAGTCTGCTCTCCCCCTGGGTCAGTGACAGGGACACAGTGTGGTCAGTCTGCTCTCCCCTGGGTCTGTGGCAGACGCACAGTGGGGTCAGTCCTCTCCCCCCTTGGGTCAGTGACACAGACACACTGGCGTCAGTCTGCTCTCCCTGGGTCAGTGACACAGACACACTGGGGTCAGTCTGCTCCCCCCTGGATTAATGACAGATACAATGGGGTCAGTCTGCTCTCCCCTAGGTCAGTGACACAGACACACTGGGGTCAGTCTGCTCTCCCTGGGTCAGTGACACAGACACACTGGGGTCAGTCTGCTCCCCCTGGATTAGTGACAGATACAATGGGGTCAGTCGGCTCTCCCCTGGGCCAGTGACACAGACACACTGGGGTCAGTCACCTCTCCTCTGGGTCAGTGACACAGACACACTGGGGTCAGTCTGCGCTCCCCTGGGTCAGTGACACAGATACAATGGGGTCAGTCTGCTCTCCCCTGGGTCAGTGACACAGACACAATAGGGTCAGTCTGCTCTCCCATGGTTCAGTGACAGGGACACAATGGGGTCAGTCTGCTCTCCCCTGGGTCAGTGACAGAGGCACAGTGGGGTCAGTCTGCTCTCCCCTGGGTCAGTGACAGAGACACACTGGGGTCAGTCTGCTCTCCCCTGGGTCAGTGACACAGATACAATGGAGGTCAGTCTGCTCTCCCCTGGGTCAGTGACACAGACACACTGGGGTCGGTCTGCTCCCCCTACATCAGTGACCCAGATACAATAGGGTCATTCTGCTCTCCCCTGGGTCAGTGACACAGACACACTGGGGTCAGTCTGCTTTCCCCTGGGTCAGTGACACAGACACGCCCCGGCCGGTCTGCTCCCCCTACATCAGTGACCCAGATACAATAGGGTCATTCTGCTCTCCCCTGGGTCAGTGACACAGACACACTGGGTTCAGTCTGCTCTCCCCTGGGTCAGTGACACAGATACAATGGGGTCAGTCTGCTCTCCCCTGGGTCAGTGACACAGACACAGTGGGGTCAGTCTGCTCTCCCCTGGGTCAGTGATCGAGACACAGTGGGGTCAGTCTGCTCTCCCCTGGGTCAGTGACACAGACACACTGGGGTCAGTCTGCTCTCCCCTGGGTCAGTGACACAGACACACTGGGGTCAGTCTGCTCTGCCCCTGGGTCAGTGACAGGGACACAGTGTGGTCAGTCTGCTCTCCCCTGGGTCAGTGACAGAGGCACAGTGGAGTCAGTCTGCTCTCCCCTGGGTCAGTGACACAGACACACTGGGGTCGGTCTGCTCCCCCTACATCAGTGACCCAGACACAATAGGGTCAGTCTGCTCTCCCCTGGGTCAGTGACACAGACACACTGGGGTCAGTCTGCTCTCCCATGGTTCAGTGACACAGACACACTGGGGTCAGTCTGCTTTCCCATGGGTCAGTGACACAGATACAATGGAGGTCAGTCTGCTCTCCCCTGGGTCAGTGACACAGATACATTGGAGGTCAGTCTGCTTTCCCCTGGGTCAGTGACAGAGATACAATGGAGGTCAATCTGCTTTCCCCTGGGTCAGTGACACAGATACAATGGAGGTCAGTCTGCTTTCCCCTGGGTCAGTGACACAGATACAATGGAGGTCAGTCTGCTCTCCCCTGGATCAGTGACACAGATACAATGGAGTCAGTCTGCTCTCCCCTGGGTCAGTGACACAGATTAAATGGGATCAGTCTGCTCTCCCCTGGGTCAGTGACACAGACACAGTGGGGTCAGTCTGCTCTCCCCTGGGTCAGTGACACAGATACAATAGGGTCAGTCTGCTCTCCGCCTGGGTCAGTGACAGGGACACAGTGTGGTCAGTCTGCTCTCCCCTGGGTCAGTGACAGAGACACAGTGGGGTCAGTCTGCTCTCCCCTGGGTCAGTGACACAGACACACTGGGGTCAGTCTGCTCTTCCTGGGTCAGTGACACAGACACACTGGGGTCAGTCTGCTCTCCCTGGGTCAGTGACACAGACACACTGGGGTCAGTCTGCTCTCCCTGGGTCAGTGACACAGACACACTGGGGTCAGTCTGCTCCCCCTGGATTAGTGACAGATACAATGGGGTCAGTCGGCTCTCCCCTGGGCCAGTGACACAGACACACTGGGGTCAGTCTGCTCTCCTCTGGGTCAGTGACACAGACACACTGGGGTCAGTCTGCGCTCCCCTGGGTCAGTGACACAGATACAATGGGGTCAGTCTGCTCTCCCCTGGGTCAGTGACACAGACACAATAGGGTCAGTCTGCTCTCCCATGGTTCAGTGACAGGGACACAATGGGGTCAGTCTGCTCTCCCCTGGGTCAGTGACAGAGGCACAGTGGGGTCAGTCTGCTCTCCCCTGGGTCAGTGACAGAGACACACTGGGGTCAGTCTGCTCTCCCCTGGGTCAGTGACACAGATACAATGGAGGTCAGTCTGCTCTCCCCTGGGTCAGTGACACAGACACACTGGGGTCGGTCTGCTCCCCCTACATCATTGACCCAGATACAATAGGGTCATTCTGCTCTCCCCTGGGTCTGTGACACAGACACACTGGGGTCAGTCTGCTTTCCCCTGGGTCAGTGACACAGACACGCTGGGGCCGGTCTGCTCCCCCTACATCAGTGACCCAGATACAATAGGGTCATTCTGCTCTCCCCTGGGTCAGTGACACAGACACACTGGGGTCAGTCTGCTCTCCCCTGGGTCAGTGACACAGATACAATGGGGTCAGTCTGCTCTCCCCTGGGTCAGTGACACAAATACAATGGGGTCAGTCTGCTCTCCCCTGGGTCAGTGACACAGACACAGTGGGGTCAGTCTGCTCTCCCCTGGGTCAGTGATCGAGACACAGTGGGGTCAGTCTGCTCTCCCCTGGGTCAGTGACACAGACACACTGGGGTCAGTCTGCTCTGCCCCTGGGTCAGTGACAGGGACACAGTGTGGTCAGTCTGCTCTCCCCTGGGTCAGTGACAGAGGCACGGTGGAGTCAGTCTGCTCTCCCCTGGGTCAGTGACACAGACACACTGGGGTCGGTCTGCTCCCCCTACATCAGTGACCCAGACACAATAGGGTCAGTCTGCTCTCCCCTGGGTCAGTGACACAGACACACTGGGGTCAGTCTGCTCTCCCATGGTTCAGTGACACAGACACACTGGGGTCAGTCTGCTTTCCCATGGGTCAGTGACACAGATACAATGGAGGTCAGTCTGCTCTCCCCTGGGTCAGTGACACAGATACATTGGAGGTCAGTCTGCTTTCCCCTGGGTCAGTGACAGAGATACAATGGAGGTCAATCTGCTTTCCCCTGGGTCAGTGACACAGATACAATGGAGGTCAGTCTGCTTTCCCCTGGGTCAGTGACACAGATACAATGGAGGTCAGTCTGCTCTCCCCTGGATCAGTGACACAGATACAATGGAGTCAGTCTGTTCTCCCCTGGGTCAGTGACACAGATTAAATGGGATCAGTCTGCTCTCCCCTGGGTCAGTGACACAGACACAGTGGGGTCAGTCTGCTCTCCCCTGGGTCAGTGACACAGATACAATAGGGTCAGTCTGCTCTCCGCCTGGGTTAGTGACAGGGACACAGTGTGGTCAGTCTGCTCTCCCCTGGGTCAGTGACAGAGACACAGTGGGGTCAGTCTGCTCTCCCCTGGGTCAGTGACACAGACACACTGGGGTCAGTCTGCTCTTCCTGGGTCAGTGACACAGACACACTGGGGTCAGTCTGCTCCCCCTAGGTCAGTGACACAGACACAGTGGGGTCAGTCTGCTCTCCCCTGGGTCAGTGACACAGACACACTGGGGTCAGTCTGCTCTCCCCTACATCAGTGACACAGACACACTGGAGTCAGTCTGCTCCACCCCGGGTCAGTGACACAGACACACTGGGGTCAGTCTGCTCTCCTGGGTCAGTGACACAGACACACTGGGGTCGGTCTGCTCCCCCTGGGTCAGTGACACAGACACACTGGGGTCAGTCTGCTCTCCTGGGTCAGTGACACAGACACACTGGGGTCAGTCTGCTCCCCCTGGGTCAGTGACACAGACACACTGGGGTCAGTCTGCTCTCCATTGGATCACTTCCATCTAGAAGGACAAGGGCAGCAGATACATGGGAACACCACCCCATGCAAGTTCCCCTCCAAACCACTCACAATCCTGACTTGGAAACATATCGCTGTTCCTTTGGTGTCAATGGGTCAAAGTCCTGGAATTCCCTCCCTAAGGGGCACATTGTGGGTCTACCTACATCACATGGAATGCAGTGAGTTCGAGAAGACAGCTCACCATCACCTTCTCAAGGGGCAACTAGAGACGGGCAAATAACACTGGCCCAGCCAGTGCTGCCCATATCCCACGGGTCAATGAAAAATATCATTCCACAGTCTGGGAACAATGGGACCATCCCTTTGGCTTCAATGAAGAGTTTTATTTATTCAGAACATAATGAATTTGTGTAGCCAGAGGTTTTACTGTGATACCGATCTTCCCTCTGAACGTAGACAGCGTTGCTGCATAAATAAATCTGTTTGTACAACAACGTAACCTCTGCAGCATGTAACCAACAACACTGTACACTAACAGAAACGGTGGGTAATCATCAGGATTGATGCCTCGAATGACATAATCTCAGAAATCTACAACAATGATGAACCACGGGAGGGTGAAGCTCCCAGAGATGGTGAAGAGCAGAATCACAGCCTTCCTTCTGCTCTCCATCTCTGGGTCTCTGCGGGTCTCTCCTTTGCTCTCACCCTTCAGCCTTTTAGTGATCAACTGATCACTAAAATAGAACATCACACATTACAGCACAGTACAGGCCCTTCGGCCCTCGATGTTACACCGACCTGTGGAACAATCTGAAGCCCATCGATCCGACACTATTCCATTTTCATCTATATGTTTATCCAATCACCATTCAAATGCCCTTAAAGTTGACTAGTCTTTAACTTTTGTAGACAGGGTATTCCATACCCCAACTACTCTGACATCTGTCCTGTATCTATCACCCCTCAATTTAAAGCTATGTCCCCTCATGCAAGCCATCACCATCCGAGGAAAAAGGCTCTCACTGTCCACCCTATCGAACCCCCTGATTATCTTGTATGTCTCAATTAAGTCACCTCTCAGCCTTCTCTCCAGGATTGTGACAGAGGGATACCGAAGGAATTGCACAATTCAAAAGGCTGTTCTGTCTTGGAGAGAGGGAGAGAGACAACTGATGGTGAGTTTAACCAAAGTACCACCTCACCTCTCTATATCTCACACCAGCCATCCAGCCAACTGTGCTAACTGAGCCCCTGCAGCACTGGGGGCTGGACGGCTGGTTTGTGATTTGGAGTGACACCAACATCTAATATTGGATTTGGTGCTTGGCAACGAACCTGGCCAGATGTCAGATCTCTCAGTGGGAAAGCATTTTGGTGATAATGATCATAACTCCATGACCTTCACTGTACTCATGATTAGATTACTTACATACTGTGTGGAAACAGGCCCTTCTGCCCAACAAGTCCACACCGCCCCGCCGAAGCACAACCCACCCATACCCCTACATTTACACCTTACCTAACAGTACGGGCAATTTAGCATGGCCAATTCACCTGACCTGCACATCTTTGGAGAGGGGTAGGAGCAGATGGTCTGGGAAAGTATTTAATTGGGGGAGGGGGAATTACAATGCTATCAGGCAGGAACTGGGGCATCTAAATTGGAACAGATGTTCTCAGGGAAATGCTGAAAAGAAATATGGAGGTTGTTTAGGAAACACTTGCTGATAGTCCTGGACAGGTTTGTCCCACTGAGGTAGGGAAGGGATGGGAGGTTGAAAGAACCTTGGGTGACAAGGGATGTGGAACATCTAGTCAAGAGGAAGAAGGAAGCTTACTTAAGGTTGAGGAGGCAAGCATCAGACAGGGCTCTGGAGGATTATAAGGTAGCCAGGAAGGAACTGAAGAATAGGCTTAGGAGATCTAGGAGGGTGCATCTAAAGGCTTTAGGAGGCAGGATGAAGGAAAACCCCAAGGCGTTCTACACTGATGTGAGGAACAAGAGGATGGTCAGAGTGAGGGTCGGGCCAATCAGGGACAGTGGAGGGAACTTGTGCCTGGAGTCGGAGGAGGAGGTAGTGTTGGTCCTCAATGAATACTTTGCTTCATTATTCACTACTGAGAGGGAACTTGATGTTTGTGAGGACAGAATAAAACAGGCTGACATGCTCAAACAGGTTGGTGTTAAAAAGGAGGGTGCGCTGAAAGTTTTAAGGATAGCTAAATCCCCCGGCAGGAAGGAATATATGCAAGGTTACTCCAGGAAGCGAGGGAAGAGATTGCTGTGCCTTTGACGATGATCTTTGTGTCCTCATTGTCCACTGGAGTAGTGCCAAATAATTGGAGGGTGGCAAATATTATTCCCTTATTCACGATAGGGAATAGGGTCATCTTAGGAATTACAGACCAGTCAGTTTTACTTCTGTGTTGGGCAAATTATTGGAGAGGATTCTGAGACACAGGATTTATGATTAATTGAAAAACCATAGCTTGGTTAGAGATAGTCAGCATGGCTTTGTGAGGGGCAGGTCATGTGTCACAAACCTTATTGACTCCTTTGAAGATGTGACAAAATGCACTGAGGAAGGTAGAGCAGTGGATATGGTGCACATGGATTTTAGCAAGGCATTTGATAAGGTTCCCCATGGGATGGTCATTCAGAAAGTAAGGAGGCATGGGATACTGGGAAATTTGGCTGTCTGGACACAGAGTAGGCTCATCCATAGAAGACAGAGGCTGGTAGTAGATGGGAAGTATTCAGCCTGGAGCTTGGTGACCAGTGATGTTCTGCAGGGATGGATCTGGGACCTCTGCTCTCTGTGTATTTTTATAAATGACCTGCATGAGGAAGTGGAAGGTTGGGTTAGTAAGATTGCCAATGACATGAAGGTTGGTGGAGTGGTGGATAGTGTGGAGGACTACTCCAGGTTGCAACAGAACATTGACAGGATGCAGAACTGGGCTGATAAGTGTCAGGTGGAGTTTAACCTCGAAAAGCATGAAGTGATTCATTTTGGAAGTTCAAACTGAAATGCAGAATGCAGGGTTGAAGGCAGCATTCTTGGCTGTGTGGAGGAACAGAGGGATCTTGTGGTCCATGCCTATTGATCCCTCAAAGTCACACAGCGCCCTCCCCCCCTCCCCAAATTTGTTGAGGCAACGTATACCGTGTTTGCTTTCATTAGCAGAGGGATGGAGTCTTAGAGCTGTGAGGTTATGCTGCAGCTCTGTAGAACCCTGCTTAGACCACACTTGGAATATTGTGTTCAGTTCTGGTTGCCTCATTATAGAAAGGATGTGGGAGCTTTAGAGAGGGTGCTGTCTGGACTGGAGGGCATGTCTTATGAAGAAAGGTTGAGGGAACGAGGGTATTTCTCACTGGAGTGAAGAAGGATGAGAGCTGACATGATGGAGGTGTACAAGGTGATGAGAGACACAGACAGATGGAATAGACAGAGACTTTTTCCCTGGGCGGAAATGGTCATCATGGGGGGGGAGGGGGAATCATTTTAAAGTGATTAGAGGAACCTTTAGGGGAGATGTCAGATGTAGGTTCTTAACACAGACAGTGGTGGGTGTGTGGAATACACTACCAGCAGTGGTAGCAAAGTCAGATAGATTAGGAACAATTAGAACATAGAACATAAACATGACAGCGCAGTACTGCCTTTGGCCCTTATTGTTGTGCCGACCTGTGTAGTTAATCTGAAACCCATTTATCCTCCACTATTCCATTTTTATCCATATGATTATCCAATGACCATTTAAATGCCCTGAAAGTCGGTGTCTACTACAGTTGCAGGCACTGCGTTCCATGCCCCGACTACACTCTGTGTAAAGAAACTACCTCTGACATCAGACCTATATCTATCATCCCTCAAATTAAAGCTATGTCCCCTCATGCTAGCCATCACCATCCGAGGAAAAAGCTCTCACTGTCCACCCCATCTAACTCAGTGATTATCTGTATCTCACAATTACGTCATCTTCTTCCCTCGAACGAAAAGAGCCTCAACCTTATCAAACTGGGTGGCAACTTTCAGGGATCTATGGACCTGGACACTGAGATCTCTCTGCTTATCTACACTACCAAGAATCTTACCATTAGCCCAGTACTCTGTATTCTTGTTCCTCCTTCCAAAGTGAATCACCTCACGCTTTTCCACATTAAGTTCCATTTGCCACCTCTCAGCCCAGCTCTGCAGCTTATCTATATCCCTCTGTAGACTGCAACATCCTACAATACTATCCACAACTCCACCGACCTTATTGTTATCCACAAATGTACTAACCCATCCTTCTACACCCTCATCTAGGTCACTTATAAAAATGACAAACAGCAGTGGACCCAAAACAAATCCTTGTGATACACTACCAGTAACAAACTCCAGGGTGAATATTTCCTACCAGCCACCAACCTCTGTCTTCTTTCAACGAGCCACCTTCTGATCCAAACTGCTGAAACACCCTCAATCCCATACCTCCGTATTTTGTGCAATTTAAGCGACTCTTGGATAGGCACATAGAGAAGAGAACAATAGAGTCAGATAAATGGTCGGCACAACATCGAGGGCTGAAGGGCCTGTACTGTGCTGTATTATAGTATGTTCTATGTTAACAGCACAGGTTCAATCCCCACACTGGCTGAGATCATCATGAAGGTCCTACCTTCCCAACCTCACCGTTCCCCTGAGGCACGGTGACCCTCAGGTTAAACTCACGGCCAGTTGTTTCTCACTAATGAGAGAGCAGTCCTATGGTCCACTGGGACTTCAGGGACTTTACTGAAGGAATACATACCCAAGTCAGGATGGTGAGTGGCTTGGAAGGGAACATGCAGGTCATGGTGTTCTCATACATCTACTGCCTTTATCTTTAGGAAGGTAGCGGTCATAGATTTTGAAGATGATGTCTACAGAGCATTGGTGAGTCTCTGCAGTGTGTGTTGTCAATGATACTCAGTGCTGCTACTGAACACCGGTGGTGGATGGACTGAAGGTTTGTAGATGTGGTGCCGATCAAACTGGTTACTTCATCATAAAAGAGAAAATGTTGGAGAAACTCAGCAGGCCTAGTGTAACTATGAAGAGAGAAAGAGAATGAATGTTTCTAGTCCGACATGACACCCTGTCAGCACTGTTGTAAAGGAGGGTGATATTGGACTCAAAAGTTTAACTTTATGTATCTCTCCAAAGGTGTTGCCAGATTTGCTGAATTTCTCCAGCACTTTCTGATTTCATTTCGGATTTTGAGTGTCTGCAACATTGTGCTTTTATATGGCTGCTTGGTCATGCTGGGATCCCATTTCTTGAGGGATCTTGGAGATATTTCCATCCAGGCAAGTGGGGAGTATTCCATCACACTCCTGACGTGTGCCTTGGAGATGGTGGAGAGGCTTTTGGAGCCATGAGGTACATCCCTCACTGCAGTGTTCCTGCCCCCTGAGCTGCTCTTGTAGCCACAGTACTTACATTGTAAATCCATTTCATTTTCAGCTCAATGGGAACTCCCAGCTTGTTGATTGTAGGGGATTCAGCAACAGCAAAGAAGCCTTGAATGTCACACGGCGTTATCAGTGTGATCTCTTCTTGGAGGTGATAATTGTTTTGTGTTTGTGTGGCACACATGTTAATTGACATTTGTCAGCCCAGGCCTGGAACATAGAACATTGAACATTACAGCACAGTACAGGCCCTTCAGCCCTCGATGTTGTGCCAATCTGCGAAACCAATCTCAAGCCCATCTAACCTACACCATTCCATTATCATCCATATGTTTATCCAATGACCATTTAAATGTTCTTAAAGTTGGCAAGTCTGCTACAGTTGCAGGCAGTGTGTTCCATGCCCTGACTACTCTCTGAGTAAGGAAACTACCTCTGACAGTAAAGCTCTGTCCCTTCGTACCAGCCATCTCCATCCAAGGAAAAAGGCTCTCACTGTCCACTCTATCTAATCCTCTGATCATCTTGTATGTCTCTTTGAAGTCATTTCTCAACCTTCTTCCCTCTAACAAAAACAGCCTCAAGTCCCTGAGCCTTCCCTCATAAGACCATCTCTCCATACCAGGCAACATCCTGATAAATCTTCTCTGCATCCTTTCCAATGTTTCCACATCCTACTTTTAATACGGTGACCAGAACTGTACACAATACGACAAGTGCGGCCACACCAGAGTTTTGTACAGCTGCAACATGACCTCATGGCTCTGAAACTCAATCCCTCTACTAATAAAAGCTAATACACTATGCGCTTTCTTAACAACCCTATTAACCTGGGTGGCAACTTTCAGGGATCTATGTCCATGGACACCGAGATCTCTATGCTCACCACACCACCAAGAATCTTGCCTTTAACCCAGTATTCCGTATTCCTGTTCCTCCTCCCAAAGTGAATCACCACACACTTTTCTGCATTAAACTCCATTTGCCACTTCTCAGCCCAGCTCTGCAGCTTATCTTTGTCCCTTTGTAACCTGCAGCATCTTTCTGCATTGTCCACAACTCCATTGACCTAGTGTCATCTGTAAATTTAATGAACCCATCCTTCTACATCCTCATCCAAGTCATTTATAAAAATGACAATCACCAGTGAACGAAAAACAGATCCTTGCGGTACACCACTAGTAACTGAACTCCAGGATAAACATTTCCCATCAACCACCACCCTTACAGCTCACCAATTTCTGAAGCAAAAAGCTAAATCACCCTCAATCCCATGTTTCTGTGCCTCCGTATTTTGTGCAATAGCCTATCATGGAGACCCTTATCAAAAGCCTGACTGAAACCAATATACACCACATTGACCACCTAATCTGCTGCTTGGTCATCTTCTCAAAGAACTGAATAAGGTTTGTGAGGCACGATCTACCCTTCACAAAACCATGTTGACTAACCCTAATCAACTTCATCCTTTCTGGATGATTGAAGGATGATTATAAATCTGAACTCTTTTAACTTTCTCCAATATTTATCCACAATCAAAGTAAGGCACACTGGTCTATAATTACCAGGGTTGTCTCTACTCTCCTTCTTGAACAAGGGGACAACATTTACTGTCCTCCAGTCTTCTGGCACTATTCCTGTAGATAATGATGATATAAAGATCAAAACCAAAGTCTCTGCAATCTCCTCCCTGGCTTCCCAGAGAATCCTAGGATAAATCCCATTCAACCCAGGGGACTTTTCTATTTTCACACTTTCCAGAATTGCTAACACTTCCTCTTATGAACCTCAATCCCGTCTTGTCTAATAATCTGGATCTCAGTATTCTCCTCGACAACATTGTTTTTTTCCAGTGTGAATATGAATGAGAAATATTCATTTAGCGCCTCTCCTATCTCCTCAGACTTCACACACAACTTCCCATTGTTGTCCTTGACTGGTCCTAATCTTATTTTAGTCATTTGTTTTTCCTGATATACTGATAGAAAGCTTTAAGGTTTTCCTTGATGTGACCTGCCAAAGACTTGATGAGATGAGATGAGATTCCCTACAGTGTGGAAACAGGCCCTTCGGTCCAGCAAGTTCACACCGACCCTCCGAAGAGCAAGCCATCCAGACCCATTCTGCTACATTTACCCCTGACTAATGCACCTAACACTACGGGCAATTTAGCATGGCCAATTCACCTAACCTGTGCATCTTTGGACTGTGGGAGGAAACCGGAGCTGTGAGGCAACAGTGCTAACCACTCAGCCACCGTGCCACCCAATTTGATACATTTCAATCTGATCCCCTCTCATCCTTTTCAACTCCATTGAATACAGGCTCAGTCTCTCCTCATGGGATGGTTCTACTATCATCAAGATCAACCTAGTGGCCCTGTGCTACATTCACTCTATGGCAACTATATTTTTTCTTTGATAGGGAGACCAAAGCCATTTGCAGATACAATGCCTTGAATAACTGCAGTAAAAACTTTCCTACTTCTGAACTCAAATCCTCTGCCCCTCCTGGCCCTTCTTTGCTTTCTCTTTTGGTCCTTCCTGGCTAATTGATAATTCTCAAGCACCTAACTGAACCTTCATGTCTCATCTTTACATAAGCCTCCTTCTTCCTCTTAACAACAGATACAACTTCATTACTAAACCATGGTTCCCTTGTTCCACCACCTCCTCGCTGCCTGACAGGTACATACTTATCAAGGACATGCAGTACTGATCCTTGAAAAAGCTCCACATTTCAATTGTGTCCATCCTCTGCAGTTTCCTTCCCATCCTATGCATCCTAAATCTTGCCAAATCACAGCATAATTGCCTTCCTCCCAACTATATCACTTGACCTGTGATATATTGCTGTCCCTTTCCATCACTAAAGTAAATGTAACCTAATTGTGGTCACCATCACCAAAGTGCTCACCTACCTCCAAATCAAACACCTGCCTGGGTTTATGACCCAGTACCAAATCCAATGTGGCCTCGCCCCTTGTTGGCCTGTCTATATACTGTGTCAGGAAATGCTCCTGCACACATTGGACAAAAACTGACCCATCTAAAGTACTCGAACTACAGTGTTTCCAGTCAATATTTGGAAAGTTAAAGGCCCCCAGAACAATGACCCTGTTACTTTCTCTCCTATCAAGAATCATCTTTGCAATCCTTTCCTCTATATCTCTGGAAGGCTACAGAAAACTCCCAACAGGTTGACCTCTGCTTTCCTGTTTCTAACCTCAGGCCATTCTACCTCAGTGGATCAGTCCTCATCAAATGTCCTTTCTGCCACCATAATACTGTCCTTGACTAACATAGCCCCACCTCCCCCTCTTTTACCACCTTCTCTGTTCTTACTGAAACATCTAAAGCCCGGAACTTGTAATAACCATTCCTGTCCCTGCTCGATCCAGGTCTCTGAAATGGCCACAACATCGAAGTCCCAGCCCATGCTGCAAGGTCACCCACCTTGTTCTGGATGCTCCTGGCGTTGAAGTAGACACACTTGAAACCAATTTGCTGCCTGCCGCTGTATTCCTGCAACCTTGAAACCCTGTTCAGGACCTCATTGCTCTCAACCTCCTGTGCACTGATGCTACAATTCAGGTTCCCATCTCCTGCTAAATTAGTTTAAACCCTCCCAAAGAGCATTAGCAAACCTGCCCCCAAGTTAGTGTACCTCTCTGGTTCAGGTGTAGACCATCCTGTTTGTAGAAGACCCACCTACCCCAGAATAAGCCCCAATTATCCAGGCATCTAAATCCCTCCCTCGTGCATCATCCATGTAGCCACATGTTCAACTCTTCTCTCTCCCTATTCCTTGCTAGCATGTGGCATAGGTAACAAACCAGAGTTGACATCTGTGTTTGTTCCAGCTCAAAACTTCCACACTAACTCCCTGAATATCTGTTTTAAAACCCCATCCCTTTTCCTACCCATGTCATTGGTGCCTATGTGGACCATGAGTTGGGGCTGATCCCCCTCCACCTCAAGGATCCCGAAAATACGACCTGAGACGTCATGAAACCTGGCACTTGGTAGGCAGCACATCAACCCTGATTCTCTCTCATTCCTACAGAATCTCCTATCTGTCCCCTGACTGTGAAGTCCCCAATGACTAATGCTCTCCTCCTCTTTCACTTCAAACAGCAAAGAGCCAAGAACATTTACAGCCCCAGAACAGGCCCTTCGGCCCTCCAAGCCTGAGCCAACTCAAATCTACTGTCTAAACCTGTCCCCCAATTCCTAAGCATCTGTATCCCTCTGCTCCCCACCTACTCGTACATCTGTCCAGTTGCATCTTAAATGAATCTAACATACCTGCCTGTACTACCTCTGCTGGCAATGCATTCCAGACACCTACCATCTTCCGTGTGAAGTACTTGCCGTGTGTATCCCCCCCTTAAACTTTTCACCTTTCACCTTGAAAGCGTGACCTCTCATTACTGAATCCTTCACCCTGGGCCCTGTCTGTACCCTTCATACCCTCAATCAGGTCTCCCCTCAATCTCCTTTTTTCTAATCCTACCTTTCTGAACCACAGGGACAGACTCTGTGCCAGAGACCTGTGCCCCATGGCTTACCCCTGGTATGTTGTCCCTCCCCAAAGCAGTATGCTTATTAGTGAGGAGAACGGCCACAGGGGGTCCCTGCACTGTCTGCCTGTTCCTTTCTGTCTCCTGACTGTCTCAATTCCTTCATCTCCACCGCAAAAATGCCATCCCATATTCCCAATTCCTTCGTCTCTGCCGCATCTGCTCCCAGGAGGACCAGTTCCAAAACCGTACAACCCAGATGGCCTCCTTCTTCAAGGACCGCAATTTCCCCCCAGACGTGGTCGACGATGCCCACCACCACATCTCCTCCACTTCCCGCTCCTCCGCCCTTGAGCCCCGCCCCTCCAACCGGCCCAGGACAGAACCCCACTGGTCCTCACCTACCACCCCACCAACCTCCATATACAGCATATCATCCGCCGTCATTTCCGCCACCTCCAAATGGACCCTACAACCAGGGATATATTTCCCTCCCCTCCCCTATCAGCGTTCCGAAAAGACCTGTCCCTCCGTGACTCCCTCGTCAGGTCCACATCCCCCACCAACCCAACCTCCAATCCTGGCACCTTGCCCTGCAACCACAAGAAATGCAAAACTTGCGCCCACACCTCCCCCCGTTCTTCCCTCCAAGGCCCCAAGGGATACTTCCATATCCGCCACAAATGCACCTGCACCTCCATTTACTGCACCCGATGTGGCCTCCTCTATAGGGGGGAAACAGGCCGCCTATTTGCGAAACATTTCAGAGAACACCTCTGGGACACCCGGACCAACCAACCCAACCACCCCGTGGCTCAACACTCCAACTCCCTCTCCCACTCCTCCATCTCCAGACCATAGTAACACGACGATTGGAGGAAGAGCGCCTCATCTTCTGCCTAGGAACCCTCTAAACTCAAGGGATGAACTCGGATTTCACCAATTTCCTCATTTCCCCTCCCCCCACCTTAACTCAGTCAAATCCCTCGAACTCAGCACCGCCTTCCTAACCTGCAATCTTCTTCCTGACCTCTCTGCCCCCACCCCACTCCGGCCTATCACCCTCACCTTAACCTCCTTCCACCTATCGCATTTCCAACACCCATCCCCCAAGTCCCTCCTCCCTACCTTTTATCTTAGCCTGCTGGGCACACTTTCCTCATTCCTGAAGAAGGGCTTATGCCCGAAACGTCGATTCTCCTGTTCCTTGGATGCTGCCTGACCTGCTGTGCTTTTCCAGCAACACATTTTCAGCTCTGTCTCCTGACTGTAATCTACCTTTCCCCTCTACCTGAGGTATGACTACCTCCCTGTCACTCCTCTCAATTACTCCCTCAGCCTCCCGAATGATCCGAAGTTCATCCAGCTCCGGCTCCACTTCCCTAACGCCGTTTCCAAGGAGCTGAAGTTGCCAGGATCTTGCTGCAGAGCCACATGGAGTGCTTCAGTATCTGAGGAGGGAAGAATGCTGCTGAACATTGAGTGAGTATTAGCGAACCCTCTGACCCATGACATTCTGCCTGAGGGAAGGTCAGTGATACAGTCACTAAAGATAGTTAGGGCTAGGATACAATCTTGAGGATCTCCTGCTGTGAGGCCCTGGAGCTTAGATGGCTGACCTCCACCAACCGCACCAATTGTTGTGGGTCTGGAGTCACATGTAGCCCAGACAAGACAAGGACAGCCCTAATCCGTAAAGGGCCTTAGAGAACCAGATGGGTTTTAACAACAATTGACAAGGGTTTTGTGGAGAGATAAATGAGAGGAGGGTGGGAGTGGGGAGAAAGTTGCATAGAGTACAATAGGTGATTGGGGGAGGGGATGAAGATGATAGGTCAGGAGCCGGGGGAGGGTGGAGTGGATAGGTGGAAAAGAAGATAGGCAGGTTGGACAAGTCATGGGGACAGTGCTGAGCTGGAAGTTCAGAACTAGGGTGAGGTGGGGGAAGGGGAAATGAGGAAGCTGTTGAAGTCCACATTGATGCCCTGGGGTTGAAGTGTTCCGAGGCGGAAGATGAGGCATTCTTCCTCCAGATGTCTGGTGGTGAGGGAGCGGCGGTGAAGGAGGCCCAGGACCTCAATGAGGGGGAGTTGAAATGTTGGGCCACAGGGTGGTGTGGTTGATTGGTGCAGGTGTCCCGGAGATGTTCCCGAAAGTACTCTGCTAGGAGGTGTCCAGTCTCCCCAATGTAGAGGAGACCGCATCGGGAGCAACGGATACAATAAATGATATTGGTGGATGTGCAGGTAAAACTTTGATAGATGTGGAAGGCTCCTTTAGGGCCTTGGAAGGAGGTTCAGCAACAAACTCATTAGTGTATAACTCCTGCTCTGATTTGTCTTTTCAAAATATGGCACCTCACATTTATCTAAATTAAACTCCATCTGCCACTCCTTGGCCTATTGACCCATCTGAACAAGATCCTGTGTACTCTGAGGTAACGTCCAATTTTGGTGTCATCTGCAAACTTACGAATGATACCTGCTATTTTCACATCCAAATTATTTATGGAAATGATGAAAAGCAAAAGACCCAGCACTGATCCTTGTGGCACACCATAGATCACAGGCCTCCAGTCTGAAAAGCAACCCTCCATCACCAACCTCAGTCTTCTACCTTTGAGCCCCTTCTGCATCCAAATGGCTAGTTCTCCCTGAATTCCATGAGATCTAACCTTGCTAACTAGTCCACCATGAAGACCCTTGTTGAATGCATTACCGAAGTTCATGTAGATCATGGCCACTGCTCTGCCCTCATCAATCCTCTTCACACGCACAGAGTCCTGCCGACTATCCCTAAACTGTCCTTGCCTTTCCAAATATATATAAACCCTATCCCATCAATTTTTCCACCATCAATCAGGCTCACTGGTCTATAGATTCCTGGCTTTTCCTTACCACCTTTCTTTTTTTTTAAGTGCACAAATTTTTTATTCAATTTCCACCACCAGGAAGATAGGAAAACACCCGGATGGCCAGTGACAAACACTGCCCTTCACATCAAAGGACAGTGCTGTCTGATCAAAACAGTGAAGGGGAGGGTAGGGACTAAATCAAAATAGAGTTGGAGGGAGAAATGATGCACTCCACTCCCTGCGGCGCCCACCTCTCCCTGAACAACTCCAGGGTGTTGGTGGACACCACGTGCTCCTTCTCCAAAGACACCCGGGCTCTAAAGTAACCGCGGAAGAGGGGCAGGCAGTCGGCCCTAACCACCCCCTCCACGGCCCGATGCCTGGACCTGTTGATGGCCAGTTTGGCCAGGCCCAGGAGCAGATTACCACCTTTCTTAAATAGTGGCACCCCGTTAGGCAACATTCAGCCATCCAGCGCCTCATCTATGACTATCAATGATACAAATATCTCAGCAAGAGACCCAGCAATCACTCTACTTGCTTCTCACTGATTTCTAGGGTACACCTGATCAGGTCCTGGGATTTATCCATCTTTATGCATTTTGAGATGTCCACTGTAACATCTACATTTTTTAAGATGTCGCCATCTTTTTCCCCACATTCTATATCTTACATGACCTTCGCCACAGTAAACACTGATGCAAAATATTTGTTTAGTATCTTCCCATCTCCTGTGGATCCACACATAGGCTGCCTTGCTGATCTTTGAGCGGCTCTGTTCTCTCCCTAGTTAATCTTTTATCCTGAATGTATTTATTGAATCTGTTTGGATTCTCCTTAACCCGATTTGCCAGCGCTATCTCATGTTCCGTTTTTGCCCTCGTGATTTCCCTCTTAAGTATATTCCTACTGCATTTATACTCCAATCAGGATTCACTTGTTCTCTGCTGCCTATACCTGACATATGCTTCCTTCTTTTTCTCAAATGAAACCTCAATTTCTCCCGCCATCCAGTATTCCCTGCACCTACCAGCCTTGCCTTTCACCCGAACAGGAACATACTGTCTCTGGACTCTCGTTATCTCATGTTTGAAGGCTTCCCATTGTCCAGCCCTGAGTAGCTTTGAGTGTGAGTTTAGAGATACAGACTCGATGGAGCGAAGGGCCATCTCTGTCCTGCATGATGTCATCATTCTCGATTTTGAACTGAAGGGTCTGATTATTTTTGTGTTTGTTTTGAGAAAATGTGACTGAGTGGAAGTTCCAGCTATAGGTGTGGTCAGTATCAGCTTCATGTTCAGTATTAGAGTGCTCATTCACAGAGAGAGTTTCCCAAATCAGTTGTATTAACAAGGAAAGCAGTGGGATAACATTGGGCAGGAGAACAGCTCTCAAAAACGTCAACAGCATGAGGCATTGAATGACTGAATAACCTCAGCAGAGCGAAGAATATGAAAAAGTATTTAGATATCGATAGGATTGATAGTGAGTGAAATATTGCAAGTATTGTTACTTGAAAACATGAATGTTTGAGACTGAACAGGATCAGATCAATCCAGCCTTTGGGGTATTCAAATATAGCTGTAAATCTCAATGCTGTCACATCATTAAAATAAACCTACTGTCGTAACTTGTTTGTTCAAAATGCGTTAAAAAATTTGAAGATGTAATCACAGTTTCCCAGTATAGATACCATACAATATAAAACAAAGTATCTGGAATTGTGTCAGCTCCATCTCCGAGAGAATTCTCCAATTCCAACAGATTCCCAGCAGCAGGAAGGGAAAGGTTGTGTCACAAACAATGAAATGCATCTTCTCAGGGAAAGGATCGGTAGAGTGTATGAGACCATTCTGGCTGTCGTTGGTGTTCCTGGTAAGTGTTGGAACAACTTATATAAACCATTGCATTGAATCATCCTTATTTCTACAGATAACTGATAAATTATTATATTTCCACTTAGCAAGGCAAATCCTGATGTCTGACAATAATGTCCTCACTTATTTAGTTTAAATTGAATAGTTTGTCCGTTCGGAGGTTCCTCAGTAATGAACAGCATTGTGTTTTTCCCTATACTGTGCAGAATGGGTTTACACTGAGGCCACATTGATGGAGTTTGGCTGAGCACTGGCCCTGGCCACATTGATGGAGTTTGGCTGAACACTTCCAGGTTTCGGAAGACCACCCTCTCTCTGTGGTAGTTCACAGCCTGCTATCGGTCAGATGGGTTTTGTAACAACCCACCTCTCAGTGACACCTGGTGTTTCCCATTCCTTGATGGAAAGGGATTGTGTTGGTGGATCTTGTTCAGGCAGCTCGCTCCAAATGGGAGCCCAGATACAGCAGGGCAATGGGTGGGTTCAGCCGGTCATTAGGAAATAATGGGGACTGCTGATAAGGCGATGTGCTGGAAAAGGCACAGCAGGCAAGGTAGCATCTGAGGAGCAGGCGAAATCGACTGCTGCTAACTCAAAAACATCCTGAGTATATGATCATGTTTTTGTGAGTAATCTGCTGCTCATGTTCTTCCCTATGTCCTTTAAAAGAGCAAATGATTCATTGAGTGAGATTCTTTAAACTTCATATAACATGGAACAACAATTATCTTTGTGTCATTACTTACAGTCTGGGCTCATGCACAGAGAACGTTTCATTAATAACTTCAAATCTATTTTTTCTTACAGTTAGTCTCGTGGTGATTTTAATCTTAGCTCGGGGCAAATGTGGTCTTTCTGTGTGCAGCACTCGCTACCTGGTGGCCATGACAACGTCAGATCTACTGTTCATTGTTTTTCATCTCATCTTTCACCAATTTCGACAGTATTATTATCCACTGTGTTTCCTGCACATCACTCCTGTTTGTGGTGTTATCAATGTCCTCAAACACTTGAGCATTGATTGTTCTGTGTGGTTCACCATTGCTTTTTCCTTTGATCGATTTGTTACCATTTGTTTACATGAGATGAAAACTAAGTATTGCACAGGGAAAACTGCAACCAGGGTTCTAGCAACAATCTGCATCTTCTTTTGTTTAAAGAACATTCCCAACTCCTTTGTGTATAAACCTTGAAAGATGATCAACAGTATTCCAAGGTACTGTTATATCAGGTTTGGTTATTATGAAGACCCTCGGTGGATAGGTTTTAGATATTTTGAGACTTTTTTGACACCAATGTTCCCATTCACTTTTATTCTCTTTATCAACATTCTGACTGTCAGACATATCTTCGAGGCCATTAAGGTGCGGAAGGAACTGAGAGGTCAGAGAAAAACACAGGATGATCCAGAGGTAGAGAGCAGGAAGAATTCTGTGATTTTACTCTTTGCCATATCTGCCAGTTTCATACTTCTCTGGTTGTTGCATATTTTATATTTCTTTAATGCTGGTTATTCCTTGGATAATGTTTCTTTTGATCTCTTTGTTCAGATTGGATTCATGCTGAGGAACTTAAGTTGCTGCACAAATGCCCTTATTTATGTGGTGACACAGAAACATTTCCGAGACCAGTTAAAGTACGCCATGACATATCCAGTTAGAACAATAATTCAATTGGTGAATCAATCCAAGTAACTCAGAGCCAACATTAGGTGCAGCAGAGAACGGAACGAGGAGTCCACGGGAGGAATGGACTGAAAGGAGAAGGAGGAGCAGCAACATGATAACACTCCTTTCCTCATGGGCAAGGAATGACTCCATCTGAGGGGCAAAATGACAGAGACTGGAGGTGTAAAGCCAGTGTAAAGTGCTGTTAGTAATGGAGTGGAGGAACAAAAGCAAATCCAAAAGAGGTATTCATCCCAAGTAATCTGTTCTCAGTGAGTGAATTGGGTAGAAAAATAAATGATGTGGAGGAAGGTGTAATCGTTCACTGCAGGCCAGAGAGGGAAATGCAACGACAGGCCCCTGTCCACTCTTCCTCACTGAATACTCTGAGCCACACATCTGGACAATTTTTTAAAAAATGAGAAGTTTCCTGTTAAGAAAGGAAATAAAATATTGAAAAGATTCTGTGTCTTTTGATTGCACCTTTATTTTCACAATAATTTACTTTGTTTCCATTCAATTCCTCGTGTTGGTTCCTGGCAATCGCACTTTTAGATTTTCACATTGATCAGTAGGAAACCCCAAAGAGAAAAGGAATTTGATCAGTTTGTGAATACATGTGGCTTTCATTCTAAAACAATAAAATGCAAAGCAGGAGGAGACTAAGGCAGTCTGGACTAAGCTATTTCGCTGATATCATTCCGTTGCTTTATTTGTTCCTTTCCATGAACCAGCTGAGGCATTGCTGGGGGACTCCAAGCCCAACCAGAGGGATTTCTGGACTCCCTCCTGCACCTGCCCAATGACCCAGCTCCCTCCCCGATTTCAGATGCTCCTTCAAATCTGCCTCTTCATATAAGCTATCGTCACCTGACCGAATATCACTTTCAGTGAATCAATATGAACTCTGTTTGATTTGTCATGATAAAGGTCTTTTTAACTGTGTTTGGGGACTGTGTTGTGGTAAAGTGCACATTGATGGTGCTATCATGGTTAGTGTAGCTGTCCTCCAAACAGGTGACCTGGGTTAGATTCCTGACAATTGCAAGTTGAGATTTGTCACATTGATCAATAGGAAACCCCAAAGACAAAAGGAATTTGATCAGTTTGAAAATACATTTGTTTTTTGTTCCAAGACAATAAAATGCAAAGTAGGAGTAGACAAAGGCAGACTGGATGAAACTGTTTGCCTGCTGCATTCTCTCACACCTCCTCACTCCCTCCCCCCTCTAATCCCACTAAGGTGACTCTGGCTGTGCTCCATCCCTGGGGGAGGTATGCCCTGGGTAGAGGGGAGCTGGGAGCTGACTGGATGAGCTGGGACTTGGGCAGAGAAGGGATTTTCAGTGAGAGACTTGGGGATATTTCAAACAGGTTCTGGCAGCCATTTTCCCTTCAAAGAACAAAAGCATTTATAGCCCAGAAACAGGCCCCACGGCCCTCCAAGCCTGAGCCGATCCAAAGCCTCTGTCGAAACCTATCGCCCATTTCCTAAACATCTGTCTCCCTCTACTCTACTCATGCATCTGTTCAGACGTATCTTCAATGAAACTACCGTGCCTGCCTCTACTACCTCTGCTGGCAACGTGTTCCAGACACCCACCACTCTCTGTGTGAAGTCCTTGCTGTGTGTATCCCCATTTAACTTTTCATTTCTCACCTTGAAAGCGTGACTTCTCATTATTGAATCCTTCACTCTGGGAAAAAGCTTATCTCTGTCTACCCTGTCTATATCCTTCATAATTTTGTAGACCTCAATCAGATCCCCCCCAATCTCCTTTTTTCAAATGAAAACTATCCTCACCTACTCAACTTTCACCGTGTGCACTGAGCAGGGGGTGAGTTTCTGTGGGTTTCTGCCTGTCTCTGTGTGTGAGAGTGTAGGGAATGGTTCAATCTCAAAAGCAAGCTCCTGGAGCAGAGTCTGTCCTGAATGGGAGAGAAAGAGTGTGAGAGACCATCGCGAGAGCTTAGACCAACCGGAATGGTGAATATCAATTGTTAAATCTCACTATATCTTTCCTTAGCACGTGCTTATGTCTGTCTGGTTTTTCCTCTTTTCTCTCTCTGTCCCTCTCTTTGCCTCTGTCTCTCACCCTCTGTCTGTATCACTCTACATCTCTCTCTCTCTCCCTCTCAATCTTTTGCTCTCTCTCTCTCTCTCTCTTTTACGGACAGCCTTTTCTTTTGCATTTTTCTCTCCTGTCTCTCCTTCCCACCTTTACTGTGTTCGTTCCCACTCTCTTGCTCTTTCTTCTTCTCTCATTTTTCTCTCTCTTCCCTTCTCTTCCTTTCCTTCCCTGTTTCTCTTGTTCAATCCTGAGATTGAATCTGCATTCCCCCCTTCAATATTGGACAACCTCCCACCCACTGCAAATTTAACCCCCGTCCCCCTCCATGGCTCCTGTCCCCCTCCATTACCCCTGTCCCCTCCATGGCTCCTGTCCCCCTCCATTACCCCTGTCCCCTGCATGGCTCCTGTCCCCCTCCATTACCCCTGTCCCCTCCATTACCCCTGTCCCCTCCATGGCTCCTGTCCCCCTCCATTACCCCTGTCCCCCTCCATGGCTCCTGTCCCCCTCTATTACCCCTGTCCCCTGCATGGCTCCTGTCCCCCTCCATTACCCCTGTCCCCTCCATTACCCCTGTCCCCTCCATGGCTCCTGTCCCCCTCCATTACCCCTGTCCCCTCCATTACCCCTGTCCCCTCCATGGTTCCTGTCCCCCTCCATTACCCCTGTCCCCTCCATGGCTCCTGTCCCCCTCCATGGCCCCTGTCCCCTCCATTACCCCTGTCCCCTCCATGGTTCCTGTCCCCCTCCATTACCCCTGTCCCCTCCATGGCTCCTGTCCCCCTCCATGGCCCCTGTCCCCCTCCATTACCCCTGTCCCCTCCATGGCCCCTGTCCCCTCCATTACCCCTGTCCCCTCCATGGCTCCTGTCCCCCTCCATTACCCCTGTCCCCTCCATGGCTCCTGTCCCCCTCCATGGCCCCTGTCCCCCTCCATTACCCCTGTCCCCTCCATGGCTCCTGTCCCCCTCCATTACCCCTGTCCCCCTCCATGGCCCCTGTCCCCCTCCATTACCCCTGTCCCCTCCATGGTTCCTGTCCCCCTCCATTACCCCTGTCCCCTCCATGGCTCCTGTCCCCCTCCATGGCCCCTGTCCCCCTCCATTACCCCTGTCCCCTCCATGGCTCCTGTCCCCCTCCATTACCCCTGTCCCCTCCATGGCTCCTGTCCCCCTCCATGGCCCCTCTCCCATTCCATTACCCCTGTCTCCTCCATTACCCCTGTCCCCTCCATGGCCCCTGTCCCCTCCATTACCCCTGTCCCCTCCATGGCTCCTGTCCCCCTCCATTACCCCTGTCCCCTCCATTACCCCTGTCCCCTCCATAGCCCCTGTTCCCCTCCATTACTCCTGTCCCCTCCATGGCCCCTGTCCCCCTCCATTACCCCTGTCCCCTCCATGGCTCCTGTCCCCCTCCATTACCCCTGTCCCCTCCATGGCCCCTGTCCCCTCCATTACCCCTGTCCCCTCCATGGCTCCTGTCCCCTCCATGGTTCCTGTCCCCCTCCATTATCCCTGTCCCCTCCATGGCTCCTGTCCCCCTCCATGGCCCCTGTCCCCCTCCATTACCCCTGTCCCCTCCATGGCCCCTGTCCCCCTCCATTACCCCTGTCCCCTCCATGGCTCCTGTCCCCCTCCATTACCCCTGTCCCCTCCATGGTCCCTGTTCCCCTCCATTACTCCTGTCCCCTCCATGGCCCCTGTCCCCCTCCATTACCCCTGTCCCCTCCATGGCTCCTGTCTAATTGCCTCCCTTGTGCAGCTTCATCAATCCTGATCTGTCTCTCTGTAGTCCCTCCATTAAGCACTCCCTGCATATAAAAGCTCTTCGGTATCTCCATCCATCAACAATACCCTTCCCCCTGCTGTGTCCCAGCCCCTGGGCTGGAGGGTAAAGGGCAGAGACTAACATGTCTTTTGACTGCGTACAGTAATGTCATGGAGTCATAGAGTCATACAGCATGGAGACAGACCCTTCAGACCAACCCGGCCACACCGACCATGTTCCAAAACTAAACTATTCCCACCTGCTTGCGCTTGGCCCATGTCCCTCCAAACCTTTCCTATTCATGAACTTGTCCAAATGTATTTTAAACACTGTTAATGTACCTGCATCCACCATTTCCCCTGATAGTTCATTACACATCCAACATTCTAAAACCATTGCCCCTCATGTCCTTTTTCAATCTTTCTCCTCTCACCTTAAAAATATACCCCCAGGTTTGAACTCCCCACCCGAGGGAAAAGACCCTTATCATTCATCTTATCTGTGCCCCACATGATTGTTTAAACATCAATAAGGTCACCCCCTCACCCTCCAGTGCAACAGCCCATGTTTATATCTCAAACCCTCCATTCCTGACAACATCTTGGTAAATCTTTCCTGATCCCTCTCCAGTTTAATAATATCCTTCCTATAACAGGGCGATGAGAATTGCACACATTAATCCAGAAGAGGCCTCATCACTGTCTGTACAAGTTCTAGATGATGTTAGAACTCCTACACACAAAGGTCTGAGCGATGAAGGCAAGCATGCTAAACACCTTCTTAACTACCCTGTCTAACTGTTAAGCAAATTTCAAAGGACTATGTACCTGAACCCTGAGGTTTCTCTGCTCTCCCACACTACCCAGGGCCTACCGTTAAGTCCTGACCTTGTTTGTATTACCACAATGCAATACCTCACGTTTATCCAAATTAAACTCCATCTGCTACTCCTCAGCCCATTGACCCAATTGATCAAGATCACTTTGTAATCTTGGGTCACCTTCTTCACTGTCTATTTTACCATTTTGGTGTCATCCACAAACTTACTAACCATTGCC
Organism: Chiloscyllium plagiosum; assembly: GCF_037043375.1. Classification (NCBI taxonomy): domain Eukaryota; kingdom Metazoa; phylum Chordata; class Chondrichthyes; order Orectolobiformes; family Hemiscylliidae; genus Chiloscyllium; species Chiloscyllium plagiosum. The sequence goes on along the minus strand of NW_028270185.1, from coordinate 30,724,858 downwards.
TCCTACATTCCCACCCAAATCCTTTGTATAAATGACTAACAGAAGTGGAGCCAGTACCGCTCCCTGTGGGACACCGCTGGTCACAGGCCTCCAGTCTGAAAAACAATGATCCACCATCTTCTGCCAAAAGCCAGTTCTGTATTCAGTTGGCAAGTCCACCCTGAATCCTATGTGATCTAACTATACCAATTAGTCGATCATGCAGAGCCTCATCAAAGGCTTTACTAAAGGCCAAGCAAACACCATCTAACACTCTGCCCTCATCAATCATTTTGGTTACTTCCAAAAACAAACCCAATCAAATGGGAGATATGATTTTGCTCACACAAAATCAGACTGACCATCTCTAATCAATCCTTTCCTCTCTAACCTCTGTAAATCCTATCTTTCAGGATCATCTCTAAAAACCTACCCACCATCGAGGACAGACTCACGGTTCGATCGTTCCCAGGCTTTTCCTCACATCCCTTCTTAAACAATGACACATTAGCCACACTCCAGTCCTCCAGTTCTTCACCTGTGTTTATTGATGATACAAATATTTCTGCTCGGGGCTCTGCAATCTTCTCTCTAACTTCCCACAGTGTCCTGGGACACATTTGATCAGGTTTATCTATCTTTATGTTTTTTAAGATCTCCAGCACTTCCTCTTCTGTTTTCTGTGAACTGTTTCCAAAACATCAATATTTATATCCCTGATTTCTCCAGCCTCCATTTCTTTCCCAACAATAAAAATGGATGCAAAATATTTTTTATATCCCTCCCATCTCTTGAGGTTCAACACAAAGACAACCTTGTTGGTCTTTAAGGGGTCCTACTCTCTCTCCAGTTGCTCCCCCACTCAATGTATTATGGAACCTCATTGGATAATTTTTACCCTATCTGCCAAGGCTGTCTCCTGTCCCCTCTTTGCTTTCCTCATTTCCTTCTAAAGAATGTCCCTATACTCTTTACACTCTTCAAGACATTCAGTTGATCCTAACTGTCTCTCTAATAGTTGTATATTTTTTATTCTTGACTTGAACTTCGACATCTTTATTCATCCATTGTTCCCTAACCTTACCAGCCTTGCCTTTCACTCTAACAGGAACAGAATGTTTCTGAACTCTTGTTATCTCACTTTGGAAGGCCTCCCTTGTCAGTCCTCCTTTTCCCTGCGATCATTCTGCTCCAATCAACTTTTGAAAGTTCTTGTTTCATACCCTTTCATAACCATTTGCCTCACTCCAATTAAGAACTTTAACTTTTATCATTTTACACAACTATTTTAAAGTTACTGGCATTATGATCACTGGTCCAAAACTGTTCCCTGATTCACACTTCAGTCACTTGCCCTGCCTTATTTCCCAAGAGAAGGTCAAGTTTTGATCCATCTCTCGTAGGAAGATTTATATATCTATTGCAAAAATTTTCTTGCAATTGGACAAGTTCTTCACCATCAAAAACTTTCACACCATGGCAGTCTGAGTCAATGTTTGGAAAATTAAAATCCCCTACTATTACAAACTTATTATTCTTACATATATTTGAGATCTCTCGACATATTTGCTTCTCATTTGCCTTCTGACTATTGGGGAGCCGATATAAAACCCCACCAAGGTGATCATCCCTTTCTTATTTCTAACTTCAACCTATATATTTTCACTAAATGATCCCTCAGAAATACCTTCTCTAATTACAGGAGTAATATTTTCCTTAATCAGAAATGCCAGCCTTCCCCCTGCCTTGCCTCTTTCTATCCCTTCTGCACCATCTCAAACCCAGAACACTGAGCTGCCAGTCTTTTCCATTCGGCAGAAATGGGTACTGCAGATACTGGAGTTTAGAGTCAAAAGCAGAGTGGTGCTAGAAAAGAACAGCAGGTTAGGCACAACCAAGGAGCAGGAAAATCAATTTCGGATGAGGGAGAGAGAGAGTGGGAGCGGGCATTATGAGGGAGAGAGAGAGTGGGAGCGGGCAGTGTGAGGGAGAGAGAGAGTGGGAGCGGGCAGTGTGAGGGAGAGAGAGTCTGAGCGGGCAGTGTGAGGGAGAGAGAGAGCGGGAGCGGGCAGTGTGAGGGAGAGAGAGTGGGAGCGGGCAGTGTGAGGGAGAGAGAGAGAGAGTGGGAGCAGGCAGTGTGAGGGAGAGAGAGAGTGGGAGTGGGCCGAGTGAGAGAGAGAGTGGGATTGGGCAGTATGAGGGAGAGAGAGAGTGGGATTGGGCAGTGTGAGGGAGAGAGAGAGTGGGAGCGAGCAGTGTGAGGGAGAGAGAGAGAGAGAGTGGGAGCCGGCAGTATGAGGGAGAGAGAGAGTGGGAGCGGGCAGTGTGAGGGAGAGAGAGAGTGGGAGTGGGCCAAGTGAGAGAGAGAGTGGGATTGGGCAGTGTGAGGGAGAGAGAGAGTGGGAGCGAGCAGTGTGAGGGAGAGAGAGAGAGAGTGGGAGCAGGCAGTGTGAGGGAGAGAGAGAGTGGGAGCAGGCAGTGTGAGGGAGAGAGAGAGTGGGAGCAGGCAGTGTGAGGGAGAGAGAGAGTGGGAGCGGGCAGAGTGAGGGAGAGAGTGGGAGCGGGCAGTGTGAGTGGGAGATTGGGCAAGTTATCCAAGATTGTGGAAGAGGCACATTCGGCCCATCTGCTCCAGGCTGGCCATATTTCCTTTCCCTCTCTCTCCTTCTAGTATATATTTTCCTTCATTTCTGGAGTTCTGTCGAGAGGCAGCACTGGTGATGCATTGTGGACAGTGTGGCAACAGCCGTGTGTCTTGAGTGCTGTCAGATGACCATCTGGGGTGTGACCACAAGACACAGGACATAGGAGTGGAAAAAGGCCATTCGGCCCATCGAGTCGTGGATGTGGCTGTGGGCCCGAGCCTAACATGGTCAGAGCAAGCCCAAAGTGTCAATGAGGGAGATACATAAATGATGAAAAGCAGTGGACCCAGCACCAATCAATGTGTCACATCGCTGGTCACAGGTCTGACAGGTTTCCATCGCCACCCTCTGTCTCCTACCTTCTGTATCTAAATGGCTAGTATTCTACTTGTATTCCACGTGACCTCATGTTTCTAAACATTTGACCATTCAGAACTTTGTTTTATGCCTCACATTCACCACCCTGCTTTCATCAATCCTCTTCATTACTTCTTTAAAAAACTCAATTCAGTTAATGAAACATGATTTCCCAGCATGTTGACTGTCCTTGTCTTTCCAAATTTATGTAAATCCTCAGGATCCCTCAGGATCTCCCCTCAACATATAGCCCACCACCGATGTCAGGCTCACCGATCTATAGTTCCCTGGCTTCTCCTTCCCACATTTCTTGAACAATGACACCATGTTCGCCAACCCCCAGCCTTCAGTGACTATTGATAATATAAATATCTCAGCAAGGGGCCCGGTAATCATTTCCTGAGCTTCTCACAGAGCTCTCAGGTACACCTGGATAGGTCCTGGGGATATATCAACCTTTATATGTTTAAAGATGTCCATCACCTCTTCCTCTGTTATATGGGCATTTTGATGATGTCCTTATTACAGTTTTCCCAAGTTCTCTAGCTTCCATCTCCTTCTTCACAATAAACACTGATGCAGGATGGGCTTGTTGATCCACAGGTGGGCTTGTTAATCTTTCAGGGACCCTATTCTCTCCATAATCACCCTTTTGTCTTTAATGTATTTATAAAATCCTTTTGGATTCTCCTTAATCTTATTTGCCAAAGCTATCTCATGTCCCATTTTAACCTTCCTGATTTCCCCCTTATGTATACTTCTCCTGCCTTTATACTCTTCTTGAGATTCTCCCAATCCCTGCTGTCCATATGCTTCCTTCTTCTTCTTGAACAAAACCTCATTTCTCTAGTCATCTGTCTTTCTTTACGCCTACCAGCCTTGCCCTTCAACCTAACAGGAATGTACAATCTCTCATTATCTCATTGTTGAAGGCTTCCAACTTTCCAGCCGTCCTTTACCTGTGAATACCCACATCCAATCAACTTTTGTAAGTTCTTGCCTAATATCATCAAAATTGGCCTTCCTCTAAATTACTATCTTTAACTTTTAGACCTGCTCTGTCTTTTTCCATCACTATTGTAAATCTAATAGGATTGGGGTCACTGGCCGTGAAGCGCTCCCTGACTGATAGCTCAGTCACCTGTCCTGCTTTATTTCCCAAGAGTGGGTCAAGTTTTGCTTCTTCTTTCGTAAGTACATCCAAATACTGAATCAGAGTATTTGCTTGTGCACACTTCACAAATTCCTCTCTATCCAAACCCTTAACGCTATGGCAGTCCCAAGTCTCTGCTTTGGAAGAGATTCCAATGATCCAAAAATATGAATCCTTCTCCCCAATACCAGCTCCTCAGCTACACATTCATCTGCTCTACCCTCCTGTTCCTACTCCCACTGGGACACGGCACTGGGAGTAATCCAGATATTACTGTTGGAGGAGTGACCGCTGTCTCTGAGGCAAGAAGACTCTGCAGGCCTGGGCAATTCAGCAGGAACAGCAGTTTATTCCAGCGGGAATCGATTACAGCCAGGAGAGGAACTGCAGAACATCACACAGGACAATCCAGCTCTCTCTGTCAAACACCCGCACAATACCAATCTTACACTTTCTGACATCAAAGTTATGTCAGTCTACAAACTAACTGTTCGTGTGCAGTTGGTCATATCAAGTCCACAAGTCAACCAACTGGGCGATGATTCCATTAGGTCTGTAAATCAGTTGGCCAGGCAGTTAATTACACCAGGTCTGTAAATTAATTACATCCAATTAATAATCCAATTAACTCGGCATTTTGATGACATCAGGTCACTGTCTATTACATATCTCCCGGTCAGATTCAAACACACGGTGCCTGTTCGCTGATGTGGTCACTTGTTTATCTTGTAACCTTTGTCTCTGAATATCCTGTGATCTGCTGAGGTTCTGCCCTGCTCACCCATATCAGTTAATCATTCCCAATGTCTCCGTGGGCGAGCTGGCGGGTCCTTACTGATGCAGAGAGTCAATCACCTTCAAACATCTTATTCTATGGTTGTGTGAGATATTGTACTATGTGTTTCTTTATTTTTATATTAAGGTCCCTTTATTTGCCAACCCACTCACAATCGCTCGGTATTTACTCCTTCCGCATTTCATTCAGTCATTCATCAAACTGTGGTCTCCCCACTCCCCAGCGCACTATCTCACCCGAAACTATGAAAACATGAGAATACCCATCCCCCTCAGAACCATCTACCGGGACTTGAACAGCTTGCAGGACATCAAACAAGTTGTCTCCATCAGCACGGATCTGTTAGATACAAATTGAATGGGGTCCCTGCCCCCTTTAAGAAAGTTACTGTCAAACAGCGCCTCCGTGAAATGGAATGAATGAGGGAGGAGACCGGCAATAGGGAGTGAAATCTCAAAACCCAGCCGCGGGAATCCGTTTACTGAGCCCTCTGCTTTTATTAAGTACATTATAATTTCTGATTTGGTTAAATCATATAAGCCTGGTATTCTTTCCCGGACTCTCTACCCTAAAAGGACTCACACCCTCATCCCCTCCTACAACTACCCTCCGGGATCGACTTTTTAAGTTCCTGCCTAAATTCCTATTTTCTCTCCTCAGAACCTCATCCTTTTCCCATCCTGTATCATGGGTTCCAATGTGTACAGCAACACCCTGCTGGTCCCTCTCCCCTTTGGGAATATTCTGCACCCTCTCTGAGATAGTTCTGAATTGTCTGTAGTGAGGGGATATTTGAATAACTGCCTGGACCCAGTTTGGAAGCTCTCTGGACAGATTTCAGATCCCATCATTGACTCACTCTTTATTGGAGGGACAGTGAGGTGCAGCAGCACTATATTTGAATTCAGGCCTTTCCGAAGCCGTTTTCAATGTATTTGGTTGGGCAGTGTGATGGGAAGGTGACCCAGCTGGTTACTGCAGTTACTGAATTGAGAAATAATCGGGTGTGTACTCTGATTATTGAAGCAAACGAAAACTAAATTTAGTTCAGCTTGATTTTACAGTTCAAGGAAAAAAGGTGTTAACTCTTTCTTGTATAACATTTAAAACTGACCTGCAGTATTTTCCTCACAGACGAATCGAGCAACAATCGAACATGGTCACACTCACGGAATCCCACTTTACAGACAGTGTCCCAGACAACACAATGACCATCTCAGGGCAGGTCCTGTCCCACTGGCAGGACAGATCCAGCAGAGGGAACAGCTCCGTGGGATACAGTCAAGAGGGCTGTGCTCTGGAAGTGCTCAGCATTGATGTCCCAGACCCCATGAAGCCTCATGACATCAGGTTAAACATGGACACGGAAACATTCTGTGTGTCTTAAAAAGTATTAAGGTAAATAAGTCCCTGGGTCCTGATGGGATTGATCCCAGAATATTGAGGGAGACAAGAGAACAAATTGCTGCAGCATTGACAGACATCTTTGTATTCTCTCTGGCCACAGGTGAGGTCCCAGAGGCCTGGAGAATAGCTGATGTTTTCCCATTGTTGAAGAAGGGTAGCAGGGATAATCCTGGGAATTACAGAGCTGTGAGCCTTATGTCAGTGTAGGGAAACGATTGGAAAATATTCACTCGGAGAAGATCTATTTGCATTGAGAAGAAAATGGATTTATTAGTGACAGACAGCATGGTTTTGTGAGGGAGAGGTCGTGCCTTCCTAAGTGGACCACGTTTTTTAAGGAGATGATGAAGATGATTTATGAGGGAAAATCAGTTGATGCTGTCTCCATGGACTTCAGTAAAACCTTTGACAAGGTCCCTCATGGCAGACTGGTACAAAAGGTGAAGTCACATGGTATCGGGGTGAGCTGGCAAGATGGATTTTCCTATTTAGAACTGACTCAATCATAGGAGACAGAGGGGATGATGGAGGATGCTTTTCAGAATGGAGGGCTATGACTAGAGGTGTTCACAGGGTTCAGAGCTGGGACCTCTACTGTTCATGGCCTTTATAAATAATTTGGAGGAAAATGTGACGAGTCGAATTAGTATGTTTGTGGAAGATACAAAGATTGGGACGATACAAAGATTGGTGGATTTGCGGATAATGAGGAGGATTGTCAGAGGATACAACAGAACATAGATCAGTTGGAGGCATGGGCAGAAAAATGGCAGATGGAGTTTAATCTCAACAAATGCGAGGTAATGCATTTTGAAAGGTTAAATATATTATATAGTGAATGGCAGAACCCTTCGGAGCATTAACATGCAGAGGGATCTGGGTGTACACATCCACAGATCACTAAAGGTGGCAGTGTCACAGTGTCATAGAATCATAGAGATGCGCAGCATGGAAACAGACCCTTTCATCCAACTCATCCATGCCATCCCAAAACAATCTAGTCCCACCTGCCAGCACCTGGCACATATCCCTCCAAACCCTTCCTATTCACATACCCATCCAGATGCCGTTTCAATGTTGCAATTGTACTAGCCACCACCACTTCCTCTGGCAGCTCATTCCATTTACGTAAAACTCTCTGAATGAAAAAGTTGCTCCCTAGGTCTCTTTTATATCTTTCCTCTCTCACCCTAAACCTATGCCCTCCTATGTTCTGTACTCCCACACCCCAGGGAAAAGACTTTATTTATCCTATCCATGCCCCTCATGATTTTATAAACCTCCATAAGATCACCCCTCAGCCTTCGACGCTCCAGGGAAAGAAGTCCCAGCCTATTCAACCTTTCCTTATAGCTCAAATTCTCCAACCCTGGCAACATCCCTTCAAATCTTTACTAAACCCTTCCAAGTTTCACAACATCTTTCCAATAGGAAGGAGACTGGAATTGTACATAATATTCCAGCAGTGCCTTAACCAATGTCCTAGAACATAGAAACATAGAAGAAATACAGCGCAGTACAAGCCCTTTGGCCCTCGATGTTACGCCGATCCAAGCCCACCTAACCAAAACTAGCCCACTATCCTCCATATGCCTATCCAATGCCTGTTTAAATGCCCATAAAAAGGGAGAGTCCACCACTGCTACTGGCAGGGCATTCCATGAACTCACGACTCGCTGAGTAAAGAATCTACCCCTAACATCTGTTCTATACCTACTACCCCTTAATTTAAAGCTATGCCCCCTCATAATAGCTGACTCCATACGTGGAAAAAGGTTCTCATGGTCAACCCTATCTAAACCCCTAATCATCTTGTGCACCTCTATCAAGTCACCCCTAAACCTTCTTTTCTCTAATGAAAACAGCCCCAAGTGCCTCAGCCTTTCCTCATATGATCTTTCTACCATACCAGGCAACATCCTGGTAAACCTCCTCTGCACCCGTTCCAGTGCCTCCACATCCTTCCTATAGTATGGCGACCAAAACTGCACACAATACTCCAGATGCGGCTGCACCAGAATCTTATACAACTGCAACATGACCTCAGGACTCCGAAACTCAATTCCTCTACCAATAAAAGCCAGTATGCCATATGCCTTCTTCACCGCACTATTTACCTGGGTGGCAACTTTCATAGATCTGTGGACATGGACACCAAGATCCCTCTGCTCATCCACACTACCAAGTATCCGACCATTAGCCCAGTACCCCATCTTTTTGTTACTCTTACCAAAGTGAATCATCTCACACTTACCTACATCGAACTCCATTTGCCACCTTTCTGTCCAGCTCTGCAGCTTATCTATATCCTACTATAACCTGACACATCCTTCCTCACTGTCAACAACTCCACCATATTTCGTATCATCTGCAAACTTGCTCATCCAACCTTCTAGCCCCTCCTCCAGGTCATTTATCAAAATGACAAACAGCAATGGTCCCAAAACAGATCCTTGCAGAACACCGCTAGTAACTGCACTCCAAGATGAACCTTTTTACCATCAACTACTACCCTCTGTCTTCTTCCAGCCAGCCAATTCCTAATCCAAACCTCCAACTCACCCTCAATGCCATACCTCCGTATTGTTTGCAGTAGCCTACCATGGGGAACCTTATCAAATGCCTTATTAAAATCCATATACACCACATCTACCGCTTTACCCTCGTCCACCTCCTGAGTCACCTTCTCAAAGAATTCAATAAGGTTTGTGAGGCACGACCTGCCCTTCACAAAACCATGCTGACTATTGTTGATCACATTATTCCTATCCAGACGTTCATAAATCCTATTCCTTACAATTCTCTCTAAATCTTTGCCCACAACAGAAGTGAGACTCACCGGCCTATAGTTACTAGGGTTATCCCTACTCCCCTTCTTGAACAAGGGAACCACATTTGCTATCCTCCAGTCTTCTGGCACTATTCCTGTAGACAACGAGGACATAAAAATCAAGGCCAATGGCTCTGCAAACTCCTCCCTTGCTTCCCAGAGAATCCTAGGATAAATGCCATCAGGCCTAGGGGACTTATCTATTTTCACCCTTTCCAGAATTTCCAACACCCCTTCCCTACATACCTCAAAGCCATCCATTCTAATTAATTATGACTCAGTATTCACATCGGCAACAATTTCCTGTTCCTGGGTGAATACTGACGAAAAGTATTCATTCAGTGTCTCCCCAATCTCTTCAGCCTCCACACGCAACTTCCCACTACTATCCTTGACTGGACCTATTCCTACCCTAGTCATTCTTTTATTTCTGATATACCTGTAGAAAGCCTTTGGGTTTTCCCTAATCCTACCAACTAAGGACTTTTCATGTCCCCTCCTTGCTGCTCTTAGCTCTCTCTTCAGATCCTTCCTGGCTACCTTATAACTCTCAATCGCCCCAATTGAACCTTCACGCCTCATCTTTACATAGGCTGCCCTCTTCCCTTTAACAAGGGATTATAATTCCTTATTAAACCACGGCTCCCTCACACGACCCTTTCCTCCCTGCCTGACAGGTACATACTTATCAAGGACACTCAATAGTTGCTCCTTGAACAAGCTCCACATATCAATTGCGCCCTTCCCTTGAAGCCTACTTTTCTAAGCCATGCATCCTAAGTCGTGCCTAACCGCATCATAATTTCCCTGCCCCCAGCTATAACTCTTGCCCTGCAGTGCACACTTATCCCTCTCCATCACTAGAGTAAAAGTTGCCGAATTGTGGTCACTGTCCCCAAAGTGGGAGAGGTTTGAAGGGGTGTGGGCCAGATGCTGGCAAATGGGACTTGATTGATTTCATCTAATACAATTATTCTCTCTCATTTAGTCTGAAAATCCCCTTTTCAAATGAAGGAATACTCACAGAGCTCCCATCGGCAGCATATGAGACAATACTGAAGCAAACCAATATTCTGTTCCTCCTTCATTCAGCTTGAATAGTATGTACTACTTTGATATTCAAGTAATTCTCCTCTTTTGAACAAGGCTGAACTAATCCCACTAATTATCCCTCTAATCTTCAAAGGCACATGGCGATGCTGCAGTTGGGAATTTGCCACACAGGGATTGACATTCTTAAGAGACCATAAAGTGCATTAGGCCTGTATTCTATAGGTCAAGAACTCATGGGAAAGCTACATAAAAATAAATTTTCAGGGAGTTTGTGCAAAAGTTTATCAACTGTAAAGTAGTGATGGTAGGAGCCATTTTGGGAAAGCAAATATTAGCGGGAATTATACATATAATGGTAAGGTCCTAGGGAGTGTTGCTGAACAAAGAGACCTTGGAGTGCAGGCTCTTGCATCTTGAACGTAGAGTTGCAGGTAGGATATGATAGTGAAGAAGGCGTTTGGTATGCTTTCCTTTATTAGTCACAGTATTGAACACAGGAGTTAGTTGCAGCTGTACAGGACATTGGTTAGGCCACTTTTGGAATATTGTGTGCAGTTCTACTCTCCTTCCTTTTAAAAAGATGTTGTGAGACTTGAAAGGGTTCAGAAAAGATTCACAAGAATATTGCCAGGGTTGGAGGATTTGAGCTGCAGGAGAGGTTGAACAGGCTGGGGCTATTTTCCCTGGAGCGTCGGAGGCTGAGGGGTGACTGTATAGAGGTTTATAAAGTCATGAGGGGCATGGGTAGGATAAACAGATAAATGGGGTGGGGGAGTCCAGAATTAGATGGCATAGGTTTAGGGTAAGAGGGGAAAGATATAAAAGAGACCTAAGGGGCAACGTTTTCACACAGAGGGTGGTACGTGTATGCAATGAGCTGCCAGAGGATGTGGTGGAGTCTGGTACAATTGCAACATTTGAAAAGGCATCTGAATGGGTATATGAATAGGAAGGGTTTGGAGGAAGATGAGCCGAGTGCTGGCAGGTGGGGCTAGATTGGGTTGGAATATCTGGATGAGTTGGACCGAAGGGTCTGTTTCTGTGCTGTACATCTCTATGACCCGATGACTCTAAATGGGCGGAGTGGACTAACTCGATCTCAGGTGTCCTGTTTCACCTCCATCTTGGAATTGTCGCTGTTTTAAAATCACTATTTTAACTGCAGTGTAAGAATAAAGTGTGCTTTGCTTCAAGCCTATCAATTTGTCCAATTGAATTGCCTCTGGAACACAATGACTGACACTTGCCTTTAGAAAATAAGAAATAACTATTCTTTTGCTAGTTATTCTTACTCCTTTTTACTTAAAGAACCTCTTTGGACGCATCCTAACCTTCTCAGCCAAGGCCATCCCATGCCCCCCTTTTTGCTTTCCTGATTTCTTCTTCAGTAAAACCCTGCATCCCCTGTATACATCCAGGGATTCCCTTGGTCCCAGCTGCCAGTACCTCAGCCTTACCTCATTCATTTTCTGGTCAAAGCCTCAATATCTCTTGTCATTCAGGGTTCCCTATTCCTGTCAACCTTGCCTTTCACCTTCATAGGAACATATCGACCTTGAACTCCAGCGATCTCACTTTTAAAGGCCTCCCACTTGCTGGAGGTCCCTTTACCTGCAAACAAATTACTCCAATCAACCCCTGCAAGCTCCTGTCTAATTCCATCAAAATTCACCTTTCTCCATTTTAGAACTTGAACCTGTGGACCAGTTCCTCTCCATAACTACTTTAAAATTAATAGGACTGGTCCCAAAATGCTCCCCCACTATTACCTCCATCACCTGTCCTGCCCTATTTCCCATGAGTAGGTCGAGTTTTGTCCCTTCCTGAGTAGGATCCTCTATATACTGCTTGAGGAAACTTTCATGAATGCATTTAACAAATTCATTTGCTCGCTTGAACCTATTCCACTCTTTCATAAGTTTATGGCTGATAAGTCTATGTTTTGCATTCCCATCTACGCAGTGTAATCTTAGATTCTTGTTATGTAAGGGAATAAATCTACCTGTGACTTAAAAATATCCATTGTCCTCACCTCTTCCACTTTCTGGGACAGACAATTCCAAAGTTACACACCTGAAAAAAGAATTATCTTCATCTCTGTCCAAAAAGTATGACCCCTCACGAATTTTATAAACATGGTCCCTAATTCTGAACTCATTCACAAGAAGAAACATCCATTCCAAGATCATTAAGAGCCTTTATACAGTTTGATCAGATCACTCTTAACCCGTCTAAACTCCAGCAGAAACAAACTCAGTCTGAGCACCTAACCCGATTGCACAAGCCACTCATTCAAAGTATTCATCGAGTAAACCTCCTCTGAACTGTCTTTAATGCATTTACATCCTCTTTCAAAATAAGGGACTGTTGAAATGAATTATACGGTCAGGGTTAAATAGACATTATTATACTGTAGTAATAGAAAAACAGCAGGTTTCAATTAATGAACCTTGTACCAAGTGAACCTTATGCATCCTCGAGGTTAGTGTCAGCAAGAGTCTCCAAACAGCAGTTAGTGCCATCAAGTCATTCCAGATAGGCCTTGGGGCCAGAAGAAGTTTAGAGGCAGGGAGGCAATGGTCACTGACAAGGGATGAGGCAAAACATTGACAGACTAAATGATCTCTGACTGAGTGAAGTCTAATGAATCTTGGGAAATTCAAAGAATTTGCATCAATGCATCTACAACCAAATTAACAACCTCTTTTAAGACTCTGAGATGAAGACAGAAGGTGATGAGACCTATTATCGGTTTGCTGAGTCCAGCCTCCTTAGTGACTGTAATTACATTGTGTTCATCCCTCACTCCTACTTCCTGACTTACAGTTGGGTTGACACTGAGCAGTAAATGCAGTATTGTCTAGGGAGATGCTTGCTCATGCATGGGTGAATGCGATTGGTTGAAGTGTTTCAATCATGCATCTTCTTTCCATGTCTGCTCAGTTTCACTGGATGTTGAGATTTGGAGGGATAGAGTGGGGGTGGGAGAGAAAGTCTGAGGGTGAGAGAGAGATTGTGACCTGGAGAAGAGAGAGATTGATATGCAGTCTGATGGTGGTTGGGGCTGGTAGAGGTGGTGCAGAGAATGGTGGTGATGTTCAGATTCAGAGAGGAGGGGAGAAGGTGAGGGAGATTGGAATGATGATGCAGACAATTTGGAACTGTGCATGTGCTCAGTTCTGAGTCAGCATGCAGACACAGTTGGCCTGAAGTTTCAATGTCAGCAAAACAGTGTCTTACCACGATTACTGAAATGCTTTTTGTATCTTCTATAGTGAAGATAGAAGCAAAGTACTTATTCATTTAATTTGCCATTCCTTAACATCTATGGATGAAGGGTTTATGCCAGAAACATCGATTCTCCTGCTCCTTGGATGCTGTCTGACCTGATGTGCTTTTCCAGCTCTGCACTTTTTGCCCCCGAACATCTACCAATAACTCCCATATTCTCACTCCCTAGAGGATTAGATTAGATTAGATTACTTAGAGTGGAAGCAGGCCCTACGGCCCAACAAATCCACACCGACCCGCCGAAGCGCATCCACCCAGACCCATTCCCCTACATTTACCCCTGCACCTAACACTACGGGCAATTTTAGCGTGGCCAATTCACCTAACCTGCATATTTTTGGACTGTGGGAGGAAACGGAAGCAGCCGGAGGAACCCACGTAGACACGGGGAGAATGTGTAAACTCCACACAGTCAGTCTGAGGTGGGAAATGAACCCAGGTCTCTGGCACTGTGAGGCAGCAGTGCTAACCACTGTGCCACCGAGCCGCCCAAACATGGCACTCACATTGCATACATGGTTTGTTTTTAAATACGTTGAAACTTTATTGCTGGAACAGCACAGCAGGTCAGGCAGCATCCAGGGAACAGGAGATTCGACGTTTCGGGCACAGGCCCTTCCTCGGGCCTGTGCCCGAAACGTCGAATCTCCTGTTCCCTGGATGCTGCCTGACCTGCTGTGCTGTTCCAGCAATAAAGTTTCAACTTTGATCTCCAGCATCTGCAGACCTCACTTTCTCCTTGTTTTTAAATACCCATGGAAACTCTTCCTTTGTTGTTTTTAACATTTTCAGTTGGGTTCTGAGATTCTAATTTCCTCCTAATTAACCTTTTTCTCTGCCATACTTTATTTTCTAATCAATCATCTGACCTGCCACCCATGTTTGCAATATCCTCAGGTTGGACGGTTTCTTCAACTTTTCAGTCAACCACAGAAAGCGAGTCCTCCCTTTAAAGTCTCTTGTTTCAATCAGAATATACTTCTTCTGAGGTATCCTCTTAAATCTCTGCCATCACTGTCTCTACTGATCTCTCTCCGAGCCAGTTACACCATTCACTTCAGCTGGTTTAATTTACATGCCTTCAGAGTGGATCTTGTTTAAGTTTGAAATACTTACCTCAGAGTCAATCTTCTTCCATTCAAATTGGATGTAAAATTGAATTATATTGTGATGGCTGCTACGTAGGAGAGTCTTTACACTGAGATTGCTTCATAAATCCTGTCACATTACACAGTATCAATAAGATGATAAGAACATAGCCTTCTGTCTGGTTGCTTCAGAACACGCAGCTCTAAGATACTTTCTCGAAGGTCATCAATAACCTCTCATCCACGTTACTGCTGCCAACCTGATTTACACAGTCTTTGTGTAGATTCAAATCAGCAATGCTGATTGCCATCTCACTATCACAAGCAGCCAATATCTCTTCATGTCTAACATCAGAGGGCCTATCGATCAGCCCCTTGAGTGGCTGCTTTCCCCGAACTTTCCCCTCATGCTGTATTTATTTACATCAATGTGTGCTATGGATTGATTTAAGTTGACACAAAAGCTGCCCACGTTCAGATACAGAGCTATTATTTTGATTTGTTTAAATACAAACATATTGGACAGGCTCATATGAACAGAAACAATTTATATTTGTATCTTGGGAAAACAGTCTGTCTTTATGTTGCCCATCAAAAGAAGCCAAAGCCTTTTTAACAGGACAAATGAGAGGGATTTAAATTGCATGCACATTTCCAAAATACAAACTTTCATGTCTGGAAACTGAGCTGTCTGAGTTGATGTTACTCAGCAAATGAAGATTAAAATATCTGCTCCAAAATGGGGGTGGCAGAGCTGCTTATTGAAGCCAGTGGAGAGAAAGTAGAGTTAACATTTCAAGTCCAATTCTGCAAAAGGGTCAAAATGTTAACTCCGCGGGTCTGGCAGCATTGGTAGAGAGAATGCAGAGAGAAATATCCAGTAACTTCTATTTGTGTTTCAGATTTCCAACATCCACAGTTCTTTCTTTATAGTATTGAAAATAGTGACTGTCCATTTGATTATCTCCTGTTTGCAATATCTAATTTATCCAGACTGCATCATAATCCAAACTTTTAGCACCAAATGCCAATGAGCATTCAATGGGTATTCAATATTGTCTCACATGCCACCTGATTTACTGTCTGGCCTGTTGCATTAGCCCTTGAGTAAGTCAGTTACGCAACACAGCAACAAAGAGAGTCAGTATTTCACAAGTTTACAGGTGGGCAACAGACTTATTAACTGTTAGTCTCTGAGTCATAGTGATTGGCTATTTGAACATTTTATATTGGACAAATGCTGAGCATTCAGGTCATTGATAATCAAATAAAATGGAAGGAACTGCAGATACTGTAAATCAGAAACAAAAACAGAAATTGCTGGAAAAGCTCAGCGGTCTGGCAGCATCTGTGAAGAGAAATCAGAGTTAACATTTTGAATCCAGTGACCAGAAACCAAACTTTGGTCTTAAGAATTCTGTTTGGAAATCCATCAAATGTGACAATTCTGTCCCCAACCCAGAGTTCGGATCTCTGAAACTCTCCAGAGCAACTTGATCAAATGTGATTGTGACAGATTCATCGCACATAATCATGAAATTCTGTCACTTAGCTGATACAGAGCTGCAATCTTCACAGAAGATTTTTGTCAAATCTATGTGTTTCCTGAGTCTCATCCTTCCTTCACATTTCAGAGGATGGCTTTGAAATGGTTGAATAAACAAAGATTGGATAATGCAGATTGCTAAACTGGTACAAGGATGAGCTGGTCATTCTGCCTTGAGTGTATCCGGATAGTTGGGAAAAGGGGCAGTATAATCGGGCCTGACTCTATTGTGTCAATGCATTTCAATGGGGGTAATTGTATCTGTTTGGGGGCAAAAGCTGGATGGTTGAGGTTGAATTGCAGAGTCCAGTTGGTGGAAGTAATTAGAATGTGTGGGTGGTGGTGTTTTCTGGTCAGTTCTGGTTTGGAGGATGGTTCTAACAGTCAAGGTGTTTGACAGGTCAGATAAGGGGAGGGTAAGGGGTGGGGCTGAAATCGGATGATCCATGATGTATGTTTGTAGTTTCAGAGGGTTCAGAGGGTCTGGAGGTTTGTGGGACTGGATCTGGAGGTTAGCTTACTCACTCGGTCACTGGGTATTCAGAAGGTAATGTGTGGGTTTGGATAGTAATCACATGGACAATGGAACAGAATGATAGATGGGAAAGGAGATTCAGTGTGTGTGAGTTTAGTTACCCAAGAGGTGGTTGAAGCCTAGATTTAGCAAACAGCTACCAGGAAACGAACGAGGACTTTGCAATGTCTGTGACTGAAACTCACTGCCGAAGGCAGAGGATTTCTTTGAAATGTCTAAATAAACCAAGGTAAGATATCACAGGCTGGGGAGCTGGTACACAGGGGAGCTGGGAGCTAAGCCTTGGATGTCCTTGATGGTCAGGGAGAGGGGTCGACAGAAGGTCATGGGAATTTGAAACGTGCAAGTCATATCATCAGGATTTCCGTATTTATCTTACTCACATATCTAATGTTTAGTGATCCAGGGACAATGATAGTTCCAAAATATCCCATATCACTTCCATCTGTGTTTCACTGTCCTGTGTCCTCAGCAAGACTTTATTGCTCACTGTACAAAGTATTTATTGTTGAAATAAAACAAATTCTAGAAACAGGTGCATTGTTCGTTGCAGTTTTATTGTGTTCAGAGGGAAGGGCAGACTAACCTCAATGATCAAACATTCTTGCAATCAATTTATTTTGTTTGTTTGCCTTGTTCTGAGCCAATGGAAGTGCATTATTTTCAATTGTAGCTTGGTTTGGCTTGGTAGCTGGGCTTTAACCCTTGACCTTGTCCAACAGGTATGAGATTCTTGCTCCCTGTACGGATGAGGAAAAGGGCTCTGGACAGGATGAGCCAGCTGACCACAGCACCATGGTGCAGAAGGTCATTCAAGAGGGGGGAGCAAAAAGATAAGTAGTTGTTATAGGGGATTCTATAATTAGGGGGACAGATAGTATCCTATGCAAGCTGGATCAGGAGTCTCGCATGGTGTGTTGCCTACCCGGTGCCAGGGTTTGGGACATCTCTGACCGGCTTGAAAGGATATTGGAGCGGGAGGGGGAGGATCCAGTTGTGTGGTGCACGTTGGGACCAACAACATAGGCAAAGCTAGGGTGGAGGACCTGTTTGGGGATTATCGAGCACTAGGAAGGAAATGGAAATACAGGTCCTCAAGGGTCATAATCTCCAGATTACTGCCCAAGCCACGTGCCAATTGGCATAGGGATAAGAAAATTAGGGAAGTAAATACGTGGCTAAGAGATTGGTGTGGGAAAGAGGGATTCCACTTCATGGGGCCTTGGCATCAGTTTTGGAACAGGGGGGATCTGTACCATTGGGACGGTCTCCACCTGAACCGATCAGGTACCAATGTTCTAGTGAGGAGGATAAATAGGGTGGTCAGTAGGACTTTAAACTTCTGAGTTGGGGGGGGAGGGAAAGTGAAAGCGACAGGGAGTATGAAGTTAAATGGAAAGATAAGCGGCAAGATAGCATATGTGCAGGCAGATTTAAACTTGAAATAGACTGGGAATGCAGCAAAAAGGAAGGATAACTTAGGACATCTTATGACTTCCAATATCTCTGATGATAAGAAAGTTAACATTAAGGCACTTTACCTGAATGCTCGTAGCATTCATAACAAAGCAGACAAACTAATGGCACAGATCATCGTGAATGATTATGATGTGGTAGGCATCACAGAGACGTGGTTACAGGGGGGACATCCAAGGGTTGTCAACTTATTGAAAAGACAGGGAGGTGGGCAGAGGGTGAGGGGTTGCTTTGTTAGTTAAGAACAAAATTAAATCTATGGTGCTGAATGACATAGTATCGGATGATGTGGAGTCTGTGTGAGTGGAATTGAGGAACCACAAAGGCAAAAAAACCATAATGGGAGTTATGTACAGACCTCCTAACAGTGGTCAGGACCAGGGACGCAACATGTACCGGGAAATAGAGAAGCCATATCAGAAAGGCAAGGTCACAGTGATCATGGGAGACTTCAATATGCAGGTGGACTAGGTAAATAATTTTGCAAGTGGATCCAAAGAAAGGGAATTCATGGAATGTTTACAGGATGGCTTTTTGGAACAGCTTGTCATGGAGCCCATAAGGGAGCAGGCTATTCTGGACCTAGTGCTATGTAATGAAACAGACTTTATAAAAAATCTTAAAGTAAAGGAACACTTAGGAAGCAGCGATCATAATATGGTAGAGTTCAGTCTGCAGTTTGAAAGAGAGAAGGCAAAATCGGATGTAATGGTGTTACAGTTTAATAAAGGTAATTATGAGGGCATGAGAGAGGAACTGACGAAAATAAACTGGAAGCAGAGCCTAGCAGTGAAGACAGTAGAGCAAAAATGGCAGGAGTTTGTGGGTAAAATTGAGGACACTGTACAGAGGTTCATCCCCAAGAAGAGAAAGATTATTTGGGGAGGGATTAGACAGCCATGTCTGACAAAGGAAGTCCGGAAATCTATCAAAGAAAAAGAGAGAGCCTATAAAGTGGCCAAAAGCACTGGGAAATCAGAAGATTGGGAAGGCTAAAAAAACAAACAGAGGAATGAACTTCCTGAGAAAAGGGAGGATGTGGGTACTATTATAAGGTTTAAAAGACATTTGGATAAGTACTTGAGTGGGAAAGGGTTGGAGCGCTATAGGCCAGGAGCAGGCAGGTGGAACTAGTTTAGTTTGGGATAATGTTCGGCAAGGCTTTGTTGGAATGGACGGTCTGTTTCCATGTTGTATGATTCTATGTGGTCTCACCAGTACCTTTGTCAGTTGCAGTAAGTCTTCGCTACTCTTACACTCCAATCTCCTTGAAATAAGGGCCTATGAATGCTATCAAGGGGGTAGTGCATCCCTGAGGCAACGGGAAAATGAAGATACAACACTGCCCATGCTTCCACCAGGGCCATAGTTGAACAATCATAACTCAACCACTTCAAGCTGAGTTGGAAGCTCCAGTGGGGCATTGCAGTATAGATCAGAAATGGTGCACTATGCCTTTCTCAAGTGCAGTTGACAAACAGAGTGTGGACTGTCAGCAGAGGAAATAGGGGATCAGCAGTAATCTTCTGAGAGTGAAGATGAAGATAAAAGCAAGGACATTGAACAGGGTGAACATACATGAGAGCAGACATACCGACATTATAGGGTAATGCACTGTCAAAGACAAGAAAACAGAAAGCACTTAATTGCAACACACGTCTTGGATGAATAAACTGGGTTTAGACTTCCTCATGTATAATTGTTTTTGGTTATATGGTAGCAACCATGGTTCAGGCAAAATATATGTGGACCAAGTTATTTTTGTAATCATCCAACATTTCTGTTGTTGAGTAAATGTTTTCTTAATCATATTAACATATGCTTGGTGAAGGTAAAGGTAAAGTCCACATAATCTGAGTAGAACATGGTTGTTCTCATTGCAGAGAGATGTGTCCGCTCAGTTTGTACTGTCGTGTATCTACATATCATAGACCCTTCAAACTGCTGAGGAGATAGCAGCAGTCAGTGAGAAAGGGACACTAACATAGCTTGCTGCTAAAGTTCGGTGGTTTTATAGCCTGCAGTCAAAATATGTAATTCAGTGTAATGTCATCTCTCACAATAGTAAGTTAAGAGCATTCCTGAGGCATTTTATAAGAATGATCCCAGGAATGAAAGATTTGTCACATGAGGAGTGGCTGAGGACTCTGGGTCTGGACTCAATTGAGTTCAGAAGAGTGAGGGAGATCTGATTGAAACTTACAGAATACTGAGGCCCCGTGGTAGACTGGATATGGAAAGGTGTTTCCACGAGTAGGAGAGACTAGAACCAGAGGACATAGCTTCAGAATGAAAAGGTGATGCTTTAAAGCTGAGAGATGCTATAGACCAGGAAGCCTGACATTGGTGGCGGGCAAGGTGTTAGGGGGAATCCTGACGGACAGGATTTATATGTATTTGGAAAGGCAAGTACTGATTAGGAATAGTCAACATGGCTTTGTGTGTGGGAAATCATGTCTCACTAACTTGACTGAGTTTGTTCAGAGAAGTAACAAAGAGGATTGATGAGGGCAGAGCGGTAGACGCAATCTATGTGGACATCAGTAAGGCGCTCGAAAAGGATTCCCATTGTAGACTGGTTAGCAAGGTTAGATCTCATTGAGTACAAGCAGAACTAGCCATTTGGATACAGAACTGACTTTGAGGTAAAAGACGGGCGGTGGCCGAGAGTTGCTTTTCAGACTCGAGGCCTGTGACAGTGGTGTGCCACAAGGATCGGTGCTGGGTCCACTGCTTTTCATCATTTATACAATGATTTGGATGTGAACATAGGGCATACAGTTAGTAAGTTTGCAGATGACACCAAAACTAGAGGTGTAGTGGATGGCAAAGAAGGTTACCTCAGAGTACAACAGGATCTTGATGAGATGGGCCAATGGGCTGAGGAGTGGTGCATGTATGGAATGAGCTGCCAGAGGAAGTGGTGGAGGCTGGTACAATTACAGCATTTAAAGGGCATCTGGATTGGTATATGACGAGGAAAGGTGCAGAGGGATATGGGCCAAGTGCGGGCAATTGAGTCAAGATTAGGTTAGGAGAACTGGTAGGCATGGACAAGTTGGATTGATGGGACTGTTTCTGCATTGTACATCTCTATAACCTCCTCCACCCAGTGCACTCCTCCCTATCTCTGTCACCTCATTCAGCCCTGACACCTTCTCTATCTCTAGAACCTCCTCCACCCCCTATACCCCACCCTATCTCTGAAACCTCCTCCAGTCTCAATAATCTTCTCTTGGCTGTAACATCAATGCTCATTATCACTCCATGATGTTAGCCCTCCTGCGATTCCAGCCTCTTGACCATTCCCTAATTCCATCACTCCACCGGCCTTCAGCTGCTTGGGCCCTCCATGTTATCATCTCAGAAGACTTTGAGCAATTTGCATTTCCCTTCTCTGATGAAGTCTGTCCATTTTTTCCTGGAAACAATGTTATACCTGTTGTGGATTTACTAGAGTAATTCAGGAAGGGTCCCTCAACCACACCTTGTAAACCCAACATCAATATCACCTTGAAGACAAGGCCAGCAATATGATTCAACACTACTTCTTCTGCAGTTACTCTCCACTTCACCCTTAATCCCAACTTTGAAATTAATCATCCTTCCTTCAGTTTTTCTGGGACAGAATCATGGAACTCTCTCCCATGTGACTTTGCATTTGTGATCAGGGTTCTTAAAACACAAGGACAGTGAGTTTAAAGAGGAGAGTTCCTCATCATTTATGCCGTAGAGATTAGGGGGATGGCTAACAAGGCTGTCCCAGTCAGTGATGCCCGTTTCATGTGAATCCACAAACAAGTATGTCATCGTGATGTTGCCATGGGAATGCACATTACATTCCTGTTCTGAGGGATACACAGGAACAGTAGGAAATGAGACTTGGTCGAATCAGTCAAAGAGCCAAGATGTTTCACATCAGTGTCCCAGCGAGATGTGGACAGTTACAAGGGGAGTCAGGGTGAAACAATGCCTGCTGGAGAGTGATGACATTCATTGTTCAGGTCTCTGAATATTGGAGTTGGGATGGTGTGCTGAGGTTGGACAGGAAGTTGGTAAGACCAGTTCTGGAAGATTGTGTCCTGTTCTGCTCACGCTGCAGTAGGAAGGATATTATTAAACTAGAGACGGTTCAGAAAAGATTCACCAGGATGTTGCCAGGAGTGCAGGGTTTGAGATATAAAAATAGACTGGAGAATCTGGGGACATTTTACAAAGAACATTACAGCACAGGAACAGGCCCTTCAACTCTCCAAGCCTACACTGACACATTTTGCCTTCCATATTTAAACTGTCTTCGCTTACAGGATCCGTATTCCCTTGTTCCCTTCCTATTCATGCCTGCTGCTGGATGCTTCTTGAAAGTACAATTGTGTCTGTTTCCATTGTCTGTTCTGGCAGTGTGTTCCATGAACTCACCACCCTTTCCATGATAAACATGCCTCGCATATCTCTTTTAAACACCCCCCTGACCCCTCCACCTTGAACTTGTGTCCCCGAGTAACTGACTCTTCCACCCTGAGAAAAGGCCTCATACTTTCCACGGTATCTATGCCATTCACAATCTTATAAACTTCTATAAGGTCGCCCCCTCAACCTCCTGCATTTTAGTGGAAACAAGCCCAATTTTTTCCAATCTTTCTTCACAGGTAAAATCCCCCATTCCAGGCAATGTCCTGGTAAACATTTTCTGTCCCCTCTCTAAAGGATCCACATCCTTCTGGTTGGGTGGTGATCAGCACTGTACGTGTTTTCACTGCAGCATAGGAAATTGAGGGGTGACCTTGTTGAGGTTTATAAAATCATGACAGTGATTGATAAGGTGAATGAGAAGGGTCTTTTCCCTAGTGTGGGGGAGTTCAGACTCAGGGCCACGTTTGTAAGGTCAGAGGAAAAAGATTTAAAGATTGAGGAGCAACTCTTTATTCCCCAGAGTGGTTTGTGATGGAATGAACTTCCAGATGAAGTAATGTATGTGGGCACAGTTACAATGTTTAAAAGATGCCAGCTCTTGAGCCAGTCGTTTGTTTTTCTCCATTCTGTGCTACTGAATGCCCAAATTTCTGCGACGTGCATTTCCAGAGGACTAACATGGCAAGGGAATACATGTTAAATAGGAGGACCCTGGCAAGCACAGAAGATTAGACGGATCCTGATTTGTGTGTCCAGCCATCCATGAAGGCGGCAGGATAGACAGGTAAGGGAATTAAGAAGGGTCAAAGCCACTGAATACATGAGCAGGGAGGTGTCATGTTGGAGCTTTACAGGATTTTGGTGAGACTACAGCTGGAATATTGTGTGCAGTTCTGGGCACCACATTATAGGAAGGATGTGATTGTACTGGAGGGGGGGCAAAGAAGATCCACCAGGATGTTGCATTAGATTGAGCATTGCCTAAACCTGCAGGAGTGTGTGTGTGTGGCTATGGTAACCCACACCGCCTGCACATCCCTGGACATTATGGGCAATTCAGCATGGCCAATCCACCTAACTTGAACATCTTTGAAATCAGAGCACCCAAAGGTTACCCAAGCAGACAACATGCAAAACTCCACACAGCCACCCAAGGCTGGAATCAAACTCTGGTTCCCTGGCACTGTGCTCCAGCAATGCTAACCTCTGAGTCACTCTCGGCTGGGGAATTTTTTTTGATTCATATCAACTTGCTGTGCTCAGAATCACAGCTTTATTATGAACGGTCAAATCAGCATAATTCCAATTTCGCATCAGAGAGAGAGAGAGATGACGAGTGGTGAAGTTTGATTTAATTTGACTTACTATTGTCACTTTTTTTTCCAATAAATTCATGGGATGGGGGCACCGTTGGCCAGGCCAGTGTTTATTGGCCATCCCTAATAGCCCAGAGGGCAGTTAAGAGTCACAATACAAACAGGTAACCACCTTCCCGTCTCCTGGTCCTCTCTTCATGCAAGGGTTACCCCTCCCACATTGTTGAAAGAGCATCTCAGCTCAGGCTGGGACGTGGGTTATTGGGCTTGGCTGGCTCTGTGTTCTCTCTGGTAATAGGTTCTCTGATCCAGACTGCACACCATCGCGATCCTCTCGTTTACTCCACCCGGCAACATCGGTCCAGGAACGGCCGGAGAGAAGCAGAGACCGGGGAAGGAAACGCCTGTAGCCAGGCAGGCAGACAGGAGCGAGAGGAGCCCGGACTCCGAGAGAGGAACAACGGAACATTGACAGGGTTTCATCCAGAGGAGGGCGGGAGGAGTTACTGAGAGAGACAGAGAGAGGGAGAGGAGTTACCGAGAGAGAGAGTTACCGAGAGAGGGAGGAGAGGAGTTACTGAGGGACAGAGAAAGAGAGAGAGACGATAGTGTGTGTGTGAGAGAGAGTGAGAGAGAAGTTACAGAGAGAGAAGTTACAGAGAGAGAGAAGTTACAGAGGGAGAGAGGAGTTACTGACGGAGAGGGATGAGTTAGTGGAGGAGAGGGATTACAAAGGGATAGGGATTATTAGAGGGAGAGGGGTTACAAAGGGGTCACAGAGAGAGGGAGGGGTGTTAAAGTGGGAGAGGAATTCCAGAGGGAGAGCAGTTCCGAGGGGAGAGGGAGTGAAAGTCGAGTCATTGTTGAATCTTGGGGAAAAGGAAGACAAGAGTCTAACAAGGAGGGGACTGACTGCTGCGACCTCTCCAGCAAATTGCAGTCACTCCTTCCCCACGGCCTGGTGGAGGCAGTGCTGCCCAGCACAGAGAGCATCCATTCTGCATTTGCCTATCGCCTATAGGCTGGGGACACTGCCCCCTGGAAAGTGCTATGCCCAAGCTGAGCCAGCGTTGTGCCCACTGGTCGCGCGTCAGATCAACGCTGTGTGTGCTCAGTGTGGTCTTGTTGTGCCAATGGCTGCTGGTCCAGAAAGGAGGGGGCTGGCTGACCCTTAGGCTGGTGAAACCAGGTGCCAGTCCAATGCAGGAACATCTCCTCCTGGTCGAGGAGAACTCCACCTGCTGGCAGATCATCCAGGGTGACAGGCAGGAGGTGGAAAGGGCCCTCCTCAACTCCATTACTGTCTCCCTCAAGCACCAAGCCGTCACTGAGGGAGATTATCTGAACATGACCCGAAATTGCAGATCGTTTCTGAGGGCCCGCAAGTATATCACTGTCCCCCTGAGCCCTGAGGAGGAACACTTCCCCTTGGCTTACTCCATGGTCATCCACCAGAGCATTGAGATGTTCAAGAGGCTTCTACGGAGCATTTACACCCCACAGAACGTCTACTGTATCCACGTGGACCGCAAATCCCCGAGTCAATTTCATGCGGCCGTTTGGGCCATCGCTTCGTGTTTCCACAATGTCTTTGTCGCAGCCAAGCTGGAGTGGGTCACCTATGCTGGCTGGAGCAGAGTTCAGGCGGATCTCAACTGCATGAAGGAGCTGCTGGAGAGCCCTGTCCCCTGGAGGTACTTCATCAATGTGTGTGGCCAAGACATCCCCCTGAAGACCAACCGGGAGAGAGTCCGCAGCCTCAGAGCTCTGAATGGCTCCAACATGATTGAGTCGGATCCTGCACCAGGGTTCAAAAAGGTAACCGCCTTCCTGTCTGCTGGGCCTCTCTTCATCCAAGTGTTTTCCATCCTCCCTCCATCATCTCTCTCTCTCTTCCAGTCCTTCACTCCTGCCTGTACAAAGAGAGACAGGGTTGTTAAAACAGTTCAATTGCATGGAGGGAGGTTCAGAATGTACAAAGGAATATAGAGGAGTTGGAGAGTTGAGCTGCAAACAGAATAGAAGAGCAATTGACGTTTCAGGTCGGAAACTTTCATCAGAATCCGGGAGAGGAAGGGGCTGCAGAATAAATGGGGGTGTGGTGCTGGGGAAAGGTGGGTGGGATGGCGATTGGTGGATGCAGGGCGAAGGTGGCTGTGATTAGACAGTGGGTGGGGTGGAGCAGATGAGCGAAAGGGAAGATGGGCAGGTGAAAGGGATGGGTTAGAAAGAGAGGGCTGGGCCTGGGATAAGGAGGGATATAAACTGATTACGAGAGTATACAGGAATGTCGGTAGGTTAAGAGTGCAGGAGAAAGTGAGGACTACAGATGCTGGAGATCAGAGTCAAGAGTGTGGCACTGGAAAAGCACAGCGGGTCAGGCAGCATCTGAAGAATCAATGTTTCGTACATAAGCCCTTCATCAGGAATGAGGCTTGTGGACCAGGGGGCTGAGATAAGTGGGATGGGGGTGTGGGGCTGGGGGTGGAAGGTAGATGGGAATGTGATAGATGAAGGTATGCGGAAGGGGTGTGCGTGGGGTGTGAAAGGTCAAGTGGACAGGTGGGAAGGAAGATGGACCAGTCAGGAGGGTGGTGCTGAGTTGGAGGCTGGGGACTGCGATAAGTTGGGTTGGGGAAATGATGAAACTAGTGAAATCGACATTGATCCGCTTGATTGTAGGGTTCCAAGGTGGAATATCCAGGCATCAGCTGGTAAGGGTTTGGTGATGGAGGAGGCCCTGGACCTGCATTCCCTTGGTGGGAGGGGGAGTTAAAGTGTTCAGCCACGGGGTGGTGAGGTTGGTTGGTGTTCTCTGAAACAATCCGCAAGTAAGAGTTCTGTCTCCCCGATGTAGAGGACACCACCTTGGGTGCAATGGATGCAGTAGATGACATTGGTGGAGGTACAAGTATATTTGTCAGATGTGGAAGGATCCTTTGGAGCCTTGGAGGGAGGTGTGGGTGCAAGTTTTGCACTTTTCAGAGGCCAGGGAAGGTGCCAGAAGGGGAGGGTGGGTTGGTGGGGGGTGTGGATCTGACAAGGGAGTTGCAGAGGGAATAGTCTTTGAAATGCAGGTGGAGTGCAGAGGGAAATATGTCCCTAATGGTGCGGTCTGTTTGTAAGTGACAGAAGTTGTGGAGGATAATGCAATGTATCCAGATGTTGGTGGGGTAGAAGGTGAGGACAAAGGGGTTCTGTCCCCGTTGCATTGGGAGGGGTGTGGTTCAAGGGTCAAGGTAGAGGAAATGGAGCAGATGCACTGGAGGGCATTGTCAACCATGTGAGAGAGGAAATTGTAGTTTTTATGCTAGGACACCAGGTGGGATGTTCTGTGGTGGAATTGATCCTCCTGGGAATAGATGCAACAGTGGCAGAGAAATTGGGAATAAGGGATAGTGTTTTGACAGGGGCAGGGTGGGAGGAGGTGTATTCCAGGTAGCTGTGGGAGTTGGTGGGTTTGTAGTAGATGTCCACGATTAGTCGGTTTGGATGCGAGCAAAAGAGGTACAGTTAGTAAGTTGACAGATGACATCAAAATTAAAGGTGCAGTGGACAGCGAAGAGGGTTACCCCAGATTACAACAAGATCTGGACCAGATGGGCCAATGGGCTGCGAAGTGGCAGATGGAGTTTAATTCAGATAAATGCGAGGTGCTGCATTTTGGGAAAGCAAATCGTAGCAGGACTTATACACTTAATGGTAAGGTCCTCGGGAGTGTTGCTGAACAAAGAGACCTTGGAGTGCAGGTTCATACATCCTTGAAAGCGGAGTCGCAGGTAAATAGAATAGTGAAGGCAGTGTTTGGTATATGCTCCTTTATTGATCAGACTATGGATTACAGGAGTTGGGAGGTCATGTTGCGACTGTACAGGACATTGGTTAGGCCATTGTTGTAATATTGCGTGCAATTCTGGTCTCCTTTCTATTGGAAACATGTTGTGAAACTTGAAAGGATTCCAAAATGATTTACAAGGATGTTGCCAGGGTTGGAGGATTTGAGCGATAGGGAGAGGCTGAACAGGCTGAGGCTATTTTCCCTGGAGTGTCGGAGGCTGAGGGGTGACCTTATAGTGGTTTACAAAATTATGAGGGGTGTGGATAGGATAAATCGACAAAGTCTTTTCCCTCGGGTCAGGGAGTCCAGAACTAGAGGGCATAGGTTTCGGGTGAGAGGGAAAAAATATAAAAGAGACCTGAGGAGCAACATTTTCATGGAGAGTATGGTACGCGTATGGAATGAGCTGCCAGAGGATGTGGTGGAGGCTGGTACAATTGCAACATTTAATAGGCATTTGGATGGGTATATGAATAGGAAAGATTTGGAGGGATATGGGCCGGGTGCTGGCAGGTGGAACTGGATTGGGTCGGGATATCTAGTAAGATGGAAGGATCTGTTTCCATGCTGTACATGTCTATGACTGTAAGTGGGTACTGCAGATGCTGGAGATTACAGGCAAAATAGAACAGTGTTGGAAGAGCATAGCAGGTCAGGCAGCATTCGAGGAGCAGGAAACCCCGACATCAGGAATAACTTCACAGAGGCCATTATCCAGTCACCAACTCACCCTTTTGCTTACACATGGAGTCCTTGACACAGATCCAGCTTCCTCAGAGCCAGCTCTGATCATCCTGTTTATTTTTTTTTCAGAAGCAGCCTCAGGAGTAGCGGTCGAAGTCGTCCCCAGGTGTAGGTAGGCCCAGGCAGCAGCAGCAGGGGTGCAGGCGAGGCCTAGGCTTCAGTAGCAGGAGCAGGCCCAGACTGTAGCAGCAGTGGTGGTAGTAGCTGCCTGTGCAGCTGAGCACAGCTTCAAATTAACAGAAATAAGCAGAAAGAAACCCCAGAAAACAAATCACAACAAACTATGAAAAAAAAATTAAAAATAAACTCCTCAGTAGGAAGACACCAACAGCAGCACATAAGACACATTGAGGCTATTTTGAAGTCAGTCTCCGCTCCTCAAGAGGATTGAAGAGTCCTTCATATGCTGATCCAGCTTCCCTAGAGCCAGCTCTCAGTGAGCAGATCCCTTGACATGCCTGTTTTGTTTCTTCCATTACCACCCGACAGCAGTCATGCTTATTTTTCCCTAGTACCCATGTCATGTGTGTAGGTGTCAGATGCAGTGAAAAACAAGTGTTTAAATCTTAATTTATGTGGGAAATAGAACCTACTCACTTCAATAATTTCAGTCCAAGACAAGATCTGCAGCAGCAGTATCATTTGATATACTCTTGCAAGAGTGGTGTCTACAAGGTAGGCGCACAGTACAAAACCTTGGTACAATTACATTTCTCTTTCCCTCCTCCCACTACTCTAAACCCAGTGCCCATTCCTCTTGTTTATCTCTTGCCTTATCTGGCCTTGTGCGTAACAGTACAGGTTTTGCTTGGCCATTTCACCATATCCCTCTGTGGTCTATTGTTAGCGTATATCCTATCACTGCCATCTGCTTCCTTGCTTGCTAAAGCAACATTTCCTCTAATTCTTCGTCCACACTGAGCCTTATGACCTCTTGATTGTGGTTTTTGTTTTTGCAGAAGCGGGAAACAGATGCTTATAACTGTTTGTATAAGCATATCGAGCTTAACCTACACTCCCCTTCCTCTTTCATGATTCAGCTTTGTGATTTTTGCAGATAACAGTTATAATTGCTCCTCACAATTTATATTCCATCACCAGGAAGAAAGGAAACAGACAGTCCTGTTTATTTATATTTTATTAAACAATTCACAGTTTATACAAACAATTTCATTTACAGCTGTATACAGAGAAACAGCAATTTTACAAGGGAGGGAAATGACAAAGCCAAGCCCCAAACCCTGACATTCAACCGGGTTTTCAGGGAAATGAGGACAAACCTCAAATCCCAATTTCAATCATTACAAACAGTAACAATGACATTCATACATATAAGACAGTCCACTTATGTAAGAAACAGCGCATACAATACAGACCCTCAAAAAGCCAGCAAGTCTCCCCCCCCACCCCCACCCCAATCCCTCCCACCTTCCAGCCGCTCTAAGGCAGCCCGCCCCTATGTACCTTCTGGCTCTCGGTCCGCCCCTACTTACCACTGGGCTCTCATCACCCCAATGCACCGTCCGGCCAGTGGACTACCCCGGCACACCTTCCGGCACCTCTAGGACAGCCCGTCCCCTTCCCAGGGACAACAGAGTGCAGGGTAGCCCACAAGCCTTCCGGATCTCAGCCCGCCCCTATGCGCCTTCTGGCTCTTGACTGGTCTGAGACACCTTCTGACCACCTCTAGGACAGCCCATCCAGATTACCCCTTCTCAGGACGACAGCGCTCAGAATGTCCTACCCACTTACTGGCTCTAAGGGCAACTGGCATCAGGGTGGCCTACCCTCCCTCTGGTTCTCAGGGTGACAGCTTTCAGGATGACCCATGAATGTCCCAGCTCACAGTAAGGCCTGCCAGACCCAGGAACACACAAGACAGTGCAGAAATAGAGTCCACTGCTAAAAACAGGGTCTACAACCAAGGGCAGAGTCCACTCCCAAAGACAGCAATTGCACACCCCACAGCACACAGGTGTCCAGTCTCCATGGAGTCCTGGCACATCCTTGGAGAGCCAGGCCCACTCACAGGAACACAGTACATTGTAAAGGTGGTTAACTCACAGGGGTTTTGGTCCACTCCTGAAGGGAAGGTCTTCTCCCAAACTCCAGGATACAGCAAGTGCTCACCTCCCAGCACACACACAGATGTTCAATCTTCAGAGGCCCAGTCTCAGGGCTAGGCCTCCCCACAGGAACAGCTCCTCTTCCACAAGGGCTCAGTCTTCCACAAGGGCTCAGTCCAAACACCAAAAACAGTGAGGGCACATACAAAAAACAAAGAAAACTAGTGTCCAAGGGCTAAGCCCTACCACAATATTAACATTGTCCTTTTCTCAAAAGTGAAGAAAAGAATAACACACAGACTATAACCAGCCAGTGAAACAACAATCGCCTAATGAGAACTGAGTTACACCTGAAACACATTATGTACATCAGGAGTTTAACAATCAGTCCTCCCGAAAGGAATGCCAGTTCAGGAATCAGGTTTCCCCCACACAAAATACAAGCAGAAACCAAAGTAACACACTGACTGTGACCCAGCCAGCACAGAGTCAGTCCCCTAAATTGAGAAGACCGCTGAATCTCCTGTTTATAAATTTTATTAAACAGTTACAAAATAGTTTACAAAAACAGTTAACATTTACAACTGTAGACAAGAGATAGCAATTTTACAAGGGAGAGGAGCATTCCCCTTTTTTAAAAAATTTATTAAACAAGTACAAAAAAGAGGTTACAGCACAACAGTTAACATTTACAGCTGTATACAACAGCAATTTTACAAGGGAGAGGAGCAGCAAAGCTAGGCCTCAAGCCATCCTGTTCAACCAATTTACAGGGAATTGAGGACAAACCACAAATCCCAGTTTCAAATATGAAAAGACAGCAACAATGACATTTATGCTTAAGGACGAGACAAAGTGCAGACAATACAGACCCAGCAAGCCCCCGTCCCTCCCACCTTCCAACCACTCTAAGGCAGCCCGCCCCTACGCGCCTTCCGGCTCTCGGTCCGCCCTGACACACCTTTCGACCACCTCTAGGAGTGTCCGCCCCAGTACCCACCTGGGGTGACAGCGCTGAGGATGGCTGCACACCTTCTAGCTCTCGGTCTGCCCCTACGTACCATTGGGCTCTCACCCACCCCAATCTGGCCAGTGGCCTATCCTGGCACACCTTTCGGCCACCTCTAGGACAGCCTGTCCCCTTCCCTGGGTTGACAGCGTGCAGGGCAGCCCACAAGCCTTCTGGATTTTAGCCCGCCCCATGCGCTTTCTGGCTCTCAGCTGCTCTGACACAGCTTTCGACCACCTCTAGGACAGCCCGTCCCGATTACACCTTTTCAGGATGACTGTGCTCAGAATGGTCTACCCACCATCTAGCTCTCGGGGAGACTGTCATCAGGGTGGCCTACCCACCATGTGGCTTTCGGGACAGCCTACCAACCTTCAGGTTCACAGGATGGCCTACCCACTCGCCGGTTCTCGGGGTGACAGCTTTCAGGTCGACCCATGAGCCTCCCAGCTCACAGTAAGACCTGACAGACCCAGGGATACACAAGACAGTGCAGGTGATAAGCCCAACAAACTATATGACAGTTAATTACCAACAAACAGAGTCCTTTCTAGTCCAGAGTCCATTAGTACAGACATTTTTCTTCAAAATGTAGAGCCCATTTCCAGGCCTGAGGGGTGGAGAGAGTGCCATACAAGGCCTTGATGAGACCACATCAGAATCAGTCTGTACATTTTTCTCTCATTTAAAACATAAAATAATTACATTGACAGCAAGTTTCACCTGCCTTTTTCCTGGGATGAAGGGTTTATCTTATGAAGGAAGGTTGAACAAATTGGCTTTTACACATTTAAGTTTGGAAATCTGAGAGATCTTTTTGAAATGAATAAGTTTCTCTGAGGGGACATGATAAGGTGATTGATGGGTCACCCTTCACCCTCCAATACTCCAGTGCGAAAAGTCCTAGCCTATCTAGCCTTTCCTTATAACTAAAACCTCACAGTCCTGGCAACATCTTTGTAAATCTATTCTGCACCCTTTGCAGTTCAACAACAGCCTTCCAACAGCAGGGCGATCACTCCAAAAGTGACCTCACCAATGCCTTGCAGAATTATTTTCCCCTGAGAGGGTTGTTGCACTGTGTAAATCTCTTCTGTACGAAGTTGTGAAGGCTGAGATGATGAAGTTATGAAAGGGTGAGCAAGGTGAACTTTTTTTAAAAAAAGATAAGGACCCCGGGGCAACCGATAGAAATGTGGAATTGAAATTGCAACCAGAAGAGCAGTGATCTTCTTGAATGGTGGAGCAGACTTGAAGGGACGAATGGCTGACTTTTGCTATGATATTGGTGGAGACAGGTTATGCCTTAGTTCAAGTAAAGATTGGGGAATTTTCTGACCACTTAGCTAAGGGCTTTGGTGTTCCTCCTGATAACATGAACCTTGAAGTTAATCTCCCTCTGCGCCAGTCACAGAATTAAAGAATTCTTGCGGAAGGATGCCATTCAGCCCATCATGTCTGTAATTATTCCACATCTAGTACCAATTTCCTGCATTTCCACACTCAACTCTGGCAACATCCTTGTAAATCTTTTCTGAACCTTTTCAAGTTTCACAACAGCCTTCCTATAGCAGGGAGATCAGAATTGCATGCTGTATTCCAGAAATTGTCAAAGCAATGTCCTGTTCAGCCACATGACCTCCCAACTCCTACACACAATGCACTGATCAATAATGGCAAGCGTGGCAAACGACTTCTTCACTACCCTGTCTATCTGCGACTCCATTTTCAAGAAACTATGAATTTGCATTCCAAGATCTCTTGTTTCATCATCACTCCCCAGACTTTACCATGAAGTGTATTATTCCTGCCCTGATTTGCCAAACCAAAATGGAGCACCTCACATTTATCGACATTAAACTCCATCTGGCACTCCTTGGCCTATTAACCCATCTGATCAAGATCCCGTTGTACTCTGAGGTTGACTTGAAATATTACTCTGGATGTAGGTTTGCCCGTTGAGCAAATGTTTTGTCACCATATTAGGCAACATCTTCAGTGAACCTTCCAGCTCAGCGAGCAAACCTACATCTAGAACCTCAACCTGAGCTACAAACCTTCTCAAACCTTGGTGATATATTACTGTCATGTATAATCAAGTTACAGTAAAAAATGTTGTCTTATGTGCTTTACAAACAGATAGTGATATGTTAAGTTGGCAAAAATGTTGGCAAATGGAGTGCAATGTGGGAAAATGTGAAGTTGTTCATTTGGATGGGAAATCAAAAGAATAGAATATTATTTAAATGGAGAAAGCTTCAGAAAGCTGCAACACAAAGGGACTTGGGGCAACTAGTGAATGAAACATGGAAAGCTTGCACACGGGGGCAGCAGGTAATTGGGAAGACTAATGGAATATTGGACGAAAACAGAAATTTCTGGAGAGACTCAGCAGGTCGGGTAGCATTCGTGGAGAGAAAACAGAGTCTATGTTTTGAGTCTGGTGACTTTTCTTCAGAACTGTAGTGGAGTGTTCGCCCTTATTTGAAGGGGGGTTGGAGTATAAAAGTCAGAAAGTCTTACTGCAACTGTGCAAGGTGCTTGTGAGAGCACATCTGGAGTACTGTGAGCACTTCTGGTCACCTTATTTAAGAAAACATGTTGTTTCATTGGAGGAAGTTAAGAGAATATTCACTAGGATGGCCCCCATTATGGAGGGATTGTCTTAAAAACAAAAGGCTAAACAGGATTCTACTCACTGGAGTTTAGAAGAATGAGAGATGTCCTCATTGAAATGGACAGGATTAAGGGGCTTGACTGGGTAAATGCTGAAAGGATGATTCTCCTCATGGGAGAGTCCAGGACCAGGGAGGGTATTGTCTCAGAATAAAGGGGCACCAGTTTAAAACTGAGCTGAGGTGGAATTTCCTCTCTCAGAAGGTTGTGAATCTTTGGAATTCCTTGCCACAGAGAGTTGTCCTTGTATATATTTAAGGCTCAGATGGATAGATTCTTGCTCAGTTGGTGAATTAAGCGTTACGGGGACAGGGCAAGAACATGGACTTGAGGAATGTTGAATCAGCCATGATCCGAGTGAAGCTGGCTTGAGGGACCAAATGGCCAACTCCTGTCCCGACTTGTTAATGGTCTTACATTTACTGATGAAACTGTTCAAAGGGGTTATCGCACAACTCTGGAGCAGAAGCGACTTGAACCTGGGTCTCCGAGGCTCACACTACATGGATCCTAGTTTACTTTATATCATGCACTTGACATTGATGCTGGTAGTTATGGCTGCAATTTGCAGCCTTAGATCAAATTAATGAAGCGAAGCCAGTGCATGTTTTCAAAAGATAAGTCTCCAACCTCGCATCATGCATTGATGAAGTAGCTGAGAATTTGAATGCAGAGAACATCATCTGAACTGGATTCAATGAAGTGTTTCACTAGGCACTAGATAAAAATGGCAGGACAACAAAATTGACAACACAAGCCCTGATTCATGGATTTTGTTTTGGACGAGAGGTTGGCAGGTTGGTAGGTGGGAATGATGGGTTTTGGGACATTTTAAACATCAAGACCCGGAGCAAGAGAAGATGATTTGGCCCGACATGAGGCCCACCATACTATATGATCCTGGCTAATCCTTTATCTCAATGACATACTAAGACTTTCTCCCATGCCTTTGATGCTTTTGAAACGTAAATATTTGTTAATCTTCTAAACTCCAACGAATACAATCCCAGTATCCTAAGCCTCAAACTCCACAGCTTTCTGTGGTACAGAATTCCATAACTTCACTATCCTATAAGTTAAGAAATGTTTCTGCATCTCAGCCCTAAATAGACGACTGCTTTTATTCAATATGTCAGTGATCCAAAGCACAAAGGGATCTGGGAGTGCTAGTCGAGGATTCTCTAAAGGTAAACATGCAGGTTGAGTCCGTGATTAAGAAAGCGAATGCAATGTTGTCTCTTATCTCAAGAGGGTTGGAATATAAAAGCAGAGATGTACTACTAAGACTTTATAAAGCTCTGGTTAGGCCCCATTTGGAGTACTGTGTCCAGTTTTGGTCCCCACACCTCAGGAAGGACATACTGGCACTGGAACGTGTCCAGCGGAGATTCACACGGATGATCCCTGGAACGACAGGTCTAACATATGAGGAACGGCTTAGGATACTGGGATTGTATTCGTTGGAGTTTAGAAGATTAAGGGGAGACTTAATAGAGACGTACAAAATAATACATGGCTTGGAAAAGGTGGATGCTAGGAAATTGTTTCAGTTAGACGAGGAGACGAGGACCCATGGACACAGCCTTAGAATTAGAGGGGGTCATTTCAGAACAGAAATGTGGAGACATTTCTTCAGCCAGAGAGTGGTGGGCTTGTGGAATTCATTGCCACGGAGTGCAGTGGAAGCCGGGACGCTAAATGTCTTCAAGGCCGAGATTGATAGATTCTTGTTGTCTAGAGGAATTAAGGGCTACGGGGAGAACGCTAGTAAGTGGAGCTGAAATGCGCGTCAGCCATGATTGAATGGCGGAGTGGACTCGATGGGCCGAATGGCCTTACTTCCGCTCCTATGTCTTATGGTCTTATATCAATCTTGGAGTATGTGGAAAAATGCCCATATTCGGGGCAATGATAAACCTGGAGGATTGGCAAATGGTGAGGATGATGTGAATTGTCCAGAGTCACCACAGTGAACAGACAGCATCCAGTCAGAGGGGAATACAGAAGAGTGTAAGGTGATATGTTTTGGGAGAAGGATGTGGAGAGGTAATAGAAATGTAATGGCATGATCGTAAAGAGTGCGCAGGATTAGAGGGATCTGGCAATAAACATTCATCAACATTAGAACATGAACGAGGCCGTAAGAGGATAGAAAAGCAGAAGGCTTAATAAATAGAGGCATTGATGCCAATAAATGGTTGAGTTATGCTGCATGTCAAATTGGTTTAGCCTCAGTTGGATTGTTGTGGTCATTTCCGGTGACTATAAAATGATGTGAGGGCCCTCAGGACAGGGAGAAGAGGTGACTTCGCGGAATGGTGCCAGGGTTTAAGTTGGATGGCTCAGTTGGAAAGGTCAACGATGCTCCCATGGAACAAAGGAGATTGGGGTGAGGTTTATTCAATGGGTAAAGGGTGAGCACTCGGTAATGAAGACAAGGAAATATACTTCACTGTTCACCGATTGTAAAAATGCAATGGAATGCAGATGTAAGATTTTCGGTTAGAGGCATGGTAGGGAGATCTGAGGAATTGAAACGCAAATGAAGCCTAAACTACATTCGTATGAGATGATGGCAAGTTCCGCTATTAGTTGGATTAAAAAAAAGAGATCTGTTCCCATACATACAAGGAACAAGAGTAGGCCATTAACCCTTTTGATCCTGTTCCACCATCTACATCCTGCATACCATCGATAATCTATCCTCCCCTTGGTAACCAAGGATCCATATCTCCCATACATGATGCCACAAGGACCGAGGATAAAAGATATCTTTTGACACAATATGAATAAAGTGTCGTGTCTTGCGGAAGAGGTGGCACTGTGGATCAGTGGTTAGCACTGTTGCCTCACAGCGCCAAAGACCTGGGTTCGATTCCAACCTTGGGCGACTGTCTGTGTGGAGTTTGCACATTCTCCCCACGTCTGCGTGGGTTTCCTCCATGTGTTCTGGTTTCCTGCCACGGTTCAAAGATGTGCAGGTTAGGTGAATTTGTCGTGCTAAATTGCTCATATCGGGTAGGGTAATGGGTGTGGATGGGTTGCTCTTCAGAGGATTGGTGTGGACCTGTTGGGCCAAATGGCCTGTTTCCATACTGTAGAGAATCTAATGTGTGGTGTTCTTCACTCTGAGGGAGGAGCTTTGGATTCAAGTCCTACTCCAGGAGCTGATGGCCATAGGAAGGTGTCTTCATTGCTATTGTGAGACACTCAAGGGTATGGGCCAAGTGCTGCAAAATGGGATGAGAATAGCTCGGAGCTTGTCTTTTTGACCAGTGCAGACATGATGGGCTGAAGGGCAACTTATTATTTTAGTCCTCTAAACCTCAATAACCAGAGAGCACGGAGTCATAACATCATACAGTATGGAACAGACCATTCAGTTCAACCAGTCTGCGCTGACCAGTCATCCCAATCTGACTGAGTCCCATTTGCCAGCCTTTGGCACATATCTCTCTAACCTATTCCTATTCATGTCCACATCTAGATGCCTTTTA
Organism: Chiloscyllium plagiosum; assembly: GCF_037043375.1. Lineage (NCBI taxonomy): Eukaryota > Metazoa > Chordata > Chondrichthyes > Orectolobiformes > Hemiscylliidae > Chiloscyllium > Chiloscyllium plagiosum. The sequence continues at coordinate 30,687,143 of NW_028270185.1, read as the reverse complement.
AATATTGTCATTGTACCAGCTGCCTCCACCACCTCTTGATAGCTCATTCCAAGCACACATCACCCATTGCATGAAAAAGTAACCCCTCAGGTCTTTCCCCTCTTACCTTATACCTATGCTTCTAGTTTTGGACTCCCCCACCCTCGGGAAAAGACGTTTGGCTATACAGCTGACATGGAAGGAATCAAAATGGGGCAAGAACAGAAAAGGAGGTCAGCTAAACAATTCTGACCAGCAACAGAAAAGTGCAGCCAAGCACGTACGTACGCGAGCTAGCTTACTGAAACTGGCTCCAGTTAAGTGAGAAGACAGGAAGACCGAAACAACACTCAACAGGTGTTGTAGAAGTTTAAGATCAATGATCTAATGCTAAACGTCACGCACCTAGATCAGGATCTGATTGATCAGTTGTGTTGCTAAGGCTTGGAATCAAAATGTAATTTGTGAAAGGGGAACGCCGATTTGTGTGTAAAAGTGTGATTGCAACTGCCTGTTTCAGACTCTCCAGGCAAGGGTGGGCTTTGACCCGGCTGGTTGAGTCTTCTTGCATGTATGTGATAAAGGAAGCTGTGTGAAGTGTACTATCATCCGGCTGATCATTTCAACATCTATCCATGATCCTCCAGATTTTATGAACTTCTGTAAAGGTACCCCTCAGGATCCAACACTCCAGGGAAAATAGCCCTAGCCTATTCAACCTCTTACTGTAGCTCAAACCCTCCAATCTTGGCAACATCCTGGTAAATCTTTTCTGCTCTCAAGTTTAACAACATCTTTTCTTTCGAAGGGCGACCAGAATTGTATGCAGTATTTTAAAAATGGCCTCACTAATGTCCTCGACAGACAATAGATCACACTTGGTAATGGCAAAGGCATATCAGAGATAGTCAAAGATATTCCTACTTATAGACAATAGGTGCAGGAGTAGGCCATTCGGCCCTTCGAGCCAGCACCACCATTCACTATGAACATGGTTAATCATCCACAATCAGTATCCTGTTCCTGCCTTATCCCCATAATCCTTGATTCCACTATCTTTCAGAGCTCTATCCATCTCTGTTACAGCTGCAACATTACATCCCAACTCCTATATTCAATGCACTGACCAATGAAGGTAAATTATCAAACACCTACTTCACCACCCTGTCTATCTGCAATGCAACTTTCAAAGAACTATATCCCTGCACACCATGTCCTTCTCTCTAAGGCAAAAGCTCTGTGTTCAAGTCCCACTCCAGGAGTTGATGACCACAGGAAAGTGTCTCCATTGCACTGGTGAGGCATGAAAGGTGATGTTTCCAGTGCTGGAAAATGAGACTGGAGTAGCAAGGAGCCTGTTTTGCCAGCGCAGTCACGATGGGCTCAAGGATCTATTTTTCTGGTGCTCTCAACCTTTATGACCAGAGGGCACAGTTTGAAGTGTATTTTTGAAGCCAGATCCACTGGGAGAGCTTGAGGATAAGTTTTATGTTTGCTCAGCGAATGAACATTGGGAGATGGTTTGGGAGGCAGGAATATGGGGAAATTGGCAGGTGACTGGCACTAGGCAATGGGAGTGAGAAAGGCCTGAGGGGCTGAATGGCCTTATTCTCCACTGTAAGGTGAGTAACTGAGAGAAGGAGTGTGCATGGATCTTGCTGGAGCTGGGGGCGAGGAGAGTGCAGAGGAGTTGGGGAGGGAAAAAGCCACAGGCGAAGTTGAAAAGCTATCATTTCTACTTTCTCGTCTCTCTCACTCTCTTGCACTTGCCTTTTAGAAACGTTGGCAATACCACCATGATACCCTCGACCAAGTCGTCTTGACGGCACAACTGAAAGACCAGCCGAACATCAGCACCTCCATCTTCATGGGCAGCGCCTACTTCTTGGCCTCCAGAGAGTTTGTCGGCCATGTGTTTGACAGTGCCAAGATCCAGGCCTTCCTCAAGTGGTCGGAGGATACCTACAGCCCGGACGAGCATGTGTGGGCTACCCTGCACAGAATGCCCAATGTACCTGGCTCCATCCCGTACACCCAAGGAGCCACCAGGACACTTGGCCGGGCAGTAAAGTGGTCCTTTGAGGCTGGTGACGTTGCGAGGGGTGCTCTGTACCCTCCCTGCACGGGAAAGTATCGCCATTTGGTTTGTGTGTACGGGGCAGGAGATCTACATTGGGTGGTCCGTCAGAGATGTTTCTTTGCAAATAAGTTTGACCCCAACATGGACAACATGGCAGTACAGTGCATGGAGGAATATCTCCGAAACAGGACACTTGGTAAAACTGGGGCTGTGTTGGAGGTTGGGACAAAGTAAACCTCGGTGATGGTGGTAGAGATGGTGGGTGAGACATTAGGAAAGACAAAGACTGTGCACTGTGAAACTCGGCAAAGTGAGATTGTATACTATAACACTGGCTGCTGTGGAGGCCAGGCACTGTGAAACTGCATGCTGTAACATGGCCACTGTAGCACTAGTCAGTGTGAGGCTGGGCACTATAGTGTTGGACACTGTGGAGATTGGATACCTTAATACTATCCACTGTAACACTGGGCACTGTGAGACTTAGCACTGTAACATTAGTTACTGTGAGAGTCAAAATGTGTGGTGCTGGAAAAGTACAGCAGGTCAGGCAGCACTCCAGGAGCAGGAGAGAACTGATGTTTCAGGTATAAGCCCTTCATCAGGAATGTGGGGGAGTAAGGGGGTTGAGAGATAAATAGAGTGAGGGTGGGGCTTTTGGGGAACGTAGCTGGGAAGGTGCTCAGTAAATCCAGTTGGGGGTGTGATTGTGATTGTTCGGTGGGGAAGGTCGAGCATATAGTTAAGAAGGAAGATGGACAGGTCAAGAGGGGAGAGCCGACTTGGAGGGTTGGATCTGGGATGAGTTGGGGGGAGAGGAGAGATTTGGAAACTAGTGACGTCAATGTTGATGCCATGTGGTTGAGGGTCCCAAGGCAGAAGATGAGGTGTTCTTCCTCCAGTCGTCGGATAGCTTGGATTTGGTGGTGCAGGAAGTGTCATTGTGTTGAAGTGGTTGGCCACAGGTCAATGGGGTTGTTTGTGCCCAGTCTCACAGGGACACATCCGCCAATAATACTCAACACTGCACAAGTGGGCACTGCATTACTGGAACACTGCATGAGTGGGCATGTACAGCTGGACACTGCAAGACCAGTGTTGTGACCATCACTATTTTTTTTATTTTTCTCATTTTGGTTTGGAACTGAGTCCAAATTGAGAATTGAACTTTGAACAGTGGCTAGTTCTTCTTTAAAAAAAAAACTGGAGAGACAAAAGACTGATGTTTGCTGTTAGGATCTGGCCAGGAAAGGTAATTCAGGTGAATTACTGCTCTCTGAAAACAGCAGATGCTTCAGCACCGAGATGTCGTTATGCTCAGGGACTGACAGCTGGATGGATATTGAATGGGTCAGTTATTGAGATGAATGCTGCCAGGCAGGTAACCAAAGAGAATGGTGAGAAAAAAGCAAAAACTATGAGTGACCTCGCTCTGACTGGATTTTGGGCTTGGTGAAAGTGCTTCTTTGGAAGCTGCTGGACTGGTCTGGTGTTCTTTTTGGTTTGACTTTGTCTAGTTATTTCCCCAGTTGTTAACTTGTCAAAAGGTCAGAGATGAGAATGTGAGTCTTCGGGAATGAGTGTTAGTCTCCACAGGTCTGCAGAATTTGTTCACATTGACTGGTGACTTTAAGTTCAAACATGGTGTACAGTTCTTGTGCCTGTAATACAACCCAGCATCAAAGGATTTCATGATGGCCTACTATTGATCATTGAAACTGTTATCAACTGGCAAATTAAAATTTCTGAACAAGTTTATCTCTTAACTGTCTGCGAATTGGAGTGGTGCATGGGTTTATGATCATCTATGTTCTGCTAAAGTGACATAAACAGAAATGAACAATTTATTAAGTTATAAACTTGATATCCAAGATCTGTTATTTGTAAATTCTGTTTAGGAACAATTGAACGATTTTGAGGGTCATTGAATGGTTGAATGTCACTGTGTCGCAAATCCAGTGATCGGGAGGCTGGTTTTGGTTCAGCTTCATTTTCCTGTGTCACTCCGGACACCGTACCTCCAGGCACAATAACTCTGGACATTGTCACTCCCTGTATGACACTATCACTCCGGTTACAACACTGTCACTCTGGACACTATCACTAAATACTGTGAGATCAGACTGTGACACTGGACAGTGTAATGCTGGACATTGCGATGTCAGATGTTTTAACTATAGACACTAGCACCGGAAATAGTGACATTGGATGTCATTTGGATGCAGATAGAAATGAAAACAGTCAAAAAGAAAACAAATGAGATAGAATCTACTTGTAGAAATGGGAACTAAATGGGACTGACTGAGAATGATTATGGCTGTTTAATGAACAGAAATCAGAACACTGCAATGATGTCCACATCTAATTGAGGGTCTCAGGGTGGTTTGTATAAAGAATATGCGGGAGTGAGTTTCAGACCGGAATCTAATCGAGGGGTTCACGGTGGTTTCTATACAAATGACGGAAGCTGACCTATGTGTTTGAATGTCTCGTGTTAGTCTAACATTCAGGGATTGTTTAATGGAGCTTGCTTCATACTTCAAAGACTCAGACATCTCAATTTTATCCGTCTCCCACCAAAATTGACAGGGCAATGACAGCAGAAGATATACAAAGAGAAATGTTGTCTCTGTAATACCACATGTAATGCCATCTGTATACATCTCGGGCAGGAACAATCCTGGGATTGATAAGAGTAAATCTCCCTCACTCCATCCTCATCAAACACTCACAGGACAGAGACAGAATGGTGTTAGGCACAGAGGAAGAACTCACCTCGACATTGTTCCCATCACTGTTCCTTTGGCCATGGGTTTGAAATGCCACACTGTCATTGACTATAGATCTGTCTCTGAATTTTGTTTCATCATTTAGGGATGTATTCAGCCCAGTGAGCGCTCACAGCTCTCTCTCCCTCATAGGCATAGACATTGTGTCTGTCTCTCCTCTTCTGTCTCACCATTTCTCTCCTCTCTCTCTCTCTCTTTGCATCTCACTTCTCTGTCTCCCTCCCTCATCTCTGCTTTCTGTGGGTTCATGACACCATTGCGATGTTAAGAGAGACTGTACCATGAATGTCACGGTGTTTGCTGTGTCCTGGAGGGTGGAGGACTAGCTGGTGGGCAGTAAACAAGATCATTTCCAGCTTGGTGAGCTAGTACCACCCCAGCCTCAAATTTACCTGGACCGTCTCAGACTCCTCCCTCCCCTTCCTAGACCTTTCCATTTCTATCTCGGGCGACCGACTCAACACAGACATTTACTACAAACCCACCGACCGACTCCACAGCTACCTAGATTACACCTCCTCCCACTCTGCCCCCTGTAAAAACGCCATCCCATACTCCCAATTCATTCGCCTCCGCCGCATTTACTCCCAGGAGGACCAATTCCACTCCCGAAGAGCCCAAATGGCCTCCTTCTTCAAAGACCACAATTTCCCCTCCGATGTAGTCGACGATGCTCTCCACCGCACCTCCTCCACTTCACGCACCTGCGCCCTTGAATCCCGCCCCTCCAATCACCACCAGGACAGAACCCCACTGATCCTCACCTTCCACCCCACCAACCTCCGGATACATCGTATCATCCTCTGTCATTTCCGCCACCTCCAAACAGACCCCACCACCTCCAAACAGACCCCACCACCAGGGATATATTTCCCTCCCCACCCCTATCAGCATTCCGGAGAGACCACTCCCTCTGCGACTCCCTCGTCAGGACCACACCCCCCCACCAGTCCAACCTCCACTCCCGGCACCTTCCCTTGCAACCACAAGAAGTGCAAAACTTGTGCCCACACCTCCCCCCTCACCTCCCTCCAAGGTGCCAATGGATCCTTCCATATCTGTTGAAAATTCACCTGCACCTCCACACACATCATTTACTGTATCTGGTGCACCCAATGTGGTCTCCTCTACATTGGGGAGACAGGCCGCCTACTTGTGGAACGTTTCAGGGAACACCTCTGGGACACCCGCACCAACCAACCCAACCACCCCGTGACTGAACACTTTAACTCCCCCTCACACTCTGCCAAGGACATGCAGGCCCTTGGCCTTCTCTATCGCCAGACCCTGGCCACATGACACCTGGAGGAAGAGCGCCTCATCTTTCGCCTAGGAACCCTCCAACCACACGGGATGAATGTAGATTTCTCCAGCTTCCTCATTTCCCTCCCCACACCTTATCTCAGTCCCAAACCCCGGATTCAGCATCGCCCTCTTGACCTGCAATCTTCTTCCCGACCTCTCCGCCCCCACCCCCTTCCGACCTATCATCCTCACCCTCACCTCCTTCCACCTATCGTATTCCCAGCGCCCCCCCCCCCCCCCCCCCCCAGCCCGCTTGGCACACTGGCCTCATTCCTGAAGAAGGGCTTATGCCCGAAACGTTAATTCTTCTGCCCCTCAGATGCTGCCTGGCCTGCTGCGCTTTTCCAGCACCACACTTTTCAACTCTGGTCTCCAGCATCTGCAGTCCTCACTTTCTCCGAGTTAGTAGCAAGTGGGACTGCCTGAAGGGTCACTGCTAAAGACACAGACACTTTCAATTGATAGCAATGAGTAGCTGAAGGGAACAAATGTAATGTTTCCAGGTTCACCGAAAAGATCTACAGTGGGTGGGAGAAAAAGCTGTGGGGACGACCAAAGATACGGGCAACTTCACTGACTGAGGAAGGAATTAGCTGATGGAATATAATGTGCAGCAGATATTTCCAAGCTAACTTAGTGACTGATTAAAATTCCCATTCCTTGCCCAGTCCATCCTTCTACACCCAAAGGTGATTTGTCCCTGTGGGACAGCAGTGTAGGTCAAACTGCGGGAAATGAAGATGGGAACTGTGAAGTGTTCCCAGTCTGAGCCACAACATGAGGAGCACAAGGATTGAGATGATTATTCTGTCGTGGAAGTTGAATGAGTTTTGGAAACAGGGTCCCTGTGATTGACAACACTATAAACCTGGCAACATCCAGAACCAAAGTAAGGTGTCAGAGGAATCACAGGTGGAAGTGGGAAGGGACTGGGCAAGAGCAGAAAAAATCGAGTCAATGTTCTGGGGACATGAGTTTGAATCCTACAGTGGCAGATGGTGGGAATTGAATTCAATTTCAGGGGAAAAGGAAGGAGTCTTCCCCATTAGAACATTGTTGTGAACATAGTTTGATACACTAATGTGCTTTAGGTAAGGAAATTTGCCATTTGACCTGGTCTGGCTCACATGTGACTCCAGACCCACAGCAATGTGCTTGACCTTTAACTACCTTCTAGGCAATTGGGGATGGAAAATAATGCCGGCCCAACAAATTAAATAAAGTTCTCCAGCTCTGGTACCCTCCTGGTAATCTTCCTTTGCCAACTCTCCAAGATTGATGAATTATTTGGCAATGCAGTTCAGTTCAGTTCCCAGTTCAACATTTAGCTCAATTAACAGGGTTTGTGTAGCTCTAATTTTTAATGTTTGCTTTAATGATTAATTTCATTAGGTACTTATCTGTGATCGTCACTCAACTTGTCAAAGATCAGAGAAGGAGAAAGTGAGGACTGCAGATGCTGGAGATCAGAGCTGAAAATGTGTTGCTGGAAAAGCGAAGCAGGTAAGGCAGCATCCAAGAAGCAGGAGAATCGACGTTTCGGGCATAAGACCTTCTTCAGGAAGCCGGGCTTATGCCCGAAACGTCGATTCTCCTGCTCCTTGAATGCTGCGTGATGTGCTGCACTTTTCCAACAACACATTTTCAGCAAAGATCATAGAATCCCTACACTGCAGAAAGAGACCATTTGGCCCACTGAGTTTGCATCGACCCTCCACAACCCAGGCCCTGGTCATGACACGGGCTGCTTCAGGCACAGCCAACTCCATTTTCACCTGTAGATCCATGGTAAGCTTGTCTTTCTCCCTGCCTCACAATTATTCATCCCTTTGTCTGCCAGACTGCTCTTCTCTCTCTTTCTGGGCTCCATCTATTGGAGGAGTGGGACACAAGTAAGTTGTTCACTCTTATTGGTTCCCTTCAGGCGAGTTTCAGGTCTAATCTGGTTGACCATCTCCGCACGAATTGACGAATTTGGTCCCCAGTATTGCTGCTGCGAATCTGATGCTCCCCAGTCAGAATCTGTTCTCCGTCCTTGCCATTTGAAGCACGTCTTTGAGGTAGTGTTTAAAGGGCAATCAACATTTAGGAGTGAAGTGATGTAATAATCAGCAAAAACAACCTAGACCATGTCTGTCCTGCTACCAGTTGTTAGGAAGAAGTACTTTACTGTGTTCATTGTGTGTGTTGCCAATTTCAATGTCGAAGCTGAAACCGAATAGCATTCCTGTTTTCATTGCTCACTCATGTCTGAAACATACATCTTTAACCATGCATTAATGATCAGTCAGAACTCTTTAATGTCTTCTGAAAACACTTCTGGGCCAGACCAGGTAAGATTCCCAGATTCCCTTTGGTGAAGAACATGAGTGAAGCAGATGTGTATTTACAGCAATTGGTGTTTGGTTCTGCAATGGGACTATGAAACTAACTTTCAATTCCAGATGGATTAATTATTTGAGATTAAATTCTGCCAATTGCTGGTATTTGTATTCTGGGTCACTGCATTACAAGTCCAGTGAGGTTCCCCCAGTCCAACTACATCACAATTTACATTATTCCCCAAATATCAACACCTTAGTTTCCTACAGCACTGTCTGTGTGTGCAACAGCTCATTTGATTCTCTCTCCCCCACCACTTACACCCATTTGTTACTGTGTAGCTGCTACAGTTTGATCTCAAAATGTGTGCATTTCAGTTGGAAAAATACAAATGATTCTGTCATTTTAACTTTATTGGTTGGTTATTAATCATTTATTTCATTCTTAGATAATGGAGTATTCAGTTCATTTCAGATGGAAAGAGGTTGCTCTGAGCACTGAGAGAATGCAGGGCTGGTGTCTGAGTATTTGTGTAATCAAAGGATCAAGAAGTTGCCAACTATTTGGACTCGATATTACAGTGTGGTGTATTTCTCTCACCTCTATAAAGGATAAAGCAAAACGCATGAGACATTACACTGACTCAAGAAAAGCAATTCCTGGAATTCCTGAAATAAAAAGGAAGTGATGTGGAGTCTTCCTTGTTTCAACAAGATTCAGTGGAAAATTTCAGTAGCAGCTGGTGAGCTTTGGGGTGTGGGTGATAGTCACTGTCAAGCAGAGGGAGATGGAGCTGTGATTGTGAAGGTTTTATGGAATCCTAGAGGTCTACAGCATGGAAACAGACTTTTCGGCCCAATTGGACGATGCCACTCAGTTTTCACTGTTAAATAGTTCCATTTGCCTGTGTTTGGCCCATATACCCCCCCAGTTGTCCCTCAATCCCAGAAAATATGGATAAAGAGGACTCAGTAATAGCACTGCCACTGAATTTCATGTTAAAATGGTGAAACTTAACAATAAATATCTAAACAGAAAGTAATCCTTCATGTCGAGGAAACAGCAGTAATGAGGTGAGATGATGTAATGCATGTGGGCAGGACAAACAAGACAAGGAAATACACAATGAACAATAGGACCCTGGGAAGCATTTACAATTAGAGAGATTTGGGGTGAATGTACACCAGTCTCTGAAGGTAGATAAAGAATGGAGATAATATACTTGCTTTTATTAGCCTGACATCTTGTTTCTGTCCTTGGGATTTTCACTTGCGATCTCTTCCTCCCTTGAACTCTCTTTCTCTCCTTCCCTCTCTCTGACTATCACTATCTCATTCTCTGTCTGTTGGTTCTTCTCTTTTTCTCTCAAAGCATTTTCTCTCCCTCTTTCACCCTGGGAAGGGGGATTGGGAAGATTTGGACTTAGTGCCACAAGTTGCTGTACAGTTAATGCAGTAGGATACACATTTCCCCTTTCGCTCCCAGGTTTTACCCTCACCTGTTGTCCAAACCGGGCCAGGGAGTGGAGGGATGAGTGGAAGGGGCATAAAGTACCTTTCTCATTGAGTGGCTGCAGACTGGAATCTTGCTGTGCATTACAGCAGTCAAAAGACCAGTTAGTCTCTGAACATACTCACCATGTCCTTCAGCCCAGGGGTTGAGAGTCTGCCAGGGGAGGTGGAGTAGCCATGCCCCTGAGTTCTTGAGCGGAGGAATGGGAAGCAAGGAGGTGGTGAGAGAGAGCCAGGGTGAGGGGGAGTGTTTGATGGGGCTTGAGGGGGGAAGGGGCTGTTGTCGGAGAGAGAGAGATGGAGGGGTGAGAGGACAAAGAGGCAGAGTATGAGACAGGGCGGAAGAGCGGTCTCCCCAGGTAGGGGAGTAATAATGCCCTTCAGGGCAAGGCCTGAGTAGCTGGATAGCACCAGGATCATTTAATGGGGGGTGTGGGGGGAGGATGGGGGGTTGTTGGTGGTTGTGGTGGTAGGGAAGCATGATGGGCTGAAAGGATTATCTATGTGATGTGAAGCTTCCATAATTCTGGGACTGGGATCTTGCTGTGCACAAAAGCAGTCAGTTACAGGCCAGTTAGTCCAGACAAACTCATTAATCTCTGCGCTTGGGAAGTGGGGCTCAGCATGATATGGAGGACAGCAAAATATTTGTGAGGGTACATATTTGGTGAGGAATGTAATTGGGAGGGCAAAATAATTGGGGAAGGGCAAACATTTGGGAGCGGAGTACAATGGGAACAGAATAGGAGGATGCAATTTCAGATCTAAGAGAAAAAGACAAGGTGAGAGAGAATGTGAGAGAAAGAGACAGAGGGAATAAATGACAGACAGAAGAGAGGAAGAGTGGGGCTGAAGAAACAAGAACAGACAGAGAATAGAGAGATCGAGGAGGAGGAGAGCAAGCGAAGAACAGAGACAGAAAGTGCTAGAGAATCTCAGGGAGGGAGAGAGAGAGAAGGGCAGAGGGAGAGATAGGGAAGAGAGAGAGAGAAAGAGAAAGATGGAGACAGAGAGAAAGAGAAGGACAGCGAGAGGGATATAGAAAGAGGGAGGCAGACAAAAGGACACAGATAGAGAGAAGAGGAAAAGTCAGACAGGGACAAACAGAAGTTAAGACATGGACAGACTGAAGTGGTGATACTCATATTCCAGTTAGTCCCAGCTCTCTTGATGGTTCTTCACATTCCCTCTCTCCCATGAGGTTTGCTTCAGCCTGGGAATGTATCAGTGTGTTGTATATTTGTGAGTAATCTCTGTGTCTGTGTCGCTATCCAGTGGAGTGTCTTTTGTTTTGGGGATTAATTCCCTCTTTCTCTCTCTCTTGTTTACAATGACACCCGCTGCTGAACACCCCATGCCATTGCACAAGCATCAACAGCATTTTCTTCGAGTGAACTTTTTTGGAATTGAAGTAACAGGTTGTTATTCCATCAAAACGTCTGATCCACTGCATTATTCCCTTGATGTAAAACATGCTGTGCACATTTTGACCAGCATAGAGAAACCCACAATACTGCATATTACTGAGGAGCCTCCAATCTGACAAACTATTCACTTTAAACTCAGTTAGTGAGCATACTGTCATCTGGCATATCAGGCGTACAGTGGAAATGTAGAGATTTATATAACTTAAGTTGTTACAAGATTTACTAGGCATACTAACAATGTGAAGGATGATGTAGCATACTTTCAAGATAACTAGCCTTTGAAAGTACATGTTGTTGTTTGTGAAATAACCTCTCCCTTCCTGCTGCTGGCAATGTCTCAGAATTGGAGAATTATCTCAAAATTGAAGAAGAGACAGTTTCAGAGACTATTTTATCTTGTCTGGTCTCTCATTATTTTTAAAATTATTGAATGACAGCAGGTTTATTTTAATGATGTGATATCATTGAGATTTATGTTTATAGTTCAATACTCCAAAGACTGGATTAATCTGATCCTATTAGGTCTCAAATGCTAATTCCAACTTGTATTCAAACAACAAGACTTGCATGATTTCACCCACTATCAGTCCCAGCAATATTGAAATATCTTTCAATATTCCTTTCAGTGATGACCTTCATTTTGCTGAGGCTAGTCAGCCAATCAATACCTCACATTGTAGAACACCTTGAAAGCTGTTTTAATAAATACTGTTATCCCACTGCTTTTCTTGTTAATTCAGTTTTGCAACCCATTTAGGAAATTCTATCTGTGAATGAGCACTCTGGTACAGAACCAAAACCTGATGCTGACTACAATAACTGCTCGAACTCACATTAGATAATACTTTCTTAAAACAAATACAAAGAAAAACAGAAACAAATTCAGATCCTTATCCTCAGAATTCTCAAATGACAGAATAACATCTAACAGATCATCATGTTTGTCCCACCAAAATTACACTAAATCTACATCAGTCCCATTTTCCAGCACTTGGCCCATAGCCTTGAATGTTATGACATTTCAAGTGCTCTTCCAAGTACTTTTCTGAGGTTTCTGATTTCAATTTCAGGCCCCTTACCAACCTCTAGGTCCCCTCTAAACCTCCTGCCTTTCAGCTTAAAATTATACCACCCTGTTATTGGCCTTTGAGTAAGGGGGAAACTGCTTTCTATTGACCCTGTCTATGGTCTTCATAGATACTCCAATCTCTGTTCTTCGTGAAGCAACCTGAGCTTATCCAGCCTCCCTCTTCGCAGCTAAATTGCTACACTGAAGCAACATTCTGCTGAACCTCCTTTGCACTCCCTCCAATGCAAATGCATCCTTCCCATGCTGCGGTGACCAGAACGACACACAATCGTCCAACTATGGCCTAAACAAAGTCCAACAGCACTTCCCTGCTCTTATAATCTACGTCTTGACTAGTAAAGGCACATATCCTGTATGCCTTCTTAACTACCCTCGTAGCCAATCCTGCCACTTTCAGAGATCTGTTAACAAGCACCTTAAGATCTTTTGGTTGCTTTATGCAGCCTGGTGTCCTCCCATTCACTGAGTACTACCTTGTTTTGCAACTTCTGGCAAAATGTATCACGTCAGGGTTTATAAGGATTAAATTTTATCTGCCGTTGATCTGCCTGTTTGACCAATCTACCTATTTTTGCTTGTCGCTTAAGAATATTTTCCTCACTGCCAACCACCCAGTCAATATTTATGTCATCACAAACTTACTTAGTATCCCCAACCACCGCCACCTCCCAACAACACATTCACGCATATACATGAACACACATACATGCAGACATACACACACACACACACTCTTTATTATCATTTACGAATATCACAAACAATGAAAGATCCAAAATTGATCCCACTGGATACCAGTCTCCAATTTCTCTAACAGCCTTCTTTCAGCTTTGCCTCTGCTTCCTCTGACTGAGTCAATTTGCTAATTTATTCTGAATTTCATGTGTTTTTACGTTAGTTGTCAATCTCCTATGTGTGGCTTTGGGACAGTTCAGTGACTCAGTGCTTAGCACTGCTGCCTCACAGCACCAGGGCCCTTCGATTCCAGACTTGGGTGACTGTCTGTGTGGAGTTTACACATTCTCCCGGTGTCTGTGCGGGTCTCCTCTGGGTGCTGGATTTCCTCCCACAGTCCAAAGATGTGCAGGTTAGGTGAATTGGCCATGCTAAATTGCCCATAGAGATAGGTGCATTAGGCAGGGGTAAAGGTAGGGGAATTGGTTTGGGTGGGTTAACCTTTGGAGGGTGAGTGTGGACTTGTTGGCCTGCATGGCCTGTTTCTATACTGTAGGGAATTGAATATAATCTTGTCAAAGGCTTTGCTAAGATTCATACAAACTACATCAATTGCTCTACTCTCATCCAAAGACCTGATCACTTCCTCGAAAAATTTCACCACATTTGTGATGCATTTTGTCCCTCTGACAAAACCACAATAACAAAAAAGAACAAAGAAAATTACAGCACATAAACAGGCCTTTCAGCCTTCCAAGCCTCTGCTGATTCGGATCCTCAATTAAAATCCGTCGTCTATTTTCCAATGATCTGTATCCCTCTGTCCCCTGGCCATTCATGTAGCTGTCTAGATACATCTTAAATGATGCCATCATGTCCATCTCTACTTCCTCCCTGCGTCAAGAACTTTCCACGAATATTTCCCTTAACCCTTTCCCATCTCACCTTCAACTTTTGACCCCTAGTAATTAAGTCCCCCACCCTGGTTAAAAAAAAAGCTTCTTGCTATCCACCCTGTTTATACCTCTCATGGTTTTGTCGACTTCAGTCAGTATCCCCCCCTCAGACTCCATCTTTTTAATGAAAATAATCTTATTCTACTCAACCTCTCTTAATAGCTAGCACCCTCCATACCAGGCAACATCCTGGTGAATCTCCTCTGCACCCTCTCCAAAGCATCCACATCCTTCTGGTAATGTAGCAACCAAAACTGTATGCTGTATTCCAAATGTGGCCAAACCAAAGTCCTATACAACTGTAACATGACCTGACAAACCTTGTACTCAATACCCCGTCCGATGTGGGAAAGCATGCCGTATGCCTTCTTGACCACTCTACTGACCTGCATTGCCACCTTCAGGAAAATATGGACCTGACCACGCAGATCTCTCCGTATGTCAATTTCCGCAGGGCTTAAGTCCAAAGATGTGCAGGTTAGGTGAACTGACCTTGCTAAATTACCCATCATATTCGGGGATATATAAGCAAGGTGCATTAGATAGGGGAAGTCTAGACTAATTGATGCAGGGGACTGGGTTGGTGTGGACTTCTTGGGCCAAATGGCTTGTTTCCACACTGTAGGGATTCTAATTTACTGTATAGTTTCCTTGAGAACTGGGTCTTCCAAAATGCATCACCTCGCATTTGCCTTGACTGAACTCCATCTGCCATTTCTCTGCCCAACTCTCCAATCTATCTATATTCTGCTACATTCTCTGACAGTCCCCTTCACTAACTGCTACTCCACCACTGGTCACAGTTCTTCATTTTGAGAAACTCCCTTCCACTATTACTCACAGCCTCCTGTTGTCCAGCCAATTCCCTATCCATCTAGCTACACCCTGGATCCCATGCAACTTCACTTTCTCCATCAGCCTGCCTTGGGGAACCTTATCAAACGCCTTATTGAAGTCTACGTTTATGACATCTACAGCCCTTCTCTCATCAATCAACTTTGTCACTTCCTCAAATAATTCTGTTCAGTTGGTATTATCTCAGAGAATAGATAAGGGAGATCTAGTGGACGTGGGTACTTGGATTTTCAGAAATCTTTTGACAAAGCCCTACATAAAAGGTTAGTTTGCAACATCAAAGCAAATGGGATCAGGATAATATCCTGACTTGAATTGAGAATTCACAGCAAACAGAACGTGTATTGTTTGGAGTGGAAGGTAATGACATTGGGTAGTATAAAGATCAATGCTTGGGTTCCAGTTATTCGCAATAGCCTTCGTGAGTTTTTTTTTCATTCATGCGATGTATATACTGGGTTCTCTAGACTACTCTCAGATATGTTGTTTATTTATTAATTGGATAATTAATATGACAGGATACTTCATTATTTCTTTGACTTGCAGTCTGAATTTGAACTGAGTGTTTATGCAGCAATTTAAATTCGCCAGTGAAACGCCAACCATTGCAAATATAAATTCTGAACTGTTGTAATGTCTCAGGTATGTTCCCTGAATGTTATAATAAAAGAATTCTGTCATTCTTGCACCGACCACAGAATGATGAAAATGTCGGACAACGACAAAAGTAAAATCACAGACTTTCTTCTGCTTTCCACCTCTGTGTCACCGGGATTCTCTCCTTTGCTTTGGTCCTTCAGTCTCTGATGGGCCCGAATTGTCACAAAAATATGTCTCACTGCCAGTACTGAGCGACAGAATTAAAGTGTATGGAACCAAGGGCATTAAAACCCAATCAAAGCAGTCAAATCCCACCCAACCGGCACAGAAAAATAATTCTGCTTTGGATAACAGAAACAATTGGCAATTACCTCTGTCGGTTCATATCGATAGTAGAAGGGGATGTTTTTAAAAATAGACCAGAATGCATGTTATTCAGAGGACGATAGCTGCATTTTACTGTGTATCCATGTTCTGGATACAGATGACAATTACATCGATCAAAGGAGGAGGTAACTGTCAACCAAACAGAATAGTTTTTGGCTGAATGAATCAGAACGTTGTGTACACTACACATAGTGGTGAGATCCAGGAAAGACAGGGGAAATTAATACATTTAATCTATCACAGAATAACCTCTGTGATTATAAATAATAGCTCTGCCATCACCACAACCACGAGGTAACGGCTGGTGCAGGTTGAGAGCTCCACTTTCCCCTCCCACTCTGCCGAGGATATGGAGGTGCTGGGCCTCCTCCACCACCGCTCCCTCACCACCAGACGCATGGAAGAAGAACGCCTCATCTTCCGCCTCGGAACACTTCAACCCCAAGGCATCAATGTGGATTTCAATAGCTTCCTCATTTCCCCTTCCCCCACCTCATCAGAGTTTCTCACCTCCAGCAACACGATCCCCTTGACTTGTCCGGACTTGTCCGACCTGCCCAGCTTCTTTTCCACCTATCCACTCCACCCCCTCCTCCCTGACCTATCACCTTCATCTCCTCCCCCACTGACCTATTGTACTCTATGCTACTCTATCCCCACCCCCACCTCCTCTAGCTTACCTCTCCACACTTCAGGCTCTCTGCCTTTATTCCTGATGAAGGACTTTTGCCCGAAACGTCGATTTCGAAGCTTTTCGGATGCTGCCTGAATTGCTTTGCTCTTCCAGCACCCCTGATCCAGAATCTGGTTTCCAGCATCTGCAGTCGGTTTTTACCTCCACTTTCCTTTGGCCAGTATCATAATTCCGAGTAAACAGGTCCTTCTCCTGTTTAAGATACCCCTTAAAATTCATGTCTTTGAATAAGTTATTGTTATCTTATATAATATAGACAATAGGTGCAGGAGTATGCCATTCTGCCTTTCGAGCCAGCACCACCATTCATTATGATCATGGCTGATTATCCTCAATCAGTATCCTGTTCCTGCCTTATCCCCAAAACCCTTGATTCCACTATCCTTAAGAGCTCTATCCAACTCTTTCTTGAAAGTATCCAGAGACTTGGCTTCCACAGCCTTCTGGGCAGAGCATTCCACACACCCACCACTCTCTGGGTGAAGACGTTTCTCTTCAACTCTTTTCTAAATGGCCTACCCATTATTTTTAAACTGTGTCCTCTGGTTCAGGACTCACCCATCAGCGGAAACATGCTTCCTGCCTCCAGAGTGTCCAATCCTTTAATAATCTTATACGTCTCAATCAGATCCCCTCTCAGCCTTCTAAACTCAAGGGTGTACAAGCCCAGTCGCTCCAACCTTTCAAGTAAGATAGTCCCACCATTCCAGGAATTGACCTCGTGAATCCAAGCTGCACTCCCTCAATAGCCAGAATGTCTTTCCTCAAATTTGGAGACCAAAACTGCACACAATATTCCAGGTGTGGTCTCACCAGGGCCCTGTATAGCTGCAAAAGAACCTCTTTGCTTCTATACTCAATTCCTCGTTATGAAGGCCAGCAAGCTATTAACTTTCTTCACTGCCTGCTGTACCTGCATGCTTGATGAGTCAAAATTAACTTCATTGAATTTGTCATGATAAAAGTGGGTACATCAGGTCAGGATGGACTGAATGGAAACAGACCAAGTAAAGTATTGCTGAAAATACATTTGCAATCAAAAGACACAGATTTTAAAAAAGTATGTGATTTAATCTTTATAATGGAGCATGTTGTCCTCTAAATTCTCGAATTTACATTCTCACCTGTTTACCTGTATTCAAAATGTTCCATGTTCATCATTAATTTATTTACTTTCTTGGACAGGTGTGAATCACATTTTGTAAAATCTCTATGGAAGTGTTCGCGGTTCTGTTGTGATGTTAATGTTAGCAGCTGGTGTGATCGTGAAAGAAATGACCATTTCATAGAATTAAGTGAAATGAAATGCAGGTAAGAATGCCAGAAACAACAGTAAGTTTGACAATTGGGAACAATCCTGTGTCACTGAGCTGTCTAAACTTCTCGATTCCTTCTCTAAATCCTTCTGATTATCCAACTCCATCTCCTAAACCTATACCCTCTAGTTTTGCACTCCTCTCCCCTGGGAAATAGACCTTGGTGATTCACCCTATCCATACCCCTCATGATTTTATTAACCTCCATAAAGTCATCCCTCAGCCTCCAATATTTCAGGAAAAATAGCCTCATCCTATTCAATTTCCCCCTGCAGCTCAAACTTTCCAACCCTGGCAACATCCTCGTAAATCTTTCCTGAAACGTTGGAGTTTAACAATATCTTTCCTACGACAGGGAGACCAGAATTGCACACTGCATTCCAAACGATCTAACCAATGTCCTGTATAGCCGCAACATGACTTTCTAACTCTCATACTCAACACACTGAACAATAAAGGCAAGCACACCAAAAGCCTACTTCACTACCCTGTCTACCTGCGACTTCACTTTCAAGGAACAATGAACCTGCACCCCAAGGTCTCTTTATTTGACAACACTTCCCATTAAGTGTATTGGTGCTTTCCTGATTTGCCATACCAAAATGCAACACCACATACTTCGCTGAATTAAACTCCATCTGCCACTCCTTGGCACATTGGCCCATATGATTACGATCCCATTGTACTCTGACATAACCATCTGTACTGTCCACTACACCATCAATTTTGGTGTGATTTGATTTCGATTATTATTGTATTGTCATGTGCATTTTACATAAAAATTACAATAAAATAGTGAAAACATTTCATTTGTCACCATGACACAGCACAATTTTGAATAATTTAAGAATAAGAAAAAATGGAAAGATATTGCTGAAGATGAGCCAGTTAAACATGGCAATCAATATCTATGCCATTATCCTTTCTCCACCACCACTTCACCATCATCTGCAGTGGACCCAACCAATATTGAAGTTGCTGATCCTTAGACATGTACTGCTCGACCATTGTGAGCCAATGGCTGCGCCAAACCAACCAACGTCAGAGCTGGATTTCTCACCGGTAGACCCACTTCGTCAATGTTGCCATTGTGCCTTTCTGCCACTGCTTCATTGGTGCTAGTGCTGGACCCAACCAACAATAAAGTCGCCAAACCTCAGGCACGATCTTTTGCCTCTGGGTTGATCTCACTGATGTCGTCTCCACCGATATGACAGACACTGATTTTAGGTCCTGTGCATGCTCTGGAAAAGTAAGTAGCAGCTCACTCGAGGTGTGTCCTGGGCCCACTCTTCCCTGTGGCTGGACGCTTGCTGCCATGATACTGTCCAAGCTCAGGACAAGGTCAAGAAGAGAAATGAAAAACAGAGAAGCAAAAGAAAGAAAGAGAAAAGCGGTCAGAGCAAATGAGTTCTGGCACAAGAGCCGTTCTGCCATATGGTGCTGCCATCTTAGGATGAAGCAAACTTGTTACAAACTTATTAACCATACCTCCTATATTTACATCCGATTCATTTATGTAAAATGATAAAAAGTAGTGGACCTAGCACCAAATTCTGTGGAGCACCGCTGGTCAGAGGCCTCCAGTCTGATAAACAAACCTCCACCACCATCCTCTGTCTCCTACTCCAAAGCCAATTTTGTAATGAATTGGCAAACTCACCCTGAATCCTGTGTGATCTAACTTTACTAGCCAGTCAACCATTCAGAACCTTGTCAAAGGCTGTACTAAAATCCAAGTCAACAACTTCTGCTCTGCCCTCAATCTTATTGATTACTTCCTCAAAAAAACTCAAGCAAGTTTGTGAGGTACGATTTTTCTTGCAAAAAATCCAAGCTTCTCTACTCAGTCCTTGCCTCTCTAAAAGCATATGAAGCCTATCTTTCAGAATCATCACCAACAATTTACCCACCACGAAGTTAGACCCGTGAGTCTATAGTTCCAGAACTTCTCCTCACATCCTTTCTTAAACAATAGCACAACATTAGCCAAACTCCAGTCCTTTCGTTCTTCACCCATGTTCATAGATATACAAACATTTCTACTAGGTGCCCCACAATTTCGTACCCATCTTCCCACAACATCCTGGGACACATATAATCAGGCACTGGAGGATTATCTATCTTTATGTTTTCTAAGATCTCCAGTTCTTCCTCTTCTGTAATGTGAACTGTTTTAAAAATATCAATATTTATTTCCCGGAGTTCTCTAGCCCCCATTTCTTTTTCAACAGTAAAAATTGATGTGAAATATTCAGTTAGTATCTCTCCCACCTCTGGAGGTTCAACACAAAGACAACATTGTTGATCTTTAAAGGGTCCTACTCTCTCTCTCATTGCTCTCCTGTTCTTGAAGTGTTTATAGAATCTTTTTTGGGTTATCTTAAATCT
This sequence comes from Chiloscyllium plagiosum, assembly GCF_037043375.1. Lineage (NCBI taxonomy): Eukaryota > Metazoa > Chordata > Chondrichthyes > Orectolobiformes > Hemiscylliidae > Chiloscyllium > Chiloscyllium plagiosum. The sequence goes on along the minus strand of NW_028270185.1, from coordinate 30,666,766 downwards.
TACTTGCCAAAGCTATCTAACTTTCCATTTTTGCCTTTCTGATTTCCTTTTTAAGCATGTTCCTACCCTCTTTCTACCCTTCAACCAATAGGACCATATGCTTCTGAACTCTCATTATCGCACTTTTAAAGACTCCCACTTGTCAGTCATACTTTTACCTGTAAACGGTCTCCTCTAATCAACTTTTGAAAGTTATTGCATCATTCCCTTAAATTTTGCCTTATTCCAATTAAGAACTTTAACTTTTTTGGAAGATTTATCCATTTCCATAGCTATTTTAAAACTAACAGCATTACAATCACTAGTTCCAGTCACTTGCTCTGCCTTATTTTGCAAAAGATATTCAAGTTTTGCTCGTTCTCGACAGGAACATTTATATATTGAGAAAGAAAATTTTCTTGAACACATTTAACAAATTCTTCACCAACCAAAACTTTAACACTATGACAGTCCCTCAGAAATATCTATTCTAATTGCAGTAGTAATGTATTCCTTAATTAAATATGCCATTTCCTCTCCTCTCTTACTATCCCTCCTATAACACCTAAAGCCTGGAATGTTGAGCTGCCTCTCTTGTCAATTCCTCAACCAAGCTTCTGTAGTAGCTTTGACATCCCAAACCCACATTCCCGTAAATGCGCTGAGCTTATCAGCCTTACCTGAAAGTTAAATCATTCTCTGACCGCTCATGTCTGCCTTTTCGAATTAACTTGCTCTTTTCTGATTCAGAACCATCCTCATATTTCTGTCTCTGCACTGTTACTTAGAAGCTCCCACCTCACCACTCTAAAAATGTTGACAGGATCCGAAAGTAGAACGAGCAAATCTCCCCAGTCGGGTATTGGTCCCTTTCCAGTTCAGGTGAAACCCATCCTTTTTGAACAGATCTTTTATGTCCCAGAAAAGATCCCAACGATCCAAGAAACTGAATCCCTGCACATTGCACCACCTTTTCAGCCATTGATTTATCAATCCTCTCCTTCCCTCAAGAGAAACCCCCAAAACGCAGAAATGCTGTGCCGTCCACATTTCAGAAATAAGCCCTTCATCAGGAATGTGACTTGTTTTCAATAGATTCCAGTATCTGCAGTAATCTGCTCCTACATTTTCCCCTGTATCAGCTTTTATTTCTCCCTGCCTCACAATTATCCATCCTCTTTATCTGCGTCTCTTCTCTCTCTTTCTGGGCTCCATCTCCACCTATTGCAGGAGTGAGAGCCACTAACTGCACTTTTTTCCGAGCTACTTTCAGGACTGATGAAGGGTCACTGATTCTGAAACGTTACCTTTGTTTTAACTCCACAGAAGCTGCCAAACCTGCCGAGTTTCTCCAGCGATTTCTCTTTTCATCCACATTCACTTCCAGATGACGTTCCCAACGCGGGACCGCACTTCTATTGGCTATAAGCAGGAGATTGACAGATGTTCTGATCAATCAGAGCTGGATGAGAGTAAAGGCCCGCCCTGAGGGCTCACGCGGGGTCTCGAGGCGCGGCCGTTTAACCGACTCTGCGCGAGCTCGCGGACTGGGGCCTCGCGCTGGAGAGAAATAAGAGTTTATTTTTAAGTATTTCCAGTGAAGGTGAGAAAACAGCTCTGATACTAATCAGTAAACTGTTATTGTGCGGATACACTGAGGAGGAAAGTTTTTCTATCCAATTACCTGTCCAAATGATGTTGGCGCTCGGGGTTAACAGGACACCAGATCAGGATGAGATCCATCCAAGGATTCTGATTGAAGTGAGAGGGGCACTGGCCACAACATTACAGTCTCCTCTGGACTGAGAGGAGGTGTCAGGAGACTGGAGGGTTATCAACATTATGACCTTGTTCTGTGAAGATTTGTAAATTAATCCTGGAATTGACAGCCTTGTCAGTTTAACACTGGTGTTGGGAGAGCTTCTGGAAACAACTATTGTGATAAAACTGAGAATCACATGGATAAAGGTGGGTTGGTTAAAAAATGTCAAGGGGAAATTGTGTAAAACTATCTTGCTGAAGTGTTCTGACGACTTAACAGAAAGGGTAAATGAGGGCAATGTTACTGATGTGATTAACATGGATATCCAGAAGATAGCATACAACAAATTGTGCAGATTATAAGTCATGGTATAAGAGGCACGGGCAACATGGATACAACATTAACTGAGTGATAGGAAAGAGAGAGTCAATGGTCAGTGGATATTTTTCTGGCTGGAGGAAGATTTGGAGTGGAGTTCCCGACGGGTCAATATTAGGACTGGCATGTTCCAGTAAGGAGAAAGGATAAGGATAGCAAGGTAAGGGAACCTTGGACAAAGAGGGAGGTTGTGAATTTACTCAAAGGAAAAAAAGCAAATGGAAGGTTTAGGGAGCTAAGATTGGGCAAGGACTGTAAAGAATATAAAGAAAGCAAGAAAGAATTCAAGCAGGGAATTAGAGCAAGAAGGGACCATGAAATTGACAAATAGGTCTAAAGAGAATTCCAAGGTATTCTAGGCATATATTAAAAAATAAAAACAAGAGGAAAACGAGGGAGAAGGTAGAACCATTTCAGAATAAAGGAGGAACTCCTGCTTGGAGGCTTGCGAAATCCTAAATGAGTACTTTGTGTCAGTATTGATTCAGAAGAAGGATTTAGAGGATAGTGAGATTAGTGTGGAGCATGCTAATATGCAAGGGCATTTTGAGATCAAGAAAGAAGTGGTATTGGGTTTTTTGAAGAGCATTAAAATTGATAAGTCGCAAGGGCTTGATGCTATCTCCACCAAGTTTTTCAGTGAGGCAAGAGAGGAGATTACTGGGACCTTGACCAAGACATTTGTATCTTCACTAGCCACTGGAGAGGTACCGGAGGACTGGCAAGTAGCTAATGTTGTTCCTCTGTTCAAGACTGCAATTCGGGATAATCCAGGAAGTTATAAACTGGTGAGTCTTTCATCAGTCGTTGGGAAGCTATTGACAGAATTGTCCGGGATCGGATTTCAGCACATTTGGAAAAGCACTGCCTAATTAAGGGCAGTGAGCATGGCTTTGTGTAGGGCAGGTTGTGTTATACTAACTTGGTTGAATTTTTTGAGGTGGTGATCGATGAGGGTAGAGCGGGTGGATATTGTTTCCATGGATTTTAGTAAGGCTTTTGACGAGGTCCATCTTGGTAGGCTCATCCAGAAGAGTATAATGCATGGGATCCACGGTAACTTGGCCGCATGGATTCAGAATTGGTTTGCCCATAGAAGGCAAAGAGGAGTTGTGGAAAGGTGTTTTTCTGTCTGGAGAATGGTGACTAGTGGTGTTCCGCAGGGAATCATACTGGGACCTCTACTTTTTAACAGATATAAATGACTTGGATGAAGTTGTAGATGGGGGGTGGGTTAGTAAGTTTATAGATGATGCAAAGATCAGTAGAGTTGTGGATATTGTAGAAGGTTGAGAAAGGATGTAGTGGCATATAGATCAGTCGCAGAAATGGGCGGAGAAATGGCAGATGGCGTTTAATCCGTCCAAGTGTGAGGTGCTACTCTTCAGGAGATCAAATGTTAACGAAAAGTATACAGTTAAGGGCAGAACCCTGAACACATTGAGGTACAGCGAGATATTAGGGTTCATATTCATAGGTCTCTGAAAGTGGCCACGCATGTAGATAGGGTATTAAGAAGGTGTGTGTCATACTTCCAATCTTGGTCAGGACATTGAGGCCATGAGTCAGGATGTCATTTTGCAGCTGTATATGACATTGGTTAGGCCATATGTAGAATATTTCATTCAGTTCGAAGTTAAAAATCACACAACACCAGGTTATAGTCTGACAGGTTTATTTAGAAACACTAGCCTTTGGAGCACTTTTGGTGGTTGTGGAATATAAGATCGTAAGACACAGAATTTATACCAAAAGTTTACAGTGTGATGTAACTGAAATAATATATTGAAAAAGACCTGTGTCTTTTACCTTGTACTCCACAACCACCTGATGAAGGAGCAGCACTTCGAAAGCTAGTGCTTCCAAATAAACCTGTTCGACTGTAACTGGTGTTATCTGATTTTTAACTTTGTACATCCCAGTCCAACACCAGCATCTCCAAATCATGGCATTCACTTGTGATTGCCACATTACAGGAAAAATGTGGAGGCTCTGGAGAGGAGGCAGAAGGGATTACCAGGATGCTGCCTGGAAAAAGGGTATGAGATATAAGTTGAGGCTTGGAAAAACTCCTGTTGTTTTCTCTGAAGTATCAGAGGCTGCGGGGAGACTTGATAGAGGTCTATTGGAGACAGTGAGGAACGTGGATGCTGGAGTCAGCTGAAAGTGTGTGGCACTTGAAAAGGCATAGCAGGTCAGGCAACATGCAACAAGTGATGATGTTTTGAGCGGGATCAAACTTCATGACTGGGGAGGAGGAAGGGGGTTGAGAGATAAATAGGAGAAAGGGGGTTGGGGTTAGGGAAAGGTGGGCAAAGGTAGGAAGCGATAGTGACATGTCGGTGGGAAGGATGGAGTGGATAGGTAGGTAGATCAGGTCAAGAGGGCAGATCCAAGTCACAGGGTTGGATCTGGGATGGGGTGGGGTGTAGGTAGATTTGGAAACAGGTGAATTCAATGTTTATGCCACGTGGTTGTAGGCTCCTGAGGTGGAAGAGAAGGTGTTCCTCCTCCACCTTTACATGTGGCCTTATGTAGGCAGTGGAGGAGGCCCAGAATGGTGGGGTTGGTTAGTGCTTACAGACCAGAGATGTTCACTGAACCATTCCGCAAGTTTGCGCTTGGCCTTTCTGATGTAGAGACCACATCAAGAGCACCAGATGCAATAAACGAGATTGGAGGATATACAAGTAAATCTCTGCCAGATTTGAAATGATCCTCTGGGGCCTTGGATGAAGGTGAGGTGGGAGGTGAGGTCACAGGTTTTGCACCTCTTTCGGTAGCAGGGGAAGGTGCCAACAGTGGAGAGGGAGTTAGTGGGAGCATGGACCTAACAAGGGAATCACAGAGGGAACGGTTCCTATGGAATGCAAATAGAGGTAACGAGAGAAAGATATTTTTGGTGGCAGGATCTGACAGCAGATGGCAAAAGTGGCGGAGGATGATGCATGAGATTTGGAGATTGGTGCAGTAGACTGAAGCAGCTGAATACAAGGAATAACTCGCATTAAAGGAAACTAAAATATACACCAACCAGAAAAATTTGAAGCTGGCAAATATATCACAGTGTAAAATCACACATTTCTTTCTACTCTCTATCTTTGGATCATTCTCTGTTTTTCTCTGACCCTTCAATCCTTTGTGCACCTTAATGTCCTTGAAAATATATCTGACAGTCAAGACATTGATAAAGAGAATAAAAGTGAATGGGAACATTGGTTCATTGTGCTTCCAGGCATTAAATTAAAGTAGTAAGGAGTGTTCTTCAAAAGAAAAAAGTACAAATTGTTGCTCGAACACTCATTGCAGTTTTTTCACTGCAATACTTAGTTTTCATCTGATGAGAATAAATGGCGACAAATTTATCAAAAGAAGAAAACAACAGTGAACCAGACAGAACAATTAATTGTTGTGATTCTGTTCGCTGAGCTGGAAATTTTTGTGCAACAGAACCACAACAACGAGCACCCGAGCTACAAATCTTCACCCAACTTTGAAGAACAGTTAATGGTCAAGTGACTGAGAATGTAGATTACACTACAAGCAGGAGTGATGCCCGGAAAACATAATTGATGATAATAATAACATGCAAATCTGTGAAATATAACATAAAAAACAATGAACAATAGATCAGATGGTGACATGGCCAAAACATGGTGAGTGTTGCATGTAGAAAGACCACACTTATCCTGAACCAGGAATATAATCACCACTAGACTAACTGTAAGAGAGAAAAACAAAGAGACTGGAAGTTACTGGCCAAACATTCTCCATGACGTTTAAAGAATCTGAATCACAGAAGCACACTCTCTCTCTAAATGAATTGTTTGCATTTTTAAAAGACATTGGAAAGAACAAGAGCAGCACATTCCTTGTAGAAACATGGTCATGTACTTTTTTTTTGAGGTTGGCAAGTTTCACCTGCTTTATAGGTTACTTAAACTGGCTTAAGTTTCCCATAAGACCACAATATCTAGGCAAAGACATCCCGGATCAATAAAATAATGGAAGCCAGGATGAGTTGGAATGAAAGGTTTGTTTCTGTGCTGTACATCTTTGACTCTATGACCTAATTTGGACATTGATTGTGAAGTTTCTATATTTGATTTTGGAACAACTCAGATTACCTCCAGAATAATATATTCACACTAGATGAACTACAGTACAGGGCACTGAATCACTCCACAGTGTTCACAAATTGACACACTCCACAATATGGATGAGCAAGTGATCAAGCATCGAGTCCCTCCATCGTGTACAGGACTGAACATCCTGACAATCTGAACCATGAATGTATTCGGAAATGAATCCAATCATCATGTCCCAAGTTGGATACCCACCGTAATCAGAAGAACTTCAACATTCTCCCGACCTGTCCAAGACTATATTCCCCAGCGAAATAGAATCTGAATCCATGCACCATTAGTCATTGCAACTGTTCAGTTTAGAAATCAGACACTTTATCTGGGATTAAGCAAAGCTTCTATCCTTGGCCCTCTCCTTGTGAATGGAAAAGATCCTTCTCCTAGATTTGGAACATACACTGGGGCTGGAAGTTGCCATAGTTTCCCCAGCATTCTCCATAGAGATCATTACAGCTTGGAATCAAAGACGAATAAACACATAGCTAAGTTGATAGTCAAAGACAAAATGACTTTCCCAAAGGAAGGCACAATGGAGTATCTTCATACAGACCATAATTGTTCAGGGAACATCAAAGGATAACAGCAACAATGAACAAGGTGGGAAACATCCTGTTGGACAAAATTGTTTGATCCTCTATGGGACAGCTGCTGCCAAAGCACTCCAGACCTCAGTGTTTGTCCTATTAAACCCCACACCACAGTACGATGCACTGTTTTACAAATGGCACAATTGCATGCCTTTTTCATAAAACAATATATGTCCTCATTGGAACCCTGTGCTTAAAACTCCTCCCAGCAATCTGTCCTCACAAATATCATGCTCCCACACATTCACTGACTGACAAAAACACACAAGATGATCAAACCATTCTGTGCTGAGCCTCACATTGTTCCATAACCACTTGCTCAACCCATCCATTGCATCTGGGCTCCCATTTGGAGCAAGCTGCTTATGCAAGATCCACCAAGAAAATACCTTCACATCAAGAAATGAGAAACATCAAATGTTACTAAGAGGTGGGTTGTTACAAAACCTATCTGAACAATAGCCGGCTTTGAACTATGACAAAGAGAGACTGATCTTGCTAAACTGCTTGCTAAACCAGTCAGGGCCAGTGCTCAGCCAAATGTCATCAATGTGGCCTCTGCAAACAAGTTATAGAGAAACAGACAATGCTGCACGTTGCTGAGGAGCCTCTTACTTGACAAACTATTCATTTTTAACCTAGAAAGTGAGGACACCATCGTCTAGCAATGGGATTTGTCTTGCTAAATGGAATAAAATAATTACCAGCCATCAGCAGATATAAATATGATTGAATACAGAAATTTATATCAGTTAAGTTGTTACAAAACTTACCAGGGACACCAACAGTTTCGAGGCTGCATCCATCTTGGACTCTGAGGTATCCTCACACTAGATAGGGCAGAGCTGTTCTGAGGGGCCAGGTATGATTTCTTTTGATGACATTTGGCTGAGCACTGGCCCTGACTGGTCCAGCAGCAGTTTAGCAAGATCAGTCTTTCTCTCTCATAGTTCAAAGCCGGCTGTTGGTCAGATAGGCTTTGTAACGACCCACCTCTTAGTGACCTTTGGTGTTTCACATTCTGTTTGTGAGGTCACAGCTTTCAAGCGTTCCACATGTTTGTTCTGGACTGTCTCACTGACCCAAACTTTGTGAGTGGCAGGACCTGACCTCAAGTTAAACTTGCCTCTTAACCATACAGGGCCATTCCCTTGGTGCAAGCACCAAACTTCATCCCGTTGATTAAATTGTCTCTCTCGCTTAGAGGAAGCATTGCTGTTCCTGCACTCATTTCACCCTGCCCTCAAGGTCTGGAAATATCTGGGTTAACCTGTTGCAGAGTCTTCTCCCCATCAGCAACTCTGTTGAAGCTCTCCCTGTTGTTGTGTGAGAAGTGGACCTATAATCAAACAGGAACAAGGATAGAACATAGAACAATACAGCACAGAACAGGCTCTTCGGCCCTCGATGTTGCGCCGACCTGTGAAATATTCTCAGCTCGTTCCCTACACCATCCCAAAATCATGCATGTGCTTATCTAAGGATTGTTTAAATCTCCCTAATGTGGCTGAGTTGACTACCTTAGCAGGTAGGGCATTCCATGCCCTTACTACTATCTGCGTAAAGAACTTGCCTCTGACATCAGTCTTAAATCTATCACCCCTCAATTTGTAGTCATGCCCTCTTATACAAGCTGACATCGTCGTCCTAGGAAAAAGTATTTCACTGCCTACCCTATCCAATCCTCTGATCATCTTGTATGTCTCTATCAAATCCCCCCTTAGTCATCTTCTTTCCAATGAGAAAAGACCCAAATCTCTCGGCCTTTCCTCATAAGACCTTCCCTCCAGACCAGACAACATCCTGGTAAATCTCCTCTGCACCTTTTCCAATGCTTTGACATCCTTTCTGTAATGGGGCGACCAGAACTGTGCACAATATTCCAAGTGGGGCTGCACCAGCGTTTTGTATAGTTGGTATCAAGAGATGCTGCAGGCCACTTCTTTAAGCCTGTCTTCAGCATTTGGACCACTCTTTCTGCTTGACCAGCCATTCTCAATAGAGGCCCTGTTACATTTGAAGGGGGCCACAGTCTGAAAATCCTGAGAAGGGGAGCCCCAAAGGTTTATGGGGAGCCTGGTAACTGAACCGATGAAATACCTAAACAACAACCTTCATTAGAGTCAGTAGTTTCCCTCCTATTTATAATATCGTTCCATCAGACCGTTTGAATTTGGCGCACCTGGTAAATTAATTTCCTTCAGCTCCTCTCATGCAGCCTCACTTCAGAGTCAGTCACAAAGCAACATATTCAATCAAGGGTTCTCTTAGTAACTTTAAAGCATGTGTGTTTGGATATATCATATGCTAAGGTAGGTTGTGAAAAGTGCTTATTACTGTATATCAAGTCACTGAAAATTTTTTAAAACCCAAGATTTAGGTGACAGCAATTTTTGTCGGTAATGTATCTGTGTTTTGTGTGCTCATTCCCAAGTCAAAAACATTTAGGCAGCCTTCCCAAACCATTTCTCAGTCATGTTGTCAATTTAGCTAGAAGAAAAAGCAAAATCATTTTTTATTTTCATTTTTGGCAGATTTTAGTGAATGCGTATGACAAGGAAAATTGAAAAGGGAAAATTATATTATTATGCATGTATGCTATGTCATTTGCTAAATCTAAGTTGAAATATTAAATTTCCACAATAATTTAGTTAATTTGGCAACTAATCATATGTAATGAGTTTTCCCAAGTCACAACATCTCTCGTCTGCTTCACTGAGGTAAGATGTTACGCAATGTTACATCATGACTACTGCTATTCTTTATTACACCTACACCTTAAAAGGATGTCGGGTGTATGCTTATTTCATATATATAATATAAGAAGAAGAAACAAAGCAAACAGAAGAAATTAGTTCCGGGGCAGGAGAGGTGTGCTGGAACCAGAGAAGAGCTCCTTGGGGGTGGGGGGGGCTGTGGCCAAACACAGTTGAGAATCACTGGACTAGACCATTGGACATTAGATGCATAGAGCTGTCGTTATATGCCGAATGCCTTTCAACTATAGGAAATATTCAAATTCCCTGCTGGTAAATGACATTCCATTGTCCGTGACCACTTCCAGGAGACTGTATATCACAAAAGATGCTGACAGCTTCTCAATTGCCATCCCTGAGTTTGCCAAACAGACTTAATGCATTATCCAACCACTTGAATGGGCATTCACACTGACCAAGAACATTATGCTGGTCCTTTCATCAGAACAATCAACTTGTAGGCAAAAGTGAGGACTGCAGATGCTGGAGATTAGAGTCGAGAGTGTGGTGTTGGAAAAGCACAGCTGGCCAGGCAACATCCAAGGAGCAGGAAAATTGATGTTTTGGGCAAAATAATAAGAAAAAGAAACAAAGCAAAAAGACGAAATTAGTTCCAGGAAGGCCATAGAACCTGAGAAGAGCTCTTAGGAGGGCAGTGGCCAAAAACTGGTTGAGAATCACTGGGCGAGACCATTGGACGATGGCTTTTGCCTGAAACGTTGATTTTCCTGCTCCTCGATGCTGCATTTCCAGCACCACACTAACCAACATCTAACTGAATCCAGGGATTTCGCAGTGGGAGCGCTGCTGGTAGCAGTTGTTATCCTTCTTGGCACTCTGGGCATATCCAACCCTGGCCACCAGCCATAGCTTCTTGCTAGCATCTTGGAAACCTCTGGATGACCTTAGTCAAGTTTGGTAGCAACCTTTACTCAGGATAATCACCCTTGCTCCCCGTAATAGTATGCCGTTCTCTACGGTGATCTGGTTTCACTAGGCCTTGCTGGGTATGATGGCCCTTCTGTCTCCCCCATTACTACCAGCTGCTTTAGTTTTGCTAGGATAGCATCTTTTTGTGTCCCTGGTTGGATATTGTCAGCAGTGACCAGAAGGGTGTCCAGGAAGTTTAAAACCAAAATGGACAGTTTCAGGAGAGGCACCGCTAGAACATAGAACATTACAGCACAGTAGAGGCTCTTCAGCCCTTAATGTTGAGCCGACCTGTGAAACCAATCTGAAGCCCATCCAACCTACGCTATTCCATTTTTATCCATTATGTCTATCCAATGAACATTTAAATGACCTTAGAGTCGACTACTGTTGCAGGCAGGTCGTACCACACCCCTTTTACTCTCGGAGCAAAGAAGCTACCTCTGACATCTGTTCAATGTACATGGACACCGAGATCGCTCTGTTCATCTGCACTACCAAGAATTTTACCATTAGCCCAGTATTCTTTATTCCTGTTGCTCCTTCCAAAGTGAATCATCTCACACTTTTCTGCATTAAACTCCATTTGCCACCTCTCAGCCTAGCTCTGCAGCTTATTTACGTCCCTCTGTAACCCACAACATCCTTTGGCACTATCCACAAGCTTAGCATCATCCGCAAATTTACTAACCTATCCTTCTACACCCTCATTCAGGTCATTTGTAAAAATGACAAACAGCATAGAATCATAGCCTTGCGGTACACCACTAGTAACTAAACTCCAGAATGAACATTTTGCATCAACCACCACCCTCTGTCTTCTTTCAGCTAGCTAATTTCTGGTCCAAACCACTAAATCACCCTCAATCCCATGCCTCTGTATTTTGTGCAATAGTCTACCATATCAAACACCTTACTGAGATCCATATATACCACATCAACCACTTTACCCTCATCCACCTGTTTGGTCACCTTCTCAAAGAACTCATTTAGGTTTGTCAGCTATGACCTACCCTTCACAAAACCATGTTGACGATCCCTAATCAATTTAGTTCTTTCTCAATGGTTATAAATCCTATCTCTTATAACCTTTTCCAACACAATATCTACAAAGGAAGTAAGGCTCACTGGTCTATAATTACTTGGGTTGTCACTACTCTCCTTTTTGAGCAAGGGAACAGCATTTGCTATCCTCCAGTCTTGTGGCACTATTCCTGTCGACAATGATGACATAAAGATCAAAGCCAAAGGCTCTATAATCTCCTCCCTGGTTTCCCAGAGAATCCTAGGATAAGTCCTATCCACCCCAGGGATCTTTCCTATTTTCACACTTTAGAGAATTGCTAACAACCCCTCCTTGTGCACCTCAATCCCATCTAGTCTAATAGCCCGTATGTCAGTATTCTCCTCGACAACATCGTCTTTTTCCAGTGAGAGTACTGATGAATAATATTCATTTAGTGCTTCCCCTGTCTCCTCTGACTCCACGCATAACTTCCCACGACTATCCTTGATTGGCCCTAATTTTACTCTAGTGAAGTATCTGCTTGTGGGAGGTGGCTCAAGGCATCTGTATTAGTCGATTAGGCATCTGTATAGCTGACAAACCTTAATGAGTTCTTTGAGAAGGTTCCTAGACAGTGAGAAAAAATGAGGACTGCAGATGCTGGAGAGTCAGAGTCAAAAAGGTGGCGCTGGCAAAGCATAGCAGGTCAGGTAGCGTCCGAGGAGAAGGAGAGCCAATGTTTCATGCATATGACCTTCATCAGGAATGGAAAATGTTCTAACTTGTACTTGTACGTGCTGGGAATAAGGGCCCAATCCTGAATTCTACAAGAAGCAGTGGGCAGCACCACCTTGTCTTCCTTCAGTCACCTTAGCAGGGGTTTGTGATCTGTTACTAAGATAAATTCCCAAGCATAAAGGTACTGGTGACTGCCAAACCTTGTTTCTCTATCTGAGCACATTTGTGTTCAGCATCATCCAAGGTCTGGGAAGCACACACATATGGGGTGTTTCTCTTCATTTGGCCACTGTTGAGCCAATATTATCCTGCTAATCCACAGAGAGGCATCGCATGTCAGCACCACTTCTCGCTTGGATTGTGTGGGCCAACACCCTAGATGATGATAGCTGCCTTTTCACTTCCCTAATAAGGGCTACTTCTTTGCTATGTGACTATTTCTAACGTTGATCTTTTCTTGTTGCAGGTGTAAAGGCACAAGAAGGAGGCTAGGTTCATATGAATTTCCTTTAATAATTCATTAACCCAAGGAAAGACGTAAGCTGCAGTCCACATGTGGGAGCTGGGCTCCTTTGATCACCTTCACTTTCTCTACCAACAGGTGTAACCCAGTTTGTCAACTCTTTAACCCATCCAAGATATCTGTTCACCTGGGAAAAACATTAAGCATGATGTCCAAGTTCTCAAAGTGCTCCTTATTGTTCTTTGCTGTTATTAGTATGTCATCCAGATAAATGGTAACCAGGGGTAGTCCTTGTAAAATGCTCTGCTGCCAAAAGGCACAGGCTGATGATACCCCAAAATGGCAGTCTTGTATATAGATATAAATGCTTATGGGTATTAATTATAGCATTCTTCTGGCACTCCTCATCCAGTTACAATTACACGTCAGTGTGGCTCAAGCCGAGCTTTATGAAGAACAGCCCACTCCCCCCAGCTCCGCTCCCTCCAACCTTGTGTACAAGTCCCCTATGAAAGGGATTGGGCATTTATCCAGCTGTGGAAAGGAGTTTACCATTTGCCTAATATCCCCACAAAGACAAACTGTATTGTCAGGTTTCACAATTGGTATGACTGGTAGTGCCCATTCTACAAACTAGTTTGATGATTCCTTGGCTGTCCAACCTCTTTATTTTTACCTTTGCCCGCAATGCAAATGGCGCCCAGCAGACTGTAGAAAATCTCGGAATTGCTTCCTGGTCAGTATGGGGTCATGTGACTTTGGCCCCTTTGAAAATCTCAAGTCCTTCCTGAAATACTCCTTCGTAGTTTACAAGGACTTCATTGTGGCAGCCATGTTCTGATTGAAAATTGTTGAGCCAATCAAGGTGAATCTTTCTCAACCAATTCCATCCCAATAGGTTTGGGCCAGAGTCTTTTACTACCATTAGCGGTAACTGCACCAACTGCTTCTCACAGGAGACAGGAACTGAAGTCATTGCCTTAATCTGCAACATTTCCACAGTGTCTTCTCAGGCTGGCTGAGATCTATGTAAACTTAAGGGTTGTACTCCTGAGTGGACAAAAACAGATTCTGCACCGACAGATACAGCTGCACCATTATCAACCTCCATTGGAACTCGGTGACATTTAACCAAACATTAATTTTAGTTGATTCTGATTTGGATGTCACTAAGCAATTTGAATTGTTCCAAAGCACATATAGAGGGACTTTACAGGATGTGCACTCTCCTGGGTGCAGGCCTGAGATTTCTTAATCTAATCAGGCCTTGGAGCTCTCCATTGCTATCTCAAATCTGCATTCTGACAGCAACTACAATGGCTTGTCAGCCCATTTCCTGGAGAACTTTTGAGCCACGTGGCCGAGACTCAGCTTTGTTGTGAGGTTCTACTGTGGGCTGACCTGGGGACCTCTGCTCAGCATATACCCTTCGTTACACTCGGTGGTTGCCTACACTCGAGTTTTGTTCCCTTAGCTCTGTTGGAGAGGTAAGGGAGTCTATTTCCATCGGAATGCCCTGTAGCTCCCAAGGTCCACTTGGTGCATTTTCTAATGACAACACCATTTGCAGTGTCTGTTTGAAGTCCAGTTGTGCTTCAACTAATAGGCACTTCTGTACGGTTACATCATTAATCCCACATACCAAGCAGTCTCTCAGCATCTCATTCAATGATAACCCAAAATCACATGCCTCTGCCAGTCATCTCAACCTCGTCAAAAATCCCAATACGGATTTCCCCTGTTGTCTGACAATCGAATAAAACTGAAAGTGTCTCAGAATTAGAGGAGGTCTGGGTTGTTATGTTCCTTACTCAGCTCCGTAAACTATTAGAAGGTTTTAGTGTCTGGTGAGAAAGTTAAGCCTCTTAGAACGGAGAATGCTGCATTCTGCAAGCATTCAGAAGGATTACTCATTGCTTTTTATCTGCCCCAATGTCATTTACCTAGAAAAATATTGCATTCTTTCCACATACTAGGTCTAGGCTCAGTCTTTGACAGCAAGACCAAATGACTGAAGCCTCCTAAATAAAGACATGATGCCAGAAATGCTTACGCCAACTCCAAGATGATTGGAGCAAGTGAATGTCCTTCAGGCATGTCATGTTTTCTGTGAAGATTAGAGTGGTGCTGGAAAAGCACAACTGGTCAGGCAGCATCCGAGGAGCAGGACAATCGACGTTTCGGGCAAACCTGCTCCTTGGATGCTGCCTGACCTGCTGCGCTTTTCCAGTACCACTCTAAACTTGACTCTAATCTCCAGCATCTGCAGCACCCACTTCCACCTATGTCATGTTTTCCGTGTCATTGGCACTGAAATAACTGCACGGAGATCAGTGTCCCGTCACCAAGTTACCCTTCATTTACTGTGCCCAGCACACTGACTGTGGCCAGCCAGCTCAGAATTAGTCACATGACTGAGGAGATTCTTATTACCTGGTTATATTTATATTTTAATTCAAAGTCCACATGAAGTTGCAACAGATAACAAGCACTGTACATCAAAGCTCAGCAGAGAAATGGTTAACATTGCACACCCCAAATCTCATTGTAAACAATAACATAAAACATTGTAACAATGCTGCCCCTTTAACAAGGTTATGTTGCCCTTGGTTTTTTTCAAGAGGAGTTATAAAGTCAGTGGTGCTGCAATGATTAACAGACACTGCCTAAGTCAACAATCAGAGGAGACCTTTGTTTTTTTTTTAAAAACACAGTTGTACAGGGGAGCGGCCATTTCTCAAATTCAGGCTTTTTCTAGTTTAATTTAGTTTAGCAGGCAGTCAAAAACTGCCAGCAGACAAAGAAGCAGCTACAGTGAAAAGAGTTCCATACTTCAACAAAAGTCTTGCCTAAAATGAAATCTCTCCTGCCTGTAAGAACCTGTATTTGAATTTACCAAGGGGTGTGTTTATGGGATGTTGCGGGAATTGGAACAGCTTTGTTAAGTTGCGTTTGAGTTGGTTGTGTTTTCAAATAGTTAAGTTATTCTAAATTCTGTTTTACTTTGTTTGTGTTTCAACTGTAATGTGTAAATAAATTCTATTTTCCTTGAAGCCATGTGGTTTGACCAGCTGCATCACTTCTAGAACATCCACTAAACATCTGCCTTTATAAAATAAAAGTTAGGATCAGGGTTACCTTTGTAAAATATTTTGCAATGGTCCAGGCTGGTCCATAACAGATTGGAGACTCTTGGTGGGATTGATTCTACTTGGGTTACAGTTATTGGTCTTTAAGGAGGTGAATGGTGGGTGTTAATGTCTTTTGTTCCAGCTATTGAATTTAGTTAGTTTAAGCAGTGCTTGGTATAGTAAGGGCTATTTCAGTCACTAAGAGTTTTCTGGGGGTGGAAGGAGTGAGTTTGTGGCTTGACAAGAGGTGAACAAGGCAAAGCTGCTGGAAATGGTAGACAAGCTGGCGTTAGGGTCACCTTCATCCCTGAGAAAAGGAGACAATTGCAGCAATACACAATTACAGTTTAATTTGCTGGAAATGCCATCAGAATCTTTAGAAATGGCTAAAATTTAAATTGAAAATAAATCCGCCTGATTTAGAAGCAAAAGATAGAGAGAAAAAGCAATCAAATGGCTTGAATTACGATTTAAGGCAGAGCAAAAAGGTAAGGACGAATTGTTTTAGCAGAACAAAAAGAAATGGAAAGAGAAGGATGCATGCCTTGAAGAAGTGTTCCTCCGCTCTCTACAAGAATCTCAGTGAGTCTCGTTCTCTCACTGCAACCCCCAGGTCACCTCCTCTGCCCTGAAGCTCTTCTCCACTGTAGGCACCCTGCCTCTATTCCCGATGAAGTGTTTTTGGCTGAAACGTCGATTTTCCTGCTCCTCAGATGCTGCCTGACCTGCTGTGCTTTTCCCGCACCACTCTAATCGAGACTCTGGTTTCCAGCATCTGCAGTCCTTGTTTTTACCTAGTAATACAAAATAGTAAAAAAAAACATACAACTGACAGAACTGGCTATTGGTCGGCATATACCAGCCAGCTATTGGTCGGCCTACACACTTTCCAGCTATCGGATGGCTTACTCACCAACTAACAGTCTGCCTACACACGCGCTGATTATTGGTCCACCTTACACACCTTGTAGTTATCGTTCAGATTGCACACAGGCCAGCTATTTGTTGGCCTGCACTCCTCACGGCCACGGGTCAACCTCCAGACCTTGCAACTATCCGTCAGCCTACACTCCTTATGGCTGGGTCGCCCTACACACGGGCCAGCTATCAGTCAGCATACATATCTTCCAGCTATTGGTTAGCCTACACACTTTCTGGCTATCAATTGGCTTACACATCTTCTGGCTATTGGTCCACTTACACACCTTCGAGTTGTCAGTCAGCTTAATTACAGGCCGATTATCGGTCGGCCTAAACACAGTCTGATTCGGTTGGCCTTCACAACACACAAGGACCCAGCCCATACACACAGGCCTGGTGCACCCACAAAGGCACAATACACACACTAAAACATAGTGCAAACATAAAGGCACAGCCCACCCATGAAGATATGCCCCACTCACAAAGGTCCAGTCTACTCATGAAGGTCCTGTCCACACACAGAGGCCCTGTCCACTCACTGAGGCCTGGTCCATACAAGAAGGGACAGTACACACATGAAGGCATGGTGCACACTCTAAGTCCTGGTCCACGCATAAAAACCCAGTATACACACGAAGGCTCAGTCTGGGGCTCATACACAAAAGTTAAGCCCACAACCCATCCACTTAAATAAAGGCATAAAAGCTGGGTGCCATCACCAAGTTTTCCTTCAATTCTCTCGTTCACACAGTGGGCGGCATGGTGGCACAGTGGTTAGCACTGCTACCTCACAGCGCCAGAGACCCAGGTTCAATTCCCGCCTCAGGCGACTGACTGTGTGGAGTTTGCACATTCTCCCCGTATCTGTATGGGTTTCCTCTGGGTGCTGCGGTTTCCTCCCATAGTCCAAAGATGTACAGGCCAGGTGAATTGGCCATGCTAAATTGCCTGTAGTGTTAGGTGAAGGGGTAAATGTAGGGTTTATGGGCAAGTTGCGCTTTGGCGGGTCGGTGTGGATCTGTTGGGCTGAAGGGCCTGTTTCCACACTATAAGTAATCTAATCTACACTGACTGTGGGCTAGTCAGCTCAGAGTCAGTTGTCTGAGTGAGATTATGTTGGTTGGTAATGTTAGTCTGCCAGGGATGTTCCAATTGGCCCAGGTTAACCCAATTAGGACAAGAGTTGAAAATGTATTGCTAGAAAAGTGCAGCAGGTCAGGCAGCATCCAAGGAGCAGGAGAATCGACGTTTCGGGCATGAGCCCTTCTTCAGGAATGACCTACTGCACTTTTCCAGCAAAACGTTTTCAGCTCTGATCTCCAGCATCTGCAGTCCTCACTTTCTCCTCCAATTAAGACAAGCCCAGTTTGACCTCATAGCCAACAAGGTAAATCTGATTCCAATCACAACAGGTTCTTTCTTTGTTTTGACTTTGTTGAGAAAATATTACCTTACTGAAGTTCCAGCTGTTCTTCTAGTCAGTACTGCCTTCAGATTCTGTATTAGAGTGCTCAATCACAGATTGAATTTCCCAAATGAGTTGTATAACTGAATTAACAAAGACAAAACAACAATCCCAAGCGAATTGCACATGGGAGTACCATCACATAGACCATTATCGTTTGGTGACCCTGGAAAGAGAATAGCAACAACAGGCAAGATGGGAAATATCCAGTTAAACAAAGTTGTTTGATCCTCTGTGGGAGAATAGCTGCCACAACATTCCAGACCTGTGTTTGTCTGAGTGGATTCTGCACCACCGTACTGTGCATCTCTTTACAAATGGCACAATTCACTCATCTTTTGACAATCAATAATTGTGATAAGAATGTGCAATAGAACAACTCTCAAGGAGCTCGACAACACGAGGTATTAAATGACTGAATACCCTCAGCAAAATGAAGGTTATCACTGAAAAAAAAACAGAAGATATTTAGATTTTGATGGGATTGATAGTGAGTGAAATAATACAAATACTGATGTTTGAAGACAAGTTACAATTCACATTTGAGATGTAATAGGATCAGATTAATCCAGTCTTTGGGGTATTCAAACACAGTCTAAAATCTCATTGGTATCACATCATTAATCTGGTATAATCTGTTCAAAATGATTTTTAAAAATTGATGATGTAATCACATTTTCCCAGGGGATATATCACACAACAAAATAAAGTTCCTGGAACTGTGTCAGCTCCAGCTCTAAGAGAATTCTCCAAATCTGACAGTTTGCCAACAGCAGGAAGGGAGTTTGTATGACAAACAATTAAATGCATCTTCTCAGGGAAAAGGTTGAAAAAGTATACAACACCATCCTTGCCATTATTGGTATTCCTGGTAATCTTGGAAAATTTTAACTTGTATAAATTTCTGCTTTGAATCATACTTATATCTACCTATGACTGATAATCATTTTCTTTCCATTTAGCAATGCAAATACTGATGCCAGACAATACTGTGCTCACTCACTGAGTTTAAAGCAAAGAGATTGTCAATTTGGAGACTCATCAGTCATGTGCAACATTGTCTGTTTCTTTATACTGGGTTCTGTTTCTCTGGAATGCATTTGCACTGAGGCTACATTAATGAAGTTTGGCTGAGCACCAGCCCTGGCATTTCCTAGAAAGTGTTCGGCAAGACTGCACTCTGTGGTAGTTCAAAGCCTGTTATTGGTTGGATGGGTTTTGTAACAATGCACCTATTAGTGGCATTCAGTGTTTCCTATTCCTTGAAGTGAAGATATTTTGTTGGTGGATCTTGTTCAGGCAGCGTGCATCAAATCGGAGTCCAGATACAATGTGGGCAATGGGTGGGTTCAGCAGATCGTTATGGAGTGATAAGTGAGCATCAGTACAAAATGTTGTTTTCATCAGTGAGTGAATGTGTGGAGGCATGATATTTGTGAAGACAGATCATTGGGAGGAGTGTTGAGCTCAGGGTTCTAATTTTGATACATGTTGTTGAATTATTTGGTTGTTAAAAAGACGAGTGAATTGTGCCATTTGTAAAGAGATGCACAGCACTATGGTGCAGAATCCAATCAGACAAACATAGATCTGGAATGTTGTGGCAGCTACTCTCCCACAGAGGATCAAACAACTTTGTCTAACTGGATATTTCCCACCTTGCCTGTTGTTGCTATTCTCTTAGGAGAAAGTGAGGACTGCAAATGCTGGAGATCAGAGCTGAAAACGTGTTGCTGGAAAAGTGCAGCAGGTCAGGCAGCATCCAAGGAGCAGGATTCTCCCGCTCCTTGGTTGCTGTTCTCTTTCCAGGGTCACCAAACGATAATGGTCTATGTGAAGGTACTCCCATGTGTATTCACTTAGGATTGTTGTTTTGTCTTTGGCCATCAGTTTAGATAACTATTTATTTTTTTAGATTAGATTAGATTACTTACAGTGTGGAAACAGGCCCTTCGGCTCAACAAGTCCACACCGACTCACAACCCACCCTCCTATATTTACCCCTTCACCTAACACCACGGGCAATTTAGCATGGCCAATTCACCTGATGTGCACATCTTTGAACTGTGGGAGGAAACCTGAGCACCCGGAGGAAACCCACGCAGACACGGGGAGAATGTGCAAACTCCACACAGTCACCTGAGGTGGGAATTGAACCCAGGTCTCTGGCGCTGTGAGGCAGCAGTGCTAACCACTGTGCCACCATGCCGCCCACCAATTGTGCAAACATATCCATTTTTGACTTCATGATAGAAGGATGGTCATTGATGAAACAGCTGATGATAACTGGGCAATACCATGAGGTACTTTTGCAGTGATGTCCTGGAGCCTGGATAACTGACATCTATCTTCCTTTATGCTCAATATGACTTAAACCCTGACTCCCTTTGACTCCACTTTGCTAGGACTCCTTGATGCCACACTAGGTCAAATGCTGTTGTGAGTCAAGGACTGTTACTCTCACTTTACCTCTGGAGTTCAGCTCTCTTTCTAATGTTTGAACCAGCCAGCAGATGCTGCTTGATAGCATAGTCGATGACATCTTCCATCACTTTACTAATGATCAACAGTAGACTGATGGTGTGGTGACTGGCTAAACTAAGTTTTTTTGTTTTTTGGTACTAGACACTCCTGGGCAAGTTTCCACCATGTCAGGTAGACCCCACCGTAGCAGCTGTACTGGAACAGCTCAACTCAGAATGCAGCAAGTTCTGAATTCTTCACACTTCATCAAAAGCCCAGCCTTACACAGCATAATTGTCAAAGTACTTTTACCTCATTTGTCTTCCACCATCATCTCAATGAACAACATTAATTTTAAGATTGTTCTTTAGCAGTTTTTATTTATATATTTATATCTCAAAAATGATCCAATTAAAACTGAAATCTCAATGTTTCAATTTTAGTACAATCAGCCACGTAATCTCAAACCATACTAGGAAAATTACAATTATCCTGGAGCTTGATGCTTAAGTTTGCAGGTTGCACTCATTACTCTGTTGTTGGTCTTCCCTCAACATAGTGCCATCGGGGAGAAGCTGTCTGTTCATCATACTTTCTGTTGATCCACTTATTTAACTCACATTTATGACATATTGGAGGTTTCCACAAGATTAATGTACATAACAATCTACATAAGAAAAAGGTCAAACTCTTGACCAATGCAAGAGCCCAAATACAACGCACATGGTGACCATTTAGTAAAAGAGCTTCTTTTGATATTGTTCATCCTTGAGCAGCAAGAAGCCTCTGGCCTCCACTCAGATCTCTACTGCAGACGAAGTGACAGCAATTTTATGGGTATCAGATGTAGACGATATTAAGATCGTGAGGACCAAATATTAATCATGGCAAGCCATTTAGCTGTCCAAGAACTTTCCTTAAGAGATAAGGAAAGAAAACTGAGAAGGGGTTAGAGGTGAGGAGATGTGGCAATTGGGGTGGGGGAAGAGAAAAGAGAATTGAGAAAGATGGAGAAGACCAATACAAAAAGCAAGAGCTACAGACTAACTATGCAAGCAAGAAATCAAAAATAAATCAAACAAG
Organism: Chiloscyllium plagiosum; assembly: GCF_037043375.1. Classification (NCBI taxonomy): domain Eukaryota; kingdom Metazoa; phylum Chordata; class Chondrichthyes; order Orectolobiformes; family Hemiscylliidae; genus Chiloscyllium; species Chiloscyllium plagiosum. The sequence continues at coordinate 30,644,959 of NW_028270185.1, read as the reverse complement.
TTTCAATTGCCAGATCAACGAATTCAAAAATTGAAGGTTCAAATCAAATTTCACAGTTTGAGAATATTAATTCAGTCTTTAAAAAATTAAATAGCAAAAAAAATGCTGGTAAATGGTGAAGGTTCGCAAAGTTAAAGATTGTCGTAAAAATCCAAGATATTAACCAAATGCCCTTTTGGGAAGGAAAGCTTCATTTGGCCTGTATGTCACAGTGAGTCCCAGGCCAATGAGATTAATATTAAATCCCCTTTAAAAAGTGGCTGACTGAATTTCTCAAGTTTAACCTACACTACTGGCTTTATTCTGAACTGCATTAATCATCTAGACAACTGAGCTAATCAATCCTCACATTAATGCAGTACACATCTCATAAAAAGTAAAGTGTTAGCCAATTATAAAAATATTGAATAAATCAAGTCATTTAACTTTTAAAGTTACTCAGTGAAACTAAAATACATTAATATTTCACAATTATATACATTCTCCATTCTTTTTGCTTTCAATTCATCCCCTTTTATTCCTTCTTCCCCACCTTCAGTCCTTACAATTCCTCTCTGCCCCCCTTTACCATCTCCCACTTCTCAACATCACCTCCCATATCCTTCTCCCTCCCCAAATCTCCTCTTCCATTCTTCTCACACCTCCTTCCCATTACTGTAAATAACTTTCAACACTCTCTTTGTAAACTCACCACTGCACCTCCACCCCCCATTCTCCATCTCTCTCTTCCCTTCCACCTTTTCCATTTCTAAGTGGGAATGGAAATAGTTTTGCAGTGTGTGAGGCACAGGAGGTAGGAGTGATATTTGTTTGGGGAGTAGATATGGAGGAGGTACTGGAGGAAGTATGGATGTTGGTGTGGTATTGGGAGGTATGTGGGGGTATTGGAGTTATTTTTAGGGGATATTGGAGTTATTTTGGGCATACTGGGGTGATGTTTAGGGGATGTTGGAGTTATTTTGGGGGGTATTGGGTGATTTTTGAGTATGGAGTCACTTTGGAGGACACTAGGATAATTTGGAGGGCATACTGGGGTGATTTGGAGATATTGATGATATTTTGGGAGAGTATTGGGATGATTTGGAGGCTGAGATGATTTTTGGGGATATTGGCTTGATTTTGCCAGAGTGTTGGGGTAATTTGGGGGATATTGGAGGGATCTGAAGTGTTGAGGCAATTTGGAGGGAATATTGGGGCAATTTAGGGTATATTCCAGGGAGTATTGAGCGATTTGGTGAAATATTGGGGTGAGTACTGGCATGAGTCTGGAGAGGATCGGTGTAACTTTGGGCGAGCATTGGGTAAATTGGGGACATTGGAGTGATTTGGGGGAGTATTGGAGCAGTATTGGGATAATGTTTGGGGGATACTGGAGTGATTTGGGGAAAGTTTGGGGTGTGTTGGTGAGATTTTGGGGAGATAGTGAAATGATTTTGAGTGAATATGTGGGGGGGTGGGGTGGTGAAGATCCTCACCTCCTGATTTTCTTTCGACGCCTCCGGCCCGCGCCGCCTCACACTTTGGCGCCTAATGCCGCCACCCACTCCCTCCGCGCTTCCAATATCGTTCCCGCTGCCGACACCCAAACCTCTCCAATCGCATCTGCGTTGAATCTCGAAGTAGCCGGCAGTATATTTCGGGGAGGGGTGGAGAAGTAGGACTGAGGGTGAGACACTTGGGGCGATGGTTGAGTGACGAATTAAAGATGTCGACAAATGGCGGAAGGTTATCGCTTCCTCCTTGTGGGGTGGAAGTATCACGCGGCCAAGCCTCTCCATTATCACATCAAAAGGGGGGAGGGGGATGGAAACGACGTCTTCACATATTGCAGCACGTAATGTGAAGGAGTTAATTCTTTATGAGGTGCCAACGTTGGATCTAACAGTTTCTTCCTCGATTGCAGATGTATTCGAAGCTGTGGGATATAAATGAATTAATGTTATTTCTGCAAGTATAAATTCTGATACAGAACAGAAATGAGAAAATACATATTCAGCAAAAAGAAAGGATATGTTAGCATGAGACATGAATACAGAACAATGGTGGATGTGTGGGCAAACAGGAAGACATCTGTTTTCCCCTACTCGGAGACACAGGAACAAGCCCTAATCAAAGAGTTCAAAGTGGCCTCTGGATGGAAATAGATGCTGATAGAAGAAAAGATATGCCTAATCAATAATCTACAATAGACTGACGTCAAACACCCTTATGGGAGTCAGAGATAAGAGTTTGTCACGGACAAGACAGGATAAATAGAAGTTGTGGGATAAGTCTTAAGGAAATCTGTGACGTAAGTGAAGCAGGGAACAGACAATGGAATAAGGAAAACATATGGGAAAAAAACAGTATAAATTGCAAGGGTTTTTTGGGATATAGTGTGCATTTTGTCATTGCCTTACCTCGTAATTAGACAAAGCACCCAACTATAGCTATACAAATAAACGGCTGATTCAGATATTCGTCTCGGACTGAAATTATTAAAGTGAGTGAGCTTTTGTTTCTCACAATTGGGGGTTCATCCGGGATTTTCTTCCATCACCAGGGGAAGTGGCTGGCCTTGGACACTGGGAAGACCCGTCCCGTTCCCCATTGAGGAGCGGTCTCGTGTCCCCATTTGGTCTGCTCCCTTGGGTGACTGATGTGAATCCTATAAGAGAGACATCTGAATCAGACAGTGATAGGAGCTCGATAGAAGATACGTTGATAAAAGGGGCCAGGCAACTCTGTGCACAGACCAAGGTAAGAAAATTGACTTTTAAGTATTGCCTTGGTAGCTGGGATTGAGTTTTAGTAGTTAATAAGGGACTAACGAAGGAACTCACTATGGCTTGCGCTGTGGGTAAGGAAAAAGCCTCCGGGGAAACAAAGTAAGGAAACGGCAATGGAAATGGAGGTGGGGTCCCTTACAACATTCCTCTGGAAAGTCCTTTGGGCAGGATGTTGTGGAAATTGGCAAAATAATACTTGTACAAGGGAGAAAGATGATTAAATATTGTTGCTTTGTATGGACTAAGGACTCCATTCTTCATCCCGCTGTCTTCTGGCCAAAGTACAGATCGGACGAAGACTGGATTTGTGAATATCTGAGTTTATGTGTCAATGAGCGAGACAGAGAGAGAGAGAGAGAGAGAGAGAACGTACAGATCTGTACAGCTGGTAGGAAGTTTAACCCTTTGTGATTTGGTTTGAGTGAATATTTGTTTGTTGGTGATTGAATGTTTGTGTTTTATTCCCTGGAGCTTGAGATCCAGGACTGTTTTGAATCTGATTTTTGTTATGGAAACTTAACATGATTTCTTTTAAGGTTAAGGATTCTATTGAGATTATGAAGAAAAAAAAAGGAATGATAACTCCTGTTATTTTTACAGATCATGACTGCCTTACTATCAGTTTCAAACTAATCTCTTTTATCTTTACATAATTATGGAGGACAGTTGAAGTTTCAGTTCATAATTAGATTGTAGTAAAAGCAAAATTCTATGGTTAATATCTGTGACCTTGGATTCAGCCATTGTTCATGCATTAGAAGTTTTTTTTAAAAAAAACTTGAGTAGACAAATTCTTTTAAGGCAAGCTCTGATTATTTTACGACATATAGTATTGTAATTGAGCAATGATTGGTCAGGTCTATTTAAGAAAACTAATTTTGGATCTAAATTAAAGGACTAAAACTGGGTAATTACAGTGAATTGCAAAATTGGGAACAGTATGCATTGTGCATTTTGACTATTAAATACTGAAGAAATGAACGTAAATATATATAAATATATTTATAAGTTAGGAACAGGCTTTGAAGGTTAGTCAAGCATGAATTGATGAATTGGTGTTTGAAGTTATGGGGAGCTAGAAATATTGCAATATTTCTTTAAAAAAAAAAGAAAAAGGGGAAAAACGTAATGACTTATCCCCTTTGGGAGGTACCTATAGGGGACAAAGAGATTGGGTTTGTAAGTGCCCCCCTCACCAGTGGGGAGGTCAGAACATTTAAAAAGGAAATGAAGGTCCTGGTTGAGGATCCGGTGGGGTTGTCTGAACAAATTGATCAATTTTTGGGGCCCATTCTGTATACCTGGGCTGAATTAATATCTATTTTGAATATACTATTTACTGGGGAGGAAAGGGGACTTATATGAGGAACTGCCATTAAAATATGGGACAGGGAACACCCGATTGGAGATGGGGATGCTGGACAGGGAGAGGTGAAGTTTCCCCTCAGAGACCCCCAGTGGGAAAACCAAAACCCGGAGCATAGAGAAGAAATGAGGGAATTGAAAGACCTGATTCTAAAAGGAATAACAGAGGCAGTTCCAAGTCGCAGAATTTGATTGAAGCCTTTGAAATTAGACAGGAGAAAGATGAGACTCCCTCAGCTTTCTTGCAAAGATTAAGGGACTCAATGCGGAAATATTCTGGAATGAACCCTGAGGACCCAGTGGCACAGGGTCTTTTGAAAGTACATTTTGTGACAAAAGCATGGCCAGACATACAGAGAAAGATACAGAAGATAGAAGGATGGAGCGGAAAACCATTAGATGAATTGTTGAGAGAGGCACAGAAAGTGTTTGTAAGAAGGGAGGATGAGAGACAAAAACAGAAGGTGAAAATGATGGTAGCTACGGTTGATGGGGTAATTAAGGGGAGAATGGAACCAATAGTGGGCAACCGGAGTGGCAGGAGGCAGCATGTAGAACAGAGAGGAAGAGGAAGAGGGAGAGGACAAGGGGGATCATTTGATAGAGGGTTTGAGCGACAGGGGCAGAGATGGAAGTCGCTGCAGGCAGGATGCTATTATTGTGGAAAGATAGGGCATTTTAAGCGGGAGTGTCCTGATCTACAAAGGGAAGAAAAGGCAATTCCGCTTATGAATTATGATGAAGAATAGGGGTGTCAGGGGTTCCTGCCCTCGGGGGCCCACCAGGAACCCTTAATAAACTTGAAGGTGGGACCGTGTAGGGAGGAGGTAGTCTTCCTAGTAGATACGGGGGCAGCACGGTCATTGCTGAAATTTAAAACAAAGAAAGTAGAAATGTTAACACAGTCAATTATTGTTTCAGGGGTAAAAGGGGAGGGATTTACTGTTCCAGTATTTAAACCTATGATGATAGAAGATCCTAAGGATAGGATCACAGGGGAATTGCTATATATCCCTGATATAGGAAGTAACTTACTGGGGAGAGATTTAATTATCCTTTTAGGACTGGAGATTGGAGTTCAGGAAAAAGAATTAGTTGTACAACTGGCGATGTTGACAGAGGATGCTGAGAGAAAGATCGACCCTATTGTATGGGCTAGAGAAGGGAATTGTGGAAAACTACAGATCCCTCCCCTTACAATAAATTTAAAACGAAAAGGAGACGTTATCTGTGAACGACAATATCCTATACAGAAGGTAAACGAGGACTGCAGCCAGTAATTGAGGGACTAATTAGAGATGGACTATTGGAACCATGTATGTCTCCTTATAATACCCCAATTCTACCAGTGCGGAATTCTGATGGAACTTATCGATTGGTGCAGGATTTGAGAACACTAAATCGGATAGTACAGGTCAGGCACCCAGTGGTGCCAAACCCCTACACGTTATTAAGTAAGATCCCTCATGATCACAAATGGTTTAGTGTGATAGATTTAAAGGATGCCTTTTGGGCTTGTCCCTTGGTGGAGGAAAGATTTGGGACTATCCCCCTATGAAATCTTATTTGAATGACCTTATCTGGGAACGCAGGGAGAATTGCCAATTCCCGAAACTAAAGATTTGTTTTTAAAGAAGTATATACTGGGCTTGTCCTCCTCTTTATCTTTCCTCAGAAAACAGGGTCTATTGGCACACACTCCGCCCCTTGAATTTGCTGTTCATCCCATCTGACCAGGAGATTGGGTCTTAATAAAATCATGGACAGAGACTAAGCTGCAGCCAGACTGGGAAGGGCCGTATCAGACTCTTTTGACTACCGAAATGGCAATAAGGACGGCGGAGAAAGGCTGGACTCATTATACTCGGATCAAAGGGCCTGTGGACCCTCCAGTTGAGGAAGAAGTCTGGACAGCCGAATCAACGCAAGACCCGCTGAAACTCAGACGAAAGAGACTTTGAGTAATTGACTATACAGTGGTGGCGCGAGCGCAGGATTATTTCTGTAAGATTGTATATTAAGCCTTTTTGTGTTTTAGCATAGTGATTAGAATACTGGGAATGCTTAGAGTTATGATGCTAGCCCTCTTGGTATTGGGATTTTGTCACATATCATTTTCATATGTATTATTAATGGTTCCTGAGTCTGATAATCCACAAGTAATAGACACTGATGTATGTAGCTTAGTAAATTGTGGGAATGTAGCTAATCAGAGACAATACCGCAACTCAGAGATACATCTTAAGTCCTATGGGGATGGCCTCGGGGATGGTACCTGGTGTAATGGTCTTGTCACAATACACCGGGCCCCCTTTCAACCAGCACCGATTGTCCCGATAAAGAGTGTAACCCCATATATTTAACGATAAGGAAAACCACATGGCACGAAGCAGTTTTGGGAGGTGGCACTTATGAGTACAATTAAATGAAACATTTGGGATTGAAATGAAAGCAAATGGGAAGGAGTTTGTGGGCTGTTGTTTTCGAATTAGCGTAGGACAGGGAAAACGGGTAGAATTACTGGGTAATGAGATACAACCTTTCACCCCTCCCGATGATCCTAAAGTAGTAAAAATTATAGAGGTAAAGGATTTGAAACAGACTATCGAGTTAGAGACTGGGTACGGGGATGCAAATGCCTGGGTTGAATGGGTAAAGTATACTGTAAAAAGTCTGAACAAAAGCAATTGCTATGGATGTGCTTCCGGTAGGCCAGTGGCCCAGGTGGTTCCCTTTCCGCTCGGGTGGAAGCGAGACAGGAAGGGCATGAAATGTATGATAGCCCTGTACCAGGATGAGACTGTATGGAATGATAGGAATTGTACCTCCCTATCTCTATGTTCCCTCCCTTGGAGGAGAAAGATGCAAAAGTTCTCCCCACATTTTCCGCCGCAGTTGGAAATCGCACGTTATGTGTGCACAGGTCGGTCGAGACATTTGGGGGAGCTGAAGTTATGTACAGAAATTAAGAATGTTACCGAAACAGAGAAGGGAGGGAACTACTCAGCATTAAAGGTTCCTTAGCGGATCTGTGGTGGTACTGTGGAGGAAAAATATTGAGACCCACCCTACCTCCGGATTGGAAAGGGATATGTGCAATTGTACAATTGGCAATTCCATTTACTTTGGCATTTGAGAAGGAAAAGATAGTAGGGAAAAAGGGAAGGGGTAAGAGATTACTGTTAGATACTTCTTTTGAAGACAGGATTTATCTCGATTCGGTAGGAGTCCCTAGGGGAGTACCTGAATTCAACGCTCGTAACCAGATTGCAGCAGGCTTTTAGTCAGCTCTCTTTTGGTGGGTAACAATTAATAAAAATGTAGATTGGATAAATTACATTTTCTATAATCAACAGCGATTTATAAATTATACAAGAGAGGTGGTTAAAGGAATATCAGAATAGCTTGATGGGACGAGTAGGAATGCATGGGAAAATAGAATAGCCCTTGATATGATTTTAGCAGAGAAAGGGGGTGTATGTGTGATGTTAGGAGGAAGCTGTGTACCTTTATTCCTAATAACACTGCACCTGATGGTTCAATTACTCGGGCCTTACGGGGATTGACTACCTTAGCAGAGGAACTGGCTGAGAATTCAGGAGTAGACGCATCTCTCACAGGGTGGCTTGGATCCTAGTTTGGAAAATGGAAGGGGGTGGTGGTTTCTATCCTTACTTCCCTGATGGTAGTAGTCGGGGTATTGGTGGCCATTGGCTGTTGTATCATACCCTGTATACGAGGGCTCACCCAGAGGCTGATTGAAACAGCCTTGATGAAACGAATGCCCCTGAGGGGAATCAGACAGAGGAACTTTATCAACTAAATAATAAGGAGATGAGTGAGACTAAGATGGATGAAATCTCTGAAATGATGCTTGCGAATTTTGGGAACAATGTTTAAAAAAAGACAAGAATGCAGAAGAAAACAGATAGTAATGAAAAGAAAAAAGGGGAAATTGTGAGATATAAATGAATTAATGTTATTTCTGCAAATATAAATTCTGATACAGAACAAGAATGAGAAAATACATATTGAGCAAAAAGAAAGGATATGTTAGCATGAGACGTGAATACAGAACAATGGTGGATGTGTGGGCAAACAGGAAGACATCTGTTTTCCCTTACTCGGAGACACAGGAACAAGCCCTAATCAAAGAGGTCAAAGTGGCCTCTGGATGGAAATAGATGCTGATAGAAGAAAAGATATGCCTAATCAATAATCTACAATAGACTGACGTCAAACACCCTTATGGGAGTCAGAGATAAGAGTTTGTCACGGACAAGACAGGATAAACAGAAGTTGTGGGATAAGTCTTAAGGAAATCTGTGACGTAAGCGAAGCAGGGAACAGACAATGGAATAAGGAAAACATATGGGAAAAAACAGTATAAATTGCAAGGGTTTTTTGGGATATAGTGTGCATTTTGTCATTGCCTTACCCCGTAATTAGACAACACACCCACCTATAGGTGTACAAATAAACGGCTGATTCAGATATTCGTCTCAGACTGAAATTATTAAAGTGAGTGAGCTTTTGTTTCTCACAAAGCGCATGCTGGATTGAACAGCGGGATAATTGAAAAGAGACGTACTTGATTCTCCCCTACTCCTGAGTCCGTGAATGGTCTGAGCCTCCCTGTTATGTTGGCACTGAGTGTTTGGAGATAAATTTCCTGGATATATTTTCAGACCAATTCACTGTGAAGCTGTAGTGTTACACCGTGCACTCCGTCAACTTTGTGAAATCTATGTTATTGTTATTGTACCTTCTCCAGAAGGCTCAAAAAGGTAGAGAAAATGAGGTCTGCAGATGCTGGAGATCAGAGATGGAAATGTGTTGCTGGAGAAGCACAGCAGGTCAGGCAGCATCTAGGGAACAGGAGAATCGACGTTTCGGGCATTAGCCCGAAGAAGGGCTAATACCCGAAACGTCGATTCTCCTGTTCCCTAGATGCTGCCCCACCTGCTGTGCTTCTCCAGCAACACATTTCCATCTCAAAAAGGTAGAGCTTGGTTAATAAAACAGGATTTTTTTGCTGACGAAAGACAAGTTGGTTTGCATGATTTAGGTTATTTGATACTGTTGTACTGCTCTGAGGCTCCAATCATGACCCAGAACACCCGGCCCTCAGTGAAAGGTAGTCCTGTCATTGTCCCCTCCATTTGACCTGGTGTTCAGATTAGATTACATTACAGTGTGGAAACAGGCCCTTAGGCCCAACAAGCCCACACCGACGCGCAACTCACCCATACCCCTACATTTCCCCCTTACCTAACACTACGGGCAATTTAGCATGGCCAATTCACCTGACCTGCACATCTTTGGACTGTGGGAGGAAACCGGAGCACCCGGAGGAAACCCACGCAGACACGGGGAGAACGTGCAAACTCCACACAGTCAGTCGCCTGAGGCAGGAATTGAACCCAGGTCTCTGGCGCTGTGAGGCAGCAGTGCTAACCACTGTGCCACTGTGTCGTCCACAGATTGAGGGACTGAGTAAATTGGGTCACCATCAGCAGAGAACTGATAAAAGAATATGAATAATCTTTCAACCCTGGTATAGAATAATGGCCTTTGTGTAGGACAGCAATGCAGTGATTATAACACAGGATGTCTGTACAAATAGTGATTGCGGTTTCCAGGCGAGGTGGTTTACTGGAGGTCACATTAAGTTGCTGAGTAACCCCAGACTCTTTTGTGACTATTGAGAGAGAAAAAGTATTTTAAAAGTACGAATAAGGTAATATTGAAGGGACTTACTGTTGCCAGCCAGCACATGGAAGTTTATAAATGTTTGCAGTAACGATTACATGGTGCTGAACATTCCCACAGTACATTGTATATGTCAGAGCGGCTACATCATCACTGATAGCTGGGACATATCTGGCACATCAGGGGAGTAACCCAGTGGATCAAACTCTTTGATGCAATAAAGTACCATTTCTTCAACTCCAAAATAGTTCACTCGAAGGAAAGTGCAGTTGATGTAATGCTGGGTGGCAAGATATCCAATGAATTCCATGTGGTACCTGATAAGGCTGTGTAGGATTCTGAGAATGTTTATTCCTGCCATGATACCAGACGTTAGTACAATACAAAAGACTGAGTCTTCTGGGGCACTAGCATTTTATCATGGGCTCTCTTGGATTTTTTTATTCTTTCAAGTTTAGGCTTTACTTCCCCAGATGAACCACTTGATATCAGGTGCTGCCTGAACACTGACCCATTTCTGTGCATGACAGTTACATTTAACCATTGACTTACTGGGCATTCGTTGGGAGCAGTATCATTTCTTGATGTGTGATATCAATGTATGTAGTTAACATTTCCAAACAAACTCTGTGGTAGAATTCCTCAAGTGAGGTAAAAGAGAACTTTTTCTCAGTAGCTCACAGGCACTCTGCATTTTCCAGTGCTTTACTGGAAAGTTGTGTACTGTTGATCTGAATCTCCAGGAATTACTCTGAGTGAAGGTATTACTGATTACAGAATTATACTGAATGGGGATCACGAACCTTAAGCTGGACCCATGATTGCTGTGGACTAATGTTGTTGGGAGGATGTGTCCTTGTAGTTTTATACGGAGTATGGGTAATTGCTTGAATAGAAACTTCTGACCCAGTACTCTTGCTTTTCTGTGGTTTCTGTCAGTGCAGCATTGTAGTAAGTGTGGAGCACTAACAGGATACCATCCATAACTCCACTTGCAAGTTTTGTTTTTCTGTGATACCTTTTATTGTAGAGCTCTATTGCATGTGGGTCAATAGCCTGAAGAGAATACTCTGTTCCACTGGCAATGTGATTCAGTCAGCATCTTTCAATTAGAATGTTACTGAGTGTGGGTTCCTGGCCAAAGAGGAACAACTAACTCCAGTGTCCAAGTGTTACTGCGGGCTTCTCTCAAAGTAAAATTATGCTGAATGGAGGTTACGAATTGGAGAAGAGCAACTTAATCCAATGGCCCTGTGCAAGGAGGAGTATCTCTGACTATAGAATTTAACTGCTTTTGGAAATCTAAATGAATCTGACCACAGTGATATCTAGAACCGTGAGGGTTTGAACCATGCAGTGCTTCATTTATATTACACTCCTGTTCTGTCCACTCATGGAGCTGTCAGTTTAGTGTGTAATTACACAATGGAATGCAACTGTGAAAATCTTTGCAGTGGGTTGAATGTGTTTCGTGCTAGGTTTACATAATGTCCCATTGGAGATGAACTGATGTGATGATTTTCATAAAAGGAAAATGGCAAAGTAACAATGTTAACTTGATCAAATGCCCCACAAACATATTGTTTGCTGAAATAGTTGGGGTTGGTTAATCTTCCAGCATGATTAGGCCAAGTTGTGGGACATGTCTACACTAATTTATTATCTGTATATGAATCAGGATGAATATCGAACAGGAAATGTTGACACAATTTCACATCTGTATCTGATTAGATTAGGATTAATACTTTTTATATCTGTAATATATAATTTTTCCACAGTTAACATTCCAGAGATTGCTGCCCTTCACTTTGTGATGTGTGTCCTCCTTGTGAGGAAGAGATTTTGGTGAAGAACATGCATCAATCAATTGTAAGGCAATATCTATAATTTAATAAAAAAAGAAATAAAAATGTTTGTTTCAATGAATTACTAACTTCAGTATTTACAATATGAGTATGGTTAATAATTGAGTTGGAGAGCATTACATAGAATTAACAGGACAGAATACAGAACAGTTAACATGGTGCTTTAATATACCAAGCTAGCATCTCCCATTCCCAGTTGTTCAAGCCCTGAGTCAGTATGCTATGTTAATGTTCTCCAGTTGTAGTCTCTCCCAATAGTGGAAATATCATTTCCATATTTGCATTGAAAACTCTTTTAAAGTTTCATGCCCCACATTTGGGCTTTACTCAGCTCTCTTCAAGTCAAATTCAAGAGTCAGAGATACATACCTCTTTTTGGATGTGGTAAGTTAAATATAGAAAAGCATAGTTATTTTGTCTTTAGTATAATGATGATTTGATTCTGGCTACCATCTATGTACTCTATGTCACTAACTCAGCTCACATATCCAATTTCTAGAATTATGAGCATTTCTCTTCTTTTTGCGTGATAATACCAAATATTCCGACTCTGCTGGGAGCCGAAAGTCTATCACACATTTCTCGTTTTTGTTTCACAGCCTCTGACGTTCCAACGCACGACAAATTAACTCTTAATTGTGACAAACTCAGGATTGTTTGACTTACATTTACAGAAGGATTGATTATTTGTTCCCCAATTATTTGCACCATTTATACAGTTACATTTAATTCTTGAGAAGAAATGTTTGGCTCTTAAAAATATAAATTACAAACACTTAGTCCACAATAAGGATCTCTGAAAAAAAAAGTTGACTCAGTGAGATTACAACTCTCTTTGGTGTCATCCTGATTACAGACGAAGGTGGTTTTGGCTCTTGGAGGTCAATCATCTCAGCCATCTCTGCAAGACTTTTTCCAGGGTCATATTCTAGGCCCCAAAATCTGCAGCTTCCTCATTACTGCCCTTCCCTTATCATCATTTCATTAATAGAGATGTTTGCTCATGATTGCACAATGTTCAGCACCAATTACTCCTGAGATAATGAAAACATATGTGTCTATATACAGTGAGATAACATCTAGCTTGGGCTGATCATTGACAAATAACATTCAGATTCGACCAGTTAATGACCATCTCAAAAAGAGAGGGTCTACCAATCTCCCATTGGCTCATTATGACATGAACATCACAAAATCAATATTATTAACAACCTGGACCAACAATTGACAAGAAAATGCCCTAGTTTAGCCATACAAGCGCTGTGGCTACAGAAGTATGTCAGACACTCTTATTACTGTGACAAGCTCCCTACCTGCCTCTCCAATCCATGTCAACCGTCCAGAATGCATAGCTCAGCAGTGGGATAGAATGTTCTCCATATATCTAGTTGAGTGTCTCTCAATTGCAACACTGATTGCAACACTCATGAAGCTCCACATTGTGTAGGACAAACAGCTGATTGATTGCCATGCCAATCATCACATTTAGTACTCACTCCCTTCACCATTGACCAAAATTTAATACCAAAAATGTTACACTCCAAGTCGCTTTAACAGCAAACCCATGATCTTCAGCACCTGGAAGAATGTGAACAAAAGATACATAGAAAGGTCATCACATACAAGTTCCTTCTCAAGCCAGATTTTATGCTGACCTGGAAATACATCGTCATTCCATCACTGTTGCTGTGTAAAAGTTCTGCAACTCTCCTTCAAAAGCATGTATGTTTCCTGCAACCCAGAGAATACAGGTCTTCAAAAAGGCAGATCTCCAACACCATCACAAAGGTGAATATGGATAGGCAATGAATGGTGGCTAGCCACTAAAACTCACATTGCACGTGTACGTTTTTTAAAAATGACTATTACCAAATCTTCAGAAGGATAACTTTGAACCCAACAGGTGGTAAGTGTCTGGAGGAATGTGCATATGGCATACAGCAGGTGGAACGTCCAAAGTAAAAGAGTGACCGCTTTGTGCTGATGTCTTGCTGAATTTGGGGCATCAGCGATCCTAGCGGATAGTCCATGTCATATCTTATTTTGCTGAGTCTAATAAATTTCCCAAGTCTTGCTGGTCACAAAACTAGGAGACAGATCCATTTGTCTTGGTTGTCTGTGCTGGGTAATGGATTAAGTGTTGGTGTTCTCCACTCTAGTGTACGACCCTGAATCAAGTGGAGGTTCCCTTATCTTTGAAAGTGGATCAATTCTGGAGTGATCATTGCATATTTGTGGCAATAGATCCAGTGTGGCGATATCCAATCCCAAGGACTGGTCTAAAAAGAAAGCAGTCTTCTGTACTGGGGATGGAGAGTTCCATTTTCTTTTATTCATTGAAGGGATATGGGTGTTGCTGGTTAGGCCAACACTTAACAACCATCCATAATTGCACAGAGGGCAGGTAAGAGTCAACCAGATTGTCGTATGTCTGAAATCACATGTGGCCAGACCAGTTACGGATAACAGATTATCTTCCCTAAAGGACATTCGTGAACAAGACGCTTTTTATCCCCCCAGGCAATTGACAGCCATTTCATCATCATCATTAGATTTTTAAGTCCAGATTTTAAATGAAATGAAATTCCACCATCTGCCATTGTGAATGTCGAACCCAGCTCCCCAGAGAATTACCAAGGTCTCTGAATTAACAGTCTAATGATAATACCATTAGGCATTGTTTTCCCAAATCGGTAGCATTGGCCTGAATCCATAAGGATTTATGATGGCACAGTAACAAGGTAGTTAGCACTGCTGCCTCACTGCATCAGGGACTTGGATTCCATTCCAACCTTGGATGAATGTCAGTGTAGCGTTTGAACATTCTCCCCATTTCTCCAGAGGTTTCTCCATAATGCAAAGATGTGGCCATTTTAAATTGTCCAATAGTGTCCAGTGCTATTCCGATCAGGTGGGTTAGCCATGATAAAAAACACATCCATTGGGTTGGGGAGAAGGTCCAGGTGGGATGCTTTTTGAAGGGTCACTGTAGACACAATGGGTTGAATGACTTCTTTCTGCACTGTAGGGTATCTATAATCCTACCACAGAAGCAATTCTGGTGATCTCCATGGGAAATGCTGGTTAAACTACAGGGATTCCTAGCTCCAGATAGCTCTGAATCTGGGGTGGGGGCTGGTCTCTATTCACAAGGAGAGGGCCTATGAGAGGAGCTTGGGAGCATGAGCCTGAACATAGGTAGGAAGTTTTGCTTAATCTCAGATAAACAGCCTGATTTCTAAACTGGACAGCTGTTATGGGCAATGCTGCTTGGATTCAGATTTTATTTGGATGGGGGCAATAGTGTACAGTCTTGGACCGTTACTGGGATTCTTTATCAAATGATGAAGTTCTTTTGATTGTGGTGGGTATCCAACCTGGGACATGGTGGTTGGATTCACTGCTGAGTACCTTCATAGTTAAGATTGACAGGATGTTCAATCCAATGCAAGAGGGAGGGACTCAATGCACGATTATTTGTTCATCCATACTGTGATGGACCAGGCCAGACCCCATCAAGACATTTCAAGAAGGTAACCCAGACCTGAACTTTTCTGGTTGTTTTCAGTAGATATTCCCGAAGTGATGCAGCTGGTCAAAACTCTTTGGTTTTAAACAAAACAGAATCTATTTACAGAATATCACATGAAACTTAACAAGTTTAACAGAATACCTTAACCTATCTGAAAACCTAACAGACTATCACAACTCAACTTATGCCCGAAACATCGATTCTCATGCTCCTTGGATGCTGCCTGACCTGCTGCGTTTTTCCAGTAACACATTTTTCAGCTCTGATCTCCAGCATCTGCAGTCCTCACTTTCTCCAAAACAAACCAGATAAAAGCTAAGCAGGGAGAACTGGCCATTCCCCTTTCATTGTACAAGTGTGTTTTTTTAAACTTAAAAGCTTCTTCAAATAGATAAATGCAGACAAAAATGGAGCCTCTGAGAAACAACCAAGGACAACCTAATCTTGTTCAAGGAGCATCATCATCACAGTATTGTGGAGGACATCCATTCCTAGACACTGTGGAGTGATTCAATGCCCTGTACTATCTTTTAAGCATGGATATACAATTCTGGAGACAATCTGAGCTGTGGAGGCTCCAAAACTGAATACAGAAATTTTTCAATCAATGTTTGTGTCAGGTGTCTTTGTGTGGATGTTGTGGCCTTATGGGAAACTTCAGCTAATCTAAATAACCAACAAAGCACATGAAATCAATCGGTGCCAATACCAAAACAAATTGAGTGCATGACCATATTTCTATGAGCAATCTGCTGCTCATGTTCTTCTCTGCCTTTTAAAAGTACTATTGATTCATTTAGAGAGAGTTTGCTGCTGTAGTTCAGATTCTTTAAACTTCATATAACATGGAATGACAATTATCTTTGTGGGATTATTTACAGTCTGGTCTTGGATATGGAGAATATTTCATCAGCAACTTTGTCTTTTTTTTTCCTTCCTCTTACAGTTAGTCTAGTGGTGATTACATTCTTGACTCGGGGCAAGTCTAGTTTTTCTACATGCACCACTCGCTATCTGGTGGCCATGTCAATGTCTGATCTACTGTTCATTGTTGTTTATGTTATACTTTGTCAATTTCCATATTATTATTATCCACAGTGTTTCCTGAACATCACTCCTGTTTGTAGTGTTCTCTTTGTCATTTGCTGCTTGACCATTGATTGTTCTGCCTGGTTCACTGTTGCTTTTTCTTTTGATCGATTTGCCACCATTTGGTTTGCATCAGATGAAAACTAAGTATTGCACAGAGAAAACTGCAATGTGAGCTCTAGCAATAATCGGCATTTTGTTTTCTTTAAAGAACATTCCCAACTACTTTCGATATAAACCTGGAATGATCAGTAACAATGTTCCATGGTACTCTCAACCAGGCCCGGTTATTTTTATGACCATCAGTGGATAGGTTTTAAATATTTTGAACATTTTTTAAACACCTTTTTTCCCATTTGCATTTATTCTCTTTATCAATGTTCTGAATGTCAGACAGATCTTCGAAGCCAGTAAGATGCATAAAGGACTGAGGGGTCAAAGAAAAATAGAGCATGACCCAGAGATAGAGAGCAGAAAGCAATCTGTAATTTTACTCTTTGCCATATCTGCTAGCTTCATACTTCTCTGGTTGGTGTACATTTTATATTTCTTTCAAGCTGGTTATTCTCTGAATTCCAATGCTTATCACCTCTTTATAAAAATTGCATATTTGCTGCGGAACCTTAGTTGCTGCACAAATGCATTTATTTATGTGGTGACCCAGAAAAACTTCAGAGATAAGTTAATGCGTGTAGTGAAATATCCAGTTATAAATATAATTCAATTGATGAATAAATCCAACTAACTGACAGCCAACATGAGATGCACAGATAATGGATGAGGAGCCCACAAAGGATGGAATGAAAGACGAAGGAGGAATAGCATCATGATAACATTCCTCTTGTAATGGGCAAGTGATGACTTGATCTGAGGAGCAAAATAAAAGAGAATGGAGGAGCAAAGCAGTGTAAAAGCGCTGACAGCAACGAGCAACAGTTAGTAGAAAGCTGAACAATAAAAGCAAAACTGAAACAGGAATTAGATATGCACAAAAGATACATTCATCGCAAACAATTGTATTGTCAGTGAGTGAAGCAAATGAAAAAAAGGACTTGAGGCAAGGGTTACCATTTACTGCAGGCCAGAGGGGGAAATGCAAACACAGGCTCATCTCCATTCTTCTATACTGACTTCTTTGATCCATTTATCTGGACAAAAGGGAGAAAAAAAAAGTTTCTATTATAAAGAATAAATAATATCCTGTAAAAATTGTCTTCTGATTATTTTCAGCAATAATTTACATTATTTCCATTCAAATAACTGATCTCATTTATTTCTTTCCTTAAAACAGCTGATGCATTGGTTGGGGAATCTAACACAACCAGAGCGACTTCTGGACTCCCTGTCTGGATTTCACCTCACCTTCTCCTATTTAAGATGCTCCTTAAAATCCATGTCTTCATATATGATTAAAAAAAATCACTTTGGTAGATCATGCTATCTAAGTTATCAGGATAAAGATCTTTTTAAGTGTGTTTAGGCATTGTGTTGTGTGTTGAAGTCTACAGTAATATTAGTATTGTGATTTGGAGATGCCGGTGTTGGACTGGGGTGTACAAAGTTAAAAATCACACAACACCAGGTTATAGTCCAACAGGTTTAATTGGAAGCACACTAGCTTTCGGAGCGACGCTCATTCATCAGGTGATAGTTACCTGGATCGTCAGGTGATCAGGACTATCACCTGATGAAGGAGCGTCGCTCCGAAAGCTGGTGTGCTTCCAATTAGTATTGTGGTGAGTGTAGCTGTATGAGAAGTAGGTGACCTGGGTTGACTCCTGGCAATCGCAAATTGAGGATTTTACATTGGGTTTTTCTATTGATCAAAGGCAAAAGGAATTTGATCAGTTTTCAAATACATATGGTTTTCATTCCAAAACTGTAAAATGCAAAGCAGCAGTAGACAAAGGCAGTCTGGATTAAACTATTTATCTACTGTTTGTCTCACAATTCTTCCCTCCCCCCTCTAATCCCACAGAGATGACTGCGGCTGTGCGGCTCAGGTACAGAAAGCTGGGAGTGGTTGAACGGGGATTTGGGCAGAGAGGCACTTTGAGTGACAGAACTGGGGCTATTTCAGATAGGTTCTGGCAGCCATTATCCCTTACACTGACCAAGGG
The DNA here is from genome assembly GCF_037043375.1 of Chiloscyllium plagiosum. Lineage (NCBI taxonomy): Eukaryota > Metazoa > Chordata > Chondrichthyes > Orectolobiformes > Hemiscylliidae > Chiloscyllium > Chiloscyllium plagiosum. Next base: position 30,626,508 of record NW_028270185.1, on the reverse strand, counting down.
GTGTGTGTGTGTGTGGTTAGTGTTTCAATCCCATCTCTAAATCAGCCATCCTGAAGCAAACCACTGGAGCAGGGACTGTCCCAAATGAGAGAGAGGGAGTATGAGAAACCACCGAGATCTGGGATCAGCCGGAATGGTGACTATCACCTCTTTAATCTCGCCATGCCTCTCCCTGCCTCCTAGTTGTACCTCTCTGATTTTTCCTTTCTGTCACATTATCACTCTCTCTCGGTTTTCTCTCTTTGCCTCTTAGAGTCATAAAGATGTACAGCACAGAAACAGACTCTTTGGTCAAACACATCTGTGCCCACCAGATATCTTAAATAAATCTGGTCCCATTTGCCAGTATTTGGCCCATATCACTCTAAACCTTCCTATCCAGATGCCTTTTAAATACTGTCATTGTATCAGCCACCACCATTTCGTCTTGCAGCTCATTCCATACATGCACCAGCCTTTGCATTAAAAATTTGCCCCTTTGGTCCCTATTACCTTAAACCTATGCCCTCTAGTTTTGGATTCCCCAACCCAGTGAAAAGACCACGTCTATTTACCCTATCCAAGTCCGTCATGATTTTATAAACCTCCATAAGGTCATCCCTCAGCTTCTGATGCTCCAGAAAAAATAGCTCCAATGTATTCAGCCACTCCCTATAGTTCAAAAACCCTACAACACTAACACCATCCTTGTGAAACTTGAAAGGGTTCAGGAAAGATTTACAACATCTTTCCTACAGCAGGGAGACCAGAATTACACAAGTAATTCAAAAGTGGCCTAACCAGTGTCCTGTAAAGCCACAATATGACCTCCCAACTCTGATACTCAATGTTCTTATCAATAAAGACAAACATACCAAATGCCGTCACTATCCTGTCTACCTGCGACTCCACTTTCGAGGAACTGTGAACCTACATTCCAAGGTCTCTTTGTTCAGCAAAACTTCTCAGGACCTTACCATCCAGTGTATATGTCCTGCTCTGATTTGCCTTTCCGAAATGCAAAATTCCGAAATTTAAAATTGAAAGCCGTCTGCTATTCCTCAGTCCATTGGCCCACCTAATCACGATCCAATTGTACTCTGACATAACCTTTTCTGCTGTCTATGAAGTATCCAATTTTGGTATCATCTACAAACTTACTATCCACACCTCTTATGTTTACACCCAAATCATTTATATAAATGACAAAAAACAGTGGACCCAGCACTGATCCATGTGGCACACTGCTGGTCATAGGTCTAGTCTGAAAAGAACCCTCTACCACCACCCTCAATCTTCTTTGAGCCAGTTCTGTATCTAAATAGCTGGTCTTCCCTTTCTTCTTTCTACCTTTGTCTATGTTCTATTCCACGCTCTTCCTTTCTTCTTTCACTTTCTCTCCTCTTTTTCTTTTGTTTCATGTTTCAGTCTTTCAGTCATGAAACTGTCCCTCCTTCCAATTTTGCACCCCCTTCCAAAGTTTGAAGTCTTCCAAATTTAGCACCTCCTTCTCCATGATCCCTGCTTAATTGTCCTCTCCTGTTTAGCTTCAACTTCCCTGAACGGTCCCCTCTGTAGTTCATCCATTACACAGCCCACTGCATGTAAAAACCCCTCTGCATCTCCATCTGTTCACAATATCGTTCCCCCATGCTGTGTCCCAGCCCCTGAGCTGGAGGACAAAGCGAGCTTGTGCATGGACTAGATGGATTTTCTTTCTCTGTGGCAGCTGTAAAGTCAGGAATGTTTCTAACAACAGAAATTCTTAAATGTTACAACATGAGTTTACAGGGAAATAGAATCTTTTGACTTGAATACCTCTTAAACTGGGTCCACATTTCAGTTGGCCTGATATTTTGTGAGGCCCTCCCAGAGCGAAGACTCACACACAACATGTGGATTATTGGAAATTCTTACGTTCATTGCTGTAGGTTTACTCAGGAGACCGAGCTGGTGTATTTCTGCACAACATTGAGAATACCAAATAGTCTATTAAACCAGAATCTTTATCCCAGATGATTTTAGCTTCCAAGTTAATTAAAGTATCGATGGTGATCACAACAAAGGCACCCACTGCCAACACTTTTTTTTTTTAACACAGCAGCAAGTGAGAAGTCTCTGAGTTTGCTGTCACTGATGCAGTGAGCTAACCTAATTCCACACTGTGGGACAAGCTAGGGTCCCTCATTTACAGATCATCGTCCAATGGCTGCTCTTTGCTTCCTCTTACTGAATATTTAGTGTTCATGCTCCAATTGACACATCAGCCAGAGGTTAGGATGCTCTGACATCTGCAGTAATTGCTGCTCGTCTAGTGAATGTAACAGCGAAAAGCAAGAAGCTTTTTTCCTAGAATGTGGGACTCAACTGCAAGGGGTAACAAGTTCAAAGTGGGAGGAGTAAAGTTTAGGAGGATCTGCATAGAAAGTTTTTTTAAACAGAGGGTGGTGTGTGCCTGGAAAGCATTGCTAGTTGAGGAGGTAGACACAGACAGGATAGCATCTTTTAAGATGAATCTAGACAGATAACAGTGACAAAATGGAAAAGTACCTCAAATTAACCATCTCACTCACCGAGATAGCTCCTGAGGACACTCTGCAGTCAGGAATTATGTGTGAGTGCAGTTATAAACTCTTGGCTGGTGACTTGTGGGAATGTGTAATGATGATTATGTGCAGATAGAATCATCTCTCTACATAGTTCCAACATGAATCCAGACAGGAACTGGGGGTGGGGGGTTGCAGAATATACTGGATCAAATCTCCATTGCTAAACACAATCTTCTTCACGGAGGCCTGAGAAGGTTGTCTCACCAAGCTTCAATAACACATCACAGGGGTTTTCAATTTCTCAGCAATGGTTTTGCAGAGTGGCTCTGCGTGAGGGACCCAGTGACAGACCAAGGATCCAGCAGGGTTGGAGCACATAGTGTAAAGGATCTCCTCCACCATGTATTTAAAAACAACTGTTGCCACCATCTGATATTCAAAGCACTTGCTGAAATATTCCTCTGTGCATCACCAATAGATCCCAGAAATTCAACCCAGCCAATGATCTCAGCCTTTTCAAATAAGTGGACTGTACGGGAATAGCTGGTCACCTGTACTGAACATCCTGCGAGTAGCTGGTGCTGGATTAAACTGGACACAATGTCAGACACTTCACACCAGCATTCAGGATCAGTGCACACAAACTGAAGTTCTGCATTTCTCCAGTTTTCAGAAAAATCAAATCTCTCCTTCAATTCATCCAAGCCATTGCAAATAAACAGCAAATCCTCTGGGTTTTTCCAGACCTCGCTGAGAACATTCCTAAAGTGAGGATACTGATCCAGCATCAGGTTCTTCAGGTTTATTTTACAGCTAATATTCAATCTGAGAGTATATTTTCCCACTTACCAAATCAGAAAAAGTTTTTTTTGCACCATTAGTTGAAATTAGTGGAGTTGAAATGCCCATCAGCCATGATTGAATGGCGGAGTGGACTCAATGGGCCGAATGACCTTACTTCCACTCCTATGTCTCATGGTCTTATTATTTTCCCACTCCCTGGGTCTCCAATCATTGCTACTGTGCTTCCAGATGTGGAATTTGTTTGGGAAAAGAAAGCAGTTCATCTTCTACAGCTTTTCAATTTAGAGATGAGTGTTAACTCAATTCAGCAAGCAACAGTCGAGAAACTTTGCAACTTCTCCTTTATTGGGATAGTGTTCACCTATGGTATTTCACTTTGTACCTGGAATATCTCCTGGTCTTTCTGAACACCTTCGACTGAAACAGAACGAGGGTTTAGCTGTACTGTCATTACAACATTTTCATTTGAACAAAATCTGCAGCAAGCAACTTGTGTGCAGCATTTGAATTTGTTATCAGGAAATACTTGAAAGTATATAGAATAGAGCAGCCCAGGGATGCAGGTATATAATTCTTTGAAATTTGTATCACATATGGACAAGGTGGATAAAAAGACACTTGGCACGCTTGCCTTCATTGCTCAGTCCATTGGGTATAGGAATTGGGAAGTCTGTTGAGGCTGAACAGGACATTGGTGAATCCTCTTCTGGAGTGTTGTGTTGAGTTCTGGTCACTCAGTTATTGGAAGGATATTATCAAGCTGGAGAGGGCTCAGAAGAGACTCACCAAGTTATTGGTGGGTATAGAAGGTTTGAGTTATGAAGAATGGTTGGTTAGGCTGACACTATTTTTCACTGGAGTGCAGAAGGTTGAAAGATGATCTGATGGAACTTTATAAGATAGTGAGAGATTTAGATAGAGGTAATGGTAGTTGTCTTTTCCCGAGGATAGGGGATTTCAAAACTTGGAGGCACATTTTTAAGGTGAGAGGAGAGAGATTTAAAAGGCAGAGGTACAATTACAACATTTAAAAGATGTTTGAATAGATACATGAATAGGAAAAAGTTAAAAACCACACAACACAGGTTTCGGAGCTGGTGCTTCCAAACAAACTTGTTGGACTATAACCTGTATGATTTTTAACTTTGTCCACCCCAGTCCAACAATGGCACCTCCAAGTCATGAATAGGAAAGATTTGGAGAGAAAAGAGCCACGATCAGGCAGGTTGGACTCGTTTAGTTTGGGATTATGTTCAGAATGGACTGATGGATTGAAGGGTCTCTTTCTATGCTGTATGACTCTGTTTCAATAATGAACTGATTTTAATCTGTACTCAATGTGAAGACTTCAATGTTGGTGATACTTTCCCTCAGATTATTCATACTAACCACTCACCCCATATTCCAGACATTTCATTGTAAATCTACACATGGTCTGGCAACTGATAGTAGATATGAAGAAGGAGAAGGAGCAGGCATTCAGTGCCTCAACCAGAGCCATCCATCGTTTACTTAGATCAGGTCGGGGTTATTCTCAGATTGTCAAGTGGGAGTCCTGAAGAGGGCCCTGCCCAAAACGTTCACTCTCTTGGTCCTCGGATGCTGCCTGACCTGCTGTGCCTTTTCCAGTGCCACGCTTTATCTTAAGTATGAGCAGAGAGTCAGTACTTGGACCCTTACTGTTTACAATGATTTGGATGTGGGGACCGATTGTAATATTTCCAAATTTGCAGATGACATAAAACTTAGTGGGATTGCAAGTATTGAAGATGGTACAAAGAGGGTTCAGATGGACACAGATAAGCTGAGTGATTAGACAAGAGCATGATCGATGGAATACAATGTGGGTAAGAATGAGGTTATCCCTTTGGTTGGAGGCAAAGCATTTTATAAACAGTATGTGCTGAGGTCCAAAAGGACGTAGGTATTCCAGTTCACTAGTCAACGAATGTTAGCATGTAGGTGCAAAAAGCAATTCGGAAGACAAATCCTATGTTAACTGTCCATCATGTCAGTCATGTTTTCTTTATATAGGTGAGATGTCAACTGGAGTATTGTGTGCATTTCTGGTTCTCTGGCCTAAGGAAGGGCAATTTTTTCAAAGATGGACTGTAGCAAGTTTCACTAAACTGATTGCTGGCTTGGCAGGACTGTGCTATAAATGAGTTATTGAGGAGACTGGGCCTGCTTTCCCTGGAGATTAGTAAAATGAGCAACATTCTCAGAAAGTTACAACATCCTGAAAGGGATAGACAGAGTGGATATGGAAAGTATCCACAATCTACAATGCACAAGTCAGGAATGCGATGAAATAATCTCAAACTTACTTGGATCAGCAACACTTAAAAAGCCTGACATCTGATAGTTCAAATCAGCATTTCATTTTGTATCCCATCCACCACCTTCAAAATTCACTTCCTTCACCACCAACCAGTGTGTGCCATCGACAAGAATCACTCCAATGACTCATCAAGGCTCCTTAGATAGCACCTTCCAAACCAGCATCCTCTATCATTGCGAAGGACAAGAGCTTAAGATACATGGAAGCACCTGCAAGATCCCATCCAAGTCACACACATGGAAGATTTGGAACAAGATTGTTCTGTCTTCATTGTGGCTCAGTCAAATTAGTGTTTAGCGATCAGGAGTCCTCATTAAGCAGCTGTTTTCTTTACAGGTTAAGAAGTTAAGAAGATGGAGAAACACCAAGACTTAGAGCTACCCAACACCTGAACAGAAGATTGTTGCCCCAAACTACACAGATCAATACATTCTACACCATATGGCTGTTTGGTCTCAGAGATCAGTAAACCACTCTGAACTATCATACATTTTTCCTCTCTATGCATCCTTACTGAACAGTAGATTTGTCATAAATATAAAAAGCTAACTTAGAATGACTGGAGTTCTCAATTGTTACCCTGTCACTCCTAAACTTTCCTTTCACCCATCACTCTCACTCCTATTCCTATACTGCCATATGCCTCCGATTTCTCCCCTAATCAAGGTGCCCTCCTTCTCCGGTGACTCAGGAAGTCCACTCTACCATATCTTCGAGGAGAAAGTGAGGTCTGCAGATGCTGGAGATCAAAGTTGAAACTTTATTGCTGGAACAGCACAGCAGGTCAGGCAGCATCCAGGGAACAGGAGATTCGACGTTTCGGGCACAGGCCCTTCTTCAGGAATTCCTGAAGAAGGGCCTGTGCCCGAAACGTCGAATCTCCTGTTCCCTGGATGCTGCCTGACCTGCTGTGCTGTTCCAGCAATAAAGTTTCAACACTCTACCATATCAACAATTGTCCTTCAGAGGGCTAGCACCTGTACGTGGAGAATCACACTCGACCACTCACTGCCTCACAGCCACCCTTGTCCCTGCTCGCCAAATCCCAGCTTCTTCCCTTCATCCACCCAGATGGCATCTTGGCCCTTAAAATCTTCCACCACCTCTCACACCCTGCAGCCTCAACGACTGCTGATCCTAGTACCTAGGCCTCAGGCCTCAGATGCCTTTTAAATGTTGTACAATCACAACATTTAAAAGGCATCTGAGTGGGTAGCAGAATAGGAAGGGTTTAGAATGATAGGGGCCAAGTGCTGGCAAATGGGACTAAATTGGGTTTCGAATATCTGGTTGGCACGGACAAGTTGGACCAGAGAGTCTGTTTCCATGCTTCTAGTTCTGAACTCCCTCACCCAGGGAAAAGGCCTTGTCTGTTTACCTCAGTCATGCTCTTTATGACTTTATAAACCTCTATAAAGCCCTCAGCCTCCGACACTCAAGGGAAAACAGTCCCAGCCTATGCAACCATTCACTACAGCTCAAATACTCCAACCCTGACATCTGATGTCTGATTGTAACATGTGGGAAATATTAGAATTTAAAGCTAACAATACATCGCGATGACTCTATGACAAAAACATTGAAACCCAGTGGGTTGTGTTCTCCCACTCAGGTCACACACTGTCGGATCTCACCATCACATAGCACAGAAATAGACCCACTTTATCTATTCTGACCAGGTATCCTTGTTGACTCAAACATTCCCGGACCACACGGACGTTACAAATTCAACAGCTTTATTTTTGATTAAGCAGGCAAAGGATCAATAGTCTGTAAGCCAGAGGGTCAATCAAGGTATCCCTGAATGTACTAATGATAGATCTCTGATTTCTAGCAAAAAAGCTGCATATTTTATAGCTCTTGGCCTTGTTAACAATTTCATGTCTCAGATCCCACACAATGTAATGTTTCTAACTTTCCTAGTTGCAACCACCAGGGTTATGCAATACTTCCCAGGAGCTGAAAAACTACGCCACACTCTTCGCAACCTACCAAGACGTTCCCCATGCCTCCATTTCTCGCCTTTAAACAACCAACAAACCTCAAACAGATCATTGTTCACAGCAAACTGCTTGGCTTTCTTGACAACACCATACAACCTTATCGTGGTAGATGATACAAGACATGTCAGAGTGTCAACACAATGCCTCCATCATGTACATTGCAGGTACTCATGTGACTCAGCCAATGTTGTCTAACTCATATGCTGCAGGCAAGGATGCCCTGAGGCATGACACATTGGTGAGACTGAACAGAGGCCATGGCAATGCATGAATGGACACCACGCAACAATCAACAGACAGGAGTGTTCCCTCCCAGTCGGAGAACACTTCAGTGGTCCAGGACATTCGACCTCGGGCCGTCGGATGACCATCATCCAAGGCAACAACGCAAAGTAGCCGAGCAGAGGCTGATAGCTAATTTCAGGACCCATGGGATGGCCTCAACCTCCACTAATCTTCGTGTCATCTGGGTTCATGTCACAATGCAGGTAACCCCATACACTACCTACACACACACACACAGATAGTCACATACTCACATGCCTCCAGACCATCTCTCATACACTCACGCATACACTCCATACTCACACGCAACCTCTCACAGACTAATACCCCTTTGCACTCACACACATACATACTTTCTCTCACACCCTCCCCCCACTACCCCAACACACACACAAAAGTTTGTGGGGTGAATTTATATTTGCAGAATTACATTTTATTTTGCTCAAAAACTGCATGAATCCACTTAAAATTCTGTAAGTCTCTTTTTAGATTAGAATCAGTCTGAACATTGGGGCACAAACGGCATCACACAGGGCACCTCACACCTTCAATGTATTAGCTGGGCCAACATGGCACCTATTGTTGAAGCTCACTTGAGAATGTAACTTTCAGGAAGTTCTGGGATTTACATATGAAAGAACTGAAACCAACATGCCCATTCTAAAAGATGAGAGATAATCCAGGTCTTTTTCATAATATAATTTCAGTTACATCATGCTGTAAACTTTTGCTATAAATTCGGTGACCTACAATCTTATACTCCACAACCACTTGATGAAGGAGCAGCACTCCAAAAGCTACGCTTGCAAATAAACCTGTTGGACTATAACTTGGTGTTGTGAGATTTTTACCTTTGCACACTCCAGTTCAACACCAGCAGCTACAGATCATGACCCTGGGAAAAAGCTTCTTGCTATCCACACTGCCTATACCTCAATTTGTAGACCTCAATCAGATCTCCCCCTCCCCAACCCAACCTCCATCTCATGAAAATAATCCTAATCTACTCAAACTCTTCATAGCTACTGCCCTCCATACCAGGCAACATCCTGATGAGCTGGAAATGTGTTGCTGGAAAAGCGCAGCAGGTCAGGCAGCATCCAGGGAACAGGAGAATCGACGTTTCAGGCATTAGCCCTTCTCCTGTTCCCTGGATGCTGCCTGACCTGCTGTGCTTTTCCAGCAACACATTTCCAGCTCTGATCTCCAGCATCTGCAGACCTCAGTTTCTCCCCAACATCCTGATGAACCTCCTCTACATCCTCGCTAAAGCATCCACATCCTTCGGTAATGTGGCGAACAAACTGTATGCAGTATTCCAAATGCGGCTGCACCAAAGTCTTATACAACTGTAACACGACCATCCAATGAAGGAAAACAAGTTGCCTTCTTGACCACGCTATTGATCTGTGTTGCCACCTTCAGGAAAGAATGGACCTGTGTTGCCACCTTCAGGACTTTTCCATATACTCTATAGTTCACTCTTGAATTGGATCTTCCAAGATGCATCACTCGCATTTGCCCAGATTGAATTCCACCTGCCATTTTTCTGCCCAACTCTCCAATCTATCTCTCTGTATTCTGTGGTATTCTCTGACAGTCCCCTTCATTATCTGCTCCTCCACTAATCTTCGTGTCATCTGCAAGCTTGCTAATCAGACCACCTATATCTTCCTCAAAATCATTTATGTATATCACATACAACAGTGGTCCCAGCACTGATCCCTGTGGAACACCACTGGTCACAGTTCTCCATTTTGAGAAACTTTTGTCCACTACTACTCTCTGTCTCTTGTTGACTAGCCAGTTCTTTATCCATCTGGGTAGAACACCCTGGACCTCATGCAACTTCACTTTCTCCATAATCCTACCATGGGCAACCTTTGAAAAATGTTCCCTATGTTGGGAAAAGAGTCATGGCCCCAAAAGTGTTGACTCAAACATTCTCAGACCATAAAAGTTACAAATTCAACAAATTTTATTTTGGATTAGGCCAGCGAGAGATCAATAGTCTATAATCCAGAGTATTAATCAAGATATCCTTGAACATACTAATGATAGATCTGAGTTCTTGCAAAAAGGCAGTATATCTTATAGCCCTTATGGGTGTAACAATTTCATACATTTCAGTTTCCCACACAAATGTTTCTAGCTTTAATTAAGTTCTCACAATTCAAACTAAATAATTAATACATTTAGTGTTGTTCACATAGATTAAAATAAAGCTATTGATTTAAATTTTTCCATATCTGGTGCTATTCTCTTGTGTCAATGCAGTTAAAGCTAAACTACTATCAGTGTTCTACTCATTAGAGGTGACCAAAAATCTCTGTCTGGGGAAGCACAGCTAGAAGGATATGCCAAGAATCGTACATTCCTTAATTCATTCTCATTGTCACTGTGACTAGCCGTCTTATGAGGCAAGTTAGTATTGCAAAATGGGCACTTAGAAAACAGAAGCTTTTAACTATTGATTCCCCAATACTTTATGGTTCTAAAGTAAAGTAGTCCCATTTGCCAGCATTTGGCCACTGATCTATGTCCCTTTCCAAATGACTTTTAAATGTTATAATTGTACCCACTTCCACCACTTCCTCTGGCAGTAAGAAAAATATCCCCCTCAGGTCCCTTTTAAAATCTTTCCCCTCTCACCTTAAGCCTATGTATCTTGTTTTGGTCTCCCCTACCCTGGGGAAAAGACTTTGGCTATCACTTTATCAATGCCCCTTCATATTTTATAAAACATCAATAAAGATCACCCCTCAACCTCTAATGTTCCAAGTATAAAGACCCAGTTTCTCCTTCTAGCTTAAACCTTCTATTTCGGTGCCATTCTGGTAAATGTATTTGCAACCTTCCAATTTAATAGCTTCTTTCCTATCGTAGAATGACCCGATTTGTATGCAGTACTCCACATGTGACCTTACCATTGTCTTGTACAAGTGTACCAAGATGTCCCAACTTCTGTACTCAATGCGCTGAACAATGAAGGCAAGCATGCAAAATGTTTTCTTCACTAGCCAGCCTACCACTTCCAAGGAAATATATATTTGCAGCCCAATGTCTCTCCAATTGAAAGCAAGCCACAGGGCCCTACTATTAACAATCTTGTTCTTTTCTGTGTTAAGTGAAAGAGCCAGTACCACTGTGCTGCAAGAGTGCTACATTAGCAGCTGCAATTAAGTCACATACATTAAACTGCACGAGACATATCATGGAAATTGGCTTCCCAAGTCTCACATGGTCTGATCATCGAAATTGGAACAGTACAACACAGGAACAGGCCCTTTGGCCCACAACATTGTACCAAACATGACAAATTAAAGTAATCCCTTTTGTCTTCCCTTAGTCCATATCCAACGATCCATTCCTTGCATATTCATGTGCTTATCTTAAAGCTCCTATCATATCTGCCTTCACCACCACCACCAGCAGCACATTCCAGACTCCTACCACTTTTTAAAAAAAGACTTGCACCTCACATCTCCTTAGAACCTAACCCCTCTCACATTAAATGCATGCCCCCTAATGTTAGACATTTGACCCTGGGAAAAAGATTCTCACTGCCAACCCACACATCTCAGTTCTGGATATCTAATAAGTCTCCTATTGTACTCTGCTGCTCCAGAGAAAACAACCCAAGTTTTTCAAGCCTCTTATCATACACACCTTCTAATCTAGGCAGCATCCTGGTAAACCTCTTCTGCACCCTGTCCAAAACCTCCACATTCTTCTCATCATGTGGTGACCAGAATTGAACTCAATACTCTTAGTGTGTACTAACTAAAATCTTATATAGGTTCAACATGCAATCCTGAGTCTTGTACTCAATTCCCTGACCAATAAAGGTAAGGATACCATACACCTTCTTAACACCCTGTCTACTTTCATGGCCACTTTCAAGAAGCTATGGACTTGAACTGCAAGATCCCTTTATACATCGATGTGTTCAGAGTTCTGCCATTAACTTATATTTTTCCTTAACATTTGATTTCCCAAACAGAGCATCTCGCAATTACCTGGATTAAACTCCATCTGCTATTTCTCTGTCCATATATGCAACTGACCTATATCCCACTGTATTTTTTGACAAACGCCTAACTACCTACAACTCTACCATTTTTTGTGTCATCTGCAAACATACTAATCCACCCACCTACTTTTTCATTCAAGCCATTTATCCACATCACAAAATAGCACAGGTCGCAGTCTGGATCACTGCCGAACTCCAATAACCATGGATCTCCAGCCAGAAAAACACCTTTCCAACATTACCCTCTGTCCTCTAAGGGCCAGCCAATTCTGAATGTGAGTGACCAAGTCACTGTGGATCCTATGTATCATAATCTTCAGGATAACCCTACCATGAGGGACTTTGTTGAAAGCCTTATTAAAATCCATGGTAGAACAGTGGATACTGTCTACCTCATCGATCACCTTTGTCATCTCCTACACAAAACCGTATGGACTGTCCCCAGTTAGGCCACACTTTCCTACTGCACATACATCCTAACCCTAAGAACACTCTTAAATACCTTCCCAACCACTGATGAGAGACTCACCGGTCTGTAGTTTCCTGGATTGTCATTCTTGAATAGAGGAACAACATTAGCTGCTTGCCAGTTATCCAGGATCTCTCCAGTGGCCAGTAAGGATGCAAAGATCTTTGTCAAGGCCCCAGCAATCTACTTTCTTGCCTCTCTCAATAACCTGCGGTAGATATCATTGGGCCTGGGGACTTATCCATCTTAAGGCTCTTCAGAGACATAGCACCTCTTCTTTCTTGATCTCAAAATGCCCGACTTTATTAGCATTTTCCACATTAATTTCACTCTCCTCCATATCCTTCTCCTTGGTAAAGACCAATCCAAAGTGCTCATACCCTCTGCCTCCAAGCCCAGGTTCCCTCCTTTTTCCTTGAATGGTCCTACCTTCTCCCTAGACAGCTTTTGGTTTTTAATGTATGCATAGTCTGCCTTGGGATTCCCTTTAACTCAACTTGTCAAGGTCATTTCACGGCTCTTTCATGCTCTCCTCCCTGCTTGAGTACTTTCCTGTTTTCTTTATAGTCCTCACAGGTGCTGGCCGGTTTAATTTCCTAAACCTTACGTTTGGTTTTTTTTTCCCCCTTTTGACCAAATTCATCACCTCACTCACCATGCAAAGGTCCCTTACCTTGTCATCCTTGTCCTCCCTGGAACATGGTAGTCCCAATATTGATCCCTGGGAACTCCACTCAGGAAACTTTATTCTAGCTAGAAAAAATATCTATTGAGTTCAGGAGTTGGGAGGTCATGTTGCAGCTGTACAGCACATTGGTTAAGCCACTGTTGGAATAGTGTGTGCAATTCTGGTCTCCTTCCTATCGGAAAGATATTGTGAAACTTGAAAGGGTTCAGAAAAGATTTACAAGGAATTTTTCAGGGTTGGAGGACTTGAGCTACAGGAAGAGGTTGAGTAGGCTGGGGCTGTTTTCCCAGAACGTCAGAGCTGAGGGATGACCTTATTGAGGTTCATAAAATCATGAAGGACATGGATAGGATAAATAGGCAAAGTCTTATTGCTGTGGAGGGGGTTGTCCAGAACTAGAGGACGTAGGTATAGGGTGAGAGGGGAAAGATATAAAAGAGACCTAAGAGGCAACTTTTTCATTCATAGGGTCTGTTTCTGTGCTGTACATCTCAATGACTTTATGTTTCTCTTTCCTATCACTCAGTTAATGTTGTATTCTTGTTACACTGCTTCTTTTACCATGACCTATAACATTTCACACAAATCTGCTGTGTGGTTCCTTCTGGAAATCCACACATATCACATGGATTTCCAGAATCATTTTAGCAGTATTGCCCTTATCGACTCTTTCCGTTAATTTATCAAAAACAAACTTCAGCAAATTGGTTATGTACAACTACCCCTTGACCTTTCCTATCCCACCCACCTTTTTCCACGTGATTGATAGCTTTATACCAAATAATCATTACCAGACACTTCCTCACTTCGTGTTCAACCGACAAAGCTACAAATGGCTGGATTACACTTAAAACCCTTTACAAAACAAAGCCATAATGTTGATAACCCTCCAGTCTCCTGACACCTCCTCTCAGTCCAGAGGAGACTGTAATGTTGTGGCCAGTGCCCCTCTCACTTCAATCAGAATCCTTGGATGTGTCTCATCCTGATCTGGTGTCCTGTTAACCCCGAGCGCCAACATCATTTGGACAGGTAATTGGATAGAAAAACTTTCCTCCTCAGTGTATCCGCACAATAACAGTTTACTGATTAGTACCATAGCTGTTTTCTTACCCTCACTGGAAACATTTGAAAATAAACTCTCCAAATTCCTAACCGCCCGCCCACCGCGAGCTCGCGCAGAGTCGGTTAAACGGCCACGCCTCGAGACCCCGCATGAGACCAGGGCGGGCCTTAGTCTCTATCCAGCTCCGATTGGTCAAAGCGTCTATCAATCCCGTGGTTGCAGCCAATAGAAAATGAGGTGCGGTCTAGGGATTTGACGTTTAGGAATAAATGTGGAGGAGACAGTGCTCAGTGTCAATGATGGAGAGTCAGAGTAAAAAAGTGTGGTCACGTATTTATTGGGTGTGGGCATTTGCACTCCCTTTTTGATTTCCCGAAAAACCTTCTCCTCTGTTTTTGGCTGCACTTCAGTCCCACGCTCCTGATCTTTGGGCACCCGGTGCGGAGGAAGGAGGGCAGGTGTGAAGATCTCCTCGTGGGTCTGCTCCTGGGCCTGGCCAAACTGGCCATCAACAGGTCCAGGCAGCGGGCCGTGGAGGGGGTCGTTAGGGCCGACTGCCTGCCCCTCTTCCGCGGTTACGTTAGAGCCTGGGTGTCCTTGGAGAAGGAGCACGCGGCGTCGACCAACACCCTGGAGTTGTTCAGGGAGAGGTGGGCGCCGCAGGGAGTGGAGTGCATCATTTCTCCCTCCAATTCTATTTTGATTTAGTCCCTACCCTCCCCTTCACTGTTTTGATCACACAGCACTGTCCTTTGATGTGAAGGGCAGTGCTTGTCACTGGCCACCCGGGTGTTTTCAGGGAGTGGAGTGCATCATTTATTATACGTACTTGCAAGAACGGGTGCCTTATGAGTAAGCACCCCGATCTGAGGGTTACATCCTGATTTATGCTGTTCAGTTGCGTCTCTCGGTCCTCCACTTTCACCCCATTGGTTACTTTTGCTGTAGCGCGTAGCCTATCACAAGCTCCAGCTTCACTCCACCTTTGTCTAGCTTTTCTCCGCCTCTGTTTACTTCTCCCATTACTCTCAGCCTGTCGCCCTTTACTCTTATTTATCTCACTCCTTATATGTGACTATCCTGGCATCGTTTGCTGTCTTCGTGCGATCATCCTGCCAAACTAAATTCCATCCGTTGGCCACTCCCCTCCTGAGACTGGCACACTATTCTCCTGTTACTGGTACATCCTGCTACACGGTCACTCTGCCCTATTAGTCACAGATAATTCTACCTGTTTTCGCTTATCACTGTTTAGTATTTGCATGCGCAGCCTAATTGTATAATGTAAACTTTTGCAGAAGCAACACCTGTTCCCTTATTCTGAACAATTTTAACCCTATACCTTACAATCCCCCCTTTTCTTTTTGGTTATTAATTGTTATCTTCCGCATTTTTCTCATATGTCGCCTTAGCATCATTCCTGAGACTTCATTTATAGTGGCTAATTCCTGAAGGTCACCCATCCCCTCATTGTTCAAGAGGTTAGGTCCCTCTGCCTGATTACCTTTTAGAGGCATTTGTTTTGCCAAGACCGTCTCAATTTGCCGCTGGGTTAACCCCCGTACACAAGGTATGATACAACAGCCAATTGCTGCCAGTACCCCTGCTACCACTATCAGGGAGGTGAGGATGGAGACGACCACGCCTTTCCACTTCCCAAACCATGATTCCAGCCATCTCGTGAGTGATTTGTCCACTCCTGAATTCTCAGCCAATTCTTCCGCCAAAGTGGTCAATCCTCGCAAGGCACGAGAGATTGACCCATCAGGTGCTGTATTATTTGGAATAAAGGTATAACAGCTCCCTCCTGACATCACACATACACCCCCTTTTTCGGCTAGGATCATATCTAAGTCTGTTTTCCCAGGCCATTCTGCTGGTTGCATCAAGTTGCTCCCAAATACCCTTGACCGCATCTCTAGTATAACTGAAGAAAATTTGCTGGTTGTAAAAAAATATATAGTTTATCCAATCCACATTCTTGTTGACCGTTACCCACCAAAATAGGGCCAATTGAAAACCTGCTGCAATCTGGTTGCGGGCCTTGAACTCATCGGGGAGCCCTCTAGCTACTCCTATAGAGTCGAGATAAATCCTATCATCAAAGGAAGGATCTAATAACGACCTTTTACTCCTCTCATTCTTTGTTACTACAACCTTCTCCTTCTCAAATGCCAAGATGAATGGGATTGCCAATTGTACAATTGCACATTTCCCTCTCCAGTCAGGAGGTAGGGTAGGTAGCAATATTCTGCCTCCACAGTCCCACCAGAGATCCGCTCGGGGAACCCGGAGTGCTAAGTAGTTCCCTCCTTTGTCTGTTTCAGTGTCATTCTGAGTTTCTATACATAACCTCAGCTCCCTCAAGTTTCTAGACCGATTTGTACTCTGTCGGCTTATACACAATGTGTGATTACTGACCATGGTCAAAACCGGATGTGGGGGGGGGGAGCTTTCAAATCTGTCTTCTCCAAGGGAGGGAACATTAGAGATAGGGATATACAATTCCTATCATTCCATGCAGTCTTATCCTGATACAGGGCTATCATACATTCCATGCCCTTCCTGTTTCGGTTCCACCCGAGCAGAAAGGGGACTATGTAGGTAACTGGCCCTACCGAAGGCACATGCATAGCAATTGCTTTCATTCAGAGTTTTAACAGTGTACTTTACCCATTCAACCCAGGCATTTGCATCCCTGTATCCAGTTTCTATTTCAGTGCTCTGCTTCAAGTCATTGACCTCTATAATTTTTACCACCTTTGGGTTGTTGGGAGGAGCAAAAGGATGTAACTTACTATCAAGTTGCTTGGCTCGTTTTCCGTTTCCTACGACTATTCGGAAACAGCAGCCCTAAAAACACTTCCCAGTGGCAGCCATTACTATCTTTAAATTGTTACTAAGGAGTCGAGACCCATTTTTACGGGGAAAGGAGTCTTCAGAGGAGGTATTTTTAATGGTGAGATATATTGGATGGCACTTTCTGTCAGGACAGTCTAGGGCTGTGTGAAAGGGGCTCTATGGATAGTGATGCCAGGTGGCGGTTTTTGCGAACCATATCCTGTGTCCGGTTGGGTCTTAAGAAGGATTTCGGAGGAAATATACTCCCTCTGATACCTTACATTTGCCCATTTTACTCGGCTGCAAGCATCGACCTCTATTACTTGCGGATATTCAGACTCAGGGACCGTTAATAACAAATATGGAGATGACAGCATCGTTTGACAAAATCCCATTACTAAGAAAGCTAATATGGTAACCCTTAGCGTCCCCAGCATCCTACAATAGTATTGAAGGACCGAGAGATTTAACATGCAATACAATATATAGATATCAAAAAGAAACTATCCCGCATCCGCATAAAAATCAGTTCTTTAAAGTCTTTTGAGTCTGAGTTTCAGTGGTTCTCCCGTCGATCCGGCTGTCCAGGCTTCTTTCTTGAACCAGGGATTCCACCGGTCCTTTAATCCTGGTGTAGTGAGTCCAGCCTTTCCACGCCGTGTGTATCGCTGTTTCAGTTGGCAAAAGAGCCTGGTACAGTCCCTCCCAATCCAGTTGCAATTTAGTTTCTGTCCATGACTTAATTAGGACCCAATCTCCCAGTCAGATGGGATGAACGGCGAATTCAGGGGGCGCAGTCTGTGTCAGTAATCCGTATCTGCTAAGAAAGGACAAAGAGGAGGACAAACCCAGTATATACTTCTTTAAGAACAGATCACTAGTCTCCAGGGCTGGCAGTTCTCCTTTCATTCCCAGATAGAGCAGACCAAAAAATATCTCATAATGGGACAACCCCATATCTTTCCTTGGGACTGTTCGCACCCGGAAAAGGGCTATAGATAAACACTGAGTCGAAAGGAGTCTGCTATCTATGACCAATTTAGATAACTGCTTCTTGAGTGTCTGGTTCATTCTCTCACCTTCCAGGAGTTCCCTGGAAGTAAAATGAGTTCCCTGATCAGAATCCCGTATCTAGGAATTATGTATTATCTTGGACACCCCACTTGCAGTGGCAGTGTCTAAAGATACGCCTCCACCCATCCAGATCGGTGATCAACCATTACCAGCATATACCTCAGTCTTCCCACTCGGGGTAATTTGGTATAATCTACCTGAATGCTCTGAAATGGTCTTAGCCCAGGTTCTCTCCCTCCAGGACTTGTTTCCTCAATACCTTCTTGTTGATTTTCTTGCATGTTATACATCCCTCATATATCTGTTTGGCTAGTGTATAGATCCCTGTGTATCCATATTTCCTTAAGACCAAATCACACATTGCTTGCACTCCCAGTGACTCCCCTGGTGTAAGACAGCCAGAATTTCTCACATCATCATGTTATTTAGCATCTCCTGGCCATCAGGTAACATCCAGCACCTCTCTATTGTCTGTGTAGCTCCCAGTTCTTCAACTCTCTCTCTTCCTTAGCGCTAAATATCAGTCTCCTCCCAGGTTCCTGCACCATAGGTACCAAAATATATACATTGTAGCGGGCTGAGGGTTCAGAGCTGCCTCCTTAGCGACTTCATTCGCCAGTCTATTTCCCTTTGCTTCAGGATCATTTCCCTGCTGATTTCCATTGATGTGGACTATTGCTATTTCCTTTGGCAACAAAAGGGATTCCAACACTTGCTTTACCAATTCCTCATGAGCTAGTTCTTTACCCCTGTTGTTTATCAGTCCTCTCTCCTGCCATATCTTCCCAAATGTATGTGCCACCCCGAAGGCAGACTTAGAATCTGGGGATACAGTTCCTTCTTTGCCTTCCAAGGTCTTAAGGGCCCTCCCTAATGAAAAAAGTTTACAAGTCTAAGCCAACCAATCATTGAGTAGTCTATTCCATCCACTACTGCATATCCATTGTGTTTTCTACCTTCAATCAGTTTGGAGGACCCGTCAATGAACAGCCTGGCCCCTGCATGTAGAGGGATATCGCTAAGGTCCATTCTTACTTTAGTCTGATATTCTATAATGTCAAGGCAGTCATGTTCTGGGTCTGAGGGAGCTTCATCTTCCCCTTTCTAGAGAAAGGTAGCTGGATTCAGACAAATGTCTGTGATCAATGTAAGGTCATCCCTCTCTATTAGAATTGCTTCATATTTTAGAATTCTAGAGTCCGTAAGCCACCGCTTTCTGATTTAATATGGTCCGTACCTGATGTGGGGTGCTGACTATTAAGGCTTCCCCTAAAAGTAAGTTTCTGACTCTCCTCTACCAATGAGGCTGTTGCTGCCACTGCCTGTACACACTCTGGCCAGGAATGTAGCTATCCATTCTTTAATTAACAATGAATTAATGCTTCATGTTTTAAATCAATATGACAGGTCACTGAGAAGGTGTGAAGGAATCCTGCCAATTAATATTGAGTCAGGCTAATATAATTTATTTATTATAAATATTAATTCTTAATTATATATTATATAAATAAAATAATCATTATCTGTAATTCAGCAACAAGTGACTAAAACATTTTAAAAACTCTAATTGCGCAGTTCTGTTTGTTTACCGGTCACTTGTGACTTCTCATTCTGTTTCTGTAATTGTTTTGCTGAGCACATTCATTTTTAAGACCCTCAACAGATTCCATAGCACCATTTGCAGTTAATTCAATCCCCAATTTGGTGGCAGTATCTTGTCATGAGCGCAAAACTGATTCTTCGTGCTTCGTTGCCATAGTCCAATTAACTCTTTCGTTCCCGTTCCAAGGTTACATTGCCAGATCAATTGCTGAGCCGATTTAACCATTGAACACCTTTAGGGCCACGTGATGACCATTCTTCATCACCCAATGTTTTGTTTAGACCTTGATTTTTTTTAAAGAAATATTGCAATAGCTTCAAATACCAATTTATCAATTTATGCTTGTCTATCTTTAAAGCCTGTTTCTAACTATACATTTTAGAATCCTGCTTTTATTATATATTATAAATATATTATAAATTCATTAATTCAGTATTTAATATTTAAAATCTAAAATGCATACAGTTCCTAACTTTGAAATCCATTTTTCTTACCCGGTTTTAGTCCCTTAATTTAAACCCAAAATTAGTTTTCTTAAGTAGCCCTGACCAGTCATTGCTCAATTACAATGCTATAGGTCGTGAAATAACTAGAATAATGGCCGAATCCAAGGTCACAGATATTAACCATAGGATTGATTTATTACAATCTAATGTTGAACTGAAACTGAAAAGGAGTTAACATTTTATTTAATAATCACTGTAAAATCCTTAACCTTAAAAGAAATCATGTTAAATTCCCATAATAGAAATCAGATTCAAAACAGTCCCGAATCTCAAGCTCCAGGGAACAAAGTACAAACATTCAATCACCAACAAACAAATGTGCATTCAAACCGAATCACAAAGGGTTAAACTTTCAATTAGCTGTACAGCTCTTTTCTCTCTCTCTCTCTCTCTCTCTCTCTCTCTCACACACACACACACACACACACACACACACCGTGTCTCACACTCACTTTTTGAGCTTCCCGCAACAACAACTCTAAAGGTTTCTCTTCCTCTCTCTTTACAAACACTCTCTGTGCCTCTCTTAATAATTCATCAAGTGATTTCTCATTCCACCCATCTATTTTCTGAATTTTCTGGATGTCTGGCCATGATTTAGTTACGAAGTATATCCTCAGTAGCCCTTCAGCTACTAGCCCTTCCAACACAAAGCTTAATCTGATCCCTCCTGACTGAAAGGCTGTTTTCTGTTGACATATAAATTCAAATATTTACAAACACTTGGGCCAGAAGACGGCGGGACGAAGAATGGATTCCTTAGTCCATACAAAGCAACAATATTTAATCATCTTTTTCCTATCTTCTTCCCTTGTGCAAGTATAATTTTTCCAATTTCACAACATCTTGCCCAACAAACTTTCTGGAGGTATGTTGTCAGGGACCCCACCTCCATTTCCTTTATTTTCCCCCAGAGGCTTTTACTTTACCCCCGGCACAGCCCATATTGAGTTCCTTCATTAGACACTTATTAACTACTAGAACTCAATCCCAGCCACCAAGGCAGCACTTAAAAATCTCTTTTCCTTCTTTGGTCCATGCTTGGAGTTGCCTGGCTCCCTGTGCCTACTTACAACCTTTTGCCTGGTTCAGATAGACTCTCATCAGATCTCAATCAGTCAACCAGAAGGGGAAACCCACCGCCGAGGAACTCAGGACCTTTCCAAAAGGAATGGGATGCGTCTTCCCAACCATCGATGTTGCCTACCCCACTGGTGATGATGGACATCCCAGACGAGCCCCCAAATGGTAAGAAACCAAACTCACATATTAATAAATTTCAGTCCGAGTCAAATTCTGAAGCAGCGAATTTTAGTGATACACACTTGCAAGAACGGGTACCTAACAAGTAAGCACCCCGATCTGAGGGTTACATTCTGATTTATGCTGTTCAGCTGCATCTCTCGGTCTCCCCTTTCACTCCATTGGTTACTTTTACTGTAGTGTGTAGCCTATCACAAGCTCTAGCTTCACTCCACCTTTGTCTAACTTCTCCCATTATTCTAAGCCTGTAGCCCCTTACTCTAAGTTATCTCATTCTTTATATGTGACTATCCTGGCATCGTTTGCTGTCTTCATGCGATCATCCTGCCAAACTAAATTCTATCCGTTGGCCACATCCCTCCTGAGACTGGCACACTATTCTCCTGTTACTGGTACATCCTGCTACACGGTCGCTCTGCCTTATTAGTCACAGATAATTCTACCTGTTTTCGCTTCTTTTTTTTCCTATGCCTGGTATATCCTGCTACACGGTCACTCTGCCCCATTAGTCATAGATAATTCTACCTGTTTTCGCTTCTCACTGTTTCGTATTTGCATGCGCAGCCTAATTGTATAATGTAAACTTTTGCAGAAACAACACCTGTTCCTTATTCTGCACAATTTAACCCTATACCTTACACTTCCCATTGAATTTGTTTTTTTTTAAACAAAGTACTTGCAACTGTCACCTGAAACAGACCTGAAGCTACTCAATTTTATTTCCACCATTAAAAAAAAACTTCCAAAGAAGCAATTCAGCAAAACAAATATCCCAAGATGTGTATATGCTTGTGTTTAAGCATAACCTCATAAGGCCATGTGTTCGGGCTGTGCAAGCTGATACCAGGATCCGGTCTCAGCCTCCAGCAGGACACCAACAGGCGGAAGGTGTAAACCTGCTCCTTCCGATGGTCATATAAATAGACAATAGACAATAGACAATAGGTGCAGGAGTAGGCCATTCAGCCCTTCGAGCCTGCACCGCCATTCAATATAATCATGGCTGATCATTCCTAATCAGTATCCTGTTCCTGCCTTATCTCCATAACCCTTGATTCCACTATCTTTGAGAGCTCTATCCAACTCTTTCTTAAATGAATCCAGAGAGTGGGCCTCCACTGCCCTCTGGGGCAGAGCATTCTACACAGCCACCACTCTCTGGGTAAAGAAGTTTCTCCTGAGCTCTGTCCTAAATGGTCTACCCCGTATTTTTAAGCTGTGTCCTCTGTTTCGGCACTCACCCATCAGTGGAAATATGTTTCCTACTGCCAGAGTGTCCAATCCTTTCATAATCTTATACGTCTCAATCAGATCCCCTCTCAATCTTCGAAACTCAAGGGTATACAAGCCCAGTCGCTTCAATCTTTCAGTGTAAGGTAATCCTGCCCTTCCAGGAATTGACCTAGTGAACCTACGCTGCACTCCCTCAATAACCAGAATGTCTTTTCTCAAATTTGGAGACCAGAACTGCACACAGTACTCCAGGTGTGGTCTCACCAGGGCCCTGTACAGCTGCAGAAGAACCTCTTTGCTTCTATACTCAATTCCTCTTGTTATGAAGGCCAGCATGCAATTAGCCTTCTTCATTACCTGCTGTACCTGCATGCTTGCCTTCATTGACTGGTGTACAAGAACACCCAGATCTCTCTGTACTGCCCCTTTACATAAATTGATTCCATTGAGGTAGTAGTCTGCCTTCCTGTTCTTGCTACTAAAGTGGATAACCATACATTTATCCACATTAAACTGCATCTGCCTTGCATCTGCCCACTCACCTAACTTGTCCAGGTCACCCTGTAATATCCTAACATCCTCATCACATTTCACCCTGCCACCCAGCTTTGTATCATCAGCAAATTTGCTAATGTTATTGCTGATACCATCTTCTATATCATTAACATATATTGAAAATAGCTGTGGTCCCAGCACGGATCCCTGCGGTACCCCACTGGTCACTGCCTGCCATTCTGAAATGGAGCCGTTTATCACTACCCTTTGTTTCCTATTAGCCAACCAATTTTCAATCCAATCTAGTACTTTGCCCCCAGTACCATGCGCCCTAATTTTACTCACTAACTTCCTGTGTGGGACTTTATCAAAAGCTTTCTGAAAGTCCAAGTACACTACATCTACTGGATTTCCCTCGTCCAACTTCATAGTTACATCCTCAAAAAATTCAAGAAGATTAGTCAAGCATGATTTCCCCTTCATAAATCCATGCTGACTCTGTCCTATCCTGTTATTACTATCCAGATGTGCCGTAATTTCATCCTTTATAATAGACTCCAGCATCTTTCCCACCACTGAGGTCAGACTAACTGGTCTATAATTTCCTGCTTTCTCTCTCCCACCCTTCTTAAAAAGTGGTATAACATTAGCCACCCTCCAATCCTCAGGAACCGACCCCGAATCTATTGAACTCTGGAAAATAATCACCAACGCATCCACGATTTCCCGAGCACCTCCTTCAGTACCCTGGAATGCAGACCATCAGGCCCCGGAGACTTATCAACCTTCAGACCTAACAGTCTCTCTAACACCAAATCCTGGCAAATATAAATTCCCTTAAGTTCAGGTCCTTCAGCCACTGTTACCTCAGGGAGATTGCTTGTATCTTCCCTAGTGAACACGGATCTGAAGTACCCATTTAATTCCTCTGCCATTTCTTTGTTCCTAGTAATATATTCCCCTGTTTCTGTCTTCAAGGGCCCAATTTTTGTCCTAACCATTTTTTTTGCCTTGCACATACCTAAAAAAGCTTTTACTATCCTCCTTAATATTCTTGGCCAGTTTACCTTCGTACCTCATTTTTCCTCTGCGTATTTCCTTCTTAGTAAATCTCTGTTGCTCTTGAAAAGCTTCCCAGTCCTCAGTTTTCCCACTTATCTTTGCTATGTTATACTTTTTCTCTTTTAACTTTATATGTTTCTTAACTCCCCTCGTCAGCCACGGCCACCCATGCCTCCTCCTAGGATCTTTCTTCCTTTTTGGAATGAACTGATCCTGCAACTTCTGCATTATACACAGAAATATTCGCCATTGTTCCTCCACTGTCATCCCTGCTTAGGTATTGCACCATTGAACTTTGGCCAGCTCCTCCCTCATAGCTCTATAGTTCCCTTTATTCAACAGAAGTCCTGTCACTTCCGATTGTACCCTCCCCCTCTCAAATTGCAGATTGAAGCTTATTGTATTATGATCACTACTTCCCAATGGCTCCTTCACTTCGAGGTCTCTGACCAATTCTGGTTCATTACACAATACCAGATCCAGAATTGCCTTCTCCCTGGTCGGCTCCAGCACCAGCTGCTCTAAGAATCCATCTCTGAGGCACTCCACAAAGTCTCTTTCTTGAGGTCCAATACCATCATTATTAATTTCTTGAATATATTCCCCGTATACATAATGTTCTTACCATGATTGTATTTTGTTGTTTATTTGGTTATTTTTTTGTATGACAAGCAGGTTCGAAACTGTCATAAAATTTTCTTGCGGTGCTATATTTCATTCTGATGATTAAATTCTAAGTATGTTTTATTTGTTTCGGTTGACCTGAGTTGATTGGATTCTGACTTTGTTTTTACTTGAGATTGTTGAATTGCATTGATTGGCTTTTGAATTTGTTTTATTTGATTCTGTTGAATCGAATTGGTTGGATTCTGATTATCATTCATTTAAATCTGTTGCTCTGAGTTGATTCCATTCTGATTTTATTTTCCTTGATTCTGTTGCATTGAGTTGATTGGATTCTTATTCAGTTTGTGGAATTGAACAGCGTTTTCATGCTTTCAGAAATTGGTGTTTTCTTTCTGGTGAGGAGGTGGTCTTTCTGGATTACTTTTAATACCAATATTTGTGAAGTTATTTGTTTTTCCAGAATCGTTTCTGCATTTGTTAAACTCGTATGGAAATTTTTTTCTCTGCTTGATTGAAAACATTACATCTGTTTGAAAACCAACTTAAGGCAGAAACGGAAATGTGAGAAATGAAAATAACATTTTAGTGCATTGACGTTTTTTTTAATTCTCAGTTCTGATTGTAAACTAAGTAAAAATTTGTTTTGAGTAGCTTCATTCAAAATAAAATTTGGGACTCAGATCTGAAACTGCAGAATTGAACAGATTACGTAATTGAAACTAAACTTACTATAACACACAATTATAATGTGGTAATGTTTGTCCATTGAACTAATTTTGTTTTGACCTTAAAGTGATTAATCAATATATGCCTTCAACTCTCTACTGTGCACTGCACAAGATTGTCATGCTCAGAAAAGGTGTACAGGTTGGAACTTAATTGAGCTGTTGCTGGAAACATTAAGGTTTTACATGTTGTTAAGTAAGTTCCCTCACAAGCAAGACTGCTGTTATGACTTCTTATTTCTATTCAATTTAATCATTAGTTTGCGTGATACTGAGCGGTTTTGTTAGAGTTCAATGTGGGATTTTTTTGTGGGGTTACATCATGTTCTTGGTTCTGTTGAAAATGTTTGCAGAGCCAGTTCTGCTGCAAACACATCGGTGTTCCTCAGTGTTGTGGTTTGGTGATCTTTGTTCTGTTGAGGAGGAAATGTGCTTGGGTAACATTAAATTTGTTATATTTGGGAAACTGTTTCTGGTTTCTACATTGTTATCACACTGTTTATATGGTTGGTAACAAGTCAACCCCTCCAGTTTCCTTATTCAATGCAATCAGCATGTGAGTTGAAATTTCATAAAGCTTAATGTTAAGTTAAAAGCAGATCGCAAAGGTTTTGGAAATGGAGGGTGTGATTTTCACTTAGAATCAATAATTAAGGATTAATCTAATCCACTCTTTCCATTCCAAATTCAGAGCTCAAGTCGGGGCGGCACAGTGGCCCAGTGGTTAGCATTGCTGCCTCACAGCGCCAGGGGCCTCTGTTTGATTTCACACTCGGGTGACTGTCTGTGTGGAGTTTGCACATTCTCCCTGTGTCTGTGTGGGTTTCCTCTGCGTGCTCCGGTTTCCTCCCACAATCAATAAGATGTGCAGGTAAGGTGAATTGGCCATGCTAAATTGCCCATTATGTTAGGTGCATTACTCAGGGGTAAACGTAGGGAAATGGGTCAAGGGTCGGTGTGGACTTGTTGGGCTGAAGGGTCTGTTTCCACACTGTCGGGGATCTAATCTAACTGTCTAGCTCAATCACAAGGTCTGTCTTCAAATAGTTTACAAGTCATAGAGGAAAAATAAATAGAATTTCAAAAGTATAATGTTCTAATAGTTCTTGCTATATGCCCATGATATAATTAACCAAGAAACATATTTCAATTCCACGGTACACTACACCCAAGCTTTTTGGGTGGAAAAGATCATTGGCAAAGACCATTTGGAAATTCTGCTCAAAATATTTCGATGAAGAACAGATCAGTTGCACTGCTTTGATCAGTTTCACAATTAATTTGAGATAATAAATTGTTATATCCCTGATTAAGCTGGATTTGCAGGGAAAAAGAATAAAGGTTAAATTTAATCTGCACAGTGCTTTAGGTGTTCCCAATCTGTGCGTTTTAAATAAAAAGTTACATTTTACAACAAAATATCAACTGAAGAATCATTCTTTCAGAAACAATTGCTATCGTGAATTATGTGACCAAGGCCAAATTCCGAATTAAATAAAATAATCCACTCATTAACTCACAGGGCAGCGCGGTGGCTCAGTGGTTAGCATTGCTGCCTCACAGCGCCAGGGCCTCTGTTTGATTTCACCCTCGGGTGACAGTCTGTGTGGAGTTTGCACATTCTCCCTGTGTCTGTGTGGGTTTCCTCTGGGTGCTCCAGTTTCCTCCCACTGTGCGGGTTAGGTGAATTGGCTGTGCTAAAGTGAACACTGTTCAGGGATGGGTAGGTTAGGGTGCATTAGTCAGGGGTAAGTATAGGGTAGGGGGAATGGCTCTGGGTGGGTTACATACTGTTCGGAGGGTCAGTGTGGAATTGTTGGGCCAAATGGCCTGTTTCCATACTGTTGGAAATCTACTCTAAAACTATAGGAATATTTGCTGCGAAAGCAGAGAATGTATTTTACATCGATGTGTTCAGACACGTGCAGAGTTTATAAATTTGCAGAAGACATGAACTAGAGGATAACAGAGCACATTGCTTATTCAAACTGAAAATGGAGTAATATTTATTTTAATTAATATACTTGCCTGATTATAGCAATGTACCAATCTGAAGGAGACTGCTCGCATTAGTTAAGTGTGACAATCATTTAGATGAGATTTCCTGCACTATGGAAACGGGCCATTTGGCCGAACAAGTCCACACCACTCCTCTGTAGAGTAACCCACCCAGACCCATTCCCCTACCCTATATTTACCCCTGAGTAAAGCACCTAACATTATGGACAATTTAGCATGACCAATTCACCTAACCTGCACACCTTTGAGCTGTGGGAGGACACCAGAGCACCCGGAAGAAGCCCACACAGACTGTCGCCCGAGACTGGAATCAAACCTGGGTCCATGGTGCTGTGAGGCAGCAGTACTAACCACTGAGCTACCCCGTGCCACCCACATTTATTTAGACATCAGTTAAAGCGGGCACCTCTGGACAGAAACATGTTTTCAATTCATACCTTTACTAACATTTTCATTACAAAGCAGCGAACAAGAAAATGAACTTGCCATTGTAAAGCAAACCTGACAGGAAATACTTGCCCTAATTTCTTCAACAGAAATGCATTTCCACACTGGAATGCAGTATTGGCTTTATGCTGTGCACGCAAAATCTCCAAAGTTCAAGACCTGTTTTGAGAATATGCAAAGATAATTTAGAGAATAATCCATTTCCTCCAGAGTTGTGCTTAAATTGGCAATATGTCCCACCTCAATAATTTTGTTGATTACAGTGACTTATTAAGTTTATTAAGTCGGTGGTTATCTATGTTCATTGTGAACACATTCTCGTTCACATTAATGGCTATCCTCTGGTTAGTTCCTATGATGAATGTTAAATTACAGTGAATATATTTGACGTGAGGAATTGAGCAGATGTATCTGCTAGGATCAAGACTGTTGTACAGTTTGTTTCAGTGCTATCTCCGACGAACTTGTCAACCGGTCCTGACCATTTTCACATTGTCCGGTTCAGATACCTGAATCTCAGGCAGTTCAATTTCATCTCATGCTTCAAAACCACTTATATCTGCCAGAAATGCAATATTTGATTAGGTGCCCCAGCATTGAGAGCCCTGACTAAGTTGTTCCAATCAGAATGAATGAACACTTCAGTAACAAAAGGCAGATTGCAAGAGTTTTGAAATTGCTTGCTGGCAACAAGAGATATGTGATTGAGCGAGGCAAAGGGAAATATGTTGCTTATTTTCTTTGTGGTTGGGATGTGTTTAGTGGCACAGTGTAGAATCAGAAATTATTTTGCATCTTATTATTTGAAAACCTACCGTGAGTTTTTAATGTCACTGGCAACGGTCATGATACACTTCAAAACATTTTAATTATTTCAAACTAAGTAGACCATCTGGTGCAGCAACATTCACAGGGGTAAGAGGAAGGGAGTTCTAGGTTGAAATCCAGTGACTGTGAATTTATGGTAACACAATTCCTAGTTTTATTCCTCCGTAGTTCCCAGAGACTTTGAACAATTCAGAGATGCTGCCAAAGTATTCTTGGATAATTGTTGCAGTGCTACTTTGATTATGTAATCATTCTGGAACAATCTCGGTTGTTGGAAGGTGTTAATGATTAACATGGTTTATGCACTGTCAAACAGGTGGGCTGTGTTCTCCAAGCTAGTGTGGAGCTCATTGTGTTCAGATCTGTTGTGATGTTATAGTAATGTCCCTCACTCTGAGCCAGGTGGCCTGTATTCATTTACAACCTGTTAGAGAGATATGTAATACCATCTCTTATCAGGTTAAGTCGTGAAAAAAAGAATATTGAGTTATGTTGGGTGTTGTTAGAATTCCGCTCTCAGAGGCTGGTGAAATCTATTCAATCACTGTTCTGACTTGTGTCTCTTAGATATTAAACAGAATTTTGGCGTTCAGTAGCTTTTTCCAAATCAATATTTGTTCACAAGCTTTTGGGCATCGCTAGCTGGGGTTAATGGAGTAAGTCCTCAAAAAAATCCCAGCTTTTTGACTTGCTGTTCAAACAATATAATTTATAACTAATCCACAATGAATTGTTTTCGAAGCATATTTGATGAGATTAGTCCTAGGCTGTGTTGCATTATATTAAACCAGTGCTGTGGCTGAATTTGATTGTTCAGTACGGTGGGGTTTCCGCTGAATCCAACACTTGCAGCAGATGGTGATAGCTTTTCAAATGGTCTTCAATCGCTATCTCAGATCATCTAGTACCTCTGCTAAGAATCCTTTTCCAACAGGAGTCAAGCAAACGCAATAGCTGTCTAACTCAACAGGTGTGAGTTCTTGTGCTAAAAACATGAAAACAATTTGCTGAAGAGGGGGTCTCTAGGTGTGAAACGTTAACCTTGCTTTCTCTCCACAGCAGCCGCCAGACATGCTGAGTTTCTTCAGAAATTTCTGTCTTTATTTTCAGTTTTCTAGCATTCAAAGTTTGTTGTTTCATTTTTAAAAAATGTTCTGTTCAATGAAACAAGTTGTTCAGAGAGAAAATGCATTTGAATAAATTGGAATGTTCAGAGATATTTAATATCAGAGAATCGTTGAATGTGAGCGCACAGATCTCAAGCTGTAGTTTTACAAGAAACTAGCATGAAGTAACAACACACTCCAGAGAGCAGTGGCTGCTGTAATTGGGTGGGAGTTATTATGATCCCTCAAGTAGAGAATGTCAATACTCCCATTCCAAATACCTGTAATCAACAGAAGTTTTTTAAAGAATGTGTGAAACAATTAATTTGCTAAAATATTTTAATAAAAAGTGTTCACTGCCAGTGCTAGCCTAACGAATGACAGAATGATAGGAAGGGGCAAGAGAAGGGCACTCAGTCCCTTGAGCTGTTCCACCACTTACTGAGATCATGGTACATCTGCGCGCTAACTCCACAGGCCTCCCTTTGGCTAAAACTCTTTACCACCTTTGATTAACAAGCAAAAACTATCCCAGATTTAATGATTCAACTGCCCATAACAAAGGGAGACACCGTTTTTGAAAGACATTTTGGTGAGAAGCTAAAGTGACACAATGAGGCTGAAATTAATTGGTCATGAAAATAAGCTTTAAATTTCAGATAATTTCCCATTTAAACATCCCAGTCATCATATTCCAATAATTTAACATTATACCTGCCTGGAATAAAGAAATATAATTTGTGGTTGCCGTGCTAAAAATGAGGGAAGGTTCATTCCCATTATATGATTAAGAATTCCCACCTCAGGCGACTCTCTGTGTGGAGTTTGCACATTCTCCCCTTGTCTGCGTGGGTTTCCTCTGGGTGCTCTGGTTTCCTCCCACAGTCCAAAAATGTGGGTGAATTGGCCATGCTAAATTGCCCGTAGTGTTAGGTGAAGGGGTGAATATAGGGAATGGGTCTGGGTGGGTTGCGCTTTGGCGGGTCGGTGTGGACTTGTTGGGCCAAAGGGCCTGTTTCCACACTGTAAGTAGTCTATTCAAGTAGCACTGTTTGTTCAGTGAAAACACAATCAAACCACACAGAAGGAAACCATTCACAAGTCCCTCAAATAATTTTCAATTCTTCCAGTGATTATCTGCATCTCCAGACAGGTGTGGAAGTGCCAGACTTTTTATATCTCCTTGAGAAACCAGTCGTCATCAGCCAACTTGAATTGCTGAAGTTTGTGTGGTATAAGGACATTCACAGCACTGTTAGAAAGTGAGTCCCATGGCTGTGAGCAAGGAAGAGCAAAGGGGAAGGGAAATAGTTGCAAGTCAAGATGGAGTCTAATTTGGAGGAAAGCTCTCATTTACATGCATGCACGCCCTTATCCTCAAAGATCACAGTTTTGGAACATGCTGCCAAAGGGACATGTCAGCATACAAATTAGAAGCTGAAGAAGGCACCTCAGTCCCTCCAGAATGCTATTCCATTCATGGGACCATCCTAAATCTTGCTGCTCACCAGTCTTTCCTGATAAAATTGAATACGATTGTTCAATGAAAGAATGGTGAACCTTTGGAGTTCTCCGCCACAGAAATTGATTGAGGTCAAAACATTAAATGATTTCAAGAAGGAGATAGGTTCCTTCAATCCTTAAAAAAATGTTACAGGTATGTGGGGAAAAAGGCAAGCAGGGTACAATATTGGTTAAAAGTCTTGAAAACATTGAATGGGGCATGATTTGTAAGTTTGCACATGACACCAAAATTGGTGGTACAATTGGCAGTGAAAGTTATCTAAAAGTACAACGAGATCTTGATCTGCTGGGCCAGTGGGTTGAGGAGTGGCAGATGGAGTTTAATTTAAATGAATACGACGTGTTGCTTTTTGAGAAGATAAATCAGGTCACAACTTACAGAATTAATGGTAGGGCACTAGGTAGTTTTGTCGAACAGAGACCTGGGGGTTCAGATACACGATTCTTACAGAGTTAATGGTAGGGCACTGGGTAGTGATGTTGAACCGAGGGAAGTGGGGGATCAGACTCATAGATTCATGAAAGCATTGTCTCAAGTAGCTAGCATATTGAAGGTGTTTGGCACATGTGCCTTCATTGGTCAGAGCATTGAGTGAAGCGGTTAGGGCTTCATGTTGTAACTGTACCAGACATTGGAATGAACTGCCAGAAGAAGTGGTAAATGCAGAGATAGGTACAACATTTAGAAGGCATTTGGACAGGTGCAGGAGCTGGATAGGTTTGGATGGATATGTGCCAAAGGGAGACAAATGGAATTAGTTTAATTTGGGAACTCTGGTCAGCATGAATGGGCTGGACCCAAAGTAGGCTCAAAGTTGGAAGCTGGTGAGCTAGTGAGGGGATAGATTGGGAATGTGGGAGGGTTTGGGCTGGTAGGTTGTGAGGTGTTGGGTGGCTGCTGGGTAAGCTTGCATGCACCCTGTCTGGCAGGGTGGCATCAAGGCAAATGGTAATGGTCACAAGGATAATTTGGTCACATTGTGTTTGGTAGGTGAGGGATATTTGAGCTGAAATGTCGGAGGTCTGTCTTTGCAAAGCGTGTTAGTGGTGAGATTGGCAGGGTGCCAGGCTGGTTAGTGGAGGGATTGGCAGGGTGCCAGGCTGGATACTGGTGAGATTGGCAGGGTGCCAGGCTGGTTAGTGGAGAGATGGGCAGGGTTCCAGGCTGGTTAGTGGAGAGGTGGTCGGGGTTCCAGGCTGTTTCAGGGGGTAGAAGGTCACTGTAATGAAGTAGCAGGTGGACGTGATTTCAAAATACAAAGCTCAGAGTCTGGCAAAATGGCAGGTGGTAAAGGACAGATGTGAAAGGAGCTAGGATGCAAAGTGCTCAGGTTGACTTGGGTAAGTTGAGATGTCAGTGACCAAGGGCTGAGGTCATGTCTGGGGGAGTGGGGTTCTGTCAGAAGTTGTGAAAATAATGGTGCCAGGTCCAGTAAGGGCCAGATTCAACATGGACCAGGTGCAGGGTGGCAGGAGTGGAATTGCGTGAAAGGAATTGAGATTATATGTCCACCTGGATTATAGAACGTAGAATGTTCCAGTGCAGTATAGGCCCTTCGGCCCTCGATGTTGTGCCGACCTGTGGAACCAATCTGAAGCCTATCGATCCTGCACTATTCCATTTTCATCCATATGTTTATCCAATGACATTTTAAATGCCCGAAAAGTTGTGAGGATACTATTGTTGCAGGCAGTGCATTCCACGTCCCTACTACTCTGAGTAAAGAAACAACCTCTGACATTTATCTACCTGCCCTCAATTTAAAGTTATGTCCTCTCCTGATAGCCATCACCATCCAAGGAAAAAGAGCCTCACTGTCCACCCCATCTAACCCTCTGATTATCTTATATGTCTCAATTAAGTCACCTTTCAACCTTCTCTCAAACAAAAACAGCCTCAAGTCCCTCATCCTTTCCTCATAAGACCTTCCCGCCATATCAGACAACATCCTGGTAAACCTCCTCTGAACTCTTTCCAAAGCTTCCACATTCTTCCTATAATGTGGTGACCAGAAGTGTGCTCAAGACTCCAACTGCGGCCACACCAGAGTTTTGTACAGCTGCAGCATGACCTCATGGTTTTGAAACTCAGTCCTTCTACCAATGAAAGCCAACTCAAAGTATGCCTTCTTAACAACCCTATCAATCTGACTGGCAACTTTTCGGGATCGATGTACACGGACACCAGGATCTCTCTGCTCATCTACACTACCAATATGGATTGCCTTGGATGTGTTTCTTGTGATAGGGATGGTGTATTCAGGGCATGAATGGGTGAGTAACAGAGTAAGGTTTGTCAATGTGGGTGGGAATTTAGGTCAAGACAAACAGGGAGTGGTTAGTCTGAGAGATGAGAGTTTTGGTGGTGAACTGTATGTCAGTTTGATAGTTATTAAAGTTAAAGAGTACCTGTTAATTTCTCAAATCATATTGACGTAAATAGTCAGCTCAGTTAGCTGTAATGCTTCAAAGTCTCTGAACCTTAATGGTCCTCCATTTTTCAGAGACCTCCAGAATCAAGATAATTATAAATTAGAAGTTTCAACTTCCAGCCAATTGGCATGAGGTCAGTTGTGAGAGCCATCCTCCCAGTCCCAGTGCCCAGCGCCTGCCTGTGCTGCTGCTGCTGCTGCAGTGACCTTCCTCCCAGAGAGAACATTCTGCCTTGTATTGCTACATGAGGAAGGCTCACTGGATCTGAACTGTTCACTCTGATTTCTGTCCAGAGATACTGCCAGCTGTTGGGGTTTTCCTGCATTTTCTGTTTTTGTTTCTGATTTCCAGCAGCATGGTGCCTAGTGGGGCGGCACGCTGGTTCCATGGTTAGCATTGCTGCCTCACAGCGCTAGGGACTCTGGTTCGATTCCAGCCTCGGGTGACTAACTGTATCGAGTTTGCACATTCTCCGCATGTCTGTGTGGGTTTCCTCCCAAACTCCAAAGATATGCAATCTGGGCGAATTGGCCATGTTGTGTTCAGGGATTGGGAGGTTAGGTCCATTAGTCAGGGTTAAATGTAGAGTAATAGGGTAGGGGAATGGGTCTGGATGGGTTACTTTTCAGAGGGTGGGTGTGGATTTGTTGGGCCAAATGGCCTGTTTGTACACACTGTAGAATTTCGATGAATCCGCATTTCTTTGGTTTGTATTTTGTGAAACCTCTCTGCTCTTCACTTGCAATCCAGTGAAAGTGTCAGTTGGTGCGATTTTCAAACAATTACTGGTGGTGGATTCAGATGTTCTTCTTCCCAAATTATATGGTAATGGCCAAGGGAGAGGGAATGTTTCTGAAGAGGGAACCAATAGATCATGATCAGCACCTGGTAAGAAACAAAAATAACCGCCAGTTATACTGTAGACTTCAGCAGGAGCGTACTGCCAAACGTTTACAGCTGAGGATACATTTGAGTAACTGATAAGGTCAAATTAACAGGAACTAATGTGCTCAATTGGTCATTCTCTCCTAGAGACATCATCTCCCCCCACGCTTTATGGCCTGGTCTCCTCCTGTCAGGACCACAGCACCGGTTCTGTGATCTTTGGTTGTTTGGCGATGGACTATTCCCCTGCCGTAACCAAGGTAACCTGGAAGAAAGGTGGGGAGCTAATCACGACTGGATTGAAGACTTACCCATCAGTGAGAAACAAGAAGGGAACCTACACCCAGAGCAGCTAGTTAACCCTGCCCGGGTCAGCGGTACATTGCCCCAGCAAAATCTACTGTGAGGTTCAACACAGCGGATCACACGAGAGCAAAGAAATGTCATGTCCAGGTAAGTGTTGTGGGAACTGAGATAACAGAACATCTGTGATTAACATGAATAAGGCATTATTTATAACAGTTTTCACAGAATCGCCTTATAGAGCACAGGAAAAGGCCCTTTGTTCACGGTGGTTAGCACTGCTGCCTCACAGTGCCAGAGATGCCTCATTCTGATCCTCTATCTTATGATCTTGTGGTCTCAAAATGATATGGTAAAAATATACTTGAAAATAAATCAAAATTTGTTCAATACTTCATTCCCTGCTCAGGAATGACTTGTTAGCCTTGGGCATTGTATGACATAGATTTTTTTTTAATATCTGGTACTGATATTAACTGGGATAAACGTGCTCTCACTGAGCTACTTTAAGACGCTCTCTGTAATTAGTGAGTGAGGCAGGAGAATAAATTCTGGTGGGAATGCTACATTTGGGATAAATGAACTAGGAATTCGAGACATGCTGATTCAGCTTGATTTGGGATGGAGATGTTTACACAGTGAGTATTAGACATCTGAATAAAACCTGTGCACATTTCCATCGAGTTTGTAGATTAATTTAAGATGCTTCTGCTTGTTTTTTTGTGTTCACTGGAGAAATTAAAAATGCAGCTTGATAAAGAAAGTGAATGTACAGACCAGTCATGACCTCATTGAATGGAGGGAAAGACTTGAGGGGATGGGTGTCCTTCATGATGTCCAGTGCTGCACTCAGTGTCTTGTTTTCAGATCTCCTCCAAATTCAGCCCACGAGGAATAACCTCATAAATTAGAGAATGATCTCACACCAATAATGCCAAGTATTTTTGATCACATTAAATATAATGATTAGATTAGATAGATTAGATTACTTACAGTGTGGAAACAGGCCCTTCGGCCCAACAAGTCCACACCGACCCGCCGAAGCGCAACCCACCCATACCCCTACATTTACCCCTTTAGCCTAAGGCTACGGGCAATTTAGCATGGCCAATTCACCTGACCCGCACATTTTTGGATTGTGGGAGGAAACCGGAGCACCCGGAGGAAACCCACGCAGACACGGGGAGAACGTGCAAACTCCACACAGTCAGTCGCCTGAGTCGGGAATTGAACCCGGGTCTCTGGCGCTGTGAGGCAGCAGTACTAACCACTGTGCCACCATGCCGCCCACTAATGAACAGAATTTCCATGGCCATTCACTGCTCCTGTAACACTTTAGAACCTCTGCAAATGCAGGAAGACAAAGACAATTATTAAAATTAATTACAATTTGTCCGAAATTCGGGATCTGATTTGGCACTCAGCGTGACCAGCAGCATTTGCACGTAACATTCATGGACATAGAAATGAACTCATTATATACAGATGACTCTTGTCCCAAGTATCAATAGATGGTCTTAAGTGAGAGACCAACTCTGAAAGAAAGGTAACTTCATGGATTACATTGTGGTATCTTCAATGATTTTACTTTTTTCACAGGTTTCACTTGTTACAAAGCCAGTGTTCTTTAGGAATAATTACACAGGTTATGTTATAGGTAATCACGAATGCTTTCACAGATCAAAATACATAAACAATAGTAAGCATCATTTCAGCAATAGTTGGAAGTTGCCATTTTGAAGGTGGTTACTTCACCTTGTGAGGAAATAACCTGAAGAGTGGGTGTTTTCATCCTTAAGAGGCATTTTCCATTGATTTTGATTTCTGTTTCATAGGAGATACTGTGTGCCATGATTACACAGTTAAAATCCTCCCGCCGCCAGGAGAACAGGTCTTAGTGGAGGCGACAGTGACATTAACCTGCATTGTGTCCAGTCTTCCTTCTGGAGTCAGCGTCACCTGGATACAAGAAAAGAAGCCTCTGAAATTAGAAATTGCTGACCAGCCTGGACAGAATCCCGACAGCGTGTTCAGCAAATTAGACGTTTCTACTGAAGCCTGGCTGAGTGGCGTTACTTTTGAATGTGTACCACAGAATCTACCGACTCCGCTGAGAGACTCCATCCACAAGGAGAAAGGTGAGCGGTGAGATTAAAACACAAAGGATCCCATGTATGATCCAGATCCAGTTACATCAATGGCAGGCTTTGATTGGTAATGAGCAAACACCGTTGGGAGCATTAATGATGCGTCTGATGGCAGGATAGCTAAGTAGCTGATTAAGAAAGAGACAGACCAAAGGATATTCTATTCTGGTTAAGTCAGACAAGGTGGGTAGAAGCCTGGGTTGTGAAGTCACCATCAGCAATGACAAATGGCCAGAATGTCCTCATTGTGGGCTGGAAACGTGGAGGCGACTTTCAAATTAAACTTTTTACATCTTTTACTGAACATCATGGATACCATTCTGCTCCTTTTAGATCATGAAAGTGAATAAATCCCAAATTAAAAATGGCATATTTTAATATTTAGTGAAATCGCGATATTGATTCTGGATTTTTATAGTTGATTTATATTTGTCTCAAATATTTTGCAGTGATTAATCCACGGGAGCCATCAGTGTCTGTGCTCCTGCCACCAACAGAAGAAATCTCCGCTGAAAGGGTTCTCTCCCTCACCTGTTTAGTGAGAGGTTTCTCCCCCCGAGAGATCTTCGTCAAGTGGACAAACAATGGCGAGCCTGTAAATCCCAGTAACTACAAGAACACCGAGGTAATAGCGGAGAGCGATATCACCTCCTTCTCCATGTCCAGCCTGTTATCCATTACAGCGGAAGACTGGGCCAGCAGTGCTTCTTACTCCTGTGTGGTGGGACATGAAGTGATTCCGTTGAAGATCATCAACAGAACAGTCAATAAATCCAGCGGTAAACCAAGTTTTGTAAACATTTCGCTTGCACTGATGGACACTGTTAAATCATGTCAATAAAAATCTCAAAGTTTCATTTAATAATTCAACAAAAGTAATAAAGTTTTTTTTTCCTCCAGTTTTGAGTTAAATACACAACCGCTGAATTAATTGTTTCCTACTCTTCTATTCCATCTGTGCAGTTGAGATTAGATTAGATTCCCTACAGTGTGGAAACAGGCCCTTCGGCCCAACAAGTCCACACCTGCCTCCGAAGAGCAACCCACCCAGACCCATTCCCCTACATTTCCCCCTGAGAAGAAGGGCTTATGCCCGAAACGTCGATTCTCCTGTTCCCTGGATGCTGCCTGACCTGCTGCGCTTTTCCAGCAACACATTTCCACCCCTGACTAATGCACCTAACACTACGGGCAATTTAGTATGGCCAATTCACCTGCCCTGCACATCTTTGGACTGTGGGAGGAAACCGGAGCACCCGGAGGAAACCCACACAGACATGGGGAGAATGTGCAAACTCCACACAGTTAAATTGGATTATTAACAGGTCTGGGAAGTATGTCTTGTGCAGTTAATGTTGCTGCTCAGATACACCCTGGGTGAGAAAGAGAGTAAAGCTCACTCATTGCAGGATTTCACCAAGTAACCTGCCACCTCGTGCTCCCGCGAGGAGGTTGAGCAATTCATCAACTTCACCAACACATTCCACCCTGACCTTAAATTTACCTGGACCATCTCTGACACCTCCCTCCCCTTCCTGGACCTCTCCATCTCCATTAATGACAACCGACTTGACACTGACATTTTTTACAAAAACACCGACTCCCACAGCTACCTGGATTACACCTCTTCCCACCCTACCTCTTGCAGAAATGCCATCCCGTATTCCCAATTCCTCCGCCTCCGCCGTATCTGCTCCCAGGAAGACCAGTTCCACCACAGAACACACCAGATGGCCTCCTTCTTTAGAGACCGCCATTTCCCTTTCCATGTGGTTAAAGATGCCCTCCAACGCATCTCGTCCACATCCCGCACCTCTGCCCTCAGACCCCACCCCTCCAACCGTAACAAGGACAGAACGCCCCTGGTGCTCACCTTCCACCCTACCAACCTTCGCGTAAACCAAATCATCCGCCGACATTTCTGCCACCTCCAAACAGACCCCACCACCAGGAATATATTTCCCTCCCCATCCCATTCCGCCTTCCGCAAAGGCCGTTCCCTCCGTGACTACCTGGTTAGGTCCACGCCCCCCTACAACCCATCGTCCCATCCTGGCACTTTCCCCTGCCACCGCAGGAACTGTAAAACCTGCGCCCACACCTCCTCCCTCATCTCTATCCAAGGCCCTAAAGGAGCCTTCCACATCCATCAAAGTTTTACCTGCACATCCACCAATATCATTTATTGTATCTGTTGCTCCCGATGCGGTCTCCTCTACATTGGGGAGACTGGGCGCCTCCTAGCAGAGCGCTTTAGGGAACATCTCCGGAACATCCGCACTAATCAACCACACCGCCCCGTGGCCCAACATTTCAACTCCCCTTCCCACTCTGCCGAGGACATGGAGGTCCTGGGCCTCCTTCACCGCCGCTCCCTCACCACCAGACGCCTGGAGGAAGAACGCCTCATCTTCCGCCTCGGAACACTTCAACCCCAGGGCATCCATGTGGACTTCAACAGTTTCTTAATTTCCCCTTCCCCCACCTCATCCTAGTTCCAAACTTCCAGCTCAGCACTGTCCCCATGACTTGTCCAGACTTGTCCTACCTGACTATCTCCTTTTCCACCTATCCACTCCACCCTCTCCTCCCTGACCTATCACCTTCATCCCCTCCCCCACTCACCCATTATACTCTATGCTACTTTTTCCCCACCCCCACCCTCCTCTAGCTTACTGCTTCATGCTTCAGGCTCACTGTCTTTATTCCTGATGAAGGGCTTTTGCCCGAAACATCGATTTCGAAGCTCCTTGGATGCTGTCTGAACTGCTGTGCTCTTCCAGCACCACTAATCCGGAATCTGGATTCCAGCATCTGCAGTCATTGTTTTTACCTCTGAAATCGGACAATGTCCATTCTACGTTAAGGGTAGACCATGAGTTTTGAACTTCGTGTTCCTGATTCTCCGATTGGCCATTCTTACAAAATTTAGGTTAGAGTGTTGCTGGAAAAGCACAGCAGTTCAGGCAGCATCCGAGGAGCAGGAAAATCGACGTTTCGGGCAAGAGCCCTTGATGAAACGTCGATTTTCCT
This sequence comes from Chiloscyllium plagiosum, assembly GCF_037043375.1. Taxonomy (NCBI): domain Eukaryota; kingdom Metazoa; phylum Chordata; class Chondrichthyes; order Orectolobiformes; family Hemiscylliidae; genus Chiloscyllium; species Chiloscyllium plagiosum. The sequence continues at coordinate 30,586,137 of NW_028270185.1, read as the reverse complement.
GCTCCTCGGATGCTGCCTGAACTGCTGTGCTTTTCCAGTACCACTCTAATCTAGAATCTGGTTTCCAGCATATGCAGTCCTTGTTTTTATCCATTCTTACAAAATTCACGTCAGTTTTAAACTGCCACATTGCACCAATTGGAAATGTAAATTTAAGAGACTTTTAATCTCTGAAAGAGATACCAATTGTAAAGAGTGCAGAGCAATTTGAATGTAACCTTTGCTTCTGGGAAACTGCCAGGATCTTGCCCCAGCGCATGAGTTGACAGAATGTATCTTCACTTTCACACCAAAGAGAACCAACAGATAAGTTGTTGTGGAGCACAGGGAAGAGGAGAGTGGAACGATGAACGGTCTGTACTCTTACTCCCAGTGCAGAGTTTTCACAGTAGAGGTCCTCTGTAATGTAACCCAGTTACTAACAGGAACATTCAGCTCCTTGCTTACTATATGAAGATGTAAAATTTCCAAGCAAAATAATACCTTTGGGGCATGTTGGACATGCTTGGCCCTGTTAACAAATGATTAACAGTGACTCCCACAATCCGAAACTGTGTTTGCATCATCCCGGTTTGTATTCCATAGTCTTGTCTCCGTTTTCTGGAGCACATGGGATCAATTGTAGTATTCGAACACCTGATGTTGCATTGTTTCAAATACAGAACACGAGTCACTATTTTCTAATAAACATATTCAGAAATGTTATCTCTGGGGCAGTGGGGATTTGAACTCAGGACTTTTGTCTCAGAGACGGAAATTCTCTCACTGCAACAGAAGAGTTGCTCATAAAACGCTTATCTCTTCACGATGATGGGAAATGTTTCCTACAACACCAAGGTCAGATCAAATTGTGGCCAATCCATTAAAATTAGAACAATAAAATTAGAATGATAAAAATTGCAGTCTGGTATAAGAGCAGAAACACACACAGATACAGAGAGATGCTCACAAATGACACACGTAAAGACACATATACAGGCTCTCACCGAAAGACACATTTATGTACACACACACACACACACAGATGTGCATTCAATAAGACGTCACATACGCATACACGCACAGAGCCACACATGCAAATGATACTTGATCATTCAGCTAAGCTCTTACAAAAACTCACACGCGCCGAAAGAAAAGCTCATACACAGATGAACAGGGGTACTCACACATAACCATGAAAAACATAGACACACGGTAACACACAATGGACACAAATACATATGCATTCATACAGCACAATGCATACAGACATAGATGCATGAACACAGATACAACATGCCCTCCTGCATGTCGACTCACACAGGCACATAAATGCACAGAGATAAACATTAATATCATTATTCTCCCATTTTCATAATCACAAACATTTGATGACAGAGGCACCTTAATTATGTATTTTTAAACCACTTTGATCAGCACGTATACGCGGTCACACATACACACAAATTCAGACACGCAAGTGCGCAGATCAACAAAACGTGGGGCATTTATTAAACAAGGATAATGGCACAAGCATCAGCAACCATCCACACACAATAACACAAACAAGCTGATCAGGATATGGTTTAGGATAGATTGCCACACAGGCAGACATCATCACACAAATATAAACATCCATCAAAACATGACGCTGCACGCTAACGTTTATTAAGCACAAACATGAAAATAACCGAGTGTAGGTAGGATCTGAAATAGACACATAAACACACATTTTAGATAGCACTAACGAAAAGTGAACAGTCACAAAGACATTACCAGATAAACATAGGCATCAACAAAGTGGCATATTAGCATGATGATGCTTATAATTGTGAATTGAACAAAATGCGCGTGCACAAACATGTGAGCACACCAGCAGTAAAGGAGCATGAATATGTTTATTCATGCACAGCCTCCAACATGGGCAAGAGTGAAGTCAGAGTACCTCATAACCACATACACAAACATTAAAGGAAAACCATACACATCAAGCATAGATCAAATACATTAAGGTACACATGAACAAAAACGTATTCATAAATGTAGAGCCCTGACAAACAAATATATGCAGCAATGTCCTTACTGTGGATGTAACTTATATTCATGATCTTCTAGGAGAAAGTGTGGACTGCAGGTGCTGGAGATCAGAGCTGAAAATGTGTTGCTGGAAAATCGCAGCAGGTCAGGCAGCATCCAAAGCATCCTGAAGAAGGACTCATGCCTGAAACGTCGATTCTCCTGCTCCTTGGATGCTGCCTGACCTGCTGTGCTTTTCCAGCAACACATTTTCAGCTATATTCATGATCTGCCAAGCAATTGGCCACCAATAACTAAAGATGAGAATCACATTTGAATTTTTATCCAATGATGGCCACAATTTTCAACTAATTTGCTGTCACAGCCTATATTTAAAATATAATGATATAATTAAAATAATCGTTCCCAATAAGCATCCCTCAAATAATAATAATATTCAATAATAGATTAAAAGAAAAAAAATAATTTAAAATGTTCTGACACGCACAATGAAGAAAGAACATGTGCAGTTAGTATTTGCAAGTTCTTGCTGAGAGTCAATAATGCCCTAATAGATACAGATAGTCACATTTGAGAAACATCTGACTGCGTTATGAAGATGTAATGGTCTCTAATTACATGACTTGGATGCAGATAGATCGGACTGGATCAATAAAGTATTTAATTGCGTTCTCTCGGCTTTATATTTGTAGATTCAATAGATCGCACCTGGATTGAAGATTATGAGGATGATAATGGCAACTGCTTCCACATTCATCACCCTGGTCTTCCTGAGTGTTTTCTACAGCGCTGCCATCACCCTGGTGAAGGTGAGAATAATCACATCTTTCACACGCCAAGCAGCCCAATATGTTTTGTGAAATCTCTAAGTATGAATAAAAATTAAAACGGGAATGCCCCTGACCATAAACATCTACGTCATTGCTTTCTCTCTCTTTTCCAGGTTAAGTGAATGAGTTGTGGACCCCGTCGGTTTTCCTGATCAGCTTATCAAGGTCTCTGAATTCCCAATCTACAATCTGTCCTGTTGCTGACTCTCACAGTGAGATCACTTCAGTTTAACAGCGTGTAACTGAGACAATTATTGATGGATTGTCCTTTTTACTTTGATATCGTTGAGATGGTTGTGGTTGGAAGAATTTGTAGCTTTCCAGTTGTTTGAAACCTATTTATTTTGTTTTTATTTCTTCCTTATCCAGAATGGTTGCCTACCCTTTATGATGAGCCTTTGTATTCCCTTTCTGTTGACTGTTACAGATGTAGAGAAAACTCACATCTCACAGCACACACGATCTCGTCTCAATGTGGCATCCAGTCTTTGTATTCACTTCTGTTAACTTTAACATAAATTGTTGGATAAAAATGCTCTCTGAAATGGTTAATAAATCTTGAATGAATGTGCACTAACCTTGAGTTTGCTTAATTCTTTCTTCAAGGCCAGTCAGTAATAATATATTTTCCCATGTCCCACTCCTTTCCCAGCCAAGTACTTTCACTTGTTCTGTTTGGTTGTGTTTCATCCAGTCATTTAGGCTAATACTGCGTCACCATGCGGCTCACTAATGTCAATGTATCTTCCACACGGTCCGCCTTCTGAAACACTCCAGAGGCAGAATGATCAGTCAGCATTTCATCTTATGCACCAAAGGTACTGACTGGCCTTGGGTCACGTAATGGTACAAATGAGGAGCCTTGCTCCACCAGAAGCCTATAAAAGGCAGGCAACGGAGTTTGAAAGTTTACTCTGCTCTGTCTAAACGAAAAGTCCTCCCAATGTGGGGACAGCCTGGGTTAGTAAGGCAGAAATTGCCACCTAAAGCGCCCAATGAAACATTCATCAGCAAAACGACAACCTTCAGTCAGGTATTCAGGCACAACACGTGCACAATCCCAGGGTGGATTCTCAGAACTGGAGTGTTTCCTCATACGTAAATCTCATGGAGCACAAATCCTGGAACCTATTTGATACAGCACACCTGTCAAGTCCCAGGAAATGAAGCTGAGTTATATCTGATACAGGGATATTACTGAACAGCAACCCTCAAAAAGAATAAATCAGAGGTCGATGTCGATCAGGCAAGGCATAGCTCAGAAGTACTGGAAATATTCAACCATTGGATTCTATATGATGCAAGACGGAATTGAGAACCAATCGTAGCAACTGCTCACAGAGTCTGGAAACTATCAGCAGAGGAGAAAAGTCCATTTCTCAAAGTCAGTGAGGTCCATCATCCCGGGAACAGTGTTGTGAAGTGGTTGCGCAGCCTGTCTCATAGATTTACATTTTTTCAAAACTGTGGCACCTGAAACTGGATGCAATATTCCAGGTGAGACAAGCGACTGTTTTATTTCAGGTTAACATAATTGCTTTGTGTTTGTTCTCTACAGCGTTATTGATGAAGTCGGGTTGATTTGCTCTTCTGTCCACACTCCCTGATTAGTGCACATATACATGGAGGATCCTCTGCTCCTGCACCCCTTTGGGTTTACACCCTTACTATTCGATGTTCCCCTGAGCTCATCACAAAACAAAGAAGCACGTCGCCCCTCCCTGAGACTGAGATCTATCTGACACACAAATATTAATGAATAACAACCCTCAAACATTATAAATCACAGGTCGATTTCAATCAGGGAAGGCAGTGATCCGAAGTACTGGAAACTTTGCTGCTTTCCATGTCCTTTCCCACAAACCCTCGGTAAGATTTTGAAGCTCTTAGCTGTTCTTCCAATATCCTAATATTTTACTTTAAATTGTTAATAGTTTTCTGTAATTTTGCCTTATAGACCACAGCACAGGTTGAAACAATAAGAACTCCAAACACTGAACTCCAAGAACATACACAATAAAACAACCTACATTCTGAAACGGCTAACACCCATGAACAGATGGTTGACAAGTATAAAACAGCCATGGTCTTAATAGCTTGGATGCTGACGAATTTGTTAAGTGTTCAAGAAAAGTTTCCTCATTAATATGTCGATGTAACTACCACAGAAGGAGCAAAACCTGACCTACTCTTGTGACATATGGCAGGGCAAATGACTGAAGTGTCAGTAGCGGAACAGTTTGGTGCCAGGGATAATAATTTGATTAGTTGTAAAGTATCTATGGAAAGGATTGGCATTGTTTACAAGATAAAGTTCTTAATTGGACTCGGGAAAATGTTGATAGTATGATACACAAACTTTCAAGGGTTGATTGAAGTAGACTGTTTGCAGCTAAAGTGTTGGCCAGCAAGTGGAAAGCTTTCAGAAATAAGATAACGAGAGTTCAGAGGCATTATGTTCCCGTTAAAGTGAAGGTAAGGCTTGAAAGAGGTGGGAACACTGGAGGAATAAAGATATTGAGGCTCTGGTTAAGAATAAGAAGGAGTCATATATAAGACATAGATAACTGAGATCAAGTGAATCTCTTGAAGAGTACAAGAGGTGTAGGGACATTCTAAAGAGGGAAATGATGAGGGAAGAAGAGGAGTATTGGATAGCCTTGGTAGATAATGTAAAGAACAATCCAAAGAGCAAAGGAATAGAGTCATAGAGACGTACAAAACGGAAACAGACCCTTTGGTCTCACTCGTCCATGCTGACCAGATGTTCAACCCGCGAGGAGGTTGAGCAATTCATCAATTTCACCAACACATTTCACCCTCACCTTAAATTTACCTGGACCATCTCTGACACCTCCCTCCCCTTCCTGGACCTCTCCATCTCCATTAATGACGACCGACTTGGCACTGACATTTTTTACAAACCCACCGACTCCCACAGCTATCTGGATTACACCTCTTCCCACCCTACCTCTTGCAAAAATGCCATCCCGTATTCCCAATTCCTCCGCCTCCACCGTATCTGCTCCCAGGAGGACCAGTTCCACCACAGAACACACCAGATGGCCTCCTTCTTTAGAGACCGCAATTTCCCTTCCCATGTGGTTAAAGTTGCCCTCCAACGCATCTCGTCCACATCCCGCACCTCCACCCTCAGACCCCATCCCTCCAACCGTAACAAGGACAGAACACCCCTGGTGCTCACCTTCCACCCTACCAAACTTCCCATAAACCGAATCATCCGCCGACATTTCTGCCACGTCAAAAAAGACCCCACCACCAGGGATATATTTCCCTCCCCACCCCTTTGCGCCTTCCGCAAAGACTGCTCCCTCTGTGACTACCTGGTCAGGTCCATGCCCCCCCTACAACCCACCCTCCCATCCTGGCACCTTCCCCTGCCACTGCAGGAACTGCAAAACCTGCGCCCACACCTCCTCCCTCACCTCCATTCAAGGCCCTAAAGGAGCCTTCCACATCCATTAAAATTTTACCTGCACATCCACTAATATCATTTATTATATCCGTTGCTCCCGATGCGGTCTCGTCTACATTGTCAGACTAGACGCTTCATAGCAGAGCACTTTAGGGAACATCTCTGGGACACCCATACCAATCAACCACACCACCCTGTGGCCCAACATTTCAACTCCCCCTCCCACTCTGCCGAGGACATGGAGGTCCTGGGCCTCCTTCACCGCCGCTCCCTCACCACCAGACGCCTGGAGGAAGAACGCCTCATCTTCCGCCTTGGAACACTTCAACCCCAGGGCATCAATGTGGACTTCAATAGTTTCCTCATTTCCCCTTCGCTCACCTCACCCTAGTTCCAAACTTCCAGCTCAGCACTGTCCCCATGACTTGTCCTACCTGCCTAACTTCTTTTCCACCTATCCACTCCACCCTCCCCCTGCCCCCGAACTATCACCTTCATCCCCTCCCCCACTCACCTATTGTACTCTATGCTACTTTCTCCTCACCCCCACCCTCCTCTAGCTTATCTCTCCACGCTTCAGGCTCTCTGCCTTTATTCCTGATGAAGGGCTTTTACCCGAAAAGTCGATTTTACTGCTCCTTAGATGCTGCCTGAACTGCAGTGCTCTTCCAGCACCACTAATCCAGAATCTGGTTTCCAGCATCTGCAGTCATTGTTTTTATCCTAAACTAATCTCGTCCCATTTGCCAGTACTTGGCCCATATCCCTCTAAATCCTTCTTATTCATATACCCATCCAGATGTCTTCTAAATGTTGTAATTGCACCAGTCTCTGCCACTTCCTCTGGCAGTTCATTCCATACACACCACCCACTCCATGAAAAGTTGCCCCTTAGGTCCAATCAACTTTTTCCCTTCTCCCATAAACCTATACTCTCTAGTTCTGGACTCACCCATCCCAGGGAAAAGACCTTGTCTGTTTACCATATCTATGCTCCTCATGATTTTATAAACCTTTATAAAGTCACCCCTCAGCCTCCAGGGAAATCAGCCACACCTCTTCAGCCTCTTCCCATATTACTGTACGTGGCTGTGAATATGTAACAGCCAAGAGGGATGGATTCACAGATCATGTTGCGTTTTATACAAATGCTGGGTTTTTTTCATAGCAGTTGGTTTAAAATCGTGGATGAGTGCCTTTTTAATTTGATAGCAGGAGCACAGAAAGACATGGGGAAATAAACTACAACAAAAAAGGAAATGGACAAAAAGTAATTGCACTATGGATAACCTCACCATATGATTCATATAAAAAGAAATTCCTGCTTTGACCTTGCAGCTAATTGAGCCTATTAATTATTCCTGTGTTTGTAATAATTTTCATCTATCCATCATTCTACATTTAATTGTCATCGTTACCATGAGGATTACTGCACCTCCCTAAGGACTTAACTAAAAATTCAAAATAAAGTAAAAATGCAAATTAAATATTGTCTCTCATTATTACAAAAAAAGCAATTCAATGACATCAAATTGGAAGAGAAATGTGATAAGATAGTCAACTTTGAGAACTGCAAGAAGTTTCAAGAGGTCATTAATCAATTTACAGGATGGTCGAATAATTAGCAAATGAAGTTCCACACAGATAAATGTAAGGTGTTACATCTTGGTAGGAATAATGTGCAGGCCACTTATTCGAAGATGCACATCTAAGTGGGGGAGACGAATTAAGGGATCGTCTTTGTGGTAAAAAGACAATTACATCAGTCACTAACAATTTCACGACAAGTTCTGCAGGCCATAAAAAACGCAAACAAAGCTCAAAGGTTTATCTCTAAAAGGTTACATTTGAAAGTAGGGTCCCTATAAAAATGTGGTCAACAATAATTTAGAATATTGCCTGCAGTTCCAGTTGGCATGCTATAGAATGGATACAGTAGCACGAGAGAGAGTGAAGAGAAGATTTCTAAGAATGATACACAAGTTTCTGGCTGTGTATGTCCAGGAAGAAATGTCATGCTGTTCAATTCTCTCTTGAAAAGAAGGCTGACGTTTCTAAAATTATGAAATGTTTTGATAAGAGAAGGTACAGAGAAAACATTTCCATTCATTCTTTAGCTACCTTTTCATTGTTCAAGACTAACGATGACTTTTGGATTCCCGTTTAATGTTAGTTGCCAGTTTCACTTACTTCTTCACTTCCCCTCTGAACTGCTTATATTTAGTTCGGTTCCCACTGACGTTATCAATAATCCTCATCCTTTGTTACATCGTGCAGGGAATTAGGGTGTTGTTTTTGCCATCATTTCCTGCTTGTGGAAACACTAAGACTGTAGCTGAACAATCTCCTCTTGGGAGGCAGATTGTTGTTTCATTGCAGTTTTGCCCAAACTTATGCTCAAATGTACTTGCTGCAAATGTCCTCTTGCCGTATTGAAATCGTCCCTCCTCCAATTCAGAATTCTTCTGGATTGTTCCTTGAGCATTTTATACCCAAGCTAAAATCTTATGATACAATGATCAATGGTTCATTAAATGATCCCAATCAGGTATTTAATATATTTTACACATATTTTGTGTGCATGCAAATTATGAAGGTGGGAGTGCAGGTTGAAGAAATTATTAGGATTCTGAACTTTATATATAGGACCTTCACATGCAAAATATGGAAGTTATGATAAATGGTTATAAAATGTCCCGCTTTTCCCTCATGTCCACTATTTATGCAGCATGCTTCAGGAAGGGATTTGAGAGGATGCAGAAAAGATTCTTGAGATGAGCAACTGGACAAATATGTGGAAAGTTTGAAGAAGCAAGGGCTGCTCTTTATGGAGAAGAGAAGACAAAGAAGACATTTTACGTGTATTCAAAATCATGAGGGAGTTGGATAGAGCAGGTAAGAACAAACAAACAATTGGTTGCTCAGTGGTTAGCACGACTGCCTCACAGTGCCTGGGCCCTGGGATTGATACCAGTCTCAGGTGGCCGTCTGTGTGGAGTTTGCACATTCTCCCCGCGTCTGCATGGCTTTCCTCCGGCTGTGCAGGCCATGTTAACTTGCCCACAGTTCATGGATGTGTAGGTTAGGTGCATTAGTCAGGGGTAAATGTAGGGGAACGCATCTGGATGGGTTACTCTTTGGAGGGTTGATGTGGACTTGTTGAGCCAAATGGCCTGTTTCCACACTGTAGGACTTCTATTTCAAAAAGCCTTGAGAAGAAAAGGACACTGATTTAAGATGATCAGCTAAAGAAAAACAACAGTTTGGTTGGTTTTTGTTTAAAATAACATAGTTCCGAACTGGAATGCTCTGCTTAATAGAGTAGTGGTGGAGACAGCTTCAACTGAGGTCTTCAAAAGGGAGCTACCATTTTCTGAAGGAGACGTTTTGCAGTAGTACTTAGTAGAGAGACTTGGGAGTGAATGGAGGCAAGTTCCTATTTGAGAGCTGGTACAAACACAATCAAACCATTGCCTCTGAGCTGTTACCATTGATAGTTGTATAACATTGTACAAACTGCCAGCTCTCCAGCTATTTCCTAAAGGTTTGCTATATTCTGAAATATGACGAACTTAGTCATGCATGGAACTAAAGTTACTTTGCAAACACTTCACTTGATCCTGGAGAACCTGCATTCCCATTTTCCTCCCCGTTTGCACTGACAATGTTTCCAGAAAAGCAATTGATCAAAGAGCACAAATTAAGTCATTTAATATTAGGAAACTTATCCAGAATTAAGTCCAAAGCAATTTAACAAAAAAAAATCACAGACTCGAGATTCAGTATTTCTAATCTGGTCAACTAGTTTTCTTAAGTTAGTCAATGACTATGTAAAGATTAGAGTAGTGCTGAAAAAAGCACAGCAAGTCAGGCAGCATCCGAAGAGCAGGAAAATCGATGTTTCAGGCAGGAGCCCTTCATCAGGAATGACTGTGTAAGATGGTCATGTTGGTATAGGGTTCCTTTGACTTCCACAGGATGTCTACAGGACATCACAATGAGGCAATGCCTGGGGTTGGGGCGTGGAATAGACAGTACAGAATAAAAAGAAGAGAAAACCATTTCTTCAGTACGTCACCCTTGTTTATAGCTGTTTGTGGGCTATGCAAGACCTTCACACCGAAAGACAAGCAACATTCAACTGACCATTGAAAAACTTTGGATGTTTTATGCTGATTCAACATTGTCTCCTCTCTCAAAATAAGCCAAACATTTCAGAACCAGTCAAGTAGTTGTTTTCTGAAATTGCTGTAGCCTGGGTTGATGCCTCCCTGAGGCAATCCTGGCATAATCTTACAAGAACTGCCAGCAGTTCCCTTTCATATTATTGGATCCCAAATACACAGCAAGTTTAATCTGATATCAGACCAAACTTACTTGCCACTTAGTTTCCTTTAGTTTCTGACAAACTTAGGTTTCCACCTACTTCACAGGGTGAGCTATCGACATTTTCACAGCTGCAACTGGTCATAAAGTACAAGTTACAACATTTTAAATATGTGCATGATCACAAAGTTAATATTCGATACTTCTTATCAACATCCAGATTTTTGGCTGAGGGCAGGAGCTGGTGGCTGGGGAGTAAAGAGGTCAAACGAAGAACCTCTGTACTGAGACGGAGGGAAAACATCCCAAATGCAAGGATCTAAGTTTCACTTCCGTATCTTGGAAAAAGAAACTCAAGTTCTTTATAAACTATTGCTAATTTAACCCTGAACTAGTAACTCAATGTTTGATTCAGAATGTAATATAGTAATTTCTCATTGCTCAAATTCTCTGATGGTGCATGTCATATTAGTCAGTATTGGCTGTTCTGCTGAAAAGAGAATTTTATTCCTTTTACTTTTCTGCCGCTTTAATAATTCTATGTTTAGTGAAAGATCTGGCCATAATAAACCCAGGAGTAATTACAGGTCTCTGACCCAGAGCAGTGTCATGACCTCAGTATTTAGGCTTCTATTAATTGATGACATCAGTGAAACGGTGTGAATGTGATGTTGCTGATATTAAATTCACCATGAAAGCACTTTATAAGCTTGATTCAAACAAATAGCCATTAACTGGGAAAATGCCTGACTCCATGGATACACATGAGAGCTGGCCAGCACAGATTATAAAAAAATACAAAGTATTCAATGGAGATATTCCAAAGCTAGGAGACCAGGAGCAGGTCACACTCGTTTTGTTTTATATCACATATTTTTATTAAGAAAAAATAGATTTTTAAATATTGCAACAACTACAAAACAATGCAATTCAAAACAGTACAAAAATAGTACAAAACTAAACCCAAATAATAAAAAAGAAATTCCCCAACCCACCCTCCTATATGAATGTATAAACATATATAGAGAAGTATAAAATTTAGTTTATTTAGTTAGTTAAATAGCTAGTTTAGGTTTTTTTTTAAATACCTAAGAACAAACAAATAAATAGTAATAACTCAGCCCAGCAATTCACAGTTCCTCCTCCCTGGATATTGGACTCATGAAACACAAACGTTACGGCTATATACAAGCCCTTGTTAGTGTGGCAGATAAATCTGTGTCCAGGTATTTCAAAAGGGGTTGCCATGTCTTGTAAAAATTCTCAGTTTTGTGGTGTACCATATTTGTGAGAAAATCCAGGGAATATGCTCCATAACAATCTTCCGCCAACCCAACGGGCCTGGAGGGGCTTTCTGATATCCAACCTAGCAAGATATTCTTCCTTGCACAGAATGTAAGAATATTGAAAAGTTTTTCCTTATGCGAGTTTGCAGAAAATGCAATGGGTAGGCCCAAAAGGAGCAAAATAGGGTCCTTCTCCACCCCTACACCTAAAATCCTCTCCATTGCACCCACCACAGCGCTCCAATATGTTTGAAGCCTGTCACAAGGCCAAAGACAATGGGTAAGAGTACCCATCCAGACCTTGCACTTGGGACATGCTGAAGATACCCCTGGTTTAAATTTTGATAAATGGTCTGGGGCTAAGTGGACCCTGTGGAGAATTTTCAACTGTAAAGCATGGGTGCTATTGCAAATTGATATCTTCCTTGCATTCTCCCAAATATCCTCCCATGCCTCTGAAGAAACTTCAACACCCAGCTCTCTTTCCCACATCTTGCAGAGTCGATCAGACTCATCTGAGGTGGCACCCCCAACTGGTGATATAGAGTACTGACAGAGAGTGTACTCTTAGCCCTTAGTACCCCTCTTTCTCTGTCAGATTTGTAGGGATCAGTCAAAAGTGTGGTCTTTTTTTGAATAAAATCCCTAACTTGAAAAAAACGAAAGAGGTCTCTATTAGGTAACTCGTATTTCCGTACTAACTGATCGAAGGACATCATTACATCTCCCTCAAGTAAATCACCCATGCAAGATGTACCCCTAGCTGCCCAACGTTTAAATCCTGAATCTATCATACCCGGTTGAAAATGTGGCATACCCACTAAAGGTGTAAACAAAGATGTTTTGCCAATATTACCTTCCCTCTGCCAAATTGCCCTCCATGCTTTAACAGTATTGATGACTATTGGGTTATGGCAATATTCCCTAAATGTCCTCACTTTGTCCAAAAACAGCAAACTGGTAAGGGGGCACCTTGCCTGGGAGACTTCAATATCTAGCCATATTGAAAGAGGGTCCCCACAAACCCAATCACTTACGTAGGTCAAAAGCGAGCTTAATTGGTAATTTTTAATGTCTGGAAGGTCTACTCCCCCCCTATCTGTGAGGCAACTGCAGTTTGGCTAATTTAATGAGGGGCCGTTTACAGTGCCAGATAAAGGAGCTAAACCAACCGCTCAGTCTCCTGAGTGTTTGTTTATTGAAAATCAGGGGGAGCATCCATATAGAGTATCGCAAACGAGGGACAATATTCATCTTAATAAGTGCTATCCGACCCAACCATGAGACTGGAAGTGCCTCCCATCTTTGGAGATCTTGTTTAATTTTTGCAAATAATTGAGTAAAATTGGCTTTGAACAGCCAATCCAGAACTGGAGTAATGAATATGCCCAAATACACAAACCCTCTCTGTGACCACCTGAATGAGAATCTATAGTCACTCTCAAGAGCCAACTCTTTCGTAAGACCACCCATCGGCATAGCCTCTGATTTAGCAAAATTAATCTTATACCCTGACAAAGCGCCAAACGCGTGACTGCATTGTATCAGGCAAGGCACTGAGACTGCTGGATTTGTCAAGAAAGTTAGAACATCATCTGCATACAGCGAGATCTTATGTAATTTTGACCCCACTTCTGGAGCTGATATATTGAGATCCCCACGAATGGCCTCTGCCAACGGTTCAATCACCAACGTAAAAAGTAATGGTGAAAGGGGACAGCCCTGCCGGCTGCCCCTAGAAATATTAAAATTGCTTGATCGTAAAAAAGGATTCCATTTTGGCCTGCCCCTCCTCACACTTCTCAGACTGATATAACTTAGAGTAGAATCTCTGGAACGCCACATTAATCTTTTTAGAATCACATGTTAGGTTCCCAGACCCTTCCCTAATTGCTGTAATGGTTTGTGGGGCACTTCTCTTTCTGGCAAGGTATGCTAAGTATTTGCCTGGCTTGTCACCATGCTCGTATAACCTTTGCTTTGCAAAAGCCAGCTCTTTCTTTGCCGTCTGCGTGAGCACGGAATTTAGTGTCATCCAAATGTGTCTCCTGTAACAAAGCAATATCCACCTTCTCCTTTCTAAGACTCAAGAGTACCTTCTTCCTCTTAATTGGTGAGTGACTTCCCTTGATATTCCAGGTACACCATTTCATCAAATCATTAGCCATAATTTCCTGAAATTACATTTAAATTCCAGAGAGGAGGAACCCGAACCACAAATTGCTGAGCCTTAGTGTCGCATGGTCCACAAAATATAAAAACTACATAAACTAAAACCGCTACATTTAACAAACATACAAAATTATTAAAAATAAAAAACAACAAAAACTGGAAGACAAACCAACATACAAAGCGCCAATAGTGCTGAGTAGGGGAACTCACCCCCTGCCCGGAGGGGGCAACTACCCCTCCCAAACTGCACATAAATAGGCATTTAACCATCTCAACCACCTTCACTTCTCCCAGCTAGAGCCACATCGCAAGCACAAGCTAAAAAGAATAAACACCCCATAGAATATCAATATGAATAAAAAAACATTCTTTCATAAACAAAAAGGGGGAATAAATACCCAACCCATCCTTTGGTACGTCCTAACTTAGAAATTTAAAATGTTCATCTTGACCACCGCCAGACATAGTTTGAACCAAATTATTATCAATAGAGGTAAAAAAAAGGGGAAAAACAAAGCTCCAACTGGATTTCCTCCATTTCTTTTACAGAATGATAAACACATACCCAAGTAACAATATTTATACATACTACAATTGTTTAAATTACACAAAGTCTCTTGCCTTCTCCAATGTGTCAAAGAGATGCATGGATCCATCTAAGGTGATCCGAAGCACTGCTGAATATCTCAGGGAGTACTGACTACCAAGCTCCTTCAATCTTCTCTTGACACCATCATACAATTTTCGATTCTGGATCACCGCCAGTGAAAAGCCCTGAAAAAACATGATCTTAGGGCCCTCGTAAATTAGGGCCTTTGGATCATTCCCCTGGAGTCTGGAAGCCTCCATGACTCTCTCCTTATCCTGGTAATGATGGAACTGCACCAGGAAAGGACGAGGGCGTTGACCCAGACTCGACCTCCGTGCTGTGACCCGGTGAGCCCTCTCTATCTTCAATCCTCTCATGCCAGTCTCCAAGTCAAGGAATTTCAGAAGCCAATCTTCAACAAATTCCGCAGGCCGCTCACCTTCCTTACCCTCAGGCAGACCGATGATCCGAATGTTTTTTCTCCTGCCCCTGTTTTCATGATCATCCACTTGGTCACGCAAATTACGAACCTGCGTCTTCAGGGCTTGGATCTCTTCCTTGAATGAACTGGCATCAGCTTCCACCACTGTGACCCTGTGCTCCACCTCATCCGTCCTCTTCTCCAGGTCTCCCAGCTGCTGCTCATGCTTCTGTAGCATGAGAGAGACTGGAGCCAGCTTCTCTTCAATCTGTTTCCCCAACACCTCACGAGATTTCGAGAGCTGGTTCACCAGGTCCTGGAGAGTAATCGGCTCCGAGGCTGCTGCAGGCTGAGCTGCAGGCCCGGCCTCAGATGCTCCTCCTCCCTTTTTAGACATTTCTGGACAGCTGAAAATACAGGTAAGTCAATTTTTAAATGTTTCTTGGGGCTTCACAATCTTTCCAATGCCCCACGAAATCCTGATGACCTGGGTTGGGTGGGTTAAAGGACCGTCCTGCTCTGCAGTGTGATCTTCTCAGATCGCCGCCATCTTCGATCCCCAGGTCACACCCTTAATTGTAGCCGTACTTCTTCAAATTTCACCAAACTCTGGAGACCACGGCAATGAATTTGGAGGAAGTTTGGGGTGAGGGAGGTGGTGAGGACAGGAGGAAAGAGAAACAAAGAGAAGCGATGAGGTGGGTGAAGGAGAGGAGCCATTTCTTCAGTTTTTTCACTTTGGCAGCATTGTCCAGATATAGAACCTCAATATTGATCAGCAAGTAATTTCCCATCTCAGCGTTTTGGATGCTTCAATGTTGGTACTATTGTTTAAGACAACTCTGTCTGTAATATTAAACTCTTAGGGAGGCAGTCCAGCAGCCTCCTTAATGTGGCTGCTGTTGTCTGGACTGGCGTTCATTGTATTGCACGGAACATTTTGAAGGAATCAATGGTTCTCCAACATTCCCTTTTCACACAGCTGTATTGCAAACGAAGCATAATTAAACCGCATCAAAATCCGATCAAATCAAACTTGCTTCCTCATGGTTGGACTCAGGTCTGGCAAACTTTGATTCCCATCCTTCTGACAATTAAAATGTCCCCAGCCACAAGTCCTCATGGAGCACAAATTAAACAAAGGACTTACACCAATAAATGACTTGCACCTTATGAAAATATAAAGATCAAAAGGCTCTATTGAGTTGATACAGCATTTTTAAAAAATCACTCGAAATCACCAGGAATAATGCAAATATTGGGAGACACTGTGATCTGGAATGGTGGTGTTTGGGAGACGCTGTGATCTGGAATGGTGGTGTTTGGGAGACACTGCGATCTGGAATGGTGGTGTTTGGGAGTCGCTGTGATCTGGAATGGTGGTGTTTGGGAGACGCTGTGATCTGGAATGGTGGTGTTTGGGAGACGCTGTGATCTGGAATGGTGGTGTTTGGGAGACTCTGTGATCTGGAATGGTGGTGTTTGGGAGACACTGTGATCTGGAATGGTGGTGTTTGGGAGACACTGATCTGGAATGGTGGTGTTTGGGAGACACTGTGATCTGGAATGGTGGTGTTTGGGAGACACTGTGATCTGGAATGGTGGTGTTTGGGAGACACTGTGATCTGGAATGGTGGTGTTTGGGAGACGCTGTGATCTGGAATGGTGGTGTTTGGGAGACACTGATCTGGAATGGTGGTGTTTGGGAGACACTGTGATCTGGAATGGTGGTGTTTGGGAGACACTGTGATCTGGAATGGTGGTGTTTGGGAGACACTGTGATCTGGAATGGTGGTGTTTGGGAGACGCTGTGATCTGGAATGGTGGTGTTTGGGAGACACTGATCTGGAATGGTGGTGTTTGGGAGACACTGTGATCTGGAATGGTGGTGTTTGGGAGACACTGATCTGGAATGGTGGTGTTTGGGAGACACTGTGATCTGGAATGGTGGTGTTTGGGAGACACTGTGATCTGGAATGGTGGTGTTTGGGAGACGCTGTGATCTGGAATGGTGGTGTTTGGGAGAAGCTGTGATCTGGAATGGTGGTGTTTGGGAGACACTGTGATCTGGAATGGTGGTGTTTGGGAGACGCTGTGATCTGGAATGGTGGTGTTTGGGAGACACTGATCTGGAATGGTGGTGTTTGGGAGACGCTGTGATCTGGAATGGTGGTGTTTGGGAGACACTGATCTGGAATGGTGGTGTTTGGGAGACACTGTGATCTGGAATGGTGGTGTTTGGGAGACGCTGTGATCTGGAATGGTGGTGTTTGGGAGACACTGATCTGGAATGGTGGTGTTTGGGAGACACTGTGATCTGGAATGGTGCTGTTTGGGAGACGCTGTGATCTGGAATGGTGGTGTTTGGGAGACACTGTGATCTGGAATGGTGGTGTTTTGGAGACGCTGTGATCTGGAATGGTGGTGTTTGTTATAGCATTGGGAGATGTTTTCAAGAGGAAGTTCCTACAGAAATCTTACAAGAAACTGCTTGCTCTCCCGAAATTCCTTTAACATTACTTTTTGTTAAAAAAGTCATTTTCTAATGATATAACTGCAATATATGCTGATTTTGTTCAACTTTCACACAGGTTTGCAGGACACCATGGTCTGTTCTTTTTTTGACAAACAGGGTGAGGGGAGGTGGGCCATGCAATAGCATTGGCAAACAAAGAGTTAAGTAGTCAATGTCTTCAATATGCCTACCCTCATTGTTTAGAAATGAACAACTGAAGACCTGAACATTGATGGGCAAGAAATATTGAATTAAAGACTGTGTGTTAATGCATGGTCAATTATTCACTGGCAAATAACTGGGAGGTGGGAGAATTGGTAAAATGACAGGGAGGGAGTCTGGCACCTTCCCATTGCTAAGCCATGCTGACATAGACCAGTTCTCTTTGACATCTTGACTCTCCATGAGCTCTCAGGTCTGCCTCTCTCATTTCCCTGATTGCGCCCACCTTTGCAGTCTCAGCGATGGTCAGTATGATTAGAAGGGCTCACTAATGTGCTGATCTGTCCTCCCTCTTACTGGACTAGCAGATCTTGAAACTAAGCCGTACCATCAACTGATGAGTAACCCTGGCAAGAATCTCTTCATGGGTCACTGCTGGCAACATACCATCCTTGGCACAGGCCAAAGCCTCCGGGTTCAGTCCCAGCATCAGGTCTGCCGCATTAACTGCAAGCTTCCACCGAAAATGTCATTTTACAACACTAACGCTAGAGCAAAGATTATATGCCAGTCAATAATTTCTTTTATGTAAAAGAACAAACTGTGGAAGTTGACAATCTGAAAGAAATGCAGAGGTTGCTGGAGAAACTCAACATATTTTGCATTATCTATGGAGAGAAAGCAGAGTTCACGTTGAGTCGTGACCCTTCTTCAGAGAGATCTGAAGTTCTGAACATGAGTCATTCAACTAAAAACATTAACTCTGCTTTCTCTCCACAGATGCAGCCAGACCTGCTAGCTTTTAGTAGACAGTCACACATTGTGTTCAGCTTACTTTTCAATGACCTCCTCAGTTTCTGGAGAAGCAGAATTGCCAGCTCCCTTGCACTTTCAGCAGTTTATGTTTTAAGAGATGCAAATGGTCATCAAGTGCTATTAAGTCAATTTAAGCAAACATTTACGTTCAGAATAAAAACATTTTTATAAACTTGAATAGGAGTGTCAGGATTTCAAGCCACTGACAGTCAGGCTGGAACATGGAAACGAAGAATGTGACAAATCCATTTCTTCAATACTTTACACGTGTTGCATAGTCTATAAAAGTCTCAGATAAAGAGCTTAGGGCAATTATAGAATGGCAACTAACTGTCCAATTTCTCCAGTGAAGAGCTTTGGATACTGGATCTACACACAGGATTGAACTTTCCTCATCAATGGATATTGGCTCAGCAATTGCAAACAGTAATGGTGGCACAGAAAGGTTTGCCACTCTGCTATCGTTCCAATTACACCATTACCTCTTTAGATTGGGCCATTTCTTTCTTGGAATAGTGACCCAGCAACAGCTTCTTGATCAGGCCACATCAGCAGCATGCCAACATTAGTAGTGCCATCATTCACAGCAGCACGGCTCCAGCTCTCAGTCCATTTTGCTGCAAAAGTCTTGTTTAAAAAAAACACCACAATCCAACTTCTAGGAAAAACACACACTTGGGAGGCAGAGCCCAGCAGGTTCTGTAATCTGCTAACTATGGCCTGGAATAGCGTATTTGACATTATTCCTGCATGTATGCAGAAGGAAATGCCTACATAACTTCACAGGAATTGATGGTTCTCCACCAATAACCTTTATTCCAAATACAATATTAATCAGTAATTAAATTGTACTTTGGATCAAACTGACACTTTAATTTCTTCAGTTGTTCCTGACAGACCATCAGTTTTATTTCCATCGCAGTTTGGATTTTCACACTTAAAATGCCTGCAATTGGTCATAATAGATAAATGTAGTTATTTAAATGAGTATTTGCCTCCATCCCACAATTGTGTGCCAGCTGTTTGAAAGACTGAAGATTCTGGATTCCGGACTGCAGCCTGCATTCAGCCGTTTGTGTGAAACTGGCCACACTCCAGATGGGGGACTGCAATAGATGGTGAATGTGTTCTTCAAAACATTTCAAGGATTTGAAGAGCACTGTTGCTGGTGATAACAATTAGAGACAGAAATGGGATCTCAAGTTCTTGGATATAGTCATATTCAGAGTTTAGAAACGTGAACAACAAAATGCAAGCAAACTTCCAATGAAGTGTCTTTGATGTCCAATCCTAATACAAAATTTTTGAAAAATAATTCTGAAGCCCTCATAATGATACAGATAACAGAGAGACAGTGATACAAACACTTGCCTGGAGTGATGTTCCCTGCCTGCTGTGTGATGTTTCCTGAAAAGTCCCGACGATATCTTACAGTAACTGCCAGCTCACCAGTAACTCCCTTTCTATTTTTTGTACTCTGAAGGAAGCAAAACATTAATCACACATTGTTTTCAAACTTACTTTTTCATGATAGATTTTGGAGTGTAGAGTTTTCCATCGACCTTGTACTTTGGACTGTCAGGTGATCTGCAAATGGTCAGAAAAGTGCTATTCCGTCATTTTAAGCAAACATCCGCATGCACAATAAAATCATTATAAATATGAAAAATTGAGTAAGTATTTCAAGCCATTGACAGCCATTGTAAAACCACTTCAAGACACAATTACAGTAGATGGTGATTTATTTCCCCAAAAGCTTCATTAGCTGTTTGAAAGACAAGATGTTGTGGTTCTGTTCGCCGAGCTGGGAATTTGTCTTGCAAACATTTCGTCCCCTGTCTAGGTGACATCCTCAGTGCTTGGGAGCCTCCTGTGAAGCGCTTCTGTGATGTTTCCTCCAGCATTTATAGTGGCCTGTCTCTGCCGCTTCCGGTTGTCAGTTCCAGCTGTCCGCTGTAGTGGCCGGTATATTGGGTCCAGGTCGATGTGTTTGTTGATAGAGTCTGTGGATGAGTGCCATGCCTCTAGGAATTCCCTGGCTGTTCTCTGTTTGGCTTGCTCTATAATGGTAGTGTTGTCCCAGTCGAATTCATGTTGCTTGTCATCTGCGTGTGTGGCTACTAAGGATAGCTGGTTGTGTCGTTTCGTGGCTAGTTGGTGTTCATGGATGCGGATCGTTAGCTGTCTTCCTGTTTGTTCTATGTAGTATTTTGTGCAGTCCTTGCATGGGATTTTGTACACTACATTGGTTTTGCTCATGTTGGGTATCGGGTCCTTCGTTCTGGTGAGTTGTTGTCTGAGAGTGGCTGTTGGTTTGTGTGCTGTTATGAGTCCTAGTGGTCGCAGTAGTCTGGCTGTCAGTTCGGAAATGCTCCTGATGTATGGTAGTGTGGCTAGGCATCTATTGATGAAATTGCAAGGGTATCCGTTTTTGGCAAATACATTGTATAGGTGTTCCTCTTCCTCTTTTTGCAGTTCTGGTGTGCTGCAGTGTGTTGTGGCCATTTTGAATAGTGTCTTGATGCAACTTTGTTTGTGTGTGTTGGGGTGGTTGCTTTCATAGTTTAGGACTTGGTCTGTGTGTGTGGCTTTCCTGTAAACCTTTGTGGTGAATTCTCCGTTCGGTGTTCTCTGTACCATCACGTCTAGGAATGGGAGTTGGTTGTCCTTTTCTTCCTCTCTAGTGAATCGGATTCCTGTGAGTGTGGCGTTGATGATCCGGTGTGTGTTCTCTATTTCTGTGTTTTTAATTATTACAAAGGTATCGTCAACAAGACGACAAGATAGTGAGGCTGGAGTGTGGAAGCAAAGAAAGGGAGATACGATGCAACAAATTCATTTCTTCAATGCTTTATACTTGTTGCAACGTCTTGAAATATTTCAACTAAAGAGCCCTAGGCTCAAATAGAGAGCAGGCAACCAATTTTCCAATGTCTCCAATGAAGACCTTTGGTACTGTCTGTACATACAGGGTTGAATTTTCCAAGTCAACTGGCATTTGCCAAGATTGCCATGAGTCAGGCCAAGTGGAGGGGAGTTCAGGAGGAAAGCCCAACTCCCCTCTGCACCATTATATTATCTTATCGGTGGGGGCAAATGAAGTCACCAACTGAGAACCACTCATGTCAGTCTGAGTTGTGAATAATAGAGCTCCTCAACTCCCACAGTGGGTTTTGGCCGGCAAATCTCTTTAGGACAGGCTTAGCAATACCCACCACTAATGGCAGCAAAGAAAAGGTCGCTGCTCTGTCTTCAGTCTGTTGATTCCTGATGAAGGGCTTTAGCCCGAAACGTCGATTTTCCTGCTCCTTAATGCTGCCTGACCTGCTGTGCTTTTCCAGCACCACTCTAATCTAGACTGTTTCTGTTAGCTCCTGGGATCATGCCATTTCAATAATGGTTTGTGACCACGCAGCAACTTCTGTATTAGCTACTGTCAGTAGCATGCCACCTTTGGTGCTGCCAACCGTCACGTTTGACTCCAACTCTCAGTTCAAGCAGCAGGGCTTCACGAGAATTCATGAAATTATGACTGCAAATGTCGCTGTATGAGAAAGAACACCACCTTCCAACTTCTGGATGTAATACATATTTTATGGGTTAAACTTACTGGGGTAACTAGTGCCTGGAATAAGGTTTGCGACATGGTTCCTGGATGCAGAAGGAAATATCCACATAACTTCACAGGAACTCTGTGTTCTCCAGTAACTGCCTTTGAGAATGTATTATCAAATGAAGTACGAATTATACAAAAGATCAAACATATTTTCTAGTTATTGCAAACAATCATGGAGAAATATTTTTCATATCCCTTGCAGTTTGGATTGTTAACCTAACCATGTCTGCAACTGGTTAGACAAGATAAATTAAGTCCTTAAGTTAGCATTTGCCTCCAGATACTACTGAGTGCCAGCTGCTTGAATGGCTGAAGACTCTGGATTCAGTATTGAGTTCCGCTTGAGCTCATCTGCTTTTGTTAAACTTCTCACAATCCAGATGGATACTGCAATCAGTACTGATTTTGTTCTTCAACCCCTTTCGTAGGTTTGATGGACACAATAGCTGGTGATAAGGGTGAGAGAGTGATGGGATGCACATTTCTTGAATATATTCATTTTAAGCGACTAAAATGATCAGGGACAAGTAACCCAAATTTGAATTCTGAAAGGCAAGCAATTTTGAATTCAGGCTTCTTTGATGTTCTCTTCTAAAACTGTCTGTTTTGAAAAAAACTCTCTGACCCGAAGAATAATGTAGATAATAGAGAGGCATGCTATGGTCGGGAATGGTATTCTCTGCATTGCTGTGTGATGTTTTCATGAGGAGTCCCTACGTTATCTTACCATAACTGCTAGCCCATCAGCAATTTACTTTCACTTTCTTGTACTCGGAATGAAGCAACATCATGGTCACATATTGTATTAAACATCCTTTTTTGTGACCGCCTTAGATTTGGATGGCACGGTTTGCCATCTCCATCGCAGTTTAGGCTGTAAAGTTTACCAGCCCTGCAATTAAACAGACAGGTTTAGTCACTGAAATCAGCATTTGCCTCCATCTACAATTATGTACCAGCTGTTGGAATGGCTGAAGGATCGGGATTCAATATTGCAGCTCTTATTCAGCTGCTTTTGTTAAACTGCTCACACTGCAGAAGGATGACTGCATGAGTTGGTGATTTTTTTGTGTCAAACTTACATAACTGGTTTGCAAGAAAGCAGAGTACAGGTAGGGGGCGAGGCAGAGAATGTCTGGGAGAAGGGATTTTTCCTTGCAGTATAGACCAGAGAGGACAATGGGAGGTAAACCGTTCAGGGCCGGGCTGAGGAAGGGGAAATATTTCACTGAAGAGATTTGGATGCTTTCCAGCAATGGCTTTTCCAGCAACTCTAATTTTCTTTCTGATTTTCAGCATTTGCAGTTCTTTCGGGTTTTTTTTTAGATTAGATTAGATTAGATTAGATTACAGTGTGGAAACAGGCCCTTTGGCCCAACAAGTCCACACCGACCCGTCGAAGCGAAACCCACCCATACCCCTACATTTAC
Organism: Chiloscyllium plagiosum; assembly: GCF_037043375.1. Classification (NCBI taxonomy): domain Eukaryota; kingdom Metazoa; phylum Chordata; class Chondrichthyes; order Orectolobiformes; family Hemiscylliidae; genus Chiloscyllium; species Chiloscyllium plagiosum. Next base: position 30,562,522 of record NW_028270185.1, on the reverse strand, counting down.
CCCTTACCTAACACTACGGGCAATTTAGTATGGCCAATTCACCTGACCCTGCACATCTTTGGACTGTGGGAGGAAACCGGAGTACCCGGAGGAAACCCACGCAGACACAGATTCTTTCTGTTGTTTTAGTTAAATAAGAGCTTCAATAGGAACAAAGCAAGCATTAGAGATTGCTGTGGTCTAGTCTGCAAAGGTGTTTGTTGCACTGCTGTCACATGCTTTCAAGAGGAAGCCCCTGAACAATCTAAACAACAGCTCTCCAGCAATACCCTTTCACATCTTTGAATTCTGAATCAAGGATCATTTGTACACAAATTGGAGCAAACTTACTTTGTGATCACTGCAACTGTCCCTGGAGACATTAGGTTTCCAGGTTCTTCAAAGTGTCCACAGCTGAAATTAGTCATGAAAAAACACTAGGTCTTGTGTCCACAATTGGCTGACGGCTGGTATGAAATTGCTGGATACTCAGGGATTCAGTACCACATTCTTTGATCAACCCTTTTAGTGAAATAGATCAACTTCCAGACGTAGCGGGACAATGGAAAACAATAGGGTTCTCTTTAAAACTTTCAAAGGGGATTTGAAAGACGCCACAGTCACAATGAAGGGGGCGGAGGAGATTGGAACCCTAATTGTTCAATATATTTGTCCTTGTTTCAGCGTTCAGCAATCTAAATGTTCAACTACAAATTGAGATCTGAACATTGAATGGACAAGCAATTTTCCACTGACCACTTTTGAATGTTTTGAATTGATGCAGTTATTTTTTTAAGCAAACAAAATCTCTAATCTCTCAGAAACATGCAAACATTATAGACTTGGTAAAGCAACTTTGTTAATGTGACTGCTGTGGGCTGGTGTTTGTTGCATTGCTCTGGCATGTCCTCATACAGAAGCCCCACCAGAGAACTTCCAGGGAGTGGCACAAATTTTCTTTCACATTGCTGTGTTCTGGATGAAGCTTAATTAAGTCACACATTGGACTAAAACTTGTGATCACCTCATTCATTACTGGAATCTCTTCTGCCTTGGAAATGTCACAGTTTTCATATCTGCAATTGGTGTCACAGCGCAAATTCATTGATTTTAAACAAACACTTGAAAAATTCAACCACTGGAAAAATCCCTGAAGATTGAGGATTTCAGCATTAGAAACGTTTGTTGAAACTTCATCGTGAAACTCCAGTGTGGCATTTTAATCAACCTACCACATCCCATACAAACCGGGATGATTTAGATATTCAACACGAGTATGTCTCATCGAATTGTAACTTTAAATCCACATTCCTGCCTCCCCTGAAAACCTTCCACCACCCCTCTCTCAACAAGAATCTATTTATCTTTGCCTTTAAAATATCCCATAGCTCTGCTTTAATGACTTTTCAGATATTCCACATTTTGAAAGAACAAAAAATCACCTCATCTGTTTTAAAAGGACAACCATTGATGTTTAGACAGTAACCCTTCATTCTCGTCTCTTCTGTCGGAGGAAACATCTTATTTCAATCAAGTTTCCTTTTCCTCCCCTAAGCACAAACTGACCCAAGCCGAGCCTATCCAAATTTCCTTTGGGCGACAAGTCGCTCAGTCAGTATCATTCTGGTCAACATTTTTCCGAACTGCCTCCAATGTATTTACTTCCTTCCTTAAACAGGGTGACCAATAGGAATTAGAGCATTCAAGATAGAGGCTCACCATAGCTCTCCAGTTTTGTGTTTAAATTCCCCATGATAAAATGAAAACATTTATTCGCTTTACTAATTACTTACTGTACCTATATTCTAGCACTTTGTGATTCATGTGCTGTTACACTGATCTCACAGCATTACAGTGGGAGATTTTTTAAAATGAAATCTCCCCCATTAAAAAAAACTTTGCTTTTCTTCCTGTCAAATGGACAACTTCACATTTATCCACGTAAAACTCTATTTGTCAGGTCTTTGACTACTCACTTAACCTATATTTCTCTATAGCATCCCAATGTCCTCTTAGGTTAATTTTTTAACCCTTCTTTGTCTCATCAGCAAATCTGTCAGTTGCATATTCATTCCTTTGTAAGTCATGGACTGTTAGTCAATACCTGAAAAATTTGAGCAGAAACAGATTTTTAAAAAATGGTTGCTCAAGTTGTATGTTCCTAATCATTCTGAACTCCGGTTAATTCTCAGTTCCAAATAAGCAGCAAAGTAAATGTGAACATTCGTGTAAAACAGGATGAATTCCCTGGAACTAATTAGCGAATAACAAAGTAACAACAACATCCTAGTAAGCCTCTCTCTCTCTCACAATGGATAAGGGAAAATCTTCAAATGTAAGATGCCTGTCAGACAAATGGATACTATAAACTCACACTGTACCATGGTAACCCTTTTAGTGAAACTGCACTGGCTGACTCAAACACCAATGTTAAACACAGCAACCCTCTGGTTGGAAAAGACATTTGAAGTATTGAATGTCACTTGACAAGGAAACTATTTAGTTGTTGACTTCGTAAAAATGCCAAGGTGCTACTTGCAGATGGAGAATCCCATCAAAAGCGAATAAACCAGTCAAGGAACCAAGGATCCAAAGTAATAAACAGCTACATCATGAAACGAAGCCACAGTAAATGCAAGAAATGATTGTCTTAACTTTAGCCACCATTGAGTTTAGTGAGAACCACCCTCCTGAAATTTAAACAAACCTCCATTTGCTGAGATTCCTTGGTTTTACAAGATTTTCACTTCACCTTTACAGGAGTACCACCATCTAAGACGACTACAAGCTGAACACAAAAGTGAGTGAGAAAGTAATAACCGGCACTGTGTTTTTTAATCCACTGTCTAACTGTTGAGAGATAATATGAGATACATGAGTAAGCTGTCATGTTTAAAAATCAGGTCCCCCCTCAATCTTCTTTTTTCTAATGAAAGCAATCCTAATGTACTCAATCTCTCTTCATAGCTAGCACCTTCCATATCAGGCAACATCCTCGTAAACCCTCTCTGCACCCTCTCCCAAGTGTCCACATCCTTTTGGTAATGTGGTGACCAGAACCATAAACACTAAATGCAGTCAAACCAATATCCAATTTTAACATGACCTGCCACCTCTTATACTGAATACACCGTCTGATGAAGGCAAGCATCCCATATGCCTTCTTGACCACTCTATCCACCTGTGCAGCAACTTTCAGGGTACAATGGACGTGAACACCCAGATCTCTCTGCCCATCAACTTATCCCAAGGCTCTAGAATTAGACTTCCCAAAATGCATCACCTCACATTTGCCTGGATTGAATTCCATAACTTCACTGTCCACTGGCAGCTTCATGTTCCAGGATACAAATGCTACAGGAAGGATAGAAAGGGAGGCAAGAGCGGAGGGGGAGTGGCATTTTTGATAGGTGATAGCATTACAGCTGTTCTGAGGGAGGATATTCCCAGAAATACATCCAGGGAAGTTATTTGGGTGGAACTGAGAAATAAGAAAGGGATGATCACCTTATTGGGATTTTATTATAGACCCCCAATAATCAGAGGGAAATTGAGAAACAAACTTGTAAGGAGATCTCAGCTATCTGTAAGAATAATAGGGTAGTTATGGTAGGGGATTTTAACTTTCCAAACATCGACTGGGATTGCCATAATGTTAAAGGTTTAGATGGAGAGGAATGTGTTAAGACAATAGACAATAGGTGCAGGAGTAGGCCATTCTGCCCTTCGAGCCTGCACCACCATTCATTATGATCATGGCTGATCATCCTTAATCAGTATCCTGTTCCTGCCTTATCTCCATAACCCTTGATTCCACTATCCTTAAGAGATCTATCCAACTCTTTCTTAAATGAATGCAGAGACTGGGCCTCCACTGCCCTCTGGGGCAGAGCATTCCACACCGCCACCACTCTCTGGGTGAAGAAGTTTCTCCTCATCTCTGTCCTAAATGGTCTATCCCGTATTTTTAAGCTGTGTCCTTTGGTTCGGCACTCACTCATCAGCTGAAACATGTTTCCTGCCTCCAGAGTGTCCAATCCTTTAATAATCTTATATGTCTCAATCAGATCCCCTCTCAGTCTTCTAAACTCAATGCGTACAAGACAATTTTCTGATTCAGTATGTGGATGTACCTATGGGAGAAGGTGCAAAACTTGACCTACTCTTGGGAAATAAGGCAGGGCAGGTGACTGAGATGTCAGTGGGGGAACACTTTGGAGCCAGCAACCATAATTCTATCCATTTTAAAATAGTGATGGAAAATGATAGACCAGATCTAAAAGTTAAAGTTCTAAATTGGAGAAAGGCCAATTTTGACGGTATTAGGCAAGAACTTTCAAAAGCTGATTGGGGGCAGATGTTCGCAGGTAAAGGGACGGCTGGAAAATGGGAAGCCTTGAGAAATGAGATAACAAGAATCCAGAGAAAGTATATTCCTATCAGGGTGAAAGGGAAGGCTGGAAGGTATAGGGAATGTTCGATGACTAAAGATATTGAGGGTTTGGTTCAGAAAAGGAAGGAAGCATATGTCAGGTATAGACAGGATAGATCCTTAGAAGAGTATAAAGGAAGTAGGAGTATACTTAAGAGAGAAATCAGGAGGGCAAAAAGAGCTCATGAGATAGCATTGGCAAATAGAATTAAGGAGAATCCAAAGGGTTTTTACAAAGCCCCTCAAAGATCAGTAAGGCGGCCTTTATGTGGAGCCACAGAAAATGGATGAGGTACTAAATAAATATTTTGCATTAGTATTTACTGTGGAAAAGGATATGGAAGATATAGACTGTAGGGAAATAGATGGTGACATCTTGCAAAATGTCCAGATTACAGAAGAGGAAGTGCTGGATGTCTTGAAATGCTTAAAGATGGATAAATCATCAGGACCTGATCAGGTGTACCCAAGAACTCTGTGGGAAGCTAGAGAAGTGATTGCTGGGCCTCTTGCTGAGACATTTGTATCATTGATAGTCACTGGTGAGGTGCTGGAAGACTGGAGGTTGGCTAACGTGGTGCCATTATTTAAGAAGGGCGGTAAAGACAAGCCAGGGAACTATAGACCGGTGAGCCTGACCTCAGTGGTGGGCAAGTTGTTGGAGGGAATCCTGAGCGACAGAATGTATATGTATTTGGAAAGGCAAGGACTGATTTGGGATAGTCAACATGGCTTTGTGCGTGGGAAATCATGTCTTACAAACTTGATTGAGTTGTTTGAAGAAGTAACAAAGAAGATTGATGAAGGCAGAGCAGTAGATGTGATCTATATGGACTTCAGTAAGGCATTTGACAAGGTTCCCCATAGGAGACTGATTAGCAAGGTTAGATCTCATGGAATAGAGGGAGAACTAGCCATTTGGATACAGAACTGGCTCAAAGGTAGAAGGCAGAGGGTGGTGGTGGAGGGTTGTTTTTCAGATTGGAGGCCTGTGACCAGTGGAGTGCCACAAGGATCGGTGCTGGGCCTTCATGTTTTGTCATTTACATAAATGATTTGGATGCGAGCATAAGAGGTACAGTTAGTAAGTTGACAGATGACACCAAAATTGGAGGAGTAGTGACAGCGAAGAGGGTTACCTCAGATTACAATAGGATCTGGACCAGATGGGCTGAGAAGTGGCAGATGGAGTTTAATTCAGATAAATGCGAGGTGCTGCATTTTGGGAAAGCAAATCTTAGCAGGACTTATAGACTTAATGGTAAGGTTATAGGGAGTGTTGCTGAACAAAGAGACCTTGGAGTGCAGATTCATCGCTCCTTGAAAGTGGAGTCGCAGGATAGTGAAGAAGGCGTTTGGTATGCTTTCCTTTATTGGTCAGAGTATTGAGTACAGGAGTTGGGAGGTCATGTTGCGGCTGTACAGAACATTGGTTAGGCCACTGTTGGAATATTGTGAGCAATTCTGGTCTCCTTCCTATCGGAAAAATGTTGTGAAACTTGAAAGGGTTCAGAAAAGATTTACAAGGATGTTGCCAGGGTTGGAGGATTTGAGCTGTAGGGAGAGGCTGAACAGGCTGGGGCTGTTTTCCCTGGAGCATCGGAGGCTGAGGGGTAACCTTATAGAGGTTTACAAAATTATGAGGTGCATGAATAGGATAAATAGACAAAGTCTTTTCCCTGGGATCGGGGAGTCCAGAACTAGAAGGCATAGGTTTAGGGTGAGAGGGGAAAGATATAAAAGAGACCTAAGGGGCAACTTTTTCACGCAGAGGGTGGTACATGTATGGAATGAGCTGCCAGAGGATGTGGTGGAGGTTGGTACAATTGCAACATTTAAGAGGCATTTGGATGGGTATATGAATAGGAAGGGGTTGGTGGAATATGGGCCGGGTGCTGGCAAGTGGGACTAGATTGGGTTGGGATATCTGCTCGGCATGGACAGGTTGGACCGAAGGGTCTGTTTCCATGCTGTACATCTCTATGACTCGATGACTTGAACCTCCAATTTGGTGTCATTCGCAAACTTACTAACTGTACCTCCTGTGTTCACATCCAAATCATTTATATAAATGACAAAATGTAGTGGACCCAGCACCCATCCTTGTGGCACTCCACTGGTCACAGACTTCCAGTCTGAAAAACAACCTCCACCACTACCCTCTGTCTTCTTCCTTCAAGCCAGTTCTGTATCCATTTGGCTAGTTCTCCCTGTATTCCATGTGATCAAACCTTGCTAACCATCTACCATGAGGGAATTTGTCAAACACCTTACTGAAGTCCACATAGATCATGTTCACCGCTCTGACCTTATCAATCCTCTCTGTTACTTCTTCAAAAAAAATTCAGTCAAGGAATTGAGACAAATCCATGTTGACTATTCCTGATCAGTCCTGGCATATAGAACATAGAACATTACAGCGCAGTACAGGCCCTTTGGCTCTTGATGTTGCTCTGACCCGTGGAACCAATCTGAAGGCTAGCTATCCTACACTATTTCATTTTCATCCACTTTTTATCCAATGACTATTTAAATGCCCTTAAAGTTGGCAAATCTACTTCAGTTGCAGGCAGTGCATTCCACACTCCTACTACACTTTGAGTAAAGAAACTACCACTGACATCTGTCCTATATCTATCACTCCCCAATTTATAATGCCTTTCCAAATATATGTAAATCTTCTTCCTCAGGATTTCCTCCAACAACTTGCTCATCACCAATGTCAGACTCACTGGTTGACAGTCCCTTGGCTTGTCCTTGCCACGTTTCTTAAATAGTGGCGCCATGTAAGGGATCCCACAGTCTTCTGGCACTTCACCTGTGACTATTGATGATAGAACTATCTCAGCAGGGGCCCAGCAATCACTTCCCTAGCTTCCCACAGAGGTCTAGGTTACTCCTGATCAAGTCCCAGAGATTTATCCAACTTTATGCATTTTTAAGATATCCATCACCTCCTCCTCTGTCATGTGGACATTTTTCAAGATGCCACTATTTATCCCCCATGCTCTTTATCTTCCATGTACTTCTCCACAGTAAATACCGATGCAAAATACTCGTTTAGTATGTCCCCATCTCATGCGGTTCTACACATAGGCTGCCTTGCTGATCTTTAAGGGGTCCTGTTGTCTTACCCTTTTGTTCTTAATATATTTGTGGAATCTCTTTGAATTCTCCTTAACCCTATTTTCCAAAGCTATCTCATGTCCCCTTTTTGCCCTCCTGATTTCCCTCTTAAGTATACTCCTATTGCCATTATACTCTTGTAAGGATTCACTCGATTGCTCCTGTCTGTACCTTACGTATGCTTCCTCCTTTTCCTTGACCAAAACCTCAATTTCTCTAGTCATTCATGATTTCATACACCTACCAGTCTTGCCCTTCACCCTAACAGGAATATACTGTCTATAGACTCCCATTATCTCATTTCTGAAGGCTTCCCATTTTCCAGCCGTCCCTTTACCTGTGAACATCTGCTCCCAAACAGCTTTTGAAAGTTCTTGCCCGAATACCATCAAAATTACCCTTCCTCCAATTTAGAGTTTTAACTTTTAGATCCTTTCTATTCTTTTCCATCACTATTTTAAAACAAATAGAATTATGGTCACTGGCCCAAAGTGCTCTCTTATTGATACCTCAGTCACCTGCTCTACCTTATTTCTCAAGAATAAGTCAGAGTTTGCACCTTCTCTCGTACTTATATCCACATACTGAGTCAGGAAATTTTCTTCTCCATGCTTTGAAAGTTCCTCTTTATCCAAGCCCTAACTCTATAGCAGACCCAGTCTATGTTTGGAAACTAAAAGCCCCTACCATAACCACCCTATTATTCTTACTGGTAACTGGAGATCTTCTTGCAAATTTGTTTCTCAATTTCCTGCTGACTATTGGGGGTCTAAAGTACAATCCAACTAATGTGATTATCCCTTTTTTAATTTCTCAGCTCCATCAAATAGCTTCCCTGGATATATTCCCAGGGAATATCCTCCCTAAGTACATCAGTAACGTTATCCCTAATTTATGGAAAGAAATGAATAAAGAAAGGGAGTGATATTATCTATCAGGCCAGAGTGAATAGAGAAACAAAGTAAAGTGTTTCTAAAGATATATTTTTAATCCAAAGACACAGATCTTTTTCCAGTATATTATTCAGCCTTCATAACAGGAAACCTCTCAGGTTTTTTGCTTTTGCCCAGAGGTATGGATCAGACAATTTTGTGAGTCTGAGTGTACAGGAGTGTGTCATAGCAGGCCAGAGAGGGAACAGTAGGGAATGATGATGCTTTCCTCCAGATCATTTATTTTTGTATCCAGTCACTTAGAGAATGGATTGCTTGGGATGAATTCTTTTTACCCACGTCTGATTCCTCTTTCAGTTATTCTTTTGTTGTTCCACTTCCGACTAATTGTTGCTGATTACTAACAGCACTTTACACTGGCTTTACTCCTCCAGTCTCTGTCATTTTGCCCCTCAGATGGAGTCATTCCTTGCCCATGAGGAAAGGAGTGTTATCATGTTGCTGCTCCTCCTTCTCCTTTCGGTCCATTCCTCACATGGACTCCTCTTTCCGTTCTCTGCTGCATCCAACGTTGGCTCTGAGTTACTTGGATTTATTCATCAATTGAATAAATTTTATCAGTGGATATTTCACTGCATAATTTAACTGGTCTCTGAAACTATTCTTTGTCACCACATAAATAAATGCATTTCATAGAATCCCTACTGTGTAGAAACAGGCCCTTTAGCCCAACAAGTCCACACTGACCCTCTGAACAGTACCTCACCCAGACTGATTCCCCAACCCTATTATCATACATTTACCCTGCTTAATGCACCTGGCCGATGCATTCCTGAACACTATAGGCAATTTAGCATGAACAATTCACCTAACCTGCACATCTTTGGATTGTGGGAGGAAACCAGAGAACTCGGAGGAAACCCACACAATATGGGGAGAATGTGCAAACTCCACACAGACACCCACCCAAGGCTGGAATCAAACCCAGGTCCCTGGTGCTATGAGGCAGTAGTGCTAACCACTGCATTTGTGCAGCAACTTAGGTTCCGCAGCAAAAAAAATCAACTTGTACAAAGAGATAATTAGCAGTGGAACCCAAGGCGTAACCAGCATTACAGAAATATAAAATATACCAGCATGAAGCTGGCAGATATGGCAAAGAGTAACATCACAGATTTCTTTCTGCTTTCTGTCTGTCTGTCTGTCATTCAGAAGCTTTAACCTCTGTGTTGCTGGACAGAATTGCTTCAAGGTGCTTTACTTTATTAAACTAATGACCTTGCTTTGTACAGACTGCATTCTGTTAATTATTTGACCAATCCCAAACCAAAAGACCCCTGAAGAAGGGTCCATATCTTCATTGCCTCCAGGCGTATACACCCAAAATATATTAAATACAGTACAGGTCAATGAATCACTCCACAGTGCCTTTGAATGGAGGCCCTCAACAATATGAATGAACAAATGCTAGGGTATTGAGTCCCTCCCTTGCAACATCCTGACCATCTGAATTAAGAAGACATTCAGCAGTGTCCCAGTTTGGACACTCACGGCAATCAGAAGAACTTCAACATTGAGCATGGACTCCTCACCTCCACACCTGTTCAAGACTGTAAACCACAGCCTCAACCCAAACAAAACCTGAATCCATGAAACGTTGGTGATTACGACTTCCAGTTTAGAAATCACATACTTTATCGGGGATTCAGCAAAGCTTCCTGCCTGATGTCCAGGCTCCCACCCCAAGCTCCTCTCCTTGGCCTCCTACTTGTGAACAGAGTGCCTGCTCCGAGATTTGGAGAACACACTGGGGCTAGAAATCTCCACAGTTTAACCAGCACTTTCCAAAGAAACCACCAGAATTGTACGCAGCTTGTACGAGGAGACCCAAACATTGTACCATTGCTTAGTATCAGAGATTGCTTCTATAGATACAGGTCAAAACTAAAGATTTGAAGACAATGGCCTCACAGTCTTATCACGAGACTATTAATTCAGGAACCTGGGCACCTGGGTTCGATGTCTACCATGTCAGATATGGAACTTAATTCAATAATAATCTGGAATTCTGATGTCGAATAATGATGATTGTAACAATACTGTCACTTTACGAGGTTATTTTGACCAGGATTTTCTTCTGAAGAGCAGTTGCAAGAGAGAGGTACAGAGCTGTCTCTCAGAAAATAAACAATTTGTGAGGTGATTTGTAAAATTGGGACAATGGAAACATGGGTGTGGCCAGCTCTCACAGATCAGGATTTCTGTGTTTTTTAGTTTTTAGGTTTAGTATTAAGCAGAAGCATTGGGTTGTCAAAAGAGTGGCCCCAAAAATAGAGTTTCAGTGAATGTCTCTGAGCTGCTACTTTCTCTGATTTTCTCTTGATGTTTCTTTCCTCCTGGATTAGAGAACTGCATGCAAGAATTTGTGTTTGAATTTGCTTTTTTGCCAAGAGAGGTGTTTGTGGAATACTATATTGGAACAGTTAATTAGTAACAGGCACTGTATCAATTATTTCATTAAGATTCCAATCATTAAGTTTTTTTTCCCAAATTCACCTTTCCTTGTTTTACTTAAACACCATTGTTAAAATACAATTGTGTTTTGCTTCACATTGAGTAGTTTGACCAGTTGCATTGCATCTGGAGTATGGCACTTCACATTTGGGGGTGGCACGGTGGCTCAGTGGTTAGCACTGCTGCCTCACAGCACCAGGGTCCCAGGTTTGATTCCAGCCTCGGGCAACTGTCTGTGTGGAGTTTGCACATTCTCCCAGTGTCTGCAGGGGTTTCCTCCGGGTGCTCCAGTTTCCTCCCAGTCCAAAGATGTACAGGTCAGGTGATATTGCACATGCTAAATTGCCTAATATGTTAGGTGCATTAGTCAGAGGGAAATGAGTCTGGGTGGGTTACTCTTTGGAGGGTTGGTGTGGACTGGTTGGGCCAAAGGGCCTGTTTCGATACTGTTAACGAATCTAATCTAATCTAATTTACCTTTAAAATAAGAAAAGATTAGTGTCTAGGTGACCTTCTTGAAATATTTTGAAGAGTTCTGGTCAGGTCCATAACAAATTAGGGGCTCTTGTCGAGGTTGAAATCTATAATTCCAAGTTGGGTTTAGGATCGTTGCACTCAAAGACAGCAAGTGGTAGTTGTTTGTGTCTTTAGTTTCGGGTATTGAATTGGGTTGGTTTAAATAGGGTGTGCTTTGTGTAATTTTGACTCTTTCAGTCACTGCGTGTTTTCTGGGGTGGACAAAGTGCCTTTGGGAGTTTTACAAAAAGTGAGCAAGGTAAAGCCAATGAAATTGGCAAGCAAGATGGAGTTGGGGATGTATGGGTCTATGATACAACAGCATTTAAGATTGTAGGACATGCTCTTAGAATCTTTGAAAATGGCTAAAATGTAATTAGAGGCACAAGGAAAGCAAAGGATAGCCCTGGCAGAACAACAAGAATGAGAAAAGAAAATGAAACAGTTCAAATTACAATTAAAGGCCAGGAAAAAAGAAAAGGAGAGGAAAGCCCTTGCAGAAGAAAGAGAGAGAAGGAGAGCAGAAAGGGAACGAATTTGAACTTCCAAAGTTGGCAATTAAAGAGGAAAGTCAACTTAAAAGGGCAATTAAAATAGATCAAATATGACGCTCTTCGACGATTATTTTGGAGGAGTTCAAAAATTCATTTCCTCAGGTATTGAGAACTCACGTGGAAGAGCAGACACTTAAAATGGCAAGATTAGCAGCTGAAATGGCCAATCATTATAAGTTGACTCATGAATCTGAGTTTGGCTTCTGACATCAATTTCAGTCTGTGAGGAAGAGAGATTGGGAAAAAGAGAAATACTCAGGTGTTAAGGGAAAAGCAGATCTCGGTGAATATCATAAAGACAATTTATCAGAGGGTAAAAAGGAAACCCATGAAAAGGAAAGAGAAGTTAAAAGACTCAGGTGTTTTCACTGCCACATTAAATCGCAGTACTGGTGCTTTAGAAAAAGCACTGGGGAGACAGATGGAGGAAAACAGGAGAAGCCAGTGAATTTTGTTTGAGTGGGAAAGAAAAACCCAGTGGAAACTAAAAAGCTGCACCAGAATGTGTAGCCCAGTCAGGGGTTGGTTGAGAAGAAAGTGTCAGATCTTCTTAAATCATCTATTTGTGAGGGTATGTCAGGAGCAGCAGGTAAAGAAATTGCAATTTTAAAAGATACGGGATCACGTCAATCTTTGATATTGAGAGATGAGGAGATATGTAATTCAGGAAGACTATTGCCTGAAATAGTGGTACTATGTGGAAGTCATGGTGAGATGAGAAGTGTTGCATTATGTAAAGTAAGATTGGAGTGTCAGGAGAAAAGTGAAGAAGTGGTGGTAGGAATACTGGAGAAACTCTCAGCTCCAGGAATACCGCTTGACCTTGACGATGTAGCTAGATCATGGGTGGGTGTGCTGCCTACTGTGGTTGAAAAGCCAATACAAAATCAAGAAACAGAGATATTACAGGAAGTGTATCCTGAGATGTTTCCTGACTGTGTGATAACAGGGTCACATAGCCACAGTTGGAAGCAGGAAGAAACAAAGAATAAGCAAAATGAAGTTGAAGTACTGAATTGAGTTGAATCTGAATTTAATTTACTATCACGTGTACTGAGGCACAGTGAAAAGCTTTGCGCTTGTGAGCAATACAGGCAGATCACATCGTTAAATAGCATTGATAAGCAAATAATAGGTAAACAGTGGCAAAAACAAACACACAGGTACAGGCAAATGCTAAGAGTTTGTGAGTCCATTCAGTATTCTAATAACAGCAGGGTAGAAGCTGTTTCGAAACCGGCTGGTGCATGTGTTCAGGTTTTTGCACCTTCTCCCCAATGGTAGAGGTTGGAGAAAAACATTGCCAGGGTGGGATAGATCTTTGAGAATGCTGGCGGCCTTTCCTTGACATCAGGCCTGGTAGATGGATTCTATAGATGGGAGGTTGGCCTTTGTGATTGTCTGGGCCGAGTTCACCACTCTCTGTAACTGTCTCCGATCTTGAATGATACAGTCACCATACCAGGTAGTGGTACATCCAGACAGAATGTTCTTGATGGTGCACTTATAAAAGTTGGTAAGGGTATTCACCATCATGCCAAATTTTCTTAGCTGCCTGAGGAAGAAGAGACATTGTTGGGCCTTTGTAACTAGTGCGTACATACATGAAGAGTCCAAGATAGTTTGTTGTGGTTGACTACTCCCAGGAGCTTGACACTGTCCACTCATTCCACCTCTGTGCTGTTAATGTGTCGGGGAGCATGAGTAACATCCCGTCGAAAGTCAATAATGAGCTCCTTGGTTTTGCCAGCATTGAGAGCGAGGTTGTTCTCAGTACACCATTTTTCCAGGTCTTTGACCTCCCATCTGTAGTTTGTTTCATCACCATCTGCGATTTGACCGACGGTGGTGTCATCAGCGAACTTGTAAATGGCATTAATCTGGTATTTGGCGACACAGTTGTAGCTTTACAATGATTACAGTAGGGGGCTGAGTATGCACTGCTGGCAGGCTCCAGTGTTGAGTGTTAGCGAGGATGAAATATTGTCCCCAGTCTTCACTGATAGTGACCTGTGGGTCAGGAAACTGAGGATCCAGTTGCAGGGAGTGGGGCTTAGTCCAAGATCACTAAGTTTAGTAATCAGTCTTGAGGGGATAATAGCGTTGAAGACTGAACTGTAGTCAATGTGTAAGATTCTTACATTAGCTGTCCTTGGTGTCAAGATGTTCTGGGGAGAAGTGAAGGGCAAGTGATATGGCATCTGATGTGGATCTGTTGGTCCAACAGGCAAATTGGAGTGGGTCAAGAGTAGTGGGGAGGCTGGAGTTGACTAATGCCATGACCAGACTTTCAAAGCACCTCCTGACCACTGAGGTTAGGGCCACTGGGCGGTAGTCATTGAGACATGCTGCATGAGCCTTCTTAGGCACAGGGATGATGTTGGCCTTCTTGAACAGGCAGGGACAGTGGCCTGGTGCAGGGAGAGGTTGAAGATGTCCAAGAAGACCTCTACCAATTGATCTGCACATGTTCTGAGTGCACGGCCTGGTACCCTGTCTGGTACCATCGCTTTCCTTGGATTCACACCAAAGAAAACTGATCTGACCTCCGATGCAGTGACTGTTGGGATAGGTTCGTCATGACTTGTCAGAATAGGTGTTACCTCTCTGCTGAAAGTCTGCTCAAAGCAAGCATAGGAGGCATTAAGACGATCTGGGAGGGAGATGTCATCGTCTGCTATCTTGCACCGTCTCTTTTTAGAACCTGTGATGTCATTCCATCCTTGCCATAATTGCCAGGTGTCTGTCTGGGTCTCTGGATTGGTCCTTGACTGTCTTAATGGCTCTATGAAGGTCAGACTTGGATTCCTTATGTTTGAGTGGGCCTCCTGATCTGAAGGCCTCACGCCTAGTTTTTAGCAGGTTCCGTATGTCCTGATTCATCCAGGGTTTCCTGTTGGCGAACATCCAGATTGACTTCCTCAGTATACAGTCCACCACACACTTGCTGATAAAGTCTGTGACGGTGGTGGCGTAGTCATCCAAGGTACCTGCGGCCTGTTTGAACATGGCTCAATCAGCTGATTCCAGGCAGAGTTGATCCTCTGCTTCCTCCGACCAGCATTGGACCTGTATCCGTGAAGGGGTCTTCTGTTTGAGCTTTTGCCTGTCGGCCGGAAGATGAAACATGGCATTGTGATCGGAGTTCCTGAAATGAGGGCGGGGTTGGAGCGGTAGGTATCTTTCACAGGGGTGTAGCAGTGGTCTAAAATGTTCAGGCCCCTGGTGGGACAGGTAATGTTCTGGTGGTACTTGGGCAACACCTTCCTTAGATTGGCTTGATTGAAGTCACCAGTTACAATAAACAGGGCCTCGGGCTGTTCTGTCTCCAGGGTGGTAGTGGGGGAGTACAGCACATGCAGAGCTTCCTTAACCTTTGCTTGTGGTGGTATGTACACAGCAGTTAGTATCGCAGCAGGAAATCCCCGTGGGAGAATTATCAGATAGTTTTGAAAAAAAAACAAGGGCAGATGGAGGTCAAAGTGGATTTTTTTAGTTCAGAGAAATTAACTGACTTAAACATAAAGATGAAAAACTGAGGTATTTGTTTTAAAAAGTGTACATAGCAGAAGAATCTAAGTATATGCCCAAATGTTACTCCCTTAAAAATGATGCCTTGGTGAGAAAATGGAGACCATGATATATTCAGGTGGATGAGAAATGGACAGAATTTCATCAAGTTGTATTACCGGTGGGTTATAGAAAGGTGTTGAGGGAAGCGCGTGAATTACCAAGAGGAGGTCACTTAGGAGCAAGGAAAACTCAAGCCAAAATACAAAAACATTTTTACTGACCTGGACTACACAAGGATGTATTTGAGTTTTGACAGACATATCATGTGTCAGGTTATTGGAAAATCTCAGGCAGTGATAAAACAAGCACCTTTAATACACATTCACGCATTTGAGAAACCTTTCATAAGGGTCTTAATTGATTGCGTAGGATCCCTACCTAAAACAAAGAGTGGGAATTAGTATTTGTTTACCATATTGGATGTGTCCCCTAGATTTCCAGAGGCCAGTCTATTATGCAATATCATAACCAAAAGAATTGTGGAAGTGTTGTTCAATTTTTTTACTTGCTCTGGTTTCCTCTTATAATCTAAAAATGTGCAAGTTAGTTGAATTGGCCTTGCTAAATTGCCCCATAGTGTTCAGGGATGTGTAGGTTAGGTGTATTAGGCAGGATTAAATGTAGGGTAGGGGAATGGGTCTGGGTGGGGTAAACTTCAGAGGATTGCTGTTGGGTGGAAGGGCCTGTTTCCACACTGTCGGATTTCTAAAAAAGAAATCTGGCATTTGATTATCTGAATATTGGACTATCCAGCAATATCGCTAAACTATATTATCTGCATTCCATTATCCAGAATTCGATTAACCAAATGAAATACTCCCCGCCCGAGCCCTTCCGATAATCGAGGTTCCTCTGTAACAAGATGATGTGAATACTAACAATGGCAACAATACAGCCTCCTATTAAACACATCCTGGCCCATTAACACAAGGTTATGAGAATAATCCTGTAACATGCTTAGGTGAACAATATGGTATTTGCAACAGGATGGCAGCAATAATTAGTCATGTAAGGTTGGGAAATACTGTTTAATGATGTACTAGCGATTAACCATGTGATGTTAAGAAATTTGTATTGGTCACCCCCATAAGGAATATAACGTATAGTGCTTGCATGTAATGTTCAGAGATCTGTGGAGGAGTGTCATCCTAAGGAGGCTCTGAGGCTCCTTTGATGTTACTCGGATCTCTCGCTGGCTGACGAGGAATAAAGTGTGTTTCAAAACTGAACTTTGTGTGGTCTAGAATCAAGAGTCAACCCGAGCGGAGAGCCTGTCGCTAACTGACACTAATGGTAAACCATCATACCAATGGAGGCCGTGACATTAGCAGGGACCATTACACTAATGGAGCCCCTGCTTAACAAATCTCTTTAAGAAAGGACACTTGCAAAGAAGCATCACTTAAATAATCCTGCTCTTAGCCCAAAAAGGCCTTTTTTTAATGCGCCAACGTTATTGACAGTGATTTCACTTTGACTATCTCCTGCTCCTTTGTCATGTCAGGTGGGTGGATAGGGTCAACCTGTCAGTGTCCAGTGGAGAGATTAAAGGGTCTTTCCAGGCCATTGCTGTCATCCACGAAACATGAGTTTGTTGAGTTAAGGAAGGGAAAAGAGTGGGAGTAATGTGTGCATTTTAGTCAGACATCTTCATGTTGGAATCTCCAACTCAGCTTCCTCCTGGACAGGCCACATTGCCCTGAGTGAAGATGAGTTGGTGTTGAAAGGTAAAGGATCGAAGGGAATAACTCAGGAGAGAACGCTGAGAACCTTTCGATCTTTATGTGAAGAAAATTTCAAATTCACAGCAACGTATTCATTTTGCCCCTCATTGAAGTAGTCGGATTCTAGTTCAAAAAGTAACATTTTGTGAATATGTTATTCTTAGTCATATATTCTGCAGTTTTGATTGGGCAAGTGAATAATCACATTTACAGAGCAAGTTCCAGCCACAGAGCAGCCCCGGACTACAAGAGAGTGTGAGGGAGACAGGGGCAGAGAGATAAACATAGAAAGAGAAAACACAGTGTTAGACACACCGGCAGGGAGAGAGAGAAATAAAAAACAGATAGCGAGGTAGACTGATCGACAGAGAGGTGTTGGGGGAAGACATAAAGACAGAGAGAGAGGGACACATGGAAAAATGAAGTGTTGCAAACAGACTGCTGGAGAGGAAGAGAACTACAGAGAGACAGAGTGAGAGATAGACGTAACGACAGATAGGGAAAAAGTCTTGACCACATATAATTTAATGATTGAATGGCCATAATGAAAGGATGAACATTTAGCAGTAAAATTGTGTTGTTTTCGAACGAATCATTTGATTCAACAGTATTAATGTCATCAGGATCCAACTCCCAACTTTCATTGGCCAATTAGCATAATTAGATTGTACTTTGGAGTTTCAGCCCAAAATAATTTTAATCACAAAAGGGAATTGACTCACTATCGTCATCTCTTTGTTCATTACAAAATAAGCCGAAGAGTGGCGATGATGTGACCTGAATGTGACCGCACAAGTTATAACAGAAAAGATCTGTGAATGCATCACCTCAGAGAAAATTGGCAAGACACCGGTGACGGCGGGAATAAACTCCTCAAAACATAATGAAATGGTTGAAACATTCAACAGTGTCAGGAAATTATATTACCTGATCCTGGCCATCATTGGTGTACCAGGTAGGAGAATCAATGAATGTCTCTGATTATTTCTGGGCACTGGTCTGGAGGCGGTGACTGACAATGTGACCTGGTAACCTATTGGTCACCTTTCAATAGTCATCTACTCAACACAACACTTACTAATGTCAAATATCCGGAATTAACTCGGAGGATTCATTTTATTGTTAGAACAAAATCATTTTATGTTTAAATTTGCAATATCATTGAAACGTTATAAAAATTGATCTATTTGGAATTGTGCGCATTTGAATGAGACATGAGCGTAGAAACACTCAGGAATAGTGCAGAACAGGTACAATCCATCAGTGTTGAAATGAACTGCGAGGGAGCACGATCTACCTGCAATACTTCGTCCAAATGAACAAGTATGTATGGAAGTATTTGTGAGTTTTGGTTTGAATCCAGCGTTGGTCAACAGCCACAGGCGAAAACCTGGTTCCACTGTCCCTATACAACTGTGAATATCTTTCTTTCACTGTTGAATGTAGGTGCGGAGCTGGAGTTAAATTAGTTATTCCTATTTTGAAATCGCCTTTTCCATTGGAGCTGATCCTCTGTTTTACCAGATGAGGCACTTAACAGAAGAAGAGTTTTACTTTGCTCATGTCCGATAGTTAATGAGGGTATATGGAGAAATGCCTCAGTATTTCTCACCTTTCTGTTGAACTGTGCTATAGGGAACAGGCATGAATTCATTCCTGACTTTTAGAGAACCGAGCTGTACTCAAACTATTCAAATCTACTGTAGAATGTCCGTGCAGTCACTGCAAACACGCTCTCTCTCTATATACATTCTTTACCTGTCAATCCCCTAATACTGAGGAGATTCTAACTCTCCTGGTTATATATATATATCTTTTTTCTTTTACACCAGCCAACAGAGTCAGTGTTCGAAACTGTGGAGACTCGAAATCCCCTGTTTATGTATTTTATTCTTACCGCCACAGTCCCGCCTAACTGCGGTAGTGCTTATATTTTCCCCAGCCCCCATGTTGTGTGTGTGCAGGTGTGAGACACAGTGAAAGACACAAGATGCACGAATCTTTATTCAATTTCCACCACCAGGAAGAAAGGAAACTCCAGGGTGGCCAGTGACAAGCAGTGCCCTTCTCAGAGGGCTGTATGATCAAACAGTGAGGGGGGAGGGCAGGGATCAAATCAAAATAGAGTGGGAGGGGGAAATAATATACTCCACTCCCTGTGACACCCATCTCTCCCTGAACAACTCCAGGGTGTTGGTGGAGACCGCGTGCTCCTTCTCCAGAGACACCCGGGCTCTAACGTAACCGCGGAAGAGGGGCAGGCAGTCGGCCCTAACGACCCCCTCCACGGCCTGCTGCCTGGACCTGTTTATGGCCAGTTTGGCCAGGCCCAGGAGCAGACCCATGAGGAGGTCTGCAAACACTCCATTGGTTTAATTACTGATTGAGTCCCTTCCCCTGCACAGAGCTGCGAGTCCAAGGGCGATGAGAGCTCAATTGTTCATGATTAATACTGAGTTCGATTTACTAAATTGTGCTCCCTTTTCTGACTTGGATTTTAAAGTTCAGTTCTTACCAAAGATTCAGAACGGTGGTATCGCCCATCCCAATATCTGGCCTTAGTTCGAATGTTGTGACCCTTTGAAAAGAGTCACCTAAAACTGAAGAACAGGTAAAATGGGTTATCGTAATAGTGATCACAACGAGAGCAGTAAATAAGAAACTATTTAATACACTAAACCCGACGGAGAGAAATGGATCACAAATTTCAATTTGAATGAGTCACATTTGATTGGAGACATTAATTCTGTTTCTGTCAACTGTCGCTGCCTGAGATGACTATTTAAACACTTTTAAAGAAAAAAATTAGATTTGGAACATTCGCAGTAATTTGCTGATATTTCTTACCTTAAACGATCGTATGAACATATTCTTAATGACAAAAACGAGGTTTCATTCCTCCCACTCTGGGCAACATTGTTTGTGTTGATAACACCCTGCGTGGTGCATCGCTAAACTCCAAACACTCTCAACACGCAAATCAGTTTGTAAATCTGATATTCTGTGTTGATCAGTTTCAGATCTTTCACTGTTAGTGTTCCATTCCTTGGGGGAAAAGAAACACTCAGAATTTGTTTAGTGTTTGGTGTCTCGTTACCATGTGTAGCTATATTCAATTCATGATAAATCTGCTCCAACAAACCCTCGAATCCCTCAGCATCATCGAAGTTCCTAATGTCTCTTTAGGAAACTTAGAATTCCCACTGAAATGCAGCAGCTGCTGCTTAACAATAATAAAATGTTGTGCAGGTGCCATTGTTGGACAGAGATGGACAAAGTTAAAATTCACACATTACCAGGTTATAGTCCAACAGGTTTATTTGGAAGCACGAGCTTCCGGAGCGCCACTCCTTCATCAGGTGATTGTGGGAAGTGCACCCAATTCCAGCTCCTTGAAAACTGTTAGTGAACTAGAGCTGGAGCTGCATGAGTTTCGGATCATTCGGGAGGCAGAGGGCATATTGCGAGGGAAGACAGTTACATCTCAGGTACAAGAGAAAGGTAGATGGGTTACAGTCAGGGGATGGAAAGGGAACTGGCAGACAATGCAGGAATCCCTTGTGGCCATTCCCCTCAATAACAAGTATACCATTTTGGACACTGTTGGGGGGAGGTCCAACTTACAAGGGATAATCCATGGGGTACAGATCTCTGGCACAATGTCTGTCCCTGTTGCTCAGAAAGGAAGGGGCAAGAGGAGCAGAGCATTCGTCACTGGGGCCTCCATAGTTCAGGGGTCAGACGTGAGGTTCTGTGGGAATGAACGAGATTCATGGTTGGTGTGTTTACTCCCAGGTGCTAGGGTTCGTGATATCTGTGATCGTGTTTTGGGATCCTTGATGGGGAGGGGGAGCAGCCCCAAGTGGTGGTCCACATAGGCGCTAACGACATCGGTAGGAAAAAGGATGGGGATTTAAGGCAGACAGTCATGACGTTAGGGTGGAAGTTTACTTCTCGAACAAACATAGTTGTTATCTCTGGTTTGTTATTTGTGCCACAGGCATGGAATAGGGAGAGAGAGGAGCTGAATAAGTGGCTGCAGGGATGGTGCAGGAGGGAGGGATTCAGATATCTGGACTATTGGGGCTCATTATGGGGTAGGTGTGATCTCTATAAACAGGATGGTCTTCACTTGAACCAAAGGGATACCAATATCTTGGGGGGAAAATTTGCAAATGGTCTTCGGTAGGATTTAACCTAATTCAACTGGGGAATGAGAACTAAACTGTAGTTCCAGTGTCCAGGATGTTGAGAGTAGTGAGGTCAGAAATGAGGTTTCAAGGTTGCAAGAGTGCACTGGCAAGTAGGAAGTTGGTTTGAATTGTGTCTACTTCAATTCCAGGAGCATCCGGAATAAGGTGGGTGAACTTGCAGCATTGGTTGGTACCTGGGACTTCAATGTTGTGGCCATTTCAGAGACATGGATAGGGACAGGAATGGTTGTTGCAGTTTCCAGGATTCAGATGTTTCAGTAAGAAGAGAGAAGATGGTGAAGAGGGGGAGGTGTGGCATGTTAGTCAAGGACAATATTACAGTTGCAGAAAGGACGTTTGCGGATTCGTCTACTTATGTAGTATGGGCTGAGGTTAGAAACAGGAAAGGAGAGGTCACCCTGTTGGGAGCTTTGTATCCTCCGAATAGTTCCAGGGATGTAGAGGAAAGGACAGCAAAGATTATTCTGGACAGGAGTGAGAGTAACAGGGTAGTTCTTATGGGGGACTTTAATTTTCCAAATATTGACTAGAAATATTATCGTTTGAGTACTTTAGATTTGTCAGTTTTTGTCCAATATGCACAGGATGGTTTCGTGACACAATATGTAGATAGGCCAACAAGAGGCAAGGTCCCATTGGATTTGGCACTGGGTAATGAACCTGGCCATTTGTTAGATTTGGAGGTAGGTGAGCACTTTGGTGATAGTGACCACAATTTGGTTACGTTTACTTGAGCAATGGAAAGGGATAGGTATATACCGCAGGGCAAGAGTTATTGCTTGGGGAAAGACAATTATGATGCAATTAGGCAAGATTGAGGATGCAAAGGAAGCTCCAAGGTATGGGCAGAATAAAACTGTGGAGCTTATTCAAGGAAAAGCTACTGTGCGTCCTTGATAAGTATGTACCTGTCAGGCAGGGAGGAAGTAGTTGAGCAAGGGAGCCGTGGTTTACTAAATAAATTGAATCTCTTGTCAAGAGGAAGATGAAGGCTGATGTTAGGATGAGACGTGAAGGCTAGTTAGGGCGTGTGAAAGTTACAAGTTAGACAAGAAAGACCAAAAGAGAGAGCTAAGGAGAACCAGGAGGGGACATGAGAAGTCATTGGCAGATAGGATCAAGGAAAACCCAAAAGCTTTCGATAGATATATGAGGAATGATCTCGAGAAAAATTAGTGCCAATCAAGTATAATAGTGGGAAGTTCTGTGTGGAGTCTGAGGAGATCAGCGAAGCGCTAATTTAATATTTTTCATCAGTATTCACACAGGAAAAAGACAATGCGGTCGAGGAGAATACTGAGATACAGGCTACTAGGCTAGATGGGATTGAGGTGCGCAAGGAGGGGGTGTTAGCACTTCTGGAAAGTGTGAAAATAGATAATCCCCTGGGCCGAATGGAATTTATTCTAGGATTCTCTGGGAAGCCAGGGAGGAGATTGCAGAGCCTTTGGCTTTGATCTTTATGTTGCTATTGTCAACAGGAATAGTGCCAGAAGATTCGAGGATAGCAAATGTTGTCCCCTTGTTCAAGAAGGGGAGTAGAGACAACCCTGGTAATTATAGACCAGTGAACCTTACTTCAGTTGTGGGTAAACTTTTGGAAATGGTTATAAGAGATAGGATTTATAATTATCTAGAGAAGAATAAGATGATTAGGGATAGTCAATGCGGTTTTGTGATGGGTAGGTTGTACCTCACAAACCTTATTGAGTTCTTTAAGACGGTGACCAAACAGGTGGATGGGGTTAAAGCAGTTGATGTTGTGTACAGGGGAACCTCAATTATATGAACAGCAATTATCCGAAATTTGGCTTATCCGAAGGAGATCTCGAGGTCCCAATAGAAAAATTACATCAAAGACGTGTTTCCAACTGTGATCGTGTCTTTTGTTTACAGTGATTAAACAGACACCGTCTCCAAATGACTGACCTCCCACCCTCTCTCTCTCCGCATACATTCCCTGGAGTTCAACAGAGGGGTGTACCCTAAACCGCTCCTCCCTCTTCACCAGATAATCTGAACAATATTGTCCTGTCCAGGGCAAAGGTGGAACCTGTCAAAAAGGTGCAGTATAAAGGGGTGTGTGTGTGTGTGTGTGTGTGTGTGTGTGTGTGTGTGTGTGTGTGTGTGTGTGTGTGTCTGTGTGTGTGTCTGTGTGCATGTGGCTGTAGCTGTGTGTGTGTGTCTGTGTGTGTGTGTCTGTGTGTGCGCGTGTGTGTGTCTGCATGTCTGTGTGTGTGTCTGTGTCTGTGTGTGTGTGCGTGTGTGTGTCTCTGTGTGTGTGAATCTGTGTGTGTGCGCGTGTCTGTGTGAGTGTGTCTGTGTGTGTATGTGTGTGTCTGTGTGTGTGTCTGTGTGTGCGCGTGTGTGTGTCTGCATGTCTGAGTGTGTGTCTGTGTCTGTGTGTATGTGTGCGTGCGTGTGTGTGTCTGTGTGTCTCTGTTTGTGTGTATGTCTGCGTGCGTGTGTCTATGTGTATGTGTGTGTGTCTGTGTGCACGTGTGTGTCTGTGTGTGTGTCTGTGTGTGTATGTGTGTGTGTCTGTGTGCATGTGTGTGTGTGTGCCTGTGTGTGTGTGTCTGTATATGTGTGTCTGTGAGTGGGTGCATGTGTATGTGTGTGTGTCTGTGCGTGTGTGTCTGTGTGTGTGTGTGTGTGTGTGTCTGTGTCTGTGTAGCTGTGTGTGTGTCTGTGTGCGTGTGTGTGTGTGTGTGTCTGTGTGCGTGTCTGTGTGAGTTTGTGTGTTTGAGTGAGTGTGTGCGTGTCTGTGTGTGTGTATGTGTGCGTGTGTGTGTATGTGTGTGGGACTGTGTGTGTGTGTCTGTGTGTGCATGCATGTGTATGTCTGTGTGTGTATCTGTGTGTGTGTCTGTGTGAGTATGTGTGCATGCGTGTTTTTGTGTGTGTCTGTGTGTGCGCTGTGTGTGTGTGTGTCTGTGTGCATGTGTCTGTGTGTGTGTGTCGGTGTGTGTGTTTCTGTGTGTGTGTTTCTATGTGTGTGTGTGTGTGTGTGTGTGTGTGTGTGTGTGTGTGTGTCTGTGTTGTTGTTGGTGTCCGGTCCAGCTGCCTTGGAGAGAGTGTCAGGGGTGAACTGGGGGGGCACACTGGGTGGGAGGTGGGGGGGGTGCAGTGTTGGATGGAATTGGGGTGGGAGCGGTGATGGACGAGGGCGGGGGGCAGGGGACGGTGTTGGGGGCTAGGGGTCGTGCGTTGTGTGCTGCTACAGTCTCCTGAATGGGGAGCAGACTTTAAAAACTCCAAGCCCCAGTGGAAAGGCATTTAATCGATTAACCGAATAATCGATTATCCGAACGAAATAGTGCCCGCCCATCTCGTTCCGATAATCGAGGTTCCCCTGCATATGGATTTCAGTAAGATGTTTGATAAGGTTCCCCATGGTCGGCTATTGCACAAAATGCGGAGGTATGGGATTGAGGGTGATTTAGCAGTTTGATCAGAAATTGGCTCGCTGATAGAAGACAAGAGGGTAGTGGTTGATGGGAAATGTTCATCCTGGAGTTCAGCTACTAGTGGTGTTTTGCAAGGATTTGTTTTGGGGCCACTGCTTTTTGTCATTTTTATAAATGACCTGGATGAGAGAGTATAAGGATGGGTTAATAAATTTGCAGAAGATACTAAGGTCAGTGGAATTGTGGATACTGCTGAAGGAAGCTGCAGGTTACAGAGGAACGTAAGTAAGCTGCAGAGCTGGGCTGAGAGGTGGCAAATGGAGTTTAATGTGGAAAAGTGTGAGGTGATTCACTTTGGAAGGAGCAACAGGAATAAAGAATACTGGGTTAATGGTAAGATTCTTGGTAGTGTAGATGAACAGAGAGGTCTCGGTGTCCGTGTACATAGATCCCTGAAAGTTGCCACCCAGGTTGACAGGGTTGTTAAGAAGGCATACAGTGTGTAAGCTCCTTATTGGTAGAAGTTTAGGGTGTAGGTTTGCTCGCTGAGCTGTAGGTTTGATATCCAGACATTTCATTACCTGGCTAGGTAACATCATCAGTGGCGACCTCCAAGTGAAGCGAAGCTGTTGTCTCCTGCTTTCTATTTATATCTTTCTCCTGGATGGGGTTCCTGGAGTTTGTGGTGATGTCATTTCCTGTTTGTTTTCTGAGGGGTTGATAGATGGCATCTAGATCGATGTGTTTATTTATGGCATTGTGGTTGGAGTGCCAGGCCTCAAGGAATTCTCTGGCATATCTTTGCTTAGCCTGTCCCAGGATAAATGTGTTGTCCCAGTCGAAATGGTGGATTTTTTTCATCCGTGTGTAAGGCTACGAGGGAGAGAGGGTTGTGTCTTTTTGTGGCTAGCTGGTGTTCGTGTATCCTGGTGGCTAACTTTCTTCCTGTTTGTCCTACGTAGTGTTTGTGGCAGTCCTTGCATGGAATTTTGTAGATGACGTTGGTTTTGTCCATGGGTTGTACTGGGTCTCTTAAGTTTGTTAGTTTTTGTTTGAGAGTGTTGGTGGGTTTGTGTGCTACTAGGATTCCGAAGGGTCGTGGTAGTCTGGCTTTCATTTCTGAAACTTCTTTAATGTATGGTAAGGTGGTTAGGGTTTCTGGCTGTGTTTCTGACCAACAGCTTCACTTCACTTGGAAGTCACCACTGATGATGTTACCTAGCCAGGTAATGAAACGCCTAGATATCAAACCTACAGCTCAGCGAGTAAACCTACACCCTAAACCTCAACCTGAGCTACAAACCTTCACAAACCTTGCATTGGTGGAAGTATTGAGTTTCGGAGACATGAAGCCATGCTGCAGCTGTAAAAAACTCTGGTACAGCCGCACTTAGAGTATTATGTACAGTTCTGGTAACCGCATTATAGAAAAAACGTGTAAGCATTGAAAAAGCTCAGAGGAAATTTACTAGGATGTTGCCTCGTATGGATGGAAGGTCTTATGACGAAAGGCTGAGGGCCTTGAGGCTGTTTTCATTAGAGAGAAAATGGTTGAGAGATTACTTAATTGAAACTGATAAGATAATCAGAGGGTTAGATAGTGTGGGCAATGACAGCTTTTTTCCTAGGATGGTGATGGCTTGCAGGAGGGGTCATAGCTTGAAATTGAGGGTGATAGATATAGCTGAAAATGTGTTGCTGGAAAAGTGTAGCTGGTCAGGCAGCATCCAAGGAGCAGGAGAATCGACGTTTCGGGCATAAGCCTTCTTCAGGAATAAGGAAAGTGTGTCCCTCAGGCTAAGTTAAAAGTTAGGGAGGAGGGACTTGGGGAAGGGGCGTTGGAAATGTGATAGGTGGAAGGAGGTCAAGGTGAGAGTGATAGGCTGAAGTGGGGGTGGGGGCGGAGAGATCAGGAAGAAGATTGCAGGTTAGGAAGGTGGTGCTGAGTTTGAGGGATTTGACTGAGACAATGTGGGGGGAGGGGAATTGAGGAAACTGGAGAAATCTGAGTTCATCCCTTGTGGTTGGAGGGTTCCTAGGCGGAAGATGAGGCGCTCTTCCTCCAACCAACGTGTTGCTATGGTCTGGCAATGGAGGAGGCCAAGGACCTGCATGTCCTTGGTGGAGTGGGAGGGGGAGTTGAAGTGTTGAGCCACGGGGTGGTTGGGTTGGTTGGTCCGGGTGTCCCAGATATAGGACAGCTGTCAAAGGTAGTTTCTTTACTCAGAGAGTAGTAGGAGTCTGGAACACACTGCCTGCAAAAGTAGTAAACTCACCAACTTTGAGGGCATTTAAATGGTCATTGGATAATCATATGGATAAAAATGGAATAGTGTAGGAGGGATAGGCTTCAGATTGGTTTCACAGGCTGGTGCAACATCGAGGGCCAAAGGGCCTGTACTGCTCAGTAATGTTCTATGTCCTGCGTCCATACACCTTCTGTCTTTACACTCTTCTAAGGACTCACTCGATCTCTGCTATCCATACCTGACATGTGCTTCCCTTTTTTCTTGACCAAAACCTCAATTTCTCTAGTCTTCCAGCAATCCCTGCATCTACCAGCCTTTACTTTTGCCCTAACAGGAATATACTGTCTCTGGACTCTTATTATCTCATTTTTGAATTTTTCAGCCATCCCTTTATCTGCGAACATCCACACCCAATCAACTTTTGAAAGTTCTTACCGTCAAAATTGGCCTTTCACCAATTTAGAACTTTAATGAGAACTTTAGATCCTCTCTATCCTTTTCCATCACTATTTTAAAACTAATATAATTATGGTCGCTGGCCCAAAAGTGCTCCCCCACTGACACCTCAGTCACCTGCCCTTATTTCCCAAGAGTAGGTCAAGCTTTGCACCTTCTCCAGTAGGTACATCCACATACTGAATCAGAAAAATCTCTTGTACGTACTTAACAAATTCCTCTCCATCGAAACCCTGAATACTATGGTATTCCCAGTCGATGGTTAGAAAGTTAAAATCCCCTACCATAACCACCCTATTATTCTCACAGATCACTGAGATCTCCTTACAAATTTGTTTCTCAATTTCCCACTGACTATTTGGGGGTCCATAATCCAATCCTTATAACGTGATCATCCCTTTCTTATTTCTCAGTTCCACTCAAAGAATTTCCCAAGGTTGGAGAGCCTGTATTTGTTTCTACTGGAGTTGAGAAGAGTGAGGTGTGGATGTGGGAACAATATTTATCCTTGTGGGGGAACCCAGAATTTGGGTACACTATTTTGAAAATAAGATGGAGATGAGGAGAATATTTCGAAGAGTGAGAAGGGTCCCCATTGAAGTATTGTCGTGAATTGTCTTGCCAACATGAAGGTTGAAAAGGTGTTCGCTTGTGTAGTGAATCCAGAACTAAGTGGCAGAGTTTAGAAATCAGGGCTCCCATTTTCAGCACAGGGATGCTGAAAATTATTCTCCCTTGGAGTGGTGTGAGAGGTCGGAACTCCCTGCCTCAGAAAGTAGTAAAGATGGGGAGACTTTCATCAGATAGCAGAGGATAGTTTTGTGTTGGACATAATAAATGGGATTAGTGGAAAGTGGAATTTGAAGGTTAAATGGAACAGCTCCAAACTTTTAAAATTGTAGGTAAATTCATGGAAATCAGTGGCATAATTCTGCTTCTCATCTCTCTGCGTGTTTGTGTGTTTGTCTCTGAGATTAATCAGGAGATTGTTATCTTATAAATTATTCAATTCCTTAACAAAACCAAATTATAATTTTGAACAGTTATTCCATAATTCAATAGTTAATAAAGTTTGCTATTTAGATTTATGATGCCAGTTCTTTATTTTACTTTGTATTTCCAGGCATTTTCATTCTATAAAGCCAACTTATGTTAATGTATAAAACCTCACATCAGCTGCCTTTTATTTCATTGATGATGTTTAAATGATTATTGATGAACAAATAAATCTCTCTTTGTCTCTCCCTACTGTATTCTTTAAATGCTTTGCTGCCATCCAGTCACGTTTTGACCCTGTCTTTGATTACTTCATCAAGTATCTGTCTAAAAGTATGGAGGCTTTTGGTTTGAACTTATTCATATTGATTTGAGTTTCGTTCCTCCTGAAGAGATCTCCCTTCCTTCTTCAGTCTCTGAATCTGCAATCATTGCTTCATTCCACCTCCACTGTCCCATAATACAATCCACTTTCTGAGCCTGAAGCTGTGCTCAAGGATCAAAAAGTTTTCACAGAGCAGGAGGAAGGCCTTCAGGCCATAGATCCTGTGCCAGCTTGCTGAATGATGTGATGATAAGACATGTGTTCTATCCTGTTTCTCTTGCAGAGGTGTGTTGTCTCCTTCAGGCAGGGAGTTGGTAAACAGCTTTGGAGTTCTCCCTGGCTGGTTTTCTTTGAAATGTGAGTGGGTGAGGCCAGGGTCACACAGAACCAAGAAGATCCATAGTTTGGCTTTCTGTTAGTTCAGTAAGTCTTTGCTGCCTTCTGGAGCTGAAGGCTTGAGTGAAGTCTTAGACAGCGAGGGTGCCCCTTAAAATTCAAAAAGTGCAAATGCTTTCCTCTAGACAGACAGCGTATGAGAATTATAACTGATTGGCTGAATTGCATTTTACCCAAAGGGTTTGTTTACAGGATGCTGCCTATTGTTCCAATGCAGAGGTCCAATCCCTGTGCTAATTAAAATTTAAAAGCCCAGAAAAGCTCATCTCCCATTGTTGAGTTGTGTTGCCATAGTCTTCCCAGACCATAGGGGCTGCTCTCTCATTAGAGAGAAGTGACCGGTGGAGATTTAACCTGAGGGTCACCAACCCTCAGGCGAGGGAAGAGTTTGAGAAGGAGAGTCCCTCAAGTCGGTGATGGGAATTGAACCCATGCTGTTGGCATTTGCTAAAAGTGTAAATGAGTGAAAGAAAACCCTGACTTTCCACCTTTTAATGAAAAATAAAATTTATTTTCCGAACTCTAATAATAAAAACCAAACAAAAACTATTAACAAATCCAAGCCCCCTGGGGCAGTATGGTGGCTTAGTGGTTAGCACTATTGCCTCTCAGCACCAGGGACCTGGGTTCGATTCCAGCCTCAGGCGACTGTCTGTGTGGAGTTTGCACATTCTCCCCGTGTCTGTGTGGGCTTTCTCCGGGTGCTCCAGTTCCCTCCCACAATCCAAAGATGTACAGGTTAGGTGAATTGGCCATGCGAAATTGCCCGGAGTGTTCAGGGATGTGTAGGTTAAGTGCATTAGTCAGGGGTAAATATGGGATAGTACGGGAGGGGAATCGGTCTGGGTGGGTTACTCTTCGAAGGGTGGGCATGGACTTGTTAGGCAGAAGGGCCTGTTTCACAACTGTCGGGATTCTGTGATTCTTACCTAATCACTATCTGACCCCATCTCTATTAAAATGCTGCTCCAGTAACACAATCATTAAATATTACATTAACTTAATCTCTCAAAGTCCATACTGACTCTTACACTGTCTTCCTTCCGTCCTTCCGAATCTGCTGTTTCCTTCTGTCCTTCCGAATCTGCTGTTTCCTTCTGTCCTTCCGAATCTGCTGCTTCCTTCTGTCCTTCTGAATCTGCTGTTTCCTTCTGTCCTTCCGAATCTGCTGTTTCCTTCTGTCCTTCCGAATCTGCTGTTTCCTTCTGTCCTTCCGAATCTGCTGCTTCCTTCTGTCCTTCCGAATCTGCTGTTTCCTTCTGTCCTTCCGAATCTGCTGCTTCCTTCTGTCCTTCCGAATCTGCTGTTTCCTTCTGTCCTTCTGAATCTGCTGTTTCCTTCTGTCCTTCCGAATCTGCTGCTTCCTTCTGTCCTTCTGAATCTGCTGTTTCCTTCTGTCCTTCTGAATCTGCTGTTTCCTTCTGTCCTTCTGAATCTGCTGCTTCCTTCCGTCCTTCCGAATCTGCTGTTTTCCCTTGGCAGACTGCTATGATTTTTCTTTTTTTACAGAGTGTCTTTGTATACAATTTCTTGATATCTTTAAAATCTTTTACAGGAGCCCTGTAAGAGATTTCTTTGAGAGTGTAGCGAGGCCTTTCAGATGCCATGTACTCTCATGTTCGATGGACTAATTTTCAAACTGCCCTTTTTTTAATCCCCAAGACTCATAGCCTCTCATTATGCCACTGTTGTCAAATTCAATTGTTTTTTTTGGTATCCCGGGCAATATTTAAATGAATTGGTTAAATTCAAATACGGTTGCCTTCACATCAAAACACTCCCCGAAGGTGGTTCCACATGATCAATTCTCAGCACTGTCTGCACCTGTCAGCTAGTCACAGGCTCATGTACTATCACAACCTGTGCTGTCACAAGCTCAGAAAAGGCACCTCTCTCTTTCAGTGACCATACACTCTTTTGACTTCATAATACTATCTTGGAATAGTTTATAATTAGTGGTTAAATAACATATGATCTTGTTAAGTATTGCAATAAAGTGAAGTTATGCTAATTCTTTTTGTTATATTTT
The DNA here is from genome assembly GCF_037043375.1 of Chiloscyllium plagiosum. Classification (NCBI taxonomy): domain Eukaryota; kingdom Metazoa; phylum Chordata; class Chondrichthyes; order Orectolobiformes; family Hemiscylliidae; genus Chiloscyllium; species Chiloscyllium plagiosum. The sequence goes on along the minus strand of NW_028270185.1, from coordinate 30,531,136 downwards.
AACTGTGTTATAAGAATAAGGTGTGTTTTGATTAAAGGTTAATGGTGGACCAATCAATTGAATCTGGAAAACAGCATCTTACACTTGCCTTTTAAAGACAATAGGAAGTAAGGTCTAGGTTATCTCCTTAATGTATGTTTGGAGTCTGGTGTCATCCACAACAAGGCATAATTAGCTTTCACCATTCTCCTGCTGACTGCCATGTAACACTGAGCCATCTAATTTCCTTTGAAAACCTTAATTGAAACTGCCTACAAGACAGTCACTGACATTGCATTTTAGACCCAACCACAAGCAGCAATTTGAAGTATTTCCACACATCACTTCTGCTTCTTTTACCAAAGACTTCAAATCTATGTCTTGTCGTTTTCAATCCTGTCAGCATTCTGCCAAGGTCCACCCTGTCTGTGGTATCCTGACTTCTTGTGATTTTGAAACTGCCATCAAATCTCTTGTCAGGCCTTTTATCTCCAAGGCCAACAATTCATCTGAGATTCATTGGTCTTCTAGAGACAGATTGAATAGTTTAGGTTCAAACTCTATTGAGTTTAGAGGGAGAGGAGATCTAGTTAAGGCATGTAAGATGCTAAATGGGATCGAAAAAGTAAATGTAGAGAAGATGTTTCTCCATGTAGGGCAATTCAGATGAGAGGTCACAGTTTTAGGATAATGGCAGCACAATTAAAACTGGAGAAATTATTTATCTTAAAGGGTCATGAATCCATGGAAATAATGACCTCAGGGTGCAGTGGATGTCAGAATTTTGGCTTAATTTAAGGAGGCGATAAAAAAGTTATGAATTAGTAATGTGTTGAAGAGAATGGGTAGGAAAGTGGACTTGAGGCTGAGATGAGATCAGCTGTGACTGTATTAAATTATGGAATAGGCTCAGGGGACTAAATTGCTGACTCCTGCTCCTATTTCTTATGTTCCTTTTTTCATTATAGCTCAGAGCGAGGTATGTTGACCAGTGGCCATGTCAGTCAATGACAATCTAATGACACAAATCCATTTTACAGCTTTTGGCCCAATTTCCTGGAGTTTATGGCAGTGGAAAATACTGCGTAGGCAAGATGAAAGCTTTTGACTCAAACACCCATTCTAGCAGTGAGTGGGAGTCTTTTATGTTCCTCTGGGTGCAAATAATTCTCCTTGATTGAGCTTTTCGCTTTCTGCTTGTTATCTTAAATCAATCCCATCTTTGTTACAGACCAGTCTACTGATGGAAAAGGTGCCTCCTTTCCCAACTATATATGGCCCTTATAAATTTATGCACTTCGATTCGTTCTCTGAGCAACAGTCTACAGTCCAAAGGGAACAACCCCAGTCTCTTCAATTATTCCTCATAGCTCAGAGCATCCTGATGAATCTCTTTGCCATTGTCCTGTGTAATCACTCCCTCCTATAAACTGGGGATAAGATATGGCCTAACCAGCATTTTACGAAGTTCCAGTTAACCTCCTTGCTCCTGCAGTTGATAAAATAAGGTAGCCCATCTACCATCTTAACCACCTTACCTACCAGTCCTGCTCCCTTCAAGATCTGTGTATATGTACAACAAACTCCCACAGATCTTCAGTTCCTCCAGAATCTGACCAATCAGAATGTGATCTCTTCCCTTGTCATCCCTCCCCAAGAGCATTATATCAGGCTTTTCTATGTTGAATTATATTTGCCACTGCTCTCTCCATGTAACCAGTCCATTGAGGTGTGTGAGCAATTTATGGATATTGTCCTAACTACTCAACACTCACAATTTTTGTGTCATCTGAGAACTTATTGATCTTATCCACTACGCACATCACAAACAACCATGGACCCAGCACTGAATCTATTGCAAACAAACATCCATTCTACCATTAGGCCAGTTTTAGAATACTGCATTCTAAAACTCTTCATGCTATAGAAAATTTGCTGTTAAACTTGAAATGGTTCAGAAAGGATTTACAAGGATGTTGCTGGAATTGATGGGTTTGGGCAATGGGGAGAGGCTGAACAGGCCGGGGCTTTTCCTCCCTGGAGCACGGGAGGCTGAGGGGTGATCTTGTAGAGGTAGATAATATCATGAGGTGCATGCATAGAGTGATTAGCCAAGGTCTTTTAGTGAGGGTTGGAGATTCCAAAACTGGAGGGCATAGGTTTAAGGTGAGAGGGGAAAGTCTGAAAAAAGACCTGAGGGGTAACATATTAATGCAGACCGCAGTGTGCATATGGAATGAACTGCCAGAGGAAATGGTGGAAGTGGGCACAACTACACCATTTAAAATGCATCTGAATGAGTAGGAAGAGTTTCGAGGTTTATGGATCAAATGCTGGCAAATGGGACGAGGTCAGACTGGGATGTGTGGTTGGCATAGATGCGTTGGATTGAAGAATTTGTTTCTGTGCTGTATGACTCTATGAGTAAGAGGTGACTTGATGAAAGCATGAAATTTGATCTACAACTAAGAGACCATTATCTAAAAGTAAGGTATTGCATCATTAAGCCAGATTTAAATGGTTAAGTGTTTAAGGGGAGTATATTTTCTTTTCTCACAGAGGCTCATGAGTCTTTGGAAATTCCTTTACAATGGAAACAGAGTCCTTGAATATTTCTAAGATCAAAGTTGATATATTCTTGGCAAGGAAGGGGATCAAATGTTGGGGTAGATGGTATTGAGTCGTTAGGCAAATTTGAAGGTCTTCTCCTGCTTTTGTCCATATGTTGTACATACTTTTTTTCCTAAAGCTACTGTTTCTAAGAGTTTTCAAGCTGAAGTAAAATGATCTGATCTGTCGTTCCTTGCTGTATCCCTCTTGCCTTTGTTGAGCAACAGTATAGCTATAATGTACATAATTTTCTGAATGTTTGGATTTCAATTGACTGTTATTTGGGGTAACACCCAATAATTTATTTTTGTAAGAGACTTTGAAAAAACTAGGTCAATCTTTCAGAAACATAATTTCATTTCAGTATTCATAAGACATCAGGTGTTTGAATGTTTTTGGAACATTTAGTGTAGTTAATATGTACTTTGGGATTTTGTGACAGGAAAATTAAATAATAAAATAAATTACCTTGCTTTAGGGTTGAAAATACTCAATAATTCCTTTCAGCTTCTAAAACTCGAAAGTTGGGAAATATTTTGGTTCTGTTTGAAGAAGACCTGACGAGTTTCAATGAGAGCTGAGAGATCACCCAAACTGGAAGGAAGAGAAACACGGAGAAAAGATGCTATGGAGGATCGACAACAGGACAAAGAAAGCTGAGCATTGATTATGCTTAGAAATCAGAATTATGTCAAAAAGACAAAGCTAAGGACGCTCCCCTTGCATGTTTATAGCATTCTCCAGGTAGATGACTTAAAGGCACAAATAGACATACATGAGTATGGTTTTATTATCATTACAGATACATGGCAATCTAAATATTCAGGAATATTCAATGTTTAGGTAATACAGATAGGAAGGAGAAAGAGATCGAGTTGTGCTGATAATAAGAGTTAATAACTAAGTTATTTGGGGGAGATCTCAGATTTGAAGACCAATATATGTAATCTGTTTGAGTGGAGCTGGAAAACAGCAAATGACAGCAGATATTGGTCAGAATTATTTTTATCAGCCAACAAATGATACTGGCGGTGTGGATCATGGTATTAATCTGGTGATGGAGATGCGTTTAGCGTGGGCAACACAATTATCAGATGTGACTTCACTGCTCAAATCTTTCCTAGTTTTTTTTCATCTCTGTTCCATTTAATCTGATATTGCAATATTCCCAATTATCAAGGAGGTTTAAAAAATGGATTACAATACCCTTTTCATTTTCATAGGTGGCCTACTCTGCTAACAGAGGAGTGGAATGGGGTGAGGGCTGGTCTGGGGTGAGGTATCCACTACTTGGAGACAGTTGATAGGCTTTTCCATGCCCCTGGTTCAACTCCGTCTCCCCATTCCTGACACTTCACACTTCCAGTTGGAATATTGTCCCAGATTTCCAAAAGCAAGAGGAGAGGTCTCCTCTACTTATGAGATCTGACCCCAGGGATGGACTGTTATTTTGGGAAAGCTGCCTGATCCTGGAAGGATCTCCTTTAGTGGGAGTGGGTCCTTGTCTGTTCCTGGCAGGGTGTGACACTAGGGAGGAGTCTGATCATGGCATTTCAGTGATTATACAATTGAATGTGGCCCAATCTCTCTAAGAGTGTTATCCCAGCAAGGGACTGCTTTTTTTTCAAGAGAGTGTTAATGGCTGAGATCACCAATCCTGGTTATCATTGTGTGGGATATGGGGTTTGATGGAGATACCAGGTGGGTCAGAGTTAAACCTGCCAAACAGATTGAATCAAACATTTGTGACCTCATGAAAGTAATTACATTTCCAATCTGCACTTATGGGTAGCTGATTACCTGATCCCTATAAAAATGAAAATGGGTTTTTTGGTGGTTATGCTGTTTAAATTTCAAACTCCCATGCTGGGTTGTTGTCATAAAATCCTGGCATTACTGTCTGGGCTAGAAAATAAGTTTAGTAAATATATTCTCTCTTTTTCTCCCCTCTAATCACTTACAGTTAATTTACTGGGAATTGTGATTCTGTCCAGGGGAAAGTGTGGCGTCTCCAACTGCATCACTCGCTACTTGGTGGCCATGGCAACAGCGGATCTAATGTTAATTAGCATTGGAATCATACCTTTGCGAGTCTGTTTGTACTTTTCCCCAGGGCTCATCCTGCACATAAACCCTGTGTGTCGTGTGAATTCTTTCCTACAGTCTGCAGTCACAGACCTTTCTGTCTGGTTCACCGTCACTTTCTCCTTCGATCGATTTGTGGCTATTTGTTGCAAGAAGCTGAAAACAAAACATTGCACTGAGAAAACTGCAGCTGTGGTTTTAGCAATCACTAGCTTCTTGCTCTGTATAAAGAATATTCCGTACTATTTTATTTATGAACCTAGGATGATAATTGATGGTACACCATGGCACTGTACTGTGAAGCCAAACTCATACATTGACCCTTGGTGGGTGGCATTTGACTGGTTTGATACAGTCTTAATCCCATTGATCCCATTCGCTTTAATTCTGTTGGTCAATACTTTGACTGTCAGACACATTTTAGTGGCCAGTAGAGTGCGGAATGGACTCAGGGGTCAGAGCAATGGAGCGATTCGCAGAGACCCAGAGATGGAGAGCAGAAGGAAGTCTGTGATTTTACTTCTGGCCATATCAGGCAACTTCATTCTTCTGCGGCTGGTTAATGTTATAGAATTCATTTATTATAACATCCAAGGAACAGATCCTGCAGATTACACCCCACCTGAATATATATTTGAACAAGTTGGAGAAATGCTACTGAATTTAAGTTGCTGTACAAACACTTTTATTTATGCTGTGACTCAGTGTAAGTTCCGAGAGCAACTGAAGAATGCAATGAAATATCCAATCACAACAATTATTCAATTGATGAAGAAGCAAAACAACTGAGACTCATCCAGAGGAGGGTGGCAGCCAATTAGTGAGTGATGCCCAATGTTTGATAGCCATTTGAACCAATCAAAGAGTTCTGAATGACGTCTACGCAGCAGCTTCAACAATTCATGTAGATCTGACAATTACTGACAGCAATATCTACAAAGCTGGGCATGACTGACAGCCAAGTGAACCAATCCTATAATCCCATCACTGTCCACCATCAGCACATCTACTACAAACCTATAGCTCCTCCCACCCAATGTCCTGCAAGAACTCCATCCCATTCTCCCAATTCTTTCACCTCCACTGCATCTGCTCGGACAAGGGGACATCCCAGATGTCCACCTATTTTGAGCATTGTGCTTTTCCTTCCTCCATCATCCAGACAGCCCGCTGCCACACCACTTCCATTCCCCGTTCCACTGCTATAAACAACCCCCATCTCAACGCAATAAGGACAGAGACTACTTTGTCCTCACCTACCACCCTACTAGTCTCAGCATGCAACACATCATCCTCAAACACTTCTGCCAGATCCATATAGACCTCACCAAGAACATCTTCCCCTCCCCTCCCCTCTCAGCTCTCTGCAAGGACCGTTCCCTCCAACAGTCCTTGGTTCAAGCCACCCCCACCGCCGAAACCCCAGGTATCTTCCCCTGCAACCAGAAAAGATACACCGCCCTCCACCTTCACTTCCATTCAGGGCCCAAGACACTCCTTCCAGGTGAGACAGAGGTTCACTGTCTCTCCTCTAACCTGGTTTACTGCATCAGATGCTCCCAATGTGGTCTTCTCTACATTGGGGAGACCGAACATAAACTTAGGGAACGGTTCACTGAGCATCCCATCCTGGTCAGCAGGAGCAGAAAGGACCTCCTAGTCTGAGCCCATTTCAATTCCCCCAACCACTTCCTTTCCACATGACCATCCTTGGCCTTCTCCATTGCCAAAACAAACCACGGCGTCTTTTGAAGGAACAACACCTTATCTTCTGCCTGGGCACCCTGCAACCCGGAGGACACAATATTGAGTTCTCCAATTTCAAATAACCTCCCTCCCCATCTCCCGATTCCCTTCAAAGCCACTTTCCCCCACCCTGCTCCCTCCCCACCCTTCTACTGTTCTCTGCCACCAACCGGATTCATTCCTCCCATTGACCAACTAGGTCATACCCTCTACCTGTCCTCACCTATCCCCACTTCACTACCCTGCTCCTGCCACCCCCTTTATCTGCAGGTCCCCCCACACCCACCCCCAGTCCTGAAGAAGGGTTACACCCATTTCTCTACCTCCTGATGCTGCCTGGCTTGCTGTGTTCTTCCAGCCTCCTGTCTGTCTAATTAGCACATATCCTGTCAGCCATGTTATGACTTCAACGGTTTTAACCAATCAAAATGGGACAGGTTGTAATGGGTATTCCTTTTGTCCAATGGTTGCTGAGTTCTTGCAGTGTAATGGCTGCTTTAACCAATCAGAAATCTCCAAACTCCCCAGCAGACCCAAGAACAGTAAGAAAGTAGCAAACACAAACAAAGCACTTTGATGCTGGAAATCAGGAACAACAAAAGAGGCTGGTTACTGCTGGTGAGGATCGCTGGACCTGAAACATGAACTCTGCTTTCTTTCCACAGATGCTGCCAGACCAACTGAGTTTTTCCAGCAGTTTGTGCTTTTACTTGTGACAATGAGAAAGATGTTTCAACATTGACACAGAAACATGAACAGAAAAGCTAGAAACATTGGGATCATTGTGTCCATGTTAACAAATAGCTGGCTACAATCATCCAATTTTCCAGGTTTGCTGACAAAGCCCTGGAGGTTGTGGGAAAGTAATTGAAAATGGAATGAACCTCCTGAAGAAGTGGTGGATGTGGGTACAATTCCAATGTTTAAAAGCTATTTGGATAGATACATGAGTAGGAAAGGTTTGGAGGGATATGGGCCAGGTGCAGGCAGGTGGGACCTATGTAGTTTGGAATGATGTTCAGCATGGACTGGTTGGACCAAAGGGTCTGTATGACTCTATTTAGGTGCTGCTTAAATATCACATCAGTTTCCAACTCAAACACATCATCAGGCAGTGGCTTCCATTTTCCAACGACACTCTGAGTGATAAGCCTACTCCCAAACTGTCCTCTAAGCCGTCTTCATCGAAACATAAATCTGTGCCCCTGGTCGTTGAATCGTCTATTGATGGAAAAAGGAAATACCTTCTGATGCATCCCATCCATCCCCTCATGACCTTATAAAATTCTATCAGATCCCCTCACCAACATCCTATTCAGCTGCAGCATGCCCTCCCTGTTTTTAAGCATTATCCATCTAGCAATAACGGCACTATTCTGTTTGCCCGCTGCACCTGCATACTAACCTTCTGTGATTCATGCACAAGGACACACACATCCCTCTGCACAGCAGCATCCTGCAATTTTTCACTATTTAAACAGTAGCCTATTTTGACCAAAATGGATGTATTTGTATTGTGTCACAACAGCCTTACCAGATCATAGGACTGCCCTCTCATTACAGAGAAGCAACTGGGGATGATTTCACCTGAGGGCCACCAGACCTGGAGCAAGGGAAGTGGTTGTGAAAGAGCATCCTCCATGCTAACCTCAAACCACTGATGGGAATTGAACCCATACTGTTGGTATCACAATGCTCTACCAACCACCAATCCAGCCAAGTGAGCTAAACTGACTCCCACCAAAATGGATGACCTCACATTTACCAACATTGTACTTCATCTACCAGACCCCTGCCCACTCACTTAACCTATTTATATCCCTTTGCAGACTTTCAGTGTCCTCTGCACTGTCCCACTCATTTCAGTGTTATCTGCGAACTTTGATGCACTACACTTGGTCCCCAACTCAAAATCACCTTGGCTAAATCATGCAAATATATCAGGAATTCCTGATGAAGGGCTTTTGTCCAAAACATTTATTTTCCTGCTCTTTGGATGCTGCCTGACCAGCTGTGCTTTTCCAGCACCACTCCAAAAATCACCAATCTGACTTCTGAATCACTTTACCTTCCTGCCCTCTACCTTCAGGGACCTGTGGATTTGTAGACCAAATACCCACTGATAGTCACTACTTTGCATGGTCCCACTGTTCATGGTTTCATCCTTGTTTGCCTTCCACAAGTACACAGCCTCTCACTATTTCCCAAGTTGAATTCCATTTGCCATTGCTCTGCAAAGCTGAACAATCTGTTGGTGCTCTCCTCCTGTTTATGCCATTCTCGTCACTATTGATCACCTGGCCAATTTTCATGTCATATGCAAACTTCTGTATCATAGCATCTGCAGTTATCTCCAAATTCTGAAGATACACCATAGATAGCAAGGGCCTCAGCACCAAGCTCTGTGGGATCCTATTGGAACACACTTCAAATAACGGGCTGCCAGAGGAATTGGTGGAGGCGGGTACAATTAAGACATTTAACAGGCACCTCTATAACTATTTGAGAAGGAAGGGTTGAGAGGGCATGAGGAAAATGCTGGCAAATGGAACTGGATCAGTTTAGGATATCTGGTTGGCATATACGAATTTCTGTGCTATATAATTCTAATGCAGAGAAACATCACTCTGCCGTCTCCCTCAGTTTTTTTGCGTCTCAACCAATTTTGCATCTAATATACAACTTTCCCTTGCATCCCATTGTCCTTTACTTGATCAGTCTTCCATGAAGGAATTTATCAGAAGTTTGCTAAAATCCATGTCGCATTAATCAACTGCATTACCCACATTAACAATTGTGGTTCCCTCCTCAAGAAAAACAAATCTGTCAAACACAGCCTCGCCTTATGAAATTCTTACTGGCTCTCCCTGACTAACATCAGTATTGACAAGAATTATTTTTAATAACTTCCCCATCACTGCTGTTACACTGATTGGCTCTAATTACCTGGTCTACCACTTTCTCCATTATTGTGACACTTGGATAATGCTAGCAGCTCCCCATTATCTTGCACTTCATCTGTGGACAGAGAGAATTTAAAATTATTGATAGGGCCTTTCATCTATCCTTTCTTGACTTCACTGACAGAACAGGATACAACATTCAGGTTAATCCTTTTTCAGGGCAACTGAACTCCCTAGTATTTTCACTCTATAGCAATTTCATCTAATTGCTCAGTCTATCCAATCTGATGTCCATAACTCTGATGTCCTTTTCAATTGTGAGTACAAATGCAAATTATTCACTGAAGACTGTGTCCATGTCTTATCCATCCACTAGCAGATTGCCACAGTGGTCTGTAATGGGTCCGAACACTTGCCCCAGTTATTCTCTTGCTCTTACAATATTAAACAGCTTCTATGAGTTTTCCTTTATTCAATCTGTCAATGGTTTCTCATGAATTATTTTGTTTTGATAATTTCCTTTCTAAAATCCTCTCATTGCACTGATTTTACTCCTCCAGATTGTTGGCCATGTTGAATGTTTCAATTTTGACCCAAGGTAAAGCTATTTAGAAATAAAGTCATTCTATTTAGCTCACCAATGTCTTATCCTCACTCAAAATATGTCAGTTGTTTCAAACTATCACAGAGTCACAACATTTTACAGCATAAGTTAACACGCAGATTGGTCTCAGTCATTATAGTGTGTGTGTGTGTATTTGTGTGTGTGTGTGTGTGAGAGAGAGAGATTATGGCTGTGTTTGTATGTGTCTGCATAAGTCTACGTGAGTGCATCGTTATTTGAGCGTGTGGGTGTGAGAATGTGTGTGTATGTGTGAGTGAGCCTTTGTCTGTCTCAGTGTGAAGTGGGCATTCCAATGAATCCAAGTGAATGATTTTAAAAGGATCAGCATATTCCATGTTAAGACACAAATGTCCATCTTGGGGATAAGTGAGAAAAGTTCAAATGTTGGTGGATGTAAGTTACCACATGTTAAAATAATTCCAGGTTGAAATTAATCTGACCACTGAGATTAGATGGGATAAACTGCCACTAATTTCCCCAGTCTGGCAGACTGCTGACTATAGATTCACGAAGTACAATCCCAAATAAAGACTGAAGATCCATCGATACTGATACCGACAACCCAACACCTCAACACAGCGCTCAACTCCTCCTTGATGGATCCCTGACCCAACACTGTAATCACCCCTCCCTGACTGATCCCTACCCAACACTGTAATCACCCCTCCCTGACTGATCCCTACCCAACACTGCACTCACCCCCTCCCTGACTGATCCCTACCCAACACTGCACTCTCCCCCTCCCTCACTGATCCCTACCCAACACTGCAATCACCCCACCCTGACTGATCCCTACCCAACACTGTAATCACCCCTCCCTGACTGATCCCTACCCAACACTGTAATCCCCCCACCCTGACTGATCCCTACCCAACACTGTAATCACCCCTCCCTGACTGATCCCTCCCCAACACTGCACTCTCCCCCTCCCTGACTGATCCCTCCCCAACACTGTAATCACCCCCTCCCTGACTGATCCCTACCCAACACTGCACTCACCCCCTCCCTGACCGATCCCTCCCCAACACTGCACTCACCCCCTCCCTGACTGATCCCTACCCAACACCGCACTCTCCCCCTCCCTGACTGATCCCTCCCCAACACTGTAATCACCCCTCCCTGACTGATCCCTCCCCAACACTGCACTCTCCCCCTCCCTGACTGATCCCTCCCCAACACTGTAATCACCCCTCCCTGACTGATCCCTACCCAACACTGCACCCTCCCCATCCCTCACTGATCCCTACCCAACACTGCACTCACCCCCTCCCTGACTGATCCCTACCCAACACTGCACTCACCCCCTCCCTGACTGATCCCTACCCAACACTGCACCCTCCCCATCCCTCACTGATCCCTACCCAACACTGTAATTACCCCCTCCCTGACCGATCCCTACCCAACACTGCACTCACCCCCTCCCTGACTGATCCCTACCCAACACTGCACTCTCCCCCTCCCTGACTGATCCCTACCCAACACTGCACCCTCCCCATCCCTCACTGATCCCTACCCAACACTGCACTCACCCCCTCCCTGACTGATCCCTACCCAACACTGCACTCACCCCCTCCCTGACTGATCCCTACCCAACACTGCACTCACCCCCTCCCTGACCGATCCCTACCCAACACTGCACTCACCCCCTCCCTGACTGATCCCTACCCAACACTGCACTCTCCCCCTCCCTGACTGATCCCTACCCAACTCTGCACTCACCCCCTCCCTGACTGATCCCTACCCAACACTGCACTCACCCCCTCCCTGACTGATCCCTACCCAACACCGCACTCTCCCCCTCCCTGACTGATCCCTACCCAACACTGCACCCTCCCCATCCCTGACTGATCCCTACCCAACACTGCACTCACCCCCTCCCTGACTGATCCCTACCCAACACTGTAATTACCCCTCCCTGACTGATCCCTACCCAACACCGCACTCACCCCCTCCCTGACTGATCCCTACCCAACACTGTAATTACCCCCTCCCTGACTGATCCCTACCCAACACTGTAATTACCCCCTCCCTGACTGATCCCTACCCAACACTGCACTCACCCCCTCCCTGACTGATCCCTACCCAACACCGCACTCACCCCCTCCCTGACTGATCCCTACCCAACACTGTAATTACCCCCTCCCTGACTGATCCCTACCCAACACTGCACTCACCCCCTCCCTGACTGATCCCTACCCAACACTGCACCCTCCCCATCCCTCACTGATCCCTACCCAACACCGCACTCACCCCCTCCCTGACCGATCCCTACCCAACACTGCACTCACCCCCTCCCTGACTGATCCCTACCCAACACTGCACTCACCCCCTCCCTGACTGATCCCTACCCAACACCGCACTCTCCCCCTCCCTGACTGATCCCTACCCAACACTGCACCCTCCCCATCCCTCACTGATCCCTACCCAACACTGCACTCACCCCCTCCCTGACTGATCCCTACCCAACACTGTAATTACCCCCTCCCTGACTGATCCCTACCCAACACTGCACTCACCCCCTCCCTGACTGATCCCTACCCAACCCTGCACTCACCCCCTCCCTGACTGATCCCTACCCAACACTGTAATTACCCCCTCCCTGACTGATCCCTACCCAACACTGCACTCACCCCCTCCCTGACTGATCCCTACCCAACACCGCACTCACCCCCTCCCTGACTGATCCCTACCCAACACTGCACTCACCCCCTCCCTGACTGATCCCTACCCAACACTGCAATCACCCCCTCCCTGACTGATCCCTACCCAACACTGCACTCACCCCCTCCCTGACTGATCCCTACCCAACACTGTAATCACCCCCTCCCTGACTGATCCCTACCCAACACTGCACTCACCCCCTCCCTGACTGATCCCTACCCAACACCGCACTCACCCCCTCCCTGACTGATCCCTACCCAACACTGTAATCACCCCCTCCCTGACTGATCCCTACCCAACACTGCACTCACCCCCTCCCTGACTGATCCCTACCCAACACTGCACTCACCCCCTCCCTGACTGATCCCTACCCAACACTGTAATCACCCCCTCCCTGACTGATCCCTACCCAACACTGCACTCACCCCCTCCCTGACTGATCCCTACCCAACACTGCACTCACCCCCTCCCTGACTGATCCCTACACAACACTGCAATCTCCCCCTCCCTGACTGATCCCTACCCAACACTGCACTCACCCCCTCCCTGACTGATCCCTACCCAACACTGTAATCACCCCCTCCCTGACTGATCCCTACCCAACACTGTAATCACCCCCTCCCTGACTGATCCCTACCCAACACCGCACTCACCCCCTCCCTGACTGATCCCTACCCAACACTGTAATCACCCCTCCCTGACTGATCCCTACCCAACACTGTAATCACCCCTCCCTGACTGATCCCTACCCAACACTGCACTCACCCCCTCCCTGACTGATCCCTACCCAACACTGTAATCACCCCCTCCCTGACTGATCCCTACACAACACTGCACTCACCCCCTCCCTGACTGATCCCTACCCAACACTGCACTCACCCCTCCCTGACTGATCCCTACCCAACACTGCACTCACCCCCTCCCTCACTGATCCCTACCCAACACTGTAATCACCCCTCCCTGACTGATCCCTACCCAACACTGTAATCACCCCCTCCCTGACTGATCCCTACCCAACACTGTAATCACCCCTCCCTGACTGATCCCTACCCAACACTGCACTCTCCCCCTCCCTGACTGATCCCTACCCAACACTGCACTCACCCCCTCCCTGACTGATCCCTACCCAATACTGTAATCACCCCCTCCCTGACTGATCCCGACCCAACACTGCACTCACCCCCTCCCTGACTGATCCCTACCCAACACTGTAATCACCCCCTCCCTGACTGATCCCTACCCAACACTGTAATCACCCCTCCCAGACTGATCCCTACCCAACACTGCACTCACCCCCTCCCTGACTGATCCCTACCCAACACTGTAATCACCCCTCCCCGACTGATCCCTCCCCAACACTGCACTCACCCCCTCCCTGACTGATCCCTACCCAACACTGTAATCACCCCTCCCTGACTGATCCCTACCCAACACTGTAATCACCCCTCCCTGACTGATCCCTACCCAACACTGTAATCACCCCCTCCCTGACTGATCCCTACCCAACACTGTAATCACCCCTCCCTGACTGATCCCTCCCCAACACTGCACTCACCCCCTCCCTGACTGATCCCTACCCAACACTGCACTCACCCCCTCCCTGACTGATCCCTACCCAACACTGCACTCACCCCCTCCCTGACTGATCCCTACACAACACTGCACTCACCCCCTCCCTGACTGCTCCCTACCCAACACTGTAATCCCCCCACCCTGACTGATCCCTCCCCAACACTGCACTCACCCCCTCCCTGACTGATCCCTACCCAACACTGCAATCCCCCCTCCCTGACTGATCCCTCCCCAACACTGCACTCACCCCCTCCCTGACTGATCCCTACCCAACACTGCAATCACCCCCTCCCTGACTGATCCCTCCCCAACACTGCAATCACCCCACCCTGACTGATCCCTACCCAACACTGCAATCACCCCACCCTGACTGATCCCTACCCAACACTGCAATCACCCCTCCCTGACTGCTCCCTACCCAACACTGTAATCCCCCCACCCTGACTGATCCCTCCCCAACACTGCACTCACCCCTCCCTGACTGATCCCTACCCAACACTGCACTCACCCCCTCCCTGACTGATCCCTCCCCAACACTGCAATCACCCCACCCTGACTGATCCCTACCCAACACTGTAATTACCCCTCCCTGACTGATCCCTACCCAACACTGCACTCTCCCCCCTCCCTGACTGATCCCTACCCAACACTGTAATCACCCCTCCCTGACTGATCCCTACCCAACACTGTAATCACCCCTCCCTGACTGATCCCTACCCAACACTGCAATCACCCCACCCTGACTGATCCCTCCCCAACACTGCACTCACCCCCTCCCTGACTGATCCCTACCCAACACTGCACTCACCCCCTCCCTGACTGATCCCTACCCAACACTGCACTCACCCCTCCCTGACTGATCCCTATCCAACACTGTAATCACCCCCTCCCTGACTGATCCCTACCCAACACTGCACTCACCCCCTCCCTGACTGATCCCTACCCAACACTGCACTCACCCCCTCCCTGACTGATCCCTACCCAACACTGCACTCACCCCCTCCCTGACTGATCCCTACCCAACACTGCACTCACCCCCTCCCTGACTGATCCCTACCCAACACTGCACTCACCCCCTCCCTGACTGATCCCTACCCAACACTGCACTCACCCCTCCCTGACTGATCCCTCCCCAACACTGTAATCACCCCCTCCCTGACTGATCCCTACCCAACACTGTAATCCCCCCACCCTGACTGATCCCTACCCAACACTGTAATCACCCCACCCTGACTGATCCCTACACAACACTGCAATCACCCCTCCCTGACTGATCCCTACCCAACACTGTAATCACCCCCTCCCTGACTGATCCCTACCCAACACTGTAATCACCCCTCCCTGACTGATCCCTACCCAACACTGTAATCACCCCTCCCTGACTGATCCCTACCCAACACTGTAATCACCCCTCCCTGACTGATACCTCCCCAACACTGTAATCACCCCTCCCTGACTGATCCCTACCCAACACTGTAATCCCCCCACCCTGACTGATCCCTACCCAACACTGCAATCCCCCCTCTCTGACTGATCCCTACCCAACACTGTAATCTCCCCTCCCAGACTGATCCCTACCCAACACTGCACTCTCCCCCTCCCTGACAGATCCCTACTCAACACTGCAATCTCCCCCTCCCTGACTGATCCCTACCCAACACTGCAATTTCCCCTCCCTGGCTGATGTCTGCCTCAGCACTACGTTACCCCCCTTACATCCTCTCTCCCCTCCCAAAGTTCTGTCCCCTCCCCTGTGTTTCTCTCTCTGTTCCCCGTTCATCTTTCTCTCCTAATCTCTGCTCTCTCTCTCCCTGTCCCCTTTCCCATTCTTTCTCTGTTCTTTCTCTCTCCTTTCCCTCTTCTTGTTGAGCCGACTATTTACCTCCTGAGTTGGATGATCCTGTCTTGGTCTTGGCTATCTAGCTAGCATAGTGACCATTAAGGTGGTTTTTCAGTCTTCGGCTGCAGTAGTTGGTCTGTTGTCAGTGTCAGTCGGTGAAGTCCTTCCCAAAATACCAGAGGAGGGCCGTACCCAGGTTAGGAAGTCACTGATACAACCACCAACACAAGTTAAAAAAAAGCTCAGAAACGCCTGAGAGGGAATTGGGAGAATGTGGCCACAGGGAGTGATGCTGATTGCCTGAAAGAGTGATGGAAGAAACTGACAATATTCTGCCATCATTCATTTTAAAATTGGAAGTGGATATATATTTAAAACAGGAAATGTGTGAGACTGCAGGAAATGAGCAGCAATGGAATGAAATATTCATTTAAAGAGCAAGCAGGAAGACAATGGGCCAAATGGCCTCTCACTGTGTGGGAAGATTCAATGAAACACCTGCAACAGAAACAGTCTCATAATATTAACAGGGCATCAAGTCCATTTTTAAGATTTAAAACTGACCATGATTTGTTCAGGAGCACCTAGTTATTTTGTTTGTATTGTGACACACGACAGAAGATGGGATTATTTAGTGTGGATTGGAACAGCATTTCCAACAACAGGATGAATTCTCAGTGCTGTCTCTTTCTTGTTCTCTCAATCAGCTGGTGTCAGACCCTGCCCTCTGCCTCCAGCTCCTGGCGTCTTCAGCAATAGGCCAATGTCGTTCTGATATTGATAAAACACAATGGTGGGGGAGTTATACCCATATATCTGAAAGCAAGGCAACTATTTCTGTCAACTGTATTCACTCCTCACAATGTGGTCTCCTCTACATTTTGGAGACCAAACACTGATTGAATGACTGCTTTGTGGAACACCCCCTTTCTGACTATGGCCTTCTGTCAATTTTAAATCTCCACTTTGGTCTCACACTAACATTTCTGTCCTTGATCTAGTGCACTATTCCAGTGAGGCTCAACATAAACTTCAGAAACAGTCCCTCATCTGTTAATGAGACACTTTCCAGCCTCTGGATGAAAACTGGGTTCTGCATTTTGACAGAAACTTTGTCTCCATTTGTTTCCATTTCTTTGTTTGTTTCTGTTTGATTTCCTTCAGTCAGCAGCACACCTACTCCATGCACATCTTTAGTTTTTATAGTGTCATAGACATGTACAGCATGGAAACAGACCCTTCGGTCCAACCCGTCCATGCCGACCAGATATCCCAACCCAATCTAGTCCCACCTGCCAACACCCGGCCCATATCCCTCCAAACCCTTCCTATTCATATACCCATCCAAATGCCTCTTAAACGTTGCAATTGTACCAGCCTCCACCGCTTCCTCTGGCAGCTTATTCCATACATTTGCGTTTCTTGTCTGGTCCATCATCATTCCCTTTGAGCCAGGAAGACTCACTCTTCTGTCATTCAATCTTTCTTGTCTTTACCCCAATCACAGACCTTCCTTTTGACCTTTTCACACCCAGGCCTTCCTCAAAACCTGTTACATCTCCGACTTTTCCCTGTTCTAATGAAAGGTTACAGACTCAAAACATTAACTCTGTTTCTCCCTACACAGATGCTTCACTGAACTCCCTCAATAGCAAGAACGTCCTTCCTCAGACTAGGAGACCTAAACTGCAAACAGTGTTCAAGGTGTGGCCTCACCAAGGCCCTGTATAACTGCAGCAAGACATCCTTACTCCAGCACTCAGATCCTCTCACTGTGAAGATTAGCATGTCATTAACTTCCCTCATTGCCTGTTGCACCTACGTGTCAATGCCTGTCCCACAGTGACACCCAGATCTTGTTGCACCTCACCTTTTTCCTAAACTGTCAACATTCAGATAACAGGCCGATTATTTTTGTGACCAAAGTGGAAAACCTCACATTTATCCACATTATTTTGCCTTTATCGAGTATTTGCCCACTCAGCCAATCCATCCTGCAGCCTCTTAGCATCCTCCTCACAACACACACAGTGCCACCCAGCTTGGAGTCATCTGCACATTTGGAGACACTGTCTTCAATGCTTTGTCCAAATTGTTAATGTATATTGTTAATAGCTATTGTCACTATCTGCCTTTCTGAAAAGAACATGTTTATTCCAACTCTCTGCTTCTTGTCTGCCATCCAGTTCTCTAGCCATGTCAACACACTGCCTCTGATACCATGAGCTTTAATTTTCCTGACTAATCTCTTGTGTGAAGCCTTGTCAAAAGCCTTTTGAAAGTCCAGATACACAACATCTACTGATTCACCATTATCTACTCTACTGGTCACATCCTCAAAAATTTCCAGCAGATTTATCAAGCACTGTTTCCCTTTAATGAATCCATGCTGACTAGCACCGATTCTGTCACCATCTTCCAAATGCTCAGTTACTACATCCTTAATGATTGATTACAGCATTTTCCCCACAACTGATATCAGGCAAACTGGCCTATAATTCCCTGTTTTCTCTCTCTCTCTCATATTCCTATTTACTAGCCTCACATTTTCTAGGTGGAGGATTCCCACTTCTGCTGTTTAAAGAGATGTCTCACTGAATGACACATATCAGAAATCCTCAGTGTACTCTGCCTGTCAGTGACCACACTAATAGCTGGATACACTCAGCAGGTGAGAGTGAACAGGTGAAAACAAACAGAATGAATGGTTCAAGCTGATGACTGTTCATCATAACTGATGGAAGCTGGGAATATAGTGAGCATTGCAGAATCTTCAGAATGTCTGTGATGGTGGGGAGCACGGGACAGGAGATGTCATGATACAAATGGCAATGTCACTTCTGTTATGGACCAGGCCAGACCTCTCAAAACATTTCAAGAAAGTAGCCCAGACCCTAACTTTGTGAGTTGTTTTAAGGAGGCGTAGGTGGATATTCCCAGGAAGGATGCAGCTCGTCAAACCACTTAGTTTAAACAAAACAGAATTTATTTGCAATATTACTGAATGGATCACAAATAAAAAAGAACAGAATATGGAATAACAACATATCCAAAAACCCAACAGATTATCCCAACTTAATGGTGCTGTTCCAAATTCCTGCAAAAGTCCTCATAAATACCCCTTGGCACAAAAGCAGGTAAAATAAAACACAGGGTCTTATAGGAGAGAGGGAGAGAGAGAGAGACAGAGAGAGAGAGCAGAGGGATTCGGCATGGAATACTTTCTTCCATGTAGCTGTTTCTTGGAGCAGCAGTCTCAAACCGACTGACTGCTTTCAGTAAACAGCCAAACTGCTAAAACCCAAGCCAAATCAAACCAAACTAAAGCTGAGCCGGGAGAACTGACTACTCCCCTTTCATTGTGCAAGTGTTTTTATAAACGTTTTCCCTGAAGCAGTATCTGTTAGCTACAATCACATTTGCCCTCAAACCCTTCAAACTTAGACTTTTCAGAATTGATGCTTTTATGACCTCTCTGACAAAAAACAAGCCAAGGACAGCATAACCTTGCTAAAGGAACAGCATTGTCACACTTGCAATTCTGATAAAACAAAGAACCACAATATGTACTCAGACAAGTTTGTGATTATCTGCATACCTGTCCTTGAAGTCAGCAAGAAAGAAAAAGGTCTTTGCTTATTTTTGAACATGCTTCTGTCCCTTTATTCCGTTTGGGTCTTCTGATGTTGATCACGTCATTGAGGAAGGAGCAGCATTCTGGACACATTCTTAATTCTATCACTGACTGGTTTGTTCTGTTATTGCATATGGCTCTCCGAGCCTCCCATAACCCACTCAGGGTCTGGATTCACACTGAAGTCGAGTCACAAATTAATTAATGAACAACTGGATTTTATTAACACATTCCATGATCATTGCATGGTTAGTATTGTGAGTAGGTTTATATTCGAGATTTCCACCATGATTGAAAACCATTAGATGAAGCCCAGAACAAGGGGTCGAACATCCAGTCTCTCCAGCACCAATGCTCAGTAGCAGCTGTGCGTTTCACGTTCAAGATGCAATGCTGAAAATCAACCTCGCTCCTTCAACACCACCTTCCAAATCTGTGACCACAATCATCAAGAGGGACAAGGGCAGTAGGTATTTGGGAACCCCACCCTTTGCAAGTTCCTCTCAAAACCACTCAGCATCATGACTTACAGATACATCACTATTCCTTCAGCGTCACTGCGTGTGTGCTTTTAACAACCTGTAATGAGTTGTGTGAAAGCTTGTGTTGATTTGTGTGAGAAAGCAAATATTAGCAGGACTTATACACTTAATGGTAAGGTCCTAGAGAGTGTTGCTGAACAATGAGTCCTTGGAGTGGAGGTTCATATGAATAGGAAGGGTATGGAGGGATATGGCCTGGGTGCTGGCAGGTGGGACTAGATTGGGTTGGGATATCTGGTCAGCAAGGACGGGTTGGACCAAAGGGTCTGTTTCCATGCTGTACATCTCTATGACTCTATGACTCTATGTGTGCTTTGTCTGCGAGGGGTTTGAAACTGCAGCTTTATATCTGGGTGTATAGCAAGTCAGTGTCCGTGAGGGGGATGGGGGGGGGGGAATGTGAAGGGCAGAAAGAGGCAGCCTGGGATAAACCATTTTTCTGCTGTTTCTTCCCTCAATCCCTCTAGGCCCACTCAAACTGGGGACTTTAACTTCCCCAATATTGACTGGAATGCTGCAATGATCAGGGATAGGTATATACCGCATGGAAAGAGGTACAACTGGAGGAAAGGCAACAATGATGTGATTAGGCAAGATTTAGGATGCATAGGATGGAGAAGGATGGATACACTGCAGGGGATGGATACGCTTGAAAGGTGGAGCTTATTCAAGGAACAGCCTATTCGGCAGGGAGATAGTTGTCGAGAGAGGGAGCTATGGTTTACGAAAGAAGTTGGAGCGCTTGTCAAGAGGAAGAAGAAGGCTTACGTGAGGATGAGGCTTGAAGGCTCTATTAGGGGGCTTGAGAGATATAAGTTAGCCAGAAAAGATCTAATGAGAGGGCTAAGAAGAGCCAAGAGGGGACATAAGATGTTGGTGAATAGGATCAAGGAAAACCCTGAAACCTTCCACAGGTATATCAGGACTAAAAAAATAACTGGAGTAAGATTAAGGCTAATCAAAGATAGTAGTGGAAAGTTGTATGTGGAATCTGAGGACATAGAGGATTCACTTAATGAATACTTTTAGTCAGTATTCATCTTGCAAAAGGACAATGTTAGTGAGAATACAGAGATACAAGTTACAGGATTGAGGTTGACAAAGAGGAGGTTTCAGCAATTCTGGAAGATCTGAAAATAGATGAGACCCCTGGGCTGAATTGGATTTATTTTAGTATTCTCTGGGAAGCCAGGGAGGAGATTGCAGAGCCTTTGGCTTCAATCTTTAAGTCATCATTGTCGATAGGAGTAGTGCCAGAAGATTGGAGGATAACAAATGTTGTTTCCTCGTTTAAGGAGGGGAGTCAGGACAACCCTGATAATCATAGGCCAGGAGCCTTACTTTGGTTGTGGGTAAGGTATTGGTAAAGATTCTAAGAATAGGATTTATAATCATCTGGAAAGGAATAATTTGATTAGGGATAGTCAACACGGTTTTGTGAAGGGTAGTTCGTGCCTCACCAACCTTATTGAATTCTTTGAGAAGGTGACAAAACAGGTGGACTTTAGTAAGGTGTTTGATAAGGTTCCACATGGTAGACTAATGCACAACATATGGAGGCATGGGATTGAGGGTGATTTAGCAGTTTGGATCAGAAATTGGCTAGTTGAAATAAGACAGAGAGTGGTGGTTGATGGGGAATGTACATCCTGGAGCTCAGTTACCAATGGTGTGCCACAAGGATCTGTTTTGGGGCCACTGGTGTTTATCATTTTTATAAATGATCTGGATGTGGGTGTAGGTGGATAGGTTAGTAAATTTGTGGATAATACTAAGGTAGGCAGAGTTGTGAATAATGCCAGAGGATGTTGTGGGTTACAGAGGGACATAGATCAGATGCAGAGCTGGGCTGTGAAGTGGCAAATTGAGTTTAATGCAGAAAAGGGTGAAGTAGTTCACTTCAGAAGAAGTAACTGGAATGCAGAGTATGGGCTAATAGTAAAACTCTTGGCAATGTAAATGAACAGAGAGATCTCGGTGTCCTGGTGCGTAAATCCCTGAAAGTTGCCGCCCAGATTGATGGGGTTGTTAGGAAGGTATATGGTATGTTAGTGTTGATTGGTAGGAGGATTGAGTTTCAGAGCCACAAGGTCACGCTTCAGCTGTACACCACACTGGCAAGGCTGCACCTGGAGTACTGCGTGCAGTTCTGGCAGGATAGGCAGGATGTTGGAGTTTTGGAAAGGGTTCAGAGGAGATTTACTAGGATGTTGCCTGGTATGGAAGGAAGGTCCCAGGAGAAATGGCTGAGGGAACTGAGGCTGTTTTCGTTGGAGAGAAGAAGATTGAGAGGTGACTTAATCAAAGATAATCAGAAGATTAGATAGGGTGGACAGTGAGAACGTTTTTCCTTGGATGGTGGAGGCAAACACGAGGGGACAAAGCTTTAAATTGAGATGTGATAGATTTAGGACAGATATCAGGGTAGTTTCTTCATTCAGAGAGTAATGGGGCATGGAACGGCCTGCCTGCAACAGTAGTAGACTCACTGACGTTAAGGGCATGTAAATGGGCATTGGACATACATATGGATAAAAATAGAATGGGTACGTTAGATGGGCATTGGATTATTTTCACAGGTCAGCACCACATCGAGTTCCGAAGGGCCTGTACTGTGCTGTAACATTTTTTGTTCTATGTAAATAAAAACACTTGATGTATTCCACCCATGGGGGAGGTGTGCTCCAGGTAGAAGGTGCTAGGAGTTGATTGGATGAAATGGGATTTGGTGGTGAGTGGCTTTGAATGACAGTGCAGGGAGTACATTACTCTGGCTCTGGCAGCCAATCTGTCTCTTTCTGTGTGGACTGACCATGTATCTGTGCGTTTCTGTCTCTGTGTCTGAGAGAGAGTGAGCAGTGCTTGAATCTCAAACACATTTTTGATCACTTAAGTCCATCCTGAACACCCTGGAACATGGACTGTCTCTGATGGGAGAGAGGAAATGTGAGGGACTATCGAGAGAGCACAGACCAGCTAGAATGGTCAGTATCGCTTCTTTAATCCTAATCTCTCCATGTCCGACCGCACCTTATCTTTCTCTCTGTGTCTGATGTTTTCCCCTTATCTTTGTCTCTATGTATCTATCTCTCTCTCTCTCTTCATTTTTGTCTCACACTCTTTACCAATCTGTGAAGGTATCTGTTCCACACTCTCTCTCCATATCTCTTTCGCCTTCCTCACACTGTGTTTCTCTCTGTCTTTATCTCCTCTCCTCTACCTCTAAAGAAGCATGTCTAATGTTGTCTCTTAGTCTTTATGACTCACTTTACCCTTAATCTCATTTCTCTCATTTTGCATCTCTTTCTCTCTGTGTTGCACGCTACTTGCCCAAACAAATCTTGCACTGCCCTACAATTTTGTACTGGCCCCCTCTTGCACAATCTCAATACTTATTGTCTATTCCCTTCCCAAATATATTACTTCACACTTCTCCAGACTGAGTTCTATTTGTCACTTTTCTGCTCAAATGACCATTTGATTTAGATCATCCTGCAGTCTACAGGCTTCTTATTCACTGTTAATGATTAGGCTAATTTTTATGTCATCTGTAAATTGCATCTCCTACATCCAATTCCATATCAGTGGTGTATATAACAGGGAAAAAAGATGCCAATTCGCAATTCAAAGGAAGCTTTTTGGAAACAAGCTTCCAATCATACAAACACACTTCTCCCTTTGTCTTTTTTCAATCTCACTCTCGGTATTCCAGGCTTCAACCTTATTTTGCAAACAACCTGTCACTTCTCCTTTACTCAGATGATTTGTTAAATTATTGACCAGCCTGTCACATTGGAGCAGAAATCATTGAAAATGCACAACACAGAAAGAAGCCTTGCCACTTACCGTTCTGGCAACAGTAAAGCAACAACAATTCTTGCCAAATCCCAGGACTGAACGAATGATCTTTAGATTTTCCCAGTCAAATGTTCACCCAACTAAGCTGTTTCTGCCAATCACACTCAATAACCTTCCCAAAATTAATTTGCTCCACATCAAAATCAGATCACTGTGATCAGACTAGTTCCTGCTAAAAAAGTCAGTCATGTTCATCAGATACAATCGTCCCTTAACAAATGCATATTGAAGGTCCTGGATTAATCTCTCCCACTGTCAGAGGTCTTCCTGCCAAAGTTAAATTAGGGACCGTTCAGTTATCAGAACTTCCTGATGCCTCCAATGCATGTAAATATATTTTTGTACAAATAAGAGATGCCTTTGGTTTGTTTGTTGGATAGACTCAAACTCCAATGCTTGTTTGTTTCCTCATATGCTCCTATACAGAACCAGACTGCTTTTGTGGCTATGTATATATGCAGATTTTCTAATGAATAAAGTACATTTATGAAATTAAAAAAGGCACCCACTGTAAATGGTCATTTATAATGTCTTTCAGAGTTATTTTCCACTCATTTTCCTGGCCCTGGAAATGTAATAGCACCTGGTCCCCACCCTTGTTATTTCTCCCTCACACTGTCCAACACAAGGGGAATAATTCTTGTCTGTTGTCTCCATCTCTCTGATCCTGGAGCTTCACTGTTCCGCAGGTTACTGACCGCTACTGGCCACAAGTGGGAACTACAACCAAACTGCAGAAATGCTCAGAAGCTGTCAGGGGTAACGAGGCTGCTCACGTGAACAAACAGGTTCTGTTTGTCCTCTCCACACTCAGACTGGTACACTTTTCGATTTGCAAACAAAACAATCTATTATATATAATGAAGAATGGTGCTTGGATATTTGTGAACTTGCCCTGTTATATGTTACTCAAGATTGTGCAATATTTGCACAACAGAAAACTCTGAACATTGGTTTGGACGGTATGTAAGTATTAATTTTAAATATAAATGAGAAACTCAGGTGTTTTGGCTATTTCAAAGCTCCAGATTGAGTAGCCATATGTTAAGCTTTTATAGATCTGATATTTTAATCTTCCCTCAGCCTGTCTCCATAGCAGCTTTTAGAGTCATTGACTCAAACATCAGAGAAACTGATCCTTTGGCCCAACTTATCCACTCCGAACAGATAACTTAAACTGATCTATTGCAGTCCCATTTGCAAGCATTTGGCCCCTAACCCTCTAACTCCTTCCTGTTCATGTTCCCATGCAGAGTCCTCTGAAATGTTGTAACTGAATTGGAAATACTCATCTATTTATTTGTTTCCCAGTGTGAGCAGTATCTCGCTGTTAGAACAACAGAACAGGAATCAATAATTTAATAAAAAATGGGAAGCAGCACAGGAAAAATATTCAGAGAATCAGAACAATTCTGACCCAGCCCCACATGATAGATCATGGAAAACCATCATTGCCAGCACCAAGCAACAATTCAATTGGGAGATAACGGGAGGCTTGATTTGTTCCTTGTATAATGAAACTGCATGTATTTTCAGAGCTGAGTTGACGGTCGATCAAATCCATTATATAGTGATTGGATAGTGTGAGTGGTTTTTGCACTCAGTTTTAATCCAGCCTTGAACTGTCCCATGCAGCTCATGAGTTTATCTTTATTGACCAGCCTGCTATATTGGCGCAGAATATGACAGTATGTTTAAGGAACAGCAGGAGAACGCTGAATCCATCATGTCTGCACCTGCTAATGAGGAACAATCCTGGGATTATTAATGGGAAACTTGTAATCTTGGATCTAACAGTCTTATAAGAAATATTTTAGCCCATCAGTTCATAAGCTTTCATAAAAACAAATTAACATATCTCAGTGAGTTATAAGATTTGTCGACATCAACCATCAAAGCTTTACCCTCTCTTATCTTTATTGCATTCCATGCTTACGCGAAATATACCTGAAGTAATGTCACCCACTCAAAGATAGTCCCTCTCTGGCAATTCATTCACAAGACCAACTTCATTTCAGAAGATTAAATCGAGAATTGTTCTCCCTCTCACTGTGTGCAAAAGAGGCTAATGAAATATAATACAAGGATTTTGTGCTCTGAGTGCCTTGCACACTGTTTCTCTCCCAAATTGATATTTGAGAGATAAAATCCCCAACTATTCCTGTTCTATTGTTTAACATTTAGAAATGTCTGACATACTGCTACTCGGTTTTCCTCAGAGGATTTGGTTATCGACAATAAATCACAAGCAGTGTGGCTGCCACCTTTTTTTAAAGTTCTCAGCTGAACACTTATTGCCTCTTTTGTTGATCCATTGAGTATATCAGTGAGGTCCCTGTTAACCAGAGTGGAGGAGGGGAATCCTCAGTTAAGGATAAAGAAGCTCATGTTGGATACATGGGGGTGGAAGGTGACACCACCAGAACAGCTAAAGATGGAGTTACAGGGAGAATGGAGTGGAATCTTTACAGGAATCAGGCTGTGAGGAAGTGTATTCCAGGTAACTGTGGGAGTCAGTGGGTTTGTAATGGATATTGGTGTTCAATCTTTCTCCAGAAATGGAAACACAGAGGCCAAGGAAAGATCAGGTGGCAATGAGAGAAGGATCGAAATTAGAAATTAATGTGTTTTTTAAAATTCTGGCAAGAGCAGGAATAGCACCAATGGGTACAGCCCCAAATAAAACTTGACCAAGGAATATCCATAAAATCCAAAAAGACACAGATACAACTGGGACCTGTGCAGGTTGACAGAACCACATCTTTGACATGGAGAAGTCGCAGAATCATAGATGCTGACAGCATGGAGAAAGGCCCTTTGTGCCAAACTGGTCCATGTCATCCAAAATATTCATCCGCACTAACCCCCTTTCCCAGCATGTGGCCCATGTCTTTCTAAACCTTTCCTGTTCATGTATTTGTCTAATTGCCTTTTAAATGTTGTTCAGGTACCTGGCTGAACAACTCCTCCTGGCAGCTCATTCCATATGCACATCAACCTCTGTGTAAAAAAAGTTGCCCCTCAGGTCCCCTTTTATTCTTTCCCCTCCAGTCCTCGATTCCCCAACTCTGAGAAAAAGACTGAGTGCTTTCTCCCCATACATACATCTCATGATCTTGTACACTCTTTTACACTCCGACAAGAAATCCCACTCTGTCTCCTATGCTCGATAGAAAAACGTCTCAGTTTGTCCAACATCCCCAAAAGTATCATCCAGCCTCTTGCAGTGATCTTGGATATATCTGGTCAGAACCAGGAAATTTATCCACCTTCATACATTCGAATATACCCAGCACCTTCTCTGTTGTGATGATGGACTGAGCCCAAGATATGACCACTGACTTTCTCAAGTTCCCAGTCTTCATGTCTTTCCCCAGAGTAAACACAGAGGAGAAATATCCATTGAGGACCTTGCCCATCTACTGCGGTTCTACACATACATGTCCACTTTCATCCTTGAGGGGTCCTATTCCCTTTCTAGTTATTCTTTTTCCTTTAATGTACTAAAGGAGCCTATTTTGAATCACCCTAATCTTCTCAGCCCTCATTTCACCCGTCTGATTTCCTTCTGCAGTAAACTCCTGTATCCTTTGTAATAACCCCAGCTGCCTGTATGTGACCCACATCTCTTTCTTGGTGCTGGTCAAAGCCTGATATCTCTTGTTATCCATGGCTCCCTATTCCTACTGATCTTGCCCTTTCCCCCTCACAGGAACATATAGATCCTGAACTCTCGCTAACAAGGCCTCCCACTTGCTGGAGGTCCCTTTGCCTGCAAGCAAACTACTCCAATCAACCCCTGCAAGCTCCTGTCTAATTCCATCAAAATTCACCTTTCTCCAATTTAGAACTTGAATCTGTGGACCAGTTTTGTCCCACTCCAAAACTATTTTAAAATTAATAGAGCTACAATCACTGTTCCCAAAAACGCTCTCTGACTGTCACCACCATCACCTGTCATGCCCTATTTCTCAAGAGTAGGTCGAGTTTTGCCCCTTCCTGAGCAGGACCCTTTCTGTACTGCTTGAGAAAACTTTCCTAA
This sequence comes from Chiloscyllium plagiosum, assembly GCF_037043375.1. NCBI lineage: Eukaryota > Metazoa > Chordata > Chondrichthyes > Orectolobiformes > Hemiscylliidae > Chiloscyllium > Chiloscyllium plagiosum. Next base: position 30,503,039 of record NW_028270185.1, on the reverse strand, counting down.
ACACACTTAGTGTCATAGTGTGGTAGGGATGTATAGTGCAGAAACAGATCCTTTGGTCCAACCCTTCCATGCCGACCAGACATCCTAACCTAGCCCCATTTTCTTTTAGATTAGATTCCCTACAGTGTGGAAACAGTCCCACTGGCCCAACAAGTCCACACCGAACCACCGAAGGATAACCCACCCCCCTCTGACTAACACGCCTAACACTATGGACAATATGTTTGGATTGTGGGAGGAAACTGGAGGACCCGGAGAAAATCCACGCAGACATGGGGAGAACGTGCAAACTCCACACAAACAGTTGCCCGAGGCTAGAATCGAACCTGGGACCCTGGTGCTGTGAGGCAGCAGTGCTAACCACTGAGCTACTGAGCTGCCCAATAAAATATGGAATTCATGTTCCACCATCTGCTGTGGCAGGATTTGAATCCACTTCCCAGAACATTAGTTGAGTTTCTGAATTAATAGCTGAGCAATAATATAATTAAGTCATCTCCTTTGTCAGCACTTGGCCCATATCCCTTGAAACCCTTAATATACCCATCCAGCTGCCTTTTAAATGCTGTAATTGTACCAGCTTCCACTACTTCCTCTGGCAGCACATTCCATACATGTGCCACCTTCTGCATTCAAAAAAGTCCCTCTTACATCTTTCCCCTCTCACCCTAAACCTATGCCCTCTATTTCTGGACTCCCTCTTCTCCAGGGAAAATACTTTGTCTATTTATTCTATCCATGCCCCTCATCATTTTATAAACGTCTATAAGATCACCTCTCAGCCTCCGATACATCAGGGAAAACAGCCCCAGCCTATTCAGCCTTTCCCTATAGCTCAAATCCTCCCAGCCTGGCAACATCCTTGTTAATATCTTCTGAACCCATTCAAGTATCACAGAATCCTTCTGAAAGAAAGGAGGCCTATATTGTACACAATATTCCAAAAGTGACCGAACCAATGTCCTGTACAGCCTCAGCATGATCCCCCAACTCCTATAGTCAATGCTCTGACAGTAAAGGAAAGCATACCAAATGCTTTCCTCACGATCTTTTCTACCTGCGACTCCAGTTTCAAGGAGCTATGAACCTGCACTCCAAGGATCTTAACATTAAAGGTGTAAGTTCTGCTCTAATTCACAGCACCTCACATTTACCTAAATTCATCTCCATCTGCCACTCCTCAGCCTATTGACCCATCTGATCAAAATCCCGTTGTGCGCTGAGGTAACCTGCTTCATTGTCCAGTGCATCTCCAATTTTGATGTAATCTGCAAACTTACTATCTATACCTCTTATGTTCACATACAAATCATAAATCCATAAATGCTGAAAAGCAGTGGACCCAGCACCGATCCTTGTGGCACACCACTGATCACAGGCTTCCAGTCAGAAAGGTAACCCTCCACCACCACCCTTTGAGCCAGTTCTGTATCCAAATGGCTTGTTCTCCCTGTATTCCATGTGATCTAACCTTGCTAAACAGTCTCCCACGGGGAACCTTGTCGAACGCCTTACTGAAGTCAACATAGATTACGTCCACTGCTTTGCGCTCATCAATCCTCTTCGGTCCTTCTTCAAAAAATGCAATCAAGTTCATGAGACATGATTTCCATGCACAAAGCCATGTTAACTATCTCTAATCACTCTTTGCCTTTCCAAATACATGTAAATCCTGTCCCTCAGGACTCCCTCCAACAACTTGCCCACCACTGACGTCAGGCTCACCAGTCTATTGTTCCCTCACCTTTCTTCAATTGTGGCATCCCATTAGCCAACTTCTAGTCATCCAGCACCTCACCTGTGACTACTGATGACACAATGATTTCCTGTAGAGGCCCAGCAATCACTTCCCTAGCTGATTTTTCAAGATGTCACCATCTATTTTCCCCACATTCTATATCTTCTGTGTCTTTCTCCACAGGAAATACTGATGCAAAATATTAATTTAGTATTTCCTCCATCTCCTGTGGTTCACACTTAGGCTGACTTGCTGATCTTTGAGGGATTACTCTTTTGTCTTCAATCCTTTGGATTCTCCTTAACTCTAAAGCTGTCTCATTTCTCCAATTTGCCCTCCTGATTACCCTCTTAAGTAGAAGCCTACTGCCTTTATACTCTTCTGGGGATTCACTAGATCTCTCCTGTCTATACATGGTATATGCTTCCTTCTTTTTCTTAATAAAAACTTCAATTTCTCTCATGATTCAGCATTCCATACACCTATCATCCTTTCACCCTAACAGGAATACACTTTCTCTGGATTCTCGTTATCTCATTTTTGAAGGTTTCCCATTTACCAGCCGTCCCTTTAACTGCGAACATCTGCCCCAATCAGCTTTTGAAAGTTCTTTCCTAATAACTGTCAAAATTGATCTTCCTCCAATTTAGAACTTCAACTTTTAAATCCAATCTAATCTTTTCATCATTATTGTAAAACTAATATAATTCTGGTCGCTGGCCCCACAGTGCTGTCCCATAGATATCTCAGTCACCTGCCCTGCCTTATTTCCCAAGACTAGGTCAGGTTTTGATGTAGGTACATCTACATACTGAATCAGAAATTTTTCTCGTACATACCGAACAAATTCCTCTCCATCTAAACCCTCAACACCCTGGCAGTCCTCGTCTAGGTTTGGAAAGTTAAAATCCCCTACTATAACCACTTACAGATAACTGAGATCTCCTCACAAATGTTTTTTCTCCATTTCCCACTGACTATTGGGGAGTCTACAAGACAATCGCAATAAGTTGACTATCCCTTTCATATTTCTCAGTTCCATCCAAATAACTTCTGTGAATGTATTCCCAGGAATATCCACCCAAAGAACAGCAGTCATTCTATTCCTTAACAAAAATGCTCTTCCCGCTCCTCCCTTGCCCCCTTTTCTATCCTTCTGATAGCATTTGTATCCTGGAACATTAAGCTGCCAGTCCTGTCCATCCCTGAGTCATGTCTCTGTAATTGCTATGATATCCCAATCCCATGTTCCTAACCATGCCCTGAGTTCATCTGCCTTCCCTGTTAGGCCTCATACATTGACGTAAATGCAGTGTAATTGATCAGTCTTACCTCACTCTGTGCTTTGTTCCTGCCTGCCCTGACTGTTTGACTCGCTCCTTTTCCCAATTGTACAAGTCGCAGATTGATCTCTTTCCTTACCATTTCACTGGGTCCCACCTCCCACCTTACTAGTTTAAATCCTCTTGAGCAGCTCTAGCAAATCTCCCTGCCAGTACATTCGGCCCCTTCCAATTCAGGTGCAATCCATCCTTCTTGTACAGAAGAGATTCCAGTGATCCAAAAGTGTGAATCCTTCTCCCATACACCAGCTCCTCAGCCATTTGCGGTATCCTTCTATTCCTCCCTCACTGGTTCATAGCACCAGAAGTAATCCAGATATTACTGACCTGGAGGGTCCATCACTCCCTACGTTTTCCAAAGCAGCATACTTGTTTGAGATGGGGATAGCCACAGGAGACACCTGCACTACCTGCCTCCCTCCTGGAGTTAACCCAAGTACCTGACTTTTCTCCCTTCCTATAACTGCCATCCATTACACTCCCTAGTTCCTGGAAATCCCTCATTGTCTCTAACTGGTGCTCCCACCAATCCATGCGATATGCTAGGATTCACAACCAAAGACACTTCCTGCAGACATAATCATCAGTAACATGGAAACTCTCCCTAAACTCCCTCATCTGACAGGAAGAGCATATCATTCTGCTAATATCTTCCAGCAGTTTCCCTGTGACATGTTAAACTAACTGGCCTGTGCTTCCTGCTTTCTGTCTCCCCTTTTTAATATAGGGCTTCCACCCACTATCTTCCCTTGCACTGGGGCTAAACCATGAATCACCAGGAACAGCAACAGTTTCAAGAATCAGATATTAAAGCTCTTTCACTAGCTAAGTCGCAGTATCCCCATTCTCCACCAGAGTGGATGATTTCTTTCGGAGATTAAACATCCTGACTGGTGTATGGCCAAGGCATTGGAAGTGAGACGATATTTTTGCAGTTGGTGGAGGAGAATGGGTGACTTTGTACAGTTTTCACCTTTCTCATGTAATCCTATACTTGAGTACACATGATAATAAAATCTAATTTTAGTTCTAATTCTGCAATCAAACCCCCAAGGAGTCAATTTGGTAAACTAAAAAGTTACACAATTTATAGTCATTTAGCAAATATAATCAGGTAAGGTTAATTTTATATACATCAAATTGAAAGAAAGAGTTGGCAATGACATTAGATAACTCATTAAGACAATAGTTCCACCCGGACAGTGAGGGTTTGAAGTGCTGACAGTGAGCCAATCCCCACAATTTGCTGAATTCCCTTACAGCAATGGTCACGACATTGAATTTTCTGGCAGCCATAATCATGGTTGTCAAAATGTTTTATTCAGATGTGATTCATCAATTAACTGAGGGGACTTGATTTTGATGGCTGTGTCAGAATTCACTGCCCATGAGAACATGGTGGTAGATACTTTCTTGTGCCACTGCAGTCCTGATGATGTGGGAGCAATTAGTCAGTGGTGTGATGGGAATGGGGGGAGAGGGATTTTCCAGGATTGTGACAGAGGGACACTGAAGGAATCAGCGTAGTTCCAGAGGGCTGTTCTCTTGTCCTAAAAATCACCTCACCTCTCTACATCTCACACCAGCCATCCAGCCAACTGTGCTAACTGACTCCTTGCAGCAGTGGTGGTTGGACGGCTGGTTCATGATGCAGAGTGACAACAACAGCACAGGTTCAGCCCCCACACTGGCTGAGATCACAATGAAGGTCCCAACTCCTCATCCTCACCCCTCCCCTGAGGCATGGTGACCCTCAGTTTAAATGCACAACTACCTGTGCCTCACTAATGTGAGAGCAGCGCTATGGTCCACTGGGACTATGGTGACTTTACTGAAGGAATATATACCCAAGTCAGAATGGTGAGTGGCTTGGAAATGAACATGCAGGTAGAGGTGTTCTCACACTCTACTACCATTGTGTTTAGGATGGTGGTGGTGGTTAATGTCAATGATCTTGTTGAAGGAGCAGTGCATATTGTCAATGATACACAATGGTGCTACTGAACATCAGTGGTAAATGGGCCTGAATGTTTGTAGGTATGGTGACAATCAAACTGTCTTATTGTTGTAAAAGAGAGAATGCTGGAGAAACTCTGTAGGCCTGGTGCAACTGCAAAGAAAGTTGTTCCCCTTAATTGAAGGGGCCAATAACAGGGTGGTATAATGTTAAGCTGAAAAGTAGGAGGTTTCAAGGGGATATGAAGGAAAATATTCTCACCTCAAGGATGGTAGGAGCCTGCAATGTACTGGCCAGGAGGGTAGTTGAGACGGGAACCCTCACAACCTATAAAAGGTACTTGGATGAGCACTCTTAATGTCATAATGCTATGGGCTAAGGGCTGGAAACTTGGACTGATGTAGATTTAGTGTCGTTTTGGCGGGATAAATCCTATGGGCCAAAGGGCCTCTTCTGTACTATGTGATTCTGTCATTCTCAGATTCTGAAGTTAACGATCTGAATTCTGTTTATTTTTGTATTTGTTTTGCATAATATATTGCTTGGTATAAGTTCCAGCTGTTGTTGCCATCAGTATTAGCTTCAGGTTCTATATGAAAGTGCTCATTCACAGATAGAATTTCCCAAAATGAGTCGAATAGCTGAATTAACACGGAAAGCTGTGGGATAACAGTGTGCAGTCGAAAAGCTGTCAAGACGATCTGCACAATGAGGTATTGAATGTCTGAATAGCCTCAGCAAAATGAAGGTTAACACTGAAAGGAATGTCAAAAGGTATTTAAATATGGAGGGACAGATAGAGAGTGAAATAATGTCAGTATTATTGCTTGAAGACAAATTGTAACTAACATTTGGAACTGTGTCAGCTCCATCTCTGAGAGAATTCTCCAATTCCAACAGATTCCCAGCAGCAGGAAGGGAAAGGTTGTGTTCTTCAAAGTAAAAAGGATATCAAAGTCAATAATTGTCTCAGTTACACGCTGTTAAACTGAAGTGATCTCACTGTTAGAGTCAGCAACAGGACAGATTGTAGATTGGGAATTCAGAGACCTTGATAAGCAGATCAGGAAAACCGACGGGTTCCCGGGGTCCACAACATTCACTTAACCTGGAAAAGAGAGAGAAAGCAATGACGTAGATGTTTATGGTCAGGGGCATTCCAGTTTTAAATTTTATACTTAGAGATTTCACAAAACATATTGGGCTGCTTGGCGTGTGAAAGATGTGATTATTCTCACCTTCACCAGGGTGACGGCAGCGCTGTAGAAAACACTCAGGAAGACCAGGGTGATGAATGTGGAAGCAGTTGCCATTATCATCCTCATAATCTTCAATCCAGATGCGATCTACTGAATCTACAAATATAAAGCCGAGAGGACGTACTTAAATAGTTTATTGATCCAGTCCGATCTATCTGCATCCAAGTCATGTAATTAGAGACCATTACATCTTCATAACGCAGTCAGATGTTTCTCAAATGTGACTATCTGTATCTATTAGTGCAGTACTGACTCTCAGCAAGAAATTGCAAATACTAACTGCACATGTTCTTTCTTCACTGTGCGTGTCAGAACATTTTAAATTATTTTTTTCTTTTAATCTATTATTGAAGGATATTATTATTTGAGGAATGCCTATTAGGAATGATTATTTTAATTATATTATTATATTTTAAATATAGGCTGTGACAGCAAATTAGTTGAAAATTATGGCCATCATTGGATAAAAATTCAAATGTGATTCTCATCTTTAGTTATTGGTGGCTAATTGCTTGGCAGATCAGAATATAGCTGAAAATGTGTTACTGGAAAAGCACAGCAGGTCAGGCAGCATCCAAGGAGCAGGAGAATCGACGTTTCAGGCATGAGCCCTTCTTCAGGATGCTTTGGATGCTGCCTGACCTGCTGCGCTTTTCCAGCAACACATTTTCAGCTCTGATCTCCAGCATCTGCAGTCCTTACTTTCTCCTAGAAGATCATGAATATAAGTTACACCCACAGTAAGGACATTGCTTCATATATTTGTTTGTTGGGTCTCTACATTTAGGAATACGTTTTTGTGCGTGTGTCCCTTAATGTATTTTATCTATGCTTGATGTGTATGGTTTTCCTTTAATGTTTGTGTATGTGGTTATGAGGTACTCTGACTTCACTCTTGCCCATGTTGGAGGCTGTGCATGAATAAACATATTCATGCTCCTTTACTGCTGGTGTGCTCACATGTTTGTGCACGTGCATTTTGTTCAGTTCACAATTATAAGCATCATCATGCTGATATGCCACTTTGTTGATGCCTATATTTATCTGGTAATGTCTTTGTGACTGTTCACTTTTCGTTAGTGCTATCTAAAATGTGTGTTTATGTGTCTATTTCAGATCCTACCTACACTAGGTTATTATCATGTTTGTGCTTAATAAACGTTAGGGTACAGCGTCATGTTTTGATGGATGTTTATATTTATGTGATGATGTCTGCCTGTGTGGCAATCTATCCTAAACCATATCCTGATAAGCTTGTTTGTGTTATTGTGTGTGGATGGTTGCTGATGCTTGTGCCATTATCCTTGTTTAATAAATGCCCCACGTTTTGTTGATCTTTGCACTTGCGTGTCTGAATGTGTGTGTATGTGTGACTGCGTATACGTGCTGATCAAAGTGGTTTAAAAATAAATAATTAAGGTGCCTCTGTCATCATAAGTTTGTGATTATGAAAATGGGAGAATAATGATATTAATGTTTATCTCTGTGCATTTATGTGCCTGTGTGAGTCGACATGCAGGAGGGCATGTTGTATCTGTGTTCATGCATCTATGTCTGTATGCATTGTGCTGTATGAATGCATATGTATTTGTGTCCATTGTGTGTTATCGTGTGTCTATGTTTTTCATGGTTATGTGTGAGTACCCCTGTTCATTTGTGTATGAGCTTTTCTTTCGGGGCGTGTGAGTTTTTGTAAGAGCTTAGCTGAATGTTCAAGTACCATTTGCATGTGTGGCTCTGTGCGTGTATGCGTATGTGACGTCTTATTGAATGCACATCTGTGTGTGTGTGTGTGTACATAAATGTGTCTTTAGGTGAGAGCCTGTATATGTGTCTTTACGTGTGTCATTTGTGAGCATCTCTCTGTATCTGTGTGTGTTTCTGCTCTTATACCAGACTGCAATTTTTATTATTCTAATTTTATTGTTCTAATTTTAATGGATTGCCCACAATTTGATCTGACCTTGGTGTTGTAGGAAACATTTCCCATCATCGTGAAGAGATAAGCGTTTTATGAGCAACTCTTCTGTTGCAGTGAGAGAATTTCTGTCTCTGAGACAAAAGGCCTGAGTTCAAATCCCCACTGCCCCAGAGATAACATTTCTGAATATATTTATTAGAAAATAGCTACTCATATTCTGTATTTGAAACAATGCAACATCAGGTGTTCGAATACTATAATTGATCCCATGTCCTCCAGAAAACGGAGACAAGACTATGGAATACAAATCGGGATGATGCAAACACAGTTTCGGATTGTGGGAGTCACTGTTAATCATTTGTTAACAGGGCCAAGCATGTCCAACATGCTCCAACGGTATTATTTTCCTTGGAAATTTTACATCTTCAAATAGTAAGCAAGAAGCTGAATGTTCCTGTTAGTAACTGGGTTACATTACAGAGGACCTCTACTGTGAAAACTCTGCACTGGGAGTAAGAGTACAGACCGTTCATCGTTCCACTCTCCTCTTCCCTGTGCTCCACAACAACTTATCTGTTGGTTGTCTTTGGTGTGAAAGTGAAGATACATTCTGTCAACTCATGCACTGGGGAGAGATCCTGGCAGTTTCCCAGAAACAAAGGTTACATTCAAATTGCTCTGCACTCTTTACAATTGGTATCTCTTTCAGAGATTAAAAGTCTCTTAAATTTACATTTCCAATTGGTGCAATGTGGCAGTTTAAAACTGACGTGAATTTTGTAAGAATGGGTAAAAACAAGGACTGCAGATGCTGGAAACCAGATTCTAGATCAGGGCGTTTCATCAAGGGCTTTTGCCCGAAACGTCGATTTTCCTACTCCTCGGATGCTGCCTGAACTGCTATGCTTTTCCAGCAACACTCTAGCCTAAATTTTGTAAGAATGGCCAATCGGAGAATCAGGAACACGAAGTTCAAAACTCATGGTCTACCCTTAACGTAGAATGGACATTGTCCGATTTCAGAGGTAAAAACAATGACTGCAGATGCTGGAAACCAGATTCCGGATCAGTGGTGCTGGAAGAGCATAACAGTTCAGACAGCATCCAAGGAGCTTCGAAATCGATGTTTCGGGCAAAAGCCCTTCATCAGGAATAAAGACAGTGAGCCTGAAGCATGGAGAGATAAGCTAGAGGAGGGTGGGGGTGGGGAGAAAGTAGCATAGAGTATAATGGGTGAGTGGGGGAGGAGATGAAGGTGATAGGTCAGGGAGGAGAGGGTGGAGTGGATAGGTGGTAAAGGAGATAGGCAGGTAGGACAAGTCCGGACAAGTCATGGGGACAGTGCTGAACTGGAAGTTTGGAACTAGGAAGAGGTGGGGGAAGGGGAAATGAAGAAATTGTTGAAGTCCACATTGATGCCCTGGGGTTGAAGTGTTCCGAGGCGGAAGATGAGGCGTTCTTCCTCCAGGCGTCTGGTGGTGAGGGAGCGGCGGTGAAGGAGGCCCAGGACCTCCATGTCTTCGGCAGAATGGGAGGGGGAGTTGAAATGTTGGGCCACGGGGCGGTGTGGTTGATTGGTGTGGATGTTCCGGAGATATACCCTCAAGCGCTCTGCTAGGAGGCGCCCAGTCTCCCCAATGTAGAGGAGACCGCATCGGGAGCAACAGATACAATAAATGATATTAGTGGATGTGCAGGTAAAACTTTGATGGATGTGGAAGGCTCCTTTAGGGCCTTGGATGGAGGTGAGGGAGGACGTTTGGGCACAGGTTTTACAGTTCCTGCGGTGGCAGGGGAAGGTTCCAAGATGGGACGATGGGTTGTAGGGGGGCATGGACCTGGCCAGGTAGTCACGGAGGGAACGGTCTTTGCGGAAGGCGGAGAGGGGTGGGGAGGGAAATATATCCCTGGTGGTGGGGTCTGTTTGGAGGTGGCGGAAATGTCGGCGGATGATTTGGTTTATGCGAAGGTTGGTAGTGTGGAAGGTGAGCACCAGGGGTGTTCTGTCCTTGTTACGGTTGGAGGGGTGGGGTCTGAGGGCAGAGGTGCGGGATGTGGACGAGATGCGTTGGAGGGCATCTTTAACCACGTGTGAAGGGAAATTGCGGTCTCTAAAGAAGGAGGCCATCTGGTGTGTTCTGTGGTGAAACTGGTCCTCCTGGGAGCAGATACGGCGGAGGCGGAGGAATTGGGAATACGGGATGGCATTTCTGCAAGAGGTAGGGTGGGAAGAGGTGTAATCCAGGTAGCTGTGGGAGTCGATGTTTTTGTAAAAAACGTCAGTGTCAAGTTGGTCGTCATTAATGGAGATGGAAAGGTCAAGGGGTGGGGGGGGGGGGGGGGGGGGCGGGGGGGGGGAGAGTGTCAGAGATGGTCCAGGTTAGGTGAATTGGCCAAGCTAAATTGCCTGTAGTGTTAGGTTCATTAGTCAGGGGTAAATGTAGGGGAATGGGTCTGGGTAGGTTGCTCTTCGGAGGCAGGTGTGGACTTGTTGGGCCGAAGGGCCTGTTTCCACACTGTAGGGAATCTAATCTAATCTCAACTGCACAGATGGAATAGAAGAGTAGGAAACAGTTAATTCAGCGGTTGTGTATTTAACTCAAAACTGGAGGAAAAAAAACTTTATTACTTTTGTTGAATTATTAAATGAAACTTTGAGATTTTTATTGACATGAATTAACAGTGTCCATCAGTGCAAGCGAAATGTTTACAAAACTCGGTTTACCGCTGGATTTATTGACTGTTCTGTTGATGATCTTCAACGGAATCACTTCATGTCCCACCACACAGGAGTAAGAAGCACCGCTGGCCCAGTCTTCCGCTGTAATGGATAACAGGCTGGACATGGAGAAGGAGGTGATGTCGCTCTCCGCTATTCCCTCGGGGTTCTTGTAGTTACTGGGATTTACAGGCTTGCCATTGTTTGTCCACTTGACGAAGATCTCTCGGGGGGAGAAACCTCTCACTAAACAGGTGAGGGAGGGAACCCTTTCAGCGGAGATTTCTTCTGTTGGTGGCAGGAGCACAGACACTGATGGCTCCCGTGGATTAATCACTGCAAAATATTTGAGACAAATATAAATCAACTATAAAAATCCGGAATCAATATCGCGATTTCACTAAATATTAAAATATGCCATTTTTAATTTGGGATTTATTCACTTTCATGATCTAAAAGGAGCAGAATGGTATCCATGATGTTCAGTAAAAGATGTAAAAAGTTTAATTTGAAAGTCGCCTCCACGTTTCCAGCCCACAACGAGGACATTCTGGCCATTTGTCATTGCTGATGGTGACTTCACAACCCAGGCTTCTACCCACCTTGTCTGACTTAACCAGAATAGAGTATCCTTTGGTCTGTCTCTTTCTTAATCAGCTACTTAGCTATCCTGCCATCAGACGCATCATTAATGCTCCCAACGGTGTTTACTCATTACCAATCAAAGCCTGCCATTGGTGTAACTGGATCTGGATCATACATGGGATCCTGTGTGTTTTAATCTCACTGCTCACCTTTCTCCTTGTGGATGGAGTCTCTCAGCGGAGTCGGTAGATTCTGTGGTACATGTTCAAAAGTAACGCCACTCAGCCAGGCTTCAGGAGAAACGTCTAATTTGCTGAACACGCTGTCGGGATTCTGTCCAGGCTGGTCAGCAATTTCTAATTTCAGAGGCTTCTTTTCTTGTATCCAGGTGACACTGACTCCAGAAGGAAGATTGGACACAATGCAGGTTAACGTCACCGTCGCCTCCACTCAGACCTGTTCTCCTGGCGGCGGGAGGATTTTAACTGTGTAATCATGGCACACAGTATCTCTTATGAAACAGAAATCAAAATCAATGGAAAATGCCTCTTTAGGATGAAAACACCCACTCTTCAGGTTATTTCCTCACAAGGTGAAGTAACCACCTTCGAAATGGCAACTTCCAACTATTGCTGAAATGATGCTTACTATTGTTTATGTATTTTGATCTGTGAAAGCATTCGTGATTACCTATAACATAACCTGTGTAATTATTCCTAAAGAACACTGGCTTTGTAACAAGTGAAACCTGTGAAAAATGTGAAACCATTGAAGATACCACAATGTAATCCATGAAGTTACCTTTCTTTCAGAGTTGGTCTCTCACTTAAGACCATCTATTGATACTTGGGACAAGAGTCATCTGTATATAATGAGTTCATTTCTATGTCCATGAACGTTCCGTGCAAATGCTGCTGGTCACGCTGAGTGCCAAATCAGATCCCGAATTTTGGACAAATTGTATTAATCCTAATTATTGTCTTTGTCTTCCTGCATTTGCAGAGGTTCTAAAGTGTTACAGGAGCAGTGAATGGCCATGGAAATTCTGTTCCTTTTATTTAATATGATCAAAAATACTTGGCATTATTGGTGTGAGATCATTCTCTAATTTATGACGTTATTCCTCTTGGGCTGAATTGGGAGGAGATCTGAAAACAAGAGACTGAGTGCAGCACTGGACATCATGAAGGACACCCATCCCTTCAAGTCTTTCCCTCCATTCAATGAGGTCATAACTGGTCTGTACATTCACTTTCTTTACCAAGCTGCATTTTTTACTTTCTTCATTGAACACAAAAAAACAAGCATCTTAAATTAATCTACAAACTCGATGGAAATGTGCACAGGTTTTATTCAGATGTCTAATACTCACTGTGTAAACATCTCCATCCCAAATCAGACTGAATCAGCATGTCTCAAATTCCTAGTTCATTTATCCCAAGTGTAGCATTCCCACCAGAATTTATTCTCCTGCCTCACTCAGTAATTACAGAGAGCGTCTTAAAGTAGCTCAGTGAGAGCACGTTTATCCCAGTTAATCAAATGTGAAACCCACTTGGTCTGTGGTCTGATCCCATAAATGAAGTTAAAGAGCTCAGTACCAGAATTTTAAAAAAAATCTGTGTCATACAATGCCCAAGGCTAACAAGTCATTCCTGAGCAGGGAATGAAGTATTGAACAAATTTTGATTTATTTTGAAGTAAAGATCACTGCATATATTTACCATGTCATTTTGAGACCACAAGATCATAAGATAGAGGATCAGAATGAGGCATCTCTGGCACTGTGAGGCAGCAGTGCTAACCACCGTGACCAAAGGGCCTTTTCCTGTGCTCTATAAGGTGATTCTGTGAAAACTGTTATAAATAATGCCTTATTCATGTTAATCACAGATGTTCTGTTTATCTCAGTTCCCACAACACTTACCTGGACATGGCATTTCTTTTCTCTTGTGTGATCCGCTGTGTTGAACCTCACAGTAGATTTTGCTGGGGCAATGTACCGCTGACCCGGGCAGGGTTAACTGGCTGCTCTGGATGTAGGTTCCCTTCTTGTTTCTCACTGATGGGTAAGTCTTCAATCCAGTCGTGATTAGTTCCCCACCTTTCTTCCAGGTTACCTTGGTTACGGCAGGTGAATAGTCCATCGCCAAACAACCAAAGATCACAGAACCGGTGCTGTGGTCCTGACAGGAGGAGACCAGGCCATAAAGCGTGGGGGGAGATGATGTCTCTCGGATAGAATGACCAATTGAGCACATTAGTTCCTGTTAATTTGACCTTATCAGTTACTCAAATGTATCCTCAGCTGTAAACGTTTGGCAGTGTGCTCCTGCTGAAGTCTACAGTATAACTGGCGGTTATTTTTGTTTCTTACCAGGTGCTGATCATGATCTATTGGTTCCCTCTTCAGAAACATCCCCTCTACCTTGGCCATTACCATATAATTTGGGAAGAAGAACATCTGAATCCACCACCAGTAATTGTTTGAAAATCGCACCAACTGACACTTTCACTGGATTGCAAGTGAAGAGCAGAGAGGTTTCACAAAATACAAACCAAGGGAATGCGGATTCATCGAAATTCTACAGTGTGTGCAAACAGGCCATTTGGCCCAACAAATCCACACCCACCCTCTGAAAAGTAATCCATCCAGACCCATTCCCCTACCCTATTACTCTACATTTAACCCTGACTAATGGACCTAACCTCCCAATCCCTGAACACAACATGGCCAATTCACCCAGATTGCATATCTTTGGACTTTGGGAGGAAACCCACACAGACATGGGGAGAATGTGCAAACTCGATACAGATAGTCATCCGAGGCTGGAATCGAACCAGAGTCCCTAGCGCTGTGAGGCAGCAATGCTAACCATGGAACCAGCGTGCCGCCCCACTAGGCACCGTGCTGCTGGAAATCAGAAACAAAAACAGAAATTGCAGGAAAACCCCAACAGCTGGCAGTATCTCTGGACAGAAGTCAGAGTGAACAGTTCAGATCCAGTGAGCCTTCCTCATGTAGCAATACAAGGCAGAATGTTCTCTCTGGGAGGAAGGTCACTGCAGCAGCAGCAGCAGCACAGGCAGGAGCTGGGCACTGGGACTGGGAGGATGGCTCTCACAACTGACCTCATGCCAATTGGCTGGAAGTTGAAACTTCTAATTTATAATTATCTTAATTCTGGAGGCCTCTGAAAAATGGAGGACCATTAAGGTTCAGAGACTTTGAAGCATTACAGCTAACTGAGCTGACTATTTACGTCAATATGATTTGAGAAATTAACAAGTACTCTTTAACTTTAATAACTATCAAACTGACACACAGTTCACCACCAAAACTCTCATCTCTCAGACTAACCACTCCCTGTTTGTCTCGACCTAAATTCCCACCCACATTGACAAACCCTACTCTGTTACTCACCCATTCATGCCCTGAATACACCACCCCTATCACAAGAAACACATCCAAGGCAATCCATATTGGTAGTGTAGATGAACAGAAAGATCCTGGTGTCCGTGTACATCGATCCCTAAAGGTTGCCAGTCAGGTTGATAGGGTTGTTAAGAAGGCATACTTTGAGTTGGCTTTCATTGGTAGAAGGACTGCATTTCAAAACCATGAGGTCATGCTGCAGCTGTACAAAACTCTGGTGTGGCCGCAGTTGGAGCCTTGAGTACACTTCTGGTCACCACATTATAGGAAGAATGTGGAAGCTTTGGAAAGAGTTCAGAGGAGGTTTACCAGGATGTTGCCTGGTATGGTGGGAAGGTCTTATGAGGAAAGGATGAGGGACTTGAGGCTGTTTTTGTTTGAGAGAAGAAGGTTGAGAGGTGACTTAATTGAGACATATAAGATAATCAGAGGGTTAGATGGGGTGGACAGTGAGGCTCTTTTTCCTTGAATGGTGATGGCTAGCAGGAGAGGACATAACTTTAAATTGAGGGCTGGTAGATAAATGTCAGAGGTTGTTTCTTTACTCAGAGTAGTAGGGACGTGGAATGCACTGTCTGCAACAATAGTATCCTCGCAACTTTAAGGGCATTTAAAATGTCATTGGATAAACATATGGATGAAAATGGAATAGTGCAGGATCGATAGGCTTCAGATTGGTTCCACAGGTCGGCACAACATCGAGGGCCGAAGGGCCTATACTGCACTGGAACATTCTACGTTCTATAATCCAGGTGGACATATAATCTCAATTCCTTTCACGCAATTCCACTCCTGCCACCCTGCACCTGGTCCATGTTGAATCTGGCCCTTACTGGACCTGGCACCATTATTTTCACAACTTCTGACAGAACCCCACTCCCCCAGACATGACCTCAGCCCTTGGTCACTGACATCTCAACTTACCCAAGTCAACCTGAGCACTTTGCATCCTAGCTCCTTTCACATCTGTCCTTTACCACCTGTCATTTTGCCAGACTCTGAGCTTTGCATTTTGAAATCACTTCCACCTACTACTTTATTACAGTGACCTTCTACCCCCTGAAACAGCCTGGAACCCTGCCCACCTCTTCACTAACCAGCCTGGCACCCTGCCAATCTCACCACTAACCAGCCTGGCACCCTGCCAATCTCACCACTAACAAGCTTTGCAAAGACAGACCTCCTACATTTTAGCTGAAATATCCCTCACCTACCAAACACAATGCGACCAAATTATCCTTGTGACATTACTGTTTGCCTTGATGCCACCCTGCCAGACAGGGTGCATGCAAGCTTACCCAGCAGCCACCCGACACCTCACAACCTACCAGCCCAAACCCTCCCACATTCCCAATCTATCCCCTCACTAGCTCACCAGCTTCCAACTTTGAGCCTACTTTGGGTCCAGTCCATTCATGCTGACTAATTCCATTTGTCTCCCTTTGGCCCATATCCATCCAAACCTATCCAGCTCCTGCACCTGTCCAAATGTCTTCTACATGTTGTACCTATCTCTGCATTTACCACTTCTCCTGGCAGTTCATTCCAATGTCTGGTACAGTTACAACATGAAGCCCTAACCGCTGCACTCAATGCTCTGACCAATGAAGGCACATGTGCCAAACACCTTCAAAATGCTAGCTACTTGAGACAATGCTTTCATGAATCTATGAGTCTGATCCCCCACTTCCCTCAACATCACTACCCAGTGCCCTATCATTAACTCTGTAAGAATCGTGTATCTGAACCCCCAGGTCTCTGTTCGACAAAACTACCCAGTGCCCTACCATTAAATCTGTAAGTTGTGACCTGATTTATCTTCTCAAAAAGCAACACATCATATTCATTTAGATTAAACTCCATCTGCCACTCCTCAACCCACTGGCCCAGCAGATCAAGATCTTGTTGTACTTTTAGATAACTTTCACTGCCAATTATACCACCAATTTTGGTGTCATGTGCAAACTTACAAATCATGCCCCATTCAATGTTTTCAAGACTTTTAACCAATATTGTACCCTGCTTGCCTTTTTCCCCACATACCTGTAACATTTGTTTCAAGGATTGAAGGAACCTATCTCCTTCTTGAAATCATTTAATGTTTTGACCTCAATCAATTTCTGTGGCGGAGAACCCCAAAGGTTCACCATTCTTTCGTTGAACAATCGTCTTCAATTTGATCAGGTGTTGGAAAGACTGGTGAGCAGCAAGATTGAGGATGGTCCCATGAATGGAACAGCATTCTGGAGGGACTGAGGTGCCTTCTTCAGCTTCTCATTTGTCCCTTCGGCAGCAGGTTCCAAAACTGTGATCTAGGAGGATCAGGGCGTGCATGCATGTAAATGAGAGCTTTCCTCCAAATTAGGCTCCATCTTGACTTGCAACTCTGTCCCTTCCCCTTTGCTCTTCCTTGCTCACAGCCATGGGACTCACTTTCTAACAGCACTGTGAATGTCCTTATACCACACAAACTTCAGCAATTCAAGTCGGCTGATGACGACTGGTTTCTCAAGGAGATATAAAAAGTCCGACACTTCCACACCTGTCTAGAGATGCAGATAATCACTGGAAGAATTGAAAATTATTTGAGGGACTTGTGAATGGTTTCCTTCTGTGTGGTTTGACTGTGTTTTCACTGAACAAACAGTGCTACTTGATTAGACTACTTACAGTGTGGAAACAGGCCCTTCGGCCCAACAAGTCCACACCGACCCGCCAAGGCGCAACCCACCCAGACCCATTCCCTATGTTCACCCCTTCACCTAACACTATGGGCAATTTAGCATGGCCAATTCACCCACAGTTTTGGACTGTGGGAGGAAACCAGAGCACCCAGAGTAAACCCATGCAGACACGGGGAGAATGTGCAAACTCCATACAGAGTCGCCTGAGGCGGGAATTCTTAATCATATAATGGGAATGGACCTTCCCTCATTTTTAGCACTGCAACCACAAATTATATTTCTTTATTCCAGGCAGGTATAATGTTAAATTATTGGAATGTGATGACTGGGATGTTTAAATGGGAAATTATCTGAAATTTAAAGCTTATTTTCATGACCAATTAATTTCAGCCTCATTGTGTCACTTTAGCTTCTCACTGAAATGTCTTTCAAAAACGGTGTCTCCCTTTGTTATGGGCAGTCGAATCATTAAATCTGGAATAGTTTGTGCTTGTTAATCAAAGATGGTAAAGAGTTGTAGCCAAAGGGAGGCCTGTGGAGTTAGCGCGCAGAGGCACCATGATCTCAGTAAGTGGTGGAACAGCTCGAGGGACTGAGTGCCCTTCTCCTGCCCCTTCCTATCATTGTGTCATTCGTTAGGCTTGCACTGGCAGGGAACCCTTTTTATTAAAATATTTTAGCAAATTAATTGTTTCACACATTCTTTAAAAAACTTCTGTTGATTACAGGTATTTGGAATGGGAGTATTGACATTCTCTACTTGAGTGATCATAATAACTCCCACCCAATTACAGCAGCCACTGCTCTCTGGAGTGTGTTGTTACTTCATGCTCGTTTCTTGTAAAACTACAGCTTGAGATCTGTGCGCTCACATTCAACGATTCTCTGATATTAAATATCTCTGAACATTCTCAATTTATTCAAATGCATTTTCTCTCTGAACAACTTGTTTCATTGAACAGAACATTTTTTAAAAATGAAACAACAAACTTTGAATGCTAGAAAACTGAAAATAAAGACAGAAATTTCTGAGGAAACTCAGCATGTCTGGCGGCTGCTGTGGAGAGAAAGCAAGGTTAATATTTCATACCTAGAGACCCCCTCTTCAGCAAATTGTTTTCATGTTTTTAACACAAGAACTCACACCTGTTGAGTTAGACAGCGATTGCGTTTGCTTGACTCCTGTTGGAAAAGGATTCTTAGCAGAGGTACTAGATGATCTGAGATAGCGATTGAAGACCATTTGAAAAGCTATCACCATCTGCTGCAAGTGTTGGATTCAGCGGAAACCCCAACGTACTGAACAATCACATCCAGCCACAGCACTGGTTTAATTTAATGTAACACATCCTAGGACTAATCTCATCAAATATGCTTCGAAAACAATTCATTGTGGATCAGTTATAAATTATATTGTTTGAACAGCAAGTCAAAAAGCTGGGATTTTTTTGAGGACTTACTCCATTAACCCCAGCTAGCGATGCCAAAAAGCTTGTGAACAAATATTGATTTGGAAAAAGCTGCTAACCACCAAAATTCTGTTTAATATCTAAGAGACACAAGTCAGAAAAGTGATTGAATAGATTTCACCAGCTTCTAACAACACCCAACATAACTCAATATTCTTTTTTCACAAATTAACCTGATAAGAGATGGTATTACATATCTCTCTAACAGATTGTAAATGCATACAGGCCACCTGGCTCAGAGTGAAGGACGTTACTATAATATCACAACAGATCTGAACACAATGAGCTCCACACTATCTTGGAGAACACAGCCCACCTGTTTGACAGTGCATAAACCATGTTAATCATTAACACCTTCCAATAACCGAGATTGTTCCAGAATGATTACATAATCAAAGTAGCGCTGCAACAATTATCCAAGAATATTTTGGCAGCATTCTCTGAATTGTTCAAAGTCTCTGGGAACTACGGAGGAATAAAACTAGGAATTGTGTTACCATAAATTCACTGTCACTGGATTTCAACCTAGAACTCCCTGTGAATGTTGCTGCACCAGATAGTCTACTTAGTTTGAAATAATTAAAATGGTTTGAAGTGTATCATGACCGTTGCCAGTGACATTAAAAGCTCACGGTAGGTTTTCAAATAATAAGATCCAAAATAATTTCTGATTCTACACAGTGCCACTAAACACATCCCAGCCACAAAGAAAATAAGCAACATATTTCCCTTTGCCTCACTCAATCGCATATCTCTTGTTGCCAGCAAGCAATTTCAAAACTCTTGCAATCTGCCTTTTGTTACTGAAGTGTTCATTCTGATTGGAACAACTTCGTCAGGGCTCTCAATGCTGGGGCACCTAATCAAATATTGCATTTCTGGCAGATATAAGTGGTTTTGAAGCATGAGATGAAATTGAACTGCCTGAGATTCAGGTATCTGAACCGGACAATGTGAAAATGGTCAGGACCGGTTGACAAGTTATTCGGAGACAGCACTGAAGTAAACTGTACAACAGTCTTGATCCTAGCAGATAACATCTGCTCAATTCCTCACGTCAAATATATTCACTGTAATTTAACATTCATCATAGGAACTAACCAGAGGATAGCCATTAATGTGAACGAGAATATGTTCACAATGAACATAGATAACCACCGACTTAATAAACTTAATAAGTCACTGCAATCAACAAAATTATTGAGCTGGGACATATTGCCAATTTAAGCACAACTCTGGAGGAAATGGATTATTCTCTAAATTATCTTTGCATATTCTTAAAACATGTCTTGAACTTTGGAGATTTTGCATGCACAGCATAAAGCCAATACTGCAATCCAGTGTGGAAATGCATTTCTGTTGAAGAAATTAGGGCAAGTATTTCCTGTCAGGTTTGCTTTACAAAGGCAAGTTCATTTTCTTGTTCGCTGCTTTGTAATGAACGAAAATGTTAGTAAAGGTATGAATTGAAAACATGTTTCTGTCCAGAGGTGCCCGCTTTAACTGATGTCTAAATAAATGTGGGTGGCACGGGGTAGCTCAGTGGTTAGTACTGCTGCCTCACAGCACCATGGGTCCAGGTTTGATTCCAGTCTCGGATGACAGTCTGTGTGGGCTTCTTCCGGGTGCTCTGGTGTCCCCCCACAGCCCAAAGATGTGCAGGTTAGGTGAATTGGTCATGCTAAATTGTCCATAATGTTAGGTGCATTACTCAGGGGTAAATATAGGGTAGGGGAATGGGTCTGGGTGGGTAACTCTACAGAGGAGTGGTGTGGACTTGTTCGGCCAAATGGCCCGTTTCCATAGTGCAGGAAATCTCATCTAAATGATTGTCACACTTAACTAATGCGAGCAGTCTCCTTCCGATTGGTGCATTGCTATAATCAGGCAAGTATATTAATTAAAATAAATATTACTCCATTTTCAGTTTGAATAAACAATGTGCTCTGTTATCCTCTAGTTCATGTCTTCTGCAAATTTATAAACTTGACATATGTCTGAACACATCGATGTAAAATACATTCTCTGCTTTCGCAGCAAATATTCCTATAGTTTTAGAGTAGATTTCCAACAGTATGGAAACAGGCCATTTGGCCCAACAATTCCACACTGACCCTCCGAACAGTACGTAACCCACCCAGAGCCATTCCCCCTACCCTATACTTACCCCTGACTAATGCATCCTAACCTACCCATCCCTGAACAGTGTTCACTTTAGCACAGCCAATTCACCTAACCCCACAGTGGGAGGAAACTGGAGCACCCAGAGGAAACCCACACAGACACAGTGAGAATGTGCAAACTCCACACAGGCTGTCACCCGAGGGTGAAATCAAACAGAGGCCCCTGGCACTGTGAGGCAGCAATGCTAACCACTGAGCCGCCGCGCTGCCCTGTGAGTTAATGAGTGGATTATTTTATTTAATTCGGAATTTGGCCTTGGTCACATAATTCACGATAGCAATTGTTTCTGAAAGAATGATTCTTCAGTTGATATTTTGTTGTAAAATGTAACTTTTTATTTAAAACGCACAGATTGGGAACACCTAAAGCACTGTGCAGATTAAATTATTCAGTTAACCTTTATTCTTTTTCCCTGCAAATCCAGCTTAATCAGGGATATAACAATTTATTATCTCAAATTAATTGTGAAACTGATCAAAGCAATGCAACTGATCTGTTTTTCATCGAAATATTTTGAGCAGAATTTCCAAATGGTCTTTGCCAATGATCTTTTCCAGCCAAAAAGCTTGGGTGTAGTGTACCGTGGAATTGAAATATGTTTCTTGGTTAATTATAACATAGGCATAGAGCAAGAACAATTAGAACATTATACTTTTGAAATTCTATTTATTTTTCCTCTATGACTTGTAAACTATTTGAAGACAGACCTTGTGATTGAGCTAGACTGTTAGATTAGATCCCCGACAGTGTGGAAACAGACCCTTCAGCCCAACAAGTCCACACCGACCCTCTGAAGAGTAACCCATCTTAACCCATTTCCCTACGTTTACCCCTGAGTAATGCACCTAACATAATGGGCAATTTAGCATGGCCAATTCACCTAACCTGCACATCTTATTGATTGTGGGAGGAAACCGGAGCACCCAGAGGAAACCCACACAGACACAGGGAGAATGTGCAAACTCCACACAGACAGTCACCCGAGTGTGAAATCCAACAGAGGCCCCTGGTGCTGTGAGGCAGCAATGCTAACCACTGGGCCACTGTGCTGCCCCGACTTGAGCTCTGAATTTGGAATGGAAAGAGTGGATTAGATTAATCCTTAATTATTGATTCTAAGTAAAAATCACACCCTAAGGTATCTATGTTCCCTCCATTTCCAAACCCTTTGCGATCTGCTTTTAACTTAACATTAAGCTTTATGAAATTTCAACTCACATGCTGATTGCATTGAATAAGGAAACTGGAGGGGTTGACTTGTTCCCAACCATATAAACAGTGTGATAACAATGTAGAAACTAGAAACAGTTTCCCAAATATAACAAATTTAATGTTACCCAAGCACATTTCCTCCTCAACAGAACAAAGATCACCAAACCACAACACTGAGGAACACCGATGTGCTTGCAGCAGAACTGGCTCTGCAAACATTTTCAACAGAACCAAGAACATGATGTAAACTCACAAAAAAATCTCACCTTGAACTCTAACAAAACCGCTCAGTATCACGCAAACTAATGATTAAATTGAATAGAAATAAGAAGTCATAACAGCAGTCTTGCTTGTGAGGGAACTTACTTAACAACATGTAAAACTTTAATGTTTCCAGCAACAGTTCAATTTATTTCCAACCTGTAGTACACCTTTTCTGAGCATGACAATCTTGTGCAGTGCACAGTAGAGCAGTTGAAGGCATATATTGATTAATCACTTTAAGGTCAAAACAAAATTAGTTCAATGGACAAACATTCCCACATTATAATTGTGTGTTATAGTACGTTTAGTTTCAATTACGTAATCTGTTCAATTCTGCAGTTTCAGATCTGAGTCCCAAATTTTATTTTGAATGAAGCTACTCAAAACAAATTTTTACTTAGTTTACAATAAGAACTGAGAATTAAAAAAAACGTCAATGCACTAAAATGTTATTTTCATTTCTCACATTTCCGTGTTTCTGCCTTAAGTTGGTTTTCAAACAGATGTAATGTTTTCAATCAAGCAGAGAAAAAAAATTCCATACGAGTTTAACAAATGCAGAAACGATTCAGGAAAAACAAATAACTTCACAAATATTGGTATTTAAAAGGAATCCAGAAAGACCACCTCCTCACCAGAAAGAAAACACCAATTTCTGAAAGCATGAAAACGCAGATCAATTCCACAAACTGAATAAGAATCCAATCAACTCAATGCAACAGAATCAAGGAAAATAAAATCAGAATGGAATCAACTCAGAGCAACAGATTTAAATGAATGATAATCAGAATCCAACCAATTTGATTCAACAGAATCAAATAAAACAAATTCAAAAGCCAATCAGTGCAATTCAACACAATCAAGTAAAAACAAAGTCAGAATCCAATCAACTCAGGTCAACAAAATCAAATATAACACATTCAGAATTTAATCATCAGAATGAAATATAGCACCGCATGACAATTTCGAACCTGCTTGTCATCAAAAAAATTAACCAAATAAACAACAAAATACAATCATGGTAAGGACATTATGTATATGGGGAATATATTCAAGAAATTAATAATGATGGTATTGAACCTCAAGAAAGAGACTTTGTGGAGTGCCTCAGAAATGGTTTCTTAGAGCAGCTGGTGCTGGAGCCAACCAGGGAGAAGGCAATTCTGGATCTGGTATTGTGTAACGAACCAGAATTGGTCAGAGACCTCGAAGTGAAGGAGCCATTGGGAAGTAGTGACCACAATACAATAAGCTTCAATCTGCAATTTGAGAGGGAGAGGGTACAGTCGGAAGTGACAGTACTTCTGTTGAATAAAGAGAACTATGGAGCTATGAGGGAGGAGCTGGCCAAAGTTCAATGGTGCAATACCTTAGCAGGGATGACCGTGGAGGAACAATGGCGGATATTTCTGTGTATAATGCAGACGTTGCAGGATCAGTTCATTCCTAAAAGGAAGAAAGATCCCAGGAGGAGGCATGGGCGGCCGTGGCTGATGAGGGAAGTAAAGAAACATATAAAGTTAAAAGAGAAAAAGTATAACATAGCTAAGATAAGTGGGAAAACTGAGGACTGGGAAGCTTTTAAAGAGCAACAGAGGTTTACTAAGAAGGAAATACGCAGAGGTAAAATGAGGTACGAAGGTAAACTGGCCAAGAATATTAAGGAGGATAGTAAAAGCTTTTTTAGGTATGTGCAAGGCAAAAAAATGGTTAGGACAAAAATTGGGCCCTTGAAGACAGAAACAGGGGAATATATTACTAGAAACAAAGAAATGGCAGAGGAATTAAATGGGTACTTCAGATCTGTGTTCACTGGGGAAGACACAAGCAATCTCCCTGAGGTAACAGTGGCTGAAGGACCTGAACTTAAGGGAATTTATATTTGCCAGGATTTGGTGTTGGAGAAGCTGTTAGGTCTGAAGGTTGATAAGTCTCCGGGGCCTGATGGTCTGCATCCCAGGGTACTGAAGGAGGTGGCTCGGGAAATCGTGGATGCGTTGGTGATTATTTTCCAGAGTTCAATAGATTCGGGGTCGGTTCCTGAGGATTGGAGGGTGGCTAATGTTATACCACTTTTTAAGAAAGGTGGGAGAGAGAAAGCAGGAAATTATAGACCAGTTAGTCTGACCTCAGTGGTGGGAAAGATGCTGGAGTCTATTATAAAGGATGAAATTGTGGCACATCTGGATAGTAATAACAGGATAGGACAGAGTCAGCATGGATTTATGAAGGGGAAATCATGCTTGACTAATCTTCTTGAATTTTTTGAGGATGTAACTATGAAGTTGGACGAGGGAAATCCAGTAGATGTAGTGTACCTGGACTTTCAGATAGCATTTGATAAAGTCGCACACAGGAGGTTAGTGAGTAAAATTAGGGCGCATGGTATTGGGGGCAAAGTACTAGATTGGATTGAAAATTGGTTGGCTAATAGGAAACAAAGGGTAGTGATAAACGGCTCCATTTCGGAATGGCAGGCAGTGACCAGTGGGGTACCGCAGGGAACCGTGCTGGGACCACGGCTTTTTTCAATATGTGTTAATGATATAGAAGATGGTATCAGCAATAACATTAGCAAATTTGCTGATGATACAAAGATGGGTGGCAGGGTGAAATGTGATGAGGATGTTAGGAGATTACAGGGTGACCTGGACAAGTTAGGTGAGTAGGCAAATGCATGGCAGATGCAGTTTAATGTGGATAAATGTATGGTTATCCACTTTGGTAGCAAGAACAGGAAGGCAGACTACTACCTCAATGGAATCAATTTATGTAAAGGGGCAGTACAGAGAGATCGGGTGTTCTTGTACACCAGTCAATGAAGGCCAGCATGCAGGTACAGCTGGTAGTGAAGAAGGCTAATAGCATGCTGGCCTTCATAACAAGAGGAATTGAGTATAGAAGCAAAGAGGTGCTTCCGCAGCTGTACAGGGCCCTGGTGAGACCACACCTGGAGTACTGTGTGCAGTTCTGGTCTCCAAATTTGAGGAAAGACATTCTGGCTATTGAGGGAGTGCAGCGTAGGTTCACTAGGTCAATTCCTGGAATGGCAGGATTACCTTACACTGAAAGATGAAGCAACTGGGCTTGTTTACCCTTGAAGATTGAGAGGGGATCTGATTGAGACGTATAAGATTATGAAAGGATTGGACACTCTGGCAGTAGGAAACATATTTCCACTGATGGGTGAGTGCCGAACCAGAGGACACAGCTTAAAAATACGGGGTAGACCATTTAGGACAGAGCTCAGGAGAAACTTCTTTACCCAGAGAGTGGTGGCTGTGTAGAATGCTCTGCCCCAGAGGGCAGTGGAGGCCCACTCTCTGGATTCATTTAAGAAAGAGTTGGATAGAGCTCTCAAAGATAGTGGAATCAAGGGTTATGGAGATAAGGCAGGAACAGGATACTGATTAGGAATGATCAGCCATGATTATATTGAATGGCGGTGCAGGCTCGAAGGGCTGAATGGCCTACTCCTGCACCTATTGTCTATTGTCTATTGTCTATTTATATGACCATTGGAAGGAACAGGTTTACACTTTCAGCCTGTTAGTATCCTGCTGGAGGCTGAGACCGGATCCTGGTATCAGCTTGCACAGCCCGAACACATGGCCTTATGAGGTTATGCTTAAACACAAGCATATACACATCTTGGGATATTTGTTTTGCTGAATTGCTTCTTTGGAAGTTTTTTTTTAATGGTGGAAATAAAATTGAGTAGCTTCAGGTCTGTTTCAGGTGACAGTTGCAAGTACTTTGTTTTAAAAAAAACAAAACAAATTCAATGGGAAGTATAAGGTATAGGGTTAGATTGTGCAGAATAAGGAACAGGTGTTGTTTCTGCAAAAGTTTACATTATACAATTAGGCTGCGCATGCAAATACTAAACAGTGAGAAGCGAAAACAGGTAGAATTATCTATGACTAATAGGGCAGAGTGACCGTGTAGCAGGACGTACCAGATATAGGAAAAAAGAAGAAACGAAAACAGGTAGAATTATCTGTGACTAATAGGGCAGAGCGACCGTGTAGCAGGATGTACCAGTAACAGGAGAATAGTGTGCCAGTCTCAGGAGGGATGTGGCCAACGGATAGAATTTAGTTTGGCAGGATGATCACACGAAGACAGCAAACTATGCCAGGATAGTCACATATAAGGAATGAGATAACTGAGAGTAAGGGGCTACAGGCTTAGAGTAATGGGAGAAGTTAGACAAAGGTGGAGTGAAGCTAGAGCTTGTGATAGGCTACACACTACAATAAAAGTAACCAATGGAGTGAAAGGGGAGACCGAGAGATGCAGCTGAACAGCATAAATCAGAATGAAACCCTCAGATCGGGGTGCTTACTTGTTAGGTACCCGTTCTTGCAAGTGCGTATCACTAAAATTCGCTGCTTCAGAATTTGACTCGGACTGAAATTTATTAATATGTGAGTTTTGTTTCTTACAATTTGGGGGCTCGTCTGGGATGTCCATCATCACCAGTGGGGTAGGCAACATCGATGGTTGGGAAGACGCATCCCATTCCTTTTGGAACGGTCCTGTGTTCCTCGGCGGTGGGTTTCCCCTTCTGGTTGACTGATTGAGATCTGATGAGAGTCTATCTGAACCAGGCGAAAGGTTGTAAGCAGGCACAGGGAGCCAGGCAACTCCAAGCATGGACCAAAGAAGGAAAAGAGATTTTTAAGTGCTGCCTTGATGGCTGGGATTGAGTTCTAGTAGTTAATAAGTGTCTAATGAAGGAACTCAATATGGGCTGTGCCGGGGGTAAAGTAAAAGCCTCTGGGGGAAAAAAAAGGGAATGGAGGCAGGGTCCCTGACAACATACCTCCAGAAAGTTCGTTGGGCAAGATGTTGTGAAATTGGAAAAATAATACTTGCACAAGGGAAAAAGATAGGAAAAAGATGATTAAATATTGTTGCTTTGTATGGACTAAGGAATCCATTCTTCGTCCCGCCGTCTTCTGGCCCAAGTATGGGTCAGACGAAGACTGTGTTTGTAAATATTTGAATTTATATGTCAACAGAAAACAGCCTTTCATTCAGGAGGGATCAGATTAAGCTTTGTGTTGGAAGGGCTAGTAGCTGAAGGGCTACTGAGGATACACTTCGTAACTAAATCATGGCCAGACATCCAGAAAATTCAGAAAATAGATGGGTGGAGTGAGAAATCACTTGATGAATTATTAAGAGAGGCACAGAGAGTGTTTGTAAAGAGAGAGGAAGAGAAACCTCTAGAGTTGTTGTTGCGGGAAGCTCAGAAAGTGTCTGTGAGATACAGTGTGTGTGTGAGAGAGAGAGAGAGAGAGAGAGAGAAAAAAGAGCTGTACAGCTAATTGAAAGTTTAACCCTTTGTGATTCGGTTTGAATGCACATTTGTTTGTTGGTGATTGAATGTTTGTACTTTGTTCCCTGGAGCTTGAGATTCGGGACTGTTTTGAATCTGATTTCTATTATGGAAATTTAACATGATTTCTTTTAAGGTTAAGGATTTTACAGTGATTATTAAATAAAATGTTAACTCCTTTTCAGTTTCAGTTCAACATTAGATTGTAATAAATCAATCCTATGGTTAATATCTGTGACCTTGGATTCGGCCATTATTCATGCTTTAGAAGTTTTTTTAACTTGAATAGACAAATCCTTTTAAGACAGCTCTAGTTATTTCACGACCTATAGCATTGTAATTGAGCAATGACTGGTCAGGGCTACTTAAGAAAACTAATTTTGGATTTAAATTAAGGGACTAAAACCGGGTAATAATAATGGATTTCAAAGTTAGGAACTGTATGCATTTTACATTTTAAATATTAAATACTGAATTAATGAATTTATAATATATTTATAATATATAATAAAAGTAGGATTCTAAAATGTATAGTTAGAAACAGGCTTTAAAGATAGACAAGCATAAATTGATAAATTGGTATTTGAAGCTATTGCAATATTTCTTTAAAAAAAATCAAGGTCTAAACAAAACATTGGGTGATGAAGATTGGTCATCACGTGGCCCTAAAGCTGTTCAATGGTTAAATCGGCTCAGCAATTGATCTGGCAATGTAACCTGGGAGTGGGAATGAAAGAGTTAATTGGACTATGGCAACAGTTTTGTGATGAGAAGCACGAAGAATCAGTTTTGCGCTCATGACAAGATACTGCCACCAAATTGGGGATTGAATTAACTGCAAATGGTGCTATGGAATCTGTTGAGGTTTTTAAAAGCGAATGTGCTTGAGCAAAACAATTACAGAAACAGAATGAGAAGTCACAAGTGACCGGTAAACAAACAGAACTGCGCAATTACAGTTTTTAAAATGTTTTAGTCACTTGTTGCGTTTCCATCCTGAATTACAGATAATGATTATTTTATTTATATAATGTATATAATTAAGAATTAATATTTATAATAAATAAATTGTATGAGCCTGACTCAATATTAATTGGCAGGATTCCTTCACACATTCTCAGTGACCTGTCATATTGATTTAAAACATGACAGCATTAATTCATTGTTAATTAAAGAATAGAAAGCTACATTCCTGGCCAGAGTGTGTACAGGCAGTGGCAGCAACAGCCTTATTGGTAGAGGAGAGTCGGAAACTTACTTTTAGGGGAAGCCTTAATAGTCAGCACCCCACATCAGGTACGGACCATAGTAAATCAGAAAGCAGAGCGGTGGCTTACGGACTCTAGAATTCTAAAATATGAAGCAATTCTAATAGAGAGGGATGACCTTACATTGATCACAGACATTTGTCTGAATCCAGCTACCTTTCTCTGGAAAGGGGAGGATGAAGCTCCCTCAGACCCAGAACATGACTGCCTTGACATTATAGAATATCAGACTAAAGTAAGAATGGACCTTAGCGATATCCCTCTACATGCAGGGGCCAGGCTATTCATTGACGGGTCCTCCAGACTGATTGAAGATAGAAGACACAATGGATACGCAGTAGTGGATGGAATAGAAGGGAGTGTTATTGAGGCTAGTAGACTACCCAATGATTGGTTGGCTTAGACTTGTAAACTTTATTCATTAGGGAGGGCCCTTAAGACCTTGGAAAGCAAAGAAGGAACTGTATCCCCAGATTCTAAGTCTGCCTTCGGGGTGGCACACACATTTCGGAAGATATGGCAGGAGAGGGGACTGATAAACAACAGGGGTAAAGAACTAGCTCATGAGGAATTGGTAAAGCAAGTGTTGGAATCCCTTTTGTTGCCAAAGGAAATAGCAATAGTCCACATCAATGGAAATCAGCAGGGAAATGATCCTGAAGCAAAGAGAACTAGACTGGTGAATGAAGTCGCTAAGGAGGCAGCTCTGAACCCTCAGCCCGCTACAATATATATATTTTGGTACCTATGGTGCAGGAACCTGGGAGGAGACCGATATTTAGCGCTAAGGAAGAGAGAGAGTTGAAGAACTGGGAGCTACACAGACAGTAGAAAGGCGCTGGATGTTACCTGATGGCCAGGAGATGCTAAATAAGATGATGATGCAAGAAATTCTGGCTGTCTTACACCAGGGGAGTCACTGGGAGTGCAAGCAATGTGTGATTTGGTCTTAAGGAAATATGGATGCACAGGGATCTATACACTAGCCAAACAGATATGTGAGGGATGTATAACACGCAAGAAAGTCAACAAGAAGGTATTGAGGAAACGAGTCCCAGGAGGGAGAGAACCTGGGCTAAGACCATTTCAGAGTATTCAGGTAGATTATACCAAATTACCCCGAATGGGAAGACTGAGGTATATGCTGGTAATGGTTGATCACCGATCTGGATGTGTGGAGGCGTATCCTTTAGTCACTGCCACTGCAAGTGGGGTGTCCAAGATAATACTTGAACACATAATTCCTAGATACGGGATGGTGGAATGTATAGATTCGGATCAGGGAACTCATTTTACTTCCAGTGTTCTCCAGGGAGTGATGAAAGGGTTAGGAGTCTCCTGGGAGTTCCACACCCCTTGGCACCCACCTTCATCAGGAAAGGTTGAGAGAATGAACCAGACACTCAAGAAGCAGTTATCTAAATTAGTAGTAGAAACCAGATTCCCTTGGACTAAGTGTTTACCTATAGTCCTTTTGCGGGTGCGAACGGCCCCAAGGAAAGATATGGGGCTGTCCCATTATGAGATATTTTTTGGTCTGCTCTATCTGGGAATGAAAGGGGAACTGCCAGCCCTGGAGACTAGCGATCTGTTCTTAAAGAAGTTTATACTGGGCTTGTCCTCATCTTTGTCCTTTCTTAGCAGATACGGATTACTGGCACAGACTGCGCCCCCTGAATTCGCCGTTCATCCCGTCCGACTGGGAGATTGGGTCCTAATTAAGTCTGGACAGAAACTAAATTGCAACCGGATTGGGAGGGACCGTACCAGGCTCTTTTCGCTCCTGAAACAGCGATACACACGGCAGGGAAAGGCTGGACTCACTACACCAGGATTAAAGCACCGGTGGAATCCCCGGTTAAGAAAGACGCCTGGACGGCTGGATCGACAGGAGAACCACAGAAACTCAGACTCAAAAGACTTTAAAGAACTGATTTTTATGCGGACACGGGATAGTTTCTTTTTGATATCTATATATTGCATTGCATGTTAAATCTCTTGGTCCTTCAATACTATTGTAGGATGCTGGGGTCGCTAAGGGTTACCATATTAGCTTTCTTAGTATTGGGATTTTGTCAAACGATGCTGTCATCTCCATATTTGTTATTAACGGTCCCTGAGTCTGAATATCCGCAAGTAATAGAGGTCGATGCTTGCAGCCGAGTAAAATGGACAGATGTAAAGTATCAGAGGGAGTATATTTCCTCCGAAATCCTTCTTAAGACCCAACCGGACACAGGGTATGGTTCGCAAAAACCACCACCCGGCATCACTATCCATAGAGCCCCCTTTCACATAGCCCTAGACTGTCCTGACAGAAAGTGCCATCCAATATATCTCACCATTAAAAATACCTCCTCTGAATACTCCTTTCCCCATAAAAACAGGTCTCGACTCCTAAGTAACAATTTAAAGATAGTAATGGCTGCCACTGGGAAATGTTTTTCGGGCTGCTGTTTCCGAATAGTCGTAAGAAACGGAAAATGAGCCAAACAACTTGATAGTAAGATACATCCTTTTGCCCCTCCCAACAATCCAAAGGTGGTAAAGATTATAGAGGTCAAGGACTTGAAGCAGACCACTGAAATAGAAACTGGATACAGGGATGCAAATGCCTGGGTTGAATGGGTAAAGTACACTGTTAAAACTGTTAAAGAGGATTGATGAGGACAGACAGTAGAGATAACCAAATGGACTTCAGTAAGGTTTTCAAGGTTACTCATGGGAGATTGGTTAGCAAGGTTAGATCTCATGGAAGGTAAAAACAAGGACTACAGATGCTGGAACCCAGATTCTGGATTAGTGGTGCTGGAAAAGCACAGCACTTCAGGCAGCATCCGAGGAGCTGTGGCCCTCAGCTGAGGCAGGGCTGACTGTAGAGAGGTTAGGTGCCGGTGCATTGCTGCGAATGTGAAGCGGAGGATTCTGAAGGAGAACCGTTGCTGGTGTTTTTGAATCTGTAGTCTATACTGTTTGTCCTGTTCAGATCCGAACTCTGCTGGTTTAAAGGTGGTCCGAAGTCTGTGTGGGATGAGTTGGTTATGGAGGCAGGCACTGAGGAAGCAAATGTGGCTGTGTTGGCAAATCTGTTTCAGGACATGGTTGAAGAGCTTCAGGGCAGAGGAAATGACCTGGGAGTTACAGTGGGAGAGGGACTCCCTGAGATTCTTGTAGAGAGAGGAGGAAAACTTCTTCAAGGTAGGCATCCTTGCAAGAGGATTCGCAGTAGGGTTAAGATCAATTAAGTAAAAACAAGGACTGCAGATGCTGGAAACCAGATTCTGGATTAGTGGTGAGGGAACTGGCCATGTGGATACAGAACTGGCTCGAAAATAGAAGGCAGAGAATGGTGGTGGAGGGCTGCTTCTCAGACTGGAGGTCTGTGACCAGTGGTTTACCAAAAGGATCGTTGCTGGGTCCACTGCTTGTTGTCATTTACATGAATGATTTGGATGTGAACATGGGGAAATGGTAAGTAAGTTGGCAGATTGCACCAAAATTGGACAAGTGTTAGAGGGTGAAGAAGTTTACCTCAGATTACAACAGGATCTTGATCAGATGGGCCTAAGGGCTGAGAAGTGGCAGATGGAGTTTAATTTAGATAAATGTGAGATGCTACATTTTGGAAAGACTAATCGGAGCACTTAATGGTGAGATCCGAGGGAGTGTTGCTGAACAAAGAGACATTGGAGTGTAGGTTCATAGCTCTTGAAAGTAGAGTCACAAGTAGAGAGGATAGTGGAGAAGGCATTTCGTATTCTTTCCTTCATTGGTCAGAGGTTTGAGTATAGTAGCTGGGAGGTTATTTTGCAGCTGTACAGGACATTGGTTCGGCTATTTTTGGAATATTGTGTGCAATTCTGGTCTCTTTCCTATTGGAAGGATGCTATGAAATTTGAATGGGTTCAGAAAAGATTCACAAGCATGTTGCCAGGTTTGAAGGATTTGAGCTATCGGAAGAGATTGAACAGGCTGGGGCTGTTTCCCCTGGAGAGTCAGAGGCTGAGGGGTGTCCTTATAAATGTTTATAAAATCGTGAGGGACATGGATAGGATAAACAAACAAGGACTTTTTCCTGGGGTGGGTGAGTCCAGAACTAGAGGGCATAGGATCAGAGTGAGAGGGGACAAATATTAAAGATCCTAAGGGTCAAATTTTTTCATGCAGAGGTTGGTGTGTGAATACAATGAGCTGCCAGAGGAAATGATGGAAGCTGGTACAACTGCAGCATTTAAGTGGCATCTGGATGGGTATATGAATAGGATGAGTTTAGCGGGATATGGGCCAAGTGCTGGCAAATGGGACTTGGTTGGGTTCGCCTATCATCTCGGCATTGATGAGTTGGACCAAAGGGTCTGTTTCTGTGCTGTACATCTCTATGACTCTATAACACCCAAAGACACTCAACCCTCTGAGAGAAGAAGTTCCTCCTTGTCTAAGTCTTCACTTGGCATCCCTTTATTCTGAGATGATGCCCTTTGGTCCTTGACTCTCCCATGAGGGGAAATACCCTTTCAACATTTTCCCTGGCAAGCCCCTTAACAATTCTAAGTTTCAATTAGATCATCACTCATTCTTCTAAACTGCTTAGTCTTTGCTCATAAAATAATCCTTTCATTCTCGGATTCTTCTGAGTGAACCTTCACTGAACTGCCTCGAATAGAGTAATATTCCACCTACAACAAGGGGATTAAATCTGCTCACTGTGCCCCAGATGTTGCATCATCAAAAGGCTTGTACAGTTTCAGTAAGACTTCCAAACCTACTTGTATTTCAACCCTTTAAAATAAGAATCAACATTCTATTAGCCTTCCTGATTACCTGCGGCACCTCTGCTGTTCACTTCCAAGTCTCTCTGTGTTACAGCTTTCCTCCATTTCTTCTAATCTCCTGTTCTCCCTTCTAAAATGAATATCTTCTCATTTTTGCACATTATACTACATTTGCTAACTTTTTGCCCACTTACTTAACCTGTGAACTGTTTGTGCTCCTCTCACTAGTAGCCTTTCCACCTATTGTTGTGTTGTCTGCTAAACTTAATTCGCTCTCTTCCTCCACGTTATTGATACATATTGTAAACAATTGCAAGTGCAGCATTGATCCATGTGAACCCCACTATTTACAATTGCTGACCTGTAAAAGAACCCCTCACTCTCACTCTCTATTTCTTGCCCATTAGTCAATTCTCTATCCATGCCAATATACTCCAACACCTTGCTCCATATTCTCCTTGACTATTTCCCCAGATTCATTTTCTAAAGAGCCTATGTTCACTTTGACCTTTCTCTTCCTCTTTATATATTTAAAGAAGCTCTTATTATCAGTTTTTACATTCCTTGTAGTTGAATAGAAGTTTTCCCATCTGAGTTATTTTCTCTCTCTGTCGTTTTAGTCCTTCTTTGCTGGATTCTGAATTTATCTCAGTCTTTGCGGCTGTCACTAACTTTTGCTTTTGCCTAAATGCTTTTTCTCTCAACTTTATACTCTCCTTAACTTCCATGTTAGCCATGATTGGTTCTCTTAGAAACTTTTCTCCTTACTAGGATATAATTTTGTTGAGAGCCATGATTTCCTCCCTAAACAACTGTCATTGTTTGCTCACTGCTCTTTCCTGCTAAACTATCCACCATTGTAATTCTCTATAACTGAAACCCTTGTTTCCCACCCAAACTTTTCACTCTCAGACTGAATATTTTTTCATGTTCCGAATATTATTTTCGAAAGGATCTTTTATTCTGAGGTTATTTACTATACTTACTAAATCATTCCCCATTACCAGGATCAAGATATGCCTGCTGTTTGGCTTTATGTGTCTTCTGTCCTTGTCTTTCTCCATAGTAGAGACCATGAATTTTAGAAGGTGCTGTTGAAAGAACTCTGGGGAATTTCTGCAATGCACCTTGTAGATTGTATGCATTCTTGCCACTGTGCATCGATTTTAGAGAGAGTGAACAAAAATGTGGATGAATGGAGAACTGACCAAGTGGCATGCTTTGCCTTGAATGGTGTTGACCATTTTGGGTTGTTTATGAAGCCAATTTCATCAGAGCCAGTCATGGATATTTGATCACACTCCTTTCACGTGCCTGTTATGTGGGCAGGATTTTGAAGTCAGTAAGTGAGAAAAGAAGAAATATTAACTCACTTGAGAGTTCCTATTGCCCTGCCATTGTTAACCAAACTATGAACAAGTTGAGTTTCCATTTAATAGGAATAACCAGGATGTTATTCAGGGATTGCATGCTCAGGGGAGTTAGTTAGAGGTAGTCTAACTGGATCTTAATTCAACTATTAATTGTCATTTAACAGTCCAAGCCTGTTGCTTCCTGCACTCCAGCTTGGGCAGCCTTAATTTTTAAAACATTCATGCATGGATGTGGATGTCTCTGTCTAGGCCAGCACTTATAGCACATTCTTTATTGCAGTTACTCGTCAACCACATTGCTGTGATCTGGATTCAGACTTGGGAGAACTGCAATTTTCTTCCTAAAGTACATCAGTGAAACCTTGATGATTGGGTTTTCTTTACAATCGTTCCATGGTCTTTGAATTCAAATTCCACCATCAACTCAAGGTCTGTTTTTCCTTCATCACAGTCTGTTTATCAAGAAGAAAAGAGTCATTTTTTGTGTCTTCCTTTCCTGCTCTCGGAAATGTGGCACACGGTCTTGGTAATTTGGGTAATCTGGCTTCATCCTTTACATCTTTACTGTGAGGTATAATACTCCTCAATCGTTTCCTGTTGTCCAGGATATGGGGGATAATTGGTTATCTGTAACTGCGTCTCAAATCGGTTGTGATTCCACTTAATCTTACTGTGTTTTAGGGAGATGTTTGGTAATGTAGTTCACAGGAGTGTTAAACAATGTGTTACAAGAAGAATTAGAACAGCCGAGACATTAACTTGATGATATGTTTTGTTTTGTCTGTTTCTGTTCTTGGATTCAAACTCTACAACCGTTAAGTTCCTGCTGAAGTGCAATGATTATTAACTGTTTGAGTTGACAAGATTCCACCAAGACAGACTTGAACAAGCAATTGAAGAAGGAGTAGAAGACCTTGGACCCGTGTTAACAGTTGCTGAACAATTCACCAAACAAGAACATCATGTAAGTGGAAGGCAGTGATGAAATCCACACCCTCGATCACCCAGGAAATTTCAATTACTGGAGTGACCAATCAAAAACAAAGTTGCCCGTGTAACTGAAATGAAACAAAACAGAGAGAAAGCTCTTCCAATCGCAGACTGGTTTTCTTATATGTTGACTACTGGTTCACTAGTGAAACATAAAATCCTGTTGGAAAGAGTAAGAGTTGTCCATTTGGTGCATTATCCCTACTGTAATATTCAATTCGACCATGGTTGAATATCACCTTAAGTCAGATCTACAGTACAAAAAAAAAGGCCCTTCAGCACACTGGTCAAAAAATGGTTTTAATCCCATTTTTCAGAACTTGGCCCATAGCCTTGTGAGTCATGGCATTGCAAGTGTACATTGAAATACTTATTTAATAGTCTGAGGGTTTCTGCCTCTACCAACCTTACAGGCAGTAAGTTCCAGAAACCACTGTCCTCTGGATGGAAAAGCTTTTCCTCACATCCCCTCTAAACCTTCTGCCCCTCACCTTAAATCTATGACAGCTGGTCCTAGATCCCTCCACCAAATGAAAATGTTTCTTACTGTCTATACCCATCATAATTTCATGTACCCCCTCAATCTTCTCTGCTCTGACAAATGTAGGCTGACTAACGGAAGGTCTCCATTGCAGACAATTTCCTCTGTCACCAGGAATCTGACTCTCATTCAACAGCTGACCTTTCTAAAGAAGTGTACGTGTCATGTGATAATAGTGATGCAAGCCTTCTGTGTGTCTTTGTGTGACTGTGTGTGTCTGATGAGTGTCTGTCTCTGACTGTCTTGCGTTATGTGCGAGTTTGATGGTCTGTCTTGGTGTTTCTATGTCTGTGTGCTCCAGAGTCTGCTCCTGTTTGTGTATTTATCTGCACTTTGTGTGAGGCTATGTGTGTGCAGACATGTGTTTGTGTGTTCATTTGCATGCTGGCTTGTTTCTCAGTCTGTTTGAGGTGTCTGAGTGTTGATTTGTGTGTCAGTGATATTTACAGACCCAGAAGATTGAGGTTAAGCAGTGTCTGTTGATGTGTGTGAGTGTGCATTTGTGAGTGAGTGATTGTTTTGAATCTGGATAGAATAATAGAGTGGAGAAGAATGTATGGTTCCCTTTAAGACAGAAAGTACTTTTCTAAACTTAAGGTACAGCAAAGGCAGCCTTATACAGGCTGTTCCAAGATAGACACATGTAACTGCTCAATAGATACCTGATTTGGGGTTGCTGTTTTGACAATAATTCAAATCTGATCGGTTCATTTAAACCAAACACTCAGCCCTTCAAAGCCAATCAAATTTAAAAACTGAAAATGTTGACAACCTGAACCCAATCCATCTATAAGAATTTCAGGTGTAATAATATGAGTCCGGCTCACACAGGGAAGCAGCAGTGCACTGAAGCTCACATCGAAAACGATCCAGTTAAGGAAAGAGACCATTGGTGATGGGGGGTCGTGCAGCAACTGTGAAAGGAAAGGGTTAAGGCAATCACGCAAAAGACTTTTTGAACATGTCCATTCACAGCTAGAAATAGCAAGATGGGATGGGGCTCCCGAGAGGTTTTGATAAATGTCCCATGCAACATGGAGTCGTTAGAGTCAGGGATCTCTAGAGTGTGGTCCTGGCGGA
Source organism: Chiloscyllium plagiosum (assembly GCF_037043375.1). NCBI lineage: Eukaryota > Metazoa > Chordata > Chondrichthyes > Orectolobiformes > Hemiscylliidae > Chiloscyllium > Chiloscyllium plagiosum. The sequence goes on along the minus strand of NW_028270185.1, from coordinate 30,464,897 downwards.
GAGGGGGGCGGGGTGGGGTGGGGGGGGGGGGGGGGGGGGGGGGCGGTGTATGCCATGAAGGGAAGCATTCAATTTGTATAGGGATTGCCAGAGAAGAAGGACAACCAGACAGGATGAGCAGATTATAGCTGTGTCAGGAACTGTTAATGGGCCGACACTGATAGGTACAGGATCAGAAAAATGTTCAACCATGGGTACTCCAGAGACGAATAGTATTGGAGCTGAGAGAAAGTGCCGCTGAGGGAGGTGCTCCAGAGTTCCCCAAAACCGAGATGCTATGATCCCCCATTTTAACATTCATCACTGGGTTCTCTGATGGGAGATGGGAGAGTTGGATCGAGGCGGCCTGCAAAATCTCTCTCATGCGGCACCCCAAGGCATTAGGGATGTGTGGAAATGGATCATTAATAGTATAACTGGCCTGTTGAGGTCGCGGTTGTGGAAGGAGTTGGTATTGTTCTTGTTTTTGTTGTAGCAATGGTTTAGGGTTTCGTGATCGGCATTCTCGTGCCCACATCTCCTGCACTTTTCTTTGGTTTTATTCCCATGTAGCTGTCTCTGTCCTTTGATTTGTCTCTGATTACATGACTGTGTTAACATAGGATATGCCTCCTTTTCCTTTTGGTAATTAAAAAGAACTTGTCAGTCCAGATTTAAAAGGCTGTGATATTTGCTTCTGGATTAGTGGTGCTGGAGGAGCACAGCACTTCAGGCAGCATCCCAGGAGCAGTAAAATCGACATTTCGGGCAAAAGCCCTTCATCAGGAATAAAGGCAGAGAGCCTGAAGGGTGGAGAGATAAGCTAGAAGAGGGTGGGAGTGGGGAGAAAGTAGCATAGAGTACAATAGGTGAGTGGGGGAGGGGATGAAGGTGATAGGCAAAGGAGGAGGGTGGAGTGGACAGGTGGAAAAGAAGATAGGCAGGTAGGACAAGTCATGGGGACAGTGCTGAGCTGGAAGTTTGGAACTAGGGTGAGGTGGGGGAAGGGGAAATGAGGAAACTGTTGAAGTTCACATTGATGCCCTGGGGTTGAAGCGTTCCGAGGCGGAAGATGAGGTGTTCTTCCTCCAGTCGTCTGGTGGTGAGGGAGCGGTAGTGAAGGAGGGCCAGGACCTCCTGTCCTCGGCAGAGTGGGAGGGGGAGTTGAAATGTTGGGCCACAGGACGGTGTGGTTGATTGGTGCAGGTGTCCCGGAGATGTTCCCTAAAGCGCTCTGCTAGGAGGTGTCTAGTCTCCCCAATGTAGAGGAGACCGCATCGGGAGCAACGGATACAAAAAAATGATATTGGTGAATGTGCAGGTAAAACTTTGATGGATGTGGAAGGCTCCTTTAGGGCCTTGGATGGAGGTGAGGAAGGAAGTGTGGGCGCAGGTTTTGCAATTCCTGCGGTGGCAGGGGGAGGTGCCAGGATGGGAGGGTGGGTTGTAGGGGGGCGTGGACCTGTCCAGGTAGTAACGGAGGGAACGGTCTTTGTGGAGGATGGAAAGGGGTGGGGAGGGAAATATATTCAAAGTCTGTGAGAAGATTTGTAGCACTGTCCGCTGCAGTGGTCGGTATATTGGGTCCAGGTCAATGTGCTTATTGATTGAATCTGTGGATGAGTGCCATTCCTCTAGGACAGAGAACAGAGAACAGCCAGGGAATTCCTAGAGGAATTCAAACCACTACAAATGCCGGAGGAAAGATCACAGAAGCGCTTCACAGGAGGCTCCCAAGCACTGAGGATGTCACCTAGACAGGGGACGAAACGTCTGCAAGACAAATTCCCAGCTCGGCGAACAGAACCACAACAGGGAAATATATCCCTGGTGGTGATATTTGCTTCCTTGTTGATTGTTTGCCAGATAATGATATGCAATTTAAAAGCATGGGCATGCTGAGGTTGCATACAATTAACAATTAACACTTCCTTAAATTCCTTTCGGCATTTGATCACATAAATCTTATCTCATGAGGGGTCACCATATCTACCCTCTATATTTGTTCTCCAATATCTGCTTTTTGCCAATTAAAAAAACCTCTATATGCCAATTACCACGTAACCACCCATATGAATCTGAAGTAAAATTGCTAATTTGTCATTTGCCAAAGTGGGATGCCAGCAGAGGATTCCCAAACCTCTTTAAAGGGGGCAATGGATTCTGGCACAGGTTCATTAACATTTTGTAGACAACTGGTGACTTCTCCAAAGTCTGCTTGCCGCTGTGTTACTGTCATGATGACAATCTTAACAGTAATTTCAAACCAAGATATTATTCCCTCCACATTAACCCATGGCCTCGGGGGAAATACAATGGAATTTTTAATGGTTGTCCAATGCGTCCTGTATGCTAAGGTCATTAAAGTTTTGGCATCCTGATGCAAGCAGTTATAATAACTACAGATTTGTAATAACCAATTAAAAGACAATGTTGGGCACTTGAGTGGGTTGTGGGTGTGCTGAACCAGGCTGTGAACTTCAAAGTGAGTCCAGGGCTTATCAAATGGAGTTTCACCTTTCATTATCCTTGGGAAAACAAATTCTTTGTTGCTAATTTTCTGTGAATTGTGAGACCTGGTGCCTTGTGCAGGACGAGAAAAAAACTGGATGTGGATGAAAGAGCAGACTCTGAAACAGGGGTTGAATCAAATCTGTTGGGACCTGCTTCAGTGATTTCCTGAACACCTTCCGTCCAGGTGCTAGGACCCTGTTGAGAACTTGCACCAGTATTTTGTGGTTGAGTAATGAGAGCTGTATCATCGTTTCTGACAGCCTTTTGTCCCTGGTCAGCTTCCCTGCTTGGTCAGGAAGCAACAAAAGCAGCAATCTCATCTATTTGAGGATCGGAGTCAGGGGCAGAGACAGTAAATTTAGGATACTGAGGGGATTGGGCGGCAGTGCATTGGGAAGGTTTTCTGGCGAGATCTCTGGAGATTGACTGCGATTTTTATTCTTTGGAGGTTGATGGCCTTTACACACTTCCTTAAATTCCTCTCGGCATTTGATCATATAAATCTTATCTCATGAGGGGTCACCATATCTACCCTCTATATTTGTTCTCCAATATCTGCTTTTTTCCAATTAAAAAAACCTCTATATGCCAATTACCACGTGACCACCCATATGAATCTGAAGTAAAATGAATATTATTTTTGCTATCACAAGTTTCTTTCCAAACAATATCAGCCGGTGATCCTGGAGGAACCAAGGGGTCTTCTACCTTACTCTCGACTCAAACATATATACCATGTCACCTCTCTATAGTTTTCGAGAGTAAACAGATGTGGGCTGCCCTTCTCAGCGGGACAAGGTTTATTTGTCCCCGAGGGCAGCCCTTCCCTGGTATGTATCGAGTTCAGTGATCCCTTCGACTTGTAAACGAATGAACAAACAAAACAAATAGGCAAAAGACAGAGTACAAACTAAAAACTAAAACAGACAAGAGCTGTCTAGGCAAAACAAACACCAGCATTGTAGTCAAATTCTCAAAGTGCGCTATAATTTTCAATATATACCAACATTATTCTTTGCAAACTACGATATACTTTTTTGAATTTTTGCAGTCCGGGGCCAGCCTCATGGCTCAGTTTGGATCAGCAGACAGCCAGTTTCAGAATCGTATCATAAATCAATTTTATAATTTTAAAAATTACATTTGTTAAAAATTGCAATAAACAAGGGATCCTGTCGACTATGCCAAACTGTTGAGGAAAATTTCGGAAATTAAAGTGACCAACTTTAATAGTCATGATATATCGTGGGAGCACTTGAAAATCAAATGCTCGCAATACAATACATCTTTATATAGTATTTTAATTGACAAATTACAAGTCTGGACATAGTACGATAAAATAGCCACTAGATGGCCTACTTGCACTTTCAATAATAGACTGGAAGTTTTGCCAAAATGTATACCAGAGACGAATTGTCTCCGTTGTGCGTGTCAACACTTTGCACTTGCATTACTGGAGTAAGAACTAAACAGATGTTTATAATAGTTTACTAACGTGCAGTCTGATAGTTAGCAATGTAAAGAGTCACCTTCCCAATACATTGTTGCAGAGATGCTAATAAAGAGAATTATTGTTCGTTTCAATAATGCTTGCATTCAATGTGGATAAAATTATTCTTTCTTCCTTGTAAAGTCAGGCCAGTCAAAATGTTAGGTCAACATTTTCCTGAGTAATTAATTTTTAGCCAAGCTAGATGTAAAACCTAAAAGTAACTTTAGGTTACAAAAAATGTCTTAAACGCAGAGGAATAAAAACAAGTGTTTCTGAAAATCCAGGGGAGAGCTTCTGCCACCCAAAGAGTTCAAACAGCCCTAACCAGCTCTGAAAGAAATCTCAGAAAGCACCCTCCTTTAAAGGGAACAAGGAATGTTATATAAAAATACTCACATGTTAAAAAAAGACATAGAAGACAGCTCAGGGAGAAAAGGACAGAATGAGAAGGATGGATGGAAACAATAGATTTGCAAGACCAGAAGGAAGGTGGCATAAGAGACTGCATGGAATTTGAGAAATTAAGTTAATTTAATGTTTAGCAATTGTTTTACTGGAACAACATTTTAACAGAGTTGGGGTCAGTCAGTGATTAGTTAAGGGAAAGGGGACTCACATTTATGAGTAGTTATTGTTTGGAAGACACTGTTAAAATGAGGAAAATAATTTTTTTTTAAAATGTAGAAATCAGGGGTTTTCTTTCACTCATGCACATTTTTAACAGTTTACGAGGTGAGGCGAGTTTTTCTGGGTGCTTTAGTTTCAATTATCAGAGGGGTTCGACTTCTGCATCATAACATTAGTGAGACATGATTTCCCACACACAAAGTCATGTTGACTATCCCGAATGAGCTGAAAATGTGTTGCTGGAAAAGCGCAGCAGGTCAGGCAGCATCCAAGGAACAGGAGCATCGACATTTCGGGCATAAGCCCTTCTTCAGGAATGAGGAAAGTGTGTCCAGCAGGCTAAGATAAAAGGATGGGGGGAGGGACTTGGGGGAGGGGCATTGGAAATGCGATAGGTGGAAGGAGGTCAAGGTGAGGGTGATAGGCCAGAGTGGGGTGGGGGGGAAGAGGTCAGGAAGAAGATTGCAGTTAGGAAGGCGGTGCTGAGTTCGAGGGATTTGACTGAGACAAGGTGGGGGGAGGGGAAATGAGGAAACTGGAGAAATCTGAGTTCATCAGATTCACGGGGTGGTTGGGTTGGTTTGTCCGGGTGTCCCAGAGGTGTTCTCTGAAATGTTCCGCAAGTAGGCGGAAACCAACCCAACCACCCCGTGGCTCAACACTTCAACTCCCCCTCCCACTCCACCAAGGACATGCAGGTCCTTGAACTCCTCCATCGCCAGACCATAGCAACACGACGGTTGGAGGAAGAGCACCTCATCTTCCGCCTAGCAACCCTCCAACCACAAGGGATGAACTCAGATTTCTCCACTTTCCTCATTTCCCCTCCCCCACCTTGTTTCAGTCAAATCCCTCGAACTCAGCACCGCCTTCCTAACCAGCAATCTTCTTCCTGACCTCTCCGCCCCCACCCCACTCCGGCCTATCACCCTCACCTTGACCTTTTCCACCTATCGCATTTCCAATGCCCCTCCCCCAAATCCCTCCTCCCTACCTTTCTCTTAGCCTGCTGGACACTTTCAAACATTGACTGGGACTGCAATTGTGTTAAGATTTTAGATGGAGAGGAATTTGTTAAGTCTGTACAAGAACATTTTCTGATTCAGTATGTGATGTACCCCTGAGGGAAGGTATAAAACCTGAGCTATTGCTCATTCCTGAAGAAGGGCTTATGCCCGAAACATCGATTCTCCTGTTCCCTGGATGCTGCGCTTTTCCAGCAACACATTTTCAGCTCTGATCTCCAGCATCTGCAGTCCCCACTTTCTATCCCGAATGAGCCCTTGCCTTTCCAAATACATGTAAATCCTGCCCCTCAGGATTCCTTCCAATAATTTAATCACTACCAATGTTGAGCTCACTGGTCTATAATTCCCTGGCTTTTCCTTATCAACTTTCTTAACTAATAGCACAATGTTAGCTAACGTCCAGTTTTCCAGCACCTCACCTGTGGATATTGATGTTACAAATATCTCAGCAATACCCCCAACAATCTCTTCCCTCACTACTTACTACTTACAATGTTCAAGGGTACACCTGATAATGTCCCAGAGATTTATCCACCTTTGTGTGTTTTAAGATGTCCAGCACCTCTTCCTCTGTCATACGGACATTTTTCAAGATGTCACTATTTATTTTCCCACATTCTATATCTTTCATATCCTTCTTCACAGTAAACACTAATACAAAATATTCATTTGGCATCTCTCCAAATATTCATACCTGCAGTTCCACATGAAGGTGGCCTTGCTGATCTTTGAGGAGTCCTATTCTCTCCTTCGTTACCCTTTTGTCCCTAATGTATTTGTCGAATCTCTTTGGATTCTCCTTAATCCTATTTGTCAAATCTATCTCATACCCCATTTTTGCCCTCCTGATTTCCATCTTAAGTGCATTCCCATAGCCTTTATACTCATTTAAGGATTCACTCTATCTTTGCTGTCTGTACCTGAAACATGCTTCTTGACCAAAACCTCAATTTAATTCGTCATCCAGCATTCCCTGCACCTAGCAACATTGCCCTTCATCCTAACTGGAAAACATTGTCTCTGGACTCTAATTATCTCATTTCTGAATGCTTTGTATTTTCCAGCTGGCCCTTTACCTGCGAATACCTACGCCCCACTCCCATCAACTTATGAAGGTTCTTGCTTAATACCATCAAAATGGGCTTTTCTCATAATTAGAACATTTGACTTTTAGATCGTCTATCCTTTTCCATCACTATTTTAAAACTAATAGAATTATAGTCACTGGCATCAAAGTGTTCCCTCACTGACACCTCGGACCCCTGCCTTGCTTTATTTCCCAAGAATAGCTCAGGTTTTATACCTTCCCTAAGAGGTACATCACATACTGAATCAGAACATTTTCTTGTACAGACTTAACAAATTCCTCTCCATCTAAAATCTTAACACAATTGCAGTCTCAGTCAATGTTTAGAAAATTAAAATCCCCTATATAACCAACCTGTAGGCAGGTGAGCAGAGGTGGTGAGGTTGCCTTATTAGGTAAGAAATTAAGTTAAACCATTAGTAAGAAACAAAGTATGGTCAGACGGTGTAGAATCTGTGTGGGTCGAATTGAGGAAACGCAAATGTAAAAAAATACCATAGTTGGAGTCACAGGCCTCCAAACAGTTGTTGGGAGCTGGGGTGCAGGATACACCAAGAGATAGAAAGGATGTGTGGGAAAGGCAAAGATACAGTGATCATGGGGGATTTAAATATGTAGGTGGACTGGGAAATCAGATTGGTGGTGGATTGCAAGAAATTTGTGGAATGTCAATGAGATTGCTTTTTGGAGCAGCTTGTGATGGAGCCCACCAGGGAACAGGCAATACTGGACTTAGTGTTGTGAAATGAGGCAGACCTGATAAGGGAGCTTAAAGTGAAGGAACCCTTAGGAGGTAGTGATCATGATCAAATTTACTCTGAAATTTGAGAGGAGAGAATCAGAGGTAAGTGTATTACAGCTGGATAAGTAAATAAATAAATAAATAAATACAGGAGTTTCTGAAAGTAATTCAGGAGACACAGCAGAGATTCACTCTGAGGAAAAAGAAGTATTGTTCCGGGAGGATGAGACAACCGCGGCTGACTAAGGAACTCAGGGATAGCGTAAAAGAAAAAGATAAAAGCATATAATGTGGCAAAGGGCAGTGGGAAACCAAATCATTGGGAAGCTTACAAAGACCAACAGAGTCACCAAAAAAAAAGAAATAAGGAGGGAGAAGCTTAAATATGAGGGTAAGCTAGCCAGTAATATAAAGGAAATATTAAGTGCTTCTACAGATATAGAAAGGGCAAAAGAGAGGCAAAAGTGGACATTGGGCCATTGAAAAATAATACTGGAGAGATAGTTGTGGGGAACAAGGAAATGGCAGATTAACTGAATAATTATTTTGCATCAGTCTTCATGGTGGAAGACACAAGTAATATCCCAAAAGTTCAAGGGGGTGAAGGGGCAGAGCTGAGTATGGTGGCCATCACCAAGCAGAAAGGGCTAGAAAAACTGAATGTCCTGAAGGTGGATAAATTGCCTGGACCAGATGGACTACACCCCAAAGTTCTAAGGGATATAGCTGAAGAAATAGTGGAGCCATTTATGGTGATCTTTTGGGAATCGCTAGAATCAGGGAGGGGCTCCAGAGGACTGGAAAATCCCTGTGACACCCCTGTTTAAAAAGGGAGCAAGACAGAAGATGGGAAATTATAAGCTGATTAGCTAAACCTCGGTCATAGGTAAGATACTGAAATCCGTTGTGAAGGATGAGATTTCTGAATACTTGGAAGTGCATGGTGAAATAGGGCAATGTCAGCATGGTTTCATCAAGGGGACACCATGTCTGACAAACCTCCTGGAATTCTTTGAGTAAGTAATGAGCATGTTAGAGCAAGGAGAACCAATGGATGTCAAGAAGGCCTTTGGCAAAGTGCTGCACAGGAGGCTGCTAAGCAAGATAAGGAGTCATGGTGTTAGAGGGAAGGTGCTAGCATGGATAGGAGCTTGAAAGCAGAGTGGGGATAAAAGGGTCTTTCTCAACCAATGATGGCATCCGATGAATGACAAGTAGAGTTCTGGCTTAGAGTTGGGAAAACAACTTTTCATTTTATACGTTAACGATCTAGATGAAGGAACTGAGGACATTCTGGCTCAGTTTGCAGATGATTCAAAGATAGGCAGAGGGACAGGTAGCATTGAGAAGGCAGGGAGGCTACAGAAGGATTTGGACAGGTTAGGAGAGTGGGCAAAGAAGTGGCAAATGGAGTACAGTGTGGGAAAGGGTGAGGTCATGCACTTTAGTAGGAAGAATGGAGGTATGGAATATTTTTGAACTGGGGAGATAATTTCAATGTCTGAAGTGTAAAGAGACCTGGGAGTCCTAGTCCAGGGTGTTCAGAGAAGATTGACAAGAATGGTCGCAGAAATGAAAAGCTTACCATATGAGGAACGTTTGAGGACTGTGGGTTTGTACCCGATTGAGTTCACAACGATGAGGGAGGATTGAATTGAAATTTACAGAATACTGAATAGCCTGGACAGAGTATGTTGGGAAAATGTTTCCATTGTTAGGAGAGAATAGAACCCAAATGAACAGGTTTAGAATAAGGGAAGATCTTTTAGAATGGATATAAGGAGAAACCTCTTCAGCCAGAGAGCGGTGATTCTATGGAATTCATTGCAACTGAAGGCTGTGGAGGCCAGGACATTGAGTATACTTAAGACTGAGATAGATAGGTTCTTGATTGTCAAGGGGATCAAGTATTACATGGAAAAAGTGGAATAAGCAATTTGAGCAACTTATCAACTAGAATTGAATGGTGGAGAAGAGTCGATGGACTGAATGGCCTAACTTCTGCTCCTGTACCTTATAGCCTATTATTCTAAGAGATAAATGAGACCTCCTTATGTGCTTCTCAATTTTGCACTGACTATTGGGGGTCTTATTTACAATCCCAATAAGGTGATCATCCCTTTCTTATTTCTGAGTTTCACACAAATAAATTCTCTGACTGTATTCCAGGAATTTCTTCCTTGTAGGAATAAAAGAATGACTAGGGTAGGAATAGGTCCAGTCAAGGATAGTAGTGGGAAGTTGCGTGTGGAGGCGGAAGAGATTGGGGAGACACTGAATGAATACTTTTCTTCAGTATTTACTCAGGAACAGGGCATTGTCGTCGATGTGAATACTGAGTCACAATTAAGTAGAATGGATGGCTTTGAGGTATGTAGAGAAGAGGTGTTGGAAATCCTGGAAAAGGTGAAAATAGATAAGTCCCCTGGGCCTGATGGCATTTATCCTAGGATTCTCTGGGAAGCAAGGGAGGAGATTGCAGAGCCATTGGCCTTGATTTTTATGTCCTCTTTGTCTACAGGAGTAGTGCCAGAAGACTGGAGGATAGCAAATGTGGTTCCCTTGTTCAAAAAGGGGAGTAGGGATAATCCTAGTAACTATAGGCCGGTGAGTCTCACTTCTGTTGTGGGCAAAGTCTTAGAGAGAATTGTAAGGGATAGGATTTATGCACATCTGGATAGGAATAATGTGATCAAGGATAGTCAGCATGGTTTTGAGAAGGGCAGGTCGTGCCTCACAAACCTTATTGAATTCTTTGAAAAGGTGACGAAGGAGGTTGATGAGGGGAAAGCGGTAGATGTGGTATATATGGATTTTAGTAAGGCGTTTGATAAGGTTCCCCATGGTAGGCTACTGCAGAAAATACGGAGATATGGCATTGAGGGTGAGTTGGAGGTTTGGATTAGGAATTGGCTGGATGGAAGAAGACAGAGGGTAGTAGTTGATGGCAAAGTTTCTTCATGGAGTGCCGTCACTCGCGGTGTTCCGCAAGGATCTGTTTTGGGACCATTGCTGTTTGTCATTTTTATAAATGACCTGGAAGAGGGGTTAGAAGGTTGGGTGAGCAAGTTTGCAGATGATACGAAAGTCGGAGGTGTTGTTGACAGTGAGGAAGGATGTGGCAAGTTACAGCAGGATATAGAGAAGCTGCAGAGCTGGGCAGAAAGGTGGCAAATGGAATTCAATGTAGTTAAGTGTGAGGTGATTCACTTTGGGAAGAATAACAAAAAGATGGGGTACTGGGCTAATGGTCGGATACTTGGTAGTGTGGATGAGCAGAGGGATCTTGGTGTCCATGTACACAGATCTCTGAAAGTTGCCACCCAGGTAAATAGTGCGGTGAGGAAGGCATATGGCGTACTGGCTTTTATTGGTAGAGGAATTGAGTTCCGGAGTCCTGAGGTCATGATGCAGTTGTATAAGACTCTGGTGCGGCCGCATCTGGAATATTGTGTGCAGTTTTGGTCGCCATACTATAGGAAGGATGTGGAGGCACTGGAACGGGTGCAGAGGAGGTTTACCAGGATGTTGCCTGGTATGGAAGGAAGATCGTATGAGGAAAGACTGAGACACTTGGGGCTGTTTTCATTAGAGAAAAGAAGATTTAGGGGTGACTTGATTGAGGTGTACAAGATGATTAGGGGGTTAGATAGGGTTGACAGTGTGAACCTTTTCCCGCGTATGGAGTCGGGTATTACAAGGGGGCATAGCTTTAAATTAAGCGGGGGGGTAGATATAGGACTGAAGTTAGGGGTAGGTTCTTCACTCAGCGAGTCGTAAGTTCATGGAATGCCCTGCCAGTAGCAGTGGTGGACTCTCCCTCTTTATGGGCATTTAAGCGGGCATTGGATAGGTATATGGAGGATAGTGGGTTAGTATAGGTTAGGTGGGCTTGGATCGGCGCAACATCGAGGGCCAAAGGGCCTGTACTGCGCTGTATTCTTCTATGTTCTATGTTCTAAGTACCATTGTAGTGTGATCCTTAGTCAAAAACATCACTTGCCCCCCTTTCTATCCTTCCTATAACATCTATACCCTGAAACATTAACTTGCCAGTCCTGTCCCTCCCTGAACCACGTCTCTGTAATTGCTATGATATCCCAGTCCCATGTTCCCAACCATGCCCTGAGTTTGTCCACCTGACCTGAGAAGTTTCTTGCATTTAAATGAATGTAGTTCAATTCATCAGTCACACCTTGCCCTCTGCTTTGTTCCTGCCTGTACTGACTGTTTGACTTACTCATTTTCCCAACTGTATCAGTCTCAGCCTGCTCTCTTTCCTCACCATCTCCCTGGGTTCCCCTTCCCCACTACCAATCCTCCTACTCTCCCTTATTAGTTTAAATCCTCCTGAGCACCGGCAGCAAATCTCCCTGCAAATCCCTTTGCCAGAACATCAGTCCCCTTTGAATTATGGTGCAATTCGTCCTTCTAATACAGGTCACCTTTACCTCCGAAGCAGTGAGCACAGTTGCCTCACAGTGCCAGGGACCCAGGTTCAATTCCCACCTCAGGTGACTATCTGTGTGGAGTTTGCACATTCTCCCTGTGTCTGCGTGGGTTTTCTCTGGGTGCTCCAGTTTCTTCCCACAACCCAAAATGTTCAGATTAGGTGAAATAGCCAAGCTAAATTGCCCATAGTGTTCAGGTATGTGTAGGTTAGGTGCCTTAATCAGGGGTAAATGTAGGGGAATTGGTCTGGATGGCTGATTCTTCAGAGAGTCGGTGTGGACTTGTTGCGTTGAAGGGCCTGTTTCTACACTGTAGCAGTTCTGTGATTCTAAAGTGCCATTGTTTTGATCTTTCTACCACAAAGTTCCGAAACAATGCAATAGCTTATGAAACAGTAATTACTGCTGCGAGAATTTGACGAAAACAGTGTCAACACTGAAAGTACCTCAAACAAAGAGCAGCTCATAGCCACACTTTTTCCGAGAGAGAGTAAGATTGTGAGAGAGAAAATGTAGAAAGTGAGAGAGTGAGAGACACAGACAAAGAGAGAGACAGAGAGAGAGAGAGAGAAGTGGAAACATCAGACTGATACAAACAGGAGTTAAGGAAAGACATGGTGAGATTAGAGAGGTGATATTCATCAGTCTGGGGGATCACACCTCTCTCAATGATCTCTCCCTCTCCCTCTCTCCCATTAGGGACAGTCCATGATCCTGGGCTTGCTTTAGCAAAGCTAGTTCAGGGAGGGGTGGTGAGGTTAAAGAATGATAACTGCGAATCAAAGTTAAGTACTACCCACATTTGCACGCAGAGTTGGACAGAAACACACTGATACTCACCCTGTGTTCACTGCACACTGCAAAAAGGACATTGGCTATCAGAACCTGGTTGAAATATGTCACTCAAAGACCACCCTTCGACTCCAGTCCAAGTTCATTCCAGTCAGTTCTCAAATCCCTCTAACTGAAGTACACCTCTCCCAGAGATGGAGCACAGACAGAGTCAGCTTTATGAGATTGGAGGGAGAGGGAGGAGGTGTGAGAGAAAATAGCAAGGAAATAGTTTAGTTCAGACTGCCTTGGTCTAATCCTGTTTTGCATTTGACTGTTTTGGAATGAAAGTGACATGTATTTTCAAACAGATCAAATTCCTTTGAGCTTTGAGTTTTCCTTTTGATTGATGTAAAAATCAGAATGGGCAATTGTCAGGAATCCAACCCAGGTCGCTTGCTTGGAAGACAGCTACATTCCCCAGGATACCACCTTCGCTGCACACTTTAACACAACATAGTCCTCAAACTGTGGAGAAGGATTTAAAAGCTGGAGAGCTTGGAGAAATGTGTAGTGATATCGTGTGAAAAGTGTCCATATTCCAGAGAGGAGGTGCTAGACATCTTAAAATGTATAAGGGTGGATAAATCCACAGGGCCTGATCAGGAATATCAGAGAACGTTGCAGGAAGTTCAGGAATTGCTGGGCCTCTTACTGAGATATTTACATCATCAATGTAAGGCTAGAGGGTGGCTAATGTTGTGCAATTATTTAAGAAAGCTGGTAAGGAAAATGCAGGGAACTATAGACCAGTGAACCTGACATCTGTGGTGGGTAAGTTGTCGGAGCGGATTCGGTCAGACAGGATATACACATATTTGGAAAGGCAGGGATTGATTAGGGATAGTCAATATGGGTTTGTGCATAGGAAATCATGTGTCACTAACTTGATTGAGTTTTTTGAAGAAATCACGAAGAAGATTTATAAAGGAAGATCATTTTACGTTATCTATATGGAGTTCAACAAAGTTCTGGTTGCAGGTTTGCTAGCTGAGCTGGAAGGTTCATTTCCAGACGTTTTGTTACTGTACTAGGCAACATCTTCAGTGGGCCTCCGGGTGAAGCACCATTCATGATTCCTGCTTTCTATTTATATATTCAGGTTTATTTGGATTTGGTGATGTCATTTCCAGTGATGTTGTCATTTCCTGTTCTTTTTCTCAAGGTGTGGTAGATGGGGTCTAACTCAATGTGTATGTTGATAGAGATCCATTTGGAATGCCATGCTTCTAGGAATTCTCGAGCATGTCTCTGTTTGACTTGTCCTCGGATGGCTGTGTTGTCCCAGTTGAAGTGGTTTAATTCCCTATCTGTATGTAAGGATACTAGTGAGAGATGGTCATGTCATTTTGTGGCTAGTTAATGTTCATGGTCCTTGAAAGTGGATTTGCAGTTAGACAAGGGACTGAAGAAGGTGTTTGCTATGCTTGCCTTTATTGGTCAGTGCATTGAATATGGAGTTGAGATGTCATGTTTGGGCTGAAAAGGACATTGGTGAAGCCACTTTTGGAATACTTCCTTTTCAATTCATTTTGTGGTATGTGGGCATCGCTGGCTGGCCAGTATTTATTGCCTGTCCCTAGTTGCCCCTTGACAAGGTGGTGATGAGCTGCCTCCTTGAATCACTTCCATCCCCCTGCTGTGGCTTAACCCACAATGCCATTAAGGAGGGAATTCCAGGATGTTGACCCAGTGACAGTGAAGGATTACCAATACATTTCCAAGTTAGGCTTGTGAGTGGCTTCATGTTCCTGTTTTCTGCTACTCTTGTCCTTCCAGGTGGAAGTGGTCATGGGTTTGGAAGGTGCTATCTGAGGATTTTGGCTTAATTTCTGCAGTGCATCTTGTGGATAACACACACTGCTGCTGCTGACCACCAATGACTGTTAGAGTTGCACCCATCCGGGCAAATAGAGAATATTCCATTACACTCCTGACTAGTGCTTTGTGGATGGTGGATAGGCTTTTGGGAACCAGGAGGTGAGTTACGCTACTTGCATTTCCCCTGCTCTTGCAGCCACTGCATTTATGTGTTGTGTCCAGTTGAGTTTCTGACCAATGATAACTCTCAGGCTGTTGGGAGTGGGCGACTAAGTATTGGCAACACCACTGAATGTAAAGGAATGGTGCTTAGTTTGTCTCTTATTGATTATGGTCATAGCCAGACATTTGTGTAGCATGAATATTACTTGCCACTTGTCAGCCCAAGCCTGGATAGTTTCCAGATCTTGTTGAATTTGAACATAGAACAATCGAGCGTATACAGGCCCTTTGGGCCTCAATGTTGCATCGACCTGTGAAACTGCTCTGAAGCCACCACTCCATTATCATCTATATATTTATCCAATGACAATGTAGATGCTCTTAAAGGTGATGAGTCTACGAGTGTCGTCGGCAGGGCATTCCATGACCCTACTACTCTAGCTTTGTGCCCCCGTGCTAGCCATCACCATCAAATGAAAAATCAAATCTCACTGTCCACACTACCTTATCCTTTGATCATCTTGAATGCACCTATTAAGTCACCTCTTAACCTTCTTCTCTTTAATGAAAACAGCCTCAGATTCCTCACCCTTTCCTCTTAAGATCTTCCTTCCAAACCAGGCAACATTCTGGTAAATCTCCTCTGCACCCTTTCCAAAGCTTTCACATCCTTCCTATAATGCAGTGACCAGAACTGTATGCAATACTCCAAGTGTGGCCACACCAGCTTTTGCTGCAACATGACCTCCTGGCTCTGAAACACAATGCCTCTCCCAATGAAGCTTTCTTAACAATCCTATCAACCTGGGTGGCAAATTTCAAGGATCTATATATATGGACACCAAATCTTTTTGTTCATCCACACTACCAAGAATCTTACAATTAGCTCAGTACACTATATTTCTGTTACTCCTTCCAAAGTGCATTAACCCACCTTTTTCCACATTAAAGTCCAAATGCCATCTCTCAACACAGCTCTGCAGCTTATCTATGTCCCTCTGTAACCTGCAACATCTTTCCACACTGTCCGCAACTCCACTGACCTTGGTGTCATCTGCAAATTTACTAACCCATCCTTCTATGCCCTCATCCAGATCATTTATAAAAATGGCAAACAGCAGTGACCTCAAAACAGATCCTTTCAGTACACCACTAGCAACTGAACCTCAGGGTGAACATTTCTCATCAACCACCACTCTGTCTTCTTACAGTTAGCCAATTTCTGATCCAAACCGCTTAATCACTCTCAATCCCTTGCCTCCGTAATTTCAGCAAAAGCCTACCATGGTGAACCTTGTCAAACACATTACTGAAACCCATACACACCACATTGATCAATCTACCCTCATTCATTCTCCTCGTTACAATCTGAAAGAGCTCAATAAGATTCGTGAGGCACGATCTACACTTCACAAAACTGTGTTGGTTATCCCTACTCAAATTATTACTTTCTAGATGATTAAAAAGCCTATCTCCTACAATTCTTACCAACAGCCGAAGTAAGGCTCACTGGTCTATAATTACCAGGGTTGTCTCTATTCCCTTTATGGAACAAGGGGACAACATTTGCTATGGCACTATTCCTGTAGACAATGGCAACATAAAGATCAAAGCCAAAGGCCCTGCAATCTCCTCTATAGCTTCCCAGAGAATCGTAGGATAAACCCCATCCAGCCCAGGGGACTTATCTATTTTCACAATTTCCAGAATTCCTAATACTTCCTAGTTATGAACCTCAATACCATCTATTCTAAGAGCCTGTATCTCAATATTCTGCTCGACAACATTGTCTTTTTCCTGTGTGAATACTGGCGAAAATGATTAACTTAGAGCCTCTCTTACCTCTTCGGACTCCACACACAAATTCCCACTGTGGTCCTTGACAGGCTTTAGTCTTACTCTCGTCATTCTTTTATTTCTGATATGCTGAGAGAAAGCTTTAGGGTTTTCCTTGATCCTACCTACCAAAGACTTCTCATGTCCCCACCTAGCTCTTCTTCGCTCTCACTTTAGGTCCTTCATGGCTAAATTGTAACTCTCAAGGGCCCTAACTGAGCTTTCATGTCTCATCTTTACATAAGCCTTCTTCTTCCTCTTGACAAGAGATTTGAATTATTTCATAAACTACGGTTGCCTCGCTTGACCACTTCCTTTCTGCCTGACAGGTACCTACTTATCAAGGACACACAGTAGCTTTCACTTGAATAAGCTCCACATTTCAGTTGTGCTCATCCCCTCAGTTTCCTTTCCGGTTCTATGCATTCTAAGTCTTGCCTAATAATTGCCTTTGCCCCAGTTGTAACTCACCTACTCCAAATCTAACACCTGGCCGGGTTCATTACCCTGTACCAAATCCAATGTGGCATCACCTCTTGTTGGCTGATCTACGTACTGTGTCAGGAAACCCTTCTGCACACATTGGACAAAAACTGACCCATCTAAGGTTTTTGAACAATAGCATTTTGAAACAGTATTTGGCAAGTTAAAATTCCCCATAACAACTCCCCCGTTACTTTCTCTCCTATCCAGAATCATCTTTGCAATCCTTTCCTCTACAGCTCTGGAACTTTTCAGAGGCCTTTCGAAAACACCCAACAGGGTGACCTCTCCTTCCCTGTGTCTAACGAGTCCTTATGAAGTGTCCTTTTTGCCACTGTAATACTGTCCTTGACTAAAAATGTCATGCATCCCCCTCTTTGACGATCTTCTCTGTTCTTACTGAAATATCTAAATCCCAGAACCTGTAACAAACACTCCTGTCCCTGCTCCATCCATGTCTCCAAAATGGCCACAACATCGAAGTCCCAGGTACTAACCCATGCTGCAAGTTCACTCACCTTATTCTGAGTGCTCCTGTTGTTGAAGTAGATACTCTTTCAAACCATCTTTCTGCCTGCCGCTACATTCTTACGACCTGATCTCACTACTCTCAATGCCCTGGACATTGGAGCTACAATTCCAGTTCCCATCCCCCTGCTGAATTAGTTGAAATCCTCCCAAAGAGCGTTAACAAACCACCAACCCCATCCCCCCTAGCAGTGCCCTGTTTTTGTTACCTCTCTGGTTCAGGTGAAGACCATCCCATTTGTAGAGATTCAACCTACACAATTATTCAGGTATTTGACTCCCTCCCTCCCGCACAATCCCGGAAGCCACGTGTTCATCTCTCTCTTCCTATTCCTCACCTTGCTCGCACATGGCATGGGTAACAACTCTGTTTTTTTCTTGTTCCAAGCTTTCATGCTAGCTTCTTGAATTTCTGCCTTACATCCCCTTCCCTTTTTCTACACATGTCGTTGGTGCCTCTGTGACCATGACTTGGAGCTGACCCCCCTCCCCCTTTAGGATCCCAAGAACATGATCCGAGACATCACAAACTCTGGCACTTGGGAGGCAACACACCAACCATGAGTCTCTCTCGTTCCCACAAAACCTCCTGTCTGTCCCCCAAAATATGGAGTCCCCGATGACTAATGCTTTGCTCCTCTTCCCCCTTCGCTTCTGAGCAACAGGGACAGACTCTGTGTGACAGAATTGTGCCCCTTGGCTTGCCCGTGGTAAGTTGAAACCCCCAACAGTAATCAAAATGGTATAATTATTATTGAGAGGAAATGGCCACAGGAGATTCCTGCACTGTCTGCTTGTTCCCTTTCCAGCCCCTGACTGTAACTCATCTGCTATTTTCCTGATCTGAGGTGTGACTACTTCCCTGTAACTCCTATCAATAACCCCCCTCAACCTCCCGAATGATCTGAAGTTCATCCAGCTCCAGCTCCCGTTCCCTAACACGGTTTCTGAGCAGCTGGAGTTGGGTGCACTTCCCACAGATGAAGTCAGCAGGGATACTAATGTGAGCATTGCCTCCCACATGCTACAGGAGGAACATTTAACTGCCCTAAACTCCATTCCCACTGTTCTGAATTCCCAAAGAGACTACTGAAAATAAAACTAGTAACCTTACCAAATCGGTGCACATAACATTTTTTTGGTTCGAGGAGGAGGATGGGTGGGAGACACTATAACCTTACTTACTCAGCCGTCCCATGATCGCTCCTGTACAGTGTACACTCTGTCTGTTCATGAGGTAAGCTTTTTATAGGATTTATTTAATGTCCCAGCAGCCCCTGGTTTTCACTCTCACTGCACATGCTGCAAAAATGGAGGTTGCAGATTCGTAAGGTAAGCTTTTTTCCGACACAGACAGCTTCAGTGTCTGAGGAGTAGTGAATGGTGCTAAACATTGTACAATCATATCGAACATGCCCATTTCTCACCTTATGATGCAGAAGGTCATTGATGAAGCAGCTGAAGGTGGTTGGGTATAGAACCTCCTGCAGAAATAGCCTGGAGCTGAATTGACTGACCTCCAACAAGCACGACCATTTTTCCGATGTGTCAGGCATGACACTGACCACTGGAGAGTTTGCCCCCGATACCCATTAATTCCAGTTTTGCTCGTGCTCCTTGATGCTACACTTGGCCGGAAGTAGCCTTGGTGTCACCTCCGGAATTGCATTCTTGTTGTCCGTATTTGAACCAAGGCTGTAATGGGTTCAGGAGCTGAATGACTCTGGTGGAACCCAAACAGAATGTTACTGCTAATTGCGAAGCAGATGCTGCTTGATAGCACAGTTGATGACAAATGTGTTCAATTCTGATCTCCCTGCTATAGAAAAGATGTTGTGTGACTTGAAAGTGTTCAGAAAATATTGATGAGGAATTTGCTAAGATTGGATGGTTTGAGCTACAGGGAAAGTCTGACGAGGCTGGGCTGATTTTCCCGGAAGTGTCAGAAGCTGAGTTGTGACTGTATGGAAGTTTATAAGATCATGAGGGACATGGATTGGGTGAATAGTGAAGGTCTTCAACCAGGGTAGGGGAGTCTAAAACTAGAGGACCTAAGTTTAAGGTGAGGGGGAAAATATTTAAAAGGGAACAAAGGGACAAATTTTCCCACAGATGGTGGTGCAAGTTTGGAATGAAATGCCAGAGCAAATAGTGGGGTTGGTGCAATTACTATATTTAAAAAGCATCCAGAAAGGTATATAAACAGGCCAAGTTTAGTGGGATAAGTGCAAATGATGGGATATGGGACTAGATTAATATATCTGATTGGCATGAATGAGTCACATTGAAGGGGATATTTCCATTCTGTACAACTCTATCACTGCATAAGCATACTTAAAAAGACCTTTATCAGGCCAAATTAAATCAAGTTATTGTTGATCCATCGCAGGTGATATCAGGTAAGATGACAATAACTTATGCATTCGGGAGATTCTAAGGAGCATTTTAAAAAGGAGAAGGAGCTCTTTAATCGGAAGGATTTAGAGATGGAGTCCAGAAATTGAGACCGTTCAGTAACACAGGATTGTTCCCAATTGTCAAACTTACTTTTGATTCTGGAATTCTTACCTACCATTTCATTTGACTTAATTCAATGAAATCGATAATTTTGTCTATCATTTTACCAGCTGGTAACATTGATATCACAGCAGAACATCTAATAGGTTCAGATTGAGTTTATACCACAAGAGTCACACCAATCTGGTTTTTTTTCTCGGTTTTCAGCGGTAGCAGCTACTTGAAGGGCAGGAGCTGGCACCAGGGGCCAGCCGGGAGCGGTGAGTCACTGATTGGTGCTGTTCAATTTGAAGTCAGAGAGCAGAGGTTTCTGGGAAAGGAGGGACTTCTTATTTTTTTTTCCGTCCTGCTATATAAGTCAGTGTTTTCTCAACCCGAGACCCTAGCTTTGTAGGGCCTCTCACCCAACCACCTTCTCTAACCACAAAGACCAGGGACATATTAGCTAAGCATCTCTTTTTTACTTTGTGACTAGGGGACTAGCAGGGATGGCAGTGCAGGGAGAGCAATGTTCCTCCTGCATGATGTTTGAGGTCAGGGACACCATTAGTGTCCCATCCAAGTACATCTGCAGGATGTGTACCCAACTCTCGCTCCTGCAAGACCATGTTAGGGAACTGGAGCGGGAGCTGGATGAACTTCGGATCATTCGGGAGGCAGAGGCTGTGATAGATAGGAGCTACAGGGAAGTGGTTACTCCTCGGCAAAAAGAAAGCTGGGTGACTGTTCGAAAGGAGGAAAAACAGTCAGTGGAGGGATCCCGTGTGGTCGTTTCCCTGAGAAACATGTATACTGTTCTGGATACTGTTGAGGGGGATGACTTACCAGGGGCAAGCAGTGGGGCCCAGGTCTCTGGCACAGAGCATGTCCCTGTTGCACAGAAGGGAAGGAGAGAAAGGAGGAGAGTGTTAGTGATTGGGGCCTCAATAGTTAGAGGCTCAGATAGAAGGTTTGTTGGGAATGAACGAGACTCACGGTTGGTGTGTTGCCTCCCGGGTACCAGGGCCTGTGATGTCTCGGATTGTATCTTTGGGGTTCTGAAGGGAGAGGGTGACCAGCCTCAAGTCGTTGTCCATGTAGGTACCAACAACAGAGGGAGAAAGAGGGATAGGGATGTAAGGCAGGATTTCAGGGAGCTAGGGTGGAAGCTGACAGCGAGAACAAACAGAGTTTTGACCTCTGGTTTGTTACCTGTGCCACGTGATAGCGAGGCAAGGAATAGGGAGAGATATCAGCTGAACACGTGGCTGTAAGGATGGTGCAGGAGGGAGGGTTTCAGGTTTTTGGATAATTGGGGCTCATTCTGGGGAAGGTGGGACTTGTACAAACAGGACGGTCTTCACTTGAACCAGAGGGATACTAATATCCTGAGTGGGAGATTTGCTGGTGCTACTTGGGTGGGTTTAAACTCGCTCAGTAGGGGGAATGGGAACCGGAGGTGTAGTTGCAGTGCACAGGAGGATGACAGTAGGAAGGACAGGGACAGGATTTCAGGGTCACAGGTAGGTGAGATTGCAGCATGGATAGGTACCTGGGACTTCGATATTGTGGCCATTTCGGAGACATGGATAGAGCAGGGTGAGGAATGAATGTTGCAGGTTCCAGTGTTTAGATCTTCCATTAAAAACAGGCAAGGCGGTAAAAGAGGTGGAGGCGTGGCCTTGTTAGTCAAAGATAGTATAACGGTGGCTGAGAGAATTTTTGATGAGGACTGATCTACTGAGGTAGTGTGGGCTGAGGTTAGAAACAGGAGAGGAGAGGTCACACTGCTTGGAATTTTTTATAGGCCTCCGCAGAGTTCCAGGGTGGTGGAAGAGAGGATTAACAAAATTATTCTGAGTAGGAGTGAAAGGAACAGGGTGGTCATTATGGGGGACTTTAACTTCCCCAACATTGACTGGAAATGCTACTACTCTAGTAAGTCGGATGGATCAGATTTTGTCCAATGTGTACAGGAGGGTTTCCTGATACAGTATGTTGAAGGGCCGACAAGAGGGGAGGCCACACTGGATCTGGTGCTTGGTCATGAACCAGGCCAGGTGTTTGATTTAGTTTTAGGTGAGCACTTTGGAAAGAGTGACCATAATTCAGTTATGTTTAGTTCAGCGATGGAAAGGGATAGGTACATGCCACAGGTCAAGAGTTATCGATGGGGCAAGGGAATTATAATGCGATTAGGTAAGAATTAGGATGCATAGAATGGGGTAGAAAAGTGCAGGGGATGCAAACAATGGAAATGTGGAGCTGGTTTAAGGAACAGATATTGCGTGTCCTTGATAGGTATGTCCATGTCAGGCAGGGACGAAGTGATAAGGTCAGGGAACTGTGGTTTACTACAGAAATTGCATCTCTTGTTAAGCAGAAGAAGAAGGAGGCTTTTGTGTTGATGAGGCAAGCTGGTTCAGATGAGGCGATGGAGAGTTACAGATCAGCTAGGAGAGATTTAAAGAGAGAGTTAAGAAGAGCAAAGAGAGGACACGAGCAGTCTTTAGCAAATAGAACAAAGGAGGACTCTAAAGCTTTCTATAGATTTGTGAGGAATAAAAGGATGATTAGGGTAGGAATAGGGCCAGTCAAAGACAGACGTGGGAAGTTGGGTGTGGACCCTGTGAAGATTGGAGAGGTGTTAAATGAACATTTCTCATCGGTGTTCACTCAGGAAAAGGAGAATATTGTAGAGGAGAAGAATGAGGTACAAGATTTTGACTAGAAAGGATCAAGGTTAGTTACGAACAGGTGTTATCAATTCTAGAAGGAGTGAAAGTAGGCAAGTCCCCTGGGCCAGATGGGATTTATCCGAGGTTTCGCTGGGAAGTAGGGAGGAGATAGCAGAGCCTTTGGCTTTGATATTTGAGTCAGATTGTAATGTAATCTAATCTAATCTATAAGATTTATAATCATCTAGCAAGCAACAATTTGATTTCAGATTTCAACATGGTTTCGTCAAGGGCAGGTCATGTCTCACAAATCTCATTGAGTTTTTTGAGAAAGTGACGAAGCATGTAGATGAGGGTAGGGCAGTTGAGGGTAGGGCAGTTGACGTGGTATACATGGACTTCAGTAAAGCCTTTGATAAGGTTCTACATGGTAGGCTAATGGAAAAAATGCAGAGGCATAGAAATGAGGGTGATTGAGCAGTGTGGATTAGAAACAGTCTTTCTGAAAGAAGGCAGCGAGTGTTGGTTGATGGAAAATATTCAGTCTAGAGTACAGTTACTAGTGTTGTGCCACAAGGATCTGTTTTGGGACCACTGCTGTTTGTCATTTTTATAAATGACTTAGACGCAGGCATAGATGGATGGATTAGTAAATTTGCACACGACACTAAAGTCGGTGGAGTAGTGGACAGTTTGGAAGAATGTTGCAGGTTGCAGGGGGACTTGGATAAACTGCAGAATTGGGCTGAGAGGTGGCAAATGGAATTCAATGCAGCTAAATTTGAAGTGATGCACTTTGGGAAGAATAAAAGGAAGGCAGAGTACTGGGTCAATGGAAAGATTCTTAGGAGTGTGGATGTGCGGAGGGATCTTGGGGTTCATGTGCATAGATCCCTGAAAGTTGCCGCCCAGGTAGATAGTGCTGGTAAGAAGGCATAAGGTGTGTTAGGTTTCATTGGTAGAGGGATTGAGTTCCAGAGCTGCAATATCATGCTGCAACTATACAAAATGCTAGCATGGCCACACTTGGAATATTGTGTACAGTTCTGGTTGCCACATTGCACAAAGGATGTGGAAGCATTGGAAAAGGTGCAGAGGAGATCTACCAGGATGTTGCCTGGTCTGGAGGGAAGGTCTTATGAGGAAAGGCTGAGAAACTTGGGTCTGTTCTCATTGGAAAGAAGAAGGGTCAGAGGGGATTTGATAGAGACATACAAGATGATCAGAGGATTAGATAGGGTAGACAGTGAAAGTCTTTTTCATAGGATGATGATATCTGTGTGTACGAGGGGGCATAACTACAAATTGAGGGGTAATAGATTTAAGACTGATATCAGAGGCAGGTTCTTTATGCAGAGAGTGTTAAGGGTGTGGAATGCCCTACCTGCTAATGTAGTCAACTCAGCCACATTAGGGAGATTTAAACAATCCTTAGATAAGCACATGGATGATGATGGGATAGTGTAGGGGGATGAGCTGAGAATAGTTCACAGGTCGGCGCAACATCGAGGGCCGAAGGGCCTGTTCTGCACTGTTTGGTTTTATGTTCTATATTCTAATCCAAGTAGACATATGAGAATTCAAAATCGAGAATTTGGAGGACAATATGCATGTGTCAGTTATTACGTTAACTGGATGATGAGGAAATAGAATTTGTTGGGAAGGCAAACCAGGTAAAGGAAGAAATCTGGATAAAGCAAATGTGTGAAGTTTATAATCTGCTCTTAGACTGATACGGCGCTGGATATGAGGGTCCCGAGCTCACAATAGAATGAATGACTGATTTGCTAATTATGAACTGAGGCAGGAATGGATGTAGGAGCCATTTTACAGATGGAAACAATGACTGTTGGTGATGATGAGGACTTGTTTTTGAATTGATCTCGGGCTCCATGATGAAGTCACAAGCAAAAATAGTTCATCCAGGGGCAGTTCTCATTGAGCTCGATGGAGTCACTGAGAGTCACAAAACATTTCCATGGAAGCACTGAGGATATTGGTTCATCTGCCATATCCGGCGCCATTCCCGAGCATGGGATCTCATCTGTTACTGAGCTCTCTGGTTGGAGCTTGTATTCTCCACATCAACACAGCAGCTGATTCGTGGAAAGAAATGAATGACAAAGGAAGTGATATCAGCATCAGGCTGGGGGGAACTGAATGGAAACACAAGTATTGCTGAAAATACACTTATAATCAAAAGACACAGATTTCTTTCACAGTACATTATTTAATCTTTATAAAAGGAAACTTCTCGTATTTTTAAATTCCGTCCAGAAGTGTGCATCAGAGAATTCCGTGAGCAGGAGTGTACGGGAGCCTATCATTGCTGTTCCCACATTGACATGCAGTGAATGATGCTACTTTCCTTCAGATCTTTTTGTTTTGGTATTGGTTCACTGTCTGAGAAGGGATTATTTGGAATGAATTTCTTTTTTCAGGCCTATCTAATTTCCCTTTCAGTTAAGCCTTTCTTGTTCAATTTTCGATGAACTGTTGCTCATTGCTAACAGCACTTTGCTTTGCACCTGCAGTCATAGAGTCATAGAGATGTACAGCATGGAAACAGACCCTTCAGTCCAACC
Organism: Chiloscyllium plagiosum; assembly: GCF_037043375.1. Lineage (NCBI taxonomy): Eukaryota > Metazoa > Chordata > Chondrichthyes > Orectolobiformes > Hemiscylliidae > Chiloscyllium > Chiloscyllium plagiosum. The sequence continues at coordinate 30,439,557 of NW_028270185.1, read as the reverse complement.
CATCAATGCTGACCAAATATCCCAACCCAATCTAGTCCCACCTGCCAGTGCCCAGCCCATATCCCTCCAAACCCTTCCTATTCATATACCCATCCAAATGCCTCTTAAATGTTGCATTTGTACCAGCCTCCACCACATCCTCTGGCAGCACATTCCATACACGTACCACCCGCTGCGTGAAAAAGTTGCCCCTTAGGTCTCTTTTACATCTTTCCCCTCTCACCCTAAACCTATGCCCTCTAGTTCTGGACTCCCTGACCCCAGGGAAAAGACTTTGTCTATTTATCCTATCCATGCCCCTCATAATTTTGTAAATCTCTATAAGGTCTCCCCTCAGCCTCCTATGCTCCAGGGAAAACAGCCCCAGCCTTATCAGCCTCTCCCTGTAGCTCAGATCCTCCAACCCTGGCAACATCCTTGTAAATCTTTTCTGAACCCTTTCAAGTTTCACAACATCTTTCCAATAGGAAGGAGATCAGAATTGCACGCAATATTCCAACAGTAGCCTAACCAATGTCCTGTACAGCCACAACATGATCTCCCAACTCCTGTACTCAATACTCTGACCAATAAAGGAAAGCATACCAAACGCCTTCTTCACTATCCTATCTACCCGCGACTCCACTTTCAAGGAGCTATGAACCTGCACTCCAAGGTCTCTTTATTCAGCAACACTCCCTAAGGCCTAAGAGTGTAAGTCCTGCTAAGATTTGCTTTCCCAAAATGCAGCACCTCACATTTATCTGAATTAAACTCCATCTGCAACTTGTCAGCCTATTGGCCATCTGGTCCAGATCCTGTTGTAATCTGAGGTAACCCTCTTTGCTGTCCACTACACTTCCAATTTTGGGGTCATCTGCAAACTTACTAACTGTACCTCTTATGCTCGCATCCAAATCATTTATGGAAATGACAAAACATAGAGGGCCCAGCACCGATCCTTGTGGCACTCCACTGGTCACAGGCCTCCAGTCTGAAAAACAACCCTCCACCACCACCCTCTGTCTTCTATCTTTGAGCCAGTTCTATATCCAAGTGGCTAGTTCTCCCTGTATTCCATGAGATCTAACCTTGCTAATCAGTCTCCCATGGGGAACCTTGTCGAACGTCTTACTGAAGTCCATATAGATTACATCTACTGCTCTGCCCTCATCAATCTTCTTTGTTACTTCTTCAAAAAACTCAATCAAGTTTGTGAGACATGATTTTCCATGCACAAAACCATGTTGACTATCCCGAATCAGTCCTTGCCTTTCCAAATACATGTACATCCTGTCCCTCAGCATTCCCTCCAACAACTTGCCCACCACCGAGGTCAGGCTCACCGGTCTATAGTTCCCTGTCTTGTCTTTACCACCCTTCTTAAACAGTGGCACCACGTTTGCCAAACTCCAGTCTCCGGCACCTCACCTGTGACTATCGATGATACAAATATCTCTTTTTGTTTCCAGGACTGTGTTTGTGGGATGTTCCTGTATTGGAACTGGTAATTAGTAATAATTACTGTATCAGGTCACTTAACTTTCCAATAGTTACGTTATTCGAAATTCTGCTTTCATTTGTTCATTCTAACTGCAGTGCTTAAATACTTTCTGATTTGCTTAAAGCCAAATAATTCAACAATGGAAGGGGAGTGGCCAGTTCTCTCAGTTCAGGTTTCTTCCAGTTCTAATTCACTGTAGCAGTCACAAGATGTGTGATTGCAGGAGAGTGGCATGCTTCAGTAAAAATTCCTCGGTCTTTCTCTGAAACCTCTTTTTGGATGTTGTTCCCTCCTATCTGTTAGAACCTGCGTTTGAATTAACCTTTTGTTTCCATGACTGTGTTTGTGGGATGTTCCTGTGTTGGAACAGGGGTAATTAGTAATAATTACTGTATCAGGTCAGTGAAACTTTCCAATAGTTACGTTATTCGAAATTCTGCTTTCATTTGTTCGTGTTTCAGCTGCAGTGCTTAAATACATTCTGTTTTGCTTAAAGCCAAATAATTTGACCTGTTCCATCACACCTAGAAGACCCACTTCACATCTGCCTTTAAAATTAAAACAAAAGTTTGTCTCTCGGCTACCTTTTAAAAATATTTTGAGGGGGTCTGGCCTGGTCAATAACAGTTACCCTCACAGGCAAAATAGTGCTGACCCCTACTATCCTCTGGGTGGTATGTCCCCTCTAAACTTCCTGCCTTTCATATTACAATTTATGCCCGCTTGCTCTTGTTCCTTTGGCTGAGGGAAATAACTGCATTCTGTTCACCCTGTCTATGTCCCTCATAATCTGATATACCCCAATGTCTTCTCTAAACAAAGTAACTCAAGCTGATCCAGCCTCCCTCTTCACAGCTAAATCACTGCAGCGCAAGCAACATTCTACTGAATGCCCTTTGCACTCCTTCCTATGCAATCACATCCTATGGTGCAGTGACGAGAACTGCGCACAATACTCCAACTGTGGGCTAAACAATGTTCCGATTGATTGAGTTTTTGAAGTAGTGAACAAGAACATGGATAAGGGCAGTGTGGTAGACGCCTTAGCAAAGCCTTTGACAATGTATCACATTGTAGGTGGTTGAGTAAGGTTGAATCTCATAGAACCCAGGGACAGCTAGCCAATTGGATACAACATTGGACTGATGGAAGATGATAGAGGGCGTTGGTAGCGTGTTGTCTTTCAGACTGGAGGCCTGTAATGAGCAGTGTGCCACAGGGATCAGTGCTGAGTTAATTGTTATTCTTTACTTATATAAATGATTTGTATGAGAATTTAGGAAGTACGGTTAGGAAGTTTGCACATGACACCAAGATTTGTGGTATGGTGAAGAAGATTATCTGAGAATTCTGCAAGATTTTAATGAACCTATTATACATAACTCGACTGGTAAAGGCATGTGTCCTGAAGGTCTTCTTAAATGTCCTAAGAACCTGTCCTGTTGCTTCAGGGATCTGTTAAAAATCACCTCAAGCTCATTCTCTTCCTCTAAGCATCCTAGTGAATTTCCATTCGTTGACCATTACCTTGTCTTGTAACTTCTTTCAAAGTGCATCACCTCACATTTATCAGGGTTACATTTTATCTGATCTGCCCCTCTGACAAACCTGTCAATAGCTATCTTTAACTTAAAACTATTTTCCTCACTGCCATCCATCTGGTCAATATTTGTGTCATTTATAAACCTACTTATCATTCAAAACCAAGCCCAGCACCCTCTCATTCCCCCACCCACAACACACACACACACATGTGGGCACACGTGTGCACATCCACATGCACATACACACACCATAAATACCTCATGCATCTGTAAATTATCCTTTGACTTTCTCCTCAGGACCTGCCTTTGCATAGGAAAACAATTCACTCTGCTCATCCATATTTACTTCAAATATCCAACTGCGCAAATACACGAACCCATTTTGAACAGGTACGAAATGAATGGTAGTTTGAAATTGAAACAGAAATATCAAGTTGTGGGTTCTGAATCAGAGCTGAAAATGTGTTGCTGGAAAAGCGCAGCAGGTCAGGCAGCATCCAAGGAGCAGGAGAATCGACGTTTCGGGCATGACCTCTTCTTCAGGAATCATCAGCCCTGAAGAAGGGCTCATGCCCGAAACATCAATTCTCCTGCTCCTTGGATGCTGCCTCTTCTGCTGCGCTTTTCCAGCAACACATTTTCAGCTGTGATCTCCAGCATCTGCAGACCTCACTTTCTCCTAGTGGGGTCTGAATCAACCTGGAAGCCAGTCATTGAATTTGGTCACATTCAGATACTTCAGGACTATTACCATGGACCTGGATCAAATCCTATCATGACAGTTGCCAGAACTTCAATTCAAGAAATATATGGAATTATTACTGTAATGTTGACCATAAAACTATTGTCAATTTCAGCAAAAGCCCATCTGGGAGAACACAAAGGCATTTTACACTTATGTGAGGAATAAGAGAATGGTCAAAGAAAGAGTAGGGCTGATTAGGGATAACATAGGGAACTTGTGTGTGGAGTCTGAGGAGGTAGGGGCAGCCCTAAATGAGTTTTTTCCTTCTGTCTTTACAAAAGAAACAAACTTTGTAGTGAATGAAACCTTTGAAGAGCAGGTGTGCATGCTGGAATGGGTAGAGATAGAGGAAGCTGATGTGCTGAAAATTTTGTCAAACATTAAGATTGACAAGTCGCCAGGCCTGGACCAGATTTGTCCTTGACTGCTTTGGGAAACGAGAAATGCAATTGCTTCGCCACTTGCGAAGATCTTTGCATCCTCGCTCTCCACTGGAGTCGTACCTGAGGACTGGAGAGAGGCAAATGTAATTCCTCTCTTCAAGAAAGGAAATAGGGAAATCTCCGGCAATTACAGACCAGTAAGTCTCACATCTGTCATCTGCAAGGTGTTAGAAAGCATTCTGAGGGATAGGATTTATGCCCATTTGGAAGAGCATGGTTTGACTAAATGCAGTCAACACGGCTTTGTGAGGGGCAGGTCATGCCTCACAAACCTTATCAAGTTATTTGAGGATGTGACTAGAAAAGTTGATGAGGGTCGAGCTGTGGATGTGGCGTATGTGGACTTCAGCAAGGCATTTGATAAGGTTCCCCATGGTAGGCTCATTCAGAAGGTCAGGAGGAATGGGATTCAGGGGAACATAGCTGTCTGGATACAGAATTGGCTGGCTAACAGAAGACAGTGAGTGGGAGTAGAAGGAAAATATTCTGCCTGGAAGTCTGTGGTGAGTGGTGTTCCACAGGGCTCTGTCCTTGGTCTTCTACTTTTTTATATTTATTAATGATTTGGATGAGAGGATTGAAGGATGGGTCAGCAAGTTTGCAGACGACACAAAGGTTGGAGGTGTCGTGGACAGTATAGAGGGCTGTTGTAGGCTGCAGCGGGACATTGACAGGATGCAGAGATGGGCTGAGCGGTGGCAGATGGAGTTCAACCTGGATAAATGTGAGGTGATGCATTTTGGAAGGTCGAATTTGAAAGCTGAGTACAGGATTAAGGATAGGATTCTTGGCAGTGTGGAGGAACAGAGGGATCTTGGTGTGCAGGTACATAGATCCCTTAAAATGGCCACACAAGTGGACAGGGTTGTTAAGAAAGCATATGGTGTTTTGGCTTTCATTAACAGGGGGATTGAGTTTAAGAGTCATGAGATCTTGTTGCAGCTCTATAAAACTTTGGTTAGACCGCACTTGGAATACCGCGTCCAGTTCTGGTCGCCCTATTATAGGAAAGATGTGGATGCTTTGGAGCGGGTTCAGAGGAGGTTTACCAGGATGCTGCCTGGACTGGAGGGCTTATCTTATGAAGAGAGGTCGACTGAGCTCAGATTTTTTTCATTGGAGAAAAGGAGGAGGAGAGGGGACCTAATTGAGGTATACAAGATAATGAGAGGCATAGATAGAGTTGATAGCCAGAGACTTTTTCCCAGGGCAGAAATGGCTAACACAAGGGGTCATAGTTTTAAAGTGGTTGGAGGAAAGTATAGAGGGGATGTCAGAGGCGGGTTCTTTACACAGAGAGTTGTGAGAGCATGGAGTGCATTGCCAGCAGCAGTAGTGGAAGCAAGGTCATTGGGGACATTTAAGAGACTCCTGGACATGCATATGGTCACAGAAATTTGAGGGTGCATACATGAGGATCAGTGGTCGGCACAACATCGTGGACTGAAGGGCCTGTTCTGTGCTGTACTGTTCTATGTTCTATGTTCTATGTTCTTATCTAATGGCCTTTCGAGAGAGAAAACCTCTGTCCTTACCTTGTCTGGGCTACATGTGACTCCAGACCCACAGAAATTGGTGTGGTTAGTAGAGGTGAGCCATCTAAGCTCCAGGACTTCACGGCAGGAGTTCTACAATATTGTGCCCTCAGCATAACTATCCTCAGTGACTGTATAACTGACATTCCCCCATCATTGAGTTATAAGCCAGAGTGTTCACTAATAATTGTACAATGTACAATTAAAGCACACCGTGTCGATCTGCAGCAAGATCCCAGCAACGTCCAGGCCTGGGATGACAAATGGGAATTAACATTTGCTCCACACAAATGCAAAGCAATTAGTGCCTCCAACAAGAGACTGCCTACATGATGCCTCTTGACAGTCAAAGGCTTCACCATTGCTGAATCCCCTACGATCAACAACCTGAGCTGAAATTGAACTGGATTCACAATTTAAGTTTTGTGGATACAAGAGCAAGCCAGAAGTCAAGAATACATCACAGATTCTGAAAGTGTCTCCCCTATTTGCAAGGCACACATCAGAACAGTGATGGAACTCAACCTCCAGAAAATGGATAGCACCCTGAAACAGCAGTAATATAAGTGGACATTTGAAAGCAGAAAGTGCTGGAGAAATTCAGCAAGCCTGGCAGCACCTGTGGAGAGAAATCCCTTTTGTGTCCAGTATAACTCTTCTACAAAACAGTTTCAAGGAGGAAAGTCAACTTTCTATTTAGAGACAAAATAGCCTGTTTGATTGGAACCATACCTGCAAACATGCAGGCCTTCCACCACTACTGTTCAGTAGCAGTATTATGTATCACTGACAGTACGCACTGCAGAAATTCACCAATGCTTACACAGCATCTCCCAAATCCAAGACCACCACCATCCTAAAGACAAAAGCATTAGATGCTTAGGAACACCACCACTTCCAGGTTCCCTTGCAAGCCACTCACCATCCCTGAATTGCATTATAACATTGTGCCATATTCCCAGTGGGCCAAGAGCTGCTCTCTCATTCACGATACAGCTGATTGTGAGTTTAACCTGAGGGTCAACATGCCTCAGAGGAGGGGCAAGTTTGAGAAGGTGGGATTTTCTTGGTAACCTTAGGCAGAATGGGAACTGAATCTGTGCTACTGGTGTCATTTGACATCACATATCAGCCATCCAGCCACCACTGCTGCAGGGGGTCAGTAGCACAGTTGGCTGGATGTTTGGTGTGAGATGTGGAGAGGTGAGGTGATCCTTAGGTTAAACTTACCACCGTTGTCTTTCGATATGAGAGAACATCTCTCTGGAACAAGGGTGATTCCTTTGGTGTTCTTCTGTCAAAATCCTGGAAAATCCCTCTGCAACCCCCCTCCCCTTCATACAATCAACTAATTCTTCTCACATCATCAGGACAACAGAAACACAAGAATGTAGCTACCACATCATTTCTCAGAGGCAATAAATTCTGGCCCATCCATCAAAGTTCAAGTCCCTTTAATTAATTGATAATCACATCTGAATAAAATATTTTCACAACCAAGATTAAGACTGCCAGAAATTTCAGAAAAGAATATAAATAAAATTATTGGGTGTGCACACCTTTGTTGGATATTTCCAATGGATGCAATGTGTGTGTGTTTGGACGGGAAGGGGTGTGACCATTGCCACAAAGGAATTAGGAAAATCTCCCAATGCTCACTTGAATCACAATTTAACAATGATGAGCAGGGAGCAATGCTGGCTGAATTTTCTTTGAGGATTTTCAGAACAGTGAAGCATTTTTAGATAGCATGACTGGAAGTGGTTAGTCCATGTGGCAGATCATAAAATCCCTGCTAATAAAAGCAGGAATAACTTCTCATAGTTCTGAATAATAATCTGTTAGTTGGTCATTCCTTGTGTATCCGACATGCATATACATCTCATGATCCAAGACTGGTCAGTGTTTGTGTTGAAGAGGAATAAAACAAAGTACCCGCGCCAACAGTGCTGCAAATTGGTTACTATCGTTGCAACGAGAATGTTTTTATTTGTTAAATAAATGGAAATTATGGACCTATTCTGTTAATCAAATTGACTTCCTCGAGGCTCAATTTTGGAATTAGAATTAGATTTTATTGTCACGTGTACTCAAGTATAGGATTACATCAGGAAAGTGAAAAGTGTACAGAGTAACCATTCTGTGCCGACATCTTGATTTTGAATCCAAGGTGTCTGCAAAAATATAGATTCATGTCCATTACCTTGGCCATCCACCTGTCAGAACCTTTCAGCTCCTAAAGAAATTGCTTACTTGGATGGGGAGTGGGAAACCAGTATCCAGCGAGAGACAGAGCTTTCGTATTCGATTCTTGAAACTGTTGCTCTTCCTGGTGATTCATGGTTCAGCCCAGTGTATTCGAAGATAGCGGGTGGAAGTTTCACATTAAAAAGAGAGACAGAAAACAGGAAGCATAGGCCGGTTAGCTCAACATGTCACAGGGAAACTGTTGGAAGATATTATTCAACCATGTACAGCAGGACACATTGATCAGTTCAAGTTAATTTGGGAAAGTCCACATTGTTTTCAATTGGATAAAATTTCTTTGAGGATGTAACAAGTGCAATTGATAACGGGGTCTGTACTGGAGCTTAGTTTTATCTTGTCAATAAAGTGAGACAGAAACAGTCATGGCAGGAAGGAAAGGCTTCAGGTGGAGGGGGAATGAGTACATGGGAGCAATGTGGCTTACTGAAATGGAAAGCAATTGGAAGGAACACCGATATTCACAATTCTTCTGGGGCTTTAAGTTAGTTGCAAAATTACTATTTTTTTCCTTTGGCACCACCTGTCTCCTCTTCACAGTGGATGTACCATCCCTCTGCATATCCATCTGTCATCAGGATGAGTGGTCGGGAGTTTCTCTGCTTCTTCCTCAGAGACCTGAACAGTCCCCATCCAGCAATATCCACTTACTCAAGGCTCAGCTCAATTGTAACTTTTTTCTTTAACTTATCTCACTTTCTCCAAGTCAAAGATGTACTTCTGGCTCTCTGTACAAGTCATAGTTATATCTGCCTTTTTTGGGGGTATGTGGAATATTCCTTCGCCCAATCCTGTTTGGGAGATTAACCCACAGCTCTTTCTCCAATATATCGATGATGTGATTGATGCTATTCCTGCTCTTGCCAGCATTAGAAAAAAAACTATATTAATTTGCTTCCAACCTCCATCTTTCCCTCATAGCCACCTGATCCTTTTCTGAGTCTTCCCTTCCTGATCTCTCTGTTTCCAGTTCTGCACACCAATTATCCATCAGACCCAACGACTCCCACAGTTACCTCAAATACATTTGCTCACATCCTGCTTCCTGTAAGGGGGCCACTCCATTCTCCCTGCTATTCCAACTTCATCTGATCTGATGATGTCACCTTCCACACCCATGTATCCAACATGAGCTTCTTTGTTCTCAATGGAGGGTCCCCCATCTCAACTCTCGTGAAGAGGGGTCCTCACTGATATACTCAATGAATCAATAAAACAGCTGACAGATGTTCAACTGAGAAGTTTAAAAAAGTTGACTGTCACACTGCGAGTAGTTTACTGTTAATGACCAAATCCTGTGAGGAAAAGAGAAGAGCAGTTTGTAAGACATTTCTGAAGGTTAAAACAATACAGCAGGAATAGTTGGTGATTTCATCTCTCAAATAATGACTGGGATATGAACAGAGTGGAAGGGGCCGAGAGCACAAAATTCTTAATTATATTTATTCAACGTCTTTAGCAGACAATAGCACAATGAGAGGGTCAGCAATTCTTGATTTATGCTTCTGAAATGAAGCTGGGCTCGTGAATAAATTGGAAGAGTTGGACCATTTTTGAGCAAGTGACATTAATACATTTATATTTAGGGTAAATATTTCACAAGACAAAGATAACAAAGGTAAAACTTTGATGTTTGGTTTTGACAAATCTTCTGAATCTGAGAGATTATCTGGCAATGTTGGACTGAATTTGGATATTCAAAAACAAAGTGACAAATCAGCGGTAGGATTTCAAAAGTGAGATTCTAGAGACATGGCCGAACAAAATAAACCATTATCCTTCTAGATCTAGAGTCCCAAAGGTGGCCCCAAACATACAGGGTGAGATAGAGCCGTAAAAGAAAGATGCTGACCATGACAAAAAATCCTAAGAGTATACAAAGCTCAGGAGGAAATCTAAATGGATGAAGTTGCATATTTTAAAAATCTCTGAAAGTCCAAGGGAGCAGAGGAAAATTATTAACAGGTAAAATCAACAAAAAAAGTCTTACCAACAGATTAAGAGCAAAATGTAAGTTTAAAATTATAGGGCTGTCAAAGAAACACAGGATGTTTTATGTAAGCCTTTGCACATTTGCACACGAATACACACACACAAATCTTGATAATCCAATACAGTACTTACAGGGTCATGCAGTCATTGAGATGGACAGCACGGAAACAGACCCTTCGGTCCAACTCGTCCATGCCAATCAAATATTCTAACTTAATCTCATCTCATTTGCCAGAACTTGGCCCATATCCCTCAAAACCATTCCATACACGCACCATCCTCTGTGTGAAAAAGTTGCCCCTTAGGTCACTTTCAAATCTTTCCCCTCTCACCTTAAATCTTTGCCCTTTAGTTCTAGACTCCCTCACCTCACGGAAAAGACCTTGTCTATTTACTCAATCCATGCCATCCTGATTTTATACAACTCTATTAGTTTATTGTTGTAATACTTTAATCACTATGAATCATGTAATTGTGTTTGTGATTTATTCCATATTGGTGAATATAAACCTGTTGTGGTGAAGATTTGTCTAAGATTTGTCTCAAGGAGCATTTCATGAATTGGCAATGAAGTAGTAATTATCCTTGATCAAAGACCAGCATCAGGGGAAGATAGATCAGAACTTCAACACTGTGTTGGAGAACTGTGCCCTATGGTTTCAAGACCATTAAGATCAGGTATTTGAAAGTACCACCCCAGACAGCTGCCCATATTCCTTCAACCATAACCTTGAAGAGAGGAGCAGGGAGATGACATCATAGTTAGCTTCAAACAGGGCAGTGAAATCAATTAAATAGGCAGATACTAGGAATTTCCTAATGTGACAGTAATAGCAGAAGAAACAGGATGAAGAGGTTACTTGGAATATGACTTGGTGCTAAATCTGGATAGAGAGTTTGCTGGAGAACTTCAGCTGTTCTCGTAACATCTGTGGAGAGAAAACAGTTAACGTTTCAAGTCCAGTGACCCTTTATCAAAAGTAGTTCAAAATGGTGCTCCAAAATCAAGCTGAATGGTGTGTTTGTAGGAAAGATAGAAGGGGAGGCAAGAGAGGAGAGGGAGTTCTACTTTTAATTAGGGAAAACATCACAGCGGTACTTAGAGAGGATATTCCTGAGAGATTATCCAGTGAAACGATATGGGTGGAACTGAGAAAAAAAGGATTGATGGGATTTTACAGTGGACCCACACCCACCCCTCCCCCAATAGTCAACAGGAAATTGAGGAGAAAATTTGTAGGGGGATTTGCAGATAGCTTTAAGAAACACAGAGTTGCAGTAGAATGGGATTTAAATTTCCAAACATTGAGTGGTAATGGAAGGGAGGAATTTATTAAATGTATTCAAGAAACTTCCTCAATCAAATGTAAATGGTCCTCCGGGAGAGGTGGCAAAACTCAACTTCATCCTGGAAATAAGGCAGGGCAAGTGAATGAAGTATAAGTGGGGGAATACTTATTGTTATTCTATTTGTTTTAAAATAGTTATGGAATAGGATCGGCTGTTCGACAAGTTACAGTTTTTGGTGTTGACGGTGCTGTTCATTCACTATCTTAATGTTCCTGCCTTTAATTGTGATTTGGTGTATAGTTTATTTTTAAGGTTTCATGAGAGTGAGATTCACTCTGCATCCGGTCTCTGTAATTCTTTGCAAGTCTGATGGATTATGTTCATATATTTAATGCTCACCTCCATATTTGTGTTGTAATTGTATATTTAATCTTGATGTCTATGTGTTTTTTCAATTATAAATGACCTGAATGTTTTTTGTGAATGCCTGTTTTAATTAAATAACTTGTGTCCTTTCTGAACATGGAGCAAACCTACATGATGTAAAACCCAAAGTGCTGCAAATTCTCAGCAGTCAGGCAGCATCCTATAGAGAGTAAAACAAAATGAGCGTTTCTGGTCAATGAACTTTCATCAGAGGAAATGACTCTGTTTTTATTTAATGCTAGCCATGTCTGGAGTTTACAGCTTTTCAAATTACAAATCTCCACAATGTTCCATTGAATTTGTTGCTGTGGGTTACTACTGAGTGATTAACACAGATCTTAATGTCGATGTGATTTGGAGGCTGGAATTTCTTTACAGACCAGCTTGCGAGAAATGTAAATGATTCCTTTCGCTCTTGCTCTGTTTGCATGTTAAAATGAAAATATGTCACTGGAAGGTGAGATTATAGTGGGACTGAACACTGTCTCTGTCTGAGCCTGTGGGATTGATGACCCTTCTGTATCTCTGTATCTCTGTGAATGATAACATACCGGCTGAGTGTGTGTGAAGAAACTGCCAGAAATATGCCTGTACATCAGGTGGAGGGTAGACAGAAGGAGCAGAAGGGAATGTTTGTGATGAGGTGGAGGCCAGGAAACTTAAATGATGAAGTGACAACAATAACCAAAATGGTGCAAGGACTGGGGTGGGCGTGAGATGGGAGAAGTTGCAAAAAAAATGGTGCGGCACGGTGGCTCAGTGGTTAGCACTGCTGCCTCACAGCACCAGGGTCCCAGGCTCAATTCTAGCCTCGGGTGACTGTCTGTGTGGAGTTTGTACATTCTCCCCCGTCTGCATCGATTTTCTCATGGTGCTCCGGTTTCCTCCCACAGTCCAAAAATGTGCAGGTCAAGTGAGTTGGCCATGCTAAATTGCCCATAGTTAGGTGCATTAGTCAGAGGGAAATGGGTCTGGGTGGGTTACTCTTCGGAGAGTCGGTGTGGACTGGTTGGGCCGAAGGGCCTGTTTACACACTGTAGGGAATCTAATCTAATCAAAAAATGACAGGATCCTCACAAAATGTCATCCAAAAGCAATCAAAACTAAAGAAAATGGTGGAGGAGAAAGTGAGGACTGCAGATGCTGGAGATCAGAGCTGAAAATGTGTTGCTGGAAAAGTGCAGCCGGTCAGGCAGCATCCAAGGAACAGGAGAATCGACATTTCGGGCATAAGCCCTTCTTCAGGAAGAAGGGCTTATGCCCGAAACGTCGATTCTCCTGTACCTTGGATGCTGCCTGACCTGCTGCGCTTTTCCAGCAAAACATTTTCAGCTAAAGAAAATGGTGACAGAGTTAAGAAAGTGAGGCACCTTTGGTGTCCCAGTCCCAGTTTACAGGATGCACATTTGCTGTCAGTTTCTGAATGAATGCTGTGTGGTTTCTCATCTTTAATTGGAGTATGGCCACTTACTGTCAGTTTTAAAGTATGTTGCATAAGGAAATTGACCTGTTTTCAAGCGACCCATTCGTTAATTTTACAGAAATTCTGATCCAGCCCAGTTTTTGTGGGAAGACACGGGGAAATGCCCTGTGGTTGGTGGTGTGTTGGGCCCTTCCTCACAGGGGACTGCTCTATACCGGGGCCTCTGCATTCAACAAAAACTCATTGTGTCCGTGACTGATTAACAATCTTTGTGGACATGAATGAATCTCTGACCCATCAACTGGACATTACAGATATAGTTTGTCATGGAGCGGCTTGAAGAAGATACAGAGTTCAGGAGGAGTGTAAGTGCTGGATGAGATGACAGCAGTCGGAGATATTGGCAGGAGAGTTGGAGCTGCAGGAGATTACATCGAGAAGATTTGAGATGCTGGAGGAGGTTGCATAGATAAAGAGGTTTGTCGATGCTGGAGGAGGTTACACAGATCTGGAGGGGTGTCAATCCTGGAGAAAGTTTCAGAGGTAGGTAGTGATGCCAGTGCTGAAGAAGTCACCATGATAGCGACGGGTATCAGTGCAGGACAAGGTCATGTTAGGAGGGGTGTCAGTGCTGGAGGAGGTTATACAGATAGGGAGGGATGTCAGTGCTGAGGAGGTTACATCAAAAGAGAGAGTGTCGGTGATGGAGAAAGTTACATAGACAGGGAGGGGTATCAGTATTTGAGCAAGCTACAGAGATAAGGAGAAGTAGTTGTACTCGAGGATGTTACAGAGATAGGGAGGGGTGTCAGTGCTGGAGGATATTACAGAAGTGGGAGGGATGTCCGTACTGGAGGACCTTACAGAGGTAGGGAGGGGTGTCAATGCTGCAGGACTTTATAGAGGTAGGGAAAGGTGTCAGTGCTGGAGGATATTACAGAGGTAATGAGGGGTGTCAGTGCTGGAGAATGTCACAGAGATAGGCAGGGGTGTAAGGCCTGGAGGAGGTTAGAGAGATGAGGAGGGGTGCCTAACAGACGAGAATGGAAGAGAGCATAAACAGGGTGGGAAAGGTCTTGAATTATGTTGGTTGTGTGATCAAAGGATTGAGAAGTTGTCTGTTATTTGGACTCGTTATTACAGTTTGTATTTTCTCACTTGTATATCCGTAAAGGATAAAATGAAATGCATGAGATGTTACACTGAGTCCAGAAAAGCAATTCTTGGAATTCTGAAATAAAATGGAAACCATGTGGAGTGTCCCTCATGGCAACAAGATTCATTGGAAATTTAAGTAGCAACCGTTGAGGATCTATGGCGCACAGAAGGGGATGAAGATGTGACTGTGAAGGTTTTATTCAATTGTATAGGAAACCTGTGTTAATTGCTGTATTAATCTTGTACATAAATTGTATTTATAGCTATGTTCAGTTGTGTCATAAATATATTGTAGTCTGTGTAATAAGTTTGTGCTCAAGTGTGTAATTGTTTTTTTTCAAAGAAAACAACTGGAGGATTCCCAACATGAGAGCTCAGTGACACTTCAGTTGTGCTTGACCAACCTCTGACCCAGGTTAGTACTGGAACCATTCCCCTGTGGTTATGATAGGATCTGCAATACTGTCAAATCTGTCAGGGCTGGCTTGTAGTTTGAAACCAAATATCATCTGCGCAATGTGTGCCCGTCTCACTCACATCAATTATAACAGAGACTGTGACACTAATGCAGAGCCTCTCACTAACAGAATACCATGTCACTCACAGAGACCCCATGACAAACGGAGAGTCTGTCACTAACAGAGACCCTGATATGAACAGAAGACTGTCACAGTAATGGAGACAAAGAGACAAATATGGAGAGAATATCACTAATAGAAGACCATGACACTGACGGAGACCGTGATACTAACAAAGACCATGTCAACAATGGAGACGCCAACACTAATGGAGAGTCTGTTACTAACAGAGAGCCTGACGCTAATGGAAGACCATCACGCCAAGGGAGACTGTGGGACTAACAAAGGCCACTAACAGACTCCCTGCTTAACAAAAGTCTTAAAGAAAGAACACTTGCAAAGGAGCATTAATTGAGTAATCCCACTCTCAGCCCCAAATGGGCAGTTCTTTCTTTAATGCTCCCTCTTCATTGACAGTGATTCCACTTTGAACATCTCCGGCCCCTGTATCATATAGGGTGGCCGGGCAGGACTCGACTTGTCAGGATCCAATGGAGAGATTAAAAGGCCTTTCCAGGTCTTTGCTGTCTTCCAAGAAACATGAGTTTGCTGAGTTAAGGAAGGGAAAGGCATGTGTGTAATCCATGCATTTCAGTCAGACATCTTCATGTTGTAATTTCTCACTCAGCTTCCTCCTGGACAGGCCACATTGCCCAGAGTGAAGATAAATTGTTGATGAGTGATAAAGAATCAGAGGTAACAACTCAGAAGAGAACGCTGAGAACCTTTCCATTTCTATATGAAAAAAAAATCAAATTCATGGAAATGTATTCATTTTGCACCCACATGGAAATAATAGGATTCTAGAACAGAAAGTAAAATTTTGTGAATCTGTTATTCTTAGTCATATATTAATGAATTTTGATTGGGCAACTGAATAATCACATTTACAGTGAAAGTCCCAGCCACAGAGCAGTAGAATGCTCTTGGGTTCGAGAGAGAGTGAAGGAGACAGGAAAAGAGCGTGATATGGAGAATGAGAAAATATAAAGCTGAAGACAGAACAACAGGGAGAGAGAGAAAATCAAGCAGTGAGAGACATGTAGACAGACCAACAGAGAGGGTGCAGAGACAGAGATAGAAAAACAGAGAGAGATGTAGACAGACTGACAAAGAGGGATAGAAAGAGAAACAGAGAGAGAGAGCAAGGTAAACCAATAAAAGGAGCAGGGGCAAGAGAGAAAAACAGAGAGAGTGAGGTAGGCTGATTGACAGAGAGGCATTGGGAAAGAAAGAAACACAGAGAGAGTGAGAGAGAGAGAGAGAGACAGTGAGAGAGATGGAAACAGAAAGTGATGTCAATAGACTGCTGGACAGAAAGAAAGCAAGAGAGAGACAGTGACAGGTAGACTCAACAACAGACAGGGAGAAAATCTTGACCACATGCAATTTAATGACTGAATTGCCACAACAAAAGGATGAACATTTACCAGTAAAATTTGCTGTGTTGTTTTCAAACAAACCATTAGTTTAAACAGAATCAATATCGGCAGGATAAATCTCCCAAATTCTATTGGCCAATTAACATAAATGGAATTGTCCTGTGGAGTTTAAGCCTTAAATAATTTTAACCCCAAAAGGGAATTGACTCACTATCATCAAGTGTTTGTTCAATACAGAGTAAGACTAAGACTGATGGTGATGTAAACTGAATGTGATCACACAAGTTTTAAAAGAATTCATCATCTCAGAGAACAAAAACAAGACATTGGTGACAAACTAGAAATGTTACAATAGGTGAGGGACAAAAAACTCCACAATTCTCCAAAATCTGCTGAATTCATCTTGGACAGACAAACACCAGCTCTTCGACTTTGGATGTGATCACAGCCACAGAATCATGCTTCAATTTTGCAACACTTTTACCTAATTAGGAGAAATTTCCAGAAGGAAATAATTTAAATAGACTGATCTTACACTTATAGGTTCACCCTAAACTCAGACCTTCACAGTACAGAATTAGGTCTTTCAACCATTCGGAGACGTGATTCTGTCCCCTTGGTTCAGTGAGAAAAATACAGTGAGGTCTGTCTGTTCTTTCCAGAATCAGAGGCAGAGACACAATGTGATCGTTCTGCTCTCCCCGGGCCAGTGACAGAGACACAGTGGTGTCAATGACAGGGTCACAGTGTGGTCAGTCTGCTCTGCCCTGGGTCAGTGACAGAGACACAGTGGGGTCAATGACAGGGACACAGTGTGGTCAGTCTGCTCTGCCCTGGGTCACTGATAGAGACACTGTGTGGTCAGTCTGCTCTGCCCTGGGTCACTGATAGAGACACAGTGGGGTGAGTCTGCTTTGCCCTGGGTCACTGAAAAGAGACACAGTGGGGTCAGTCTGCTCTTCCCTGGGTCACTGATAGAGACACAGTAGGGTCAGTCTGCTCTGCCCTGGGTCACTGATAGAGACACAGTAGGGTCAGTCTGCTCTGCCCTGGGTCACTGATAGAGACACAGTGGGGTCAGTCTGCTCTGCCCTGGGTCAATGACAGGGGCACAGTGGGGTCAGTCTGCTCTGCCCTGGGTCAGTGACAGAGACACAGTGGGGTCAGTCTGCTCTGCCCTGGGTCAGTGACAGAGACACAGTGAGGTCAGTCTGCTCTGCCCTGGGTCAGTGACAGAGACACATTGGAATCACACTGTTCTTCCTGCAAATCTGGTCCCGCTCCTCTCAAGATCCACTGATTTGATGTTTTTGACATGATAATTATTTGCACTTCAAAACATATTTTATTTGCAATCATCAGTCTTTTGATGAATATTTTGCTGCAGAACACCGCACATGTAGAATTACACAGAGGGATGACTGTATAGTCTTGTGTATAATTGCTTTTTCCAAGCAGTTGGCCCGGATTCGTTTCGTACTTATTGCAAATTGCAATTGTTGAAATCTGTCCAAATTGAAACCCTGTTACTGCTGAATTGTTCTGCTCCTGAGGTACAAGTTAACCTTGCCTTCCACTTGAAATGTAACTATGTTTTTAATATGCTGCTTGTTGCTGATTATGGTAATTGTCCGTGGTATCTAGTGAGGAGATGGGACAGAATTACTGCATTTACTGAGATTCTCCGAAACTTTCCATTTCATGGTTTCCCATTTCTGATATTAACATTTATTCACAACCCCATCATTCAATATCACTTATCGTTCAAATTCAAACACATATGGCAAACCTCATGATTATTTTATTCTTCCATTTGGTCCTCGGTTTGAAACGACTTCAGATTGAAACAATTGAGTCAAATTTTGAAAAACATGATTAATTTATTCAGAGCTGTGTTGATTCATTTAAAAAATGAACAGAATATGTCAAACGCAAACACTAAAATCATGTTGAAATTGTATTTTCATTGTGAAAGTCGGTAATATCGGCAAATGAGAATGAAAGCAACTTGGCTTATTTCAGAAAAACAAGACGTAATCGCCAAATGCATCAGAACTCAAACTTAGATGTCTACCCATTAGGTCATGGAACCACCAGAGCAGCAGCAATATGTCCAAGTTTCCATTGACAGCCATTCATCTTGTCACAATACACTAACAAATTTAACAAGCTCACCATCTGCATCTGTCAGATTAATGATCAGAACAGTTTCCAAGTGAAATTCAAGTGGAGAACAAAATCCATTCAATTATTTTGTGAGTTATTGATGCGCCTCTTTAAAGTATTGTTTGCACTGCCCAAATCCTTTGACAGTTTTGTGGAGTGACACACAACATTCCTAAACAGTTCGTTTGAACGAGCACTCAGAGGAAGCAACAACTTCACAACGAGTGGTGAGAGGGCAGGAGTTTATTTCAGTGAAGATTACAGTAAGTTTTAAAAGAGTGCGGAGAGTATCAAAATCCTTTCTTCCTCCCATTGGACCCAGGCTTGCAACACACACACAAAGCTGCAGTTTCAAATCTTTAATGGACAGAGCACACTTTATTACACAAAAGAATACAAGCTTTTGCACAAATGAACGCAAATATTGGTGAAACTAAAATTAACAAGTAAATTCTGAAATTTTACATGAATGAGCTTGAAATTCTTGCGAATGAACATAAACTCAATTATACAATTGAACATTGTCTATTAAACAATTTAACATAAGCTTATTGTGCAAACGTATATGTATTGTATACATTAAAATAAACTTATTTTACAATTGAGTGTAATTGTGCTCTACGATTTAAAATAAGATTTTAAAAATGTAATTATTTCGTTACGATGAGCAAAACAACATCACATAGTTGTTTCACTTTTTCATCAACAGTTCACTTCTGAATGATTAACATAGATTGTTTTGAACGATTTTTAAACTCATGGCTGTATTCATATCAATGTATGATTAGCCTTTCTTATTCATTGGAGAAAGTGAGAACTGCAGATACTGGAGATCAGAGTCGAAGACTCCGATGCTGGAAATGCACAGCCAGTCAGGCAGCATCCGAGGAACAAGAGAATCAACGTTTCGCCCATAAGCCTGATGAAGGGCTTATGCCGTAACGTCAATTCTCCTACGTTGCCTGACCGGCTGCGCTTTTCTAGTGCCACACTCTTCATTTCTTATTCATAGTTGGTATTGCCCTTAGTAATATTCTTTCTGTAAAAAATATTTCCATATGGATATCATTCATATCATAAGTTATTAAAATTTGCTATCTTCTTTAAATGTAAAAAAAATCATGTTCACACGAAAGCCTAATTTTAACGTGTTACTAAAGCTGCTTGTATACACAAACGAATTGGTCTCATTTATCTAGTCTTAACATACGCATTGCCATTGGATTCAATTGTTACCGAATTACTGACATTTCGTGTTCAGGAGCATTTCAGTCGACGATAGAGCAATGACTGCACTTCTACCCATAATGCCCTGCATACATGAATACCCTTAAACAATGAAACAGGGCCGCGTTGGACCCTGGGAGAAGTGGAGATGCAATGGCTGCGCAGTGACATCACCATAACGTGGTCACCAGGCATGAGGGTGCACTGTCAAAAAGGGAGAGGCAAGAGATGATGCAGATCAGCGAAGGGTTCCCGAGTACAGTCAGAGTGGCTCTTTGCTTCAAACTGTTGAAGATGATTGATTGAGGGTAGGGCAGTAAATGTCATCTACATGAACTTTACTGAAGCATTTCACCAGGTGTCTTGTGGAAAGCTGGTTGAAAAGATTCAGTCACTTGGGATCTGTGGTGAGTTGGTAAGTTGCATACAAAGTTTACTTGATTATAGAAGATGGAAGGTAATTATGGAGGAGTGTTCTTCTGAGTGAAGGCCTATGGCTTTCTGTGAAGACCAGTGCTGGGACCTTGATTGTTTGCTCCCTCTCCCTCGAAATATGATTTGGTGGTGTGATTAATAAGTTTGCAGATGCCACAATAATTGAAGAATCATGGATAGTGAGGAATTGATAAAATGTGGAGCTGGGAAAAGCACAGCATGTCAAGCAGCATCAGAGGAGCAGGAGAGTTGACGTTACGGACAGGACCATTCAACATGAGTCCTGATGAAAAGTTCTGCCCCAAACATCGACTACCCTGCTCTTCTGATGCTGCTTGACCTGCTGTGCTATTTCCAGCTCTATATTTTATCAATTCTGACTTTCCAGCATCTGCAGTCCTCACTTTCTGTGAGTGAATAGTGAGGAGGGTTGACAGAGTAGACAGCAGAATACAATTCACCTGGAATGTTGGGTGGAGCAACAGCAGATGGAGTTTAATCTGGACAAGTATGAAGTGATGCATTTTAGGAGGTCAAATGCAAAATGAAAGTATACAATAAATTGCAGGACCCTTAGGAACATTGACATACAGGGGTATCTTGGGGTGCAGGTCTGTAGTTCTCTATGAAGTGGCAACAGAAGTAAATAAGATGGGGAAAAAGGCATACAGCATTCTTGCTTTCACTATTTGCAGTATAAAAGTTAGCAAGTCATGTTATAGTTGTTTAAAACTTTAGTTAGGACACATTTCTAGTATTGTGTGTTAATATGGTCATCAAACTACAAGCAAGATGCGGTGTTTTTGGAATGGGTCCAAAAGAGATATACCAGGATATCGCTGAGACTGAAGTGTATTAGTTGAAAGGCACTGGTGGTCAAACTTGGGTTGTTTTCATTGTAGTGTTGGTGGCTGAGGGGTGATGTGATAGAAGTAAATGAAATGGTGGATATTTGGAGTCTTTTTCCAAGGATGCAAGTGTAAAAGACTAGGAGACATCAGATCAAGGTGAGAGGGGAACGTTTAAAGGAGATGTGAGGTTAGCTTTTTATGTAGAGGTAGTAGGTCCCTGGAACATGCTAACGGGGAAGTACTGGAAGCAGATATGATAGCAACATTTGAGCAGACACATGAACAAGCAGTGAATAGATTACTTTAGATTAACATTAAATAGCATCATAGATAGTATAGATATGGTGTGCTATACTCTATGTTCTTTGTTCAGTGCCTGGCAGACTTTGCAAACTACAAACAGGCACCGCCATTTGAATTAAAAACAGCACAGCATCTGGGCATGTTACTTATACTAGTCAGAATCTGTTATTAGATCTTATAACATAAACACTTTTCCAACAATGACTGTTTATTCCAGCAAAATAAAGCTGACTCCACAAATCAAATTTTCACTAGATACGTGTCAAACTGTTTAAATGTAAAATGCATTAACAGAACTCAATATGCCTTGTAAACGAGACCAGTCACATTGTAATTCTAAATATACCAGCGAGCTTCTTATTTTCAACTGGTTGTAATGAACTACAAACAGAGAGATTTATTGCACAAGGAGATTGTACTGGTTGCAGTTATTAAAACATGCGGCAATAATTTTACACATGCAGATTATTTATTAAAGATACAGTAAATGACAAATAATTCATGTATCTATAATGAGGCACAGAAAAGAGTAACATTACTCAACTGATGATGAGAATAGAGTTAACATGAGACCTGAAGTTTGAGGACATGTTTGGATGACGATAAATGTTTTTGTAGTTTGATTCAATAATTTCAGAGTTTTATTCTTTTAAAAACTGTCTTCATATTTTACACAGTTCACTTGGAAGGCTTGTTTCT
The DNA here is from genome assembly GCF_037043375.1 of Chiloscyllium plagiosum. Taxonomy (NCBI): domain Eukaryota; kingdom Metazoa; phylum Chordata; class Chondrichthyes; order Orectolobiformes; family Hemiscylliidae; genus Chiloscyllium; species Chiloscyllium plagiosum. The sequence goes on along the minus strand of NW_028270185.1, from coordinate 30,417,612 downwards.
TAGCCAATGCCCTTTAAATTTGGTCACCTCATTTTTACGTAAGGAACATTAGCAATATCAGATTCAAAGGCACAAGTAGGCCTACAATTGTTCAAAACCTCTTTGCCATTTAAAAAAAAGACGGATCCTAGTCTGATCATGAACTGTTTTCTGTCACCTCCCCATAAACTTGAACATAAAAACCGAAGAATCTGTAATAGTCACCTTGAACATGTATACTGCTATAATGTATTCTCTGGACTTCACTGGAATATATCATGCAAGTGATGGAGATGCCTCTGAAAGAATATGTTCCCAACTGCTCTGTCTATCGATTGGAGCTCATTACAAAAATGATTCCCCAGTCTAGGAGCTTCTGCCACTTGAAAAATCTTAAGTTGAACATTTAAAGCTTTCTGAGAAAGTCACATGTCCAATGCTTGTTTGTTGAAAACTCCATGTTGAGAGGCTCAAGGTGTCAACGTTTTCCATTGAACGTCCTTTCTGCTATGGTGTGATCTGAAGGATACTTCCTTATATCAAAATTGGAGAGATGCCGTGTTATTCTTTTGGATAAGTTCCTGTGGTGTTTGAATACTTTGGCTGAACTTAAACCAGAGTTTTCAGGGATTGGGATGTGAGGACTTGATCTTTATTTGTGGACATGTAATGTTGGCACTGTTCAGAGAGAGAGCGTGGAAGAGAGTGTGTGAAAGAGAGAGGGAGAGAGCCAAATAATCTGAAAAGCGGGAACCATTACAAAATCATCTCAGATATGAACACATGAATTCCATGTCCCTGCCAGAATGGGCATCCTAATGGTGAGGATCTTGTCGAGCTGGACCCTACTCCCACAAGTGATTTAGGACTTTTTCCTGCAAAGCAACACCAGGCAATTTCAGATAATGACTGTGAGTGAAGGAGTGGTGTGAGGGTAAGAAGGGGGAAAGGAGTTAGCGAGGAAGGCATGGGAGGAGGAGTGTGGATGGAGGGATAGGGAGTGTTAGTAGAGGGTGGATTGGTGGTGTATTGGACTGGATGGTGGTCAGTTACTGGAGACTAGAGATGTGCGGGCTGTGTATGTGGGCAGCTGCTCCAGCCATTGGGCTGCACGGTGACCTCTGCAAAATCAGCTCCCTTTGGGAGAATTGGTTGGTGGGAGGGGAGTGAGTTGGCAGCGGGGAACCCTCACTGCTCATTCATGGCCTCCATTCTACGGTGCCACCATAAATGTAAGTAAACTTGGATGTTCTGCGGAATAGTTTATCTAATTGGAGTGTGCCTTAATACTTAAAATGGTGGACTGAGAGTAATGCAGATATTGCAGCTGCTCCTGAGATTCAGTTTTATTTGTAGAGTTACTTCTAGATTTCATAAAGTTCTTGCATTTCAGCATAGAGATAGGTTGGTTAAATAGGCGTTCACACCCTTGCCTTCATTGCTTGGAGTGTAGGAGTTGGGATGCCATGTTGAGATTGTGCAGGACATTGGTGGGGCTCTTCTGTGTGGTCTGCGTCCAGTTATTGTGTCCAGTTCTGGTCGCCCAGTTATAGGAAGAATAATATCAAGCTGGAGAGGGCTCAAAAGAAATTTACTAGGATGTCATTGGAAATGGAAGGTCTGAGTTATAAGGAGAGGCTAGATAGACCAAAACGTTTTCCCTAGAGCATAGGAGGTTTGTGTGACCTTACTAAAGTTCATAAAAAATCATGAGGAGTACAGATAAGGAGAATGGCAGGTGTCCTTTCCCAATAATGGGGGAATTTCAAGGATAGGGGGCATATTTTTAAGGTGAAAGAAGAAAGATTTCAAAAAGGCATGAAGGCCAATGTTTTTACAGATCGAGTGGTTTGTGTGTGGATTGAACTTCCGGAGGAAGTAGTGGATGCACGTATAGTTAGAACATTTAGAAACATTTAACCAAGTACATGAATAATATTTGGAGGGATGTGGGTCAAGTGCAGGCAGGTGGGATTGTTTAGTTTGAGGTTATGGTTGGCATAGACTCATTGGACTGAAGGATGTGTTTCCATTGTATGACGCTTGTTACAACATGGTGGTGAACACTTTTGTTAATTAAACCCAATACCCAGCAAAGCTCACCTCTGTTAAGATATGAGTGATAGAGAATTCCCAAATTCCACTATTTCAAGAAAATGATATCAATTTATTTTTTAACTCTAAAAGTGAACATTCAACAACAACTACGCACAACTCTAAGCACACACACACACACCCCCCTTAACTGCTTATTATCTGCCTCCAACTCTACAACAATGTGCTGTTCTAATAAGACACATATTAAAATTACATCAACCTAATTTCAAAATCACACAGCGGCTGTCATCTTCGGTGCCTGTCATCTTTCAGCTGATGATCTCCAATAGTCGTCGTCTTTCTTTTTACTGCGAGTATGTTTCATATGAAAAGGTACCTTTGATAGTGAGTGTTACCAAATTTCTTGGGTCTCTCTCGATGGCAGTTGCTCTTTCTGCAATTTTCAAAATATCCGCATTTTTGTATGCCAAATATCAGATCGCCTCATTGTTCCAATGTTGGCAAAACAATAAATTCAAAGTCGATTGGGTTTTTTCATTCTGGGGCATAATTGAAACTGATTGGTTAAGTTTGAATTATTGTCAAAACAGCAACTAAAACTCGGGTATATATTTTACAGCCAAATTAGCAAGGATCTGTTTTAGGGCCACTGTTGTTTGTCTTTTTTATAAATGACCTGGATGAGGGTGTAGAAGGATGGATTAGCAAATTTGTGGATGACTCTAACGTCGGTGGTGTTGTAGATAGTGATGAAAGATGTTGTAGGCTACAGAGAGACATAGATAAGCCGCAGAGCTGGGTTGAGAGATGGCAAATGGAGTTTAATATGGAAAAGTGTGAGATGATTCACTTTGGAAAGAGCAACAGGAATGCGGAGTTCTGGGTGAATGGTAAGATTCTTGGTAGTATAGATAAGCAGAGAGATCTCATTGTCCATGTACACAGATCCTTGAAAGTTGCCACCCACGTTGATAGGGTTGTTAAGAAGGCATACAGTATGCTAGCTGTTATCGATAGAGGGATTAGGTTTCAAAGCTATGAGGTCATACTGCATTTATCTGGTGCGGCCACACTTAGAATATTGTGTACAATTCTGGTCACCATATTGTAAGAAGGATATGTAAGCATTGGAAGGGGTTCAGAAGACATTTACTAGGATGTTGCCTGGTATGGAAGGAAGGTCTTGAGGAAAGGTCTTTGTACAAGACATTGGTTCGGCTGCATTTAGAATACTGTGTAGAGTTCTGGGCGCCACATTACCAAAGAATGTGATCGCTTTGGAGAGGGTGCAGAGAACGTTTACAAGGATGTTGCCTGGTATGGAAGGTGCTAGCTATGAAGAGAGGTTCAGTAGGTTAGGTTTAGTTTCACTAGAAAAAAGGAGATTGAGGGGGGAACCTGATTTGAGGTTTACAAAATCATGAAGGGTATAGACAGGGTGGATAGAGACAAGTTTTTTCCCCAGGGTGAAGAATCCAATAACAAGAGGTCATGCTTTCAAAGTGAGAGGTGGAAAGTCTAAGGGGATAACTTCACACAGAGGGTGGTGGGTGTTTGGAACGTGGTGCCAGCAGAGGTGGTAGTGGCAGGCATGGTAGATTCAGTTAAGATGTGACTGGACAGATGCATGAGTAGGTGGGGAGCAGAGGGATATAGATACTTAGGAATTGACCGACAGGTTTAGACTACATTTGGATCTTCTCAGGCTTGGAGGGCTGAAGAGCCTGTTCCTGGGCTGTAAATTTTCTCTGTTCCTTGAAAGGCTGAACAACTTGAGGCTGTTTTCATTAGAGAGAAGAATGTTGAGAGGTGACTTAATTGAGACATATAAGATAATCAGAGGGTTAGATCAGGTGGACTGTGACAGCCTTTTTCCTTTGATGTTGATGGCTAGCACGAGGGGACATAGCTTTCAATTGAGGGCTGCTAGATATAGGACAGATGTTAGAGGTAGTTTCTTTACTCAGAGTAGTAGGGGCATGCAACACCCAGCCTGCAACAGTATTAGACTCACCAGCTTTAAGGGCATTTAAATAGTCATTGGATAGACATATGGAATGAAAGTGACATGTATTTTCAAACTGATCAAATTCATTTTCGCTTTAAGTTTTCCGTTTGGTCAATGTAAAAATCTCAATAGGCAATTGTCAGGAATCCAACCCAGGCCACCTGCTTAGAAGGCAGCTACACTCACTAGGATACCACCATCACTGCACACTTTAACACAACATCATTCTCAAACTGTGGAGAAGGATATAAAAGCTAGAGAGCTTGGAGAAATGTGTAGTGATATCTTGAAAAAAGTTTCCATATTCCAGAGTGGAGGTGCTGGGCATCTTAAAATGTATAAGGATGGATAAATCCGCAGGGCCTGATCAGGTATATCGCAGAACTTTGCAGGAAGATAGTAAGACACCCAGCAATTCCCTAAGATATTTATATCATCAATAACCACGGGTCAGGTACCGGAAGATTAGAGGGTGACTAATGTTGTGCAATTATTTAAGGAAGATGGTCATGAAAATGTAGGGGACTATTGACCAGTGAGCCTGACATCTGTGGTAGATAGGTTGTCAGAGGGGATTCTGCCAGACAGGATTTATACATATTTGGAAAGACAAGGATTGATTAGGGATAATCAATATGGTTTTGTGCATAGGAAGTCATGTCTCAATAACTTAACTGAGTCTTTTGAAGAAGTCACAAAGAAGATTTATAAAGGAATAGACGTTTACATTGTCTATATTGGCATTCAGCAAAGTGTTCGACATCGTCATCTGGAAAGCTAGGTTAGTTTACATGAAATACAAGAAGAGCTAGCCATTTGGATTCTTAGTTGTTTTGAAGATAGGAGTCAGAAGGTGGTGGTTGAGGATTTTTCTTTGGACTGAAGGCCTGTGACCAGCAGTGTGCCACAAGGATAAATGCTGGGTCATTGCTTTTTGTCATTTATTGAAATGATTTAGATGTGAATTTAGGAGGTATGGTCAGTGAGTTTGCAGATGACACCAAGTAAGTTGTGCATGGATAGTGAACAAGGTTATCTCAGTACAATTGGACATTGATCAGATGGGCCATGGAGTGGAAGATGGGAGCTTAATTAAGATAAATGTGGGCTTTACATTTTGGCAAGGCAAATCAGGGCAGAAATTACACATAATGAAATGATCCTGGGAAGCATTGCCAAACAAAGAGACCTTTGAGTACATATTCATAGCTCCCTGAAAGTGGAGTTGCAGGTAGACAAGGAACTCAAGAAGGTGTTTGGTATGCTTGCCTTTTTTGGTCAGTGCATTGAAGATAGGAGTTGGGATGTCATGTTCGGGACATTGGAGAGGCCACTTTTGGAATACTTCCTTATCAATTCATTTTGTGATATGTGGGCATCACTGGCTGGCCAGTATTTTTTGCCTGTCTCTAGTTGCTCCTTAAGAAGGTGGTGATGAGCTGCCGTCTTGAACCGCTTCAATTCTCCTGCTGTGTGTTAACCCACAATGCCATTAAGGAGGGAATTCTAGGATTTTCACTCAGCGAGTAAAATTACAGCAATATATTTCCAAGTTAGGATTGTGAGTGGCTTCATGTTCCCATTATCTGCTGCCCTTGTCCTTCCAGATGGAAATGGTCATGCGTTTGGAAAGCACTCTGTGCAGAACTTGGCTTAATTTCTGCAGTTCATCTTGTGGATAGTACATACTGCTGTTACTGAGCATCTGGTGGCGGAGGGAGTGAGTGCCTGTGGATGTGGTGCCAATCAAGGGGGCTGCTTTGGCAAGGATGGTGTCAAGCTTCTTGCATGTTGGAGCTGCATCCATCCGGGCATGTGGAGAATATTCCATTACACTCCTGACTAGTGTTTTGTGGATGGTGGAGAGGCTTTTGGGAGCCAGGAGGTGAGTTACTCGTCTTGCCTTTGCCCTGCTATTGCAACCACTGCATTTATGTGATGAGTCCAATTGAGTTTCTGATCAATGCTAACTCTCAGGCTATTGGGAGTGGACGACTCAGTGTTGGTAACACCATTGAATGTCAAGGGATGGTTCTTAGTCTGTCTCTTATTCTTGATGACCATAGCCTGGTATTTGTGTAGTATGATTGTTACTTGCCACTTGTCAGCCCAAGCCTGGATATTGTCCAGCTCTTGTTGAATTTGGAGACAGAGAGCATAGAACAATAGAGTGCATACAGGCCCTTCGGGCCTTTATGTTGGATCGATCTTTGAAATTGATCTGAAGCCATTACTCCATTATCATCTGTATATTTATCCAATGGTCACTGAAATGCCCTCAAAGTTGATGAGTCTACTACTCTTCCAAGCAGGGCATTCCACACCCTGACTACTGTCTGAGTAAATAACCGACCCCTGACATTTGTCCTTTATCTATCACCTCTCAGTTTAAAGCTATGTACCCTCGTGCTTGCCATCACCAAAGGAAAAAGGCTCTCACTCTCCACCCTATTGAATCCTCTGATCATCTTGTTTGCATTGTTAAGTCACCTCTTAACCTCTTCTCTCTAGCCTGAAGTGGTTAGCACTGCTGCCTCACAGCGCCAGAGACCTGGGTTCAATTCCCGCCTCAGGCGACTGACTGTGTGGAGTTTGCACATTCTCCCCGTGTCTGCGTGGGTTTCCTCCGGGTGCTCCGGTTTCCTCCCATAGTCCAAAGATGTGCAGGTCAGGTGAATTGGCCATGCTAAATTGTCTGTAGTGTTAGGTTAGGGGTATGGGTGGGTTGCGCTTCAGCGGGTCGGTGTGGACTTGTTGGGCCGAAAGGCCTGTTTCCACACTGTAAAGTAATCTAATCAAGTCTCTCATTCTTTCCTCATAAGACCTTCCCTCCATACAAGGCAACATCCTAGTAAATCTCTGTACCCTTTCCAAAGCTTCCACATTCTTCTTGTAATGCGATGACCAGAACTGTACGCAATCTCCAAGTGCGTTAAATCAATGTTTTGTACAGCTGCAACATGGCCTCATGGCTCCAAAACTCAATCCCTCTACCAATGAAAGCAACCACACCATATGCATTCTTAACAATCCAACCAACCTGGGTGGCAACTTTCAGGGATGTGCATACATGGACACCGAGATCTCTCTGTTCATCCACACTACCAAGAATCTTACAATTAGCTCAGTACTCTGTATTTCTTTTGCTCCTTCCAAAGTGAATCACCTCACACTTTTCCGCATTAAACTCCATTTTCCACCTCTCAGTCCAGCTCTGCAGCTTATCTTTTTCTCACTGTAACCTGCAACATCTTTCTGCAATGTCCACGACTCTACTGACCTTTGTGTCATCCACAAATTTAGTAACCCATCTTTCTATGCCCTCATCCATGTCATTTATAAAAATGACAAACAGCAGTGACCTCAAAACAGATCCTTGTGGTACACCACTAGCAATTGAATCCCAGGATGAACATATCCCATCAAACACAACCCTCTGTCTTCTTACAGCTAGCCAATTTCTGATCTAAACCGCTTAATCATCCTCAATCCCATGCCTCCGTACTTTCTGGAGTAGCCTACCATGGGGAACTTTATCAAATACTTCACTGAAATCCATACACACATCAACCGCTTTACCCTCATCCACACACCTCGTCACCTTTTCAATGAACTCAATAAGATTTCTGAGGCACAATCTACCCTTCACAAAACTGTGTTGGTGATCTTCAATCAAATTATTCCTTTCTAGATGATTATATATGTTATCTCTTATAATCCTTACCCACAACCAAAGTAAGGCTCATTGATATATAACTTTCAGGGTTGACTCTACTCCTCTTATTGAACAAGGGGACAACATTTGCTATCATCCAGTCTTCTGGAACTATTCCTGTAGAGAATGGTGACAAAAAGATCAAAGCCAAAGGCTCTAAAATCTTCTGCATAGCTTCCCAGAGAATCCCATCTGGCCCATGGGACTTACCTATTTTCACAATTTCCAGAATTTCTAACACCACCTTCTGAACCTCAATCCCATCTAGTCTAAGAGCCTGTATCTCAGTATTCTCCTTGACAACATTGTCTTTTTCCTGTGTGAATACTGATGAACATTATTAATTTAGTGCCTCTCCTGTCTCTTCGGACCCCACACTCAACTTCCCAGTGTTGTCCTTGACAGGCCTTAGTCTTACTCTGGTCATTCTTTTATTCCTGACATACCTCTCAAAAGCTTTAGGGTTTTCCTTGATCCTACCTACCAAAGACTTCTCATGTCCCCACCTGGCTCTTCTGAGCTCTCACTTTAGGTTCTTCCTGGCTAACGTTTACCTCTCAATCACCCTAACTCGCCTTTCACATCTCTTCTTTTCATAAGCCTCCTTCTTCCCTTGAAAAGAGATTCAACTTCTTTAGTAAACCACAGTTGCCTCACTTGACAACCTCCTCCCTATCTGACAGGTACATACTTATCAAGGACACGCAGTAGCTCTCCCTTGAACAAGCTCAACTTTCAATTGTGCTCATCCCTTCAATTTCCTTTCCCATCTATGGATTCTAACTGTTGCCTCATCGCATCATTAAAAACCTTTGCCCCAGTTGTAACTCTTTCCCTGTGGTGTATACCTGTCCCTATCTATCGCTAATGTAAACATAACCAAATTGCGGTCACTATCACCAAAGTGCTCACCTCCCTCCAAAACTAACACCTGGCTTGGTTCATTACCCAGTACCAAATCCAATGTGGCATTGCCTCTTTGTGGCCTGTTTACATACTGTGTCAGGAAACCCTCCTGCACACATTGGACAAAACTGATCCATCGAAGTTTCTCAAACTACAGCATTTTGAAGCAATATTCAGAATGTTAAAGACCCCTTAACAAATACCCTGTGACTTTCACTCCTATCCAGAATCATCTTTGCAATCCTTTCCTCTACATCTCTGTAAATATTTGGAGGCATACAGAAAACACCCAACAGGGTGACCTCTTCTTCCCTGTAACTAACCTCAGTCCATACTACCTTAGTAGATGAGTCCTCATCAAACATCCTTTCTGCCACTGTAATACTGCCCTTGACTAAAAATGCCATGCCTCCCTCTCGTTTATAACCTTCCCTGTTCTTACTGAAATATCTAAACCCCAAAATCTGCAACAACCATTTCTGTCCCTACTCCATCCATGTCTCCAAAATAGCCACAAAATCAAAGTCCCGGGTACCAATCCATGCTGCAAGTTCACCCACCTCTTTCTGGATGATCCTGGTGTTGAAGTAGACACACTTCAAAGCACCTTCCTGCCTGCCGCTACACTCCTGAAACCTTATTTATGACCTCACTACTCTCAACCTCCTGGACACTGGAGCTACAATTCTAGTTCCCATTCCCCTGATGAATTCATTTAAATCCTGCCAAAGAGCATTAACAAAAAAACCCTCGGATATTGTTACTGTCCTGGTTCAGGTGTAGACCATTCTGTTAGTAGAGGTCCCACCTACCCCAGAATGAGCCCCAGTTATTCAGATATTTGAATCCCTCCCTCCTGCACCATCCCTGTCGCCATGTGTTCAACTCCTCTCTCTCTCTCCCTATTCCTCGCCTTGCAAACATGTGGCATGAGTAACAAAGGTTTACTGACCCCGCACGGACTCCGGACTACGTTCAGACCGTCAGGTCATCTCCTCTGCCCAGAAGCTCTTCAGCCACGTTCTCAAACAGACTCGCTACCACAGCCACATCTCCTTCCTCAGCACCTGCCTACAGAACCGATTGACCCCGCATGGACTCTGGACTACGTTCAGACCATCCCATATTCCCAATTCCTTCGTCTCCGCTGCATCTGCTCCCAGGAGGACCAGTTCGAATACCTAACAACCCAGATGGCCTCCTTCTTCAAAGACTGCAATTTCCCCCCAGATGTGATCGACAATGCTCTCCACTGCTTCTCCTCCGCCCTTGAGCCCCGCCCCTCCAATCGCCACCAGAACAGAACCCCACCTACCACCCCACCAACCTCCATATACATCATATCATCCGTTGTCATTTCCACCACCTCCAAACAGACCCCACCACCAGGGATATATTTCCCTCCCCTCCCCCATTAGCGTTCCGAAAAGACCACTCCCTCCGTGACTCCCTCGTAGATCCACACCCCCCACCAACCCAACCTCCACTCCCGGGACCTTCCCCTGCAACCGCAAGAAATGCAAAACCTGCGCCCACACCTCCCCCCTTACTTCCCTCCAAGGCCCCAAGGCATCCTTCCATATCCACCACAAATTCACCTGCACCTCCACATACATCATTTACTGCATCCGCTGCACCCGATGTGGCCTCCTCTATATTGGGGACACAGGCCGCCTACTTGCGGAACGTTTAAGAGAACACCTCTGGGACACCCGGACAAACCAACCCCACCACTCTGTGGCTCAACACTTCAACTCCCCCTCCCACTCCACCAAGGTCATGCAGATTCTTGGACTCCTCCATCACCAGACCATAGCAACACAACGGCTGGAGGAAGAGCGCCTCATCTTCCACCTAGGAACCCTCCAACCACAAGGGATGAACTCAGATTTCTCCAGTTTCCTCCTTTCCCCTCCCCCCACCTTGTCTCAGTCCCAACCCTCAAACTCAGCACCACCTTCCTAACCTGCAATCTTCTTCCTGACCTCTCTGCCCCCACCCCCACTCCAGCCTATCACCCTCACCTTATCACCCTCACCTTAACCTCCTTCCACCTATTGCATTTCCAACACCCCTCCCCCAAGTTCCTCCTCCCTTCCTTTTATCTTAGCCTGCTTGGCACACTTTCCTCATTCCTGAATGAGGCTCATGCCCGAAATGTCAATTCTCCTGCTCCTTGGATGCTGCCTGACCTGCTGCGCTTTTCCAGCAACTCAATTTCAGCACGAGTAACAAACCAGAGATAACAACTCTGTTTGTTCTAGCTCTCAGCTTCCACACTAGCTTCTTGAATTTCTCCCTTACATCCCATTCTGTTTCTCACTAATGTTGTTGGTACCTACATGTGCCACGACTTGGAGCTGCTCCACATCCACCCCCCTGTTTAGGATCCCAAAACCATGATACTGTACATCACGAACTCTGGCACCTGGGAGGCAACACATCAAACATGAGTCTCTCTCATTCCCACAGAACATCCTATCTACTCCCCCTAACGATCGAGTCCCCAATGATTAATGTTCTGCTCCTCTTCTCCCTTCATTTCTGAGCAACAGGGACAGACTCTGTGCCAGAGACCTGTGCCCCATGGCTTACATGTGCTAATTCATTCCCCCTCAACAGTATCCAAAACAGTATACTTGTTATTGAAGGAACCAACCACAGGGATCACTTCACTGTCTACCTTTTCCCTTTCCATTCCCTGACTGTAACCCATCTACCTTTTTCCTGTATCTGAGATGTGACTACCTCCCCTGTAACTCCTCTCAATAACCCCCTCAGCCTCCCAAATGATCTGAGTTTCATCTAGCTCAAGCTTCAGTTCCTTAACTGGGCGGCACGGTAGCACAGTGGTTTACTCCCACAGTCCAAAGATGTGCAGGTCAGGTGAAATGGCCGTAGTGTTAGGTGAAGGGGTAAATGTCGTGGTATGAGTGAGTTGGTGTGGACTTGTTGGGCCGAAGGGCCTGTTTCTAGAGTTAGTAATCTAATCTGAGATACTTCACACATAGTAAAATGATTCCAAATATTAATCGGTAAAAGCCATGTTATCATGCAAATATCATGGTCAGTTTCTGTGGGTGGCACGGTGGTTAGCACTGCTGCCTCACAGCGCCATAGACCCGGGTTCAATTCCTGCCTCAAGTGACTGACTGTGGAGTTTGCACATCCTCCTCGTGTCTGTGTGGGTTTCCTCCGGTGCTCCGGTTTCCTCCCACAGTCCAAAAATGTGCAGGTTCGGTGAATTGGCTATGCTAAATTACCCGTAGTGTTAGGTGTAGGGGAATGGCTCTGGGTGGGTGCGCTTTGGTGGGTCGGTGTGGACTTGTTGGGCTGAAGGGCCAGTTTCCACACTGTATGTCATCTAATCTAACATGGTTTCCGAAAAGCTGGAGTTGGGTGTATTTCCTGTAGATGCAGTCAGCAGGGATACTCATGGTGATCCTTATCTCTCACATTCTGGAGGGGGAGCATTCAGCTGCCCTGAACTCCATTCCCATCATTCTAAATTCCCAAAGAGACTATTGAAAAATAAAACTAATAACCTTACCAAATCGGTGCACAATACTTTTTCTGTTTTGAGGAGAAGGAGGATGGGAGACAAGTACTGGAGTTGGGACATCATGTTGCGGCTGTACAGGACATTAGTTAGGCCACTGTTGGAATATTGCATGCAATTCTGGTCTCCTTCTATTGGAAAGATGTTGTGAAACTTGAAAGAGTTCAGAAAAGATTTACAAGGATGGTGCCAGGGTTGGAGGATTTGAGCTATAGGGAGAGGCTGAACAGGCTGGAGATGTTTTCGCTGGAGCATCGGAGGCTGAGGGGTGACCTTAGAGGTTTACAAAATTATGAGGTGCACGGATAAGATAAATAGGCAAAGTCTTTTCCCTGGGGTCGGGGAGTCCAGACCTAGAGGGCATAGTTTTAGGGTGAGAGGGGCAAAGATATAAAAGAGCCCTAAGGGACAACGTTTTTGCGCAGGTGATGGTACGTGTATGGAATGAGCTGCCAGAGGAAGTGGTGAAGGCTGGTACAATTGCAACATTTAAGAGGCATTTGGATGGGTATATGAATAGGCAGGGTTTGGAGGGACATGGGCCGGGTGCTGGTCGGTGGGACGAGATTGGATTGGGATATCTGGTCTGCATGGATGAGTTGGACCGAAGGGTCTGTTTCCATGCTGTCCATCTCTGACTATGACTCTATGTTTCTAGTTAAGCAACCACACAAATGTATAATCTCACTTATTGAGCCATCCCATTTTCCTCCTGTTCAGCATGAACTCTACCAGTTCATGAGGTAAATTTTTACAGAATTTATTTAATGCCCAGCAGCCCCTGGTCTTCGCTGCAAAAATGGTGACTGCAGATTCACAAGGTAAGCTTTTTAATACGATATGGAATGTCTGTGTCTGAGGAATCGTAAATAGTGTTGAACATTGCACAATCATTGGTGAACATACCTATTCCTCACCTTATGATGGAGGGAAGGTCATTGATGAAGCAGCTGAAGGTGTTTGGGTCTAGGAATTTCTGCAGGGATAGCCTTCCCATCTGATATCTGATTGGCATAGATGAGTCACACTGAAGGGGCTATTTCCATTCTGTACAACTTTATCACTACATAAACATACTTAAACATACTTTTATCATGCCAAACTAAATAGAGTTAATGTTGATCCATAGCAGGTGATACTAGTCAGATGACAATAACTTGTGCATAAGGAAGATTTTAAGGAGCTCTTTAATCGGAAGGAGTAGAGATGAAATCCAGATGTTGAGACAGTTCAGTAACAGGATTGTTCCCAATTGTCAAATGTACTTTTGTTTTTGGAATGCTTACCTTCCATTTCATTTGACTTAATTCGATGAAATCGGTAATTTCGTCTAACATTTCACCAGCTGGTAATATTTATATCACAGCTGAATATCTAACACTTTCAGATCGAGTTTATAACACGAGTCACACCAATCCAAGCAACACAGATGAGAATTCAACATCGATAATTTGGAGGACAGTATGCCTGTGTCGGTTATTACGTTAACTGGGTGATGAGGAAATAGGATTTGTTGTGAAAGCAAATCAGAATAGAGGAAGAAATCTGGATAAAGCAAATGTGGAGTTAATAATCTGCTTTCAGAGTGAAATGGTGCTGGATATGAGGGTCGCGAGGTCACAATGGAATGAAATGATTGATTTACCAAATAAGAGCTGAGGCAGCGATGGATATAGGGGCCATTTCACAGATGGAAACAATGACTCTTGGTGACGATACGGACATGTGTTTGAATTGATCTCAGGCTCAATTCGGAAGTCACATGCAAACAGAAATCAGAGAAGTTCTCATTGACTCCATCGAGCTCACTGAGAGCCACAAAACATTTCCATGAAAGCACTGAGGATGTTGGCTCGTCCACGATATCCGACCCCATTCTTGAGCATGGGATCTCATCTGGCACTACGCTTTCTGATTGGAACCGATTCGTGGAAAGAAATGAATGACAAAGGGAAGTGATATCAGCATCATGCCGGGAGTACTGAATGGAAACACAGTCTTGCTGAAAAAACGCTTATAACCAAAGTACACAGATTTCTTTCACAGTATGTTATTTAATCTTTAAAATAGGAAACTTCTCAATTTTAAATTGTATCCAGATGTGTGTATCGGAGAATTCCATGAGCAGGAGTTCACAGGAGCCTATCGTTGCTGTTCCCACATTAGCATGCAGTGAATGATGAGACTTTCCTTCAGATTTTTGTTTGGTATTGGTTCACTGTCTGAGAAGAAATTATTTGGAATGAATTTCTTTTCTCAGGCTCATCTAATTTATCTTTTGGTTATGTTTTTTTTGTTCAACTTTCTTCGAACTGTTGCTCATTGCTAACAGCACTTTACTTTGCACTCAGTCTTTTTCTTGTTGCATCTTAGGGTTATTCCTTGCCCATTCGAAAAGGAGTGTTATCATGTTGCCTATCCTTTTCCTCTTTTCAGTCCCTTCCTCACGTTGACTCCTTGCTCCACTATCGGTTCTCAGTTACTTGGATTCATTCATCAATTGAATTATTTTTATCACTGGATAATTCATGACATACTTTAATTGCTCTCTGAAATTTTTCTGCATTATCACATAAATACATGCATTTGTGCAGCAGCTTAAGCTCCGCAGCATATATGAAAATTGTTCAAAGAGATAAAAATCATCCCAGCTCAAGGAAAAGCCAGCATTAAATGCATATGTAACATACACCGACCAGAGAAGGATAAAACTGGCGGATATAGCAAAGAGTAAAAAGACAATTGCGTCTGTTGTCTACCTCTGGTTCATTCTCTGTTTTTCTTTGACCCCTCAGTTCCTTACGTACTTTAATGGCCTCAAGGATATGTCTGACAGTCAGCATGTTAATAAAAAGAATAAAAGTGAATGGGAACAATGGTGTTAAAAAATATTCAAAGTATTTAAAACTTGCCCACCGAGGGTCGTTATAATAACTGTAGCTGGAATAACAATACCATGGAACATTGTTGATGATTGTTCGAGGTTCATATCGAAAATAGTTGGGAATGTTCTTCAAAGAAAAAAAAATCCACATTGTTGCTAGAACTCTCGTTGCAGTTTTCTCTGTGCAATACATAGCTTTCATCTGATGAAAACAAATGGCGACAAATCGATCAAAAGAAAAAGCGACCGTGAACCAGACAGAACAATCAGTTGCTATGAAGTTCAGGACATTGGTAACACGGCAAACATGAACGATGTCCAGGAAACATTGTGGATAATAATAGTAGCGAAACCAACTAATTATGATTTCAAAGAAAATGAACAGTAGGTCAGACACTGCCATAGCTACGAGATAGCAAGTGCTGCATTTAGAAAGACCACACTTATCCCGACACAGGAATATAATCACCACTAGACTAACTGTTAGGGAGATAAAGGAAACAATAGAGACTTGAAGTTACTGATCAAATATTCTTTGGTTGAGTACAAACTGTAAGGAATAGTTTTCACACAATGATAATTGTTGTTCCATGCCACATCAAGATAAAGAATTATAACCACAACATCAAAGCTTCTGAAAATGAATCAAATGCACTTACAAAATAGATAGGGAAGAACATTTACAACAATAAACCTCTGAATGATGGATTTCAGATAAAGGAAAATTGAGAGAGATTAGGTTTATTCTTTGTGTTAGAGAAGATTAAGAGATGACCTTACAGAGGAGTTCATAATTCTGAACAATTTTGACAGGATAAATAATGATATTTCAATCATTGGTGTGTAAATAACTAGGGATTACATCTTCAGGATTATCAGCAAGAGAGATGGTAGTAAGATTAGGAGAAAGTTCTTTACCCAAAGAGTTGATAGGAATTGGAATGTCCTGCCTGGGAGAGTGACGGAAGTGGATTCCATTGGAGCTCTCAAAAAGGTGCAGAATATATTTGTGAAAGTGATGAAATTGGATTGCTACAGAGATACAGATGGATAATGGGACGTGCAGGGGAGCTCATTAGGTAGCCAGTACAGAAAAGGTGGGTAAAGTGGCCTCCCACAATTCTATGATTCTTTTCCATGAGCAGCGGATCAATCCCAGAAACACGGTCATGTGCTGGAGGTTTTATTGGAATCAGCAGTGGCGATTTCATCCACTATGAGGTGATTTAGAATGGCTGGAGATTCCCTTTACACCACCATCCACACAAAAACACTTGGATCTGTAAAATAAAGAAGGGGTGACACCTCATGCAGATATTGACTGCGAAATTTCTGTATTCAGTTTTGGAGCCTCCACAGCTCAGATCCCCTCTAGAATTGTACATCTGCACTGTAGGAACTAAAAGCATGGGCCATTGAAACACACTGCAGTGTCCTGAAATGCATGGCCTCTGCAATATGAAGAAACAAATGACGAGATATTGAGTTCTTCCTTCAGAATATCCTGACAATCTGAACTACAAGTATTCAGCAGTGAATACCACCACCATAGCCCAGATTGGATACCCAGCACAATCAGAAGTGCTTCAATATTTGCTATGGCCTTCCCTCGCCACCCCCCACCCCTCCCACATGTCAAAGACTGTACACCATAGCCCTCGTTCAAATAAAATATGATTTTATGTAGTATTGGTCATTGCAACTTCCCAGTTTAGAAATCACACTCTATGTCTGAGATTAAGCAAAGCTTTCTGCCTGATGTCGTCTCACACACCAAAGCTCCTCTGCTAGGCGTCACCTTGTGAATGGAAATCCCCCTCTCTGATTTAGAGCACATAACAGGGCTAAGAACCACAAATTTTAACCAGCATGTTCAATGGAAATCACCAGAATTGGACCATAGCTTTTTCCAAGAAACCCCATTATATCATTGCTTGGTATCAGGATATCCTTCCATGGATTCAGGCCAATGATGAAAATTAGGGGAAACAGTGATTGACTGGTCTTATCAAGAGTCTATAAATTCAGAGATCTAATGTCCCAGTGACAAATGATGTAAATTGAATTGATAAAAATATGGGTTTGAGAGTCTAAAGTCACCCGTTAAACTGGTTCAGAAATACCCTTGTGCAGATATGGAAATAGTGATTATTTATAAAATGTAATCACGTCATGGCCTATAATCTGGCCAAATGTTCATTATCCAGCTCTATTTTCCTTTCTGAGGGTGCTGCAGATCTGTCTTTTTGAACGTCTGCATTAATTCTGAGTGCAGGACAACCCAGTGTTCTTGGAGGGAGTTGCAGAATTTTTGCCCAGCAAAGGTGATGGAACAACGATATATTCTGAATTCAGAATGAAAGCTAACGGGCATGTGATGGTGGTTCTATGCTACACTTGTTTGACGGGGTACTGGAGATCATGCATTTGTGAGTTGAGACTTAAACTCTAACTATTTTGAATTTTGTAGGTGGTATTCATTGTTGGTCATGGTGTCATTGGTGAAGGCAGTGACTACTGAATGTGGTGATTGACATGCCAATGAATCGACTGTTTGTCCTACACAGTGTGGTATTTTGTGAATTGTTACAATTGAGCTGCTGTCAGCCAGACACATGGACAGCATTCCATTCCACCGCTGAGCTATGCATTCTGGGTGGCAGACATGGATTGGTGAGACAGGTAGGGAGCTTATTGCCATTGTAATTAAAGTGCCTAACATACTTCTGTTACTACAGCTCTTGTATTGGTCATCATGCATTCAGAGATAGTAATCCAATGGGAGATTAGTAGATTCTCACTGTTTGGAGACAATCATTGCCTACCACTTGTGGGATGTGAATGTTACTGTCTATTATCAGATCTTATCTCACTGTATATGAACAAGTTCAAATGTCAAACAACATCAGGTTATAGTACAACAGGCTTTCACAAGTTTTCAGAGCACTACTCCTTCATCACGTGAAGCAGAGTAGCTTTCCTCCACTTCACCTGAAAAAGGAGCAACTCTCGAAATTCTTGGGATTGCAAATAAACCTGTTGAACAATAGTCTTGTATTGTGGGACTTCAGTTTGTCCATCCCAGTGCAACACGGGCACCTTCACAACACTGTATAGGGACAGAGACCTCTTCATTATTTAAGAAAGTAAATGATGCTGAACATTGTACAATTATGAGCAAACATCTCCACTTTGGAAATGACAATGCGGGGAAGGGCACTGGCGAGGCAGCTGCAGATTTTGGGGTCTAGGACATGACTCTGAAGAATTCCGATGGAGATGTACAATGGCTGAGGTGATGGCACTCTTACAGACTGAACCATCTTCATTTGCAGTCCGTATGAAAACAATGAAATCTCATTGACTCTTTTTTGAGGGCTCATTATTGTGAATGTGTTCATTTTAAGAGCTGAATATTTTTCCAGTCATTAAAATGTAACTGTAAAAGTAGGTGCATCTGGTTGAGGAACAGACCAAGGTTCTGTGAATGCAATCAAACAATCCTGAGATTGGGGCATGACAGACTTAACATGTCATTATGTTGGAAAGTCAGAGGCTCTAGTACAATAAAAATAGCAACGAGAGACAGAATATTGGCTTGTTTGTAGAGAAGAGAATGTTTGCCATTATCACAGAGAACTGCTCACAATTCTGGAAATGAACATTGTGAGCTGAATTAGTGACAGAGAATACAGATTGCAGGCTGAATCAAATATTTATGATGAAGGTAAAATAATTCATTCACGAATTTCTATATTTAGTTTGTCACATTCACAAGGTGTCTGAGAGTATAAACATACACACACACACATCTTGAATTTTGCTGAGAGAAATTTGAATACTGTACTAAAGTTGGATATGAAATGTCAAAGGATTTTCGGATGCAGAACATGGAAATGTTCCTTCCATGAATGAGAGACCATACTGGTGCCATTAATATGGAATGCTCATTCAGGGTTCGAAAATGTGGCAATAGAAGAGGCTTGGCTGATAGATTAATATTTAAAACTTTCAGAATTCTGGACTGTTAATCCTATGTAATGCTCTCCAACTCAATTATTAATCATAGTCATAAGATTACAGGTACTGAAGTTAGGTATTTGTTGAAACAATTTTATTCGACTTTAGTATTTTCATTTTGATACATTGCCTTAAAACTGGTTGGCGCACATTTCTCATTGAAACATCGTCCTCCCATGAAGGATATATATCACAAAACAAAGAGCAGAACTCACTGAAATTTTAGGTGTGGAAAAATTGTGAATTATCGATTGAGAAACTGTTTATCAAAACCTAATTAGGATCAGACTTGAAATAGTGTGAACACATCCAGCTCTATATCCATCCTTACTAATGTCAAGCCAATAAATTAGAGATACTAGGTCCCACAGCTTGCCTTAATCTTGCTTGAAGATTAATCAGTCCCAACTATTTGGACAATAGTTAACATGTCCATGGGACATTTCACTGAATTAACATTGCTGCTCTGCCATTTTCCCTTTCTGAAATTAATCACATCAGTTTATCTCCATTTTGGAAACTTTTACGAAACATAGGGGAAGAGTTTCCCATTTGTACTCCACGATGTTTCTGTGTTCTGGACCAGACCACAATTTCTCAAACCATATCAGGAAATAACCGAGACTCTAATTTTTATCTCATTTAAAAGGTAAGTATAAGACATTGTATTCCAGATGTGACTTGATTGGTCAAACACTCGGCTTTAAACAAAAGCTCAATTTATTCTTCCACCATAGTTAAAGTAGAAACCAAAAAAATTGATATAACTTTAACTGTCGAAATTCTTAACAAATTGTTATATTATTTAATGATGACTCTTCAATTGTACCAACACAGCAGCATTCCCACAAACATAGTTGGTGAAGGCAAGTTCATCAAAATATTTTTCCCTCATTTGCTGTCTCCTCCAATCTCAGAAGCAACGCTAATGGAATGAATCTAGCAGCAGAGAGAGGGACTGCAAGCTTTTTGCAGCAGCAACAGTGGAGTGAAAGCTGTGTCCAGCAGTTTCAATCCAAAGCTCAAACTTCAATAATTGTCAGCCCTGGGTTTGTTAGAGTCCGATTCCACTCACTCATTCTTCTTTTGCCTACTTGAAAAAAGCATTTAATTACTGTTTTCCACGGAGCAGTCAAATTGGCACCAAATTTCCGAACACTTCTTCAAAAGAAACCGGACAGAACAAATTTCTCTTCAAGGCAGATGTCATGACAATTGTCAGCTCCATCAGTGGACACAACAGAATTATCAGTTGGACAACATAAAAGGACAACAGCATCAAAGGGCAAAGTGAGAAACATTCGGTTTGTGAAAGTTATTTGATTCTCTTTGGGACAGCTACTGACACAGCACTCCAGATCTCAGCATTTGTACTTTTAAAGTCTACACCACAGTATTGTGCATCTTTTGACAAATGGCGCAGTTTACATGATTTTTTGACAATCAAATAATTTCAAAAAAACACATCACAGTTGGAACTCTGCACTCAGTACCCCTCTGAGTGAACTGTTCTTACAAATATCACACCTCCTCACGTCTACTGACTGCTGCAAACACGCAAGATCATTGAAGCCATTCGTGCTGATCCTCACTTATCACTCCATAACCTGCTGAACCCTGTTGTATCTGGGCTCCTATTTGAAGCAAGCTGCCTAAGCAAGATCCACCAACACAATTCCTTTCCATCAAGGAATGGGAAACACCAGGTGTCACTAGGAAGTGGGTTGTTACAAAACCCATCTGACCGATAACAGGCATTAAACTAACACAGAGAGAGCGTGGTCTTGCTAAACACTTTCTCGAGCAGTCAGGACTGAAGCTCAGCAAAACTCTATCAACGTGGCATCAATGCAAACCGATTCTGCACAGTACAGAGAAACACACAACGCTGCACATTACTGAGGAGCCTCCTAAACAGCAAAATATTCACTTTAAACTCTGTGAGCGAGGGAAATATCATCTGTCATTGAGATTTGCCTTGCTAAATGGAAATAAAATAATTAGCAATCGTACAGTGGAAATCAGCATGGTTTAGTCCAGGGATTCATACAATTGAAGTTGTTACAGGACTTACCAGGAATGCCAACAATGGCAAGAATGGTATAGTATATTTTTTCAATTACTTGTCTTACAGGATACATTTTGTACTTTGTGAAACAACCTTCCCTTCCTGCTGCTGGCAAATTGTTGGAATCAGAAAATTGAGGAATTGGACTTTATATTGGGTGGTATCTCCGAAGGGGAAACTTTGAGTACACCTGGTTATGAGAACAGGTTTATTTTAATGACATGATGTCATTGAGATTTATGTCTGTGATTGAATATTCCAAAGACTGGATCCTATGGAGGTCTAAAACATTAATTGCAATTTGTCTTCAAACGACAATACTTGCATCATTTCATGTGCTATCAGCTCAATGAATATCTAATTTATTTGATATTCTTTTCAATGATGACCTTCATTTTGCTGAGGCTATTCAGCCACTCAATACCTCATGGTGTAGAGCTCCTTGAGAATTGTTGCACTGTTATAGCATTGCTTTCCTCGTTATTTCAGCTTTACATCTCATTTGGGAAATCCTCTGTGTGAATAAGCACTCAGATACAGAGCGTGAAGCTGATACTGACCACACCAATAACTGGAGTGAACACCGGGTCACATTTCCTCAAATCGAAGACAAAAAAAAATTCAGAACCTTAATCTCAGAATCATAGAATGATTGCATCATACAGAACAGAGCTGGCCCATAGATCCACTCAGCTTGTAAAATTACACAAAAAAGCTACAACAAATCTCACTCCCCAACATTTTGTCTTGAATTTTCAGTGTTCATCCAAGTGCATCTTAAAGGTTTTGAGTTTTCCCACCTTAGTTACTGTTATGATGCTGTCATGTTTTTTGAGAAGAGAGGTCATAAAGGCAGAGGTTCTGAAGAGGTTTAGTTTAACAATGGAAGGGGAGTGGCCAGTTTTCTCAGTTCAGTAATTTTCTAGTTTTAAATTAAATCACACTAGATGTGTGATTCCAGGCAGAGTGGCATGTTTCAGTAAAACAATCCTCTGACTTACTCTGAAACCACTTTCTGGATGTTATTCCCTCCTTCCTGTTCGAATCTGTTTGAATTAACCTTTATTTCCCCGAGTGTATTTATGTGATGTTCCTGTATTGGAACAGGTAATTAGTAATAGTTACTGTATCAGGTCACTTAAGCTTTCCAATAGTTATGTTTTCGAAATTCTGCTTTCATTTGTTCGTGTCTCAGCTGCAGTGTTTACATACATTGTTTTGCTAAAACCAAATAATTTGACCAATGACATCACACCTGGAGCACCCACTTCACATCTGCCTTTAAAATTAAAACAAAAGTTAGGGTCTAGGCTACCTTCTCAAAATATTTTGAGGTCTGGCATGGTCCGTAAGTTACCCTCCCAGGCAAAATAGTGCTGACCCCTACCATCCTCTCGGTGTTGTGTCCCCTCAGGGGAAGGGCAAGGTTGCGAAGGTGGGACCCTCTTGGTAATCTCAGGCAGTATGGGAACTGATTTCCAGCATCCATAGTTCATTCGGTTTTTGTTTTGTCTCAATGTTAATTCTGTTTCTCGCTCTCCAGATGATGCCAGACCTGATGAATATCTGCAGCATTTTCTACTTTTGTTTCAGAGATCTCCTTGTGCTGGGAGTTGATATCTTTGCGATGACTAATGGAGTCCTTCGCTCCTATTTCCAGAACTGGGACTTTGTGCAGCACTCAACATCCTCAGGACCAGACATTCATTGAACGCCTAGCGTAATATTATGTATAACTTCATGAACAACAAACTCTCAGATCTAAGCTGTGAAAAGAAGATTGATCACCGCTAAAAAGGGTGTATCGTAACTCCATATAGATTAGAACACACCTTAATACTGGAGATTGAACACAATAAACCTGCTGTCAGATTTTTACTCACCAGAAAAACATTACAATCTACTTCTGTGAAATGCTGAGGAGAACGATGAAATATATCACACTGTGTTAACTGTTTGAAAATATTTCAAAATGATAACACTTTTTCACTTTGCCATTAATTAAATAACAAACCACAATAAACATTGAGAAAAGATTCCTTATATACTCGAACCAACAATTTCAATGAAGAACCAATTTTCTCCGCCCCCCCCCCCCCCCCCCTAGTGAGAGACAGTATAGTTCTGCAGTGATAGCTCGTTTCAGTGCTGCATATTCTTCAAAAACGTGCCAATACTGTACTGTGCTCTGAAGCAACACGTTACTCCTGTGAGGATCTTAGCTTGATATTTTGTAGAATTCTTGGCTTACAAAAAGGATCATGTTTTCAACTTAGTCAATAAAACAAACGCTCTCAAAGATGGAATTCGGGAAATTTCCCTCAACCTGAGCAAGTGTTCACCATAGAGTAAATTCTTTGTCAATTTAAATCAAGACTTTTAAGAACAACTCAGTGTATTTAGCCACGTACCTGAAACACCAACCACAGGGAGAATCGTATAGATTATTTTTAGGATATGCTGAATTGGTCGATGTTCTTTGTCAGTGAATTACTGTTCCCCTTTGTGCTGTTAACTCTCTTTCTGCAAAAGAAACTGAACTGTTTAATTGTCAGAGCCTTTAAGTTATCCAATGCAGGATTCCACAGTGAGATTCAGTTTGAAACATTTGGTAAACTTGGTATTTTAGGTAATTGACAAACTGGTTGCAAAAGTCCAATTCGTACTTGCTGAGGTATTGCATTTACTTCAGAGGTTGAACTGAGCAACCCAAAGCAGTGAACAATTCTCCTTGCAGTAAGCAACTAATGCTTACTGAATCTGAATGCTTATGATCCATTATACATCACCAGACTTTCAATTAGATAGAGTCAGAGTCAGAGACATGTACAGCATGGAAACAGACCCTTCGGTTCAACCTGTCCATGCCGACCAGATATCCCAACCCAATAGAGTCCCACTTGCCAGCAACCGGCCCATAACTCTCCAAACCCTTCCCATTCGTATACCCATCCAAATGCCTCTTAAATGTTGCAATTGTATCAGCCTCCACCACTTCCTCTGGCAGCTCATTCCATATATGTATCACCCTGTGTGTGAAAAAGTTGCCCCCTATGTCTCATTTACATCTTTCCCCTTTCACCCTAAACCTATGCCCTCTAGTTCTGGACTCCCCGAAACCAGGGGGAAAAAAAAACTTTGTCTATTTATCCTATCCATGCCCTTCATAAATTGTGTAAACCTGTATAAGGTCACCTCTCGGCCGCCATCGCTCCAGGGAAAACAGCCTCAGACTGATCAGCTTCTCCCTTGGCAACATCCTTGTGAATCCCTTGCAAGTTTCACAACATCTTTCCAATAGGAAGTAGACCAAAATTGCACACAATATTCCAACAGTGGCCTAACCAATGTCCTGTACAGCCACAACATGACCTCCCAACTGTTGGACTCAATACTCTGACCAATAAAATAAAGCATACCAAACACCTTCTTAATTATCCTATCTATATATCCTATTCAAATATCTCAGCAAGAGGCCCAGCAATTACTTCCCTCGCTTCTCAGAGAGTTCTAGGGTATACTTGACCAGGTCCAGGGGATTTATCCATCTTTATGCGTTTTAAGACATCCAGCTTCTCTTCCTCTGTAATATGGACATTTTTTTAAGATATCGAAGTCTATTTTCCCACATTCTATATGTTCCATGTCCTTCTGCACAGTAAACATTGATGCAACATAGTCCTTCAACATCTCCCCTCATCGCCTGCAGGTGCACAAAGATTGTTTTTGTGATCTTTGAGGGGCCCTATTCTCTCCTTGGTTACTCTTTTGTCCTTGATGCATTTATAGAATTCCTTTGGATTCTCCCCAACCCTATTTGCCGGAGCTCTCTCACATCCCCTTTTTGCCCTCCTGATTTCCCTTATTAGGTATATTTGGGAATCTGAAACACAAGGATAGAACGTCAGAGAAAGGGGCAGATTATTTGGGACAGATGAGCAGACAGCACTTCATTCTAACGTCAGTGAACCTTTAATATTGTCAATCACTGAGGATACTCATCTGAATCCATTTCTCCGGTATCCTCACACAGTCCAAAGATGTGCAGATTAGATACCTCGGCCATACTAAATTACCCATAATATTCAGGGATGTGTAGGTAAAATGGATCATACATGGGAAATACAGGATTACAGGGTAAGGGGGTGAGTCTAGGCGGGATGCCTTTTGGGCCGAATCAAGTTTCCACATCAATTCTATGCTGCTTCACCTCTGCCTCTGAGGTAGATGATCATCTGACCCAGTATCCCCTTCAATGGGTCATAGAGCCGGAGAGATGTACAGCACGGAAACAGACCTTCGGTCCAACTCGTCCATGCCTACGAGACATCCTAAGTTAATTTGCCAGCAGTTTGGCCAATATCCTTTTAAATCCTCCCAATCCATTTACCTATCCAGATGCCTTTTAAATGTTGTAATTGTACCAGCCTCCACCACTTCCTCTGGCAGCTCAATTCATACACGCACCACCCTCTGCATGAAAAGGTTGCCCCTAAGTTCCCTTTTAAACTTTTTCCCTCTCTTCTTAAACCTATAACCTCTAGATCTGAATCCCCAAATCCAAGAAAAATATTTGCCCTATTAATGCCCTTCACGATTTTATAAACTTCTAATGTCACCCCTCAGTCCCAACTTCTCCATATGGCTCAAACCCTCCAACCCTGGCAACATCCTGGTAAATCTTTTCTGAAACTTTTCAAGTTTTACAGTATCCTTTTGACAGGGAGACTGGAATTGCACACAATATTCAAAAAGTGGCCTAACCAATGTCCTGTACAGCTGCAACATGTCTTTGCAACTCCTATACTCAATGCATCATCAGGTCTATTTGAAGGAAAGAACTGTCCATACTGGAGATTTCAAAACTAATACAGAAAATGTTGGTGAAATTCGGCAGGTCTGGCATCTGTGGGGAGAAAGCAGAGTCAAACTCTTGGGTGTAATGATTCTTTTTCAGAACTGAAGATTTCTGATGCTAATGATGGCTGGCCTGTGGAGTTTCGCCAGAAATTCGTGTTTTCATTTTCGTCACGTTCAATTACTTATGATCACGGTCTTGTTAAATGCGTTTGAGAATTGAGAGCCATTCAGTCGCACAGCGATGGTGGTATAGTGGTAAGTATAGCTCCCTTCCAAGCAGTTAACCCGCGTTTGATTCCCAGACATCACAGGGTGGTGCTTTCAAAGCCATTTTGCACAGAAGAACTTGAAGATGAACTGGCATTATCACCTTACTTTCTCTGAAAGTATATGAATGTTTTATTCTGTGAGAAAACAAAACCATCCAGATTGCTCCTCACTTGTCATGACGATGGTTTCTATGAATTGCAGCGTGGAAGTGGGCAACAAAACTCAGCAGCTCTGAAGTTTACCCCTCTGCAGCTTCCCAATTCTTATTTAAATGTTAATTGCAGCACAGCAATTTTTTTCGAAAAGTGAGACACTGCTCCTGTTGGGAACCTCAAATAATCACACAAGCTGCTGGAAACATTGAACAGTTCCAACAGCGTCTATTGAGAAGGGGAGGGAGGATTAATGTGTGAGATCTATTCAAGGTTAAAATAAACTCTAACCAGAGATCCTGAGTTTTACCTTTTTACATAAATTAACACTTTCTTTATTCCTACTAATGCTCTTTCACACTAATGCTCTTTCTTTACGAAATTCTGCTCAATTTTGAACAAAACGTATCCAAACAATATTCTTTATTTTGTACAATCGGTTGTTTTATTTCTCGGGGCAAAAGTGAGGACTGCAGATGCTGGAAACCAGAGTTTAGATCAGAGTGGTGCTGGAAAAGCCCAGCGGGTCAGGCAGCATCCGAGGAGCAGGAAAATCGACTTTTTGTCTGAAACGTCGATTTTCCTGTTTTATTTCCCAATCGTGTGCATCAATCTGAGTGCTTTGTGTACAGAGAGAGTCCGTTTGCTCACATGAGCCGCTTCATTACCCCGACAGACCCTGAACATTTCCGTGAGTTGGTTGCAGTTCCCGCTTGCGGCCAGTAGCTGTCACTAACCTGTGGACAGTGAAGTTCCCGGATCAGAGATTAAAAACAACACAGTAATTATTCCCACTTTGTGTTGGGCGGTGTGCAGAAGAAATAATAAGGGTGGGGACCACTGCTATTACAGTTTTAGGGGTGGGAAAGGGATTGGAAACGTCTGAAAGATAGTAGAAATGGCCATATGGACAGCGTCTATGGTAAAAATGAATATATAACTACAAATTAATACATGTGGAGATGTTACATAAGTGCAAGGTCTGGATTGCATGCTCGAGTCAGCCTTGCCCGACTGCGGCCTGTCAGGTGACAAAAGGTGAAAAGATGACCACAGCACAATGTGGGGGTCAGCAGCAATCCAGAGGACAATTGTGGCAGAGTCTGATTAGTTAATGTAGGCTCAGTGCGATTGGTTATGTAAATATAACGGGGGTAGAGCCTGGCTTTTAGAACATAACTCACTGAGTACTCTCACTGTTCGTGGCTTTCAGGGTTGGTGGCTCTGATGGCTACAGCTTTTGTTTGCAAATAATGGCTTATTATCTTGAGGAATTCTCTGCGTCTCCTAAAAAGGTATTATCAACCATAACATGCCTAATTAATCCAGGAGAATCAATGCATTTGTTAAGAATCCCGCCCAATTTAAATACAAACCTCTGGGCTGCGTGAGAGAGGAAAATATAAAATAAAATCAGTAGCGGCCGCCCGGCCCCACTTACCGGCAAGATGACGTGTTCAGGGAAAGGAGTGGGGCCAAAGCGGAATCGCTCCCTCACCCCACCCGCCCCCAATATCCACCATCATTACCTTCAGGAACGGTAGTTTGTTGACACAGTCCGTTCTCCCTCTGACCCTCTTCCTTTCTGGGTGGGACCGCCGCCATTTTAGCTCCAGGCCCCGCCCCCTCCCCCGCCGCGCGCGAGCTGGCGGTTAACGGCCGCCTCGTGCCCCGAGTGACCGTTAGCAGCTGCTTCAGAAGATAAACTCTTTAAAGAGAAACAACTCTTTCAGGAGAGAAAACAGAAACACAAAAGGGCCGACTTCGGTGTCGCCAAACAAAATAATACGTTTTAGAATGAAAAATACTCCTTCCCACAGGCAGGGAGGTGAAAGTGATGAAGAAATTGTGTGTCGCCGCATCAAGTCCCAAAGCGCGATCTTCCGAATGACGGCCGCCCCCGGACCCCAAACGTTGTCTCAGCTTTATCTCTCTCTGGGCAGATACTGCCAGACCTGAGGGTACTCGGGGGGAGTCCTCGTTCAGGACTTTCTTACAGTTCAGTTGACAGGCGGAACACAATGTGGGAAAGTGTGTGAGGTTATGCACTGGGATTAGAAGGAGAGAGGGAGAGACGGTTTTCTAAATGGGGAAAGGCTTCGGAAAACTGAAGCACAAAGGGACTTGTTAGTCCGTGTTCAGGATTCTCTTCATGTTAAAACGCAGCTTTAGTTGGCAGTTAGGAACGAAAATACAATGTTAGGGTTTGTTTGAGAATGTTAGAATAGAAGAGCAGAATGAAATATTGTGAGCAGTTTTCGGTCCCGTACCGAAGGAATGATTTTTTTTTATTTCAAGGATATACTTTACTCATAAAAACAAGTATATATACATCTATAGTTAATAAAGAATTTCAATTCAGTACAACAGCATATGAAGAAAACAAAACAAACATTGGAGTTGGACTCTTTCCAGTAAACACTCTGCCCTGGAAGCAGCTGCAAGTTGAGTAGAGACTGGAAGCATCTCCTTCTGGAATGTGTCTTTGCAAAGGAAGTCTGAGGCAAGATGCAGTGTGTCTGTTAAGGTGTGTTCCCAGCAGTTGTGTGATGCGGGACTCTGTGCTCTACTGTGTGTTGTCCAGGACACACTTCGAGACAAACATTGATTGCGCTTGGAGGACCATCAATTCAGTAAAAGAGGCTCTTTTTGTCTGCCCGAAAATTGTTGGTCTTCCAGAACAAGGAGGTGACCTTGACTACGTGTTGCAGACTGACACGTGTTAAGGTCCAGGACTACTTGCTGAAGAGCACACGAAAGCTTGGGATAGCTGCTACCAAGGCTCAGTGGGGCAAGACCACTGTCTGACATTTCCTTCTGAAGGTAAATGGAAGTCATTTCAGTTATCGAATCCACCTTAAATGCATGTAAATATAATTGTATGTAAAGAGATGTCTTTGGTTCATTGTGACATGAAGGTGCCAGTGTTGGATTTGGGTGAACAAAGTTAGAAGTCGCACAACACTAGGTTATAGTCCAACAGGTTTATTAGAAATCACAAACTTTCTGGGTGGTGCTACTTCACTGACTGCAATCCATTTATTATTTCTCACCTTGGAACAATACATCAGCAATTACGTTAAGTTTTCCAGCAATGTGTACGATTTTTACATTAAATGGTTGCAGCAAAAGACTCCATTGGATTAGCCTTGCTTTCTTCATTTTAAACTTCTCAATGAAGGCTAATTGGTCTTGATCAGTGTAACTTTGCTTTTCATTAATCCTTGTCAGATGTAGACTTCAAAGTATTGAAAAGCCAACAGCAATCCCACAGCCTCTTCTTCTCGAGGACAGTATTTTTCCTATAACTGATATTGTTCCTAAGAGAAGTACCCTATGGGTTTCTCTACTCTTGATTCATCATACTGGAACAAGACAGCACACAACTCCAAGTTATCAGCATCAAATGCCATTTTGAAAAGGCTGGAAAAATCAGAGATGGCCAACACTGGTTCATTTTTCAAATTGCTTTCATCCTTACAAAGGATGCTTCGCATTCTGCTAACCAGACTACTTTTTTTGTAGTTTCCTTCACAGATTTGTTAAAGGTGTTACAACACGGGGTGAACCCTCTACTAATTTAAACCTGTAATACAAAATGATTTACTCAGTGCAGTAATCTGCGAAAATTTGAGAGGCCAAGAACTAGTTAAAGTAAAAAGTAACAACTTTATTTCTGAAAGTATAACAGAAAATAATTAACTAATAACCATTTACATCTCGTATTGTTACTTTCCCTTTTATAATACTAGTCCAATAAAACCTCTGATTAAGATTTACAAAAATCCAAATTTCAAAACCAGGCAGCTGTCAAATCTGCCATTTGTATCTTCCTCTGTAGATTTTCTTCTTCTTAGAATTTCTCTTTCACAGGTCGTTGATAGATAAATGTACCTTTAAGAAACCTATTGTGTGGGCAGTCTGCATTTATTGGTGGCTTGGCAGTTCTCTCTCAACTGTTCACGTTTTTCTGGTTTTATATCCCCAAGCACCAGATTTTGTCATCGGCTTTTAATATTGTCGATATACTAGATTCAAACTTGATTGGAGTTTGGTTTTTTTTTTGGTGTATAATTTAAACTGATTGGCCTAATTCACATTTGTTTTTTGTCTCCAACCGACTATTCTAGCTGCTGGATTAAAAGGTTTCATTGTATCTTGTTCAGAACACTTGGTGCAGTCAGATACTTTCCTAAAGGTACAGTACACTATAACACCTTCATAACAAAGGCACAGCTCTTTATTTGAAATTATGCACACATTTCCAGTAAACTCTCACATTCCAAAAAATCTACTGATTTCTCATTTAGTTTTTGGAATGAGGAATTTTATTAGTGGCTTCACTTTTGCTGTCCTTGACAATATCTGAGTCTGAATGTGTATGCCTGTGTGTGTTTGTTTCTGTATGTATGTGTCTGTGTGTCTGCAAGTAAGTGTGTGTGTTTCTGTGTCAATCTGTGTAGGTTTCTATCTCTGTATCTGTGTGTGTGTCTGTGCATCTGTGTGAATGACTGTGTGTGTCTGAAGGTATATGTGTGTGTGTTCGTGTATATATTACAGTACATTTTTGATTACGTGTATCTGTGTCTGTCTTTGTACCTATCTATGTGTTTGTGTCTAGTGTGTGTTCATGTTACTGCAGGAATCTATGTTTATGTGTGTCTCTGCAATGGGGTCTCTGTTGTTTTCGGGATGAAGCCATTAAAATGGGATCAAACACCTCTTTCTCTCTCTGTCCCTTTTGTATTTAAGATAATACAATGTTGATGATAATGTTGACATGCGTGTGTGTATGTGTCTGTCCGTCTCTGCCTGCAATGGTACTCACTTTGTCCTGATGGAATTTTGGATGAATGAATTAAAATATGGTGAATCAAAGGCACGAGTCTCTGTCTTTCTCTCTGTCTGCCCATCTTGTGTCTAAAGTGATACAATGCCACCCTCTAGTGAACTTTCCACAAGAATCAGATTTATTTTTGGAGAAAACATTTAAGTCTGTGAATCTCTCATATTGCGCGTTTGTTTTGTTCTTCAAAGAATACCTTTGGAGACACAGAACAGTTTTGCTGGATGATTTGTGATACTGTCCTTGAAAAATAAGGAGAAGGAGATGAACATGCCCAGTGCTGGTCTCACTGCTACCATTTTTGAATCCTTTCTCACTTAGAATTTGTGGGAATGGGCGGCATGGTGGCACAGTGGTTAGCACTGCTGCCTCACAGCGCCAGAGACCCGGGTTCAATTCCCGCCTCAGGCGACTGACTGTGTGGAGTTTGCAAGTTTTCCCCGTGCCTGCGTGGGTTTCCTCCGGGTGCTCCAGTTTCCTCCCACAGTTCAAAGATGTGCAGGTTAGGTGAATTGGCCATGCTAAATTGCCCGTAGTGTTAGGTAAGGGGTAAATGTAGGGGTATGGGTGGGTTGCGCTTCGGCGGGGCGGTGTGGATTTGTTGGGCCAAAGAGCCTGTAAGTAATCCAATCTAATACTTCAGAAAACACTGTAAGCAGCAGAAAGTACAATAAAATTCACACTGTCTCCTCACAAATAGGTTCACATGGAGTTGCCTGGATATAATTGCACTAGAAACACTCTGTTTTGAATAACGTCAGGAATACTACTCAAAGATAAATCATTTCCACATTGCAGGGGATGCACAACATTTCTCCACATGAGCATCTTCATCGAGGGACCTCAGTCCAATTGCAACAATTTCCATACCGCAATGGTGTGCATTTGTATGTGTGTGTGTGTGTATATATATCTGTGCATGCGTGTATGTGTATTTGTGCATGTGTTTGTGTGTGCTGTCAGTTTGGATAGTGCTGTGAGCTGTTGCCCTTCCTCTCTAACCCCCCTTGACTGAATCCTTGAGGTTTTTCAGCCTCCACACTTGTCTGATGCTGAAAAATCGGGAGCCAGAAATTTGTTCGGTGGGTGGGAACTGATAATGTCATATAATACCTGCCACACGTTCTTGATTCGAAACAGCTCATAGTTGGCTGTTTTTGCCATTAGTATGGGGTCTGTTGAATGGTCAAACATTTTCTGAAGAATTATTCTATGAAATTGTATCAGAACCCTCTGAAGTATTTGAATTTGATGGAGATGAATAGATGCTTCCAAGCTGATAGGAATTACCCAATAGGGAATTCCATTTGGAATTGCCCAATAGGAAATTTAACTTTCCCAGACAATTCCTTTGGATTATGCAATGATGAGGAATCCGCAGGTTTGCAGCTCGACTCTCTTCCTGCACTGGGATAAGGATTCTTGTCAGGGTGTCATAGAATACTCCCCACTTGTCTGGATGGGTGTTGCTCCAACAAACACTCAAGAAGCTTGACACCATCCAGGACAAAACAGTCCGCTTGATTGGTACTGTATCCACATATATTCACTCTTGCCTCCACCGATGCTCAGTAGGCCAGTGTGTAGCATCTACAAGATGCACTGCAGAAATTCACAGCCCTGTACAATTCCTTCCAAACCCACAACCACTTCAACCTGGATGGAGAAGGTCAGCAGATACATGGGAACACCAGCACCTCCAAGTTTACCTTTAAGCTACTCATCATCCTGACTTGGAAATATGTCACCGCTCCTTCAGTATTGCTGCATTAAAATCCAAGAACTCCTTCCCTAACAACATTGTAGGTGAACCAAAGCACATGGACTGCAGCGATTCAAAAAGGAAGGAGACCACCACCTTTTCAAAGGACAACTAGGGACAGGGAGTAAATTCTGACCCAGCCAATGATGTCCATGTTGCACAAATTAATGAAACAAAAATCATTCAAGCCCAGGAACAACAAGTCCCTCCTATGTGCTTCACCGAGGAGTT
Organism: Chiloscyllium plagiosum; assembly: GCF_037043375.1. Taxonomy (NCBI): domain Eukaryota; kingdom Metazoa; phylum Chordata; class Chondrichthyes; order Orectolobiformes; family Hemiscylliidae; genus Chiloscyllium; species Chiloscyllium plagiosum. The sequence goes on along the minus strand of NW_028270185.1, from coordinate 30,384,294 downwards.
TTATTTATTTATAACACAAAGAATTCATGTAACCAGGTATTTAGCTGTGTTACTGAACTTTGGTCTGAACCGAGAAAAAGTTGCTGCATAAATAAATGTGTTTGTGCAACAACTTAGAGTCTGCAGCATATAACCAACCTTATTGAGGTGAAGTTGAAAAGGTGGGTATTCGTCAATACTCATTCCTTGAATGACATAATACAAGAAATCCACAACATTGATTAACCACAGGAGGATGAAGCTCCCCGATATGGAGAAGAGCAAAATCACAGACTTCCTTCTGCTCTCCATCTCTGGGTCTCTTCAGTTCTCTCCTTTGCTCTCACCCTTCAGCCTCTTTCGGACTTGACTGGTCACTAAAATGTGTATGACTGTCAGAGCATTGAGCAACAGAATTAAAGCGAATGGCAGTAAAGGGGTTAAAACTGTATCAAGCCGATCCAATGCCACCCACCAAGTCTCAGTGCAGTAACTTGATTTTATTTTACAGTAGAATGGCACATTGCTGATCATCATCCAAGATTCATATTGAAAATAGAAAGGGATGTTTTTCAGACAGAACAGATGCAGGTTGTTGCTAGAACCATTGTCGCAGTTTTCTCAGTGCAATATTTTGTTCTCAGCTTCTGACAACAAACCGGTCAAAGGAGAAAGTGACGGTGAACCAGACAGAGCAGTCCATGGCTGCACGAAACAGAGCCCCAATAACACTACACACAGGGGTGATGTCCAGAAAAGACTGTGGGTAATAAAAATAGGGAATTCTCCTCAGCATAACATCAGTGAAAATAACATCAGATCGGCAGCTGCCATAACCACCAGGTAACGAGTCAAGCAAGAGGAAACACCACACTTATGCTGGGAAAGAATGCAAATTGCCAGCAAATTAACTGTGTAAAGCAAATAGGAAAAGAAATAGCGAATTACTGAACAGGAGATCCCCCTGCCTGTTTCAGAGAGCAACAATAAGATTTTACCACCAATGACCTGCCCATTGTGTCTGTAGAATTGCTTTGGATTGAGTGAGTTTGAATTTTAAGATTGTCCTCCAGCCCATTCACTCCAGAGATTATGGAGCTAGGATGGGATCTGAGTACACAGTCCTCCTCAGGGAGCAGAAAGAAATCTCTGATTTTGTTTGGTTACAAGATAACTATTTGAAGAACTGTAAAAGATCCTTAAAGGTATTAGCTCCAACTCTGCTGGAGGCAGAACCCAATTGGAAACCTTGCTCCTAACCCAGTCATAGGACTGGAGATTGGACTGTCAATAAAACAAATTATCCTCTTTCCCTTGGGTCAGGTTATCCCTAGCTCTTGGCATTGGACAAAATCCTGATTGGAGCCACTACAGGACCAGAAAACAGGTCATCAGAACTTATGTAAGATTTCAACCAAGCTACTCCATGTATCTTGCACTTACAGAGAATGCAAGGCTCCCTTAGTGACAATGTGTGAGTGTTGGAACAGCTGTGATATTCACACTGTAATTCTACACATCTGTGTATGACAAATGCCTTGACATGCAGGGATCAGGAGGGCAATCTGTTAATATTTGAATTTCCTGACCAGAGGCAGTGGGGAGGAGAGAATTTCCAAAAAGGATGATAGATTAAGCTTTACAAATCAAAACAGCTGCATTATCCTTAAATTCTTTGCTTAACAAACCAAAGAACTATCTCAGATATAAAGTTAACAAATCATCCAGTATCCACTGCTGTGTGTGGAAGAGATTTCTAATCCTCTCCCACCCTTTTTATGTGGAAGTGCTTCCGAACATCCCTCCTGAACGCACCGGAATTTAATAGATTACCTACAGTGTGGAAACAGGCACAACAAGTCCACCCCAACCCTCCGAAGAGTTACCTACCCAGACCCATTTCCCTCTGACTAATGCATCTAACACTACAGGCAATTTAGCGTGGCACATCTTTGGACTGTGGGAGAAAATCCAGACAAAATGTGCAGACTCCACACAGATAGTCATCCAAGGCTGGAATTGAACCTGGGACTCTGGTGCTGTGAGGCAGCAGGGCTAACCACTGAGCCACCATGCCACCCCAGATTATGCTCCCTCATAGAACATAGAACAATATAGCACAGAACAGGCCCTTCGGCCCATGATTTTGTGCCGAACATTTGTCCTAGCTTAAGCACCTATCCATGTGCCTATCCAATTGCCGCTTAAAGGTCACCAATGATTCTGACTCTGCCACTCCCACAGGCAGCGCATTCCATGCCCCCACCATTCTCTGGGTAAAGAACCTATCCCTGACATCCCCCCTATACCTTCCACCCTTCACCTTAAATTTATGTCCCCTTGTAACACTCTGTTGTACCCGGGGAAAAATTCTCTGACTGTCTACTCTATCTATTCCCCTGATCATCTTATAAACCTCTATCAAGTCACCCCTCATCCTTCGCCATTCCAATGAAAAAAGACCTCGCACTCTCAACCTATCCTTGTACGACCTATTCTCCATTCTAGGCAACATCCTGGTAAATCTCCTCTGCACCCTCTCCAAAGCTTCTACATCTTTCCTAAAATGAGGCGACCAGAACTGCACACAGTATTCCAAATGTGGCCTTACCAAGGTTCTATACAGCTGCAACATCACCTTACGACTCTTGAATTCAATCCTTCTGCTAATGAACGCTAATACACCATAGGCCTTCTTACAAGCTCTATCCACCTGAGTGGCAACTTTCAAAGGTCTATGAACATAGACTCCAAGATCCCTCTGCTCCTCCCACCTTACTAAGAACCCTACCGTTAACCCTATATTCCGCATTCTTATTTGTCCTTCCAAAATGGACAACCTCACACTTGACAGGATTGAACTCCATTACACACTCCTCAGCCCATCTCTGCATCATATCTAAGTCCCTTTGCAGCCGACAACAGCCCTCCTCACTATCCACAACTCCACCAATCTTCGTATTGTCTGCAAATTTACTGACCCACCCTTCGACTCCCTCTTCCAAGTCATTAATAAAAATTACAAACAGCAGAGGACCCAGAACTGATCCCTGCAGAACTCCACTTGTAACTGGGCTCCAGGCTGAATATTTACCATCTACCACCACTCTCTGACTTCGACCGGTTAGCCAGTTCTCTATCTAACTGGCCAAACTTCCCACTATCCCATGCCTCCTGATTTTCCGCATAAGCCTACCATGGGGAACCTTATCAAATGCCTTACTAAAATCCATGTACACTACATCCACTGCTCTACCCTCATCCACATGCTTGGTCACCTCCTCAAAGAATTCAATAAGACTTGTAAGGCAAGACCTACTCCTCACAAATCCGTGCTTGCTGTCCCTAATCAAGCAGTGTCTTTCCAGATACTCATAAATCCTATCCCTCAGTACCCTTTCCATTACTTTGCCTACCACCGAAGTAAGACTAACTGGCCTGTAATTCCCGGGGCTATCCCTATTCCCTTTTTTGAACAGGGACACAACATTCGCCACTCTCCAGTCCCCTGGCACCACCCCCATTGACAGTGAAGACGAAAAGATCATTGCCAACGGTTCAGCAATTTCCTCTCTTGCTTCCCACACAATCCTAGGATATATCCTGTCAGGCCCGGGGGACTTGTCTATCCTCAAGTTTTTCAAAATGCTCAACACATTTTCCTTCCCAACAAGTATCTCCTCTAGCTTACCAGTCCGTTTCATACTCTCCTCTTCAACAATACGGTCCCTCTCATTTGTAAATACTGAAAAAACGTACTCATTCAAGACCTCTCCTATCTCTTCCGACTCAATACACAGTCTCCCACTACTGTCCTTGATTGGACCTACCCTCGTTCTCGTCATTCTAATGTTTCTCACATACGCATAAAAGGCCTTGGGGTTATCCTTGATCCTACCCGCCAAAGATTTTTCTTGCCCTCTCTTAGCTCTCCTAATCCCTTTCTTCAGCTCCCTCCTGGCTATCCTGTATCCCTCCAGTGCCCTGTCTGAACCTTGTTTCCTCAACCTTATGTAAGCCTCCTTCTTCCTCCTTACAAGACATTCAACCTCCCTCGTCAACCAAGGTTCCCTCACACGACCATCTCTTTCCTGCCTGACAGGTACATACATATCAAGGACACATCGTATCTGTTCCTTGAAAAAGTTCCACATTTCAACAACATCCTTCTCTGACAGCCTGTGCTCCCAATTTATGCTCCTCAGGTCCTGTCTTGCAGCATCGTATTTACCCTTCCCCCAATTGTAAAACCTGCCCTGTTGCACGCACCTATCTCTCTCCATAACCAAGGTGAAAGTCACAGAATTGTGGTCACCATCACCTAAATGCTCATCCACTAACAAGCCCATCACTTCTTCTCATTCATTTTCAAGTAACAAATCCAATATGGCCTCCCCTCTGGTCAGACAATCTACATACTGAGTTAGAAAAGCTTCCTGGACACACTGCACAAACACCGCCCTGTCCAATCTACTTGATCTAAAGAGCTTCCAATCAATATTTGGGAAGTTGAAATCGCCCATGACTACTACCCTGTGGCTTCTGCACCTTTCCAAAATCTGTTTCCCAATCTGTTTTTCCGCATCTCTGCTGCTATTGGGGGGGCCTATAGTAAACACCCAACAAGTTGACTGCTCCTTTCCTATTTCTGACTTCAGCCCATACTACCTCCAAAGGCAGATCCCCTTCGAACTTCCTTTCTGCAGCTGTTATACCATTTCTAATTAGTAACGCCACTCCCCCTCCTTTTTTACCACCTCCCCCAATCTTACTGAAGCATCTGTAACCAGGAACCTCCAACAACTATTCCTGTCCCTCTTCTATCCACATTTCCGTGATGGCCACAACATCGTAGTCCCAAGTACCGATCCATGCCTTAAGTTCACCCACCTTATTTCTGATACTCCTTGCGTTGAAGTAAGCCCGTCTCTGTGTCTGCAAGTATTCCCTGTCAGTGCTACCTTCTCCACAGCCTCCCTACATTCTTGGACATCCAGAAAAACAGTTAACCTACTTGCTGGACTACAAGTCCAGATCCCATCCCCCTGCCAAATTAGTTTAAACCCCCCCGAAAAGTGCTAGCAAACCTACCTCCCAGGATATTGGTGCCCTTCTGGTTCAGGTGCAACCCGTCCTGCTTGTACAGGTCCCAACTTCCCCAGAATGCAGTCCAATTGTCCAAATACCTGAAGCCCTCCCTCCTACACCATCCTTGCAGCCACGTGTTCAACTACACTCTCTCCCTATTCCTTGCCTCACTGTCACGCGGCATCGGCAACAACCCAGAGATGACGACTCTGTCCGTCCTAGCTTTTAGCTTCCAGGCTAACTCCCTGAGCTCCTGAATGACCTCCCCATCCCTCTTCCTACCTATGTCGTTGGTGACAATGTGCACCACGACTTCTGGCTGCACATCCTCCCCCTTAAGGATTCTGAAGACACAGTCCGAGATGTCTCGGACCCTGGCACCCGGGAGGCAACAAACCATTTGAGAGTCTCGCCCATGCCCACAGAACCGCCTGTCTGTCCCTCTAACTGTAGAGTCTCCTATAACTAGCGCTTTCCTCCTCTCCCCCTTTCCCTTCTGGGCCTCAGAGCCGGACCTCGTGCCAGAGACCCAATCAATGCAGCTTACCACTGCTAGGCCGGTCTCCCCCCCCCCCCCCCCCCCCCCCCCCACAACAGTATCCAAAGCTTATCCAAATACTTATTGTTGAGGGGAATGATCACAGGGGATCCCTGCACTGCCTGCCTCCTCCCCTTCCCACCTCTAACTGTTACCCAGCTACCTCTGTTCTCTGGCATAACTATGTCCCTGTAGCTTCTATCTATCAACCTCTCGAATAATCCTCAGTTCATCCAGCTCCAGTTCCCTAACGTGGTCTGTGAGGAGCTGGAGCTGGCTGCACTTCCTGCAGGTGAAGTCGGCAGGAGCATCGGTGGTCACCCCTACCTCAAACATCCTGCAGGAGGAATATTCCACTGCCTGCGCTGCCATAACTCTACACTTAGTCTCCAAAACAAGAACACTAAGTAGCTTAGCTGTTCACCGGATCTAGAATCCTCAATCTATAATCGCCATCCAATGTGAATAGTTTGTCTTTCCCTGTTAATGTCTTTGGGACTTTGCTCAGTTCAGCCCCTAACTTTATAAATTTTAGCGAAAACAGGCCTCATTTATTAAACAAAAACAAATTTCTCAGCAGTACTGACAGAATATGTGGGAGAGAAAGCAGAATTAACATTTCAGGTCTACTCCTTCAGAACTAACTTACACGATCTCTCCTCCTACCTTCAAACCGTATAAAACCGGAACAGATGGCAGAACACAGAATTCAGAAAATGCTGCAGCTCCAGTGAAGTTGGGAGTCTCTGTCACAAAGGAATTGACTGAGAATTCATCTCAGTGAATTATTATCACTGTTCCCTTTTTTGGGTAAGGCTTACCAGTCAGTGACCTGGAGACATTGTTCAAAAGAAAATCCCAGAGAGCAGATTAAAACAAGTTCAATTGTCATAATGCCATACCAGGGATGCCAGTAAAAGCAAGGATGATGTAGAACGCCTTTTGCACCTGATTATTTGGAAGATGCATTTTTCCCGGTGAGGTAATCTGTCCTTCAGTCAGCTGACAAGCTTCTTGTTTGAAACTGAGTTCATGCATTCCTGAGACCTTTCCTTATACTGTGTGGAAACTCCTGAGGGAGATCGAGATTACAGCATTGCTGAGCTTTTTTTTTTAAGAGCAGTCCGCTTTAAACAAGAACATTGCACTTACTGATTGAAATGTAATTCTCCTCACACCGATGTGTGTCCATTGTTGCCGAGGTCAACAATTATTTCCCATCCCCCATTTCCCAGGACCAAGTGAGCAGAATTATACTGCATTTCCTGAGGGAAGGGGGCTTAGTGAGCAAGATATGCTTCCACCAATGGATACATCACTGACCTCACTCTTATTGTCCCTCTCTATCCTTCTCAAGGGGTAACTAAGGATGGGCAATAAATGCTGACTTGCTCATGATGCCCACATCCCGTAAATGAATAGGAATAAAGTGATAACCATGGGAGTTTGATCCAACTTATACCACTTGTGTGTGTGTGTCCAGGCATTATTCATTGTGAGCATGAAGATCTACAACCCCTCAAGAGGGGCCTCTTGGTTCAAGATCGGTCAAAACAATCAACAAATGCGGTCTATTCAAAAAGCAAGGGTCACTAGTTTATTGAATTAAGGTACCTTGATGCAATTCTATCCAGCAACACAGAGATTGAAGCTTCTGTGTTCTGTGGTGAAGTTGCGCAATTACATTTGAAATTACACATTATTTATATATTTTTTAGTAATAGTACAAGAAATACCAATCACATATAATAAGGTGACATGATTTGCAGCAAGTTAATCCAATGATATTTCCTGGGAAAGGGTTCTTAATTACAAAAAAAGTCCAATCAACTGTAATATGGTGATACGATTGAAGACAGGTTAATCCAATGGTATTTTCTTGAAGAAGGATATCTTATTTACGTAAATTGTCACGCCATGTATCAGTTCAAGGTTAGTTCAAATGGTCAATTAACGTGTCAGTATTCATCTTTTGAAAACTCTATTGTCCTCTTATCTTTGAACTGCAACTTAATTCTGCAAATCAGCAGTATGTTTAGCAGTATGGTTCACATGCCATTTTATATATTCTTTTAAATCGAGAAACCATTTTGTTATAATAAAAATCTACATATTTTTGTTGCCTAAATTCGAATTTTAGATCCTCATTCCCCCCTTTGGTCATTCTATGACCATACCATAAAGGCATAGATCAAATTAATTGAATTCAGTGGCAGCACTGGAGTTCAACCTGGATAAATGCGAGGTGATGCATTTTGGAAGGTCGAATTTGAAAGCTGAGTACAGGATTAAGGATAGGATTCTTGGTAGTGTGAAGGAACAGAGGGATCTTGGGGTGCAGGTACATAGATCCCTTAAAATGGCCACCCAAGTGGACAGGGTTGTTAAGAAAGCATATAGTGTTTTGGCTTTCATTAACAGGGGTATTGAGTTTAAGAGTCATGAGATCTTGTTATAGCTCTATAAAACTTTGGTTAGACCGCACTTGGAATACTGCGTCCAGTTCTGGTTGCCCTATTATAAGAAAGATGTGGATGCTTTGGAGTGGGTTCAGGGGAGGTTTACCAGGATGCTGCCTGGACTGGATGGCTTATCTTATAAGGAGAGGTTGACTGAGCTCGGACTTTTTTCTTTGGAGAAAAAGAGGAGAAGAGGGGACCTAATTGAGGTATACAAGATAATGCGAGGCATAGATAGAGTCGGTAGCCAGAGACTATTTCCCAGGGCAGAAATGACTAACATGAGGGGTCATAGTTTTAAGCTGGTTGGAGGAAAGTATAGAGGGGATGTCAGAGGCGGGTTCTTTACACAGAGAGTTGTGAGAGCATGGAATGCGTTGCCAGCAGCAGTTGTGGAGGCAGGGTCATTGGGGACATTTAAGAGACTCCTCGACATACATATGGTCACAGAAATTTGAGGGTGCATACATGAGGATCAGTGGTCGGCACAACATCGTGGGCTGAAGGGCCTGTTCTGTGCTGTACTGTTCTATGTTCTATTCTATGTTCTAAAAGACTGCCATACTTCCTCTTCTGCCGAAGGGGAATCAAGGGCAGCCAATGATGTTTTCTCATCATGATTTAAGTAAAGAAGAAGCAATCGCAGGTAGATAGGATAGTGAAGAAGGTGTTTGCTATGCTTTCCTTTATTGGTAAGAGTATTGAGTACAGGAGTTGGGAGGTCATGTTGCGGCTGTACAGGACATTGGTTGGAATATTGCATGCAATTCTGGTCTCCTTCCTATCGGAAGGATGTTGTGAAACTTGAAAGGGTTCAGAAAAGATTTACAAGGATGTTGCCAGGGTTGGAGGATTTGAGCTATAGGGAGAGGCTGAAGAGGCTGGGGCTGTTTTCGCTGGAGCATCGGAGGCTGAGGGGTGACCTTATAGAGGTTTACAAAATTATGAGTGGCATGGAGAGGGTAAATAGGCAAAGTCTTTTCCCTGGGATCTGGGAGTCCAGAACTAGAGGGCACACGTTTAGAGTGAGAGGGAAAAGATATAAAAGAGACCTAAGGGACAGCTTTTTCATGCAGAGGGCGGTATGGGTATGGAATGAGCTGCCAGAGGAAGTGGTGAAGGTTGGTACAATTGCAACATTTAAGAGGCATTTGAATGGGTATATGAATAGGAAGGGTTTGGAGGGATATGGGCTGGGTGCTGGCAGGTGGGATAGATTAGGTTGGGATATCTGGTTGGCATGGACGGGTTGGACCAGAGGGTCTGTTTCCATGCTGTACATCTCTATGACTGTAAGTTAATATTTATCAATAATACGCTTAAGTATCACAATACCAACAAAAAGACCAATTAAAACAATAGCACCATACAAAGACATATTAACTAATCAGTTTTACCATGAGCCAAAACCCCAATCTTCGCATCCCGCACCTTCATTCATTTGGTTGACATAAGTGTGAATATTATCAATATGTCTAGTAACGTTTTCAAAAATGTCAGTGACCCTCATAATGCATTTTCCTTTAACTATAGTGCAAAATCCACATGATTTCGCAAGTATGTAATTGGTTTTGATGGGCAAATTGGCGGAATTCTGAAAGCATGTCCCTAATTTCTATTAAGGCAGCAGTTGTCTCATTTCTCAAAATTATGAGTCCACAAGTGAGATAATTATGGTTTTGATGACTAATAATACTTAAGGACTTTCATAATGAAAGAACAATAAGAGCTGCATATGCCAATGAGTGTGTTTTACTTCTTGATATGGTCTTTGGATTCTTCCATTCTGCACAGAAGTCAGGCGAAACTGTATGTTTAAAAGGGGAATTATGATTTCATTGCCAGATAATTGGACAGGGAACAGGAGTTGGAAATAGTGTTCCTACAGCTCCGGCATGTGGACTACTTGCTCTATTCAGGACAAGATAGTTAGCTGCCTTATTATAACTGAAAAAATTCAGGTTTAGCATAGGCAATATAGGGACCTTCCCAGTAAGACGCAGGCCTATCTTTGTGACTTCCTGGGGTCTGTGGATAATCCATGAATACATAATTTGGCCCTGGGTGCTGAGTTTGAAAATCATCCAGTACTAATGAGGTGAGTTTCTAGATAAGAAACATGGCCAAAATGGTACTTCAGAGGGTGGGCGAGAATCTTGGTTGAAGAAGTAGGCACGGAGGTGAACGCAGCGGAAGAATAGTTCGACGTCACACCGCATGTTGAACTCGTTAATCCGAGAGCGTAGGAGAATGAAGGTGAGGCCTCTGCTGAGGACTGATCTTTCATCCTCAGAGAGGGGTACTTCTGGAGGGATGGTGAAAACACGGCAGGGCTGGGAGCTAGGACCTGGTGTGGGGCTGGAGCTGGGAGTGGGGGCGGGGTTGGGCGTGGGGGCAGGGACGGAGATCGGTGTGGGGGCAGAGTTGGGCGTGGTGATGGAAATCGGCGTGGGGGCAGGGTTAGGCCCGCCATGACCACTCCCTTCGTGACTCCCTCCAACCCAACCTCCAATCCCGGCACCTTCCCCTGCAACCGCAAGAAATGCAAAACTTGCGCCTACACCTCCCCCCTTACTTCCCTCCAAGGCCCTAAGGGATACTTCCATATCCACCACAAATTCACCTGCACCTCCACACACATCATTTATTGCATCCACTGCACCCGATGTGACCTCCTCTATATTGGGGAGACAGGCCGCCTACTTGCGGAACGTTTCAGAGAACACCTCTGGGAAACCCGTACAAACCAACCCAACCACCCCGTGGCTCAACACTTCAACTCCCCCTCCAATTCCACCAAGGACATGCAGGTCCTTGGACTCCTCCATCGCCAGGCCATAGCAACACGACGGTTGGAGGAGGAGCGCCTCATCTTCCGACTAGGAACCCTCCAACCACAAGGGATGAATTCAGATTTCTCCAGTTTCCTCATCTCCCCTCCCCCCACCTTGTCTCAGTCAAATCCCTTGAACTCAGCACCGCCTTCCTAACCTGCAATCTTCTTCCTGACCTCTCCGCCCCCACCCCACTCCAGCCTATCATCCTCACCTTGACTTCCTTCCACCTATCGCATTTCCAACACCCATACCCCAAGTCCCTCCTCCCTACCTTTTATCTTAGCCTGCTGGACACACTTTCCTCATTCCTGAAGAAGGGCATATGCCCGAAACGTCGATTCTCCTGTTCCTTGGATGCTGCCTGATCTGCTGCGCTTTTCCAGCAACACATTTTCAGCTATAAGTATATGCAGTATATATATATTCAATTAAAATAGGCATCAGCAAAGAAGTAGCACAAACTAATCTGATGGAGGTTACCCATATTCTGGTCTGAGTATTGCGGGTGTACCTTATTTGAGGCCATAATGTTTGCTCTTCAGCAGGCTAGAAGCCCTAAGAGCAATTTTGAAATAAATAATTCTCAAATTAATCAAACTCCAATAGCCCACTGGAGTAAATATATTGCCCATACTGGCAAAAAGCTCATTCATTTTAAATTATGCACTAGAAATTCCCTTCCTACCCATTATTTTCTTATTTTGTATGGAAAAGCCATATAACCATATGGGTGAATTAAGCAAATCTATTTTTATAAATCCAGCTTTGCTGGGATATAATATTCTTTGAAGTTTTGCTCCTAAAAAAATCTATTATCTAAAATTTAGATTAGTTCTGCAATATATTGTATTGTCTTTTTTGAAAAAAAAACATCAACATTATGCCCAACTAAATGGCCCGATCTACAGCTTTGGTTAACAGTATTTAGAATTAAATGTAGAAATCTGATGATGATTTTGAGCAGAAGAGTTGGTAATAAATATTGGCTGGAGGGCAAAGCTGTCCCCAAATTATGATAACATGACACAAAGTTTTAAACCACACTGAGTTTTTTCTAATATTGAGCTAACCCTAGAATTTAGATATTGGTACAATCTTAAAATTATAAACCATCACTGTTCAGTATAAATATCTACATGAAGATAATAGCTCAGCCAGACACTCCTTCTTAGATCTAACAGCCCAATGCAAAAATAAATCATATCAACTAGTGTGTATTCTTACAAGCTCCATACACAAAGCAATGATATTTAGGCTTAGCGACTATGTATGAAATCAAATCACTTGATAATTCAGTCAGCAGTATATTTTAGTATAAAGTGCCTGTAATTATTTCAGAAATGGAAATTTACAAATTACTTCCAAATTTCAAAACAATATTGAAAACAATCCAAACACTAAACCCGGATGACTACAGTCAATAAGCAATAGAGACATTAACCTCTACGTTGTGAATTGGCACTGAACAGACAGTATCATTCCTCCATTATTTTTGCACCTTACCCAGGTCTGACATACCCGTCCTTATACTGTGTCCAAATGAGTTTTGCTGGCGATCCAATGGGATCAGAAGGTTGGGGGTGTATGGCTGCCTGCTTGGCAGCTGCATATACTTGTGCATACTTTTAATAGGATTCCCTGTTGATTCCCAACATCAGTTCCGAGGTAACTGGGCTAGGTTTCACCCCCAGTGGGTATCCTGGTTCCAATCAACCCTATCAGTGATGGCATCCAGCATTTGGGATCGCGAGGAAGCTGAATATAATTTGTTTTACTTGTAGCTTGCATCATGGTTCAGTCCGGTTCTAGCCATCCCAATAGAAAACCACCGCTCATCTCATTTGAAACTGGAAATTCCTGGACTGGTTTGTACTGTTGGTCTGGATCATGTCAGTGACTCCAGCCAGAAAAAATTGCAAAAGCATAAGGTTAAATAAAGGTAATTGAGCTTCTTGTTTATTGTTAAATTGTTTGTCACTTCCATCAGACAGATAGGCGCATCTTTCAGTCTTGTAACACAAGCCATTCGTATTCAGGTTACTCCTAGAATTTTACTGCATTTTCATCCATATCACACTTGGACATACTGAGCAAATTTGGCCATTTGGTATTACAGTTAGAGCCATGCTTCATTAACATTACTCTAGTCCCTGGGATGGGACCTGGTTTAGGCTGGCTCAACTCGCTCATACCCATGACATCGACTATGAAGACTGAATGCTTCATTTTCAAAAGGAAATGTTTCAACAAGTGGATGCTTTAAATTAAGGCTGGAGACAATCAGAAGATGATTGAATTCCCTACAGTGTGGAAACAGGCCCAACAAATCCACACCGATCCTACGAAGAATAAACCACCTAGATCCGTTTCCCTCTGACTAATGCACCTAACACAATGGGCAACTTAGCATGGCCAATTCACCTGACATGCACATCTTTGGACTGTGGGAAGAAACCGGAGCACCCGGAGGAAACCCACACAGACACAGGGAGAATGTGCAAATTCCACACAGACAGCCATCCAAGGCTGGCATTAAATCTGGGACCCTGGCACCACGCGACAGCAATGGCAACCACATAACCACAGGGCTCAGCATGTATCCAGTAACAAAATCCCAATCCTCCAAAAGGATCGGTATGCTGAACCATGAATCACCAGGAACAGCAACAGTTTCAAGAATGGGATAGTAAAACTGTTTCACTCGCTAAATAGCAGTTGCCCCATTCTCCATCAGAGTGGATGATTTCCTTAGGAGCTGACAGATTCTGACTGGTGTATGGCCAAGGTAATGGAAGGGAATCTATCTTGTTGCAGATGGTAGTGGAGAATGGTGACTCTGTACACTTTTCACTGTCCTCATGTGTTCCTCTATGTGAACACACGTGACAATAGAATTTAATTCTAGTTCTAAACTCAAACCCCAGGGAATCAATTCGGTTAACTAAATAGTTAGAACATTGAACAATACAGAGCAGAACAAGCCCTTCGGCCCTCGATGTTGCACCGACCTGTGAACTATTCTCAGCTCGTCCCCCTACACTCTCCCATCATCATCCATGTGCTTATCCAAGGATTGCTTAAATCTCCCTAATATGGCTGAGTTAACTACATTGGCAGGCAGGACATTCCACACCCTTACCACTCTCTGAATCAAGAACCTGCCTCTAACACCTGTCTTAAATCTATCACCCCTCAATTTGTAGTTATGCCCCCTCATACAAGCTGACATCATCATCCTATGAAAAAGACTTTCACTGTCTACCCTATCTAATCGTCTGATCATCTTGTATGTCTCTATCAAATCCCCTCTTAGCCTTCTTTTTTCCAATGAGAACAGACTCAAGTCTCTCAGCCTTTCTTTATAAGACCATCCCTCCAGACCAGGCAACAACCTGGTAAATCTCCTCTGCATCTTTTCCAATGCTTCCACATCCTTCCCAGAATATGGCGACCAGAACTATATACAATATTCCAAGTGTGGCCACCCCAGCATTTTGTATAGTTGCAGCATGATATTGCGGCACTGGAACTCAATCCCTCTACCAATGAAACCTAACATACCGTATGCCTTCTTAACAGCACTATCCATCTGGGTGGCAACTTTCAGGATCTATGTACATGGACTCCAAGATCTCTCTGCACATCCACACTCCCAAGAATCATTCCATTGACCCAGTACTCTGCCTTCCTGTTATTCTTCCCAATATGCATCACCTCACATTTAGTCTGCATTTAACTCCATTTGCCACCTCTCAGCCCTATTCTGCAGTTTATCCAAGTCCCCCTGCAACCTGCAACATTCTTCCAAACTGTCCACTACACCACCGACTTTAGTGTCATACGTTACATTACTTCCAGTCATTTAACAAACGTACTGACGTGTGATTTGTATTGTGTACATTCAGATTGAAAACAATGATGGGCAATGACATTAGATAATTCATTAAGACAATATTTCCATGTGGAAAGTGAGGGTTTCAATTGATGGCAGTGAGCCAATCCCCACAGGATAGGTGATGGAAACTCTTCTCTGACAGATCACCCTGAGCCTGCTCTTGACCCAGGTCTTGATCCCCATCTCCTTCAGATCAGTTCTTTTGATATTATACCCTTACACTAACAGGAATCAGTCATTGTCAGTTTGAATGTGAAACTGCTCACTCCAGAAGTTACTGTGCTCTACTGATACTTGTGTTAACCCACAATTACATGAGAGATAACAATATTCTTCAAAGACAACTACACCTTCAAAGCTGATTACAGAACACACTCTTGTTACAATGACAGTCACTGATTTGCTGCACTGTTGGCACAGGCAGTATGTTTTATTCCACTCAGACACAAACATTGACCACTCTGGGATCACTAGGTGGACAGGACCATCCAAACACAAGAACAGATCAAATACCAGACGATAATTCAGGAACGTATGAAGTTATTCCTGCTTTTAGCAGCAGGGATTTAATGACCTGCCCCAAGGATGAACCATTTCCTGACAGTGCTGTTTGAAAATGCTGCACAGGTCAGAAACATTTCACAGACACACACACAGACACAGAGACAGACACACACACAATCTGAAATAACTGTCTGAATTTTCTGGCAGCCAAAAGCTTGTCTGTCAACATGTTTTGTTCAGATGTGTTTCAGAATTAATCAAGGGGACTTTGACTCCGACGGCTGGGTCAGATTTTACTGCCCTTGAGATTGTGGTGGTAGCTGCTTTCTTGTGCCACTACAGTCCTGATGATGTGGGAACAATTGGTCAGTAGTGTGAAGGGAATGGGGGGAGAGGGATGTTCCAGGATTGTGACAGAGGGACACCGAAGGAATTGCCCTATTCAAATGGTTATTCTGTCTTGGAGAGAGGTAGAGAGACAACTGATGGTGAATTTAACCAAAGTACCACTTCACCTCTCTACAACTCACACCAGCTGTCCAGCAAACTGTGCTAACTTACCACCTGCAACGGTGAGGACTGGACGGCTGGTTTGCGATGGAGAAACATAGTTGATGTGAAGAGAGATCAGGGTGTTCAGGTCCATTGTACCCTGGAGGTGGCAATGCAGGTCTATAGAATGGTGAAGAAGGCATACGGCATGCTTTCCTTCATTGGACGGCGTATTGAGTACAAGAATTGGCAAGTCATGTTACAGTTATGTAAGACTTTGGTTCAGCCACATTTGGAATGCTGCGTACAGTTCTGGTTGCCACATTACCAAAAGCATGTGGATGGTTTGGAGAGTGTACAAAGGAGGTTCACCAGGATGTTGCCTGGTATGGAGGGCACTTGCGATGAAGGAAGGTTGAGTAGATTCGGATTATTTTCATTAGAAAGATGGAGGTTGAGGGGTTACCTGATTGAGGTCTACAAAATCATGAAAGGTATTGATAGGGTGAATAGCAAGAAGCTTTTTCCCAGAGTGGGGGTCTCAATTACTAGGGGTAATGAGTTCAAGGTAAGAGGGGAAATGTTTAAGGGAGGTATGCGTGGAAAGTTATTTATGCAGAGGATGGTTGATGCCTGGAAAGAGTTGCCAGCGAAGGTGGGAGAGGTGGGCACAATCGCATCATTTAAGAGTATCTAGACAGATACATGAATGGGCAGGGAGCAGAGGGATACAGATCCTTAGAAAATAGGCGACAGGTTTAGATAGAGGATCTGGATTGGCGCAGACTTGGAGGGCTGAAGGGCCTGTTCCAGTGCTGTAATTTTCTTTGTCTTTGTCCTTTGTAGTTTTAAAGTAGTGATGGAAAAGGATAAACCTGATCTCAAAGTTAAGGAAGGCAAATTTTGACAGTATTAGGCAAGATAGAATTTCCCAAATGAGTTATAAAACTGAATGAACAAGGAAAGCTGGGGGATAACAGCGTGCAGTAGAACAGCTCTCAAGCAGCTCTCCAACATGAGGTATTGAATGTCTGAATAGCCTCAGCAGAATGAAGGTCATCACTGAAAAGGATATCAAAAGGTATTGAGATATTGATGTGGCTAATAGTGCTTGAAATAATTTAAGTATTGTTGTTTGAAGACAAGTTGGAATTAACGGTTGAGACCAGGATCAGATTAGTGCAGTCTTTGGGGTATTCAATTACAGATTAAATCTCAATGACATCACATCATTAAAATAAAGCTATTGTTCAAAATTATAAGAAGCCTGAAGGTGCAATCACAGTTTCCCAGTGGAGATGCAACACAATATAAAATAAAGTCTCTGGACAAAATAAATGTCTCATCTCCAATTCTGAGAGGATTCTCCAATTTGGACAGATTGTCAGCAGCAGGAAGGGGGAGGTTGTTTCACAACAGAATGTATTTTCTAAGACTAAGGATCGCTACAGTATACTACACCACCCTTGCCATTGTTGGTGTTCCTGGTAGGCATTGTTATAACTTTAAGTTGTATAAATCGCTGCATTGAAACATAGTTATTTCTACTTACAACTGATAATTGTTATATTTCCATTTAGCAAAGCAAATCCTGATGTCAGACAGTAGTTCAAAGTTTGTGCGAAGATTTGTAGCTCGGGTGCTCGTTGTTGTGGTTCTGTTCGCCGAGCTGGAAGTTTTTGTTGCAAACGTTTCGTCCCCTGGCTAGGCGACATCATAAGTGCTTGGGAGCCTCCTGCGAAGCGCTTTTTGATGTTTCCTCCGGTGTTTATAGTGGTCTGTCCCTGCCGCTTCCGGTTGTCAGTTTCAGCTGTCCGCTGTAGTGGTTGGTATATTGGGTCCAGGTCGATGTGTTGTTGATGGAGTTTGTGGATGAATGCCATGCCTCTAGGAATTCCCTGGCTGTTCTCTGTCTGGCTTGCCCTATGATAGTAATGTTGTCCCAGTCAAAGTCATGTTGCTTGTTGTCTGCGTGTGTGGCTACTAAGGATAGCTGGTCGTGTCGTTTTGTGGCTAGTTGAAGTTCATGTATGCGGATTGTTAGCTGTCTTCCTTTTTGTCCTATATAGTGTTTAGTGCAGTCCTTGCATGGTATTTTGTACACTACATTCGTCTTGCTCATGTTGGGTATCGGGTCCTTCGTTCTGGTGAGTTGTCTGAGCGTGGCTGTTGGTTTGTGTGCCGTTATGAGTCCTAGGGGTCTCAGTAGTCTGGCAGTCAGTTCCGAGATGCTCTTGATGTATGGTAGTGTGGCTAGTCCTTTTGGTTGTGGTATGTCCTCGTTCCGTGGTCTTTCTCTTAGGCATCTGCTGATGAAGTTGTGCGGGTATCCGTTTTTGGCGAATACCTTGTATAGGTGTTCCTCTTCTTCTTTTTGCAGCTCTCGTGTATACAAGAGTATACAGGAAAGCCACACACACAGACCAAGTCCTAAACTATGAAAGTAACCACCCCAACACACACAAACGAAGCTGCAACAGGACACTATTCAAAAGGGCCACAACACACTGCAGTACACCAGGATTGCGAAAAGAAGAAGAGGAACACCTATACAAGGTATTCGCCAAAAACGGATACCCGCGCAACTTCATCAGCAGATGCCTAAGAGAAAGACCATGGAACGAGGACATACCACAACCAAAAGGACTAGCCACACTACCATATATCAGGAGCATCTCAGAACTGACTGCCAGACTACTGAGACCCCTAGGACTCATAACAGCACACAAACCAACAGCCACGCTCAGACAACAACTCACCAGAACGAAGGACCCGATACCCAACATGAGCAAGACGAATGTAGCGTACAAAATACCATGCAAGGACTGCACTAAACACTATATAGGACAAACAGGAAGACAGCTAACAATCCGCATACATGAACATCAACTAGCCACGAAACGACACGACCAGCTATCCTTAGTAGCCACACACGCAGACAACAAGCAACATGAATTTGACTGGGACAACACTACGATCATAGGGCAAGCCAGACAGAGAACAGCCAGGGAATTCCTAGAGGCATGGCATTCATCCACAAACTCCATCAACAAACACATCGACTTGGACCCAATATACCAACCACTACAGCGGACAGCTGAAACTGACAACTGGAAGCGGCAGGGACAGACCACTATAAACACCGGAGGAAACATCAAAGAAGCGCTTTGCAGGAGGCTCCCAAGCACTGATGATGTCGCCTAGACAGGGGACGAAACGTTTGCAACAAAAACTTCCAGCTCGGCGAACAGAACCACAACAGTCAGACAGTAGTGTCCTCACTTATTGAGTTTAAAGCGAATAGTTTGTCAGTTCGGAGGTTCCTCAGTAATCTTCGGCATTGTGTGTTTCCCTATACTGTACAGAATGGGTTTACACTGAGGCCATATTGATGGAGTTTGGCTGAGCACCGGCCCTGGCTGATCTAGAAAGTGTTTTGGAAGACCACCCTCTCTCTGTGGTAGTTGACAGCCTGCTATCGGTCAGATGGGTTTTGTAACAACCCACCTCTCAGTGACACCTGGTTTTTCCCATTCCTTGATGGAAAGGGATTGTGTTGGTGGATCTTGCTCAGTCAGCTTGCTCCAAATGGGAGCCCAAATAAAACAGGGCAATGGGTGGGTTCAGCAGGTTATTATGGAGTAAAAAGTGAGGGTCAGCAGAGATGGCTTTGACCATCTTGTGGGTTTTTATCAGTCAGTAGATGTGTGGGGTCATGACGTTGGTGAGGACAGATCACTGGGTTAATGCAAGTTTCCACTGTGTGAGATCAATGTCTGCAGTTAACATTTCCAAACTTACTCTGTGGTGTAATTCCTCAGCTGAGGAAAGAAACTCCATCTGTAGCTCACAGACACTCTGCATTATCCAGAGATTGATTGGAATGTTGTGTACTGTTGATCCAGATCTCCAGGAATCACTCTGAGTGAAGGTATTCCTGATCATGGAATTGTACTGAATGGGGATCACAAACCTCAGGCTGGACCCTCATGTTGCTGGGAGGATGTGTCATTGTAGAATTGTACAGAGTGGGGTAATTGCTCAGATATGAACTTCTGAGCCAGTATTCTTGCTTTTCTATGGGTATCTGTAAACGCAGCATTGGAGTAAATGGGGAGCACTAATAGCAGAATACCTGTGACCTCAATTGCAAGTGTTACAGGGAACGTCTTTAACTGTGGAACTGTATTACATGTGGGTTAATAGGAACACCAGGTTCCAGTGACAATGTGATTCAGTCAGCATCTTTCAGTTAGAATTTTACCGAGTGTGGTTCCTAACCAAAGGGGAACAACTAACCCCAGTGTCCAAGTGTTACTGGGAGAATCTCTCAGATAAAAATTACACTGAGTAGGGGTTACTGACTGGAGGGGAACAACTTACCCCTGTAGTTTTGCGCAGGGAGGAGTAACTTTAATTGTTTGTGAGGAATTGAATGCAATGGAATATCTGACCGCAGTGGGAAATAGAATGATAACTTGATTGAAACCATGTGATGCTTTATTTGTATTACATTTCTCATTTCTGATCTGTTCACAAATGGAGCTGTGAATGTAGCTTGGAAATACGATGGATTGCATGTGGGAAAATCTTCTCAGTTGGGTGAATATGTTTGGTCCAAAGTTTCCAAAGTTAGATGATCCGTTGGAGATAAACAAATATAAGTCAACAATGTGGAGCTGGAGAAGCACAGCAGGTCAGTCTGCATTGGAGGAGCAGGGAAGTCGATGATGTTTGGGGCTGGGATCCTTCATCAGGGCAGGGGAAGGGAGGGGAGCAAAGAAATAAATAGAGGGAAGGGGATAGGGCTGGGGGAAGGGCAGGTAGGATGGTGATAGGTGGATGCAGGTAGGAGGTAATCGTGATTGGTTCATGGGGAGGGGTGGAGTGGACAGGTGAATAGGAGGATGGACATACAGGAATAAAAAAATTATTTGGATAAAAGTGTCTGTTTCAACAAATAACTGACTTTAGTATCTGCAATATTGTGACTCTGATTAATAATTGAGTTTGAGAGCATTACAGAGAATTAACAGTACAGAATGCAGAATCTAGGCCATTAAGTCGAGAAAATCATGAATGAGACATTTGACTTAAGACTTTACAACTCAATCCTGCCCACCACATTTAATGTCACTAACAGAGCTCACAAATCCAATTTCTCGAGTTGTGGGCATTTCTCTTCTTTTCATATGATAATGACAAACATTCTGACTCTGCCGGGTGTCCAGACTGTCACACATTGCCCATTTTTTATTCCCAGCCGCTGATCTTCCAAAGAAGCAAGTGTTAACTCTAAAGTGTGACAAACTCAGGACTGTTTGACTTGCATTTACAGAATATCTGTTCCTTAATCAGATCTTAATCACATCATAGAACACCAAGTTATAGTTCAACAGGTTTATTTGGAAGTACAGGCAGTCAATCCTTTATTCAAAATCCTGAAATCCGAAAAGCTCCCAAATCTGAAGTTCCTTTTGTGAAGTTTTTTCTCATTCACAAAGTTGTTTGGCGTGGAAACAGTTAACCCAACTCCACACCCACTCGACCCACATCAGATGTGACGAGGGGGGCATGAGCCAGCACTCAGCAATTCTGTCTCAGGGCCTGTAGTACTCACCAATGAGTCTGCTGTTCGGTACAATTTTTTTAAAAATCACCATTAAACTGTCACTTATTCTGAAATGCGAAAACTTCAGAATTCCAAAAACCAACTGGTCCCAAGGGTTCGGATAAAGGATTGTGTAGCTGTAGTAGCTTTCGGAGCACTGCTCCTTCGTCAGGTAGCTCATGGGGGAGGTTCATAAGACACAGAATTGAGAGCACAAGAGCATAGTGTCATGCAACTGATACAATATATTGAAGAAATCTAGATTGTTGTTAAATCTTTCTTTTAGAATGGGTTGCGGGTTTTGATTCACTAATATGTAAATCCCAGAATTTCTTTCAAGTCATATTCCCGAGATAACTTAAGGTTTTATAAAAACAAGTGACATTCCTGCTCAGACAATGCATTAAATGTGTGAGGTGAGAGACTGTATCTATTCCATCCTTGAGTCAGACTGGTTCTAGTTCCAACGTAGGAATTTATAAAATGTTACATGGATTGACTGCCTGCATTCACTGCCTGCAGGTTGTGTGCTTCTTGAGCAAAATAGATTGTATCTACAAATACAATTCTGCAAATGCAAATTCAGCCCATTGGCTTAAATGTTTGTGTGTGTGCATGTGAGGGAGAGGAGTGTGCGTGCGAGCGAGACCGTGTGCTTGGTAGAGTGTGAGTGTGGTGGAGTATAAGCCTGTGAGAGGGTGTGCTTGTGAGGGTTGCGTGTGTGTGTGTGGCTGAGAGAATATGTATGTGAAAGAGTCAGTGTGAGTGTGTATAGTGTAGTGGAGTCAACTGTAGTGTGACATCAACCCCAGATCCCAGTTGAGGCCATCCTCTGGGTATCAAATGTGGCTATTGACCACTCCACCTATACGCACTCCACTAAGCATGCACACACTCACACTCTGTCCCTCTCCCCCACCGCTCCAACACACGCACTCTCTCTTTCTCTCCTTCTCACATGCATGCACACACACACATATGTCAATGAGAAGAATTTGTATTTGCAGAATTGTATTTGCAGATACATTCTATTCTATATTATTGACCAGAGACAAAGTAATTTGTATTTTAACCTCATCCATAAACACACCCTTGGCGAAAGCAAATTCAACAAAATAGTGTGATTCTCATTCCATTCTTCTCATTCTAACGTGGCAGAATAAAATACTGAAAGAACCCTTTCAACAACTGACAGAGCCCTCAAGATTTTCTGTAGTAGCAGAGAGAGAGCTGTATTGACCAGTTTCAACTCCAAAACACGAAGTTCAACAAGAGAAAGCAGAAACTAAAACCCTGGGAGTTTGTGAGCCTAACTCCATCCACTCAGGTGTTTTTCATGTAAAATTAATAAATAACAAAACTATTTAATCTGCTTTCCATGGAGCAGACTCCTCACCATTAGTTGACAATAGCTCTCTTCAAGAGAACAGGACAAAATAAATCCCTCTTAGAGGCATATTTCCGTCACACTGTCGTCCCATGTGGCCCAGACCATGTTTGAATGAAAGCTTACCTCCTCTGAAAGACATTTGTGAAGGAGATGGGATTCTTTTTCCTGACAACTGATAACAGTTTGGTGGTCACCTGTTAAGTCTAGATTTGTATTGAATTCACTGTCTGCCGTTGTGGATATCGAACCCAGCTCCCCTTGATCTCTGAAATCATTGTCTCACAAGACCAAAACACCATCATCTCCCCTAATCTTTGACATTGGACTGGATCCACAGCAGCAGTCCCTGATACCAAGCTCCAAGAAGGCAGCGGAGTAGGATGTTCCAGCCAGAACTCATCCGCGCCACGTGTTCTTCTTTCTCTTTTCCTGCTCTTTTTCTTCCTGGCCGCTGGTGAGCAATGATTCCTTGCCTGCAGAGATGATTCCCAGCCTTTGGTGACGACTCCTGGCCTCTGGGAAGCGACGATTCTTTGCCTGCAGAGATGATTCCCGGCCTTTGGTGATGACTCCTGGCCTGGCACAGCAGCCTCCGCTCACGGTCTCCTGGCCTGGCACAACAGATTCCTGGCATTTTGAGGCAGCCTTCTAGCTTCCCATAGCAGCATTCCGGTGAGGCACGGTATCCTCCTGGCCTGTTGTAGGGGTCTCCCAGCCTAGCACAGCAGCCTTCCGGTGTGGTGTGCCATCCTCTATTCTTGGCGCAGTGACCTCCCAGTGTAGCAACCTCCTGACCTGGTACGGTGGCCTTACAGCACAGTGACCAGGGGACCCCGCCTGGTGCAGCAGCCTCCCGGGGTGACACGGCAATGTCCTAGTCTGGTGTAGCAGCTTCCTTGCAAAGCAGCTTCTAGGATTGGTGTGTTATTGGCGCGGACTGAAAACTAGCTGCCAGCGTGGTCTGCTGTCCTGAACTTTTACTTTTGTATCTCAGTTGGCACTGTAATTGGTGAGGTATAAACTCCTCACTGTACTCATTGAGTTTATGTAACAATAAAGGCTATTCTGTGTTTGGTCTCCTTGAACAAGTTGTGATGCAATTCTGGTGATCTCCACAGAGAGTGCTGGTTAAACCGTGAAGATTCCTAGCCCTAGTGTGTGCTCCAAATCTGGGAGGGGGATCTCCATTCACAAGGAGAGAGCCTAGGAGAGCTTTGCTTAATTCCACATAAAGTGTCTGATTTCTAAAGATGCAATGAATGATGCTGCATGGATTCAGATTTTATTTATGTGAAGACTATGGTTTACAGGCTTGAACGTGTGGGGGAATTCCATCACAAATATTGGAAGCTGGATGGCATGGTTGCTCGGTGGTTAACACTGCTGTCTTGCAGCACCAGGAAGCCAGGTTCAATCCCAGCTTCTGGTGACTGCGTGCCATTTATATATTTTCTCTCAGTCTGTTCTGGGGGCTCTGGTCTCCTTACACAGTCCAAAAATGTGCAGGGTCGGTGGATTGGCCATGGGAAACACACGGTTACTGGGATTGGGTAGGCAGCTGTTTGAGTGGGATGCTCTTCAGAGAGTCGGTGCAGACTTGTTGGGCTAAAGAGCTTGTTTCCACACTGTACAGATTTAAAAAAAAACTCTTGTATATGATGCTATCTAACCTGGGACATGATGGTTGGATTCACTGCTGAATACCTTCATAATTCAGATTGTCAGTATGTTCAGTCCTGTGCATGAGGGAGTGACTCAATGTCCAATCTTTCATTTGTCCATATTGTGGAGGGCATCCATTCCTGGATACTGTGGAGTGATTCAATATCCTGCACTATCTGTCATATAATGTGGACATACAATTCTGGAGGCAATCTGAGCTGCGGAAACTCCAAAGCTGAATGCAAACATTTTGCAGTCAATGTCCATGTCAGGTGTCTCCTATTCTTTATTTTCTTGATCCCAGGTGTCTTCTTGGGGATGTTGTGGTCTTATGGGAAACTCCTGCCAGTCACAGTAACCTATAAAGGAGAAGAAACAACTTCTGCCTTCCCCAAAAAATATTGAGTACATTAATGTCTTTCTGGGAGTAATTTGCTAATCATGTGTCTCTTTGTGTCTCTAAAAGTGCAATTGATTCATTTGAGAGGTGTTACTATAGTGGTTCTGATGATAAGACACAGAACAACAAATACGTTTGTGCTAAAATCCATCATGCATAGAGAATATTTGATCAGTAACTTTGTCTTTTTCTCTCTCTCTCTCTCTTACAGTTAGTCTAACAGCAATTCTATTCTTGTCTGGAGGCAAGTGTGGTCTTTCGACATGCACCACTCGTTATCTGGTAACCATGGCAGTGTCTGATCTACTGTACGTTACTTTTGATATCATGCTTCATAAGTTTACTTACTATTATTATCCATGGTGTTTCCTGGACATCACTCCTGTTTGTAGAGCCATCTATGCCCTGAGCCGCTTGACCGTTGATTGTTCTGTCTGGTTCACTGTCGCTTTTTCTTTTGATCGATTTGTTGCCATTTGTATTCATCAGATGAAATCTCAGTATTGCACAGAGAAAACTGCAATGAGGGTTCTAGCAACAATCTGCATTTTCCTTTCTTTAAAGAATATTCCCAACTATTTTCGATTTGAAGCCGGAAGGATCATTAACAATGTTCCATGGTACTGTTACACCACCTACAGATATTATAATGATGCTCATTGGCTGAGTTATAGATATATTGAAACATTTTTAACACCACTTCTCCCATTCACTTTTATTCTCTTTCTGAACATCCTGACTGTCAGACACATTTTCGAAGCAGTTAAGATACGTAAGGGACTGAGGGGTCAAAGGAAAACAGAGAATGACCCCGAGATAGAGAGCAGAAAGAAATCTGTGACTTTACTCTTTGCTGTATCTGCCAGCTTCATACTTCTCTGGTTGGGGTATATTTTATATTTCTTCAATGTTGGTTATTATTTGGATGATTTTTATCTCTTCGAACTAATCACATTTATGCTGCGGGACTTAAGTTGCTGCACAAATGCATTTATTTATGTGGTGATGCAGAATAGTTTCAGAGACCAGTTAAAGTATGCAGTGAAATATCCACTTATAAAAATAATTCAATTGATGAATAAATCCACGTAGCTGAGAGTCAACATTGGATGCGGCAGATAATGGAACGAGGAGTCCTAGTGAGGAATGGACCGAAAGGAGAAGGAGGAGCAGCAACATGATAACACTCCTTTCCTCATGGGCAAGGAATGACTCCGTCTGAGGAGCAAAATGAAAGATACTGGAGGAGTAAAGCCAGTGTAAAGTGCTGTTAGCAATGAGCAACAGTTAGTAGGAAGTGGGGCAACAAAAGCCAAACCTAAAAAGGAATTAAATATTCTTCCGCACTGAAGTCTCTGATATATACATCTGGAAAAAGTGAAAGAAAAGTTCCTGTTATAAAGACTAAACAATGAGATGTGTAAACAGAAAAAAAGTCTGTCTTTTTATTGCAAATATATTTTTAGCGATAATTTACTTTGCCCATTTCCACACTGTCTGCCCTGCTCTGAGACTGTTATCACTCCATTTCATTATGCATTTCTTTACACAGTCTTTGGGAAAGTCGTTGGGAAACTCCAAGGCCCAATTAGAGGGCTTGGTAGCAGATGTGATCCGAAACTTGGGAATGGGGTCGGATATGGCAAATGAGGCAACATCTCATCATGAAAACATTTTGTGGCTCTCACTGTCTCCATGGAGCTCACTGTGAACTGACTCTGGATGAACCCTGTTTGCTTGTGGCTTCATATTGAAGGGTGTGATAAATTCAAAATGATATTTACATCATCATGAAGAATTGTTTCCATCTGCAGAACAGCTCCTATATCCCTGCCTCAGTTCATATTTGGTGAAACCCGTAATGTATTCCGTTGTTATATCTGGACCTTTGTAACACGCACCATATTGGCTGGAGACCAGATTAGAAACTCCATACCTTTACTTTGTCCAAGTGTCTTCCGCCATCCTTGCAAATTCCAGCAACTCCCAATATTCCCTGATCATCCAGTGACTGCAAAAACCAGCACAGGCATGTTGTCCTCCAAATTCTCGATTTTATATTCTCACTCGTATTCAAAATGTTCCATGTTCTTCCACTGATTTCATTTTTATTTCGGATTGTGTGAGTCTTGTTGCATAAACTCAATATGAAAGTGTTCGATGTTCTGCTATGCTGTAAATGTTACCAGCTGGTGTGATGGCTTAAAAATAATTACAGGTTTTGTTGCAGAAAGTGAAATGAAATGGTGTATAACAATCCCAGAAACAATAGTAAGTCTGATGATTGGGAGCAATTTAGGATCCAGCAGCACATGACCAAGAAACTGGTCGGGGAGGGACAGAATATGAATGCAGCCTTCCCTTGAAGCCAAGATACCACTTACATTCCCAAGCCATTTCTAATCTCGATTATCACCTCCACAACAGCACTCACAAACCTATTTGGAGGAATTGTATGGATGTTCATTCCAGTCCTACCAAGATGTAAACTGTCCATCTTATTGAGTTCTAGCCTGCTCCAGAGCTGGTCCTAATGCCTTGAAACATGCTGCCTGACCTTCTGAACCCGTTTTCCAGACACATGTTCAACCATCCAATTATTCTGCTCGGATTCTGATCAACACATGGGACTGGCAGTGATTCTGAGAATACTGTGTTCCACATCCTGCTTTTCAATCTCATTCCTTGCTGCTTCAAATCTGTTATATGGGCTACATCCCTGCATTCCCACCGAGGTCTTTGTCACCACATGGAGCACTACCTCTGTCGTTTGATCCTCCTGCAGCAGCAGAATTTCCTGCAGTTGTTCTGTGATATCCTTGACCCTGGTAGCAGGGAGGTTATCATCGCATGCTGAAGGTATGTTTATAGCTGTAGAAACTCCACTCTGTTCCCCTAACCAAAGAGCCCATTATCAGTACTATGTACCCATTGTTCCTACCTTCCTGACGTGACTCTGTCTGCATTCCTCTAATGAATCCTTTCCATCACAAGCTTCCAAAGCAGGAAACTGGTGTGTGAACTCGATCATCTCATGGGACCCCTGAGATACCTGGCTGTCACTTATTCCTTATTTACCCATACACACTAAACTGTGGTGGAGCCACCTCCATAAATGTGTTATTCCCCTAATCCTCAGCCCCGTGGATGGCCCACAGTTACTCTCATTCTGGAAAACAGAGCTCCAGTTTATGCACATTGTGACATTTCCAGGAGATATGTTTATCTCTGACATATCGAACTTCCCAGAATCCCACATTCCACAGGCTGACCATTTCTTTGCTCAGAGACAAAAAAAACTGCAGATGTTGAATTCCAAGGGAGACAAGCACGGGGCTGGAAGAACACAGCAAGCCAGGCAGCATCAGGAGGTGGAGAAGGCAATATTTTGAGGGTAACTCTTCTTCAGGACTGGGGGTGGGTTTGTGGGGAGCTGCAGATAAAGGGGGTGGCAGGGGCAGGGTGTTGGTCGGGATAGGTGAAGACAGGTAGAGGGTATGACCTGGTTGGTCAATGGGAGGAGTGATATCCGGTTGGTGGCTGGGAGGAAGGGTCAATGAGAAGAATGGAAGAGAGGGGGAGGGTCTAGGAAGGGAATCAGGGGATGGGAAAGGGGGTTATTTGAAATTGTCTCACCTGTCAGGACTGTTTGGGGCACTGGATGGAGGTGAAGGGGATGGTGTGCTGGTAGATTTTGCATCATTGGTGAGACAGAGGTTCACATGCCTCTCCTCCAACCTAGTTTACTGTATCCAGTGCTCCCGGTGTGGTCTTTTCTACAAAAGGGAGACCAAACATAAACTTAGTGAACAGTTTGCCGAGCATCTCGGCCAGGCCCACAGAGGCCGAGCGGACCTCCCAGTCACAGCCCATTTTAATTCCCCTTCCCACTCCCTTTCTGACATGACCATCCTCGGCCTCCTCCATTGCCACTACAAATTGGAGGAACAACACTTCATCTTCCGCCTGGGCAGCCTGCAGTCTGGAGTACTCAACATTGAGTTCTCCAATTTCAAACAACCTCCCTTCCCTTCCCCTGACTCCATTCCCAGCCTTTCCCCTCTCCCCTCTCCCTTCTAGCCACAAACTGGATTCATTCCTCCCTTCGACCAAACAGCTTGACCTGTCTTCACCTCACCACTCTGCTGCCCCCCACCCCCTTTATCTGCAGCTCCCCTTACACCCACCCCCAATTCTGAAGGAGGGTTACAACCGAAACATTGCCTTCTCCACCTCCTGATGCTGCCTGGCTTGTTGTGTTCTTCTAGCCTCCTGCTTGTCTACCATTTCCTTGCAGCAGAGCTGTCTAATCTTATTTTGTAGTTACTGACCAGTTATAACATGTTGAATGGCTTACCAGTTAGTCCCAAAAATCTCCTTCCTCTGCACTGTATGAGGAACCAAGCACTTGGCATTGCTACTCAATGAAAGCAAATGAAAAGTGGAGAAGAGTATTCTGTTCCCCCTTTCACCCAATCCATCATTCACCAAATTCACTCTCTGTGAGATCACAGCTTTGAGCTCTGTCAATCCCTTCCTGTCCCTACATTGTAACTGCTTCAATGACACAGTGGACAGGCTTCATTTTGCTTCAGAAACATACACTGCTTGAAATGTGGAAAGTTGAATGCAGGTGCCTGCCTTGGGAAGGTTGGAGATTTCAAACCAGAAGAGTCTGACACTTTATGCAACCCTGTGCTGTACCTGTCCTGGGAATGTCTGATCGTGATAGTGCAGGGGTTTTTATTCTGGAACCAGACTATACTCTACCTGATGTAGGATTGCTTTATTGGGAAGTGTTGTATACAATATGTGTCCCTGCTCAAACCTGTAACAAAGAACAGTTAAAAACCTCTTCAATTTCATTGCCACCACCACCCCAACTTGTTTCTGAACACTCACTGCAGATTGATTGTTCACTACCTGCACTTCCAGATCACTTGGATGATCTTGATACCTCAATAAGGTAAAAATCACACAATACCAGTTTTTGGTCCAACAGGTTTATTTGGAAACACTAGCTTTCAGAGCACTGCTCCTTCATCAGGTGGTTGATGGAGTGTCACTCCAAAAGCTAGTGCTTCCAAATAAACCTGTTGGACTATAACCTGGTGTTGTGTGATTTTTACCTTTGTACACCCCAGTCCAACACCGGCACCTACAAATCTAATTAATAACTTCTTGATTCTC
Source organism: Chiloscyllium plagiosum (assembly GCF_037043375.1). Lineage (NCBI taxonomy): Eukaryota > Metazoa > Chordata > Chondrichthyes > Orectolobiformes > Hemiscylliidae > Chiloscyllium > Chiloscyllium plagiosum. The sequence continues at coordinate 30,354,249 of NW_028270185.1, read as the reverse complement.
AATTCTTGACAAAACTTGAGACATTTTAATACAACATGATCTGATGGTCAACGTGATATATAACTGGGTATGATCTTTGTGAATTTGTGCAGGATCTCCACCTTTGTAACTCAGCAACATTGCACAATTTATGCAAACTTGCAATTCAGGGAGTGGCACTGAGGGTGTGGGATACAATCAGAGGATCAATAGTGACAGAGCTCTCTGATTATAGCAGAGTACCCAGGAATGTGCAGGCTCGGTGGATTAGACATGGGAAATGCCGGGTTACAGGGATATTGCAGGAAGGTGGGTCTGGCTTGAGACTTTTCGGAAGGTCGGCAAAGACCCGATGGGCCAAATGGCCTGCTTCCACACTTTCGGGAGTCTATGGTTCTACAAAGTGCTCAGTTGGGCAGAAAAGTGACAAATCAAACTCAAACTGGAGAAGGGTGAAGTCATTTGTTTGGGAAGGGAATGTTGAGCCTGTGCAAGAACAGCAAAGCACAACATTGTGGGGCAGTGCAAGATGATATTTGGGCAGGCACTGTGTATAATAGACAGACACAAGCAGAGAAATAGAGACAGCTAGAGAGAGAGAGACAGCTAGAGAAAGAGGGAGAAAGAGATAAAGGGTAAAGTCAGGCACAAGGACGAAGAGACAAATGAAGTCAAACGTTCTTACATCGAGGTCAAGAGAGAGGAAACAAAGATAAGGACAGACAGAAACACAGTGAGAGGAGGGCGGGCACAGAGAGAGAGAGATAGAGACTTACTTGATAAGTCTGTGAGACCACACTCCTAATTTTGGCACAAGCCCCAGGAGATTTGCAGGGTCCACAAGGCTGATTCTGGCATTGTCTTTTCTGGTGCCGAGACCATGCCAGGTTATCCATGTGGTTTCATTTCTTCATTGAGACCTTGTTAGCCATTGATACAACTTGCTATTTCAGAGAGTAGCTAAGAGTCAATTGTGTTGCTGTGAGTGTGGAGCCACATGTAGGCCAGACTAGGTGAGAATGGTAGATTTCCTTTCTTAAAGGAGATCAGTGAGCCAAATGGATTTTTCTGACAATTAACAATGGTTTCATGGCCATTAGTACATTCTTAATTCCAAATCTTTATTAATGAATTCAGATTTCACCAGCTGCTGTGATGGGATTTGTACCTGAGTCCCAGAGCATTTGCTGAGGTTCTGGATTAATCTGCAATCCAGCCCCCTGAGCCCCCACGACACCCCCCCCCCCCACCCCTCCCCCAATTTGATAAACTCCAACAGCATGTAAACTCCTCCAGCCGCTACACCCCTCCTTGCCTCTAAATGACTCATAGAACATAGGACATAGAAAAATACAGCGCAGTACAGGCCCTATGGCCCTCGATGTTGCGCCGATCCAAGCCCACCTAACCTACACCAGCCCACTATCCTCCATGTGCCTATCCAATGCCCGTTTAAATGCCCATAAAGAGGGAGAGTCCACCACTGCTACTGGCAGGCCATTCCATGAACTCACGACTCCAGGCCTTACACCCCTCAATATCTCTGTAACTTCCTCCAGCCCCAACATTACTATCTCTGTAATCTCCTCCAATCCCTCCAACTCTCTCTATAATATCCTCCAGCATCTACTTGCCTCCCCAGATCTGTAATGAGCTCCAGCCCAACACACATCCCTATCTCTGTCAGCCCCGACTCTCCTCCTTGTCTGTAATATTCTCCATGGGCCGACAGAATGTCCCCACTCTCCAAACTCCTCCAGCCCCTCCACTCGTCCCAATCTCAGTAACCTTCTCCAATCCCTACAGACTTCCATACCTCTGTAAAACCAGTATCTTTCCATTTGTGTATAACTTCATCCAGCCCCAACTCACCATCCTGTCTCAGAGCCCCTTCAAGCACATACACTCGGCATATCTCCTCGGCATAACTTCCTCAAGCATCAACACCATTCCCGAGTACTCTAAGCTCCTTCAGATCTACACCCTCCCTATCTCTGTAATCTGCTCCAGCCCTGACATCCCTCCCTATCACTGTAACATCCGCCATCCCCTACACTGTACTCTATCTCCGTCAGCCCCTCCAGCCTCTACAGCCCTCCCTATCACTGTTGCCTCCTCCAGCCCCTACACAACTTCCTGTCTCTGTTACCTCCTCCAACACTTACAAACCTCCCGATCTCTGAAAACTCCTGCAGCTGCTACACATCTCCCTATCTCTGTTATCTCCTCCAGACCATACAGTTCTCTCTATCTCTGTAACCTCTACTCAACCCTGCACTTCTCGATATCTCTGGAACTTGCTCCAGCCCCTAAACTCTTTCCTATCATTGTTATTTCCTCCAGTCCCTCCAACTCTTCCTAACGCTGTGTCATCCTCCAGCCCATGCACTGCTCCCTGTCGCTGTAACCTCTCACAGCAACTGCATCCCTCCCTATCACCGTGATTTCCACCAGTGATGTCAGGATTGGTTTGGTCGGAGGAGAGGAATAATATTTGGAATTTAAGTTTCTGACCCATGTTAAGAATCAATTCTGGATATTTTAACCAGTTTAACTAAGTTCTAAAATTCCTCAGAATAAATCTCTGAGCATTGATTCCCCATTCCCACCAAAACCTCAGTCAGTGCAAGAGAAAGATTTTTTTGAGGGACCTTTCAAATCTCACTACCTTCTGTCTGATCACCTCGCTAATGGATTTACACAACACAATGTGGTCTCTGTGAAGCTGTTTTGATCTTCTTGCTGATCACATTCACTCTCAGACAGATCAGCCAGAGACACGGTCAGTGCAGTGATCTAGCCTTCCCTGTGTTTCCTGGAGCAGCCTCATGTCTCCGATGAAGCCAGTTTATAAACCAATTGTCATGTCTGAGCTCTCTCTGTGATGTACACGGTGAGGTCACACTTTGACCTGTCCAGTTCAAGAGGCCTCACTACGATCAAACAGGGAGTTACTGAAACCCTCACTATAATGTCCCTCAGCCCCAGCACCCCTCCCTATCTCTGTAACCTCCTATAGCACCTAGAATCCTTCCATCTCTGTCACTTCCATTAATCTCTATAAACCTCCCTATCTCTGTAAATTCTGCCAGCCCCTAAACTCTTCCCTACCTTTATAACATGCTCCAGCTCCTGCACACCTCCCTAGGCCAGTCACCTCCCAGAGCACCTACAACCCTCCCATCTCTGTTACCTCCTTTAGCCACAACAAGCCTCCCTATATCTGTAAACCTGCTCCATCCGTACACCCCTCATCTCTCTAATGTCCTTGAGAAACTACAAATCTCCCTATCTCTGTCAATTCCGCCATCCATCAAAACTCATCCCTATCTTTGTAACATCTTCCAGACACTGTATCTGTACCTATCCCTATCTGTTCCAGCCCCAACATCCCTTCCTCTTTCTGTGTCACCATCCAGCAGTTACATCCCTCCATGTATGAGAAGCCATCTTGACTATTGACATTATTCCATATCTCTCCAACAGCCTCCAACCCCTATATCACTCCCTACTTCTGTAAACCCCTCCAGCTCCAACACCCCTCATTATCTCTGTAATCTCCTCCAGCACCTAAACCCTCCTTATCTCCTTATACCCCTCCAGCCCCTTCACTATCCCTACAGGACATAGACGCTTCAGACAGGACAGGGAGGGAAGTAAAAGGGGGAGAGGAGTTGCATTGCTGGTCAGGGATGATAGCATGACTGTGCTGAAGGAGGGCACTATGGAGGGCTTGAATAGTGAGGCATTATGGGTGGAGCTGAATAAAAAATGGGCGCAGTTACGTTGTTGGGGCTGTATTACAGGCCTCCCAACAGTGAGCGTGAGGTAGAAGAATGAATAGGTAAACAGATTATGGTAAACAGGGTAGAGATGATAAAAGCAAATTACTGCAAATGCTGGAATCTGAAACCAAAAGAGAAAATGCTGGAAAATCTCAGCAGGTCTGGCAGCATCTGTAAGGAGAGAAAAGAGCTAACGTTTCGAGTCTAATGGACCCTTTGTCAAAGGGTAGAGATGATGGGAGATTTTAATTTTCCCAACACTGACTGGGATACACGTATGGTCAGAGGTCTGGATGGGGCATTACTTGTAAAAAGCATCCAGGAGAGTTTTCTAGAGCAGTATCTCAATAGTCCGATGAGGGATGGAGCCGTATTGCACCTGGTGTTGGAGAATGAGCCAGGCCAGGTGGTGGAAGTTGCAGTGGGGGATTTCTTTGGGAACAGTGACCACAATTCTATAAGCTTTAGAATACTCATAGACAAAGATGAGAGTGGTCCGAAGGGAAGAGTACTAAACTCGGCCAAGGCCAATTATATCAAAATTAGGCAGGAGCTGGGAATGTGGATTGGACACAGCTATTTGAAAGGAAGTCCACATTTGATATGTGGGAGGCTTTCAAAGATAGGTTAAAGATAGTGCAGAATAGGCATGTCCCGTTGAAGGCAAAGGATAGGAAGGGCAAGATTCGTGAACTGTGGATGACAGGAGAAATTGTACGACTAGCCAAGAGGAAAAGGGAAGCGTACATAAGGTCCAGGCAGCTAAGAACAGAACAGGCCCTGGAGGAATATTGGGAGAGTCGGACCAGTTTTAAACAAGGAATCAAGCGGGCTAAAAGGAGTCATGAAATAGCTTTAACGAGCAGAATTAAGGAGAATCCCAAAGCACTTTATTCTTATATAAGAAGCAAGAGGATAACTAGAGAAAGGATTGGTCCACTAAAGGATAATGAAGGAAGGCTGAGTGCCAAACCTGAGAGAATGGGTGAGATTCTGAATGAGTCCTTTACATCAGCATTCACTGAGGAGAGGGACATGATGTATGTTGAGATTAGAGATATACGTTTGATTAGTCTGGATCACGTTAACATCAGTTGGGAAGATGTGTTGGGTAGGCTAGAGGTTATTAAGGTCGACAAATCCCCAGAACCGGACGGGATCTATCCCAGGTTGCTGAGAGAGGCGAGAGAGGAAATAGCTGGCGCCCTGGCAGAAATCATTGTGGCATCCTTAAACACAGGTGAGGTGCCGGAGGACTGGAGGGTTGCTCATGTTGTCCCCCTGTGCAAGAGGTTATTAGGGATATTCTGGGTAACTACAGACCAGTGAGTCTGAGGTCAGTGTTGGGAAATTTGTAGGAGCAGGTACTGAGGGATAGAATTTATTTATATTTAGAAAAGAATGCGTTTATCAGTGATAGGCATCATGGTTTTGTGCGGGGGAGATCGTGCCTTACCAACTTAGTAGAGTTCTTTGAGGAAGTGACTAAGTTGATAGATGAAGGAAGGGCTGTAGATGTCATACACATGAACTTTAGTAAGGCATTTGATAAGGTTCCCCATGGCAAATCAATAGAGAAAATGAAGTCATATGATGTGTGTGGATAAAGAACTGGTTGAGCAACAGGAGACAGAGAGTAGTAGTTGAAGGGAGTTTCTTGAAATGGAGAAAGGTGACCAGTGGTGTTCCACAAGGATCAGTGTTGTTTGTGATATACATAAATGATCTGGAAGAGGGCACTGTTGGTATGATCAGCAAGTTTGCAGATGACACGAAGATTGGTGGAGTAGCAGAAAGCATAGGGGATTGTCAAAGAATACATGAGAATATAGATAGACTGGAGAGTTGGATGGAGAAGTGGCAGATAGAGTTCAATCCAGGTAAATGTGAGGTGATGCATTTTGGGAAGTCTGATTCGAGAGCGAATTATACAATGAATTGAAGAGCCTCGGGGAAAGTTGATGGGCAGAGAGATCTGGGAGTGCAGGTCCATTGTACACTGAAGGTTGCTGCACAGGTGGATAGAGTGGTCAAGAAGGCCTTCATCGGACGGAGTATTGACTATAAGAGCTGGCAGATCATGTTACAGTTGCACAAGACTTCCGTTTGGCCATATTTGGAATACTGCATATAGTTCTGATCACCACATGACCAAAAGGATGTGGACACTTTGGAGAGGGTACAGAGAAGGTTTATGAGGATGTTGTCTGGTATGGAAGGTGCTAGCTATGAAGAGAGGTTGAATAGGTTACGTTTGTTTTCATTTGAAAAAAGGAGATTGAGGGGGGAATCTGATTGAGGTTTACAAAATCATGAAGAGTATAGACAGGGTGGATAGAGATAAGCTTTTTCCCAGGGTGAAGGATTCATTAACGAGAGGTCATGCTTTCAAGATGAGAGGTGAAAAGTTTAAGGGGGGTGCACACAGCAAGTACTTTACACAGAGGGTGGTAGGTGCCTGGAACACATTGCCAGCAGAGGTAGTGGAGGCAGGTAAAGGAGATCAGTTTAAGATGCGTCCTGACAGATGGATGAGTAGATGGGAAGCAGAGGGATACTTAGGAATTGGGCGACAGGTTTAGACAGTTGATTTGGATCGGCTCAGGCTTGGAGGGCTGAAGGGCCTGTTCCTGGGCTGTAAATTTTCTTTGTTCTTTATTCACAACCAGCTATATCTGTATTGTCCAGTGCATATGTCGGAGATTTGTCATGTCAACAAAGATTGCTCATCAGTGACAGACAGAGTGGGTTTTTGGTTAGTACAGAATTCTCGGGATGTAACAGTGCCCTGAGAAGACAGGCCCATTGCACCAACAGCCAGAGGGCATTTCCCTGTGTCCTCCCACTGAAACTGGGTTGGAACAGACTTTCTGTAAAACCAATGAATTGGTCACTTGACTCCAGGTCTGTTTCCTGAAAACTGAGAGTAAATGGCCATACTTGAGTTAACAATGAGAAACAGACAGAATTGATTCAGAATCTGACAGTAATCATGCATCCAGTAAACAGTGAAGGGGACATGACAGAGTACCTCCCTTTGTTATCGCTGTCATAGTTTTCTTTTGTTTTGATTCCTTTCAGATGACAGTTGGTAATGATCCTGTAATTTACATCCCCATCTTCTGCTTTTTCTCTTTTCCCACTGCACCCTCCACCCCATTCCTTGCACCATTTTGGTTGATATTGTTACTCTGTCATTTCAGCCTCTCCTGCCCTCCAGCCCATCACAGCCTTTCCCTTCTGCTCTTCTTCCCACCTTCCAACTGAGACACAAGTAACAATGCAGGCAGTTCCCTCTCACACACACTCACATTATCACTGACAGAGATACAGAGACACAGAAGGGTCATCACTCCCACAGGCTCAGACAGAGACAATGCTCAGTCTCATGCCGATCCCATGTCTGGTGATATATTTTTATTCTAACACTCAAACAGAGTGAGAGAGAAAGAAATGATTTATATTTCTCTCCAAATTGGTCTGGAAACAAATCCCAGCCTCCAAATCACAGCGACTATAAGATCAATAAGAACTGTGTTAATCTCTCAATAGTGACCTACAACAACAAATTGATGAGTATGTTTAAGCAGATTTATAATTTGAAAAACTATATACTCCAGATGCTGTGAACATTAAATAAAAACAGAGACTATTGGAAATACTCAGTCACTTTCTCTGATGAAAGATCATTGACCAGAAACATTCATTGTGTTTCTCTCTCCACAGATGCTGTCTGATCTGCTGAGTATTTGCTGTTTACATCATGTAAGTTTACTCCATGTTCAGAAGGCACACAAGTTATTTAATTAAAACAGATATTCCCATAGAGTTCAGATTATTTATAATTGATATACCACATAGAAAACTATTTGTACATTCCAATATTAAAGATATAATTACAAACAAAAATATGGAGATAAACATTAAATATGTGATCATAGTCTATCAGACATATAAAGAATAACAGATCTGAGTGCTGAGTGACCTCACTCCTATGTACAATATCAAAGGTTGGGAAACAAACTCTACAAATCACCCTTACAGGCTGTAATATCCAGAAACTGAATTAATCCCACTTTCAGTTCCAAAGTTTTTAACCTTTGGATCAGGCCAATCCTTTTCCATAGCTATTTTAAAACTGATAGAATTGTGGTAAGTGTTTCCCCACTAATACCTCAGTAACTTGCCCTGCCTTATTTCCCAAGAGAAGGTTGGGTTTTGACCCTTCTCTCAGAGGGCCATCTACATATTGATTGAGAAAGATTTATTGAATACACTTAACAAATTCCTCCCAGCCATTACCAATCTGTGTTTGGAAAGTTAAGATCCCCTTATTATTCTTACAGCTATCAGTGACCTCCCTACATATTTGCTCCTCAATATCCCGCTGACTACTGGGAAGTCTATAGTAGAATCCCATCAAAGTAATAACACCCTTTTTTCACAATTCGTATAGCTTCACTAGACAATCCATCAGGGATACCTTCTCTAGTGGGTGGCACGGTGGCATAGTGGTTAGCACTGCTGCCTCACAGCGCCAGAGACCCGGGTTCAATTTCTGCCTCAGGCGACTGACCGTGTGAGTTTGCACATTCTCCCTGTGTCTGCGTGGGTTTCCTCTGGGTACTCCGGTTTCCTCCCACAGTCCAAAGATATGCAGGTCAGGTGAATTGGCCATGCTAAATTGCCCGTAGTTTTAGGTAAGGGGTAAATGTAGGGGTATGGGTGGGTTGCGCTTCGGCAGGTCAGTGTGGACTTGTTGGGCCGAAGGGCCTGTTTCCACACTGTAATGTAATCTAATCTACGTCCTGCTGTGATTTTTCCCCAATCAAAATAGCCACCCCCTGCCCCCCCCCCCTCCCTTGTTGCCTACCCTTTAATCCTTCCTATGATCAGTTCATTTGAGCTCAATTTTGGAGCACCCGATCTTACTACTACTGATGAAGGGTCACTGACTTGAAATGTTAACTATTTTCTCTCTACAGGTGTTGCCAGACCTGCTGAACTTCTCCAGCAGTTGTGGTTTACCCAGCTTCAGGCAGCAAGTCAAATTCCAAGTTATTTCTTCATTCCCCTTTCTCCTGCTGTGACTGTCATGCTCGGGATGTCCTGGTATTGGCTCATTTAATTGGTTTCAATGACATCTCTGTCCTGTTTCAAGCCCATCCCCAGATGTCATCTCTCTGCTCCTCTCGTCAAGATTACGGTTGAAGAAATATGTGCAGATATCTGGGGTTTTATTTCCAAATGCCGTATCTTCATAGTCATTGTAACAATGGGACACCGTTCTCCAATACAGTGTTTATGGCTTGACTATCTTTGATGCAGTTCCTTGGTCAGGGAAACATTTCTATTTCAAAACCAATTCATGAGATGATGCCTCAGACAAATCTTTCCCACAGATCTTCGCCACATCAGGTTTATGTTCATTAACATGGAATAAATCACAAACATAGTTACATGATTCATTGTGATTAAAGTAATAAAATACTAAGCGATGCATTGGATTATCATTTGTGTGTGTGCATTAGTGTGTGAATGTGCAGTGGCAACATTAATCATCTTGCACTTGACAGCCCTATAATTTTCATAGTTATCTTTTTGCTCTTAATCTCCTGATAAACATGTGTTTCTTGTTGATCTTACCCACTAACATTGCCCTGTGCTTCCTTGCCCTTTCCAAGTTTGTTTTAGTTTACAGTTCACCCATTTAGATTCTAAGCTAAGCTTCCCACAGTCTTTGAATTCTTTTGTCAGGATCAGTATCTTTCTTTTACTGTTTCCTGTCACCCTGTCTGCTTGGGGACACCAATGGGACCCTAGGTCTGGAAGGATAATTATTTCTGTTGTTGGATCATGTTTACACTGTGTGTCTAGAATCTCACTTTTGAAATCCTCCCACTGATTTGTCAAATATCTGCATCCAGTCCAACTTCGCCAGATAATCTCTGAGATAATAAGATTTATTCACACCAGACATCATCTTTTAGACTTGTTGTCATTGCCTTGTTCCATATTTATGCAAAATATAAATGTATTAATGTAGCAGCTCATAAAGAGGCCCTCTCTCTCAGTTCATCCAGAAGACCAGCTTCATTTTAGAATATCAATTCCTGATTTGCTCTTCCTCTCACTGGGCTCTTGTGTGCTAAAGAGGTTCGTTAAATATGATTCAATGAATATTTTGCTCTCAGTGCCTTTCACTCTGTTCCCACTCAGTGCGAGGGGGTGAGAGAGAGTGGGAGCAGGCAGTGAGAGGTAGAGAGAGAGTGACAGCGGCCAGTGTGAGGGAGAGAGAGTGGGAGCGGGCAGTGTGAGGGAGAGAGAGAGTGGGAGCGGCCAGTGTGAGGGAGAGAGAGAGAGTGGGAGCTGGAAGTGTGAGGGGCAGAGAGTGGGAGCAGGCAATGTGAGGGAGAGAGAGAGTGGGAGCGGGCAGTGTGAGGGAGAGAGAGAGTGGGAGCGGGCAGTGTGAGGGAGAGAGAGACTGACAGCAGGCAGTGTGAGGGAGAGAGAGAGTGGCAGCGGGCAATGTGACGAAGAGAGTGGGAGCCGGCAGTGTGAGGGAGAGAGACAGAGGGAGCGGGCAGTGAGAGGGAGAGAGAGAGTGGGAGCCAGCAGTGTGAGGGAGAGAGTGGGACCTGGCAGTGTGAGGGAGAGAGAGGGAGTGGGAGCGGGCAGTGTAAGGGAGAGAGTGAGTGCGACCCAGCAGTGTGAGGGAGAGTGGGACCTGGTAGTGTGAGGGACAGAGAGAGACAGGGAGTGGGCAGAGTGAGGGACAGAGAGTGGGAGCGGGCAGTGTGAGGGAGAGAGAGAGTGGCAGCGGGCAGTGTAAGGGAGAGAGAGTGGGAGCCGGCAGAGTGAGGGAGAGAGAGAGTGGGAGCCGGCAGTGTGAGGGAGAGAGTGAGTTGGAGCGGGCAGTGTGAGGGAGAGTGGGACTGGCAGTGTGAGGGAGAGAGAGTGGAACTGGCAGTGTGAAGGAGAGAAAGAGAGAGGGAGCCGGCAGTGTGAAGGAGAGGGAGGGAGTGGGAGCGGGCAGTGTAAGGGAGAGAGAGAGTGTAACCCAGCAGTGTGAGGGAGAGTCGGAACTGGGATTTTAAGGGAGAGAGAGAGACAGGGAGTGGGTGTGTGAAGGAGAGAGAGAGTGGGACCCGGCAGTGTGAGGGAGAGAGTGGGAGCCGGCAGTGTGAGGGAGAGAGAGATTGGGAGCGGGCAGTGTGAGGGAGAGAGAGAGTGGGAGCCGGCAGAGTGAGGGAGAGAGAGATTGGGAGCCGGCAGTGTGAGGGAGAGAGAGAGTGGGGGTGGGCAGTGTGAGGGAGAGAGAGAGTGGGAGCGGGCAGTGTGAGGGAGAGAGAGAGTGGGAGCGGGCAGTGTGAGGGAGAGAGAGAGTGGTACCAGGCAGTGTGAGGGAGAGAGAGTGGGAGCGGGCATTGTGAGAGAGAGAGAGAGAGTGGGAGCGGGCAGTGTGAGGGAGAGAGAGTGGGACCCGGCAGTGTGAGGGAGAGAGAGAGAGTGGGAGCGGGCAGTGTGAGGGAGAGAGAGAGTAGCAGTGAGCAGTGTGAGGGAGAGAGGGTGGGACCCGGCAGTGTGAGGGAGAGAGAGAGAGTGGGAGCGGGCATTGTGAGAGAAAGAGAGAGTGGATCCAAGCAGTGTGAGGGAGAGAGAGAGTAGCAGTGGGCAGTGTGAGGGAGAGAGAGTGGGACCCGGCAGAGTGAGGGAGAGAGAGTTTGGGACCCGGCAGTGTGAAGGAGAGAGAGAGTGGGAGCAGGCAGTGTGAGGGAGAGAGAGAGAGTGGGAGCAGGCAGTGTGAGGGAGAGAGAGTGGGAGCGGGCAGTGTGAGGGAGAGAGAGAGTGGGAGCGGGCAGTGTGAGGGAGAGAGAGAGTGGGACCCGGCAGTGTGAGGGAGAGAGAGAGAGTGGGAGCGGGCAGTGTGAGGGAGAGAGAGAGAGTGGGAGCAGGCAGTGAGAGGGAGAGAGAGGGAGCGGGCAGTGTGAGGGAGAGAGAGAGAGAGGGAGCCAGCAGTGTGAGGGAGAGAGTGGGACCTGGCAGTGTGAAGGAGAGAGAGGGAGTGGGAGCGGGCAGTGTCAGGGAGAGAGAGAGTGTGACCCAGCAGTGTGAGGGAGAGTGGGACCTGGCAGTGTGAGGGACAGAGAGAGACAGAGAGCGGGCAGTGTGAGGGAGAGAGAGAGTGGGAGCGGGCAGTGTGAGGGAGAGAGAGAGTGGGAGCGGGCAGTGTGAGGGAGAGAGAGAGTGGGAGCGGGCAGTGTGAGGGAGAGACAGTGGGAGCGGGCAGTGTGAGGGAGTGAGAGAGAGTGGGAGCGGGCAGTGTGAGGGAGAGAGAGAGTGGGAGTGGGCAGTGTGAGTGAGAGAGAGAGTGGGACCTGGCAGTGTGAGGGAGAGAGAGAGAGTGGGAGCGGGCAGTGTGAGGGAGAGAGTGAGCAAGTTATCCAAGATTGTGGAACAGGTGTCTTTGGCCTGTCTGCTCCAGGCTGGCCATATTTCCTTTCCCTCTCTCTCCTTCTAGTATTTATTTTTCTTCCTTTCTGGAGTTCTGTCGAGAGGCAGCAGTGGTGATGCATTGTGGGAAGTGTGCCAGCGGCCGTGGGTCCTGAGTGCTGTCGGATGACCATCTGGGGTGTGGATGTGGCTGTGGGCCTGAGCCTAACATGGTCAGAGCAAGCCAAAAGTGTCCAAAAGTGTCGATGGGGGAGATACCCCCCCACCCCTATCCCCAGCATCTGCAGCATCGAGAGCAGGGAGATGGAGGTTTCCCAAACAGTGGGCCCAAGTAAAGGGGATCGAGCCTTCACAGGGAGTGCACTTCAGAAACACTGGGCAACTTTTACTGTTATTCCTTCATTGTTCCACTTAACACTATGAAGGACTGTAGTGTTAACATTTTGCTTTATTTCTTGATTTTTCTACTTATACTAAAAAACACAGTAATGCTTTCCCTCTAACTTAATTTTTGTGTTACTATGCGTACAGTGTTTGATGACATTTTGCACATTTCACTGCATTCCTGTACCCCTGTACTTGAGAACACATAACAATAAAGTTTACATCTGAATCTGAATACCAAACACCTTCTTCACTCCCCATCTACCTGTGACTCCACTTTCAAACATCTATGAACCAGCACTCCAAGATCTCTTTGTTTAGTAACATTCCCCAGGACCTTTACCATTAAGTGCATATGTCCCACCCTGAGTTGCCTTTCCAAAATGCAGCACCTCACATTTATCTAAATTAAACTCCATCTCCCACTCCTCAGCCCAGTAACCCATCTGATCAAGGTCCCGAGGTACTCTGTGGGAATTTTTGCTGTCCACTACATATCCAATTTTAGTGTCATCTGCAAAATTACTGACTTTACCTCCAATGTTCACATTCAAATTGTTTATATAAATGGCAAAAAGCGATGACCCGCATCGATCACTGTGTCCCACCGTTGGTCACAGGTCTCCAGTCTGGAAAGTAACCTCCATCACCACCCTCTGCCTCCTTCCTTCTATCTCCAAATGGCTCGTTCTCCTTGTGTTCCATGTGACCTCATCTTGCTCACCAATCTATCATGTAGAACTTTGTTGAAAGCCTTACTGAAGTACATATCGATCACTTTCACCTCACTGCCTTCATCAATCCTGATTTGGAAGTGCCGGTGTTGGACTGGGGTGAACAAAGTTTAAAATCACACAGCACCCGGTGATAGTCCAACAGGTTTATTTGGAAGCACTAGCTTTTGGAGCACTGCTCCTTCATCAGGTGGTTGTGGAGGATAAGATCATAAGACACAGAATCTATTGCAAAAGTTTACAGTGTGATGCAACTGAAATTATATATTGAAAAAGACCTGGATTGTTTGTTATGTCTCTCATCTTTTAGAATGGCCATGTTGTTTTCAGTTGTTTCATATGAAAATCCCAGAACTTTTTTTTAAAGTTACATTCTCAAATGAACTTTACCAATAGATGTCATGTCAGCTGTGATCTCTCGGCCTGGCACGATGATCTCTCGGCCTGGCACGATGATCTCTCGGCCTGGCACGATGATCTCTCAGCCCGGTGTGGTGGTCTCTCAGCCTGGCATGTGCAGTGTCTCGGCCAGCCATGGCTTTAGTGAAGACCTCTGGTCTCACCGAGGCAAAGCACATAACAAAGACTGAAATGTTTGAGCTTGCATTTTATTTGTTCATTTTCCATTTCAAACTAAGAAGGTCTGCAACATATAGCTTTTAACCTCACTTCATTTTTTAAAAATTCGTTTTGTGGGACTTGTGCATCACTGGCTGGCCAGCACTGACAGCCCATCCCTATTTGTCCTTGAGAAGGTGGTGGTGAGCTGTCTTCTTGACTCACTGCAGTCCACTTGCTGTGGATTGACCCACAATGTTCGTAGAGAGGGAATTCCAGGATTCTGACCCAATGACTGTGAAGGAACAGCAGTGTATTTCCAAGTCAGGATGGTGAGTGGCTTGGAGGGGAACTTACAGGTGATTGTGTTCTCAGGTACTTGCTGCCCTTGTCCTTCGAGATGGAAGCAGTCGTTGGTTTGGAAGGTGCTGCCTAAAGATCTTTGGTGAATTTCTGCAGTGCATCTTGTAGATAGACACACTGCTGCTCCTGAGCACCGGTGGTGGAGGGATTGAATGTTTGTGGATGTGGTGCCAATCAAGCGGGTTGTTTGGTCCTGGATGGTGTCAAGCTTCTTGAATGTTGTTGGAGCTGCACCCATCCAGGCAAGTGGGAAGGATTCAATCACACTCCTGACATCATATATTTTATGCAGCACTATTATTACTGTAAAAAAAAGGTTAATTTTTAAGTTTGTTCTTTCTTTCTACCTCCTGCTTAAGATTCTATGATTAGGCATTTGTCCCAAAGATGGTGCATTGTGTGGTGACATTATACACTTCTCACTGTATTCCTGTACCTATGTACTGAGTACACGTGACAATAAAATCATAATCAAATTACAGACAAAAGAAAGAAGAGTTGGAATAACTATTGGAAAACTTAACAGGATAATAGGTTATTTATTTCATAAACAGCAACTGCTCCAATAGCGTAACATCCCATAAACACATCCTTGGCGCAGGCAAATTCAGTAAAATAGATTGTCTCACATGCAATTCTGGACAAGGACTGTAATAGAGTTGTTCAAGATTACATTTACTTTCAGTGATCTGGAAACAGTTCAATATTTATTTATCCCTTTACATCTTTCCTATTCATGTCCCTGTCCAAATGTCTCCGAAATGTTGTAATTGTACCTGCCTGGACCACTTTCTCTGGCAGCCCATTCCATACACACACCGCTCTGCATGAAAATGTTGTCCCTCAGGTCCCTTTTAAATCTTTCCCCTGTCACCTTAAACCTGTGCCATCTGGTTTTGGACTCCCCTGCCCTGGGGAAAAGACCTTGGCTGTTCATCTTGTCTCTGGACCCTCATGATTTTATAAAGCTCTGTACAAGAAGCTGCGTAAAAGATGCTGCATAAGATATTGTTGCATTTTGCCAGTGATGATATATAAGCAGGGCAGAAGATGAAAGCCTGATTACCAGGAAACAGAGAATCAGAATAAATAGTTCAGTTTCAGACTGGTAACTAATGGAGTGTCACAGGGATCAATGCTGAGACCTCAACTATTTACAATCACATTAAACTACTGGGTTGAGCAAATGGGAAGGAAAAGGAACCTGGAGTATAATGTGGCTGTGGCATGAGGTTGTTTGCTTGACAGGAATAACAGAGAGCAGAACATTATTTAAAAGGGGAGAGACGACAGAATTCTGTAGGAGGGGGATCAGCCTGTCTAAAAGAGTAACATACAGGTACATCAAAGAATTCGGTAGTCAGATGGAATATTAACCTTTAATGTTAGAGAGTAATGAATAAAAGGAGGGAGGTCTTACAGCCACACAGTCACTGTTCAGACCACACATTGAGTATTGCGTTCAGTTTTGGCTTCCTTTACTAAAAAAAATACTTGTATTGGAAACAGTTCAGAAAAGTCTCAGTTCCTGGGAGGACACTGGATTAGAAACGTTAACTCTCTTACCCCTCCACAGATGCTGCCTGACCTGCTGCGTTTCTCCAGTGATTTCTTTCTTGTGTTTTCCAACATGTTTCTATATCGAATAGTAAATATCCTGGAGTGAGTTACAGACTGGAATCCAATCAAGGGGTCCTGGGTATTGATCTGACTAGAAAGACACTGGAATTCTGAAGATGTGATTGCATAGATATTTTTATCTCACTAGTATCAAGGGGAGGGGTCTTTTTAAAAGTAAAACTCAATAATGAAACTTTTATGTGCATTAGTCTGGGAAAGCCCACCTGGGACTGTACCCTCCAAGGTGGGTCTGTCTCTCAGTGACCTGGAGCTGTTTCCTGGTTACTGCCTTTTCATAGCATCCCTGTTGCAGTGTTTTAAATGCAGGAAGAGCTCACTGAACAATGAAGAACAAAGAACAATACAGCACAGGACCAGGCCCTGCGGCCCTCCAAGCCTGCGCTGACACATGTTACCCTTCCATACTAAAACTGTCTTCATTTCCAGGATCCGTATCCCTCTATTCCCTTCCTATTTGTGTATTTGTCCAGGTATTCCCTTGAATGCTGCTAACGTGTCTGCTTCTATCACCTTCTCTGGCAGTACATTCCAGGCACTCACCACCCTTTGTGTGAAAAACTTGTCTTGCACATCTCTTTTAAACTTCCCTCCTTGTGGTTTGAACCTGTGCCTTTCGTAATTGACTCCTCCACCCTGGGAAAAAGCCTCATATTTCCACTTCATCCAATGCCATTCACAATCTTATAAACTTCTACTGGGTCAGCCCTCAATGTCCTGCATATCCAGTGAAAACAAATCCAGTCTATCTAACCTTTCTTCAAAATCCCCATACCAAGACAACACCCTGGTAAACCTATTCTGTACCCCCTCCAAAGCACCAACATCCTTCTAGTAGTGTGGTGATCAGAACTGGACACAATATTCCAAGTGTAGTCTCACTGAAGTTCTATAAATCCGTAGCATAACTTTCCGAACATAGAAATCATAGAGTGCCTACTGTGTGGAAACAGGCCATTTGGCCCAACAAGTCCACTCCAATCCTGTGAAGAGTATCCCACCCTGACCCACTCCCCTCCTCTATTACTCTATATTTCTCCTGACTAATGCACCTAACCTACATATCCCTGAACACCATGGGCAATTTAGCTTGGCCATGTCATCTAACCTGCACATCTTTGTACTATCCATATACTCAAAGATCCTTCCAATGAAGGTAAGCTTGCTATAGGCCTTTTTTACCCCCTTATCCACCAGCACTGTCACCTTCAGTGATCTGTGGACCTGCATACCCAGATCCCTCTGCATGTTAATGCTCCGAAGGGTTCTGCCATTCATTGTATAATTTCCAACTGTACTTGACCTTCCCAAATGCATCACCTCACATTTGTCTGGATTAAGCTCCATCTGCCATTTTTCTGTCCATGCCTCCAACTGATCTATATACTGTTGTATCCTCTGACAATTCTCCTCAATATCTACAACTTCATCAATCATTGTATCATCCCAATCTTTTTATCGTCTGCAAACTTAGACCAGCCATGTTTTCCTCCAAATTATTTATAAAGACCATGAACAGTAGAGGCCCCAGCTCTATTCCCTGTGAACACCACTAGTCACAGCCCTCCATTCTGAAAAGCTTCCTCCACCACTCCCCTCTGTCTCCTACGATTGAGTCAGTTCTAAACAGGAAAATCCATCCGGCCAGTTCACCCCTGACACCATGTGACTTCACCTTTTGTACCAGTCTGCCATGAGGGGCCTTGTCAAAGGTTTTACTAAAGTCCATGTGTACAACATCAACTGGTTTTCCCTCATTAATCATCTTCATCATCTCCTCAAAAAACGTGGTCAAGTTAGTAAGGCACGATCTCTCCCGCACAAAAGCATGCTGTCTGTCACTAATAAATCCATTTTCTTTAAAGTGCATATAGATCTTGTCCGTGTGAATCTTTTCCAATCATTTCCTTAACACTGACATAAGGCTCACAGGCCTGTAATTCCCAGGATTATCCCTGCTATCCTTCTTAAACAATGGGACAACATCAGCTATTCTCCAGTCCTCTGGGACCTCACCTGTGGCCAGAGAGAATACAAAGATGTCTGTCAATGCTCAAGCAATTTGTTCTCTTGTCTCCCTCAATATTCTGGGATCGATCCCATCAGGTCCCAGGGACTTATTTACCTTAATACTTTTTAAGACACACAGAATGTTTCCGTGTCCATGTTTAACCTGATGTCATGAGGCTTCATGGGGTCTGGCATTAATGCTGAGCACTTCCAGAGCACAGCCCTCTTGACTGTATCCCACGGAGCTGTTCCCTCTGCTGGCTCTGTCCTGCCAGTGGGACAGGACCTGCCCTGAGATGGTCATTGTGTTGTCTGGGACACTGTCTGTAAAGTGGGATTCTGTGAGTGTGACTATGTTCGATTGTTGCTGGATTAGTCTATGAGGAATATACTGCAGGGCAGTTTTATGTTGTCTACAATAAAGAGTTGACTCCTCTTGATTTCTTTCAATTTTAAAATCAAGCCGGACCAAACTAATTTTTTCATTTGAAGACAATTTAACTATTTTTCACTTCAATAAGCCGAGTACACAACTCAATTCAGTAACTGCAGTAACCAGCTGGGTCACCTTCCCAACACACTGCCCGACCAAATACATTGAAAACGGCTTTGGAAAGGCCTGAATTCAAATATAGTGCTGCTGCACCTCACTGTCCCTTCAATAAAGAGTGAGTCAATGATGGGATCTGAAATCTGTCCAGAGAGCTTCCAAACTGGGTCCAGGCAGTTATTCAAATATTCCCTCACTACAGACAATTCAGAACTATCTCAGGGAGGGTGCAGAATATTCCCAAAGGGGAGAGGTACCAGCAGGATGTTGCTGTACACATTGGAACCCATGATACAGGATGGGAAAAGGACGAGGTCCTGAGGAGAGAAAATAGGAATTTAGGCAGGAACTTAAAAAGTCGATCCTGGAGGGTAGTTGTAAGAGGGGGTGAGGGTGTGAGTCCTTTTAGGGCAGAGAGTATGAGAAAGAATATCAGGCTTATATGATTTAACCAAATCAGAAATTATAGATGTACTTAATAAATGCAGAGGGCTCAGTAAACGGATTCCCGCGGCTGGGTTTTGAGATTTCACTCCCTATTGCCGGTCTCCTCCCTCATTCATTCCATTTCACGGAGGCGCGATTTGACAGTAAGTTTCTTAAAGGGGACAGGGACCCCATTCAATCTGTATCTAACAGGTCCGTGCTGATGGAGACAACTTGTTTGATGTCCTGCAAGCTGTTCAAGACCCGGTAGATGGTTCTAAGGGGATTAGTATTCTCATCTTTTCATAGTTTCGGGTGAGATAGTGCGCTGGGGAGTGGGGAGACCACAGTTTGATGAATGACTGAATGAAATGCGGAAGGAGTAAACACCGAGCGATTGTGAGTGGGTTGGCAAATAAAGGGCCTTAATATAAAAATAAAGAAACATATAGTACAATATCTCACACAACCATAGAATAAGATGTTTGAAGATGATTGACTCTCTGCATCAGTAAAGACCCGCCAGCTCGCCCACGGAGACATTGGGAATGATTAACTGATATGGGTGAGCAGGGCAGAACCTCAGCAGATCACAGGATATTCAGGGACAAAGGTTACAAGATAAACAAGTGACCACATCAGCGAACAGGCACCGTGTGTTTGAATCTGACCGGTAGATATGTAATAGACAGTGACCTGATGTCATCAAAATGCCGAGTTAATTGGATTATTAATTTGATGTAATTAATTTACAGACCTGGTGTAATTAACTGCCTGGCCAACTGATTTACAGACCTGATGGAATCATCGCCCAGTTGGTTGACTTGTGGACTTGATATGACCAACTGCACACGAACAGTTAATTTGTAGACTGACATAACTTTGATGTCAGAAAGTGTAAGATTGGTATTGTGCGGGTGTTTGACAGAGAGAGCTGGATTGTCCTGTGTGACGGTCTGGAGTTCCTCTCCTGGCTGTAATCGATTCCCGCTGGAATAAACTGCTGTTCCTGCTGAATTGCCCAGACCTTCAGAGTCTTCTTGCCTCAGAGACAGCGGTCACTCCTCCAACAGTAATATCTGGATTACTCCCAGTGCCGTGTCCCAGTGGGAGTAGGAACAGGAGGGTAGAGCAGATGAATATGTAGCTGAGGAGCTGGTATTGGGGAGAAGGATTCATATTTTTGAATCATTGGAATCTCTTCCAAAGCAGAGACTTAGGACTGCCATAGCGTTAAGGGTTTGGATAGAGAGGAATTTGTGAAGTGTGCACAAGCAAATGTTCTGATTCAGTATTTGGATGTACTTACGAAAGAAGAAGCAAAACTTGACCCACTCTTGGGAAATAAAGCAGGACAGGTGACTGAGCTATCAGTCAGGGAGCGCTTCAGGGCCAGTGATCCTAATCCTATTAGATTTAAAATAGTGATGGAAAAAGACAGAGCAGGTCTAAAAGTTAAAGATATTAATTTAGAGGAAGGCCAATTTTGATGATATTAGGCAAGAACTTACAAAAGTTGATTGGAGGTGGGTATTCACAGGTAAAGGCTGGAAAGTTGGAAGCCTTCAACAATGAGATAATGAGAGTCCAGAGACAGTACGTTCCTGTTAGGGTGAAGGGCAAGGCTGGTAGGTGTAGGGAATGATAGATGACTAGAGAAAATGAGGTTTTGTTCAAGAATAAGAAGGAAGCGTATGTCAGGCATAGACAGCAGGGATTGGGAGAATCTCAAGAAGAGTATAAAGGCAGGAGAAGTATAAGAGGGAAACCAGGAAGGTAAAAATGGGACATGAGATAGCTTTGGCAAATAGGGTTAAGGAGAATCCAAAAGGATTTTATAAATACATTAAAGACAAAAGGGTGATTATGGAGAGAATAGGGTCCCTGAAAGATCAACAAGCCCACCTGTGGATCAACAAGCCCATCTTGCATCAGTGTTTATTGTGAAGAAGGAGATGGAAGCTAGAGAACTTGGGGAGTAAATATCTGTAATAAGGACATCTTCAAAATGCCTATATAACAGAGGAAGAGGTGATGGACATCTTTAAACACATAAAAGTTTATATATCCTCAGGACCTGTCCAGGTGTACCCGAGAGCTCTGTGAGAAGCTTGGGAAATGATTACTGGGGCCCTTGCTGAGATATTTATATCATCAATAGTCACTGATAAGGTGCCAGAAGGCTGGGGGTTGGCGAACGTGGTGTCATTGTTCAAGAAATGTGGGAAGGAGATCGGTGAGCCTGACATCGGTGGTGGGCAATATGTTGAGGGGAGATCCTGAGGGATCCTGAGGATTTACATAAATTTGGAAAGACAAGGACAGATTAGAGTTAGTCAACATGCTGGGAAATCATGTTTCATTAACTGAATTGAGTTTTTTAAAGAAGTAATGAAGAGGATTGATGAAGGCAGGGTGGTGAATGTGATTTATATGGACTTCAGTAAGGCGTAAAACAAAGTTCTGCATGGTCAAATGTTTAGAAACATGAGGTCACATGGAATACAAGTAGAATACTAGCCATTTGGATACAGAAGGTAGGAGACAGAGGATGGCGATGGAAACCTGTGAGACCTGTGACCAGCGGTGTGACACATTGATTGGTGCTGGGTCCACCGCTTTTCATCATTTATGTATCTCCCTCATTGACGCTTCGGGCTTGCTCTGACCATGTTAGGCTCGGGCCCACAGCCACATCCACGACTCGATGGGCCGAATGGCCTTATTTCCACTCCTATGTCCTATGTCTTGTGGTCACACCCCAGATGGTCATCTGACAGCACTCAGGACACATGGCTGTTGCCACACTGCCCACAATGCATCACCAGTGCTGCCTCTCAACAGAACTCCAGAAATGAAGGAAAATATATACTAGAAGGAGAGAGAGGGAAAGGAAATATGGCCAGCCTGGAGCAGATGGGCCGAATGTGCCTCTTCCACAATCTTGGATAACTTGCCCAATCTCCCACTCACACTGCCCGCTCCCTCTCTCTCTCTCCCTCACACTGCCCGCTCCCACTCTCTCTCCCTCACACTGCCCAACCCCACTCTCTCTCTCACTCGGCCCACTCCCACTCTCTCTCTCTCCCTCACACTGCCCGCTCCCTCTCTCTCTCCCTCACACTGCCCGCTCCCACTCTCTCTCCCTCACACTGCCCAATCCCACTCTCTCTCTCACTCGGCCCACTCCCACTCTCTCTCTCTCCCTCACACTGCTCGCTCCCACTCTCTCTCTCCCTCACACTGCCCGCTCAGACTCTCTCTCTCCCTCACACTGCCCGCTCCCACTCTCTCTCTCCCTCATACTGCCCGCTCCCACTCTCTCTCCCTCACACTGCCCGCTCCCACTCTCTCTCTCCCTCATCCGAAATTGATTTTCCTGCTCCTTGGTTCTGCCTGACCTGCTGTTCTTTTCTAGCACCACTCTGATTTTGACTCTAATCTCCAGCATCTGCAGTACCCATTTCTGCTGAATGGAAAAGACTGGCAGCCCAGTGTTCTGAGTTTGAGATGGTGCAGAAGGGATAGAAAGAGGCAAGGCAGGGGGAGGGCTGGCATTTTTGATGAAGGAAAATATTACTCCTGTAATTAGAGAAGGTATTTCTGAGGGATCATTTAGTGAAAATATATAGGTTGAAGTTAGAAATAAGAAAGGGATGACTACTTTGGTGGGGTTTTATATCGGCTCCCCAATAGTCAGAGGGCAATTGAGAAGCAAATATGTCGAGAGATCTCAAATATATGTAAGAATAATAAGTTTGTAATAGTAGGGGATTTTAATTTTCCAAACATTGACTCAGACTGCCATGGTGTTAAAGCTTTTGATGGTGAAGAACTTGTCCAATTGCAAGAAAATTTTTGCAATAGATATATAAATCTTCCTACGAGAGATGGATCAAAACTTGACCTTCTCTTGGGAAATAAGGCAGGGCAAGTGACTGAAGTGTGATCAGGGAACACTTTTGGGCCAGTGATCATAATGCCAGTAACTTTAAAATAGTTGTGTAAAATGATAAAAGTTAAAGTTCTTAATTGGAGTAAGGCAAATGGGTATGAAAGGGTATGAAACAAAGCTTTCCGGAGCAGAATGATCGCAGGTAAAAGGATGACTGACAAGTGGGAGGCCTTCCAATGTGTGAGAACAAGAATTCAGAAACATTCTGTTCCTGTTAGAGTGAAAGGCAAGGCTGGTAAGGTTAGGGAACAATGGATGAATAAAGATGTCGAAGTTCAAGTCAAGAATAAAAAATATACAACTATTAGAGAGACAATTAGGATCAACTGAATGTCTTGAAGAGTGTAAAGAGTGTAGGGACATTCTTTAGAAGGAAATGAGGAAGGCAAAGAGGGGACAGGAGACAGCCTTGGCAGATAGGGTAAAAATTATCCAAAGAGGTTCCATAAATACATTGAGTGAGGGAGCAACTGGAGAGAGAGTAGGACCCCTGAAAGACCAACAAGGTTGTCTTTGTGTTGAACCTCAAGAGATGGGAGGGATATAAAAAATATTTTGCATCCATTTTTATTGTTGGGAAAGAAATGGAGGTGAGAGTAATCAGGGATATAAATATTGATGGTTTGGAAACAGTTCACAGAAAACAGAAGAGGAAGTGCTGGAGATCTTAAAAAACATAAAGATAGATAAACCTGATCAAGTGTGTCCCAGGACGCTGTGGGAAGTTAGAGAGAAGATTGCAGGGCCCCGAGCAGAAATATTTGTATCATCAATAAACACAGGTGAAGAACTGGAGGATTGGGGTGTGGCTAATGTGTCATTGTTTAAGAAGGGATGTGAGGAGAAGTCTAAGAATGATTGACCTGTGAGTCTGTCCTCGGTGGTGGGTAGGTTTTTAGAGATGATCCTGAAAGATAGGATTTACAGAGGTTAGAGAGGAAAGGATTGATTAGAGATGGTCAGTCTGATTTAGTGTGAGCAAAATCATGTCTCCCATTTGATTGGGTTTGTTTTTGGAAGTAACCAAAATGATTGATGAGGACAGAGTGTTAGATGGTGTTTGCTTGGCCTTTAGTAAAGCCTTTGATGAGGCTCTGCATGATCGACTAATTGGTAAAGTTAGATCACATAGGATTCAGGGTGGGCTTGCCAACTGAATACAGAATTGGCTTTTGGCAGAAAATGGTGGAACATTGTTTTTCAGATGGAGGCCTGTGACCAGCGGTGTCCCACAGGGAGCGGTACTGGCTCCACTTCTGTTAGTCATTTATACAAAGGATTTGGGTGGGAATGTAGGAGGCAATGGTTAGTAAGTTTGTGGGCGACACCAAAATGGTAAAATAGACAGTGAAGAATGTGACCCAAGATCACAAAGAGATCTTGATCAATTGGGTCAATGGGCTGAGGAGTAGCAGATGGAGTTTAATTTGGATAAACGTGAGGTATTGTATTGTGGTAATACAAACAAGGTCAGGACTTAATGGTAGGGCTCTGGGTAGTGTGGGAGAGCAGGGAAACCTCAGGGTTCAGGTGCATAGTCCTTTGAAATTTGCATCCCAGTTAGACAGGGTAGTTAAGAAGGTGTTTAGCATGCTTGCCTTCATCGCTCAGACCCTTGAGTATCGGAGTTCTGACATCATATAGAACTTGTACAGGACAGTGATGAGGCCTCTTCTGGATTAATGTGTGAAATTCTCATCGCCCTGTTATAGGAAGGATATTTTAAACTGGAGAGGGTTCAGTAAAGATTTATCGAGATGTTATTAGGAATGGAGGGTTTGAGATATAAACATGGGCTGTTGCACTGGAGGGTGAGGGGGTGACCTTATTGATGTTTAAACAATCATGTGGGGCACAGATAAGATGAATGATAAGGGTCTTTTCCCTCGGATGGGGAGTTCAAACCTGGGGGTATATTTTTAAGGTGAGAGGAGAAAGATTGAAAAAGGACATGAGGGGCAATGGTTTTAGAATGTTGGATGTGGAATGAACTATCAGAGGAAATGGTGGATGCAGGTACAGTTACAGTGTTTAAAATACATTTGGACAAGTTCATGAATAGGAAAGGTTTGGAGGGATATGGGCCAAGCGCAGGCAGTTGGGAATAGTTTAGTTTTGGAACATGGTCGGTGTGGCCGGGTTGGTCTGAAGGGTCTGTCTCCGTGCTGTATGACTCTATGGCTCCATGACATTACTGTACACAGTTAGTCTCTGCCCTTTACCCTCCAGCCCAGGGGCTGGGACACAGCAGGGGGAAAGGTATTGTTGATGGATGGAGATACCGAGGGGCTTTTATATGCAGGGAGTGCTTAATGGAGGAACTACAGAGAGACAGATCAGGATTGATGAAGCTGCACAAGGGAGGCAATTAGACAGGAGCCATGGAGGGGACAGGGGTAATGGAGGGGGACAGGGGCCATGGAGGGGGACAGGGGCAATGGAGGGGGACAGGGGCCATGGAGGGGGACAGGGGCCATGGAGGGGGACAGGGGCCATGGAGGGGGACAGGGGCCATGGAGGGGGACGGGGTAATGGAGGGGGACAGGAGCCATGGAGGGGACAGGGGTAATGGAGAGGGACAGGAGCCATGGAGGGGACAGGGGTAATGGAGGGGGACAGGGGCCATGGAGGGGACAGGGGTAATGGAGGGGGACAGGAGCCATGGAGGGGACAGGAGCCATGGAGGGGGACAGGAGCCATGGAGGGGACAGGGGTAATGGAGGGGGACAGGAGCCATGGAGGGGACAGGGGTAATGGAGGGGGACAGGGGCCATGGCGGGGGACAGGGGCCATGGAGGGGGACAGGGGCCGTGGAGGAGGACAGGGGTAATGGAGGGGGACAGGAGCCATGGAGGGGGACAGGAGCCATGGAGGGGACAGGGGTAATGGAGGGGCACAGGAGCCATGGAGGGGACAGGGGTAATGGAGGGGACAGGGGCCTTGGAGGGGGACAGGAGCCATGGAGGGGACAGGGGTAATGGAGGGGGACAGGAGCCATGGAGGGGACGGGGTAATGGATGGGGACAGGGGCCATGGAGGGGGACAGGAGCCATGGAGGGGACAGGGGTAATGGACGGGGACAGGAGCCATGGAGGGGACAGGGGTAATGGAGGGGGACAGGGGTAATGGAGGGGGACAGGAGCCATGGAGGGGACAGGGGTAATGGAGGGGGACAGGGGCCGTGGAGGGGACAAGGGTAATGGAGGGGGACAGGGGCTAAATTTGCAGTGGGTGGGAGCTTGTCCAATATTGAAGAGGGGAATGCAGATTCAATCTCAGGATTGAACAAGAGAAACAGGGAAGGAAAGGAAGAGAAGGGGAGAGAGAGAAAAATGAGAGAAGAAGAAAGAGCAAGAGAGTGGGAAAGAACACAGTAAAGGTGGGAAGAAGAGACAGGAGAGAAAAATGCAAAAGAAAAGGCTGTCCGTAAAAGAGAGAGAGAGAGAGAAAGATTGAGAGGGAGAGAGAGAGAGATGTAGAGTGATACAGACAGAGGGTGAGAGACAGAGGCAAAGAGAGGGACAGAGAGAGAAAAGAGGAAAAACCAGACAGACATAAGCACGTGCTAAGGAAAGATATAGTGAGATTTAACAATTGATATTCACAATTCCAGTTGGTCTAAGCTCTTGCGATGGTCTCTCACACTCTTTCTCTCCCATTCAGGACAGACTCTGCTCCAGGGGCTTGCTTTTGAGATTGAACCATTCCCCACACTCTCACACACAGAGACAGACAGAAACCCACAGATACTCACCCCCTGCTCAGTGCACACGGTGAAAGTTGAGTAGGTGAGGATAGTTTTCATTTGAAAAAAGGAGATTGAGGGGGGATCTGATTGAGGTCTACAAAATTATGAAGGGTATAGACAGGGTAGACCGAGATAAGCTTTTTCCCAGAGTGAAGGATTCAATAATGAGAAGTCACGCTTTCAAGGTGAGAAATGAAAAGTTAAATGGGGATACACACGGCAAGGACTTCACACAGAGAGTGGTGGGTGTCTGGAACACGTTGCCAGCAGAGGTAGTAGAGGCAGGCACGGTAGTTTCATTGAAGATACGTCTGGACAGATGCATGAGTAGAGCGGAGGGAGACAGATGTTTAGGAAATGGGCGATAGGTTTCGACAGAGGCTTTGGATCGGCTCAGGCTTGGAGGGCCGTGGGGCCTGTTCCTGGGCTATAAATGCTTTTGTTCTTTGAAGGGAAAATGGCTGCCAGAACCTGTTTGAAATATACCCAAGTCTCTCACTGAAAATCCCTTCTCTGCCCAAGTCCCAGCTCATCCAGTCAGCTCCCAGCTCCCAGCTCCCCTCTACCCAGGGCATACCTCCCCTAGGGATGGAGCACAGCCAGAGTCATCTTAGTGGGATTAGAGGGGGGAGGGAGTGAGGAGGTGTGAGAGAATGCAGCAGGTAAGCAGTTTCATCCAGTCTGCCTTTGTCTACTCCTACTTTGCATTTTATTGTCTTGGAACAAAAAACAAATGTATTTTCAAACTGATCAAATTCCTTTTGTCTTTGGGGTTTCCTATTGATCAATGTGACAAATCTCAATTTGCAATTGTCAGGAATCTAACCCAGGTCACCTGTTTGGAGGACAGCTAGACTAACCACGATAGCACCATCACTGTGCACTTTACCACAACACAGTCCCCAAACATAGTTAAAAAGACCTTTATCATGACAAATCAAACAGAGTTTAATTTGATTCACTGAAAGTGATATTCGGTCAGGTGACGATAGCTTATATGAAGAGGTAGATTTGAAGGAGCATCTGAAATCGGGGAGGGAGCTGGGTCATTGGGCACGTGCAGGGAGGGAGTCCAGAAATCCCTCTGGTTGGGCTTGGAGTCCCCCAGCAATGCCTCAGCTGGTTCATAGAAAGGAACAAATAAAGCAACTGAATGATATCAGAGAAATAGTTTAGTCCAGACTGCCTTAGTCTCCTCCTGCTTTGCATTTTATTGTTTTAGAATGAAAGCCACATGTATTCACAAACTGATCAAATTCCTTTTCTCTTTGGGGTTTCCTCCTGATCAATGTGAAAATCTAAAAGTGCGATTGCCAGGAACCAACACGAGGAATTGAATGGAAACAAAGTAAATTATTGTGAAAATAAAGGTGCAATCAAAAGACACAGAATCTTTTCAATATTTTATTTCCTTTCTCAACAGGAAACTTCTCGTTTGTTGAAAAATTTGCCCAGATGTGTGGCTCAGAGAATTCAGTGAGGAAGAGGGACAGGAGCCTGTCCTTGCATTTCCCTCTCTGGGCTGCAGTGAACGATTACACCTTCCTCCATATCATTTATTTTTCTACCCAATTCACTCACTGAGAACGGATTACTTGGGATGAATATCTAATTCCTCTTTTGGTTTTGCTTGTGTTGATCCACGTCCTACTAACTGTTGTTGATTACTAACAGCACTTTACACTGGCTTTCCACCTCCAGTCTCTGTCATTTTGCCCCTCAGATGGAGACATTCCTTGCCCATGAGGAAAGGAGTGTTATCATGTTGCTGCTCCTCCTTCTCCTTTCGGTCCATTCCTCACGTGGACTCCTCGTTCCGTTCTCTGCTGCACCTAATGATGGCTCTCAGTTACTTGGATTGATTCACCAATTGAATTATTGTTCTAACTGGATATGTCACGGCGTACTTTAACTGGTTTCTGAAATGTTTCTGTGTCACCACATAAATAAGGGCATTTGTGCAGCAACTGAAGTTCCTCAACATGTTTCCAATCTGAACAAAGAGACGAAAAGAAACAGAATCCAAGGAATAACCGGCATTAAAAAAATATAAAATACGCAACAACCAGAGAAGTATGAAGCTGGCAGATATGGCAAAGAGTAAAATCACAGAATTCTTCCTGCTCTCTACCTCTGGATCATTCTGTGTTTTTCTCTGACCTCTCAGTTCCTTCCGCACCTTAATGGCCTCGAAGATATGTCTGACAGTCAGAATGTTGATAAAGAGAATAAAAGTGAATGGGAACATTGGTGTTAAAAAAGTCTCAAAATATCTAAAACCTATCCACCGAGGGTCATTAGAATAACTAGACCTGGTATAACAGTACCATGGAACATTGTTGATCATCTTTCCAGGTTTATACACAAAGGAGTTGGGAATGTTCTTTAAACAAAAGAAGATGCAGATTGTTGCTAGAACCCTGGTTGCAGTTTTCCCTGTGCAATACTTAGTTTTCATCTCATGTAAACAAATGGCAACAAATCGATCAAAGGAAAAAGCAATGGTGAACCACGCAGAACAATCAATGGTCAAGCGGTTGAGGGCATAGATAACACCACAAACAGGAGTGATGTGCAGGAAACACAGTGGATAATAATAACGTCGAAATCGGTGAAGGATAAAATGAAAAACAATGAACAGTAGATCTGATACTGTCATGGCCACCAGGTAGCAAGTGCTGCACACAGAAAGACCACATTTACCCCGAGCTAAGATTAAAATCACCACGAGACTAACTGTAAGAGAAAGGAAAAATAGATTTGAAGTTATTAATGAAACGTTCTCTGTGCATGAGCCCAGACTGTAAGTGATGACACAAAGATAATTGTTGTTCCATGTTATATGAATTTTAAAGAATCTCATTCAATGAATCATTTGCTCTTTTAAAGGACATAGGGAAGAACATGAGCAGCAGATTACTCACAGAAACATGATCATATACTCAGGATGTTTTTGAGTTAGCAGCAGTCGATTTCGCCTGCTCCTCAGATGCAACCTTGCCTGCTGTGCCTTTTCCAGCACATCGCCTTATCAGCAATCCCCATTATTTCCTAATGACCTGCTGAACCCACCCATTGCCCTGCTGTATCTGGGCTCCCATTTGGAGCGAGCTGCCTGAGCAAGATCCACCAACACAATCCCTTTCCATCAAGGGATGGGAAACACCAGGTATCACTGAGAGGTGGGTTTTTACAAAACCCATCTGACCGATAGCAGGCTGTGAACTACCACAGAGAGAGGGTGGTCTTCCGAAAGCTGCAAGTGCTCAGCCAAACTCCATCAATGTGGCCTCGGTGTAAACCCACTCTGCACAGTATAGGGAAACACACAATGCTGCACATTACTGAGGAACCTCCGAACTGACAAACTATTCACTTTAAACTAAATAAGTGAGGACATTATTGTCAGACATCAGGATTTGCCTTGCTAAGTGGAAATATAATAATTTATCAGTTATCTGTAGAAATAAGGATGATTCAATGCAGTGGTTTCTATAAGTTGTTCCAACACTTACCAGGAACACCAACGACAGCCAGAATGGTCTCATACACTCTACCGATCCTTTCCCTGAGAAGATGCATTTCATTGTTTGTGACACAACCTTTCCCTTCCTGCTGCTGGGAATCTGTTGGAATCGGAGAATTCTCTTGGAGATGGAACTGACACAATTCCAGATACTTTGTTTTATATTGTGTGGTATCTCCACCGGGAAACTGTGATTACATCTTCAAATTTTTTAACACATTTTGAACAAACAAGTTACGACAGTAGGTTTATTTTAATGATGTGATAGCATTGAGATTTACAGCTATATTTGAATACCCCAAAGGCTGGATTGATCTGATCCTGTTAAGTCTCAAACATTCATGTTTTCAAGTAACAATACTTGCAATATTTCACTCACTATCAATCCTATCGATATCTAAATACCTTTTCATATTCTTCGCTCTGCTGAGGTTATTCACTCGTTGAATGCCTCATGCTGTTGACATTTTTGAGAGCTGTTCTCCTGCCCACTGTTATCCCACTGCTTTCCTTGTTAATACAACTGATTTGGGAATTTCTCTCTGTGAATGAGCACTCTAATACAGAACATGAAGCTGATACTGACCACACCAACAGCTGGAACGTCCACTCAGTCACATTTTCTCAAAACAAACACAAAAATAATCAGACCCTTCAGTTCAAAATCAGAGAATGATGACATCATGCAGGACAGAGATGGCCCTTCACTCCATCGAGTCTGTATCTCTAAACTCACACTCAAAGCTACTCAGGGCTGGACAATGGGAAGCCTTCAAACATGAGATAACGAGAGTTCAGAGACAGCATGTTCCTGTTTGGGTGAAAGGCAAGGCTGGAAGGTGAAGGGATGACTGGATGATTTGAGAAATTGAGGTTTTATTTGAGAAAAAGAAGGAAGTATATGTCAGGTATAGGCAGCAGAGAACAAGTGAATCCTGATTGGAGTATAAATACAGTAGGAATATACTTAAGAGGGAAATCAGGACCGCAAAAACGGAACATGAGATAGCGCTGGCAAATCGGGTTAAGGAGAATCCAAACAGATTCAATAAATACATTCAGGATAAAAGATTAACTGGGGAGGGAACAGAGCCCCTCAAAGATCAACAAGGCAGCCGATGTGTGGAACCACAGGAGATGGGAAGATACTAAACAAATATTTTGCATCAGTGTTTACTGTGGCGAAGGTCATGTAAGATATAGAATGTGGGGAAAAAGATGGCGACATCTTAAAAAATTTTCATGTTACATTGGACATCACAAAATGCATAAAGATAGATAAATCCCAGGACTTGATCAGGTGTCCCCTAGAAGCAAGTAAAGTGATTGCTGGGTCTCTTGCTGAGATATTTGTATCATCGATAGTCACAGGTGAGGCGCTGGAAGGCTGACTGTTGCCTAACGGGGTGCCACTATTTAAGAAAGGTGGTAAGGAAAAGCCGGGATCGATAGACCAGTGAGCCTGATTGATGGTGGAAAAGTTGATGGAGGTAATCCTAAGGGATAGGGTTTACATATATTTGGAAAGGCAAGGACTGTTTCGGGATAGTCGGCATGACTCTGTGCGTGTGATGAGGATTGATGAGGGCAGAGCAGTGGCCATGATCTACATGAACTTCAGTAATGCATTCAACAAGGGTCTTCACGGTGGACTGGTTAGCAAGGTTAGATCTCATGGAATGCAGGAAGAACTAGCCATTTGGATGCAGAAGTGGCTCAAAGGTAGAAGACTGAGGTTGGTGATGGAGGGTTGCTTTTCAGACTGGAGGCCTGTGATCCATGGTGTGCCACAAGGATCAGTGCTGGGTCCATTGCTTTTCATCATTTCCATAAATAATTTGGATGTGAAAATAGCAGGTATCGTTCGTAAGTTTGCAGATGACACCAAAATTGGACGTTACCTCAGAGTACACAGGATCTTGTTCAGATGGGTCAATAGGCCAAGGAGTGGCAGATGGAGTTTAATTTAGATAAATGTGAGGTGCTGTATTTTGAAAAGACAAATCAGAGCAGGAGTTATACACTAATGGGTTTGTTGCTGAACCTCCATCCAAGGCCCTAAAGGAGCCTTCCACATCCATCAAAGTTTTACCTGCACATCCACTAATATCATTTATTGTATCCGTTGCTCCCGATGCGGTCTCCTCTACAT
This sequence comes from Chiloscyllium plagiosum, assembly GCF_037043375.1. Lineage (NCBI taxonomy): Eukaryota > Metazoa > Chordata > Chondrichthyes > Orectolobiformes > Hemiscylliidae > Chiloscyllium > Chiloscyllium plagiosum. The sequence continues at coordinate 30,321,987 of NW_028270185.1, read as the reverse complement.
TGAGGAGACTGGACACCTCCTAGCAGAGCACTTTCGGGAACATCTCCGGGACACCTGCACCAATCAACCACACCGCCCAGTGGCCCAACATTTCAACTCCCCCTCCCACTCTGCTGAGGACATGGAGGTCCTGGGCCTCCTTCACCGCCGCTCCCTCACCACCAGACGCCTGGAGGAAGAATGCCTCATCTTCCGCCTCGGAACACTTCAACCCCAGGGCATCAATGTGGACTTCAACAGTTTCCTCATTTCCCCTTCCCCCACCTCACCCTAGTTCCGAACTTCCAGCTCAGCACTGTCCCCATGACTTGTCCTACCTGCCTATCTTCTTTTCCACCTATCCACTCCACCCTCCCCCGGCTCCCGACCTATCACCTTCATCCCCTCCCCCAATCACCTATTGTACTCTATGCTACTTTCTCCCCACCCCCACCCTCCTCTCATTTATCTCTCCACAAAACCCCTGTCAATTGTTGTTAAAACCCATCTGTTTCTCTAATGCCTTTAGGGATTAGGGCTGTCATTGTCTTGTCTGGGCTACATGCAACTCCAGACCCACAACAATTGGTGCGGTTGGTGGAGGTCAGCCATCTAAGCTCCAGGCCCTCACAGCAGGAGGTCCTCAAGATTGTGTCCTAGCCCTAACTATCTTTAGTGACTGTATAACTGACCTTCCCTCAGGCAGAATGTCATGGGTCCGAGGGTTCGCTAATACTCACACAATGTTCAGCAGCATTCTTCCCTCTTCAGATACTGAAGCACTCCATGTGGCTCTGCAGCAAGATCCTGGCAACTTCAGCTCCTCGAAAACAGCGTTAGGGAACTGGAGCAGGAGCTGGATGAACTTCGGATCATTCGGGAGGCTGAGGGAGTAATTGAGAGGAGTTACAGGGAGGTAGTGACACCTCAGGTACAGGGGAAAGGTAGATTGCAATCAGGAGACAGAGCTGAAAATGTGTTGCTGGAAAAGCGCAGTAGGTCAGGCAGCATCCAAGGAACAGAAGAATCAACGTTTCGGGCATAAGCCCTTCTTCAGGAATGAGGAAAGTGTGCCCAGCAGGCTAAGACAAAAGGTCGGGAGGAGGGACTTGGGGGAGGGGTGTTGGAAATGCGATAGGTGGAAGGAGGTTAAGGTGAGGGTGATAGGACGGAGTGGGGTGGGGGCAGAGAGGTCAGGAAGAAGATTGCAGGTTAGGAAGGCGGTGCTGAGTTCGAGGGATTTGACTGAGACAAGGTGGGGGGGAGGGGAAATGAGGAAACTGGAGAAGTCTGAGTTCATCCCTTGAGTTTGGAGGGTTCCTAAGCAGAAGATGAGGCGCTCTTCCTCCAACCGTCGTGTTACTATGGTCTGGCGATGGAGGAGTGGGAGAGGGAGTTGAAGTGTTGAGCCACGGGGTGGTTGGGTTGGTTGGTCCGGGTGTCCCAGAGGTGTTCTCTGAAATGTTTCGCAAGTAGGCGGCCTGTCTCCCCCATATAGAGGAGGCCACATCGGGTGCAGTAAATGGAGGTGCAGGTGAATTTGTGGCGGATATGGAAGTATCCCTTGGGGCCTTGGAGGGAAGAACAGGAGGAGGTGTGGGCGCAAGTTTTGCATTTCTTGTGGTTGCAGGGCAAGGTGCCGGGATTGGAGGTTGGGTTGGTGGGGGTTGTGGACCTGACGAGGGAGTCACGGAGGGACTGTCTTTTCGGAACGCTGATAGGGGAGGGGAGGGAAATATATCCCTGGTGGTGGGGTCCGTTTGGAGGTGGCGGAAATGACGGCGGATGATATGCTGTACATGGAGGTTGGTGGGGTGGTAGGTGAGGACCAGTGGGTTTCTGTCCTGGGCCGGTTGGAGGGGCGGGGCTCAAGGGCGGAGGAGCGGGAAGTGGAGGAAATGCGGTAGTGGGCATCGTTGACCACGTCTGGGGGGAAATTGCGGTCCTTGAAGAAGGAGGCCATCTGGGTTGTATGGTTTTGGAACTGGTCCTCCTGGGAGCAGATGCGGTGGAGACAAAGGAATTGGGAATACGGGATGGCATTTTTGTGGCGGAGACAAAGGAATTGAGACAGTCAGGAGACAGAAAGGAACAGGCAGACACTGCAGGGACCCCCTGTGGCCGTTCCCCTCAATAACAAGCATACTGCTTTGGTTACTGTTGGGGAGGGATAACATATCAGGGGTAAGCCATGGGGCACAGGTCTCTGGCACAGAGTCTGTCCTTGTGGTTCAGAAAGGTAGGATTAGAAAAAAGGAGATTGAGGGGGGACGTGATTGAGGGTATGAAGGGTATAGACAGGGCCCAGGGTGAAGGATTCAGTAATGACAGGTCACGCTTTCAAGGTGAAAGGTGAAAAGTTTAAGGGGGGATACACACGGCAAGTACTTTACACGGAAGATGGTAGGTGTCTGGAATGCATTGCCAGCAGAGGTAGTACAGGCAGGTATGTTAGATTCATTTAAGATGCAACTGGACAGATGCACGAGTAGGTGGGGAGCAGAGGGATACAGATGCTTAGGAATTGGGCGACAGGTTTAGAAAGTAGATTTGAGTTGGCTCAGGCTTGGAGGGCTGGAGGGCCTGTTCTTGGGCTGTAAATGTTCTTGGCTCTTTGCTGTTTGAAGTGAAAGAGGAGCAGAGCATTAGTCATTGGGGACTTCACAGTCAGGGGCCAGATAGGAGATTCTGTGGGAACGAGAGAGAATCAGGGTTGATGTGCTGCCTACCAAGTGCCAGGTTTCATGACGTCTCAGGTCGTATTTTCGGGACCCTTGAGGTGGAGGGGGAACAGCCCCAACTCATGGTCCACATAGGCACCAATGACATGTGTAGGAAAAGGGATGGGGTTTTAAAGCAGATATTCAGGGAGTTAGGGTGGAAGTTTAGAGTTGGAACAAACAGAGATGTCAACTCTGGTTTGTTACCTATGCCACATGCTAGCAAGGAATAGGGAGAGAGAAGAGTTGAACATGTGGCTACATGGATGATGCACGAGGGAGGGATTTAGATGCCTGGATAATTGGGGCTTATTCTGGGGTAGGTGGGTCTTCTACAAACAGGATGGTCTACACCTGAACCAGAGAGGTACACTAACCTGGGGGCAGGTTTGGTAATGCTCTTTGGGAGGGTTTAAACTAATTCAGCAGGAGATGGGAACCTGAATTGTAGCATCAGGAGGTTGAGAGCAATGAGATCCTGAATAGGGTTTCAAGGTTGCAGGAATGCATCGGCAAGCAGGAAGTTGGTTTCAAGTGTGTCTACTTCAACGTCAGGAGCATCCAGAATAAGGTGGGTGACCTTGCAGCATGTGTTGGGACTTCGATGTTGTGGCCATTTCAGAGACCTGGATCGAGCAGGGACAGGAATGGTTATTACAAGTTCCGGGGTTTAGATGTTTCAGTAAGAACAGAGAAGATGGTAAAAGAGGGGGAGGTGGGGCCATGTTAGTCAAGGACAGTATTATGGTGGCAGAAAGGACATTTGATGAGGACTGGTCCACTGAGGTAGAATGGGCTGAGGTTAGAAACAGGAAAGCAGAGGTCATGCTGTTGGGAGTTTTCTGTAGCCTTCCAGAGATATAGAGGAAAGGATTGCAAAGATGATTCTTGATAGGAGAGAAAGTAACAGGGTCGTTGTTCTGGGGGCCTTTAACTTTCCAAATATTGACTGGAAACACTGTAGTTCGAGTACTTTAGATGGGTCAGTTATTGTCCAATGTGTGCAGGAGCATTTCCTGACACAGTATGTAGACAGGCAACAAGGGACGAGGCCACATTGGATTTGGCACTGGGTCATGAACCCAGGCAGGTGTTTGATTTGGAGATAGGTGAGCACTTTGGTCATAGTGACCACAATTAGGTTACATTTACTTTAGTGATGGAAAGGGACAGCAATATATCGCAGGTCAAGTGATATCGTTGGGGGAAAGGTAATTATGCTGTGATTTGGCAAGATTTAGGATGCATAGGATGGGAAGGAAACTGCAGAGAATGGACATAATTGAAATGTGGACCTTTTTCAAGGATCAGCTACTGCATGTCCTTGATAAGTATGTACCTGTCAGGCAGCGAGGAGGTGGTGGAACAAGGGAACCATGGTTTAGTAATGAAGTTGTATCTGTTGTAAAGAGGAAGAAGGAGCTTATGTAAAGATGAGACATGAAGGTTCAGTTAGGTGCTTGAGCCAGGAAGGACCAAAAGAGAAAGCAAAGAAGGGCCAGGAGGGGACATGAGAAGTCTTTGGCAGGTCACATCAAGGAAAACCTTAAAGCTTTCTATCAGTATATCAGGAATAAAAAAAATGACGAAAGTAAGATTAGGACCAGTCAAGGACAATAATGGGAAGTTGTGTGTGGAGTCCAAGGAGATAGGAAAGGCGCTAACTGAATACTTTTCATTAGTATTCACACTGGAAAAAGACAATGTTGTCGAGGAGAATACTGTGATCCAGATTATTAGACAAGACGGGATTGAGGTTCATAAGAGGAAGTGTTAGCAATTCTGGAAAGTGTGAAAATAGATAAGTCCCCTGGGCCAGATGGGATTTATCCTAGGATTCTCTGGGAAGCCAGGGAGGAGATTGCAGAGACTTTGGTTTTGATCTTTATATCGTCATTGTCTACAGGAATAGTGCCAGAAGACTGGAGAACAGTAAATGTTGTCCCCTTGTTCAAGAAGGAGAGTAGAGACAACCCTGTAATTATAGACCAGTGAGCCTTACTTTGATTATGGATAAATGTTGGAGAAAGTTATAAGAGTTCAGATTTATAATCATCCTTCAATCATCCAGAAAGGATGAAGTTGATTAGGGCTAGTCAACATGGTTTTGTGAAGGGTAGATCGTGCCTCACAAACGTTATTCAGTTCTTTGAGAAGATGACCAAGCAGCAGATTAGGTGGTCAATGTGGTGTATATTGGTTTCAGTCAGGCTTTTGATAAGGATCTCCATGATAGGCTATTGCACAAAATACGGAGTCACGGAAACATGGGATTGAGGGTGATTTAGCTTTTTGCATCAGAAATTGGCGAGCTGTAAGGGTGGTGGTTGATGGGAAATGTTTATCCTGGAGTTCAGTTACTAGTGGTGTACCGCAAGGATCTGTTTTTCGTTCACTGGTGTTTGTCATTTTTATAAATGACTTGGATGAGGATGTAGAAGGATGGGTTCATTAAATTTGCAGATGACACCAGGTCAGTGGAGTTGTGGACAATGCAGAAAGATGCTGCAGGTTACAAAGGGACAAAGATAAGCTGCAGAGCTGGGCTGAGAAGTGGAAAATGGAGTTTAATGCAGAAAAGTGTGAGGTGATTCACTTTGGAAGGAGGAACAGCAATGCGGAATACTGGGTTAAAGGCAAGACTCTTGATGGTATGGTGAGCATAGAGATCTCGGTGTCCATGGACATAGATCCCTGAAAGTTGCCACCAAGGTTGATAGGGTTGTTAAGAAAGCGCACAGTGTATTAGCTTTTATTAATAGAGGGATTGAGTTTCAGAGCCATGAGGTCATGTTGCAGCTGTACAAAACTCTGGTGCGGCTGCACTTGGCGTATTGTGTACAGTTCTGGTCACCGTATTAAAAGTAGGATGTGGAAACATTGGAAAGGTTGCAGAGATGATTTATCAGGATGTTGCCTGGTATGGAGAGATGGTCTTATGAGAGAAGGCTGTTTTTGTTAGAGAGAAGAAGGTTGAGAGTTGACTTCATAGAGATGATCAGAGGATTAGATAGGGTGGACAGTGAGAGCCTTTTTCCTTGGAGCTTTACTGTCAGAGGTAGTTTCCTTACTCAGAGAGTAGTCGGGGCATGGAACACACTGCCTGCAACTGTAGCAGACTTGCCAACTTTAAGAACATTTAAATGGTCATTGGATAAACATATGGATGATAATGGAATGGTGTAGGTTAGATGGGCTTGAGATTGGTTTCACAGGTTGGCACATCGAGGGCCGAAGGGCCTGTACGGTGCTGTAATGTTCAATGTTCTATGTTCCAGGCCTGGGCTGACAAATGGCAATTAACATCCGTGTCACACAAATGCAAAACAATTATCACCTCCAAGAAGAGATCACATAAATAACGCCTTTTGACATTCAAGGCTTTGCTGTTGCTGAAGCCCCTACAATCAACAAGCTGGGAGTTCTCAGTGAGCTGATAATGAAATGGATTTACAATGTAAGTACTGTGGCTACAAGAGCAGCTCAGGGGGCAGGAACACTGCAGTGAGGGATGTACCTCATGGCTCCAAAAGCCTCTCCACCATCTCCAATGCATAGGTCAGGAGAGTGATGGAATACTCCCCACTGGCCTGAATGGAATTATCTCCAAGATCCCTCAAGAAATGGGATCCCAGCATGACCAAGCAGCCATATAAAAGCACAATGTTGCAGACACTCAAAATCCGAAATGAAATCAGAAAGTGCTGGAGAAATTCAGCAAATCTGGCAACACCTTTGCAGAGATACATAAAGTTAAACTTTTGAGTCCAATATCACCCTCCTTTAGAACAGTGCTGACAGGGTGTCATGTCGGACTAGAAACATTCCTTCTCTTTCTCTCTTCACAGTTACACCAGGCCTGCTGAGTTTCTCCAACATTTTCTCTTTTACGATGAAGTAACCAGTTTGATCGGCACCGCATTTACAAACATTCAGTCCATCCACCACCGGTGTTCAGTAGCAGCACTGAGTATCATTGACAATACACACTGCAGAGACTCACCAATGCTCCGGAGACATCACCTTCAACATCTATGGCCACGACCTTCCTAAAGACAAAGGCAGTAGATGTATGAGAACACCATGACCTGCATGTTCCCTTCCAAGCCATTCACCATCCTGACTTGGGTATATATTCCTTCAGTAAAGTCCCTGAAGTCCCAGTGAACCATAGGGCTGCTCTCTCATTAGTGAGAAACAACTGGCCTTGTGTTTAACCTGAGGGTCACCGTGCCTCAGGGGAACGGTGAGGTTGGGAAGGTAGGACCTTCATGATGATCTCAGCCAGTGTGGGGATTGAACCTGTGCTGTTAACATAGAACATACTATAATACAGCATAGTACAGGCCCTTCAGCCCTCGATGTTGTGCCAACCATTTATCTGACTTTATTGTTCTCTCCTCTATGTGCCTATCCAAGAGTCACTTAAATTGCACAAAATACAGAGGCATGGGATTGAGGGTGTTTCAGCAGTTTGGATCAGAAGGTGGCTGGTTGAAAGAAGACAGAGGGTGGTCGGAAATATTCACCCTGGAGTTTGTTACTAGTGGTGTATCACAAGGATTTGTTTTGGGTCCACTGCTGTTTGTCATTTTTATAAGTGACCTAGATGAGGGTGTAGAAGGATGGGTTAGTACATTTGTGGATGACAATAAGGTCGGTGGAGTTGTGGATAGTGCTGAAGGATGTTGCAGTCTACAGAGGGACATAGATAAGCTGCAGAGCTGGGCTGAGAGGTGGCAAATGGAGCTTAATGTGGAAAAGTGTGAGGTGATTCACTTTGGAAGGAGGAACAGGAATACAGAGTACTGGGCTAATGGTAAGATTCTTGGTAGTGTAGATAAGCAGAGAGATCTCAGTGTCCAGGTCCATAGATCCCTGAAAGTTGCCACCCAGTTTGATAAGGTTGAGGCTCTTTTCATTCGAAAGAAGAAGATGACGTAATTGTGAGATACAGATAATCACTGAGTTGGATGGGGTGGACAGTGAGAGCTTTTTCCTCGGATGGTGATGGCTAGCATGAGGGGACATAGCTTTAATTTGAGGGATGATAGATATAGGACAGATGTCAGAGGTAGTTTCTTTACACAGAGTGTAGTCGGGGCATGGAACGCCCTGCCTGCAACTGTAGTAGACACCGACTTTCAGGGCATTTAAATGGTCATTGGATAATCATATGGATAAAAATGGAATAATGTAGGATAAATGGGCTTCAGACTAATTACACAGGTCGGCACAACAATAAGGGCCGAAGGCAGTACTGCGCTGTCATGTTTATGTTCTATGTTCTAATTGTTCCTAATCTATCTGACTTTGCTACCACTGCTGATAGTGTATTCCACACACCCACCACTGTCTGTGTTACGAACCTACATCTGACATCTCCCCTAAAAGTTCCTCTAATCACTTTAAAATGATACCCCCCTCATGATGACCATCTCCGCCCAGGGAAAACATCACTGTCTATTCCCTCTATCTGTGTCTCTCATCACCTTGTATACCTCCATCATGTCAGCTCTCATCCTTCTTCACTCCAGTGAGAAATACCCTCGCTCCCTCAACCTTTCTTCATAAGACATGCCCTCCAGTCCAGGCAGTGCCTTCTCTAAAGTTTCCACATCCTTCCTATAATGAGGCAACCAGAACTGAACACAATATTCCAAGTGTGGTCTAAGCAGGGCTCTATAGATCTGCAGCATAACCTCATGGCTCTTAGATCTGCAGCATAACCTCATCCCTCTGCTAATGAAAGCAAACACGCTATAAGTTGCCTCAACAAATTTGGTGGGCGCTGGGTGACTTTGAGGGATCAATAGGCATGGACCCCAAGATCCCTCTGTTCCTCCACACTGCCAAGAATGCTGCCTTCAACCCTAGAGCAGTCCTCCACACTATCCACCAACCTTCATGTCATTGGCAAACTTACTAACCCAACCTTCCACTTCCTCATGCAGGTCATTTATAAAACTCACAGGGAGCAGAGGTCCCAGAACCATCCCTGCGGAACATCACTGGTCACCAAGCTCCAGGCTGAATACTTCCCATCTACTACCAGCCTCTGTCTTCTATGGACGAGCCTACTCTGTATCCAGACAGCCAAATTTCCCAGTATCCCATGTCTCCTTACTTTCTGAATGAGCCTCCCATGGGCAACCTTATCAAATGCCTTGCTGAAATCCATGTGCACCACATCCCCTACTCTACCTTCCTCAGTGCATTTTGTCACATCCTTAAAGGATTCAATAAGGTTTATGAGGCATGACCTGCCCCTCACAAAGCCATGCTGACTATCTCTAACCAAACTATGGTTTTCCAATTAATCATAAATCCTGTGTCTCAGAATCCTCTCCAATAATTTGCCCAACACATAAGTAAAACTGACTGGTCTGCAATTCCTAAGATGACCCTATTCCCTATCATGAATAGGGAATAATATTTGCCACCCTCCAATTATTTGGCACTACTCCAGTGGACAATAAGGACACAAAGATCATCGTCAAAGGCACAGCAATCTCTTCCCTCACTTCCTGTAGTAACCTTGCGTATATTCCTTCCTGCCGGGGGGAGTTAGCTATCCTTAAAACTTTCAGCACATCCTCCTTTTTAACACCAACCTGTTTTACTCTGTCTTCACAAACATCAAGTTCCCTCTCAGTAGTGAATAATGAAGCAAAGTATTCATTGAGGACCAACACTACCTCCTCCTCCGACTCCAGGCACAAGTTCCCTCCACTGTCCCTGATTGGCCCAACCCTCACTCTGACCATCCTCTTGTTCCTCACATCAGTGTAGAACGCCTTGGGGTTTTCCTTCATCCTGCCTCCTAAAGCCTTTACATGCACCCTCCTAGATCTCCTGAGTCTATTCTTCAGTTCCTTCCTGGCTACCTTGTAACCCTCTAGAGCCCTGTCTGATGCTTGCCCCCTCAACCTTAAGTATGCTTCCTTCTTCCTCTTGAGTAGATGTTCCACATCCCTTGTCTCCCAAGGTTCCTTCACCCTACCATCCCTTCCTTACCTCAGTGGGACAAACCTGTCCTCCTAAACAACCTCCACATTTCTGTTGAGCATTTCCCTGGGAACATCTGTTCCCAATTTAGATGCCCCAGTTCCTGCCTGATAGCATTGTAATTCCCCCTCCCCCAATTAAATACTTTCCCAGACCATCTGTTCCTATCCCTCTCCATGGTTATAGTGAAGGTCATGGAGTTATGATCATTATCACCAAAATGCTTTCCCACTGAGAGATCTGACACCTGGCCAGGTTCGTTGCCAAGCACCAAATCCAACATCGGATGTTGGTGTCACTCTACATCACAAACCAGCCGTCCAGCCACCAGGCTGTAGGGGCTCAGTTAGCACAGTTGGCGGGATGGCTGGTGTGAGAGAGAGAGAGGTGAGGTGGTACTTTGGTTAAACTCACCATCAGTTGTCTCTCTCTCTCTCTCTCCAAGACAGAACAGCCTTTTGAATTGTGCAATTCCTTCGGTATCCCTCTGTCACAATCCTAGAGAGAAGGCCGAGAGGCGACTTCATAGAGACATACAAGATAATCAGGGGGTTCGATAGGGTGGACAGTGAGAGCCTTTTTCCTCGGATGGTGATGGCTTGCATGAGGGGACATAGCTTTAAATTGAGGGGTGATAGATACAGGACAGATGTCAGAGTAGTTGGGGCATGGAACGCCCTGTCTACAACAGTTAGAGACTCACCAATTTAAGGGCATTTGATTGGTGATTGGATAAACATATGGATGAAAATGGAATAGTGTCAGATGAATGGGCTTCAGATTGTTCCACAGGTCAATGCAACATCGAGGGCCGAAGGGCCTGTACTGTGCTGTAATGTGTGATGTTCTATTTTAGTGACCAGTTGATCACGAAAAGGCTGAAGGGTGAGAGCAAAGGAGAGACCCGCAGAGACCCAGAGATGGAGAGCAGAAGGAAGGCTGTGATTCTGCTCTTCACCATCTCTGGGAGCTTCACCCTCCCGTGGTTCATCAATGTTGTAGATTTCTGAGATTATGTCATTAGAGGCATCAATCCTGATGATTACCACCGTTTCTGTTAGTGTTCAGTGTTGTTGGTTACATGCTGCAGAGGTTACGTTGTTGTACAAACAGATTTATTTATGCAGCAACGCTGTCTACGTTCAGAGGGAAGATCAGTAACACAGTAAAACCTCTGGCTACACAAATTCATTACCATCTGAATAAATAAAACTCCTCATTGAAGCCAAAGGGATGGTCCCATTGTTCCCAAACTGTGGAATGATATTTTTCATTGACCCGTGGGATATAGGCAGCACTGGCTGGGCCAGTGTTTTTTGCCTGTCCCTAGTTGCCCCTTGAGAAGGTGATGGTGAGCTGTCTTCTTGAACTCACTGCACTCCGTGTGATGTAGGTAGACCCACAATGTGCCCCTTAGGGAGAGAATTCCAGGACTTTGACCCATTGACACCGAAGGAACGGCGATATATTTCCAAGTCAGGATTGCGAGTGGTTTGGAGGGGAACTTGCAGGGGATGGTGTTCCCATGTATCTGCTGCCCTTGTCCTTCCAGATGCAAGTGATCCAGTGGAGAGCAGACTGACCCCACTGTGTCTCTGTCACTGATGTCGGGGGAGCAGACTGACCCCACTGTGTCTGTGTCACTGACCTAGGGGAGAGCAAACTGACCCCACTGTGTCTGTGTTACTGACCCAGGGAGAGCAGACTGACCCCACTGTGTGTCATTGACCCAGGGGGAGCAGACTGACTCCACTGTGTCTGTGTTACTGACCCAGGGAGAGCAGACTGACCCCACTGTGTGTCATTGACCCAGGGGCAGCAGACTGATCCCACTGTCTCTGTCACTGACCCAGGGGGGAGCAGACTGACCCCACTGTGTTTCACTGACCGAGGGGGAGCAGACTGACCCCACTGTATCTCTGTCACTGACCCAGGGGAGAGCAGACTGATCCCATTGTGTGTCACTGACCCAGGGGAGAGCAGAGTGACCCCAGTGTGTCTCTGTCACTGACCCAGGGGGGAGCAGACTGACCCCACTGTGTTTCACTGACCCGGGGGAACAGACTGACCCCACTGTGTCTGTGTTACTGACCCAGGGGGAGCAGACTGACCCCACTGTGTCTCTGTCACTGACCCAGGGGGGAGCAGACTGACCCCTCTGTGTTTCACTGACCCAGGGGGAACAGACTGACCCCACTGTGTCTGTGTCACTGACCCAGGGCGAGCAGACTGACCCCACTGTGTCTCTGTCACTGACCCAGGGGAGAGCAGACTGATCCCATTGTGTGTCACTCACCCAGGGGAGAGCAGAGTGACCCCACTGTGTCTCTGTCACTGACCCAGGGGAGAGCAGACTGACCCCCTGTGTCTCTGTCACTGACCCAGGGGAGAGCAGACTGACCCCACTGTGTCTCTGATACTGACCCCAGGGAGGAAAGGCTGACTTTTTTTTAATTTCAAAAATATACTTTATTCATAAAATACTTTAATGGTCTGTACAGTTGGACATGCCATACATATATAAACATTCCATTTACATTTACAGGAAAACAGAATAATCATTCCTATTTACAGGTCTGTACGATTATATTTTTAGCTGAGGTGTCAGCAGAGCCCAAATGACTGCGCGGGCCCCCTGTTCTTCTTTAGGCAGGCATATGTTACACGGTGGTCTTTCCCCACCGCGCCTTGGCGGCAGCTGCCCCAAGCTTCAGCGCGTCCCTCAACATGTAGTCCAGTCTGCAACACTCAGTCGGGGTCAACTCCTTCAGCTGGAAGATCAACAGGTTCCGGACCACCCAGAGAGCGTCTTCACCGAGTTGATGATCTTCCAGGCACAGTTGATGTTCGTCTCGGTGTGCGTCCCGGGGAACAGGCTGTTGTGCACGGAGTCCCGCGTCACGGCGCTGCTCGGGACGAACCTCGACAAACATCACTGCATTCCTCTCCAGACTTCCTCTGCATAGGCACATTCCAGAAGGAGGTGTGTGACAGTCTCGTCCCCCCCCGCAGCCGCTTCGAGGGCAGCGTGCGGTGCGGCTGAGAGTCCGGGCGTGCATAAAGGATCTCACAGGCAGAGCCCTTCTCACCACCAGCCAAGCCATGTCTTGGTGCTTGTTGGAAAGTTCTGGCAATGAGGCATTCTGCCAAATGGCTTTGACAGTATGCTCAGGGAACCGCTCGACAGGATCCGCGCTCTCCTTTTCCCGAAGGGTCTCAAGGACACTACATGCTGACCACTTCCTGATGGACTTGTGGTCAAAGGTGTTTTTCTTCATAAACTTCTCCACGAAGGACAGGTGATACGGAACGGTCCAACTACTCGGAGCGTTCCATGGCAGCGAGGTCAGGCCCATCGTTCGCAACATCGGGGACAGGTAGAACTTCAGTACGCAGTGACACTTGGTGTTTGCGTACCGGGGATCCACGCACAGCTTGATGCAGCCACACAAAAAGGTGGCCATCAGGGTGAGGGTGGCATTGGGTGTATTTTTTCCCCCGTTGCCCAGATCTTTGTATAGCGAGTCCCTTCGGACCCGGTCCATCTTTGACCTCCATATAAACTGGAAGATGGCCCGGGTGACTGCAGCGGCACAGGTTCTGGGAATAGGCCAGACCTGTGCCACGTATAACAGCAATGACAATGCCTCACACCTGATGACCAGGTTTTTTCCCGCGATGGAGAGCGACCGTAGCTTCCATCTGCCCAGTTTCTGCCTCACTTTGCTGATACGCTCCTCCCAAGACTTGGCGTATGCCCCAGCCCCTCCGAACCAAATACCCAGCACCTTCAGGTGGTCGGTCCTGATGGTGAAGGGGATCGAGGATTGGTCGGCCCAGTTCCCGAAGAGCATGGCCTCACTCTTGCCTCGGTTTACCTTGGCCTCCAAGGCCCATTCGAACTGGTCACGTATGCACATGAGACTGTGCACGGACAGTGGATCCGAGCAGAAAACGGTGACATCATCCATGTACAGTGAGGCCTTAACCTGCAGGCCCCCGCTTCCAGGAATAGTCACCCCTCTCAGGCTCACATCCTTCCTGATGGACTCGGCAAATGACTCTATGCAGCACACAAACAAGGCAGGAGAGAGAGGGCAGCCCTGCCTGACTCCAGATCTGACTGGGAAGCTATCTGATTCCCATCCAGTGATTGAGACTGCACTGACAACGTTGGTGTAGAGCAGTCTGATCCAATAGCAGATTCCCTCCCCAAAGCCTATTTTGGAGAGAACATCTCTCAGGTACCTGTGTGATATCCTGTCAAAGGCTTTCTCCTGGTCCAGGCTGATCAGGCAGGTGTCCAACCCTCTGTCCTGCACGTAGGCGATCGTATCCCTGAGGAGTGCGAGACTCTCAGCGATCTTCCTGCCCGGCACAGCACAGGTTTGGTCAGGGGAATCACCGACCCCAGAGCAGACCTGACGGTTGACGATTACCTTTTACAGAATTTTGTAATCTGCATTCAACAGTGAGATTGGTCTCCAATTTTTGAGTTTCTACCTCTCCCCCTTCCGCTTGTAGACGAGGGTGATGATGCCTTTCCTCATGGATTCACTCATGGTACCTGCCCGAAGCATACTGACATATACCTCCAGCAGGTCCTGGCAAATCAAGTCCCACAGAGCGGAATAGAGCTCGACTGGTAAGCCGTCGCTTCCGGGAGTTTTATTCTTTTCGAAGGACTCGAGGGCCTTGGTCAGCTCGTCCAGAGATAGCGGCTGGTCCAGCCTCTCCCGTGTTCTGTCGTCTAAGACCTCCATGATAGAGGACAGGAACGACTGGGAGGCCGCGCTGTCGGTCTGCTTCGCGTCATACAGACTGGCGTAGAAGGATTTACTGATCCTCATGACGTCAGCCTGAGATGACGTTATCGAGCCATCTTCTTCCTTCAGGCTGCTGAGCACAGAGCTCTCTTTGTGCACCTTCTGGAAGAAGAAACGTGAGCATGTCTCGTCCTGCTCCACCGAGCGGACCCTGGACCGGAAGATTATCTTGGAGGCCTCCGAAGCAAAGAGCGAGGCTTGCTGGTCCTTCACCTCCTTGAGGTCCTCCGTAAAATCCACCCCCATCGTCTGCAGCAGGAGCAGGTTCTGCATACATCACAAACCAGCCGTCCAGCCACCAGGCTGTAGGGGCTCAGTTAGCACAGTTGGCGGGATGGCTGGTGTGAGAGAGAGAGAGGTGAGGTGGTACTTTGGTTAAACTCACCATCAGTTGTCTCTCTCCCTCTCTCCAAGACAGAACAGCCTTTTGATTTGTGCAATTCCTTCGGTATCCCTCTGTCACAATCCTAGAGAGAAGGCTGAGAGGTGACTTAATTGAGACATACAAGATAATCAGGGGGTTCGATAGGGTGGACAGTGAGAGCCTTTTTCCTCGGATGGTGATGGCTTGCACGAGGGGACATAGCTTTAAATTGAGGGGTGATAGATACAGGACAGATGTCAGAGTAGTTGGGGTATGGAACGCCCTGTCTACAACAGTTAAAGACTAGTCAACTTTAAGGGCATTTGAATGGTGATTGGATAAACATATAGATGAAAATGGAATAGTGTCGGATCGATGGGCTTCAGATTGTTCCACAGGTCGGTGCAACATCGAGGGCCGAAGGGCCTGTACTGTGCTGTAATGTGTGATGTTCTATTTTAGTGACCAGTTGATCACTAAAAGGCTGAAGGGTGAGAGCAAAGGAGAGACCCACAGAGACCCAGAGATGGAGAGCAGAAGGAAGGCTGTGATTCTGCTCTTCACCATCTCTGGGAGCTTCACCCTCCCATGGTTCATCAATGTTGTAGATTTCTGAGATTATGTCATTCGAGGCATCAATCCTGATGATTACCCACCGTTTCTGTTAGTGTTCAGTGTTGTTGGTTACATGCTGCAGAGGTTACGTTGTTGTAGAAACAGATTTATTTATGCAGCAACGCTGTCTACGTTCAGAGGGAAGATCAGTAACACAGTAAAACCTCTGGCTACACAAATTCATTACCTTCTGAATAAATAAAACTTTTCATTGAAGCCGAAGGGATGGTCACATTGTTCCCAGACCGTGGAATGATATTTTTCATTGACCCGTGGGATATAGGCAGCACTGGGTGGGCCAGTGTTTTTTGCCTGTCCCTAGTTGCCCCTTGAGAAGGTGATGGTGAGCTGTCTTCTTGAACTCGCTGCACTCCATGTGATGTAGGTAGACCCACAATGTGCCCCTTAGGGAGGGAATTCCAGGACTTTGACCCAATGACACTGAAGGGACAGCGATATGTTTCCAAGTCAGGATTGTGAGTGGTTTGGAGGGGAACTTGCAGGGGGTGGTGTTCCCATGTATCTGCTGCCCTTGTCCTTCTAGATGGAAGTGATCCAGTGGAGAGCAGACTGACCCCACTGTGTCTGTGTCACTGACCTAGGGGAGAGCAGACTGACCCCACTGTGTCTGTGTCACTGACCTAGGGGAGAGCAGACTGACCCCACTGTGTCTGTGTCACTGACCTAGGGGAGAGTAGACTGACCCCAGTGTGTCTGTGTCACTGACCCAGGGGGAGCAAACTGACCCCACTGTGTCTCTGTCACTGAACCAGGGGAGAGCAGACTGACCACACTGTGTCCCTGTCACTGACCCAGGGGGGAGCAGACTGACCCCATTTTATCTGTGTCACTGATCCAGGGGGGAGCAGACTGACCCCAGTGTGTCTGTGTCACTGACCCAGGGGAGAGCAGACTGACCCCATTTTATCTGTGTCACTGACCCAGGGGAGAGCAGACTGACCCCAGTGTGTCTGTGTCACTGACCCAGGGGGAGCAGACTGACCCCAGTGTGTCTGTGTCACTGACCCAGGGGAGAGCAGACTGACCCCAGTGTGTCTGTGTCACTGACCCAGGGGAGAAGAGACTGACCCCATTGTATCTGTGTCACTGACCCAGGGGAGAGCAGACTGACCCCACTGTGTCATGTCACTGACCCAGGGGAGAGCAGACTGACCTCACTGTGTCCCTGTCACTGACCCAGGGGAGAGCAGACTGACCCCATTTTATCTGTGTCACTGATCCAGGGGAGAGCAGACTGACCCCAGTGTGTCTGTGTCACTGACCCAGGGGAGAGCAGACTGACCCGTGTCTGTGTCACTGACCCAGGGGAGAGCAGACTGACCCCAGTGTGTCTGTGTCACTGACCCAGGGGAGAAGAGACTGACCCCATTGTATCTGTGTCACTGACCCCACTGTGTCTGTGTCACTGACCCAGGGGAGAGCAGACTGACCTCACTGTGTCTCTGTCACTGACCCAGGGGAGAGCAGACTGACCCGTGTCTGTGTCACTGACCCAGGGGAGAGCAGACTGACCCCAGTGTGTCTGTGTCACTGACCCAGGGGAGAAGAGACTGACCCCATTGTATCTGTTTCACTGACCCCACTGTGTCTGTGTCACTGACCCAGGGGAGAGCAGACTGACCTCACTGTGTCTCTGTCACTGACCCAGGGGAGAGCAGACTGACTCCACTGTGTCTGTATCACTGACCCCAGAGTGGGAAGGCTGACCCCACTGTGTCTCTGTCACTGACCCCAGAGTGGGAAGGCTGACCCCACTTTGTCTGTATCACTGACCCCAGGGAGGCAAGGCTGACCCCATCTGTGTCTGTATCACTGACCCCAGGGAGGGAAGGCTGACCCCACTGTGTCTGTGTCACTGACTCCAAGGAGAGCAGACTGATACCTTGTCCCTTTAAGGAGGATGTGTTCTGTTTCTCTTGATGAGGGATGTTATCAACGGTGCCAAGGTGTATGTTCCATGGAAAGCAGAGTAAATAACTTTGGGTTTTCTTAAATTACGACCAAAGCAGCATGAGAAAGTGGAGTCTGGCTCTCACCGATCCAGGGGCTCAGTGCTGCTTTCAGTTACTGAAGTTGCATTATTTGGTGTTGAAGCTGTTAGTCACAGCTGTCACCTCTCTCTGCTGTAGGAAATAAGCTTGAACTCTCTCTCCCTGCTGTGAGATTGTTTGTTTTGGTATTCCCATCTTTTGGATTGGGGGAGATAGTAAGTGAGGGAAATCTGTTTTGCTGAATTTGCCTTTACTAAGGGTCTGTTTATAGGATGTGGCTGTGTTGGAACAGTTGATGGGTAGAATTAAATAATATATTGTTTTGTTCTGTATTCCGACAGGTTCAAGTGGTGTTTTTTTTCATTGTTTGCATTTTAATTGTGGTGTAAGAATTAAGTGTGTTTTGTGTAAAGCTCAACATTCTGACCAATCGAATTCCATCAGAACAGAACACTCTAGAACTGTCCATGATGCTACCAGCGATGTCTAAGGTTTGACATGACCGTTCTCAAACTCACTTGAAATATTGGCCAACAGAGTTCTGCACAATGTAGAAGGGATGTGAGTGCATTGGAGAGGGAGCAGAGGAGATTGACCAGGACGTTCCCTGGGCTTGGAGAGTTTTAGTTCTGAAGAGAGTTTGGACAGACTGGGATTGTTTTCATTAAAGCAGAGGTGATGGAGAGGAGACATGACTGAGATGTATAAAACTATGATGGGCGTAGGGTATACAGGAAGAGAACATTTCCCATGGATGGGGGGATTAAGGACCGGGACATAGATTTAAGTGAAGGAAATTGAACCCTTTAGTTAAGGGAGGAGTAATGTGTCAACAACTAAATGGCTGGAGGATAAGAGAAAGAGCTGGAAAGCACAGCCTAAATGAGTGGTAGAGGTGTGAACCCTGAAGACAATTCGGAATTATATGGATGATATTTTGAAATGCACAGTGGACAAGGCTGCAGACTGATGTAGACAGTGAAGGCAAGAGGATATGACAGACAAGGAGTGAAACCCACACCTCTCTGTATAGTGGGCCCAGACCCATACCCTCCCTCACCTCACCCCTCCATCTCCCTTCAAACTGCTCCATCATCAGTCAGCTGTTTTGGGTTTCTACACTGAGCATGCCAAGTACACTGCAGGGAACAAAGAATGAGATTCACCCCCATTTGCTGTCGTACAGATCGTGTGTGTCTCAGAGTCAGCTCTGAGACATCTCCTGGGCAGTCTCAATCTGTATCTGTGTGTCTCTGACTCCATGTCATTGAGGATCACCCGTACACCCTAATGTCTATGTCTAGAACTGCTTTGTATATTCTGGAATATGAACACATTGTAACCTGAGAAGGGTGAGGGTTTCGGTTCTCCCCGGCTTACTCCCTGTTTGATCGCAGTGAGGCCACTTGAACTGGACAGGTCAAAGTGTGACCTCACAGAACAAGTGTGACCTCACCGTGTACATCACAGAGAGAGTTCTGACATCACAACTGGTTTGTGAACTGGCTTCAACTGAGACACGAGGCTGTGTCAGGAAACACAGGGAAGGCTAGGTCACTGCACTGACAGTGTCTCGGGCTGATCTGTCTGGGAGTGAATGTGATCAGAGAGATCATCAAAACAGCTGGACTTTACCAAGAGAAAACAAAGCTTTGAAAACACCATCAGCAATCTGATCAGGCAGAAGATGGGGAAGTTTGAAAGTTTTTTTTAAGATATTAGATTAGATTCCCTACAGTGTGGAAACAGGCCCTTCGGCCCAACAAGTCCACACCGACCCTCCGGAGAGTAACCCACCCAGTCTCATTTCCCTCTGACTAATGCACCTAACACTACAGGCAATTTAGCGTGGCCAATTCACCTGACCCGCACATCTTTGGACTGTGGGAGGAAACCGCAGCACCTGAAGGAAACCCATGCAGACATGGGGAGAATGTGCAAATTCCACACAGACAGTCACCCGAGGCTGGAATTGAACCTGGGTCCTGGTCCTGTGAGGCAGCAGTGCTGACCACTGAGTCACCGTGCTGCCCTAAAAAAGGTTAGTGTAAAATTCTTCGTCTTGCACTGACTGACGATTTGGGGGTAACTGGGGAGTAATGTTCTAGAGATTTATTCTGAGAAAGTTTCGGGCTTATTGAAACCGGTGAGATACACAGAACTGATTCTTAATGAGGGACAGAAACTGTCCCAAATGCCACCCTTCTCCTCGGACCTAGGCCAATCCCTCTGTTCATCCTTTTGAAAAGCATTAAGGGTGGTAAAAATTGTTCAGTAGAGAACTGATGTGCCAACAGTTTGAGGAGAGCCCTCAATGCATGTGACTGGGAGGAAGACGGGTCAGAAATTGAGTTGGAGAGAGATTGATTGAAGTGGAGCTCCCTGTGAGGGAGTAGGGTAGGAGAGGAGTCTGATGGTGAGGATTAGAGGGGAAGGCATTGTGGAGAGATGATGCCCTGCTTCACATCATCATTACCCTCAATTCCACCAACATTGCCAACGGTGCCAATCTCAAGAGCTTGCAGAGATGCGAACAATTCTCAGCATGTGGCCATGGTGCCCAATACTCCTCATTAGCTTTAAAAAAGATGTTTGATCTAATCTTGAGATTTGTGATTTAGTTGGATGGAAGTCGCTGTGGATTTGAAAATCTGCACCCTCTCTTGAATCTCATCCTGCAGACATGATTTGGAGGTACCGGTGTTGGACTGGGGTGGGTGGACAAAATTAAAAATCGCGTAACACCAGTTTATAGTTCAATAGGTTTATTTGGAAGCACTAGCTTTCGAAGCACTGTTCCTGATCAGGTGGTTGTGATAAAGGAGCAGCACTTCAAAAGCTAGTGCTTCCAAACAATTCTGTTGGACTATAACCTGGTGTAGTATGATTTTTAACTTCTTGCAGACACATTTCAAAGTCAAAGAACAAAGAAAATTTACAGCCCAGGACCAGGCCCTTCAGCCCTCCAAGCCTGAGCTGATACAAATCCACTGTCTAAACCTGTCGCTCAATTGATAAGCATCTGTATCTCTCTGCTCCCCACCTACTCATGCATCTGTCCAGATGCATCTTAAATGAATCTATCATGCCTGTCTCTACCACCTCTGCTGGCAACACATTCCAGACACCCACCACCCTCTGTGCGAAGTACTTGCTGGGTGTATCCCCATTAAACTTTTCACCTCTCACCTTCAAAGCGCGACCTCCTATTATTGAATCCTTCACCCTGGGAAGAAGCTGGTCTCTATCCACCCTGTCTGTACCCTTCATGATTTTGTAAACGTCAATCAGGTCCCTCCCCATCTCCTTTTTTCTAATGAAAATAAACCTAACCTACTGAACCTCTCTTCATAGCTAGCACCTTCCATATTAGGCAACATCCTCCTAAACCTACTCTGCACCCTCTCCAAAGCGTCCACATCCTTTTGATAATGTGGCAACCAGAACTGTACACAGTATTCTAAATGCAGCTGAACCAATGTCTTGTACAATTTTAACATGACTTGCCAGTTCTTATACTCAATACCCCGTCTGATGAAGGCAAACATACCTATGCCTTCTTGACCACTCTATCCACCTGTGCAGCAACCTTCAGGGTACAATGGACCTGCACTCCCAGATCTCTCTGCTCATCAACGTTTCCTAAGGCTCTTCCATTCATTGTATAATTCACTCTAGAATTAGACTTGCCTAAATGCATCAACTCACATTTGTCTGGATTGAACTCCATCTGCCACTTTTCCGCCCAACTCTCCAGTCTATCCATATTCTCCTGTATTCTTTGACAGTCCCTTATGCTTTCTGCTACTCCACCAATCTTCGTGTCATCTGCAAACTTGCTGATCATACCAACAGTGCCTTCTTCCAGATCATTTATGTATATCACAAACAACAGTGGCCCCAACACTGACCACTGTGGACCACCACTGTCACCTTTCTCCATTTCAGGAAACTCCCTTCAACTCCTACTCTCTGTCTCCTGTTGTTCAACCAGTTCTTTATCCACCTAGCTAGAACACCCTGCACACCATGTGACTTCACTTTCTCTACTGGTTTACCATGGGAAATCTTATCAAATGCCTTATTAAACTCCATGTATATGACATCAACAGCCCTTTCTTCATCTAACGACATCCCCTGCACAAAACCATGTTGCCTATCACTGATAAGCCTATTCTTTTCTAAATATAAATAGATCCTATTCCTCAGCACCTTCTCCAGCAACGTTCCCACCAATGATGTCAGGCTCACTGGTCTGTAGTTACCTGGAATATCCCTTCTACCTTTCTTGTACAGGAGGACAACTTGAGCAACCTTCCAGTCCTCTGGCACCTCACCTGTGTTTAAGGATGCTACAAAGATATCTGTCAGGCCCCAGCTATTTCCCATCTCACCTCCCTCAGCAACGTGGGATAAATCCCATCTGGTCCTGGGGATTTGTCCACCTTTCTAACCTCTAGCCTACCCAGCATATCTTCCCTACTTATGTCAACGTGATCCAGACTAATCAAACTTCTATCTCTAATCTCAACATTCATCATGTCCCTTTCCTCAGTGAACACTGATGTAAAGTAATCATTCAGAATCTCACCCATTCTCTCAGGTTCGACACACAGCCTTCCTTCATTATCTTTTAGTAGATCAATCCTTTCTCTAGTTACCCACTTGCTTTTCATATAAGAATAAAATGCTTTGGGATTCTCTTTAATTCTGCTCCCTAAAGCTATTTCATGACCCCTTTTAGCCGGCTTGATTCCTCGTTTAAGACTGGTCTTACTCTTCCGATATTCTTCCAGGGCCCGTTCTGTTCTTAGCTGCCTAGATCTTATGTACACTTCCCTTTTCCTCTTGGCTAGTTGTACAATTTCTCCTGTCATCCATAGTTCACCAATTTTGCCCTTCCTATCCTTTGCCTTCAATAGGACGTGCCTACCCTGCACCATCTTTAACCTCTCTTTGAAAGCCTCCCACACCTCAAATGTGGATTTCTCTTCAAATAGCTGTGTCCAATCCACATTTCCCAGCTCCTGTCTAATTCTGATCTACTTGGCCTTGGCCCAGTTTAGTACTCATTCCTTAGGACCACTCTCATCTTTATCTACAAGTATTCTAAAACTTACAGAATTGTGGTCACTGTTCCCAAAGAAATCCCCCACTGCAACTTCTACCACCTGTCCTGGCTTGTTGCCCAGTACCAGGTCCAATATGGCCCCTTCCATCGTCGGACTATTGACATACTGCTCAAGAAAACTCTCCTGGACGCTTTGTACAAAATTCTACTCCATCTAGACCTCTGACGCTAAGTGTATCCCAGTCAATGTTCGGGAAATTAAAATCTCCCATCACCACTACCCTATTGCCTCTACATCTTTCTATAATCTGTTTACTTATTTGTTTTCTACCTCACGCTCACTGTTGGGAGGCCTGTAATACAGCCCCAACAATGTAACTGCACCCTTCTTATTTCTCAGCTCCACCCATCTTGCCTCACGACCCAAGCCCTCCATAGTGTCCTCCTTTAGCACAGCCGTGGTATCATCCCTGACCAACAATGCAACTCCACCCCACCCCCACTTTGACTTCCCTTGCTGTCTTGTCTGAAGCATCTATATCCTGGAATATGCCAATCATGCCCTTTCTTCAACAAAGTCTCTGTGATCACAATGTCATACTCCCAGGCTCCAATCCAAGCCCTGAAGTTCATCTGCCTTATACACGATACTCCTTGCATTAAAGTAGATGCATTTCAGGCCACCAGTTCTTTTGTATTCATCTGGTCTCTGCCTACTCTTCCCTTTATTAATGTTATCTTCATTATTCTTACCGTCTCCAGTCTCCACCTCACTGCCTCCTTGTTTTCTCTTCTGGTTCCCAGCCCCCTGCCACATTAGTTTAAAACCTCCCCAACAGCAGTAGCAAAACCTCCCCCAAGGACATTGGTTCCAGTCTGGTTCAGACGTAGACCGTCCATTTTGTAATAGTCCTACCTTCCCCAGAACCGGTCCCAATGTCCAACAAATCTGAACCCCTCCCTCCTACACCATCTCTCAAGCCACATGTTCATCCTGCCTATTTTTTCATTTCTACGCTGGCAAGCACGTGGCACTGGTAGTAATCCCGAGATCACTATCTTTGAGGTCCTTCTCTTTAACTTCTCTCCTAGCTCCCTGAATTCTGCTTTCAGGACCTCATCTTGTTTTTTACTTATATCATTGGTGCTTGTATGCACCAAGACAACTGGCTTTCACCCTCCACTTTTAGAATGCTCTGCAGCCGATCGGTAACTTCCCTGACCCAAGCACCTGGGAGGCAACATACCATCCAGGAGTCCCGTTTTCTGCCACAGAACCGCAGATCTACTCCCCTCACAATAGAATCCCCAATGACTATGTCCCTATGAGTCTTTTTCCCGCCATTCTGAACAGCAGTGCCCACCACGGTGCCGTGATCCTGGCAACTGCTGCCTTACCCTGGTCGGCCATCTCCCCCAACAGTATCCAAAATGATATACCTGTTTTGGAGGGAGATGAGCTCAGGGGACACCTGCACTGCCTTCCTACTCTTTCTCTGCCTTTTGGTCTCCCTCAGCAATCCTAACCTGCATGTGACCAGTTCACTAAACGTGCTATCCACGACCTCCCCAGCACCGCGGATGCTCCACAGTGAGTCTATCTGCAGCTCCAGAGCCGTTGTACGGTCAAACAAGAGCTTCAGCTGGACATACTTCTTGTAAGTGTAAGGGTCAGGAACGTCAGACACATCCCTGAGCTCCCTCATCAAGCAAGAGGCACAGGGCATGGGTCTGAGGTCCCCTGCCATTGTAGGCTTAGCTTTATATCAACCAACTAAATCCAAACAATGCCCTTAAATATATGAAAAAGAAAGATAAAGGAAAAATAAAAGCTTTATCTTACAGAATCTTTTTCTTCCGGTTTGAGGTGGGGGGTGGGGGGTGTGCAGGAGGGAGATACTACACGTGTAGTATCTCGGGTTTAGCCACTGCCCAAATATAAATTAAGCCCTTACCTTCCCGGCAGCCCTCGCTTCACTCCACCTTCTCTCCTCGCCGCTCTGTCAAAATGGAGGCACAGCCAACCCCATTTTCATCTGTCGCCCCATGATCAGCTTTTCCTTTCTCCCTGCCTCACAATTATTGGTCCCCTTTATCTGTCTGACTGCTCTTCTGTCTCTTTCTGGGCTCCATCTCCACCTATTGCCCAGTGAGATGCCTCACCCCCCAACCCCCCCATCTGCACCTTCTCCTAGCTCCCATCAGTTACCATGAAGGATTACTGGATCTGAAACGTTAACTCTGCTTTAACTCAACAGAATCTGCCAAACCTGCTGAGTTTCTCAAGCGATTTCTCTTTTCATTCACATTCACATCCAGACGACATTCCCAAGGTGGGACCGCACTTCCTATTGGCTATAAGCTCGAGATGGACAGACTTTCTAACCAATCAGAGCAGGATGGAGAACCAAGGCCCGCCCAGAGGACTCTCGCGGTGTCAAGATTAGAGTGGTGCTGGAAAAGCACAGCAGGTCAGGCAGCATCCGAGGAGCAGGAAAATCGACCTTTCGAGCAGGAGCCCTTCGTCAGGAATGAGGCTGGGAGCCTCGGGGGTGGAGAGATAAATGGAAGAGAGGTGGGTAGCTGAGAGTGTAATCGGTGGATGGAGGTGAGGATAAAGGTGATAGGTCAGAGAGAAGGGTGGAGCAGGTAGGTGGGAAGGAAGATTGACAGGTGGGACAGATCATGGGGACAGTGCTGACTGAAAGGTTGGAACTGGGGTAAAGTAGGGGGAGGGGAAATAGAAACCAATTCCACCAGAGAACACACCAGATCGCCTCCTTCTTTAAAGACTGTAATGTCCCCTCCCGCGTGGTTGAAAATGCCCTCCAATGTATTTTGGCCATGTCCTGCACCTCTGCCCTCAACATTAGACATCCATGGCTGATGAAGGAACTCAGAAAAAGAGAGAGCCTATAAAGTGGCCGAGAGCACGGGGAAATCAGAAGATTGGGAAGACTACAAAAACAAACAGGATAACAAAGAGAAAAATAACGAAGGGGAGGATCAAATATGAAGGTAAGCTAGCTAGTAATATTAGAAATGTGAATGAAAGTTTCTTTCAATACATAAGAAACAAATGAGGCAAAATTAGAGATCGGGCTGCTCCAAATTGATGCAGGAAGGCGAGTGCTGGGAGATAAGGAAATAGCTGAACAACCTAATAAATACTTTGTGTCAGTCTTCACAGTGGAAGACATGAGTAATATCCCAACAATAGTCAAGGGGCAGAGTTGAGTATGGTAGCCATTACAAAAGAGAAAATACTTGAAAAGCTAAAAGGTCTAAAAACTGATAAATCTCCTGGCCAGGATGGGCTACATCCTAGAGTTCTGAGGGAGGTGGCTGAAGAAATAGTGGAGGCATTGGTTATAATCTTTCAAAAATCACTGGAGTCAGAGAAAGTCCCAGGTGAATGGAAAATCGCTGTTCAAGAAAGGATCAAGACAAAAGATGGAAAATTATAAATGATTAGCCTAACCATGGTTGTAGGTAAAATTCTAGAATCCATCGTTAAGGATGAGATTTCTAAATTCTTGGAAGTGTAGTATCGATTAGAACAAGTCAGCATGGATTTAGTAAGGGGAGGTCATGCCTGACAAAGCTGTTAGAATTCTTTAAAGAGGTAACAAGCAGGTTAGACCAGGGAAACCCTGTGGATGTTATCTGCCTAGACTTCCAAAAGACCTTTAATAAGGTACCTCACAGGAGGCTGCTGAGTAAGGTGAGGGCCCATGGTGTTCAAGGTGAGCTAGTGACATGGATTGAGGATTGACTGTCTGACAGAAGGCAGAGAGTTGGGACAAAAGGTTCTTTTTCAGAATGGCAATTGGTGACAAGTGGTGTCCCGCAGGGTTCAGTGTTGGGGCTGTAGCTGTTCACTTCCTACACAAATGATCCGGACAAAGAGATTGGGGGCATTCTGGTGAAGTTTGCCGATGATATGAAGTTAGGTGGACAGGCAGGTAGTTCTGAGGAGGTGGGGAGGCTACAGAAAGATTCAGACAGTTTAGGTGAATGGTCCAAGAAATGGCTGATGAAATTCAATCTGAGTAAATGTGAGGTCTTGCACTTTGGGAAAAAGAACACAGGCATGGACTATTTTCTAAACAGTGAGAAAATTCATAAAGCCAAATAACAAAGGGATCTGAGAGTGCTAGTTTAGGATTCCCTAAAGGTTGACTTGCAGGTTGAGTCCGTGGCTAAGAAAGTATGTAATGTTGTCATTTATCTCAAGAGGGTTGGAATGTAAAAGCAGTGATGTGCTACTGAGACTTTATAAAGCTCTGGTTAGGCCTGATTTAGAATACTGTGTCCAGGTTTGGGCCCCACACCTCAGGAAGGACATACTGACACTGCAACGTGTCCAGTGGAGATTCACACAGATAATCCCTGGAATGGTAGGCCTAATGTACGATGAATGGGTGAGGATTCTGGTATTGTATTCATTAGTATTTAGAAGGTTGAAGGGAGATCTAATGGAAACTTACAAAATAATGCATGGCTTAGAAAGGGTGGATGCTGGGAAATTGTTTCTGTCAGGCGGGGATACTAGGACTCATGGGCACTGCCATAAAATTAGAGAGGGTCAATTTAGAACGGAAATGAGGAGACATTTCTTCAGCCAGAGTGTGATGGGCCAGTGGAATTCATTGCCACAGAGCACAGTGGAGGCCGGGACATTAAATGTCTTCAAGACAGAGACTGATAAATAGTTAATTTTGCAGGGAATTAGGGATACAGGGAGTGTGCGGTTAAGTGGCGTTGAAATGCCCATCAGCCATGATTGAATGGTGGAGTGGCCTCGATGAGCCGAATGGCCTTACTTCCACTACTACTTCTTATGGTTAGATTAGATTACTTACAGTGTGGAAACAGGCCCTTCGGCCCAACAAGTCCACACTGACCTGCCGAAGCGCAATCCACCCAGACCCATTCCCCTACATTTACCCCTGCCCCTAACACTACAGGCAATTTAGCATGGCCAATTCACCTAACCTGCACATTTTTGGACTGTGGGAGGAAACCGGAGCACCCGGAGGAAACCTACGCAGACACGGGGAGAATGTGAAAACTTCACACATTCAGTCACCTGAGGCGGGAATTGAACCCGGGTCTCTGGCGCTGTGAGGCAGCAGTGCTAACCACTGTGCCACCGTGCTGCCCATGAACATTATAACATTACAGTCTCCCCTGGACTGGGAGGAAGTGTCAGGAGACTGGAGGGTTGCCAGCATTACAGCTTTGTTTTAAAAAGGGTTCAAAACCTAAGGCTAATCCTGGCGATTACAACCTTGTCAGTTTAACTATGGGGAACAGTTATTTGGGATAAAGTCATATGGAAAAAATATGGGATGGTTAGGAAAAGTCATGAGGAAATTGTGCACATCTGCCATTCCTAGTTACTAAGTTTTAGATTTTTTAGATTAGATTAGATTACAGTGTGGAAACAGGCCCTTCGGCCCAACTAGTTCACACCGACCCGCCGAAGCGAAACCCACCCATACCCCTACATTTACCCCTTACCTAACACTACGGGCAATTTAGTATGGCCAATTCACCTGACCCTGCACATCTTTGGTCTGAGGGAGGAAACCGGAGCACCCGGAGGAAACCCACGCAGACACGGGGAGAACGTGCAAACTCCACACAGTCAGTCGCCTGAGGCGGGAATTGAACCCGGGTCTCTGGCGCTGTGAGGCAGCAGTGCTAACCACTGTGCCACTGTGCCGCCCACAGCATAGAAACAGGCCGTTTAGTCCGTATTCCTCCATTCCTATCCCATTCACGTACCTGCCAAATGTTTCTCAAATAATGAAATTGCCCTCACTTCCACCACGACTTCTGACAGCTCCTTCCTGACACCATCCTCGGTGTGAAAAAAAATTGCCCCGCTGGATCCTTTAGTATCTCTCCCCCCCTCATCTTATACTTATGCTGTCTAGTTTTAGACTCCCCAACCGTGAGGAAAAGCAGTTGGCTATCTACCTTATCTGTGCCTCTCATTTTATAGACCTCTATAAGGAGACTCCTCCTTCTCCGACGCCCCAAGGAAAAGTTCGAGCTTATCCAGTCTTTCTGTATAACTCAAACTTTCCAGTCCAGGTCGCATCCTCGTAAATCTTTTCTGCACTCTTTCTAGTTTAATAATATCCTTTCTATAGCAGGGTGACCAGAACTGCATGGAGTACTCCAAATGTGGCCTCACCAATGTCTTGTACAGCTGCAACAAAATGCCCCAATCCCTGTATTCAGTGTTCTGACCAATGAAAGCTAGCATGTCGAAAGCCTTCTTTATCACCCTGTCTACCTGTGACTCCACTTTCAAGAAACTATGAACCTGTATCCCCAGATCTCGTTGTTGTATAACGCTCCCCAGAGGCCCCTGACTGTAACTCCTGCCCCAATTCTATGTAGTGTACAAAATCCCATGCAAGGACTGCACAAAATACTACATAGGACAAACAGGAAGACAGCTAACGATCCGCATCCATGAACACCAACTAGCCACGAAACGACACAACCAGCTATCCTTAGTAGCCACACATGCAGATGACAAGCAACATGAGTTCGACTGGGACAACACTACTATTATAGGACAAGCCAAACAGAGAACAGCCAGGGAATTCCTAGAGGCATGGCACTCATCCACAGATTCAATCAATAAGCACATCGACCTGAACCCAATATACCGACCACTGCAGTGGACAGCTGGAACTGACAATCGGAAGCGGCAGATTCAAACCACTACAAATGCCGGAGGAAAGATCACAGAAGCGCTTCACAGGAGGCTCCAAAGCACTGAGGATGTCACCTAGACATGGGACGAAACATCTGCAACACAAATTCCCAGCTCGACGAACACAACCACAACAACGAGCACCCGAGCTACAAATTTCTCAGACTTTGAAATCCTTTCACATTATTGTAACGAATAGAAGTAAAGAACATTTATTTTGCACAGAGGCAGTATTGTTGTATTGTAGTTCTTGAACTAATAGGATGAAAGCTCCAGACAGTTTACCAATTCTGCTGTGTTGGCTGATTGAATTTGAGATCTATGAAATCACGTGGAATACCAGTGGCAGTGAATGTAACAGCTATTTTCATCAAAGCTGATTATTTTTTCAGCAACTTACATTTGGGAAGAAAATCTGCCATCCCATTTTTTTTTTCGCAGACCCACGGTGTGATTGACTGGTAAATACACTCTGCCATGCTTCGCAAGCCTGCTGAGGTCAAGAGGTGGGCAAATTGACAACAGTTTCACTGACAACCCAATATACACTAAAATGAAAGGAAACATAGGAACAGGAATAGGCAAATCAACCCCTCAAGACTCTTCAGCCATTCAATGCGATCCTGGCTGATCTGTGGCCTAACCCCATTTACTTGCTTTTGACGCAGATCCCTTAATATCTCTGCTTAACAAAAAGTTATCAACCTCAGATTTGAAATTAGAACTGATACAGCATCCACAGCTATTTGTGGAAGAGGATGTTAAATATCTACCTGCCTTATGCATAGATGTGCTTCCTAACACCTTTTGTCCTATACACAGACTATATCACCTAGTTCTCGAATCAGTGAAAAGAGTTGATCCCTACCTACCCTGCCTTTTCCTGTTAATATCCCAAAGAGTTTGATCAGATTATCGCTTAAACTTCTAAATTTATAAAGAGACATCACATGAAATGTCTGCGACCTCTGGGTTGTTAGTTGAGGAACAGAACTCAGCTCAAAATTCTTCTAATCTTGCAGTCATAGAATTATACAGCACAGAAACAGACCTTTGGGTTCAACTTGTCCATGCCGCCCAGCTTTCCCAAACTGAACTAGCAGTGGTGTGATGTTTTCTGGCTCCTGTAATGGAGTTTTAAATTTCCACCAGAGAATGTCGCAGATGATGAGTGACTTTCCATTATTATTATGCAACAAGCATCCACCTGGAGCAGGTCTTGGGAGCAGGATCCCATATGTTTCTGTCTTGGAGGCAAAAGCACCATCCTAAAAATGGGCATTTCAAATTCTGAGCAACAGGGCACCAATAAATGATGGTTGAAAACTAACCATTCTGTTCATTTTACTTTCCGCAAAGCAACTTGTTCAGAAATATTATTGCGTACCTCTGGAGCAGGCAAGACTCGGACTCTGGCCACCTGACTCAGAGATGGGGACATTACCACTGCACAATATGCCTCTGAAGGCACATTACGCTTAGTAACATTGCACCTCACCCTTTAAGTACTTGTGAAAAATTTAGATTGCTACTCCCAATATTCAACACGGGAGCAAAATTGGGCTCTTGCGATACTTCTACCTCTGGCCCAGGAGCCCTGGGTTCAAGACCCAGCTTCTCTAAAGATGGGTCTGAACAGATTGATTGAAATATTTAGAGACTCTTTTGGCTGGGTTTTTGTATTCATTCACAGGAGAAAGGCTTTGCTGGCTCAGGAAGCATTTAATTCACCTCCCTAATTGCCCAGAGGCCAGTTGTGATTGAGTCACATTAGCTAGGTGGTCTGGAGTCACATGTAGGTAAGGATGGCAGTTTCCTTCCCTAAAGAACATCAGTGAACCAGGAGGGCTTTTCCCAAAAGTCAACAATAGATTCACGGTCATTGTGAGACTCTTCATTCCTGATTTTGTACAGAATGCAAACTCCACCAGCTGCCACGGTGGAATTTGAACTTGGGGACCAGGCTCATTACCAGCATCCCTGGATTAACAGTTTAGTGACAATATCTCCAGGCAATTGCTTCACCTAGCCCAGAGGCCTCTATTTAAAACCCATCTACTTCAGAGCTGTGCCACAACGCATCTGAATGCGAGTTTAAGAAGCATCCATAAGTACAAAATTAATTTATCCTACAAGTTAATTTTGGGTGAGTGTTGTGAAGATGTGGGGTGTACTGTACCTTTAAGAGAGTTAAAAGCTACAGAACTACCTGACAGAAAAAAAAGATAATGTAACGTGCCCCAGCTACTGGTGTAGCTAGGGTAGCTGGTTGCCAGGAAACGACAAAACAGAATTGAATTAGGCCAATCAGTTTAAATTATACCCCAAAAAATACCAAACTCCAATCCAGTTTGAATTTGGTATATTGACAATCTTAAAATGATACAATCCAGTGCTTTAGGGGTATAAGACCAGGGAAATTTGAACAGTTGGGAGGAGCATCTTCTCAACTGCAACAGCATCTGCACACTGCCCAGCAAAATAGCTCTCTTCAAAGGTCCCTTTATCGATCAGTAACCTGTGACGCAATATCCCCAAGGAGACTGAAAGAAGACTGAAATACAGAGAAGAACAAAAGCTGTCTGATTTTGAGATAAGAAGTTTTGGTTTTTTTTTGTAAATCTTAATCACGGGTGTTTTAATCGGACATGTGCAAGGTTTGTGAAGGTTTGTAGCTCAGGTTGAGGTTTAGGGTGTAGGTTTGCTCGCTGAGCTGTAGGTTTGATATCCAAACGTTGCATTACCTGGCTAGGTAACATCATCGGTGGTGACCTCCAAGTGAAGCGAAGCTGTTGTCTCCTGCTTTCTATTTATATGTTTGTCCTGGATGGGGTTCCTGGCATTTGTGGTGATGTCATTTCCTGTTCTTTCTCTGAGGGGTTGGTAGATGGTATCTAGATCTATGTGTTTGTTTATGGCGTTGTGGTTGGAGTGCCAGGCTTCTAGGAATTCTCTGGCATGTCTTTGCTTAGCCTGTCCCAGGATAGATGTGTTGCCCCAGTCGAATTGGTGGTTTTTTTCATCCGTGTGTAGGGCTACGAGGGAGAGAGGGTCATGTCTTTTTGTGACTAGCTGGTGTTCGTGTATCCTGGTGGCTAACTTTCTTCCTGTTTGTCCTACGTAGTGTTTGTGGCAGTCCTTGCATGGAATTTTGTAGATGATGTTGGTT
Source organism: Chiloscyllium plagiosum (assembly GCF_037043375.1). NCBI lineage: Eukaryota > Metazoa > Chordata > Chondrichthyes > Orectolobiformes > Hemiscylliidae > Chiloscyllium > Chiloscyllium plagiosum. Next base: position 30,289,484 of record NW_028270185.1, on the reverse strand, counting down.
TTGTCCATGGGTTGTACTGGGTCTTTTAAGTTTGTTAGTTTTTGTTTGAGAGTGTTGGTGGGTTTGTGTGCTACTAGGATTCCGAAGGGTCTTAGTAGTCTGGCTGTCATTTCTGAAACTTCTTTGATGTATAGTAAGGTGGTTAGGGTTTCTGGTTGTGTTTGGTCTGCTTGTCGTGGTTTGTTATTGAGGAATCTGCAGACTGTATTTTTTGAGTATCTGTTCTTCTTGAATATGTTGTATAGGTAGTTCTCCTCTGTTTTCCAAAGTTCGTCTGTGCTGCAGTGTGTGGCGGCTCGTTGGAATAGTGTTCTGATACAGTTTCGTTTGTGTGTGTTGGGATGGTTGCTGGTGTAGTTAAGTATTGGGTCAGTGTTTGTCGGTTTTCTGTATACGCAGGTTTGTAGTTCTCTGTTGTCCTTTCTTTCGACTGTGACGTCCAGGAATGCGAGTTTGTTGTTGGTTTCTTCCTCCTTGGTGAACTTTATTTCTGTGAGGGTGTTGTTGATGATGTTAAATGTCTCTTCTATCTTGTTTCGTTTTGTGATGACAAAGGTGTCATCTGTGTAGCTGACCCAGATTTTTGGTTTGATGGTCGGTAGGGCTGTTTGTTGTAGTCTTTGCATTTCCGCTTCCGCTATGAATCTTGATAGCGGAGATCCCATGGGTGTGCCGTTGGTTTGTTTGTAGATTATGTTGTTGAAGGTGAAGTGGGTGGTGAGGCACACGTCCACTAGCTTCATGATGTTTTCGTTGGTAATGTGATTGGATGGTGGTTGGGGTGTGTGAGATGGTCTCTTCTAAAAGTGTGGTAAGTGTTTCCTTTGCCAGGTCGATGTTGATGGAGGTGAACTGTATTGTATATTGTATTGTCTGTATCCTTTTATTTCCTGCCAATCATGTCTGTCAAAATGCCAATTGCTATAATGTCTGCTTCGACCACTTCCTTTGAAAGCGCATTCCAGGCACATTGAGTCAGTCATATTGTCATACAGCACAGAAACAGACCCTTCAGTCCAACCCGTCCATGCCGAGCATAATCCCAAACTAAACTAGTCCCACCTGCCTGCTCCTGGCCTACAACTCTCCAAACCTTTCCTATTCATGTACTTCTCTCATCTCTTTCTAAACATTGTAATTACACCCACATCCACCACTTCCTCAGGAAGTTCCCTCTGTGGAAAAAGAAATTGCCCCTCCCACCTCCTTTAATCATTCCCCCTTTACCCTTAAATCGATGTCCGCTAGTAATTGAGATTTCTATCCTGGGGGAAAAAAAACTGCATTCTATCCATGCCTTTCATAATTTTGTAAATCTCTATCAGGCCGCCTTTCAGCCTCTGGTGTTCAAGTAAAAACCAATCTTGTCCAATCTTCTTCACAGATAATACCTCCCAAACCAGACAAAATCCTGGAGAACATTTTCTATACCCTCTCCAATGCTCTCACATGTTTCTGGTCATGATGCAATGACCAGAACTGTACACAATATTCCAAATGCGACCTTGCTAATGCTCTGCAACATGGCTTGCCAATTTTTATACTCTGTGTCCTAAACAATGAAGGCAAGCATGCCATATGCCTTCTAGACTACCTCATCCACTGACATTGTCCCTTTCTGGGAACTGTGGCCCTGTATGCTTCAAGCCCCTGTACTTTAATGCTTCTAAGGGTTCTGCCAATTACTGTGTAACTTCCCTTATGCATTGGACCTTCCAAATGTATCAGCTCATATTTTTCCAGATTAAAGTCCATCTGCCATTTCTTCACCCAAATCTCCAGATTATCTATAATCCTGCTGTATCCTCTGGCAATCCTCCACATTATCCATAGCTCCCTCAATGTTTGTATTATCGGCAAACTTACTGATCAGACGATGGACATTCTCCTCCAAATTATTTATAAACAAATGAGGGGTCTCAATACTGATCCCTGTGCAACAATACTGGTCATATGGCCATATGACTTCACCCCCAGTATCTGCTTACCATGACAGACCTTGACAAAGGCCTTGCTAAAATCCAGTGAGACAATATCTGTCACTCTGCTCTCTTCAGGGATCTTTGCCACTTCCTCAAAAATCTCAATCAAGTTTGTGAGACATGACCTTCTCCACACAAAGCCTTGCTGCCTGTCACTAATTAGTCCTTTTTTTTTCAAATGTGAGTAAATCCTGGCCCTAAGAATCTTCTCCAAGATCTCTTGGCTTGGCGGTATAGAGTCATGGAGTTGTACAGCAAGGAAACAGGCCCTTCAGTCCAACCCATCCATACTGACCAGATATGCTAAATTACCACTGAGATAAGGTTCACTGCATTTCCCATATTATCCGTGTTGCCCTTCTGAAACAAGGGAACAACACTGGCTATTCTCCAGTCCTCTTGGATCTCTCCTGTAACTAAAGAGGATTTAAAGATTTTGTACAAGGACCCAGAAATTTCCTCCCTAGAATAGCCACCATCAGCTCCTGGGAACTTGTAACCTCATGGATTTTTGAAAAGCCCAACACTTCCTTCTTTTTTTATATAGACATGCCCTAGAATTATCAACATACCCTTGTCTAGATTCACCATGTCCATTTCTTTTGAATACACATGCAAATTATTCACTATGGTCCTCACCCACATCCTCTGGCTTCATGCAGAAATTTCCTTCTTTGTCCTCAACTGGACCTAGCTTTTCCCTCACCCGCACCAACCAACCAACCCAACCGCCCCGTGGCTGAACACCTTAACTCCCTCTCCCACTCCGCCAAGGACATGCAAGTCCTTGGCCTCCTCCATCGCCAGACCATGGCAACACGATGCCTGGAGGAAGAGCGCCTCATCTTTCGCCTAGGAGCCCTCCAACCACAAGGGATGAATGCAGATTTCTCCAGCTTTCTCATTTCCCCTCCCCCACCTTATCTCAGTCCCAACCCTCGGACTCAGCACCGCCTTCTTGACCTGCAATCTTCTTCCCGACCTCTCCGCCTCTGCCCCCACCCCCTCTCCAGCCTATCACCCTCACCTTAACCTCCTTCCACCTATCGCATTCCCTCCTCCCTCCCCCAAGTCCCTCCTCCCTACCTTTTATCTTAGCCTGCTTGGCACACCCTCCTTATTCCTGAAGAAGGGCTTATGCCCGAAACGTCGATTCTCCTGTTCCTTGGATGCTGCCTGACTTGCTGCGCTTTTCCAGCAACACATTTTTCAGCTTTGGCCAATATCCCTCTAAACCCTTCCAATACACGTACCTATCCAGATGCCTTTTAAATGTTGTAATTGTCCCAGCCTCCATCCCTTCCAATGGCAGTTCATTCCAGACATGCACCACCCTGTGTGTGAAAGCGTTGCCCCTTAGGTCCCTTTTATACCTTTCCTCTCTCATCTTAAACCTATGCCTTCTGACATTGGACTCTCATACCCTGGGAAAAAGACATTGACTATTCACCCTATACATGTACCTTATGATTTCATAAAACTCTATAAAATCACCCCTCAGCCTCCAATGCTAGAGGGAAAATAGCTTCCGTTTATTCAGCTTCTCCCTGTAGCTCAAAGCCTCCAACCCTAACAACACCCTTGTAAATCTTTACTGCACCCCATGAAGTTTCACAACATATTGAGAGAGACCAGAATTGCACACAGTATTCCAAAAGTAGCTTAACCAATTGTCATCCAAAGCACTTGAATCTAGCCATCATTATCCTTCACTTTCACAGGAAACGTTGGCCTGGAATTCACTAGCCTTTAAAAGAGTCTCATGTTATCAGCAAACAGCTACTCCCATCTATATGCTCCAGTTTGTGACTAATATCGCCATCGCTAGCTTCTCCCAATTTTGCCAGGAACCACTTTTATCCTCATCATAAGTAATGTATAACTTGCAGAATTATGGTCAGTGTTCCCAAAATGTTCTTCCACTGAAACTTTGATCACGTGACTGGGCTCATTCCTTAATACCGGGTCAAGTATTTCCCTTCCTCAATTGGACTAGAGACATATTGCTTCAAGAAATCCTCTTGGACTCAACTAACACATTCTACCCCCACCCACACAAAAGCCCCTTTCCTTAAGAGAGTCCTTGTCAATTTCTAGAATGTTAAAATCACACATCACCACAAACCTGGTGTTTTCACATTTTTACATTGACTCTCCATGGATATGTTCCTCTGTCTCCCACTGGCTGTTGGGAAGCCTGTAATACAAGGTTTACAGCCCTCTTATTCCTGAGCTCTACCCATATGACCTCACTGGATAAGCCGTCCAAGATGTCCTCCCTCAGTAAACCTGTGATATTCTCTCTAATCAATAATCCACAACATCTTTTACATCCCTCTCTATTTTGCATGATAAAATATAGAACATTAAGCTACCATTCTTTTCCTTCTTTGAACCAAGTAATAGCTACAATGTCATAGTTATATGCATGAATCCAAGCCCTAAGTTCATCTGTTTAATGTGTCATAATCCTTGCATTAGAACAAATTCACTTCAGATCGCCAGTCCTGCAGTGTTCAGTAACCTCTTCCTGTTTGTTCTTTTACTTCATTGAGAGTGCGCTGCTGGAAAAGAACAGCAGGTCAGGCAGCATCCGAAGAGCAGGAGACTCGATGTTTCAGGCAAAGGCCCTCCATCAAGAATCAGGCTTGTAGTTCAGGGGGGCTGAGAGATAAATGGGAGGGGTGTGGGGCTGGGGAGAGTGGGAGAATATGATAAGTAGGTGAAGGTGGGGGGGTGGGGGAAGGTGATAGTCTGAGAGGAGGATGGAGCAGATAGGTGAAAAGGAAGATGGACAGATCAGGAGGGCGGTGCCGAGTTGGAGGGTTGAGACTGTGATAATGTGCAGGGGAGGGGAAATGAGGAAACTGGTGAAGTCCACATTGATCCCACGTACACCTCTCCCCCACCTCTATCCGAGGCGCCAAAGGATTCTTCCACATCTGACAGAGATTTACCTGTACTTCCACACACGTCATCGACTGTATCCGTTGCACCCGATGTGGTCTCCTTGACATTGGGGAGACAGGACGCCAACTTGCGGATTGTTTCAGAGAATATCTCTGGGACACCAGCGCCAACCAACCCCATCCCCCCGAACACTTTAACTCCCCCTCTCACTCCACCAAGGACAAGCAGGTCCTGGGTCTCCTCCATCACCAAACCCAAACCACCTGACATCTGGAGGAAGAACACCTCATCTTCCACTTTGGGACCCTGCAACCACACAGGAGCAATATGGATTTCACCAGTTTCCTCATTTCCTCTCCCTCCACCTTATCCCAGTCCCATGCTTCCAACTCAGCACCACCCTCTTGACCTGTCCATTTTCCTTCCCACCTATCCACTCCACCCTATCACCTTTCCCTGCCACTTTCACCTACCTAACAAATTTCCAGTTACATTTCCCCCCAGCCCCAGCCTTCTCCCATTGATCTCTCAAACCCCTGGCCCACAAGCCCCATTCCTGATAAAGAGCTTATGACTGAAACGTTGACTCTCTTACTCCTCAGATGCTACCTGACCTGCTATGCTTTTCCAGCACCACAGTCGACTCTGATCTCCAGCATCTGCAGTCTTCCCTTTCTCCCACCTGCTTTAAACACCTACCGAGTGACACCAGCAAACCTCCCTGCCAGGGTATTGGTGCCTCTCCAATTTGCGTTAAATCCTTCCTTCTTGTTGAGGTCCCAATCGCCCTGGAGGACATTCCAACGATCCACATATTGGAAGCCCTCCATCTGACAGCCTTTTAGCAATGTTTTTCACTGCACTGTCTTCCTATTCCTCGCCTCACTGGCACATGGAGTAATCCCGAGATGTGAACCCCAGAGGGGTTGCCTATGTTATTCATACCAACCTGTACCACACTCTTTGGCTACTCAGAGTCATAGAGATGTACAGCATGGAAACAGATCCTTTGGTCCAACTCATCTATGCCAACCAGATATCCTAACCTAATCTAGTCCCACTTGCCAGCACCTTGCTCCATATCCCTCTGAACCCCTCTTATTCATGTACCCATTCCAGATGCATTTTAAATGCTGTAGTTGTACCAGACTCCACCACTTCCTCTGATAGCTCATTCCATACAAGCACCACCCTCTGTGTGAAAACGCTACCCCTTAGGTCCCTTTTTTTTATCTTTCCCCTCTCACCCTAAACCTATGCCCTCTAGTTCCAGACTCCCCCACCCCAGGGAAAATACTTTGTCGATTGATCCCATCCATGCCCCTTCACGATTTTATAAACTTCTATAAGATCACCCCTCAGCCTCCGACACTCCAGTGAAAACAGCCCCAGCCTGTTAGCCTCTCCCTATAGCTCAAATCCTCCAACCCTGGCAACATTCCTGCAAATCATTTCTGAAATGTTTCAAGTTTCACAAATCCTTCCTACAGGAGGGAGACCAGAATTGCACACGATATTCCAAAAGTGGCCTAACCAATGTCCTGTACAGCTTCAACTCATTGTTCCTTTTGACAATGTTCTATGCCCACTCACAGACATCCTTGACCCTGGAACAAGGGAGGCCATGCACCATCCTGGTCCCTTTTGCAGCCACAGAAATGCCTATGGAGACCGCTATTAGTACTGGTTTTCTGCACTTTGATCCTGCCTGTTGAACAACAGTGCCAGCTGTGGTAGCACTGTTCTGGCAGCTGCTGTTGTTATCCCCTGATCGGACCCTACTCACCACTCCACTCCTCTCCTCTCAATATCCAAAACAGTATACATGTTGGAGATGGTTTAGCCACAGGGGTGTCCCAGTCTCCAACTGCCTGTCCCTTCCAGCTACCTACCTGAACCTTGGTAGTGTCCACGACTCTAAAACTCCTGTCTATGATGCTTTCCACCCACTTTCCTGAATGCCCCGAAGTGTGTCCCCACTCTGACCCATGTAATCTGACAGAAGCTACAATTGGACAGTTCCCACAGGTTTGGTTGGCATGACTGTTCGAACTGTCTCTTATTTCCCACATTCGATATGATAAGCAAACTACCCAGTGTACTGCCATTTTAATCTTCTCACAACTATTTCATTGAAAATTAATGTCTATTAAAGTTAACTTCCAGCAAACTAGACGGCCCTAGAGTTAGAATCTCATTAAAGAACATTAAACATGCAATTAATTCTAGAAATAGCAGTCTAGATCCCACTCTAAATCCCAGGACTGTACTGCTCCCCCACCAGCCTGACACCCATTGCCCTTAAACCTGATGGGGAGGGAAAGGTGAATGGAGGTTTCAGGTCAGAACAGAATGAGTCATCTGACCGTTACTGACCAATCAGCAGCCCTTCTGTCCAAAACGTTACTCTGGCATTGTGACGTCACTCCCCTCCAGGTCTGGCCCCGGGAGCTCCTTCCGCTGCCTCAGCCCCTCAAGGTGTGTCCTCAAACCCGAGCCCGCTCCTTCGGGATTGATGTGGAAGCTCCCACTGAGTGAGACCGTTTCATGTCGGGTCACAGGAAGCCTTGACTGTGCTGGGTGTTGACAGTGTCGGTTAAATATTAAATATTAACCTGCTCAACCTGTCTGAGAGAGGTGTGAAAAAGGGGATAAATCGGAATCACCTTCTTCTGTGCTGTCGATCTCTACGACAATCATATAACCAGAAGGTAACACACTGAGATCTTAATCAAGGTGCGGGAACAAATGACTCCAGATGCTGGAATCGGAACTGAAAACAACAATTGCTGGAGATCACAGCGGGTCAGATAGCATTCACAGAGGGAGAACAAGCTAACGTTCCGAGTCTAGATGACTCTTCATCCTAATCAATACAGTTAAATATTTTCAGTGTCATTGCATTTTGATATCAACACGATCATTTTGCTGTTATTAGAATGTAGTTTGCTTACATTTGTTGAATAGCAGCAGCAACAAAATTCCGCCAGCATTTTGATCAGTCTAACAATGGTACATATTCTTTTGTTTAGCTGGTGAACAAATGCAAAATTATGACGGACGGAGTAAATGTGGGACAAATACAATGTACTTCAATGAAAGGAAGAAATGGAAAAGGTAAAGTTCAAAGATCAGCTGTGTTACTGGCAATATTCCCTGATGAGTATCAGACACTCCAGGATAGAATGTTACAATTTCAGGAAAGGCTGAGAAGTGACTGTGGCTATCAGAATGGTAAACAGCATGGCAGGCATCTCAGAAGACTGGATAGCCTGAGCACAACTTGCAGATGAATGGTATTTGGTGCTTGGCCACTGGGCAGACCACCTATGAACAAAAACAGTTGTTTTATCCCCTCATACATGATCTGTGGCAGCAGGAGAGATCATCTAGGCTCACAATCCTGCTACATGGAAACACAAAATTCAGTTTACTGAACCAGCTCGTAACATCAATTGGATGGTCAGGCTGGTTGTAATCAGGTCTTGGCAGTGTGGCTGTGGAGGGAGGTAACTATCTGTCCTTCTGTGGTTCCATTCAAGCCCGGGTGTCCTTGGAGATGGGGCGCAGAATGTCCATCTCAATGCCTTCAGAGGGATGGAACACCACAGAGCATACAGTGCTTTATTTCCCGTCCAACTCCATTTCAATTTTATCCCTTCCCTCTCTTCCTACTACGTCCCCTGCCATGTTTATATTTGGTATTGCATTGCCCAAAAAAGGCTGCGCTTGTAAATCATCAATTGGATACACATGAGTTTTTACTAGTGGTGGCTGCTCGTTATACAAAAAAAACAAAAGAAGTTGCAGTGGGAAAGAACTCATTTTTACGTGATAACACTGCTGGGTAGAAACATATGCTAATAAAACACAGCAATGATGCAGGGTTAGAATTCTTAAGTGTGTTCAAGTTCAGCCTGCTACCCTAAATGTGTAATATCTATGGGCAGAGTGATTAGAAATAACTAATGAGAACTGAAACAATTTAGGTTTATGACTCTGTCATGTAGGAGGAGAAAGAGACCATTAATCCTTGTGAAATTGCTACATAGAGACAGGAAGAGTCTGCAAGTAAAATCGCACAATTATTTATTGCAAATTAATATTTTGTATCAATGGTTGAAAGTAGAAGGTTTTCGGTGTGATATTTCTTTAACTTTTTACATTAGATTTTTTAATTGCATGTTTTGTTCACTTTCTTCGGACAGACGATGATGGAAAAGGAATTAGTCAATTGCTGAATAGTTACAGCGACAGGGAGTTAAACCTGATTACCCGATTCTACTGTGAGAGATTGGAGGATGCAATATTAGACTTGGTGGAGAGCATTGCCCTGACATTAACAGCAACTGGTTCATTGAGCAATGGAAATTACGCTGTAAGTTATATGATAGAATTTTTCCATTATTCTATTATTAAATCAGTAAAATGATTGAAGTGGGCATGTAATTGAAGGAACCTTTGGAAATTTAAGGAAAAGTAACAAGGTTGTGCATCTCATTAATGATATGAAAAACAATAAAAGTAAGGGTCAGGGGTACAAAAATAAAAATGCACCAGAAAATAGAAAATACTGAAACAATATTTTTTTCAAAGAAAAATAAACAATGAAAAGTTGTTTACTTGAAGGACTGATAACGAACTGAGAGCAAAATAGAAATTAGTGAGGTGGCTTAGTGGTTAGTGGATGAAATCATGTGATGATGAAAACCACATGTCAGAGAATGTCAGGATACCAGATCAGTGTTAGCGAGATGGAAGAAATGCCACGATGAATATTTCACTGAGAAGAATAGCTTGTGTGTGCTCTGCAAGTAACAAGATCCTAGCAGAGAGCATGTTAAATTGCCCATAGGTTAAGTGCATTAGTCAGAGGGAAATGGGTCTGGGTAGGTTACTCTTCGAAGGGCCTGTTTCCACACTGTAGGGAATCTAAACAAAATAAGAAATATGTTGTCAAGTTTTAAACAGGTCACCTTATGAAGTTCAAGTTCAAGTACCAGTAAGGTGCCACTCATGTCACTGAGGCAGGTAATGTTGAGGGACTCTTGAAGAAGTGTCCTGTCCAGATCATTGAAAGTGAGGAATTACAACCCCTTGTGAAGTTTTCTTGGCTTGGTCGTGTTCCATGTGAGTTTAGCTGAGAAATCTCTGGACACTGTTCTAATTACTTTTGCTAATCAATATGCTCCGTAGTGTGCTCTATCAAAGTCTGTTCCCATATTTCCCTCTTGTTAATTCTGGATGTTGAATATAAACGGTGCATAAATTCTGGCCCACTGTCATAAATATAATTAAGTAAAATCTGTTGCTGTTTGTTGCTGGAGAATTATTCAGCTTTTTTCACTGACTAAGTTCCTTGAACTCACTGTGTCTACTTTTTAGGTGAAGGTAATTGGTCTCTAGTCAAATCATAATATAGATTTTCCACGTGCTCATGTGTCACATTGTAAAACGTACAAAACAAACTGGTAAATGTGACTTGAAATTAACACGCAGCGTTCATTCAAAATGGTTTCTTTCAACTACAAAATATTTTTAAACAAAACAAAAACAAGTTACATGTAATGAATACAGTAAAGAGTTTTGCCATAGTGAATATGCCTGTCACCAAGAATGACCACAGCTTGAAAATTTATCAATTCATATTGAAGGGAAGAGCCTTTCATGTTTGGACAAATGACATACATTTATAAAAGTATATCACGCCTGCTATTCCACAGTAAAAAAAAACCTTCGGGAAAATGTTTACAAATTAAGACCAGAGCTGTGAAGGAAACATTTAATGATTCCAAAAACAAATTATTCCTTGGTGGAAGAAAGGCTTCCTTAGAAACATGAACCATCAAGCTAAGTCAGATAATGATTATGACATCGAAGTGAAGTATAATAACATGCAAATTTATCATTTCATTAAGTTTCCTCCCCAGTGGCTCGGTGAGCATTTGCATTGCGTCATTAATTGTTCTTGCCAAGTTGGGAACGACATACTTTCATGAAGCATTGCACTCGATTTGATGTGATATAGCTGAATTCTCGATAGGATTGGGATCCAGGATTATTAAACAGCTGCAGTGAATGAAAGGTAGAATATTTCCAAGTCCAGATTGTTTGTAGATTGAATATCAGGGTTGTGGGTTTGGTACGATAGGAATATAAAGATACAGAATAAAGCAATTCAGTGCAGCATGTCTGCACTAACCAGAAAGAAATTGAAAAAGAAAAATCGCCCAATTTAATTTTAAGTATGAGAAAGTGAGACTGCAGATGCTGGAGATCAGAATCTCTGGTGCTGGAAAAGCACAGGAGGTCAGGCAGCATCTGGGGAGCAGGAGAGTCGACGTTTCGGGCACAAGCTCTTCATCAGGAATGGGAGGGTGGCCCAAGGGGACTGAGAGATAGGGTTGGGCTGGGGGGGAAGGTGGGGGGGGGGAAGGTAGCTGGGAATGCAATAGGTAGATAAAGGTGAAGGTGATAGGTGGAGAGGAGGGTTGAGCAGATTGGTGGGAGGTAAATGGACAGGTAGGACAGTTCAAGAGGGCAGTGCTGAGTTGGAAGGTTGGATCTAGGAGAAGGTGGGGGCAGGGGAAATGAGGAAAATGGTGAAACCCATATTGATTCTGGGTGGTTGGGGGGTCCCAAGGCAGAAGATGAGACATTCTTCCTCTAGATATCAGGTGGTTCGGATTTGGTGGTGGAGGAGGCCCAGGACTTGCATATCCTTGGTGGAGTGGATCACTCTGACACAAGTAGGGAGGATGCGTTGGGTAGGCTAGAGGTTATTAAAGTGGACAAATCCCCAGGACCAGATGGGATCTATCCCAGGTTGCTGAGGGAGGCGAGAGAGGAAATAGCTGGGGCCTGACAAATATCTTTGTAGCATCCTTAAATACAGGTGAGGTGCCGGACTGGAAGGTTGCTCATGTTGTCCCCCTTTACAAGAAGGGTAGTAGGGATATTGCGGGTAACTACAGACCAGTGAGCCTGGCGTCGGTGGTGGGAAAGTTGCTGGAGAAGGTACTGAGGGATAGGATCTATTTATATTTGGAAAATAATGGGCTTATCAGTGATAGACAACATGGTTTTGTGCGGGGGAGATCGTGCCTTACCAACTTATTAGAGTTCTTCGAGGAAGTGACCAAGTTGATAGATGAAGGAAGGGCTGTTGATGTCGTATGCATGGACTTTAGTAAGGCAGTTGATAAGGTTCCCCATTGTAGACTTATGGAGAAAGTGAAGTCACATGGTGTACAGGGTGTTCTAGCTAGGTGGATAAAGAACTGGTTGAGCAACAGGAGACAGAGAGTAGTAGTTGAAGGGAGTTTCTCGAAATGGAGAAAGGTGACAGTGGTGGTCCACAGGGGTCAGTGTTGGGGCCACTGTTGTTTGTGATATACATAAATGATCTGGAAGAGGGCACTGTTGGTATGATCAGCAAGTTTGCAGATGACACGAAGATTGGTGGAGTAGCAGAAAGCATAAGGGACTGTCAGAGAATACAGGAGGGTACAGATAGACTGGAGAGTTGGGCGGAAAAGTGGCAGATGGTTTTCAATCCAGACGAATGTGAGGTGATGCATTTAGGTGAGACTAATTCAAGAGTGAATTATACAATGAATGGAAGAGCCTTGGGAAAAGTTGATGAGCAGAGAGATCTGGGAGTGCAGGTCCTTTGTATCCTGAAGGTTGCTGCACAGGTGGATAGAGTGGTCAAGAAGACATACAGTATGCTTGCCTTCATTGGACGGGGTATTGAATATAAGAGCTGGCAAGTCATGTTAAAATTGTACAAGACATTGGTTCGGCCACATTTAGAATACTGTGTACAGTTCTGGTTGCCACATTATCAAAAGGATGTGGACACTTTGGAGAGGGTGCAGAGAAGGTTTACGAGGGTGTTGTCTGGTCTGAAAGGTGCTAGCTATGAAGGGAGATTGAGTAGGTTAGGTTTATTTTCATTAGAAAAAAGGAGATTGAGGGGGGGCCTGATTGAGGTTTACAAAATCATAAAGGATATAGACAGGGTGGATAGAGATAAGCTTTTACCCAGGGTGAAGGATTCAATAACAAGTGGTCACGCTTTCAAGGTGAGAGGTGGAAGGGTTAAGGGGGATACACGTGGCAAGTACTTCACACAGAGGGTGGTGGGTGTCTGGAGCACGTTGCCAGCAGAGGTGGTAGAGGCAGGCACAGTAGATTTATTTAAGATGCATCTAGACAGATGCATGAGAAGGTGGGGAGCAGAGGGATACAGATGCTAGGAATTGGGCGACAGGTTTAGACAGTACATTTGGATCGGCTTAGGCTTGGAGGGCTGAAGGGCCTGTTCCTGGACTGTAAATTCTCTTTGTTCTTTGTAAGCACACACGTTGAAAAGGCAACACTTCATGCAGTTGCAGTGATGTTAATATTGTGTCTGTTGGTGAGCTGAAGAATATTTATGACTTCAATTATTGGAGTTTCATGATGTTATCAGAACTAGTTACCCAAATTGCCCCAAATACCATAATGACCGTTGATATCTTTTCAATTCTTACTGCAATAAAATCCTGGCAATTACAAACTTTTCAATGTTTCCTACAAAATTTCTAATCTATTGTTTTGGATTTCCTTTTTGTTTCTTTGGATATAGCAGTGAAACTAGTCCACTTTTAATGTAGGAATTCATTGAAGATGTTGTGGTTCTAGCATCAAAGGCAATGCACAACAAACTGTTAAAGTGACAACATGGATCTCATGTTCGCATCATAGTTCAAGTGTTATGGATTCAAACAGGATTCCTGTTATGGATTCCTGAAGAAGGGCTTATGCCTGAAACGTCGATTCTGTTGTTCCCTGGATGCTGCCTGACCTGCTGCGCTGTTCCAGCAACACATTTTCAGCTCAGTTATGGATTCAAACCCAAACCCCAAAACTTCCACTTCCAATATTGTAGAGTCCAGTTTTGTTTATCACATGACTTGTTAACTGCAAGTTTCATGTCATATCCAATAGATTCCTCTATTCCTGATGAAGGGCTTTTGCGCAAAACATCGATTTTCCTGCTTCTCGGATGCTGCCTGAACTGCTGTGCTTTTCCAGCACCACTCTAATCTAGAATCTGGTTTCCAGCATCTGCAGCCCTTGTTTTTGCCTACTACTAATGTCTCCCTCATAGTTCTTCTTCACAAGTGGAGGCAAGGTCTCATCAGTGTGCTGAGATGAATATTCTTCACCAATCGAATATCATTAATGTAACAGCTTTTCACAATTACGACACTGCTGTTTATCATTTTCTCTCTTTCATTGTTTTCCTTTCTATTTCTTCTTTTTCTTGTTTCTTTCTGGTTTATTTCATTGTTCTTCCTTTGTTTCTTTCTTTCCCATCTTTCTTTTTCCCTCATTTCCTCCATCAATTCATTCTTCCATTCCGTTCCTTCATCTATTGTTTCCCTTTTCCTATTTCCCTTTCTATTTTACCTGTTCTTCTCTTTATATTCCAGTATATCCGTAATCTTTCAGAGCATCAACAGAGAAAGGAAGCAACAAAACATCTTCTGAACACAGTAACCAAAACCAATGGCTGCAGAGAACGAATATTTTGGGAAACATTGGTGAAAATGCAAGAATCAAAGCCAAAACTGAAACTCATTCTGAAAGAAATTCAGAGCAGAGGTATTGTACAGTCCAAGTATTTCTAGCAATCAAACATGGTTGCCTCTTTAATGGATGAGGCTGCCACACACTACTAATGAAATGAAACATCTTTCCCAGGTTTTGACTTGCTTTATAATGCACACATCGGAGAGATGGAAGGAGAGCTATCAGATCACCTCAAAGGTAAGTCAAAATAAAAGTAATCGTTAATCATAAAAACGTACCGCATTAATTAAGTTCTAACATTTTATTTGTGTCTCACATTTCATCACTGAGAGGAAACAAACCCTCCAAATTATTACTATGAACTGTTTCTATAAAATGCAATTCAAGTTACAACACAAAGCAAATGAACTGGAACTTGGGCATGGACAGTGTTCCATCTGCCACAAATTATATGTCACATGTATGATATTGAGCTTTGTTGGAAATTGCTGAATGCTCATTTTGATTTTCCCAGCTGCTCTGGAGCAGACTGAGCCCAACCTTCCAGTTTTAGATGCTGAACCACAAAGTCACATTCAGTTTTGCAAGTCAGTTGGTTTCAAAATCTTCCCTGGTACTTTGTCAGGCCATTATTTCTTTTCCCTTCAGTCACATCAGGGTCTGAAAAGAAGTCTTGCTTTTACTGTCAATACAAGGCCGTCGGGTGCCTTTATGCAAATGTAAACCTCAATATCGCCAGAGTCTCGGAGTCTACAAAGTCTGTATTGGGCTGGTGTCACATAGAGCTCCAGACCCAGTTAAAGCTTAAATCAAATACATGACAGACTGAGTAAAGATGATGTCATTTATAGGATCACAATTGGTTCTAGACTAGTTACTGATGAAGTCAGATCTGATGAATACAGAAGTTAGAGTGTGGTCCCATAGTGTGGATAGACTGAACTGATATGTATGTATTGGTTGAAGAAGGTCTTGATTCATATGTCGGCTCCGCCCTGGGCAATGACTTGAAACGCACATTGACCTAAAAAAGGTGAGGATATGGGTCACGGAAAGAAACAGAATCTTTAAACATCCAAGTGTCATATTTCTACCGACTGCATATGTACTAGAGTTCAACATGTATCAGATGTTGTTTGGGCATTGAATGAAGGCACAAATAGGGCTACAATGATATTAGCTTGACCTAATTGATCAACCAGGACTAGATAAGGAATTGTTTTTCAATAAGTCACATATCCCAGAAACACATTTCTACACACAGTGCTGAAACATTGGATTTGTGAAGAGCCCATATTTGCTGAAATTAGATTAGATTAGATTAGATTACTTACAGTGTGGAAACAGGCCCTTCGGCCCAACAAGTCCACACCGCCCCGCCGAAGCGCAACCCACCCATATCCCTACATTTACCCCTTTTACCTAACACTACGGGCAATTTAGCATGGCCAATTCACCTGATCTGCACATCTTTGGACTGAAATCTTACTGACGTAGAGTGGCTGTGTCAAAGACTGTACTTAATTGTCAGGCCAGGCAATTAGTTGACTTGGAAACATATTTAGGCTCATATCGAGATAAGATTTGCTTCGTCTATGTCTCGGACTTGTTAAAACATGAAATCAAATATGGGGTCAAGCTGGGTATAGGTAGATTCATATGAAGATTCAGAATAGATAGGGAGTCCATTCACATACAATCTTAGACTGTACAATGAGAGGCTTCAGTTTTCGCACTGAAATGGACAATGAATTGATAAAATTGGTGGAAGATCCCAATGTGATCCTTATACATCAACAGTGTTATTTTATAATTATGGTTCACATAGCACATTTAATTGTATCACTGGTTTGTCATCCTGTTCCCAACATTAAGCATTGAAAAAGTGAGTATTATACACAGTCCCTATTCAGCCAGTGGGCCATATGTTTATATTAGGTATAAATTGTCTGAGATTGAAGCAGACATCAATCTTATAAACACTCTGATACTATCTCCACTGGGGACAACAGACAAAACAAAAATGAATACAGTAAGTAATAAGTGAACAATATGATAATATTTGGCTTCTCACATGTTCCAATGTTGAATTCTCCTCAAATGGAGATGACGATAGAGTGGAGGGGCTTGTCTGTTATAATGTAAAATCTACTATAATCCATCTGATTCTCCCTGATTTATATTTAATTTAATTCAATATTTATTCGATAAGATTAATTACTAGCACAGCGTAGTAAAATTTGGATTCGACTCACATATTTTGTATTGCTACCCAACTCAAACTCCTCCTTGCTTCTCGTTAATTGTTTTAATGTAGTTAATTAACAAATAAGAACAATGCCAACATAATTTTGATCATTGTCATGAAAGGTATACAAGATCAACACAAGCAACACCTCCTCCACCAAACCGAGCATGTGGTCAAACACACCATCAAAGGAGACAGCAAAATAACGACCATTTCCCTCACTGATCGATATACAGAGCTTATCATTATTTCCACTCTGCGTGAACGGAGACTAGTGGAACATGAGCTCCTTTCCAGAGGCAGGGAACATGAAGAATGGCAGCGGAAGTACGTCACCAGCGAACTTGAAAAAATCCGGATTGATCAATTATTCAAGAGCAGTTTTGGCCACTCCAGCCTGTCTGGCACCACGGTGGTTAGCGGAGTGGCTGGCATTGGTAAGACAACAATGGTGCAGAGGATGGTCCATGAATGGGCAGCAGGAAACATCTATCCTCAGTTCCAATTTGTTCTACATTTCACATTTCGAAATCTTAATGCCATCAACAGAGCCATTTCTCTGACTGAAATGGTATTGGATCAGTACCCTTATTTAGAAAAGATAATTGAAGATATCTGGATGAAACCTGAATATCTTCTCTTGGTTTTTGATGGATTAGATGAGTACAAACACCAGATTGATTTCACTGGCCGCGTGGCTGGTGATGTCTCTGCGAATCACTGTGTTGCGCCTGACTGCAGATGTGAAGTTTTTGAAATGGTGTACTCCCTGGTACAGCAACAGCTGCTCAGAGGTTGTTCTGTGCTGGTTACCAGCCGGCCGACTGCCCTTGACTCATTGGAAAAGGCCAATGTCAACCTTTGGGCTGAGATCCTGGGCTTTCTTGCTGATGAAAGAAAAAAATTTTTCAGAAAGTTTTTTGGCAGTGAGCAACTTGCTACCAATGTCTTCAAACACATCGAGGAGAATGAGATCCTGTACACCATGTGCTACAACCCTTCATATTGCTGGATCATTTGCTCAACCTTAGGCCCGCTCTTTACACAGCTGAAGTGCAAGCAACCTCTTCCCAAAACCATCACTCAACTTTTCTCCATCTACCTTTCCAATCTCTTGGACAACCACAAGCGAGATGTTGAGGACCAGCGGATGGTTTTACAGCGACTCGGGGAGTTGGCTTACCAGGGAGTTTCGAAAAGGAGAATTGTTTTTAATGAGAATCACTTCATTCAGCATCAGCTGGAGTCCAGCAAATTCATTTCAGGATTCATGATGGAGATCTTGGAAAGGGATGACACAGCTAAAAACATTGTGTACACATTTCTCCACCTTACCATCCAAGAATTCTTGGCCGCCCTGGCTCAGTATTTGAGTCCAAAGCATCAGAACATGGTGGAAATGCTACACTGTGCTTTTAAGAAGGATGATGGTCGGTTTGAGATTTTTATTCGATTTTTAGTTGGTCTTTCAACACCCACTTCATCCCGAAATCTGGAACCATTCCTGGGTCCGCTGTCTCATCACACGACCAGTCAGGTGATAGACTGGCTGCAGGCCAATGTTCAGGCAGAAATCAAAAACATGGACAGAGTCACTGGAAAGAGGAAACTGCTGAACATATTCCATTATTTGTCGGAGTCTCAGAATAGAGCTTTAGTTCAGAAGACCATTGGATCTGTGGAGCGTTTGAACTTTGGGGACTCCAATCCAAAGAATGCACTGAGATTGAACCCAATGGACTGTTTTGTAATGTCTCATGTTGTACAACTTTGTGAGTCAGTGATGGAGTTGAATTTGGAGAAATGTTATATTCAGGAGGAGGGGATCAAACGATTGGCCCCTGCAATCCACAAGTGCAAAGTTCTAAGGTATATATTGATCCGGGTGAAATTAGATAACATGTCTGCAACGACCCATCGATTTTCTCTTATAAATTCCACCTGATATGAATTTCATAGGATCATAGAATCTCTACAGAGCAGAAAACGGTCATTTGGACCATCTAGTCTGCAACAACCCTCTGAAGTGCATCCCATCCAGACCCCTCCCCTATCCCTGCATTTTAAAGGGACATGAAAGGCTACAGAAAAGATTTAGAAGGATGTTGCCAGGGTTGGAGCGTTTGACCTATAGGGAGAGGCTGAATGGACTGGGACTGTTTTCCCTGGAGCATTGAAGGCTGAGGGTGACCTTATATATAGAGTTTATAAAGTCATGAGGAACATGTTTAGGGTAAATAGGCAAGGTCTTTTCCTTGGGATCTGGGAGTGAGAGGGGAAAGATTTAAAAGGTACTTAAGGGGCAACTTCTTCACACAAAGGATGGTGTGGGTATGGAATAAGCTGCCAGAGGAAGTGGTGGAGGCTGGTGCAATTACAACATTTAAAAGGCATCTGGAGGGTTTATGAATAGGAATCATTTAGAGGGATATGGGCCAAATGCTGGCAAATGTGATTAGATTAATTAAGGATATCTGGTCGGCATGGACGAGTTGGACCAAAGGGTCTGTTTCCTTGTTGTACATCTCTATGACTCTATAACCCTCTAGTCTGCACATCCCTAGAAACTATGGGCAATTTAGCATGATCAGTCCATCTAACCTGCACATAGTTGACTGTGGGAGGAAACCGGAGTACCCAGAGGCAACCCCCGCAGACACTGGGCGAATGTGCAAACTCCACACAGACAGTCACCCAGGGGTGGAATCAAACCCAGATCCCTGGTGCTGTGAGGAAACAATGCTAACTGTTGAGCCACTTGTCACTATAGTAGCTGAATAACAATTACTATTCGTTTTTTTTTCTGAGAATCAAGGAGTTTTCCATGCTTTTTATTTATTTTTAACGCTACTACCGCATTGACCTTGATACTGAGTGCTCTAACTATAACAAAAAAAAGCACCAGGCTAACTTGGTTGGTCTTACACTGTGAGACATTCAAAGCCACAAGGAGTCTGGCAGAGTCTTTAACTAGTGCTATGACAAGGAAACAAAGAACCGAGCCAAATCATCGTACCTCTGTGTTCACAACAGAGTAAAATTAAAACCTTCAAAGATTTTAACCTCAGCAATTCCTAACCAGACTTTATAACCAATCGCAGACTCCGTTGATAATGAAACCTAGACAGTAGGTTAATAACTGAAACAACAACAAAAAAGCAATTTATTACCAATATAGGAACTTTAGCACAGCAAACTTAAACAACAAAGTTTGAAACCAATAATCTTGTTTTCAGGGCAATTCACACAAAAGACAGACAAATAAACACAGTGAAGGGATAATTAAAATAAAGTAACAAAACTGGCCAGATTAAGTGGTTTTCGTATCTTACTCTCAATGTATATTTAATGGTTTCTTTGTTAATTTTCTGAAGATATCAATCTGTGCCACCTTTGAATTCACTCTGAGAACTGAAATTCTGAAGTAAAGTGGAAGGTTAGGCAGGGAGCATTTAAATCTTCATGCTGTAACGTCAATAGCTAAGTTCATTCTCTCAAAAGCACAGTCCCAAAAACCAACTTAAACTGTGATCTATGCCTATGTTTGACCATCTCGTTCTCTCCCAGAAACAAATGGAAATTGCTGTTGTGAGGAAAGCTCATTGGACCGAAATATATCTATCCACAGATGCTGCCAGACCTGTTGCGCTTTTCCCTCAATTTTTGTTTTTGTTTCTTATGTCCAGTATCCACAGTTCTTTCAATTTTATGTTCTATCCCAGGCTTGTACACAACAATTCCCAGGTACTGGCCTGATCAATTCCCAAACATTTCTTATCTGGTTCAATGTGCTGCTCTCCCACTGTGCTGAAACATCTACAGGATCCTATTGATCAAGAGCTAACCTGCCATTAACTGTGAGGCCCCACCTCGCGAACAAACAGCAGCTTGTTTGTTTGTTTTGTTGAAACACAAGTTGCTGTTCACAATCCAAAGATCATTTCCAGCTCATTGCAGTTCACAGCTACAAATCAAAATTGATAAAATAATAAATTAAACGAAAAGTTGGCGAAGGTTTGAACACTAATCCTAAGAGGCCCTCAATTAAATGAACAGACCTGGTGTGTGACTGAACACAGTTCACTGACAGAGAATAGCAATGGAGATCAGGTGGCAAATCAAACTGTTGAACCCAACCTCTGTCGCCAATTGTGTGCCATTGCAGAGATGAATATCATCCTTTGTAGTTTACTTTTACAAACCAAAGCTGATCTGATATTGTATTTGACCCAACCATTCACTAGATAAATAGTAAGTTCATGCTGTACCTAGTTCAATGCAGAATACGTTGCTAACACAGCAAGGCTGCCATTCATGTATCTGAAACTGTTACGGGTGAGGGTCAGGGTGGGTTTGAAATAGAGGTTCAACAGTCTGTGATTTACAGGAGGCATGATTTGCCCTTTGTGGTAGCACCAAATTCACCATTCACCTCAGCAGCAGGGAGATTGGGCAGCTCATCACCACATATTTTACATGACTGTTGGGATGAACTATTATCCATTCTGCTTGAAACTGAAAACATGGCTTGTGTATTGTTAAATGCATCAGAGAAGCAGGAATTTATTGATTGATTGATGTCTATAAGTCTTTTTCTTTGTTGTGTTATCCAAGCAGGGCAATAATGCCTCACAATTAACCATTGCTTTTACTCTTTGCTGGATTACATATGGATGAGTTCAATGGAATATAATTGCACAAATGTTTTAAAAAATTGAATATAAGACAATCAATTTTTTGTCTTGCGTTCCACTTGTCATAGAGTCAAATAACATGGAAACAGACCCTTTGGTCCAACCAGTCCATGCTGAACGTAATCCCAACTAAACTAGTCCCACCTGCCTGCTCCAGGCCCATATCCCTCCGAACCTTTCCTTCTCATGTATTTATCGAAATATCTTTTAGAGTCGTAGAGATGTACAGCACGGAAACAGACCCTTCGGTCCAACCTGTCCACGCCAACCAGATATCCCAACCCAACCTAGTCCCACCTGCCAGCACCCAGCCCATATCCCTCCAAACCCTTGCTATTCATATACCCATCCAAATGCCTCTTAAATGTTGTAATTGTACCAGCCTCCACCACATCCTCTGGCAGCTCATTCCATACACATACCACCTTCTGTGTGAAAAAGTTGCCCCTTAGGTCTCTTTTATATCTTTCCGCTCTCACCCTAAACCTATGCCCTCTAGTTCTGGACTACTCAACCCCAGGGAAAAGACTTTGTCTATTTAGCCTATCCATGCCCCTCATAATTTTGTAAACCTCTATAAGGTCACCCACAGCCTCCGATGCTCCAGGGAAAACAGCCCCAGCCTGTTCAGCTTCTCCATATAGCTCAAATCCTCCAACCCTGGCAACATCTTTGTAAATCTTTTCTGAACCCTTTCAAGTTTCACAACATCTTTCCAATAGAAAGGAGACCAGAATTGCACACACTATTCCAACAGTGGCCTAACCAATGTCTGGTACAGCCGCAACATGACCTCCCAACTCCTGTACTCAATACTCTGACCAATAAAGGAAAGCATACCAAACGCCTTCTTTACTATCCTATCTACCTGCGACTCCATTTTCAAGGAGCTATGAACCTGCACTCCAAGGTCTCTTTGTTCAGCAACATTCCCTAGGACCTTACCATTAAGTGTATAAGTCCTGCTAAGATTTGCTTTCCCAAAATGCAGCAACTCGCATTTATCTGAATTAAACTCCATCTGCCACTAATTGCACCCATATCCATCACTTCCTCAGGAACTACCCTCTGAGTTTAAAATAATTTCTTCTTGTGACTTTTTTAACTCTGTGTCCTCTCACCTTAAAAATGTGCCCCTAGTCTTGAAATCCCCCATCCTCGGGAAAAGACACCTACCATTAAGCCTTTTTATACCGCTGATGATTTTATAACCCTCTGAGGTCACCTCTCAACCTCTTATGCTCCAGTGGGAAAAAATCCCAGTCTATCCAGCCTCTCCTTATAACTCAAACCTTCCAGATCAAAGCTTCCTGGTAAACCTTTTCTGAACCTCCTCCACCTTAACAATATTCTTCTTTTACCTAAGTGACTATAACTGGACACAGTATTCCAGAAGAGGCCTCACCAATGCAAACTTCAAAGAATTATGTACCTGAATCCTTAGCTCCCTCTGTTGTACAACACTGTCCAAAGCCCTCCCATTAACTGATTAACCTCTCCCCAAGTTTGTTGTATCAAAATGCATTTATCTAGATTGAACTCCATCTGCCATTTCTCAACCCATTGACCCATTTTGTCAAAATCCCTTAGAAAATCCTCTTCTTTACTATGCCACCAATTTTGATATCATTTGCAAACTTACTAACCATGCCTTCTGTATTTTCATCCAAATAGTTTCTATAAGTGACAAACAAAACACAAGCCAGAACCGATCCCCGTGGAACATCAGTGGTGACAGGCCTACAAGTCTGAAAAACAACCCTCCATATTGTCTCCTGCTGATAAGCCAATTTTGTATCCAATTGGCAAGCTCTCCCTGAATCCCATGTGTCCAGTTTTGGGTTAAATTATATATTCTATTTCCAGGTCATAAAATGGGTAGTACATAATAAGGCCATCTGGCCAATTATGTCTGCACTGGCTCCTTAAATGGCCTACACACTTCATCCTATTCCCCTCCTCTTCCCTCAAAGCTATCACATGTTTTCTCCTTCAGGTATATATCAAATTCCTCTTTTCAAAGTTGTGCTGGGTTGTACTGTCAATAGCCTTTCAGTCAGTGAATGAGTAACAGCAATTTACTGAGTAAAATATATGATAAGAACTGTACACCTCTCATTTTTCACCAAACAATTAATCTATTGTTTGAAATATGTGTTCACTGGTCACCAACTAATTCAGTGAGAATAGTTATGCAAGATTTCAATCTATTTTCTAATACTGCACAACACTGTTCTATCTGCCCATGCCTCAGTGTGTCAATGAGAAACAATTGGATGGAGTTTCTGTAAGGTGAAGTTTATGTTATGTTAATCGGAGAGATTTCCCATTCCTTGATTGTTTTTTTCTCCTTGGCTGTTAGGCTGAATGACAATAACATTGGAGATACAGGAGTCAACATTTTGTCTGCATCATTGGCGCATTCGGAATGCAAAACAAAGCGATTGGAGTAGGTAATCTTCCCAACATTAACCCCAAATTCTATGTGCAATGATTTGTGGCAAGTCGGGAATTTGCTGTATCTTTGGCATGACCACTGTTGAAAATATAGGGGAAGGTGAGGACTGCAGATGCTGGAGATCAGAGTCAAGAGTGTGGTGCTGGAAAAGCACAGCCAGTCAGGCAGCATCCGAAGAGCAGGAGAATCGATGCTTTGAACTTAAACCCTTCATTAGGACTCCTGATGAAGGGTTTATGTTCGAAATGTCGATTTTCCTGCTCCTCGGATGCTGCCTGACCGGCTATGCTTTTCTAGCACCACATTCTTCGATCTTGCTAGACTGCACCTGGAGTATTCTGTTCTGTTCTGCACAACAAGTATATATTAGACTGCAATCAAATTTCAACAGGAAGATATTAGGGAGAAATTGAATCAGAATCTTTTTGTGGAAATTATGGTCACATGGTAACCAATGGAGATGTTTAAAATGCTGAATGATGGGACAGGGTCGTTAGCTAAAAGATCAAGGAAAGAGCATTATTTTAAAGGTACAGTTAAGCCATTCATTCAGGAGCCAGTTCAAACCACACTTCTTCCAACTAGAGAAGCACAATTTTCAGATTCTCAACAAAAAGAGTTGTTAAGATTCAGAGACGAAAGTAAAAAAGTTAATTTTTTTGTTCAATTAATACAATTTGGCCTAAGCTGATGTGTTTACGTCCCACGTTGTTACAATGCTTGAGGAGAGATGCAGGGCATCGGAGAAAGGAAGAAATGACTCATGAAAAGGATTTCATGGATCATGAACATAAGGTCTGAAGATAGATTGCAAACATTGGATCTGTCTCCATTAAGGAAAGGAAGCTGTGATGTAATTTGAATGAAGTATTAAAAATGATAATGACAATGGAAAGAGTCGGTAGCAATAAACTGTTCACTGCCATGAAATGATCAAGTATATCAGCACAAAAATTCAAGAAATTGCCAAAAGAAGCAAGAACAATGTGAGATAATCTTTTCTGCACAGTGACTGGTTAAGGTTGGAATGTTGTGCCTGACTGACATCATGGCAGAGGCCGGTTCAACTGAAGTGTTCAAAAAGGAATTAAACTTTGGTCTGGAAAGGCCCAGTGCACAGGGATACGGGATACAGAGTGGCAGGAAGTGAATTGCTCATTCGGAGCCTCGAATCACCTCCTCCTGCACTGTACCCTGTTTGATTCTGTGAGGTTGTAGGTACGCATATTCTTTTCAAAATTAAGAGTAATGTCTTTCAATTAAGGAATAATAGTGTTAAAGACTAAAAGCATTAAAATTAATTGATTATTAGTTCGTCATTACTGAGTCAAATAAAATGAAAAGGAGGCTGATGGTTCAAAAGCTTTCTCACTTTGTTATGCTGTTCCAATTATTGCTTTTCCTTCTCAGTGGAATTTCTTTTATCTTTTCGAGCTGTATTGAAAACTGATTTGTAATTATCAATCTTTAGTTTGCAGGATAACAATCTGACATTTGCTTGCATTGAAGACCCGAGGATGGCATTTAGTCAGAGCGAATCATTGTCAATGCTATACCTGGATGGAAATAAATTCACAGATGATTGCATTCCGAAAATGAGAAACTTCATCATCATCTGCAAGAATTTGGAGCTGATTCAGTGAGTGCATACGTTAAAACATTAAACATTTCCATTGTATTGTAAGCAATAATTTCCTTAAGTCATGTCCACAGCAAGTTCTTCAGGGGTGCTTAACATATTAATTCACCGGAACATAGAAAATCAGAGCAGCAGCAGGCCATTCAGCCCATAGACCCTGATCTATCATTATATATACCATGGATGATTATCCAACTTGAACCCTGTTCCTGTTTTCTCCCTGATATCTTTGACCCCTTTAACCCTTAAGAACTTTATCTGCCTGGCGTTATAGAGATGTTCAGCACGGAAACAGGCTCTTTTGTCTAACTGTCCATGTCGAACAGATACCCCAAATTAATTTAGTTCAGATGGAGTTTAATTTAGATAAATGTGAGGTGCTACATTTTGGAAAGGCAAATCAGGGCATGACTTATACACTTAATGGGAAGGTCCTGGGGACTGTGCTGAACAAAGAGACCTTGAAGTGCAGGTTCATAGTTCCTTGCAAGTTGAGTCACAGGTAGATAGGATAGTGAAGAAGGCATTTGGTATGCTTTCCTTTATTGGTCAGAGGACTGAGTCTAGGAGTTGGGAGGTCATGTTGAAGCTGTACATGACATTGGTTAGGCCACTTTTGGAATATTCTGTGCAATTCTGCTCTCCTAGAGGGAGGATGTTGTGAAACTTGGAAGGGTTCAGAAAAGATTTACAAAGTTGTCAGTGTTGGAGGCTTTGAGCTGTACGGAGAGGCTGAATAAACTCTGTTTTCTCTGGAGCATCGGAGGTTGAGGGGTGACCTTATAGAGGTTTATAAAATAATGAGTCCCATGGTTAGGGTAAATAGACAAGTTCTTTCTCTAGGATGGTGGAGTCCAGAACTAGAGGGCATAGGTTTAGGGTGAGAGGGGAAACATTGAAAAGGGACCTCAGGGGCAACCTCTTCATGCAGAGGGTGGTGCGTGTATGGAATGAGCTGCCAGAGAAATGGTGGAGGCTGGTACAATTATGATGTTTAAAAGGCATCCGGGTGGGCACAAGAATAGAAAGGAAATGGGACAAGCGCTGGCAAAAGGAACTAGATTAGGTTAGGATGTGGAGCTGCCAGTGTTGGACTGGGGTATACAGAGTTAAAAATCACTCAACGCTATGTTGTAGTCCAACAGGTTTAATTGGGAGCACTAGTTTTCAGAGCACTGTTCCGGACAACCACCTGATGAAGGAGCAGTGCTCCGAAAGCTAGTGCTTCCAATTAAACCTGTTGTTATGGACCAGGCCAGACCCCCTCAAAACATTTCAAAAAAGTAGCCCAGACCCTAACATTGCTCGTTGTTTTAAGAAGGTGTAAAGTGGATATTCCAGGAGAGGTGCCATTGGTCAAACCACTTCATTTTAAACAAAACCAAATTTATTTACAAGATTAGTCAATGAAATAGAAGCAAAAGAGAACTGAATACAGAATTAGATTAGATTACAGATTAGATTACATGACAGTGTGGAAACAGGCCCTTCGGCCCAACAAGTCCACACCGACCCGCCGAAGCGCAACCCACCCATACCCCTACATTTACCCCCTTACCTAACACTACGGGCAATTTAGCATGGCCAATTCACCTGACCTGCACATCTTTTGGATTGTGGGAGAAACCGGAGCACCCAGAGGAAACCCACGCAGACAAGGGGAAAATGTGCAAACTCCACACAGTCAGTCGCCTGAGGCCGGAATTGAACCCGGGTCTCAGGCGCTGTGAGGCAGCAGTGCTAACCACTGTGCCACCGTGCCGCCCACTAAATAACCTCACCTATCCAAAAACCAAACAGACTTTACCTGTTCCCTATACTTGCAACAATCCCCATAAACACCTCGTGGCGCAAAAGGTAGCATCAAACACAGGGTCTTACAGGAGAGAGATGTCAGACAGAGAGGATCAGCACGAACCTGCTTCTTTCACGTAACTGTTTCTTGGATCAGCAGCCTCAAAACACTACCTGCCTGCTTTCAGTGAATAGCCAGACGTCCAAAAACCAAATCAAACCAGAGAAAAGCTGAGCTGGCGGAAGTGACCATTCCCCTTTCATTGCACAAATTCTTTTAAAAATAAAACCTTGTTAAAGGAGCAGCTTCATCACAGAGTCTATTTGACAACATTTGGCCCTAATCCCCCTCAACCCTTCGCATTCATAAACCCATCCAGATGTCTTTTATATGCTGTAATTGTACCAGCCTCCACCACTTCCTCTGGCAGCTCACTCCAATCTCATACCATCCCTCTGTGTGAAAAAGTTGCCCCTTAGGACCCTTTTAAATCTTGCCCCCTCAACTTAACCCTATGCCCCCTAGTTTTGGTATCCCCTAACCCTGGGGAAAACATCTTGTCTATTTGCCCTACCCATGCCCCTCATTGTTTTATAAACCTCAATAAGGTCACCCCTCAGCCTCCCACACTTCAAGGGTAACAGCCCCAGCCTATTCAGCCTCTCCCTCTAGATCAAATCCTCCAACCCCAGCAACATCCTTGTAAATCCTTTCTGAACCATTTCAACTTTCACAACATCCTTCCTATAGCAAGAAGCCCAGAGCTGCATGCAGCATTTCAAAAGTGGCCAAAGCAATGGCCTGCACAGCCACAACATGACGTACTAAAGCAAAGAAATACAGATATTATAAACCTGAAACAAAAGCCAAAATTGCTGAAGAAACTCAACAAGCCTGACAGCATCTGTGGAGAGAAAATAAAGTTAATGTTTCGAGTCCAGTGATCCTTCTTCACAGCTGACTCTGTTTTTCTCTCTCTGTAAACCTGCTGAGTTTCACCAGAAATTTCTGTTCTTTTTGAGAACAATATTTAACTTTTTCTTTCCAACCATTCAGTGTTTTAGCCAACAAGCACTCTCTCTGACAGGGAATTTCACAGACTCACCTCAACCTGAGTGAAGAAATTTATCCTCAGCTCAGCTCGAAATAGCCTACCCCAGATCCTTAGACATTGACCCTTGGTTCTGGACCTTGGGAACATCCTTCCTGTGTTTACCCTGACCTTTCCTGTTAGAATTTTGTAGGTTTCTAAAAGGTGCCCCATATTATTCTAACCTACAGTGAAAATAGTCCTAACTGATCCAGTCTCTCTTCATTCATCAGTCCTGCTATCCCACGAGTCAGTCTGGAAAACCTTTGTCGTATTCCTTCTATGCATGAATGTCCTTCCTTAGATAAGGGACAAAAACTATACACATGACTTCAGGTGTGGTCTCACCAAGGCACTGCATGTAGGCAACTAGACAGCCCTGCTCCTGTCGTTGAATCCTCTTCTCTCTTTTTTTTTCTCTTTTTCTGTCTGTCTGTCTGTCTGTCTGTCTGTCTCTCTCTCTCTCTCTCTCTCCCTCTCTCGAACCCAGACTCTCTTTGCCTCAGCATGCTACTCTCTAAGGGGTTGTGGGGGGGAGAGAAACTGTCACACATCTTCTTCTGGAATTTGTCTTTGCAAAGGAAGTCTGGAGAAAGATGCAGTGGCCTTTGTCAAGGTTCGTCCTGAGCAGTTCCATCACACAAGACTCTGTGCTCTACAGTCTGTTCCCCGGGACGCACAACGAGACAAACATCAACTGCTCCTGGAGGACCATCACCTTGCTGAAAGACACTCTTTGCTCTGCCTTAAAGTTGTTGATTGTTAGTTCCCATCTGAATCACACACACTGCTGTTCACCCTCCCTTTCCAGGAGTTAATCTAGCTGTTCTTTGACACTGAATACTCAGCAATCTCCTTCCCTTTTCTAGTGATTCAACTCCCAGAATTTTCCTCAGTCACTTCTCACTACCACCCTCTGGTGGATGCTCTTTCTCCTGCTGAGTCCCATGGCCTCCGCGATTCCCATCTCATGAAGTTGAAACAAGTTGTTATCTCTTATTGGTTCCCTTTGCGCTAGTTTCAGGTCTAGTCTGGTTGACAGTGTCCTCACGAATTAACGAATTTGGTCCCTTGTGTTGCTACTGAGAATCTGTTGCTCCCCAGCCGGAATCTATTCTCCGTCCTTGCCATTTGAAGCACTTCTTTGAGATGGTGTTCAAAGTGCAATCAACATTTCAGTGTGAAGTGATGTAAAATCAGCAAAATAAAAATCCTTGCCCATATCTGTCTTGATACCAGTCGTTAGGAAGGAGTCATTACTGTGTTAATTACATGTGTTGTAAGCTTCAGTGCCAAAGTTGAAACCAGATATCCATCCCATTTTCATTTCATATTCATATCTGAAACATACATCTTTAACCACACATTGTATATCAGTCAGAACTATTTAATGTCTTCTGAAAATACCTCTGGGCCAGACCAGGTAAGATTCCCAGATTCCCTTTGGTGATGGACATGAGTGAAGCAGATGTGTATTTACAGCAATCACTGATTAGGTTCTATGAAAATGGTGACTATGAAACTAACTTTCAATTCCAGATGGTTTAATTATTTGAGATAAAATTCAGCCAGTTGCTGGCATTTGTACTCTAGGTCACTGCATTACAAGTCCAATGCGATTTCCCCCTCCAACTACATCCTCAATTTACATCATTCCCCAAATATCAATACCTTAGTTTCTTACAGCACTGTCTGTGTGTGCAGCAGCTCATTAGATTCTCTTTGAGCTTACACCCATTTGTTACTGTGTAGCTGCTCACAGTTTGATTTCAAAATGTGTGTTTCAATTGGAAAATTATGAATGATTCTGTCATTTTAACTTTATTAATTGGTTGGTTATTAATCATTAATTTCTTTCTTAGATTATGGAGGAATCAGTTCAGTTCAGATGGAAAGAAGCAACTCCGATCACTGAGAGAATGCAGGGCTGGTGTCCGAGTATTTGTGTGATCAAAGGATCAAGAAATTGCCAACTATTTGGACTTGATATTACTGAGAGGTGTAAATCTCTCACCTCCATCAAGTGAAACACATGAGATATTACATTGGCTCAAGTAAAACAATTCCTGGAATTCCGAAATAGAATGGGAACGATGTGGAGTATTCAATAGAAACTTTCAGTAGCAGCTGGTGAGTGTGTCGGTGTGTGGGTGATATTCACCGTCGAGCACAGGGAGATGGAGCTGTGATTGTGAAGCTTTTATAAAAGAATCCAAGAGATCGCCATCATAGAAACAGGCCTTTCGGCCAGCATGCCTATGCTTTCCAGTTTTCACCGTTAAACTAGTCCCTTTTGCCTGTGTTTGGTCCATGTACCCCCATATCTAACCCATCCATACACCTGTCTAAATGTTTCTTAAATGATAAAATTGTACTCACTTCCACCACCTCTGGCAGCCCATTCCAGACACTCACCATCCTCAGTGTGAAGAAAACTGCCTTTCTATGCCCTTTTGTATCTCTCTCCTCTCACCTTAAACATATGCCCCAGAGTTTTAGACTCCCTTGAGGAAAAGCTGCTGGCTACCTACCTTATCTACGCCGCTCATGATTTTATAGTTCTGTATAAGGTCACCCCTGAATCTCCTAAACTCCAGGGAAAAATGTCCCATCCTATCTCATCTCTTCTTGTAGCGCAAACCTTCCAGTCCAGGTAACATCCTAGTAAATCTTTTCTGCCCTCTTTCTAGTTTAATAGTTACTTTCTATAGTAGAGCGACTAGAACTGTGTACAGTATTCCAAATGTGACCTCACTCATGTCATAGAGTCATAGAGATGTACAGCATGGAAACAGACCCTTCAGTCCAACCCGTCCATGCCGAGCAGATATCCCAATCCAATCTAGTCCCACCTGCCAGCAACCGGCCCATATCCCTCCAAACCCTTCCTATTCATATACCTATCCAAATGTCTCTTAAACGTTGCAATTGTACTATCCTCTATCACTTCCTCTGGCAGCTCATTCCATACACGTACCACCCTCTGCGTGAAATAGTTGCCCCTTAGGTCTCTTTTATATCTTTCCCCTCTCATCCTAAATCTATGCCCTCTAGTTCTGGACTCCCCGACCCCAGGGAAAAGACTTTGCCTATTTACCCTATCCATGCCCCTCATAATTTTGTAAACCTCTATAAGGTCACCCCTCAGCCTCCGACGCTCCAAGGAAAACAGCCGGAGCCTGTTCAGTCTCTCCCTATAACTCAAATCCTCCAACCCAGGCAACATCCTTGTAAATCTTTTCTTAATCCTTTCAAGTTTCACAACATCTTTCCAATAGGAAGGAGACTAGAATTGCATGCAATATTCCAACAGTGGCCTAATCAATGTCCTGCACAGCTGCAACATGACTTCCCAACTCCTATACTCAATACTCTGACCAATAAAGGAAAGCATACCGAACGCTGCCTTCACTATCCTATCTACCTGCGACTCCACTTTCAATGAGCTATGAACCTGTACTCCAAGGTCTCCTTGTTCAGCAACACTCCCTGGGACCTTACCATTAAGTATATAAGTCCTGCTAAGATTTGCTTTCCCAAAATGTAGCACCTCGCATTTGTCTGAATTAAATTCCATCTGCCACTTCTCAGCCCATTAGCCCATCTGGTCCAGATCCTGTTGTAATCTGAGGTAACCCTCTTCGCTGTCCACTGCACCTTCAATTTTGGTGTCATTTGCAAGCTTACTAACTATACTTCTTATGCTCACATCCAAATCATTTATGTAAATGACAAAAAGTAGAGGATCCTTGTGGCACTCCACTGGTCACAGGCCTCCAGTCTGAAAAACAACCGTCCACCACCACTCTCTGTCTTCTACCTTTGAGCCAGTTCTGTATCCAAATGGCTAGTTCTTCCTGTATTCCATGAGATCT
Organism: Chiloscyllium plagiosum; assembly: GCF_037043375.1. Taxonomy (NCBI): domain Eukaryota; kingdom Metazoa; phylum Chordata; class Chondrichthyes; order Orectolobiformes; family Hemiscylliidae; genus Chiloscyllium; species Chiloscyllium plagiosum. The sequence goes on along the minus strand of NW_028270185.1, from coordinate 30,257,211 downwards.
AACCTTGCTAATCAGTCTCCCATGGGGAACCTTGTCAAAGCCTTACTGAAGTCCATATAGATCACATCTACTGCTCTGTCCTCATCAATCCTCTTTGTTACTTCTTCAAAGAGCTCTTGTACACCTGCAACAAGGCATTCCAACTCCTGTACTCCATACTCTGCAATTTGTTCGATTGTACAATAAACCTGTTAGTTATTAATTATTTCTTATTATTATGTCTTCAGTTGTACATAAAGCTATATTCAATTTGTCATAAACATATGGTTGTTTGTATAATAAACATATGTTCAAGTGTGTAATTATTCCCAGCGTTAGACTTTAGTGACAGTCTGTGTTTGATACTGGGTCAGAGATTGGTCAGCGCTGTAGCTGTTCCCCTGTGGGAATGATAGGGTCTGCATCAACAGTGTGTGTAAAATCAGTCAGGATAAGGTCGTAGTTTGGAACCAGTGACCATCTGCACAATGTGTGCCTGTCCCACTCTCATCAAATACACTGGAGACTCCGACACTTGCAGAGATCCCGCTAACAAAACTCTGAAAGAAATCACGTTTGTAAGGGAAGATTAATTAAGTAATCTCCCTCTCAGTCCCTAAAAGGCCATTTTTTGATGCTCCCACTACATTCACTGTAATTTCACTTTGACCATCTCTGGTCCCTATCTCATGTCGGGTTGCAGGGTCGGGTCAACTTGTCAGTGTCAATTTTGTCGATTTGTCTGTTAAATGTTTGCCTCTAACACAGATCTCCACAAGGCTCCATTCAGTCTTAGAGTTCAACAAATGGTGCATCGTCCAATGGTAAAGACTGGAAAGGACCCAGCACCTCATTGTGCACCCGTGTGTTCAATTCAGGCTGCACTCAGCTAAATATTCAAATATCAGTCTCCCACACTGTTGACTATGTATTACTGTAGACAATACAAACGTGCACTCTGCTAACTGTCCACATGTCATTGTCTCACACTGTAGACAGCAATCACTGTTGAAAGTTCACACTTTGCACACGACAGAGTGTCCGTATATTAGTTATCAAATATTATAGATGTTGCATTACTGTAGATATTGTATTACTGTAGACAGTAAATACATTGCACACTGTGGACTGTCCATATATCAGTTATCTCATACTGTAGACATTGTATTCCACGCCAGCACTGTAGCTGTACTGGCACACCTTTATTAGGCATGTGACAATTTTTAGAGACTGATGTTGTCAGGATGCACAACCTTTGCAGTATACAGTGCGACCAGTCAGGTGATGGCAGCTTAGTGGAACAGGGAGGGTTGAACCAAGACCAGGACCCAGCCCGTGCCATCCCCACATCCACATACAAACCTCTCTCTCTGTCAGACTGACTTGTTAGAACCAGCCGAGATTGTTGCAGATCTGTTCCAGTCCTAGAGTCACAGCTTCTTGATGCTGTTCAGACTGAGCTGGAGGGAAAGGAATTGCTGGACCCTTCCCTATTCCAGCAATTATTTCACACAATTCCCACGGGATCAACACAAGGTATGAATGAGACTGACATAAACTTGTAAAGTCAGCAAGTTTTACTTTTTGATTGAGGTTCTGAGGGTAAACATCAATCCTTTTCACAGACGGCCATCCAGTGATTACACAGATCTGTTATACAAGTCTGTTAATTGTACAAATGACCATGAGATTCAGCTCTTCCTTGACAACAAGCTAAGGGACACTGAGGTAATGCCAATGGTACTGCAACATTATACAATATTGGGGTGAAGATATAGCCACAACTACTCCTCTGTTTTCATTGATTTGGTTCCAGTTTCTTCCATCTGTGGGAAATTTGGCATGGTGGCTCAGTGATTAGCATCACTGCTTCACAGTGTCAGGGACCTGGGTTCAATTCCACCCCCTGTCTGTGTAGAGTTTGCATGTTCTCCCTGTGTCCATATGGGTTTCCTCCTTCAGTCCAAAGGTGTAGAGGTTAGGTGAATTCACTGTGCAGTAGTGTCCAGGGGTGTACAATGCTAGGTGAATTGACCATGGTAAATTGGGGTTACAGTGTTAAGGTGATGCACTGAGTTTAGGTGGGATGCTGTTTGAAGGATTAGGACAGACCCAATGGTCCACCTTCTGCATTGTAGGGATTCTATGATTTAGACAGATTGGGCAAAGAGAATGAATGAGCAATTGACTTCTGAAACAGGCTGCATAAGGATAATAACAGAGCACAATTTCACACAGAATTACCACCATCTGAAATAGTTTAAGAGAAAAGAAAAAAAAATAGGAAATTCAGTCTCCTCACTTCAGGGACTGATTCTGAGCTGGCGACCCACAGCCAGTGTACTGTGCACATGTAGATAAAAGGTGACCTGATAATGGGATACCAGCTCTGTGCAGAATCACAATTATTGTACCATCTACAACACTACCTGCATCCCCCTACACACCTCATTCATCCACCCACAAAATCAGCCACTAGAGATATGCAAATGTCAAGTTAAGATATTAATAAATCTTCCATGCTTTGGAAACACTAGGATCTGTATTTGGACACTATGCTGTTCTATTTGTTCATTACAATGCTGATTTATGTAAAAGAACATTTCACTGCTTTCTTGATCTGGTGCCTGAATTTGGACTATGTTGCCCCACAAATAAATGCATTTGTGCAACCACTTCAATTCATCAAAATAACTCCGACTTGTTCAAATACGTGTAAAGAATGATTTCATTCGATGGGATCAGTTCGAGGAATAGTATTGCAAATGAAATTTATCACATATGTGGATCACAAAATAACAAAGCTGCCAGAAATGGTAGAGAGTAAAATTATAGACCGCCTTCTGCTCTCCATCTCTGGATCACTGTGATTCTCTTCCTTGTTCTGACCCCTCAGTCCCTTACGGACTCGACTGGCTACTATAATGTGTCTGACTGTCAGAGCGTTGAGCAGCAGAATTAGATCAAATGGCAATAATGGATTAAGAACTGTAAGGAACCATTTAAATCCCACCCAGCTGGGATTCACTATAATAGCTCGGCTTTGAAATACAAAACCACGGTAGGTTGTTGTTAGAACTACAACAGCATTTCTCTTTGTGCAATATTTAGTTTTTCATTTTCTGGAAGCAGATAGTGACAAAACGATCAAAGCTGAAAGTGACAATGAACCAAACAGAGCAAGAAGTGGCTGTTATTGACAGGACATAGTTTATGCTTCACACAGGAGTTTTATCCAAGAAAGATAAAGGTATGACCTCAGTGATAACAACCATCAGATCAGATACTGCCATGGCCATCAGGTAGCAAGAGGTGCAGGAAGACAGGCTACACTTTTCAGAGACAAAATATTAAGTGCCACTAAATTAACTTGCTAGGAAGAGAAAAGAAAATAGACTAAAATAGTTTGAAGCAAACATACTGTCCAAGTCCAGGTTATCATATCTGTATTTTGATACAAAAAGACATGGACTTTGAATTAAGCAAATGGTTAAACATCACAACTGTGATCTCATTTAATCTCAGACATGCCTATTCCAAGGTTTAATACACAGAGAGTTTATGGGATAAACTTTAGTCCACTTCCTGAAAGTTGATTGACATCTTTGTAAGTTTCAATAAGATTTTTGAACCTTGATTTAACTGACTTTGCAGTTTGAGCATTTCCCAGCCTGGTGTGGGAATTCAGGAAGCTAAAAGGAGGTAAACCCAGAATCAGTGAAAATGTAGGCACACTTCTTATCAGGCTGGACAAATGGAAATGGTTTTCTTTGACTTAGCTCACCTATTTTAGAGTCACGAGAAGCTAAAGCTGCACAATGTTGAAGATCGGATCCCATTCCGGTTGTATCGTCAGATCGTACTGGAATTTTAGACATTCCTAATTTTAGACATTACCTGGACCAGAATTCCACTCCAGATTCCATCATGTTACCCCATTTCCCATCACACCTCTGGATGATGAGTTGAGTGGCCTCTTGCAGATGAGTAACAGATGGTCCAAATACGAGGATGAAGCCCTGTATGGAAGAGTTGTCTTCTGACCAAAGTTTAAACACGTTGCCAAAGAACCATATCATGAGCAGTGACCTCAGTCACCAAAGTGGACCAAATGCAGCTGGACCTCAGTTTGCTCTGGATTCCCCGTTTGGGTAGGGGTGGGAGCAGGAGAGCAAGATGAGCTGGGACGATGAAGCAAATAGAAACAAAGCCAAAGCTTTTGGAACAGATTCAATTCTGTAGAAGGGTCACCAGGCTCAAACGTTGACTTTGCTTTCTCTCCACAGATGCTGCCAGACCTGCAGAGTTTCTCCAGCAATTTCTGTTTCTGATTTGATAATATCAATTTTTCTTTTGCAGGCATCGCTGGTTTAGATATCACTGTACTAAACAGTCATGCCAACTACAATCAGAACCTCACTTGTATCCGAGGCAGTAAATCAAAACTCCAGAGTTAATTGAGACCAACCGACCAGTTTGAAAATATATGATAAAAAGTGACCTGGTATCTGCAGAAAGACGGTCAGCAGTATCAGTCCCACAGTAAAACCAGCATATTTACACAGTTTCTGTACAAACCCACTTACCCGGAATACCAATGATGGCCAAGATCATGTCATATATTTTGTTGACATTGCGAATAATTCCGTGTATTTTCTGATTGCATTACTCTGCCTCGAACAACCCGACTGAATTAAACTTGGAGTCAATGAAGCCAATTATCTATATTCTCTGGGAATCTCCACAGGGACATTCAGATTGCAGCATTTTCAAAGATTTTGTGTACAGTTTGGGTAAACAAATTCTGGCAGCTATCCACGTCAGAACACTGATGAGGTAGAATATGATGATACTGAATTGTTAAATAATACAATTGGATAATTTATGTGAATCAATGATTTTTTTTGTTGCAAAAGTATGCAGCATTTTATGAAATAATATGTGCAATACACTCCATTAAAATCCATTTCAAATCATACAGAACAGAAAAGGCAAAGTGACCATAGTCCTGATCTCTCATTAGACAGAGGTCACTGATGGTGGTTTAACCTGAAGATCACGACATCTCAGACAAAGGGAAAGGTTGAGTAGGAGAGTCCTTCTTGGTAACCTCAGCCAATGTGCCATTTGAACTTCTGCTGTTAGTATTACAAGTCAGCTGCCCTGCCAACTGACCTAAACCAATGGCTCATAGTGTTCAGGGCTATGCAAGTTAGGTGCATTAGGCTGGGGTAAATGTAGAGTAGTAAGGTAGGGGAATGGGTCTGGATGGGTTACTCTTCAGAGGCTCAGTATGGACTTGTTGGGCCGAAGGGTCTGTTTCCACATTGTAGGGATTCTGGAAAAAAAAGGCATTTGTGATTGTTGGCCCTTATTTCAAGGAGGTTGGAGTATAAGAGTAGGGAAGTCTTCCTGTAACTGTACAAGGTGCTGGTGAGACTACATCTGGAGCACTGTGAACAGTTTCAGTCCCTTTATTTAAGGAAAGGCATCATTCCATTGCAGGCAGTTCAGTGAAGATTCGCTCGGATGGTCCCAAGAATGGATGGATTGTCTTATGAACAAACATTAAACAGTTTGGGACTGTACTCACTGGGATTCAGAAGAATGAGCCGTGATCTCATTGAAACATAGGCTTTGACAGGGAAAATGCAGGGAGGATGTTTCCTCTCATGGGAGGCTTGGCCAGTTCACCGAACCTGCACATCTTTGGATGTGGGAGGAAACTGGAGCATCCTGAAGAAACCCACACAGACACAAGGAGAACGTGCAAACTCCACACAAACAGTTACCAGTTTGTTGATGGTGTTTGGAGGTGGCAGAAATGGGGCTTATGCAGTGTAGAGATACCTAACTCAATTCTGGTTTTCTACCATTGACCAGTCCCTTTCCACTTACATCTATAATTTCTCTGATACTTTACGTCAGTTTCAGAATTTTCAGTTTGCAGGCTCTAGCCACCTCCCCTTTATTGTGGACAAGCAATCCTTTCCCCATCCATCCCCATCAGGGTGGTCTCGGGGCTCTCTGCTTCTTCCTGGAAAAATAGCCTGATGGGCCCTACCCACCACCACCCTCCTCCACCTGGCTGAGCTTATCCTCACCTGAACAGCTTCTCTTAATGGCACTCACCTTCTTCAGGTCAGAGAGGTGGCCATGGATACCCACATAGAGCCCAGTTATGTTGTCTCTTTGTGGGGTATGTGGACAAAGGAAGAAAAGCAGAACTGAGTTAGGTCTCTCTACACTCCATAAGCCCCATTTCTGCCACCTCCAAATGTCATCAACAAATATGTCCTCCCATCTCCTCTCCTCCCGTGTCAGCCTTCTGCAAGGACCATTCTCTCTGGGAGACTCTGATGCACTCCTCCTTCATTCTGCAACCCCAGAAGGTGGAATATCTGCCTATTTACTTCCTCCATCATCAATATCTCAGTGGCTAAACACACCTTCTAGATGAAGTCATGCTTAATCTGTACTTCACTCGATTTAGTTTACTGCAATCCCTGCTCAAAATGTGGTCTCTACTACACTGGGGAAACAGCATAGACTGGGTGACTGCTTTGCAGAACATCCATGTTCTGTGTGTAAAAAAATGTCCCTGAGCTTCCAGTTGCTTGAAACTTCAGCATCCCATCTTGCTCTCTGGCCTACATCACTGTGTCAGGCTTGCTGCATTGTTCCAGAACAGTGCCTCATTTTCTATTTGAGAGCTCTAGAGCCTTCTAGACTCTGAGTTCAACAATTTTAGAACTTAAAACACCTCCCATTCCTTGCCCCAACCCCAAGCCTTGCACTTGCATGGCCTGCTATTACATACAACCCATTATTAGCCATTAATCTATCCCCCTAATAGCTATTTGATTTCCCAGGCTACTCCACTTCTCTGTTTATCTCTCTCTCTGGGCTCTATCTCCACTTTACTCCTTCCCTCCCCCACCCCCAACCCACTATCTTCTGCATAAAAAAACAACGCTTTCCTAGTGACTAGCAACTCTGTGGAAGAGTCATTGGACCCAAAACGTTAAATCTTGACTTCTCTCCACAGCCACTGCCAGACTTGTTAAAGTCTTCCAGCAAATTCTGTTTTTGTTGGTGATATTAGATTAGATTACTTACAGTGTGGAAACGGGCCCTTCGGCCCAACAAGTCCACACCGACACACCAAAGCGCAACCCACCCGGACCCATTCCCCCCCCCATTTCACCTAACACTACGGGCAATTTAACATGGCCAATTCACCTAACCTGCACATTTTGGACTGTGGGAGGAAACCGAGGCACCCGGATGAAACTCACGCAGACACGGGGAGAATGTGCAAACTCCACACAGAGAGTCGCCTGAGGCAGGAATTGAACCTGGGTCTCTGGCGCTGTGAGGCAACAGTACTAACCACTGTGCCACCCAGACTTGCTAAAGTCTTCCAGCAAATTCTATTTTTGTTGGTGATATGCTGTGATTTGTTTAATTAAATGCTGATCGGAAGCTGCTGCTGTTCCAGACCAATCATGTGATGCTGAGTGACCGAGGGGCATCGCGATTTGCTGAAACACTGGGGTTTCCCAAAGTCCCAATGGAGGCTTTGATTACAGAACGTTTAGGGGATTGATGGCAGTGAAACCTCCAAGCAGCTTCCACCCCAGTGGATTCGCAAATGGAAGTGTATTTAATTCTATCTTATCTTGTTCATTAAACTATACCTTGTACAGAATCCTGTACAATGATTTTTATTGACCTCGGTATCATTATGGTTATGGGGTTTTAGTGTGGGCTTATTTAATATAATTAGCATTTCTTACAATATGGTACTAGTGTGAATCAAGTTGCCTGTTACCTTCCCTGTTTTACTATAGTGTTAGATGTGGAGCTGCAGTTGAGCATGATTTTCTGAATTCCCATATCTGCAGAATCTGAGCCAAAATGTAGAAAGAAGCACGAGCCTGGGTTATGGCCAGAGCTACTTTTACACTTGGATGTTATTCATTCACCCTCCATTTGCCTAAAATAGTCACATTCGCAATAGTGTTTATCACATTGGACGAGAGCACCGGGCATGTGATATCAGAGTTAATCACTTATACTTGCAGTAACCAGCAGTTTCCTTCTGCTATGTTAAAGTTTTAGATGAAAGTGAGGACTGCAGATGCTGGAGATCAGAGTCAAGCTTAGAGTGGTGCTGGAAAAGCACAGCAGGTCAGGCAGCATCCGAAGAGCAGGAAAAATCGATGTTTCGGGTAGGAGCCCTTCATCAGGAATGAGGCTGGGAGCCTCCAAGGTGGAGAGATAAATGGGAGGGGTGTGGGGATGGGGAGAAGGCAGCTAAGTGTACAATAGGTCAGAGAGGAGGGTGGAGTGGATAGGCGGGAAGGAAGATTGGCAGGTGGGACAGATCATGAGGAAGGTGCTGAGCTGGAAGGTTGGAACTGGGGTAAGTTGGGGGGAGGGGAAATAAGGAAATGGTGAAGCCCACATTGACACCCGGGGATTGAAGTGTTCCGAGACGGAAGATGAGGCATTCTTCCTCCAGGCTTGGGGGGTGAGGGAGTGGCAGTGGGGGAGGCCCAGGACCTGCATGACCTTGTCAAAGTAGGAGGGGGAGTTCAATTTCTGCCGTCACTCATAAAAGATTTTATCTTTGTGACTAAGGCTGTGCAGAAACGTGAGCATAACTTCAGTACAACATGCACTAACTTCATGTCCTGATGTTTGACTATCTGCGAACAATATTATGTCATTATTGGAGCATTAACACTTGCTTCAGTTCAAGTGGACAAGTAGAGGTCATTTTAACCTAGTTGCTGTGCTTAATTGGTTAAAGTAGTTTAATACTGAAGGGCTGTGCACTGATACTTTAATTTTGATTTCCAATTTCTTAAGCTTCGTTTTTAGCTAACATAGTGACCATGTGCTATTGCATTAGACAGTTTTGGGAATGTGGCCTGTGCCACCTCCACTGGAGGCCTAACCAACACCTTGGTTGGCCGGATTGGTGATAGCCCCTGCAGAGGTAAGCAATTCCTCTTGTTGCTTGCATGGTATTCCTAACTTATCTGCTTTTACACGCTCTATCCATGCAGTCACAGAGCAAGAGAAACCAACTTCCATTCACTGAGGGTGGAGCAAAAGGGAAGTTGGAGGGCTTGAGGGAGACTGGGAGGAGATGTGGAGGTCAAGGAACTACAGGAAGCAGGGGAAATGGAAGGATTGGTGAATGGGGGGAGAATAGGGAACGGGGCTGAATTCTGCCTGGGGAAAAGGTAAATGGAGGTGGAGAAGAGGGACACTTGGAGGGAAGTCCCATGTGGAACCAAACCACCTTTGATCAACTATCATTCCTCCATCAAATACATCCACTGGCCATTCATCCTGCTGTCAGTGGAGCCTGTTACTTTTTCTATAAATAGCTTCTATCAAATCTTCCCTTCACCTACTCTGCTGTAAGAAGAATATTCCTAGCTTCTCTTGGTTCCAACTATTCTTGCTATCATCCTTTATCCTTAATACCATTTCAGTGAATCCCCTTTTTGTGCATTGCCATTCATCCTATATTATGTTGCCCAGTGTTGAGCAGAGTTCTCTGACTGGGACTTAACTAATGATTTTTCAAAATCGGGAGAAAATCTTTTGCTTTATTGCAATCTTTGCATCTATTTGCTCCTTCATAATGTCAGAGGCGAGAATATTTACTGATGACCGTACAATGTTAAGCACCATGTGCAGCTCCTGTCCTTACTGTATCCTGGAGCCACTTGTCAAGCTGTTGCTTCCAATTCTGGAATCTCCATCATTGAAAAAGACAAAGTTGACAGGTGCATTCACATTCGTGTCCTACCTTAATTTGGAACTAGATTGGTATTCCTGCATTGTCACTGAATCAAAGTCATGGAAGTCCCTGCCTAATATCCCTGCAATACAGATGCATCTTCACCAGATAGACCAGTTATTCAAGTTGGCAACTCACCAGCACTGTCTCAATGGAAGTGAATGACAAGCCTTGCTAGTGTTGGCCCTGTTGCTAAACAACAAGATTGTTGTTAAGTTAAAAATAAGATTGCTGGAAAATAATGTATCCATAACCTCTCAACACAAATGGAGCTCCATTTCAGGTGCATTGTTTGTAGATATGTTCTATGTTCAAAGTTATTGCACAGCTCTGGAGCAGGTGGGATTTGATCCCAGGCCTCCTTGACAAGACACACGGATTTTACCATAAGAGACCTTCAAATTATGGATTTATGAGGAAAAATTTTGGATTGATTGTCTAATCTATGTTATAACCCGGTCTGTAGATGCACTATTTAGTTCCTGTAGAGGGAAATAAACATTTTGCTTTGGGAGCAGAGCATGATAATTGGAGCTGTTCTGGGAATGTCCTTAAAACAGGTAAACATCTTACAACTCCGAAAACGTTTCATAAGACGCAACAGGTTTTAAAACTAAATTGGTTGGTCAGCTTGTCTGAAACATCCTACAAAAGCAATAAAAATCATACTAAATATGAAACCTTTCTGCCTTCTCCCCATGCTCAGTAATTGGACTGCATTTTGCAGCGGAGGATGATGTAAAAATGCTGAAAATGTGTTGCTGGAAAAGCGCAGCATCCAAGGAGCAGGAGAATCGACGTTTCAGGCATGAGCCCTTCTTCATTCCACTGACTGCCTGATTTTACAATATCATCTCAAAGGTCTCTTCTGTTTTGAGCAATTGACTATGCAGTGATTGGGAAAAAAAAGATGATGTTTTGCAGTGCCCTTCCTGAATGACTTCTGGATTCTCACCAGAAGTGAAATTCATTTTGAGTATATTCCGTCTTCATTTAGATCTCCATCTAATCTGCATCTTTATGTCCAAGGCCTTTCCAAATGCTTGTTTCTTTTCAAAAAATTTGAGCAAAGAGAGTTTTAACTACTTCAAGTTAAAGTAACAGTGGTGCAATATAGTTCGTATTTTGAAATACTTCCATTGGAAACTTTGACGAAAGAAAGAGTAACAGGGATTTTAAAGCTTGGCTTTTTTTTAAAAAACTAAAGACAATTCTTTGAGAAATCTAATCTTATCTAAAAATAAAGTGACAAAGCTGATTGATGAGGGAAGGGCTGTAGATGTCATACTCATGGACTTCAGTAAGGCATTTGATAAGGTTCGAGCTGAAAATATGTTGCTGGAAAAGCGCAGGTCAGGCAGCATCCAAGGAGCAGGAGAATCGACGTTTCGGGCATAAGCCCTTCTTCAGGAATCTTCGGGCTCATGCCCGAAACGTTGATTCTCCCACTCTTTGGATGCTGCCTGACTGGCTGCGCTTTTCCAGCAACACATTTTCAGCTCTGATCTCCAGCATCTGCAGTCCTCACTTTTTCCCATTTGATAAGGTTCTCCATGGTAGGCTGATGGAGAAAGTGAAGTTGCTGGGGGGCTCCAGGGTGTATTAGCTAGATGGATGGAGCTGGCTGGGCAACAGGAGACAGAAAGTAGCAATGAAGGGAGTTCCTCAAAATGGAGAATTGTGACCAGTGGTGTTCCACAGGGATCCGTGTTGAGACCACTGTTGTTTATCATATACATCAATGATCTGGAGTGATGTACAGGTGGTCTGATTTGCAGATGACATGGAGATTGGTGGGTTAGCAGATGATGAAGGGGACTGTCAGAGAATGCAGCAGAATATAAATAGATTGGAGAGTTGGGCAGAGAAATGGCAGATGTAGTTCAATCCGGGCAAATGTGAGATGATGCATTTTGGAAGATCCAATTCGAGAGCGAACTACACGGTAAATGGAAATGCCCTTGGGAAAATTGACATACAGAGTGTTCAGGCCCTGAAGGTGGCAATGCAGGTCCACCGAGTGATCAAGAAGGCGTACGGCATGCTTTCCTTCATCGGACGGTGTTGAAGAAAATCTCAGATGCAGACCTTGAATTGACCAAGCTTATTACATCTCATAATATGTCATGGGTTGCAGCCAGTCCATAAAACAAATGGATCGCGACTGCATCGAAAAGCTCCAGTTCAGTAGTGATTTATAAATGGCCCAACGACAATTTGCTTAACTAGACTCAGTACCACAATTAGCCACTAGATGGCCGACTTACACTTGCATGCAGCAGAGTTGTGACCTTGCCAAGAGTGGGTATTAATGGTGCATTGTTCTCAGGACTTGGGTCAATACTCTGTCGCTAATCAGCATTTGAATACAGTCTCCAGATAAGGCAGTTCATGAGTCATGCGAGAAAGCATACTATCTCACAGGTGAGGCAAGTCTATTTCTAGATGGAAGATAAAGTTAAAAATCAGACAACACCAGGTTATAGTCGAACAGGTTTATTTGGAAGCACTAGTTTTGGAGTGCTGCGCCTTCATCAGGTGGTTGTGGAGTATCAGATTATAAGATACAGATCTTTTTCAATATATCATTTCAGTTACATCGCACTGTAAACTTTTGCTATAAATTCTGTGTCTTACGATCTTATATTCCATGACCATCGAAAGCGCTGCGAAGGCTAGTGCTTCTAAATAAACCTGTTGGACTATAACCTGGTGTTGTGTGATTTTTAACTTTGAACCGAATGCAATACTCTAAGTATGCTTAACCAACATAATATAAAGCTGCAACATGACATCCTGACTCTTGGACTCAATGTCCTGACCAATACTGGAAGTACGACACACACCTTCTTAACACCCTATCTACATGCGTGGCCACTTTCAGGGAGCTACAAACTTGAACCCTAATATCCCGCTGTACATCGATATGTTCAGGGTTCTGCCCTTAACTGTATACTTTTCCTTAACATTTGATCTCTTAAAGAGTAGCACCTCATACTTAGACAGATTAAACGCCACCTACCATTTCTCCACCCATATCTGCAACTGATCTATATGCCGCTGCGTCCTCTCACAATCTTCTACAATATCCACAACTCTACTGATCTTTGCATCATCTACAAACTTACTAACCCACCCATCGACAACTCCATCCAAGTCATTTATATCTGTTAAAAAGCAGAGGTCCCAGTATGATTCCCTGCGGAACACCACTAGTCACCATTCTCCAGCCAGAAAAACACCCTTCCACAACTACTCTCTGCCTTCTATAGGCAAACCAATTCTGAATCCGTGCGGCCAAGTTACTGTGGATCCCATGCATTATACTCTTCTGGATGAGCCTACCAGGAGGGACCTTGTCAAAAGCCTTACTAAAATCCATGGAGACAATATCCACCGGCTCCACCCTCATCGATCACCTCCTCAAAAAATTCAACCAAGTTAGTACGACACAACCTGCCCTACACAAAGCCATGCTCACTGGCCCTAATTAGGCAGTGCTTTTCCAAATGTGCTTAAATCCGATCCTGGAGAATTCTGTCAATAGCTTCCCAACGACTGACAAAAGACTCACCAGTTTATAATTTCCTGGATTATCCCTAATTGCAGTCTTGAACAGAGGAACAACATTAGCTACTTGCCAGTCCTCCGATACCTCTCCAGTGGCTAGTGAAGATACAAATGTCTTGGTCAAAGTCCCAGTAATCTCCTCTCTTGCCTCACTCAAAAACCTGGCTTAGGTAGCATCAAGCCCTTGCGACTTATCAACCTTAATGCTCTTCAAAAAACCCAATACCACTACTTTCTTGATCTCAAAATGCCCTTGCATCTTAGCTTGATCCACACTAATCTCACTATCCTCTAAATCCTTCTTCTGGGTCAATACTGACACAAAGTACTCATTTAGGATTTTGCAAGCCTCCAAGCACAAGTTCCTCCTTTATTCTCAAATGGTCCTACCTTCTCCCTCATTATCCTCTTGTTTTTTATTTTTAATGTATGCCTAGAATACCTTGGAATTCTCTTTAAACCTATTTGTCAATTTCATGGTCCTTTCTTGCTCTACTAATTCCCTACTTGAATTCTTTCCTGCTTTCTTTATATTCTTTACAGTCCTTGTCCAATTTTAGCTTCCTAAACCTTCCATTTGTTTTTTTTCTTTTTGAGTTAATTCACAACCTCCTTCTTTATCCAAGGTTCCCTTACCTTGCTATCCTTATCCTTTCTCCTTACTGGAACATGCCGGTCCCAATATTGACCCGTTGGGAACTCCACTCCAAATCTTCCTCCAGCCAGAAAAATATCCACTGAGCATTGACTCTCTCTTTCCTATCACTCAGTTAATGTTGTATCCATGTTGCCCGTGCCTCTTGGACCATGACTTATAATCTTCCACACAATTTGTTGTATGCTATCTTCTGGAAATCCATGTTAATCACATCAGTAACATTGCCCTCATTGACCCTTTCTGTTAAGTCATCAGAAAACTTCAGCAAGATAGTTTTACACAATTTCCCCTTGACATTTTTTAACCAACCCACCTTTTTTGATGTGTGAGAAACAGAGCTCACAATATAATAAATTTCAGTCTGAGTCAAATTCCGAAGCAGCGAATTTTATTGAAACATTCTTGCAAGAAGGGGTGACTAGCAAGTAGCCACCCCGATCCAAAAATTACTCCACAATTTATACAGTTTAATTCTCAGTCCTTCCCCATTTACCTCATTGGCCTTCAAACCTATCAATATTCCTTATTGTGTTCCTGCCCTGCCCAGCTGTGCTCTGTGTTTACTTCTCCCCTACTCCAAGCCGGGTGACCCTCCCCCCTATCAGTGACTTGGCTTGCCTCAATGCTGACATGAGGGAAGTTTTCTGAGCTTAGAATATCTTGATGTTCTTTTTCAACTTATCTATTTGTCTGTAACCTCTTCCAGTGTTTGCAGGCATGTTCCATTCTTGTATGCACATTTTAGCTTACTCAGCTCTTTGCTGAAACCATTATACACTGGTGTAGGTTAGTTCATTCACCTTACATAAGCAATTAAGCTTGCAGAAGGAACACTACTTTACCAATATCCCACACATGTGATTATCAGTTTTATCACAATAGTTGTTTCCAGAAGCTCTCCCAACACCAGTGTTGAACTGACAAGGCTGTCAATTCCAGGATTAATTTACAAATCTTCACAGAACAAGGTCATAATGTTGATAACCCTCCAGTCTCCTGACACCTCCTCTCAGTCCAGAGGAGACTGTAATGTTGGGGCCAGTGCCCCTCTCACTTCAATCAGAATCCTTGGATGTATCTCATCCTGATCTGGTGTCCTGTTAACCCCGAGCGCCAACATCATGTGGACAGGTAATTGGATAGAAAAACTTTCCTCCTCAGTGTATCCGCACATTAACAGTTTACTGATTAGTATCATAGATGTTTTCTCACCTTCACTGGAAAGACTTAAAAATAAACTCTTATTTCTCTCCAGCGCGAGGCCCCAGTCCGCGAGCTCGCGCAGAGTCGGTTAAACGGCCGCGCCTCGAGACCCCGCGTGAGCCCTCAGGGCGGACCTTTACTCTCATCCAGCTCTGATTGATCAGAACATCTGTCAATCTCGTGCTTATAGCCAATAGAAGTGCGGTCCCGCGTTGGGAACGTCATCTGGAAGTGAATGTGGATGAAAAGAGAAATCGCTGGAGAAACTCGGCAGGTTTGGCAGCTTCTGTGGAGTTAAAACAAAGGTAACGTTTCAGATTCAGTGGCCCTTCATCAGTCCTGAAAGTAGCTCGGAAAAAAGTGCAGTTAGTGGCTCTCACTCCTGCAATAGGTGAAGATGGAGCTCAGAAAGAGAGAGAAGAGACGCAGATAAAGGGGATGGATAATTGTGAGGCAGGGAGAAATAAAAGCTGATACAGGGGAAAATGTAGGAGCAGATTACTGCAGATACTGGAATCTATTGAAAACAAGTCACATTCCTGATGAAGGGCTTATTTCTGAAATGTGGACGGCACAGCATTTCTGCGTTTTGGGGGTTTCTCTTGAGGGAAGGAGAGGATTGATAAATCAATGGCTGAAAAGGTGGTGCAATGTGCAGGGATTCAGTTTCTTGGATCGTTGGGATCTTTTCTGGGACATAAAAGATCTGTTCAAAAAGGATGGGTTTCACCTGAACTGGAAAGGGACCAATATCCGACTGGGGAGATTTGCTAGTTCTAGTTTCGGATCCTGCCAACATTTTTAGAGTGGTGAGGTGGGAGCTTCTAAGTAAAGTGCATAGACAGAAATATGAGGATGGTTCTGAATCAGAAAAGAGCAAGTTAATTCGAAAAGACAGACATGAGCGGTCAGAGAATGATTTAACTCTCAGGTAAGGCTGATAAACTCAGCGCATTTACGGGAATGTGGGTTTGGGATGTCAAAGCTACTACAGAAGCTTGGTTGAGGAATTGACAAGAGAGGCAGCTCAACATTCCAGGCTTTAGGTGTTATAGGAGGGATAGTAAGAGAGGAGAGGGAATGGCATATTTAATTAAGGAATACATTACTACTGCAATTAGAATAGATATTTCTGAGGGACTGTCATAGTGTTAAAGTTTTTGTTCGTGAAGAATTTGATAAATGTGTTCAAGAAAATTTTCTTTATCAATATATAAATGTTCCTGTACAGAATGAGTAAAACTTGAATATCTTTTGCAAAATAAGGCAGAGCAAGTGACTGGAACTAGTGATTGTAATGCTGTTGGTTTTAAAATAGCTGTGGAAAAGGATAAATCTTCCCAAAAAGTTAAAGCTCTTAATTGGAATAAGGCAAATTTTAAGGGAATGATGCAATAACTTTCAAAAGTTGATTACAGCAGACCGTTTACAGGTAAAAGTATGACTGACAAGTGGGAGTCTTTAAAAGTGTGATAATGAGAATTCAGAAGCATATGGTCCTGTTGCTGGAAGGGTATAAAGAGGGTAGGAACATGCTTAAAAAGGAAATCAGAAAGGCAAAAATGGAAAATTAGATAGCTTTGGCAAGTAAGATTTAAGATAACCCAAAAAAGATTCTATAAACACTTCAACAGCAGGAGAGCAATGAGAGAGAGAGAGCGAGAGTAGGATCCTTTAAAGATCAACAATGTTGTCTTTGTGTTGAACCTCAGGAGGTGGGAGAGATGGTAACTGAATATTTCACATCAATTTTTACTGTTGAAAAGAAATGGGGGCTTGAGAACTCCGGGAAATAAATATTGATATTTTAAAAACAGTTTACATTACATAAGAGGAAGAACTGGAGGATGATGGCATAGGCATTGATTACCGTGTTTAGCCGGCTCATCTTCAGCCATATCTTTCCATTTTTTTTTATTCTTAAATTATTCAAAATAGTGCTGTGTCATTGTGACAAATGAAATGTTTTCACTTTTTTGTTGTATTTTTTAATGTAAAATGCACATGCCAATAAAATAATAATCAAAATCAAATCACACCAAAATTGGTGGTGTAGTGGACAGTACAGATGGTTATGTCAGAGTACAATGGAATAGTCATCATATGGGCCAATGTGCCAAGGAGTGGCAGATGGAGTTTAATTCAGATAAGTATGTGGTTTTGCATTTTGGTATGGCAAATCAAGAAAGGACCAATACACTTAATGGGAAGTGTTGTCAAATAAAGAGACCTTGGGGTGCAGGTTCATTGTTCCTTGAAAGTGAAGTCGCAGGTAGACAGGGTAGTGAAGTAGGCTTTTGGTGTGCTTGCCTTTATTGTTCAGCGTGTTGAGTATGAGAGTTAGAAAGTCATGTTGCAGCTATACAGGACATTGGTTAGACCTTTTGGAATGCTGTGTGCAATTCTGGTCTCCATGTAGTAGGAAAGATGTTGTTAAACTCAAAGTTTCAGGAAAGATTTACGAGGATGTTGCCAGGGTTGGAAGGTTTGAACTGTAGGGGGAAGTTGAATAGGATGAGGCTATTTTTCCTGGAGTATTAGAGGCTGAGGGGTGACCTCTATAGAAGTTATTAAAATCATGAGGGGCATGGATAGGCTGAATCACCAAGGTCTTTTTCCCAGGGGAGAGGAGTGCAAAACTAGAGGGTATAGGTTTAGGAGACGGAGTTGGATAATCAGAAGGACTTAGAGAAGGAATCGAGAAGTTTAGACAGCGCAGTGACACAGGATTGTTCCCAATTGTCAAACTTACTGTTGTTTCTGGCATTTCATTTCACTTAATTTTATGAAATCGGTCATTTCTTTCACGATCACACCAGCTGGTAACATTTACATCATAACAGAACAGCTAACACTTTCATAGAGATTTTACAAAACGTGATTCACACCTGTCCAAGAAAGCAAATAAATTAATGATGAACATGGAAGATTTTGAATACAGGTAAACAGGTGAGAATGTAAATTCAAGAATTTAGAGGACAACCTTCTCCATTATAAAGATTAAATCACATACTTTTTTAAAATCTGTGTCTTTTGATTGCAAATGTATTTTCAGCAATACTTTACTTGGTCTGTTTCCATTCAGTTTATCCTGGCCTGATGCTGATGTCACCCACTTTTATCATGACAGATTAAATGAAGTTAATTTTGACCCATCAAGCATGCAGATACAGCAGGCAGTGAAGAAAGCTAATAGCTTGCTGGCCTTCATAACAAGAGGAATTGAGTATAGAAGCAAAGAGGTTCTTCTGCAGCTGTGCAGGGCCCTGGTGAGACCGCACATGGAATATTGTGTGCAGTTTTGGTCTCCAAATTTGAGGAAGGACATTCTGGCTATTGAGGGAGTGCAGCTTGGATTCACAAGGTCAATTTCCACAATGGTGGGACTATCTTACTTCAAAGGTTGGAGCGACTGGGCTTGTATACCCTTGAGTTTAGAAGGCTGAGAGCGGATCTGATTGAGCCGTATAAGATTATTAAAGGATTGAACACTCTGGAGGCAGGAAGCATGTTTCCGCTGATGGGTGAGTCCCGAACCAGAGGACACAGTTTAAAAATAATGGGTAGGCCATTTAGAAAAGAGTTGAGGAGAATCGTCTTCATCCAGAGAGTGGTGGGTGTGTGGAATGCTCTGCCCCAGAAGGCTGTGGAGGCCAAGTCTCTGGATACTTTCAAGAAAGAGTTGGATAGAGCTCTTAAGGATAGTGGAATCAAGGGTTTTGGGCATAAGCAGGAACAGGATAGTGATTGAGGATAATCAGCCATGATCATAATGAATGGTGGTGCTGGCTCGATGGGCAGAATGGCTTACTCCTGCACCTATTGTCTATATTATGTAAGATGACAATAACTTATTCAAAGACATGAATTTTAAGGGCTATCTTAAACAGGAGAAGAACCTGTTTACTCGGAATTATGATACTGCCTGAAGGAAAGTGCAGCCTCTCAACCTGCACTAGCCGTTACCTCATGGCTGTGGTGACAGCAGATCTATTTATTATAATCACAGAGGTTATTCTGTGGCAGATTCAATGTATTAATTTCCCCTGTCTTTCCTGGATCTCACCACTATGTGTAGTGTTCACAATGCTCTGATGCATTCAGCCAAAAACTGTTCTGTCTGGTTGACAGTTACCTCCTCCTTTGATCGATGTAATTGTCATCTGTTTCCAGAACGTGGATACACAGTAATGCGCCAAGAAAAATGCAGCTGTCATCCTCTGAATAACATGCATTCTGGTCTATTTTTAAAAACATCCCCTTCTACTATAGATACGAACTGACAGAGGTAATTGCCAATTGTTTCTGCTATCCAAAGCAGAATTATTTTTCTGTGCCGGTTGGGTGAGATTTGACTGTTTTGATTGGGTTTTAATGCCCTTGGTTCCATACACTTTAATTCTGTCGCTCAGTACTGACAGTGAGACATATTTTTGTGACAAGTCGGGCCCATCAGAGACTGAAGGGCCATAGCAAAGGAGAGAATCCCGGTGACCCAGAGGTGGAAAGCAGAAGAAATTCTGTGATTTTAGTTTTGTTGTTATCTGACATTTTCATCATTCTGTGGTCGGTGCAAGAATAATAGAATTCTTTTATTATAACATTCAGGGAACATACCTGAGACATTACAACAGTTCGGAATTTATATTTGCAATGGTTGGCGTTTCACTGATGAATTTAAATTGCTGCATAAACACTCAGTTCAAGTTCAGACTGCAAGTCAAAGAAATGAAGTATCCTGTCATATTAATTATCCAATTAATAAATAAACAAAATATGAGAGTAGTCTAGAGAACCCAGTATATACATCGCATGAATGAAAAAAAACTCACAAAGGCTATTGCAAACTAACTTTTCATGTGGGACTTTGTCAAAAGATTTCTGAAAATCTGAATACCCACGTCCACTTCATCTCCCTTATCTATTCTCTGAGATAATACCAACTTAACAAAATTATTTGAGGAAGTGACAAAGTTGATTGATGAGAGAAGGGCTGTAGATGTCATATACGTGGACTTCAATAAGGCATTTGATAAGGTTCCCCAAGGCAGGCTGATGGAGAAAGTGAAGTTGCATGGGATCCAGGGTGTACTAGCTAGGTGGATAGAGAATTGGCTGGACAACAGGAGACTGTGAGTAATAGTGGAATGGAGTTTCTCAAAATGAAGAACTATGACTAGTGGTGGAGTAGCAGTTAGTGAAGGGGACTGTCAGAGAATGCAGCAGATTATGGATAGATTGGAGAGTTGGGCAGAGAAATGGCAGATGGAGTTCAGTCTAGGCAAATGCGAGGTGATGCATTGTGGAAGACCCAGTTCTCAAGCAAACTATACAGTAAATTAGAATCCCTACAGTGTAGAAACAGGCCATTTGGCCCAACAAGTCCACACCAACCCAGTCCCCTACACCAATTAGTCTAGACTTCCCCTATCTAATGCACCTTACTTACATATCCCCAAACATGATGTGTAATTTAGCAAGGTCAATTCACCTAACCTGCACATCTTTGGACTTAAGCCCTGAGGAAATTGACATACAGAGAGATCTGCGTGGTCAGGCCCATATTTCCCTGAAGGTGGCAATGCAGATCAATAGAGTGGTCAAGAAGGCATACGGCATGCTTTCCTACATCGGACGGGGTTGTCAGGTCATGTTACAGTTGTATAGGACTTTGGTTTGGGCACATTTGGAATACAGCATACAGTTTTGGTTGCTACATTACCAGAAGGATGTGGATGCTTTGGAGAGGGTGCAGAGGAGATTCACCAGGATGTTGCCTGGTATGGCGGGTGCTAGCTATTAAGAGAGGTTGAGTAGAATAAGATTATTTTCATTAAAAAGATGGAGTTTGGAGGGGGGATCCTGACTGAAGTCGACAAAACCATGAGAGGTATAGACAGAGTGGATAGCAAGAAGCTTTTTTTTACCAGGGTGGGGGACTTAATTACTAGGGGTCACAAGTTCAAGGTGAGATCGGAAAGGGTTAAGGGAAATATGTGTGGAAAGTTCTTTATGCAGGGAGGAGGTAGAGATGGAAATGATAGCGTTGCTTAAGATGTATCTAGACAGCTACATGAAGGCCAGGGGACAGAGGGATACAGATCATTGGAAAATAGGTGACGGATTTTAATTGAGGATCTAGATCAGCAGAAGCTTGGAAGGCTGAAAGACCTGTTTATGTTCTGTAATTTTCTTTGTTCTTTTTTGTTAGCGTGGTTTTGTCAGAGGGACAAAATGCATCACAAGTGTGGTGAAATTTTTTGAGGAAGTGACCAGGTCTTTGGAGGAGAGTAGGGCAATTGATGTAGTTTATATGGATTTTAGCAAAGCCTTTGACAAGATTATATTCAATTCCCTAATGTATAGAAACAGGCCATGGAGGCCAACAAGTCCACACTCACCCTCCAAAGGTTAACCCCCCAGACCCATTCCCCGACCTTTACCCCAGCCTAATGCACCTATCTCTATGGGCAATTTAGCATGGCCAATTTACCTAACCTGCACACCTTTGGACTGTGGGAGGAAAACAAGCACCCAGAGGAAACCCGCACAGATACAGGGAGAATGTGTAAACTCCACACAGACAGTCACCCAAGTCTGGAATCGAACCCAGGGCCCTGGTGCTGTGAGGCAGCAGTGCTAAGCACTGAGTCACTGAACTGTCCCAAAGCCACACACAGGAGATTAACAACTAAAGTAAAAACACATGGAATTCAGAATAAATTAGCAAATTGACTCAGTCAGAGGAAGCAGAGGCAAAGCTGAAAGAAGACTGTTAGTGTAATTGGAGACTGGTATCCATTGGGATCAATTTTGGATCTTTTATTGTTTGTGATATTCATAAATGATAATAAAGTGTGTGTGTATGTCTGCATATGGGAGGAGAAAGTGAGGGCTGCAGATGCTGGAGATCAGAGCTGAAAATGTGTTGCTGGAAAAGCACAGCAAGTCAGGCAGCATCCAAGGAACAGAAGAATCGACGTTTCGGGCATAAGCCCTTCTTCAGGATTCTTGAAGAAGGGCTTCTGCTCGAAATGTCGATTTTCCTGCTCCTTGGATGCTGCCTGACCTGCTGCGCTTTTCCAGCAACACATTTTCAGCTATGTCTGCATATGTGTGTGTTCATGTATGTGGGTGAATGTGTGTGTTGGTGGGGGTGGTTGGGGATATTAAGTAAGTTTGTGATGACACAAATATTGACTGGGTGGTTGGCAGTGAGGAAAATATTCTAAGGCTACAAATAAAAATAGGTAGATTGGTCAAACAGGCAGATCAACGGCAGATAAAATTTAATCCTGATAAACCTGACGTGATACATTTTGCCAGAAATTGCAAGACAAGGCAATACTCAGTGAATGGGAGGACACCAGGCTGCATAAAGCAACTAAAAGATCTAAAGGTGCTTGTTAACAGATCTCTGAAGGTGACAGGACTGGCTAATAGGGTGGTTAAGAAGGCATAGAGGATATAGTCAAGACGTAGGTTATAAGAGCAGGGAAGTGCTGTTGGACTTTGTTTAGGCCATAGTTGGACTATTGTGTTTAGTTCTGGTCACCGCAGCATGGGAAGGATGTGTTTGCATTGGAGGGAGTGCAAAGGAGGTTCAGCAGAATGTTGCTTAGGCTGTAGCAATTTAGCTGTGAAGAGGGAGGCTGGATAAGCTCGGGTTGCTTCACTAAGAACAGAGATTGGAGTATCTATGAAGACCATAGACAGGGTGAATAGAAAGCAGTTGTTCCCCTTCGTCAAAGGGCCTGTAACGGGGTGGTGTAATTTTAAGCTGAAAGGCAGGAGGTTCAGAGGGGACATGAGGAAAATTCTTCCCACCTAGAGGTTGGTAAGGAACCTGAAATTGAAATTGGAAACCTCAGAAAAGTACTTGGAAGAGCACTTGAAATGTCATAACATTCAAGGCTATGGGCCAAGTGGTAGAAAATGGGACTGATGTAGATTTAGTGTCATTTTGGTGGGACAAAAATGATGGTCCAAAGGACCTCTCCTGTTCGATGTGATTCTGTTATTTGAGAATTCTGAGGATAAGGATCTGAATTTGTTCCTGTTTTTCTTTGTATTTGTTTTAGGAAAGTATTACCTAGTGTGAGTTCGAGCAGTTGTTGTAGTCAGCAT
The DNA here is from genome assembly GCF_037043375.1 of Chiloscyllium plagiosum. Classification (NCBI taxonomy): domain Eukaryota; kingdom Metazoa; phylum Chordata; class Chondrichthyes; order Orectolobiformes; family Hemiscylliidae; genus Chiloscyllium; species Chiloscyllium plagiosum. The sequence continues at coordinate 30,233,851 of NW_028270185.1, read as the reverse complement.
CAGCTTTTGGTTCTGTACCAGAGTGCTTATTCACAGATAGAATTTCCTAAATGGGTTACAAAACTGAATTTAAAAATGTGTTGCTGGAAAAGCGCAGCAGGTCAGGCAGCATCAAAGGAGAAGGAGATTTGACGTTTTGGACATAAGCCCTTCTTCTGGAATGAGGAGGATGTGCCCAAGCAGGCTAAGATAAAAGGTAGGGAGGAGGGCCTTAGGGGAGAGGCATTGGGAATGCGATAGGTGAAAGGAGGCTAAGGTGAGGGTGATAGGTTGGAGAGGGGTTGGGGGCGGAGAGATCGGGAAGATGATTGCAGGTCAAGAAGGTGGTGCTGAGTCTGAGGGTTGGGACTGAGAAAAGGTGGGGGGAGGGGAAATGAGGAAGCTGGAGAAATCTGCATTCATCCCTTGTGGTTGGAGGGTTTCTCCAGCTTCCTCATTTCCCCTCCCCCTTTTCTCAGTCCCACCCCCTCTCCGGCCTATCACCCTCACCTTAACCTCCTTCCACCTATCGCATTCCCAACACCCCTCCCCAAGTCCCTCCTCCCTGCCTTTTATCTTAGCCTGCCTGGCACACCCTCTTCATTTCTGAAGAAAGGCTTATGCCCGAAACGTCGATTTTCCTTCTCCTTTGATGCTGCCTGACCTGCTGCGCTTTTCCAGCAACACATTTTTAAGCTCTGATCTCCAGCATCTGCAGTCCTCACTTTCTCCTAGTGCAAAACTGAATTAACAAGAAAAGCAGTGGGATAACAGTACTTAGTAAAACAGCTTTCAGGGTGTTCTACAACATGACGTATTGATTGGCTGACTAGCCTCAGCAAAATGAAGGTCATCGCTGAAAAGAATATTGAAAGATATTTTAATATTGATGGGACTGATAGTGGATGAAATCTGTAAGTCTTATTGTTTGAATACAAGTTGGAATTAGCATGTGAGACCTAATAGGATCAGATTAATCCAGTCTTTGGATGTCACATCATTAAAATAAACCTGCTGTCATTCAATGATTTTAAAAATAATGAGATACCACACAAGATAAAATAGTCTCTGAAACTGTCTCTCCTTCAATTTTGAAATAATTCTCCAATTCTAAGACATTGCCAGCAGCAGGAAGGGAGAGGTTATTTCACAAACAACAACATGTACTTTCAAAGGCTAGTTATCTTGAAAGTATGCTACATCATCCTTCACATTGTTAGTATGCCTAGTAAATCTTGTAACAACTTAAGTTATATAAATCTCTACATTTCCACTGTACGCCTGATATGCCAGATGACAGTATGCTCACTAACTGAGTTTAAAGTGAATAGTTTCAGATAGGAGGCTCCTCAGTAATATGCAGTATTGTGGGTTTCTCTATGCTGTACAGAATGTGTATACACTGAGGCCACATTGATGGAATTTGGCTGAGCACTGACCCTATCTGGTCAAGAAAGTGTTCAGCAAGACAGTCTTTCCCTGTAGTAGTTTAAAGCCTGCTATTTCTCAGATGGGTTTTGTCATGACCCACTTCTCAATGACACATGGTGTTTCCCATTACTTGATGGAAAGAGATATTGTTAGTGGATCGTGCTCAGGCAGCTTGCTCCAAATGGGAGCCCAGCTACAATATTAGCAAAAGGTGAGTTGAGCAGGTCATTATGGAGTGATAACTGATAGTCAATGCCATCTGTGCTCACCATCTACGTGTTTTCAACAATCAGTGGATGTGTGGGGACACAGTATTTGTGAGGACAGCTCACTGGGAGCGGTGTTAAGCACAGGGTTCCATTTATGATGTGTATTGTTGAATTATTTGTTTGTCAAAAAGACATGTGAGTTATGCTATTTGTAGAAAGAGGCATAGTGCTGTAGTGCACAGTTTAACAGGACAAACACTGAGATCTGGAGTGTTGTGGTAGCAGCTGTCCCACAGAGGATCAAACAACTTTGTCAAACAGGATGTTTCCCATCTTGCCCTTTGTTGCTATTATCCTTTGATGTTCCCCAAACGATAATGGTCTATGTGAAGATACTCCCATGTACATTTCCTTGGGATTGTTATTTCATTTTAGGCTATTAATTTGCATAACTATTTATTATTGTTATTATTATTTTGTTGGCACTGACATTTTACAGATAAATGCCCGGATATATTTTTAGACCAATTCACTGTGAGGCCATAGTGTTACACCTTGATGCAGTACTCCATCAACTTTGTGAAATCTCTGTTATTGGACCTGGTCCAGAGGCCTCACCACTGTCGAAATTGTTTGGTCCAAAAGGATTTTTCACAGGTGAAAGCCAAGTTAGTTTATGGTGACTGACATGTGATTTAGGATATTTGATATTTTTGTGCTGCTCCAAGGCTCCAATTAGGATCAAGAACATTTGGCCCGACAGAGTGAAAGTGAGTGCTGCTATTGAGTATTCCTGATGAAGAGCTTATGCTCAAAAACTTGATTCTCCTGTTCCTCAGATGCTTCCTGACCTGCTGTGCTTTTCCAGCACCACACTCTTTAATTTTAATCTCCAGCATCTGCAGTGCTTTCTCTCTGTTGTGTCCTCCAGTTGAACTGAAATTCAACATTGAGAGACTCGTGAGTGGAAACTGTAAATGGATCACCAGTTGATTCATAGTCCATCAGTAGCACACTGCTAAAAGAATATGAATCATCTGTCAACCGTGATTTACAAGATGCTCTTTGCATCATGGTGTGGAACATCATTGCACCGATTGTCACATGGGATGTCTGTCCAAGCAGTGATGGTGATTCACACCGCAGAGGCAGATTTATATAGATATATAAATTCCACCCGTTATAATTGCTGTAGTACAAGTCAGTTCAAGATCTTGCTGGGCAATTTTAGCCAATCTGCTTCTTAGAATTTTTATTGCATCTTCCTTGCATTCTGGGTGATTGGAAAGGAGGTGAGTGGGAATGACTGCTCGCCTGTGTTCACTTTATGGGTAGTTGTTCATGACTAGACCCTTTGCTGGTTGGGGATGGCTATTCAGGGAACTGACCTCACATAGGGCAGTTTAGTATGTTCAGCTCCTGTTTGGATGACAGTTCTGAGGTAGGGCCACTTAAATTGAAACATTACCTCTGATTTCTCTCCACCAATGCTGCCAGACCTGCTGAGTTTTTCCAGCAACTGTTGTTTTTGTTTTTGATTTACAACATCCTCAGTTCTTTCAGTTTTTATTTGTCATTTTTCATGTTGTTTGAATCACTGTGTGATTTATTGAAGATCACATTTAGGTGCTGAATAACCCCAGATTGCTTTGTGGTTATTGATGGTTGGAAAGTATATCAGGGTGGGAGTAAGGTAGTACTGAAAGGACTTGTTATTGCCAGCTAACAATTGAAAGTTTATAAATGTTTGCAGTAACAACAACACTGAGCTGAACATTCCCCCAGTACATTGTATATGTCAGGGCAGGTGCTGGCACAGCATGTTTTACATCAAGGGAGTAATGCAGTGGATCAGACTTTTTGATGGAATAACGACCTGTTACTTCAATTCCAAAAATGTTCACTCGAAGAAAATGCTGTTGATGCTTGTGCAATGGCATGGGGTGTTCAGCAGAGGGTATCATTTTAAACACAAGAGAGAGAGAGAAAGAGAAAGAGGGAATTAACCCCCAAAACAAAAGACACTCCATTGGACAGAGACACAGACACAGAGATAACTCACAAATATACAACACACTGATACATTCCCAGGCTGAAGCAAACCTCAGGGAGAGAGGGAATGTGAGGAACCATCAAGGGAGCTGGGACTAACTGGAATATGAGTATCACCACTTCAGTCTGTCCATGTTTTAACTTCTGTTTGTCCCTGTCTCACTTTTCCTCTCTCTCTGTGTCCTTTTGTCTGCCTACCTCTTTCTATCTCCCTCTCACTGTCCTTCTCTTTCTCTCTGTCTCCATCTTTCTATTTCTCTCTTTCTTCCCTATCTCTCCCTCTGCCCTTCTCTCTCTCCCTCTCCCTCTCTGAGATTCTCTAGCTCTCTCTATCTCTGTTCTTCGCTTGCTCTCCTCCTCCTCGATCTCTCTGTTCTCTCTCTGTTCCTGTTTCTTCATCCCCACTCTTCCTCTCTTCTCTCTATCACTTACTCCCTCTGTCTCTTTTTCTATCATTCTCTCTTTCACCCTGTCTTTTTCTCTTCGATCTGAAAGTGCCCACACAATATTGCATCCCCCTATTCTGTTCCCATTTTACTCCCCTCCCAAATGTTTGCCCTTCCCCAATTATTTTGCCCTCCCAAATATATTCCTCATCAAATGTGTACCCTCACAAATATTTTGCTGTTCCCCCATATCATGCTGAGCCCCACTCCCTGGTGTAGAGATTAATGAGTTTGTCTGGACTAACTGGCCTGTAGCTGACTGCTTTCGTGCACAGCAAGATCGCAGTCCCAGAATTATGGAAGCTTCACATCACATAGATAATCCTTTCAGCCCATCATGCCTCCCTACCACCACAACCACCAACAACCCCTCCCCCCCCCCCCCCCATCCTCCCACTACACCCCCCATTAAATAATCCTGGTGCTGTCCAGCTCCTCAGGCCTTGCCCCGAATGGCATTGTTACTCCCCTACCTGGGGAGACTGCTCTTCCGCCCTGTCTCATACTCTGCCTCTTTGTCCTCTCACCCCTCCATCTCTCTCTCTCCTACAACAGCCCCTTCCCCCCCTCAAGCCCCATCAAACACTCCCCCTCTCCCCCTCTCCCTGGCTCTCTCTCACCACCTCCTTGCTTCCCATTCCTCCGCTCAAGAACTAAGGGGCCTGGCTACTCCGCCTCCCCTCACAGACTCTCAACCCCTGGGCTGAAGGACATGGTGAGTTTGTTCAGAGACTAACTGGTCTTTTGACTGACTGCTGTAATGCACAGCAAGATTCTAGTCTGCAGCCAACCGATCACACATTCAATGAGAAAGGTACTTTATGTCCCTTCCACTCATCCCTCCACCCCCTGGCCTGGTTTGGACAACAGTGAGGGTAAAACCTGGGAGAGACAGGGGAAATGTGTATCCTACTGCATTAACTGCATTTGGGAAGTCCAAATCTTCCCAATCCCCCTTCCCTGCCACTGGGACAGAGCAGAGGGGCCAGGGAGAAAGAGGGAGAGAAAATGCATTGAGAGAAAAAGAGAAGAACCAACAGATAGAGAGAGGGAGAGAGAATGAGATAATGACAGTCAGAGAGGGGGAATGAGAGAAAGAGAGTTCAAGGGAGGAAGAGATCGCAAGTGAAAATCCCAAGGACAGAAACAAGATGTCAGGCTAATAAAAGCAAGTATATTATCTCCATTCTTTATCTACCTTCAGAGACTAGTGTACATTCACCCCAAATCTCTCTAATTGTCAATGCTTCCCAGGGTCCTATTGTTCATCGTGTATTTCCTTGTCTTGTTTGTCCTGCTCATGTGCATTACATCGCCTCACCTCATTACTGCTGTTTCCTCGACATGAAGGATTACTTTCTGTTTAGAGACTTATTGTTAAGTTTCACCATTTTATCATGAAATTCAGTGGCACTGCTGTTACTGAGTCCCCTTTGTCCATATTCTCTGAGAGTGAGGGACAACTGGGGGGGGGGTATATGGGCCAAACACATGCAAATGGGACTATTTAACAGTGAAAACTGAGAGGCATTATCAAATTGGGCCAAAAAGCCTGTTTCCATGCTGTCGACCTCTAGCACTCTATAAATCCTTTACAATCACAGCTCCATCTCCCTCTGCTTGACAGTGACTATCACCCACACCCCAATGCTCACCAGCTGCTACTGAAGTTTTCCACTGAATCTTGTTGAAACAAGGAAGACTCCACATCACTCCCATTTTATTTCAGAATTCCAGGAATTGCTTTTCTTGAGTCAATGTAATGTCTCATGTGTTTTGCTTTATCCTTTATAGAGGTGAGAGAAATACACCACACTGTAATATCGAGTCCAAATAGTTGGCAACTTTTTGATCCTTTGATCACACAAATACTCAGACACCAGCCCTGCATTATCTCAGTGATCAGAGCTACTTCTTTCCATCTGAAATGAACTGATTATCCATAATCTAAGAATGAAATAAATGATTAATAACCAACCAATTAATAAAGTTAAAATTTCAGAATCATTTCTTTTTTTCCAACTGAAATGCACACATTTTGAAATCAAACTATAGCAGCTTCACTGTAACAAATGGGTGTAAGTGGTGGGGGAGAGAGAATCAAATGAGCTGCTGCACACACAAACAGTACTGTAGGAAACTAAGGTGTTGATATTTGGGGAATAATTAAATTGTGATGTAGTTGGACTGGGAGAACTTCACTGGACTTGTAATGCAGTGACCCAGGATACAAATACCGCAATTGGCAGAATTTAATCTCAAATAATTAATCCATCTGGAATTGAAAGTTAGTTTCATAGTCCCATTGCAGAACCTAACACCAATTCTGTAAATACACATCTGCTTCACTCATGTCCTTCACCAAAGGGAATCTGGGAATCTTACCTGGTCTGGCCCAGAAGTGTTTTCAGAAGACATTAAATAGTTCTGACTGATATATAATGCATGGTTAAAGATGTATGTTTCAGACATGAGTGAGCAATGAAAACAGGAATGCTATTCGGTTTCAGCTTCGACATTGAAATTGGCAACACACACAATGAAGACAGTAAAGTACTTCTTCCTAACAACTGGTAGCAAGACAGACATGGTCTCGGTTGTTTTTGCTGATTATTACATCACTTCACTCCTAAATGTTGATTGCCCTTTAAACACCACCTCAAAGACGTGCTTCAAATGGCAAAGACGGAGAACAGATTCTGACTGGGGAGCATCAGATTCGCAGTAGCAACACTGGGGACCAAATTCGTCAATTCGTGAGGAGATGGTCAACCAGACTAGACCTGAAACTCGCATGAAGGGAACCAGTAAGAGAGAACAACTTACTTGTGTCCCGCTCCTCCTATAGATGGAGCCTAGAAAGAGAGAGAGAAGAGCAGTCTGGCAGACAAAGGGATGAATAATTGTGAGGCAGGGAGAAAGACAAGCTGATCATGGAGCTACAGGTGAAAATGGAGTTGGCTGTGCCTGAAGCAGCCCGTGTCATGACCAGGGCCTGGGTTGTGGAGGGTCGATACAAACTTAATGGGCCAAATGGTCTCTTTCTGCAGTGTAGGGATTCTATGATCTTTGATAAGTTGAGTGATGATCACAGATAAGTACCTAATGCAATTAATCATTAAAGCAAACATTAAAAGTTAGAGCTACATAAACCCTGTTAACTGAGCTAAACGTTGAACTGGGAACTGAACTGAACTGCATTGCCAAAGAATCATCAATCTTGGAGAGATGGCACAGGAAGATTACCAGGACGGTACCAGAGCTGGAGAACTTTATGTAAATTTGTTCACAAATGGGAACATCATTGGTTGGGCCGGCATTATTTTCCTTCCCCAATTGCCTAGAGGGTAGTTAAAGGTCAAGCACATTGCTGTGGGTCTGGAGTCACATGTAAGCCAGACCAGGTCAAATGGCAAATTTCCTTACCTAAAGCACATGAGTGTATCAGACGGGTTTTCACAACAATGTTTTAATGGGGAAGACTCCTTGCTTTTCCACTGAAATTGAATTCAATTCCCACCATCTGCCACGATAGGATTCAAACTCATGTCCCCAGAACATTGACTCGATTTTTTCTGCCCTTGCCCAGTCCCTTCCCACTTCCATGTGTGATTCCTCTGATGCCTTACTTTGGTTCTGGATGCTGCCAGGTTTATAGTGTTGTCAATCACAGGGACCCTGTTTCCAAAACTCATTCAACTTTCACGACAGAATAATCATCTCAATCCTTGTGCTCCTCATGTTGTGGCTCAGACTGGGAACACTTCACAGTTCCCATCTTCATATCCCGCAGTTTGACCTACACTGCTGTCCCACAGGGACAAATCACCTTTGGGTGTAGAAGGTTGGACTGGGCAAGGAATGGGAATTTTAATCAGTCACTAAGTTAGCTTGGAAATATCTGCTGCACATTATATTCCATCTGCTAATTCCTTCCTCACTCAATGAAGTTGCCCATATCTTTGGTCCACAGCCTTCTCTCCCACTCACTGTAGATCTTTTCAGTGAACCTTGAAATATTACATTTGTTCCCTTCAGCTACTCATTGCTATCAATTGTAAGTGCCTGTGTCTTTAGCAGTGACCCTTCAGGCAGCCCCACTGGGTACTAACTCGAAGAAAGTGAGGACTGCAGATGCTGGAGGGCAGAATTGAAAAGTGTGGTGCTGATAAAGCGCAGCAGGCCAGGCAGCATCTGTGGAGCCGAAGAATCAACGTGTCGGGCATAAGCCCTTCCTCAGGAATGAGGCTAATTTGCCAAGTGGGCTGAGATAAAAGGTTGGGGGGGAATTTGGGGGAGGGGCGCTGGGAATACGATAGGTAGAAGGAGGTGAGGGCGAGGGTGATAGGCCGGAGAAGGGGTGGGGGCGGAGAGGTCGGGAAGAAGATTGCAGGTCAAGAGGGCGGTGCTGAATCCGGGGTTGGGACTGAGATAAGGTGCAGGGAGGGAAATGAGGAAGCTGGAGAAATCTACATTCATCCCATGTGGTTGGAGGGTTCCTAGGCAGAAGATGAGGCGCTCTTCCTCCAGGCGTCGTGTGGCCAAGGTCTGGCGATGAAGGAGGCCAAGGACCTGCATGTCCTTCGCGGAGTAGGAGGGGGAGTTAAAGTATTCAGTCACGGGGTGGTTGGGTTGGTCGGTGTGGGTGTCCCAGAGGTGTTCCCTGAAACGTTCCGCCAGTAGGCGGCCTGTCTCCCCAATGTGGAGGAGACCACATCGGGTGCAGCGGATACAGTAAATGGTGTGTGGAGGTGCAGGTGAATTTGCAATGGATATGGAAGGATCCATTGGGGCCTTGGAGGGAGGTGAGGGGGAGGTGTGGGCACAAGTTTTGCACTTTTTGTGGTTGCAGGGGAAGTGGAGTGGAGATTGGGTTCGTGGAGGGTGTGGACCTGACGAGGGAGTTGCGGAGGGAGTGGTCTCTCCGGAACGCTGATAGGGGTGGGGAGGGAAATATATCCCTGGTGGTGGGGTCTGTTTGGAGGTAGCGGAAATGACGGAGGATGGTACATGTATCTGGAGGTTGGTGGGGTGGAAGGTGAGGACCAGTGGGGTTCTGTCCGGTGGCGATTGGAGGGGCAGGGTTCACGGGCGGAGGTGCAGGAAGTGGAGGAGATGCGGTGGAGAGCATCGTTGACCACGTCGGAGGGGAAATTGCGGTCTTTGAAGAAGGAGGCCATTTGGGCTGTTCGGTAGTGGAATTGGTCCTCCTGGGAGCAGATGCGGCGGAGGCGAAGGAATTGGGAATATGGGAGGCGTTTTTACAGGGGGCATGGTGGGAGGAGGTGTAATCTAGGTAGCTGTGGGAGTCGGTCGGTTTGTAGTAAATGTCTGTGTTGAGTCGGTCGCCCGAGATAGAAATGGAGAGGTCTAGGAAGGGGAGGGAGGAGTCTGAGACGGTGCAGATAAATTTGAGGCTGGGGTGGTACTAGCTCATCAAGCTGGAAATGACCTTGTTTACTGCCCACCAGCTAGTCCTCCACCCTCCAGGGCACAGCAAACACCGTGACATTCATGGTACAGTCTCTCTTAACATCGCAATGGTGTCACGAACCCACAGAAAACCCACAGAAAGCAGAGATGAGGGAGGGAGGCAGAGAAGTGAGGGGCAAAGAGAGAGAGAGAGACACACACACAGGGAGAGAAATAGGGAGACAGAAGAGGAGAGACAGACACACTGTCTATGCCTATGAGGGAGAGAGAGCTGTGAGGGCTCACTGGGCTGAATACATCCCTAAATGATGAAACAAAATTCAGAGACAGATCTATAGTCAATGACAGTGTGGGGATGGCATTTCAAACCCATGGCCAAAGGAACAATGATGGGAACAATGTCAAGGTGAGTACTTCCTCTGTATCTAACACCATTCTGTCCCTGTCCTGGGAGTGTTTGAATAGGATGGAGTGGAGGGAGATTTACTCTTATCAATCCCAGGATTGTTCCTGTCCTGGATGTATACAGTTGGCATTACATGTGGCATTACAGAGGCAACATTTCTCTTTGTATAGCTTCTGCTGTCATTGCCCTGTCAATTTTGGTGGGAGATGGATAAAATGGAGATGTCTGAGTCCTTGAAGTATGAAGCAAGCTCCATTAAACAATCCCTGGATGTTAGACTAACATGGGACATTCACACACATAGGTCAGCTTCCGTCATTTGTACAGAAACCACCCTGAACCCCTCGATTAGATTCCAGTCTGAAACTCACTCCCGCATATCTGGTATTCTTTATACAAACCACCCCGAGACCATCACTTAGATGTGGACATTATTGCAGTGTTCTGATTTCTGTTCATTAAACAGCCATCATCATTCTCACTCAGTCTCATTTAGTTCCCATTTCTACAAGTAGATTCTATCTCATTTGTTTTCTTTTTGACTGTTTTCATTTCTATCTGCATCCAAATGATATCCAATGTCACTATTTCCGGTGTTAGTGTCTATAGTTAAAACATCTGACATCGCAATGTCCAGCATTACACTGTCATGTGTCACAGTCTGATCTCACAGTATCTAGTGACAGTGTCCAGAGTGACAGTGTTGTAACCAGGGTGACCGTGTCAAGCGTTGGAGTGTCCGGACTGACTGCCATTCCCTGTATGACAATGTCCAGTGTTATTGTGCTTGGAGGTATGGTGTCCGGAGTGACAGTGTCATACAGGGAGTGATAATGTCCAGAGTTATTGTGCCTGGAGGTACAGTGTCCGGAGTGACACAGGAAAATGAAGCTGAACCAAAACCAACCTCCCGATCACTGGATTTGCAACACAGTGACATTCAACCATTCAATGACCCTCAAAATCGTTCAATTGTTCCTTACCAGAATTTACAAATAACAGATCTTGGATATCAAGTTTATAACTTAATAAATTGTTAATTTCTGATTATGTCACTTTAGCAGAACACAGATGATCATGAAACCACGCACCCCTCCAATTCGCACACCAGCAGACAATTAAGAGATAAACTTGTTTAAAATTTTAATTTGCCAGTTGATAACAGTTTCAATGATAAATAGTAGGCCATCATGAAATCCTTTGATGCTGGGTTGTATTACAGGCACAAGAACTATACACCATGTTTGAACTTAAAGTCACCAGTCAATGCGAACAAATTCTGCAGACCTGTGGAGACTCACATTCTTATCTCAGACCTTTTAACAAGTTAACAACTGGGGAAATAACTAGACAAAGTCAAACCAAAAAGAAGACCAGACCAGTCCAGCAACTTTCAAAGAAGCACTTCCTCCAAGCCCAAAATCCAGTCAGAGCGAGGTCACTCATGGTTTTTGCTTTCTTTCTCACCATTCTCTGTGGTTACCTGCCCGGCAGCATTCCTCTTACTGACTGACCCATTCAATATCCATCCAGCTGTCAGTACCTGAGCAGAACTACATCTCGGTGCTGAAACGTCTGCTGTGTTCAGAGAGCAGTAATTCACCTGCATTATCTTTCCTGGCCAGATCATAACAGCAAACATCAGTCTTTTGTCTCTCTAGTTTTTTTTTAAAGAAGAACTAGCCACTGTTCAAACTTCAATTCTCAATTTGGACTCACAGTTCCTAACCAAAATGAGAAAAATAAAAAAATAGTGATGGTCACAACACTGATCTTACAGTGTCCAGCTGTACAGTGCCCACTCGTGCAGTGTTCCAGTAATGCAGTGTTCCAGTCATGCAGTGCTCACTCGTGCAGTGTTCCAGAAATGCAGTGCCCACTAGTGCAGTGTTCCAGTAATGCACTGTTCCAGTAATGCAGTCCCCACTAGTGCAGTGTTCCAGTAATGCAGTGTTCCAGTAATGCAGTGTCCACTCGTGCAGTGTTCCAGTAATGCAATGCCCACTCGTGCAGTGTTGAGTATTATTGGTGGATGTGTCCCTGTGAGACGGGGCACAAATAACCCCATCGACCTGTGGCCAACCACTTCAACTCCCCCTCCCACTCCACAATGACACTTCCTGCACCACCAAATCCAAGCTATCTGATGACTGGAGAAAGAACACCTCATCTTCTGCCTTGGGACCCTCAACCACATGGCATCAACATTGACATTACTAGTTTCCAAATCTCTCCTCTTCCCCCCACCTCATCCCAGATCCAACCCTCCAAGTCGGCTCTCCCCTCTTGACCTGACCATCTTCCTTCCTAACTATATGTTCTACCTTCCCCACCGACCAATCACAATCACCCCCCCAGCTGGATTTAACGAGCACCTTTTCAGCTACTTTCCCCAAAAGCCCCACCCTCACTCTATTTATCTCTCAACCCCCTTAGTCCTCCACATTCCTGATGAAGGGCTTATACCTAAAACATCGGTTCTCCTGCTCCTCGGATGCTGCCTGACCTGCCGTGATTTTCCAGCACCACACATTTGACTCTCACAGTAACTAATGTTACAGTGCTAAGTCTCACAGTGCCCAGTGTTACAGTGGATAGTATTAAGGTATCCAATCTCCACAGTGCCCAACACTATAGTGCCCAGCCTCACACTGTCTAGTGTTACAGTGGCCATGTTACAGCATGCAGTCTCACTGTGCCTGGCCTCCACAGCAGCCAGTGTTATAGTATACAGTCTCACAGTGCCCAGTTTGACAGTGCCCAGTCTCTCAGTGTTTCCGATGTCTCACCCACCACCCCTACCACCATCACTGAGGTTTAATCTGTCCCAACCTCCAACCCAGCCCCAGTTTTACCAAGTGTCCTGTTTCGGAGATATTCCTCCATACACTGTACTGCAGTGTTGTCCATGTTGGGGTCAAACTTATTTGCAAAAATAATCTCTGACGGACCACCCACTGTAGATCTCCTGCCCCATACACACAAACCAAGTGGCGATACCTTCCCGTGCAGGGAGGGTATAGGGCACCCCTCGCAACATCACCAGCCTCAAAGGACCACTTTACTGCCCGGCCAAGTGTCCTGGTGGCTCCTTGGGTGTATGGGATGGAGCTGGGTACATTGGGCATTCTGTGCAGGGTAGCCCACACATGCTCGTCCGGGCTGTAGGTGTCCTATGACCACTTGAGGAAGGCCTGGATCTCGGCACTGTCAAACACATGGCTGACAAACTCTCTGGAGGCCATGAAGTAGGCGCTGCCCACGAAGATGGAGGTGCTGATGTTCGGCTGGTCTTTCAGTTGTGCCGTCAAGACGACTTGGTCGAGGGTATCATGGTGGTATTGCCAACGTTTCTAAAAGGCAAGCACAAGAGAGAGTGAGAGAGACAAGAAAGTAGAAATGATAGCTTTTCAACTTCGCCAATGGCTTTTTCCCTCCCCAACTCCTCTGCACTCTCCTCGCCCCCAGCTCCAGCAAGATCCATGCACACTCCTTCTCTCAGTTACTCACCTTACAGTGGAGAACAAGGCCATTCAGCCCCTCAGGCCTTTCTCACTCCTATTGCCTATTGCCAGTCACCTGCCTATTTCGCCATATCCCTGCCTCCTAAACCATCTCCCAATGCTCATTCGCTGAGCAAACATAAAACTCATCCTCAAACACTCCCAGTGCATCTGGCTCCAAAAATATACTTCAAGCTGTGCCCTCTGGTCATAAAGGTTGAGAGCACCAGAAAAATAAATCCTTCAGCCCATCGTGTCTGCGCTGGCAAAACAGGCTCCTTGCAACTCCAATCTCATTTTTCCAGCACTGGGAACATTGCCTTTCATGCCTCATCAGTGCAATGGAGACACTTTCCTGTGGTCATCAACTCCTGGAATGGGACTTGAACACAGAGCTTTTGCCTTAGAGAGAAGAACATGGTGTGCAGGGATATAGTTCTTTGAAAGTTGCATTGCAGATAGACAGGGTGGTGTAGTAGGTATTTGATACCTTTACCTTCATTGGTCAGTGCATTGAGTATAGGAGTTGGGATGAAATGTTGCAGCTGTAACAGAGATGGATAGAGCTCTGAAAGATAGTGGAATCAAGGGTTATGGGGATAAGGCAGGAACAGGATACTGATTGTGGATGATTAGCCATGATCATAGTGAATGGTGGTGCTGGCTCGAAGGGCCGAATGGCCTACTCCTGCACCTATTGTCGATAAGTAGGAGTATCTTTGACTATCTCTGATATGCCTTTGCCATTACCAAGTGTGATCTATTGTCTGTAGAGGACATTGGTGAGGCCACTTTTAAAATACTGCATACACTTCTGGTCACCCTTCGAAAGAAAGGATGTTGTTAAACTTGAGATGGTGCAGAAAAGATTTACCAGGATGTTGCCGAGATTGGAGGGTTTGAGCTACAGTAAGAGGTTGAATAGGCTGGGGCTATTTTCCCTGGAGTGTCGGATGCTGAGGGGTATCCTTACAGAAGTTCATAAAATCTGGAGGAGCATGGATAGATGTTGAAATAATCAGCCGGATGATAGTACACTTCACACAGCTTCCTTTATCACATACATGCAAGAAGACTCAACCAGCCGGGTCAAAGCCCATCCTTGCCTGGAGAGTCTGAAACAGGCAGTTGCAATCACACTTTTACACACAAATCAGCATTCCCTTTTCATGAATTACATTTTGATTTCAAGCCTTAGCAACACAACTGATCAATCAGATCCTGATCTAGGTATATGACGTTTAGCATTAGATCATTGACCTTAGAATTCTACAACACCTGTTGAGTGTTGTTTCGGTCTTCCTGCCTTCTCACTTAACTGGAGCCAGTTTCAGTAAGCTAGCTAGCTTGCATACATGCTTGGCTGCATTTTTCTGTTGCTGCTCAGAATTGTTTAGCTGACCTCCTTTTCTGTTCTTGCCCCATTTTGATTCCTTCCACGTCGGCTGTATAGCCAAAGGTCTTTTCCCAAGGATGGGGGAGTCCAAAACTAGAAGCATATGTTTAAGGTGAGGGGGGAAAGACCTGAGGGGTTACGTTTTCACGCAGTGGGTGATGTGTGCCTGGAATGAGCTACCAAGAGGTGGTGGAGGCGGCTGGTACAATGACAATATTTAAAGGGCGTCTAGATGTGAACATTAATAGGAATAGGTGAGAGAGATATGTGCCAAAGGCTGGCAAATGGGACTAGGTCAGATTGGGATGACTGGTCAGCGCAGACAGGTTGAACTGAAGGGTCTGTTCCATACTGTATGATGCTATGACTCCATGCTCTCTGGTTATTGAGGTTTAGAGCACCAAAATAATAAGTTGCCCTTCAGCCCATCGTGTCTGCACTGGTCAAAAAGACAAGCTCCGAGCTATTCTCATCCCATTTTGCAGCACTTGCCCCATACCCTTGAGTGTCTCACAATAGCAATGAAGACACCTTCCTATGGCCATCAGCTCCTGGAGTAGGACTTGAATCCAAAGCTCCTCCCTCAGAGTGAAGAACACCACACATTAGATTCTCTACAGTATGGAAACAGGCCATTTGGCTCAACAGGTCCACACCAATCCTCTGAAGAGCAACCCATCCACACCCATTACCCTACCCGATATTTACCCCTGACTAATGCACCCGAACACTATGGGCAATTTAGCACGACAAATCTACCTGGCCTGCACATCTTTGTGGATTGTGGCAGGAAAACAGAGCACCCGGAGGAAACCCACGCAGACATGGGGAGAATGTGCAAACTCCACACAGACAGTCACCCAAGTCTGGAATCGAACCCATGTCTTTGGCGCTGTGAGGCAACAGTGCTAACCACTGAGCCACCGTGCCACCCCTTCCACAAGACACAAGACACTTTATTTACATTGTGTCAAAAGATATCTTTTATCCTCGGTCCTTGTGGCATCATGCATGGGAAATATGGATCCTTGAGGAGAAAGTGAGGACTGCAGATGCTGGAGATCAGAGCTGAAAATGTGTTGCTGGAAAAGCGCAGCAGGTCAGGCCCTTCTTCAGGAACATCGAAACATCGATTCTCCTGTTCTTGGATGCTGCCTGACCTGCTGCACTTTTCCAGCAACACATTTTCAGATATGGATCCTTGGTTACCAAGGAAAGGATAGATTATCGATGGTATGCAGGAATGTGGATGGTGGAACAGGATCAAACGGGCCAATGGTCTACTCTTGTTCCTTGTATGTATGGGAGCAGATCTTTTTTTTTCATTCAACTTCCATCGGAACTTGCCATCATCTCATACAAATGTAGTTTAGGCTTCATTTGCGTTTCAATTCCTCAGATCTCCCTACCATGCCTTTAACCCAAAATCTTACATCTGCATTCCATTGCACTTGTACAATCGGTGAACAGTGAAGTATATTTCCTTGTCTTCATTACCGAGTGCTCACCCTGTACCCATTGAATAAACCTCACCCCAATCTCCTTTGTTCCAATGGGAGCATCGTTGACCTTTCCAACTGAGCCATCCAACTTAAACCCTGGCACCATTCTGCGAAATCTCCTCCCTGTCCTGAGGGCCCTCACATCGTTTTATAGTCACCGGAAATGACCACAACAATCCAACTGGGGCTAAACCAATTCGACATGCAGCATAACTCAACCATTTATTGGCATCAATGCCTCTATTTATGAAGCCTTCTGCTTTTCTACCCTCTTATGGCCTCCCCCATCTTCTAATGTTGATGAATGTTTATCGCCAGATCCCTCTAATCCTTCGCACTCTTTACGATTGTGCCATTACATTTCTATTACCTCTCCACATCCTTCTCCCAAAACATATCACCTTACACTCTTCTGTATTCCCCTCTGACTGGATGCTGTCTGTTCATTGTGGTGACTCTGGACAATTCACATCATCCTCACCATTTGCCAATCCTCCAGGTTTATCATTGCCCCGAATATGGGCATTTTGCCACATACTCCAAGATTGATATCACTGACATATTGAATAAAAGCAGTCGTCTATTTAGGGCTGAGATGCGGAAACATTTAACTTACAGGATAGTGAAGTTATGGAATTCTGTACCACAGAAAGCTGTGGAATTTGAGTCATTGAATATATCCAAGAATGCGATTAACAAATATTTAGGTTTCAAAAGCATCAAAGGCATGGGGAGAAAGTGGTAGTATGGCATTGAGATAGAGGGTTAGCCAGGATCATATAGTATGGTGGGCCTCATGGAGGGGCAAATCATCTTCTCCTGCTCCGGGTCTTGATGTTTATATGTCCCAGCTGTGTGGATCATTCCCACCTACCAACCTACCAACCTCTCATCCAAAACAAGATCCATGAATCAGGGCTTGTATTGTCAATTTTGTTGTCCAGCCATTTTTATCTAGTGCCTAGTGAACCACTTCATTGAATCCAGTTCAGACAACATTCTTTGCATTCAAATTCTCACATCAATGCATGATACGAGGTTGGAGACTTACTTTTTGAAAACCTGCACTGGCTTCGCTTCATTAATTTGATCTAAGGCAGGTTGGTGTGAATTGCAGCCATAATACCAGCATGAATGACAAGTGCATGATATAAAATAAACTCGGATCCATGTGGTGTGAGCCTTGGAGACACAGGTTCAAGTCGCTTCTGCTCCAGAGTTGTGCGATAACGTCTTTGAACAGTTTCATCAGTAAATGTAAGACCATTAACAAGTCAGGACAGGAGTCGACCATTTGGTCCCTCAAGCCAGCTTCACTAGGATCGTGGCTGATTCAACATTCCTCAAGTCCATGTTCTTGCCCTATCCCCGTAACGCTTAATTCCCCAACTGAACAAGAATCTATCCATCTGAGCCTTAAATATATACAAGGACAGCTCTCTGTGGCAAGGAATTCCAAAGATTCACAACCTTCTGAGAGAAGAAATTCCACCTCATCTCAGTCTTAAACTGGTGCCCCTTTATTCTGAGTCAATACCCCCCCTGGTCCTGGACTCTCCCATGAGGAGAAACATCCTTTCAGCATTTACCCAGTCAAGCCCCTTAATCCTGTCCATTTCAATGAGGTCACCTCTCATTCTTCTAAACTCCAGTGAGTAGAATCCTGTTTAGCCCTTTGTTTTTAAGACAATCCCTCCATAATGGGGGCAATCCCACTGAACATTTTCTCTTAACTTCCTCCAATGAAACAACATGTTTTCTTAAATAAGGTGACCAGAAGTGCTCACAGTACTCCGGATGTGCTCTCACAAGCACCTTGCACAGTTGCAGTAAGACCTCCTGACTTTTATACTCCAACCCCCCTTCAAATAAGGGCAAACATTCCACTTCAGTTCTGAAGAAAGGTCACCAGACTCAAAACATTGACTCTGTTTTCTCTCCACAAATGCTACCCGACCTGCTGAGTCTCTCCAGAAATTTCTGTTTTCGTTCAATATTCCATTAGTCTTCCCAATTACCTGCTGCCCCATGTGCAAGCTTTCCATGTTTCATTCACTAGTTCCCCCAAGTCCCTTTGTGTTGCAGCTTTCTGAAGCTTTCTCCATTTAAATAATATTCTATTCTTTTGATTTCCCTTCCAAATGAACAACTTACATTTTCCCACATTGCACTCCATTTGCCAACATTTTTGCCAACTTAACCTGTCAATATCTGTCTGTAAAGCACATAAGACAACATTTTTTACTGTAACTCGATTATACATGACAGTAATATATCAGCAAGGTTTGAGAAGGTTTGTAGTTCAGGTTGAGGTTCTAGATGTAGGTTTGCTCGCTGAGCTGGAAGGTTCACTGAAGATGTTGCCTAGTATGGTGACAAAACATCTGAAAATGAACCTTCCAGCTCAACGAGCAAACCTACATCCAGAGTAATATTTCGAATCAACCTCAGAGTACAACGGGATCTTGATTAGATGGGCTAATAGGCCGAGGAGTGTCAGATGGAGTTTAATGTCGATAAATGTGAGGCCATTTTGGAAAGGCAAATCAGGGCAGGAATAATACACTTCATGGTAAAGTCTGGGGAGTGATGATGAAACAAGAGATCTTGGAATGCAGATTCATAGTTTCTTGAAAATGGAGTCGCAGATAGACAGAGTAGTGAAGAAGGCGTTTGCCACGCTTGCCATTATTGGTCAGTGCATTGTGTGTAGGAGTTGAGAGGTCATGTGGCTGAACAGGACATTGGTTTGGCAATTTCTGGAATACAGCATGCAATTCTGGTCTCCCTGCTATAGGAAGGATGTTGTGAAACTTGAAAAGGTTCAGAAAAGATTTACAAGGATGTTGCCAGAGTTGAGTGTGGAAATGCAGGAAATTGGTACTAGATGTGGAATAATTACAGACACGATGGGCTGAAGGGCATCCTTCCGCAAGAATTCTTTAATTCTGTGACTGACGCAGAGGGAGATTAACTTCAAGGTTCATGTTATCAGGAGGGACACCAAAGCCCTTTCCTTAGCTGAGAGGTCAGAAAACTCTCTACTCTTTACATGAACTAAGGCATAACCTGTCTCCACCAATATCATAGCAAAAGTCAGCCATTCGTCCCTTCAAGTCTGCTCCACCATTCAAGAAGATCACTGCTCTTCTGGTTGCAATTTCAATTCCACATTTCTATCGGTTGCCCCGGGGTCCTTATCTTTTTTTAAAAAAAGGTCACCTTGCTCACCCTTTCATAACTTCATCAACTCAGCCTTCACAATTTTGTACAGAAGAGATTTACACAGTGCAACAGCCCTCTCAGGGGAAAATAATTCTGCAAGGCATTGGTGAGGTCACTTTTGGAGTACTGGGAAAATTTATGATCGCCCTGCTGTTGGAAGGGTGTTGTTAAACTGCAGAATAGATTTACAAAGATGTTGCCAGGACTGCAGGGTTTTAGTTATAAGGAGAGGCTAGATAGGCTAGGACTTTTCTCACTGGAGTATTGGAGGGTGAAGGGTGACCATATAGAGGTTTATAAAATTGTGGGGGAAATCAATAAAAGTGAATAGCCCCAGGATGGGGGAGTCCAAACCCAGAGGGCATAGGTTTAAGGTGAGACCTGAGGGTGGTGCAAATACGGAGCAAGTTGCCAAAAAGAATTGTTGTAGTGGGTACAATCACAAGATTTAACAGACGACATAAATAGGACAAGTTTAGAGGGATATGGACCAAACACAGGATAATGGGACTAGTTCCAATTAGGATACCTGGTTGGCATGGATGAGTTGGACGAAAGGGTATGTTTCGGTGCTGTAGGACTCTGACGATATCTTATTCTACAGAACATCTTGTCAAACCTACAAGAGAAAGCAATGTCCCATCAACCACCTTATCATGTCCCCTCAGAGAAATTTATACATTTCAAAAAGATCTCTCAGATTTCCAAACTTAAATGTGTAAAAGCCAATTTGTTCAACCTTCCTTCATAAGATAAACCCTTCATTCCCAGGAAAAAGGCAATGTAATTATTTTAAATGAGAGAAAAATGTACAGACTGATTCTGATGTGGTCTCATCAAGGCCTTGTATGGCACTCTCTCCACCCCTCAGGCCTGGAAATGGACTCTACATTTTGAAGAAAAATGTCTGTGCTAATGGACTCTGGACTAGAAAGGACTCTGTTTGTTGGTAATTAACTGTCATATGGTTTGTTGGGCTTATCACCTGCACTGGAGGAGAAAGTGAGGGCTGCAGATGCTGGAGATCAGAGCTGAAAATGTGTTGCTGGAAAAGCGCAGCAGGTCAGGCAGCATCCAAGGAGCAGGAGAATCGACGTTTCGGGCATGAGCCCTTCTTCAGGAATCTGCACTGTATTGTATGTCCCTGGGTCTGGCAGGCCTTACTGTGAGCTGGGAGGCTCATGGGTCGTCCTGAAAGCTGTCACCCCGAAAGCCAGAGGGTGGGTAGGCCATCCTGTGAACCTGAAGGTTGGTAGGCTGTCCTGAAAGCCGGACGGTGGGTAGGCCACCCTGATGACAGTCTCCCCGAGAGCTAGATGGTGGGTAGACCGTTCTGAGCACTGTCATCCTGAAAAGGGGTAATCGGGATGGGCTGTCCTAGAGGTGGTCGAAAGCTGTGTCAGAGCAGCCGAGAGCCAGAAAGTGCGTAGGGGCGGGCTGCGATCCAGAAGGCTTGTGGGCTGCCATGCACGCTGTCGTCCCAGGGAAGGGGACAGGCTGTCCTAGAGGTCGCCGAAAGGTGTGCCAGGATAGCCACTGGCCAGATGGCGCATCAGGGTGGGTGAGAGCCCAATGGTACGTAGGGGCAGAACGAGAGCTAGAAGGTAGGTCACTCCAGGTGGGTACTGGGGCGGGCAGAACTAGAGGTGGTCAAAAGGTGTGTCAGGGCGGACCGAGAGCCGGAAGGTGCATAGGGGCAGGCTGCCTTAGAGTGGCCGGAAGGTGGGAGGGATTGGGGTGGGGGGGGGGAGGCTCACTGGTTTTTTGGGGGTCTGTATTGTATGCTCTGTTTCTTACACAAGTGGACTGTCTTATATGGATGAATGTCATTGTTACTGTTTGTAATGATTGAAACTGGGATTTGAGGTTTGTCCTAATTTCCCTGAAAACCGGTTGAATGTCAGGGTTTGGGGCTTGGCTTTGTCATTCCCCTCCCTTGTAAAATTGCTGTTTCTCTGTATACAGCTGTAAATGTAATTGTTTGTATCAACTGTGAATTGTTTAATAAAATATAAATAAACAGGACTGTCTGTTTCCTTCCTGGTGATGGAATATAAATTGTTAGGAGCAATTATAAATGTTGTCTGCAAAAATCACAAAGCTGAATCATGAAAGAGGAAGGGGAGTGTAGGTTAAGCTAGATATGCTTGTACAAACAGTTATAAGCATCTGTTTCCCGCTTCTGTAAAAAGAAAAACCACAATCAAGAGGTCATAAGGCTCAGTGTGGACGAAGAATGAGAGGAAATGTTGCTTTAGCAAGCAAGGAAGCAGATGGCAGTGAAGGAGGATATACGCTAACAATAGACCACAGAGGGATGTGGTGAAATGGCCACGCAAAACCTGTACTGTTACGCACAAGGCCAGATAAGGCAAGAGATAAACAAGAGGAATGGGCGCTGGGTTTAGAATAGTGGGAGGAGGGAAAGAGAAATGAATTGTATTAAGGTTTTGTACTGTGTGCCTACCTTGTAGACACCACTCTTGCAAGAGTATATCAGATGATACTGCTGCTGAAGATCTTGTCTTGGACTGAAATTATGAAGTGAGTGGGTTCTATTTCCCACATAAATTAAGATTTACACACTTGTTATTTTTCACTGCATCTGACACCTACACATGACATGGGTACTTGGGAAAAGTAAGCATGACTGCTGTCGGGTGGTAGTGAAAGAAAAATAAACAGGCATGTCAAGGGATCTGCTCACTGAGAGCTGGCTCTCGGGGAGCTGGATCAGCATATGAAGGACTCTTCAATCCTCTTGAGAGGAGACTGACTTCGAAACAGCCTCAGTGTGTCTTATGTGCTTCTGTTGGTGTCTTCCTACTGAGGAGGAGTTTAATTTTAATTTATTTTTCATAGTTTGTTGTGATTGTTTTCTGGGGTTTCTGACTGCTAATTTCTGTTAATTTGAAGCTGTGCTCAGCTGCACAGGCAGTTACTACCACCACTGCTGCTACAGTCTGGGCCTGCTCCTGTTACTGAAGCCTGGACCTCGCCTGCACCCCTGCTGCTGCTGCCTGGGCCTACCTACACCTGGGGACGACTTCGACTGCTATTCCGAAAAAAAATAAACAGGACGATCAGATGTTCTGTTCACTCTGAGCTGGCTCTGAGGAAGCTGGATCCGTGTCAAGGACTCCATGTGAAAACAGAAGGGTGAGTTGGTGACTGGATAATGGCCTCTGTGAAGTTATTCCTGATGTAGGGGTTTCCTGCTCCTCGGATGCTGCCTGACCTGCTGTGCTTTTCCAACACTGCTCTAATCTTGACTGAAATCTCCAGCATCTGCAGTACCCACTGACAGTCATAGAGATGTACAGCATGGAAACAGATCCTTCGGTCCAACCTGTCCAGGCCGACCAGATATCCCGACCCAATCTAGTTCCACCTGCCAGCACCCGGCCCATATCCCTCTAAACCCTTCCTATTCATATACTCATCCAAATGCCTTTTAAGTGTTGCAATTGTACCAGCCTCCACCACATCCTCTGGCAGCTCATTCCATACACGTACCACCCTCTGCGTGAAAAAGTTGCCCCTTAGGTCTCTTTTATATCTTTCCCCTCTCACCCTAAACCTATGCCCTCTAGTTCTGGATTCTCCGATCCCAGGGAAAAGACTTTGTCTATTTATCCTATCCATGCCCCTCATAATTTTGTAAACCTCTATAAGGTCACCCCTCAGCCTCTGACGCTCCAGGGAAAACAGCCTCAGCCTGTTCAGCCTCTCCCTATAGCTCAAATTCTCCAACCCTGGCAACATCCTTATAAATCATTTTGGAATCCCTTCACGTTTCACAACATCTTTCCAATAGGAAGGAGACTAGAATTGCACGCAATATTACAACAGGGCCTAACCAAGGTCCTGTACAGTCGCAACATGACCTCCCAACTCCTGTACTCCATACTCTGATCAATAAAGGAGCATATACCAAACGCTGCCTTCACTATCCTATCTACCTGCGACTCTGCTTCAAGGAGCTATGAACCTGCACTCCAAGGTCTCTTTGTTCAGCAACACTCCCTAGGACCTTGTCATTAAGTGTATAAGTCCTGCTAAGATTTGCTTTCCCAAAATGCAGCACCTCACATTTATCTGAATTAAACTCCATCTGCCACGTCTCAGCCCATTGGCCCATCTGGTCCAGATCCTGTTGTAATCTGAGGTAACCCTCTTCGCTGTCCACTACACCTTCAATTTTGGTGTCATCTGCAAACTTACTAACTGTACCTCTTATGCTCGCATCCAAATCATTTATGTAAATGACAAAACGTAGAGGGCCCAGCACCGATCCTTATGGCACTCCACTGGTCACAGGCCTCCAGTCTTAAAAACAACCCTTCACCACCACCCTCTGTCTTCTCCCTTTTGAGCCAGTTCTGTATCCAAATGGCTAGTTCTCCCTGTATTCCATGAGATCTAACCTTGCTAATCAGTCTCCCATGGGGAACCTTGTTGAATACCTTATTGAAGTCCATATAGATGACATCTACTGCTCTGCCCTCATCAATCCTCTTTGTTACTTCTTCAAAAAACTCAATCAAGTTTGTAAGACTATTTCACTATCAACCTTAGAACAATCCTTTACATGCTCTGAACCAAACTTACATTCTTCTGTTCACTCTTAACTTTTAAGAGGTATCCATGGGCACCCGCATGGGCCCCAAATATGCCTGCCTCTACATCCATCGGCACCATTCTCCACCTTTTCCTCCACTACATTGATGACTGGATTGGCACTACCTCGTATTTGCATGAGGTGGTTGAAAAGTTCATTAATTCTATCAACACCTTCCAACCTGACCTCAAATTTACCCGGACAATCTCGGACATTTCCTTCCCCTTCCTGGACCTCTCCATCTCTGGCAACCGACTAACCGCGGACATCTACTACAAACCCACCAACTCCCATAGCTACCTGGAATACACCTCCTCCCACCCTGCCCCTGTCAAAACACTATCCCTTATTCCCAATTTCTCTGCCTCTGCTGCATCTGTTCCCAGGAGGACCAATTCCACCACAGAACATCCCAGATGGCGTCCTACCTCAAAAACTACAATTTCCTCTCCCACATGGTTGACAATGCCCTCCAGTGCATCCGCTCCATATCCTGTACCTTCACCCTTGAACCACACCCCTCCCAATGCAACAGGGACAGAACCCCTTGGTCCTCACCTTCTACCCCACCAACATCCGGATACATTGCATTATCCTCCACCACTTCTGCCACTTACAAACAGACTGCACCATTAGGGACATATTTCCCTCTGCACTCCATCTGCATTTCAGAGACCATTCCCTCTGCAACTCCCTTGTCAGATTCACACCCCCTAAAAACGCACCCTCCCCTCCTGGTACCTTCCCTGGCCTCTGAAAGAAGTGCAAAACCTGCACCCACACCTCCCCCTCACCTCCGTCCAAGGCTCCAAAGGATCCTTCCACATCTGACAGAAATATGCTTGTCCCTCCACCAATGTCATCTACTGCATCCATTGCACCCGATGTGGTCTGCTCTGCAGCGGGGAGACAGAACTCTGACTTGTGGATTGTTTCAGAGAACATCTCTGGCACACCCACACCCACCAACCAACCCCACTGCCCCGTGGCTGAACACTATAACTCCCCCTCCCACCAAGGGCATGCAGATTCTGGGCCTCCTCCATCACCAAACCCTTACCAGCTGACACCTGGATATTCCACCTTGGAACCCTGCAACCAGGTGGATCAATGTCGATTTCAGTAGTTTCCTCATTTCCCCACCCCAACTTATCGCAGTCCCAAGCCTCCAACTCAGCACCACCCTCCTGACCAGTCCATCTCCTTCCCACCTGTCCACTCCACCTTCCACAACCTCTTCGCACCTCCCCCCCCCCCCCCCCCCCGCATACCTTCATCTATCTATCACATTCCCAGCTACCTTCCATCCCCAGCTCCACACCCATCCCACTTATTTCTCAACCCCCTGGTCCACAAGCCTCATTCCTGATGAAGGGCTTATGTCCGAAACATTGATTCTTCTGCTCTTCAGATATTGCCTGACCCGCTGTGCTTTTCCAGTGCCACACTCTTGTCTCTGATCTCCAGCATCTGTAGTCCTCACTTTCTCCTACACTCTTAACCTACCTACATTCCTGTATACTCTCCTAATCAGTCTATATCCCTCCTTATCCCTATCCCAGGCCCAGCCCTCTCTTTCTACTCCATCCCTTTCACCTGACCATCTTCCTTTCCACCTATCTGCTCCACCCCACCCACTGTCCAATCACAGCCACCTCCTCCCTGCATCCACCTTTCCCCAGCCCCACACCCCCATTTATTCTGCAGCCCCTTCCTCTCCCCGGGTTCTGATGAAAGTTTCCGACCTGAAACGTCAATTGCTCTTCTACTCTGTTTTCAGCTCAACTCTCCAACTCCTCTATATTCCTTTGTACATTCTGAACCTCCCTCCATGCAATTGAACAGTTTTAACAACCCTGTCTCTCTTTGTACAGGCAGGAGTGAAGGACTGGAGGGGGGAGAGAGAGAGAGATGATGGAGGGAGGGAGGGAGGATGGAAAACACTTGGATGAAGAGAGGTTCAGCAGACAGGAAGGCGGTTACCTTTTTGAACCCTGGTGCAGGATCCGACTCAATCACGTTGGAACCGTTCAGAGCTCTGAGGCTGCGGACTATCTCCCGGTTGGTCTTCAGGGGGAAGTCTTGGCCACACACATTGATGAAGTACCTCCAGGGGACAGGGCTCTCCAGCAGCTCCTTCATGCAGTTGAGATCCGCCTGAACTCTGCTCCAGCCAGCATAGGTGACCCACTCCAGCTTGGCTGTGACAAAGACATTGTGGAAACACGAAGCGATGGCCCGAACAGCCGCATGAAATTGACTCAGGGATTTGCGGTCCACGTGGATACAGTAGACGTTCTGTGGGGCGTAAATGCTCCGTAGAAGCCTCTCGAACATCTCAATGCTCTGGTGGATGACCATGGAGTAAGCCAAGGGGAAGTGTTCCTCCTCAGGGCTCAGGGGGACAGTGATATACTTGCGGGCCCTCACAAACGATCTGCAATTTCGGGTCATGTTCAGATAATCTCCCTCAGTGACGGCTTGGTGCTTGAGGGAGACAGTAATGGAGTTGAGGAGGGCCCTTTCCACCTCCTGCCTGTCCCCCTGGATGATCTGCCAGCAGGTGGAGTTCTCCTCGACCAGCAGAAGGTGTTCCTGCATTGGACTGGCGCCTGGTTTCACCAGCCTGAGGGTCAGCCGGCCCCCTCCTCTATGGACCAGCAGCCATTGGCACAACAAGACCACACTGAGCACACACAGCACTGATCTGAGGCACGACCAGCGGGTACAACGCTGGCTCAGCTTGGGCATGGCACTTTCCAGAGGGCAGTGTCCTCAGCCTATAGGCGATAGGCAAATGCAGATTGGATGCTCTCTGTGCTGGGCAGCACTGCCTCCACCAGGCCGTGGGGAAGGAGTGACTGCAATTTGCTGGAGAGGTCGCAGCAGCCAGTCCCCTCTCCTTGTCTTTCCTTTTCCCAAGATTCAACGAATGACTCCGACTTTCACTCCCTCTCCCCCGGAACTGCTCTCCCTCTGGAATTCCTCTCTCACTTGAACACCTCTCCCTCTCTTTGTAACCCCTCTCCCTCTATAACCCCTCTCCCTTTGTAATCCCTCTCCTCCACTAACTCATCCCTCTACCTCAGTAACTCCTCTCTCTCTTTCCTCCTCTCTCTGTCCCTCTGTAACTCCTCTCTCTCTCTCTCACTAACTCCTCTCTTTCTCTGTCCCTCAGTAACTCCTCTCCTCCCTCTCCCTCTGTAACTCTCTCTCTCTCTCTCTCTCTCTCTCTCGGTAACTCCTCTCTGTCTCTCTCAGTAACTCCTCCCGCCCTCCTCTGGTTGAAACCCAGCCAATGTTCCGTTGTTTCTCTGTCGGAGTCCGGGCTCCTCTCGCTCCTGTCTGCCTGCCTGACTACAGGCGTTTCCTTCCCCGGTCTCTGCTTCTCTCCGGCCGTTCCTGGACCGGTGTTGCCCGGGTGACGTAAACGAGAGGATCGCGATGGTGTGCAGTCTGGATCGTAGAACCTACAACCATAGAGACACAGAGCCAGCCAAGTCCTATTAGACCCACGCCCCAGCCTGGGCTGAGATGCTCTTTCAGGAAGGAACCTGCCATCGAGCCCACAACAATGTGGGAGGGGTAACCCTTGGATGAAGAGAGGACCAGGAGACGGGAAGGTGGTTACCTGTTTGTACTGTGACTCTTAACTGCCGTCTGGGCTATTAGGGATGGCCAATAAACACTGGCCTGGCTAACGGTGCCCCCCATCCCATGAATTTATTTGAAAAAAAGTGGCAATAGTAAATCAAATTAAATCAAACTTCACCACCCGTCATCTCTCTCTCTCTCTGATGCGAAATTGGAATTATGGTGATTTGACCGTTCAAAATAAAGCAGTGAACCTGAGCACAGCAAGTTGATATGAATCCAAAAAAAAATGCCCCTGGCCGAGAGTGGCTCAGAGGTTAGCATTGCTGGAGCACAGTGCCAGGAACCAGAGTTTGATTCCAGCCTTGGGTGGCTGTGTGGAGTTTTGCATGTTGTCTGCTTGGGTACCCTTCGGGTGCTCTGATTTCAAAGATGTTCAAGTTAGGTGGATTGGCCATGCTGAATTGCCCATAATGTCCAGGCTAGGTGGGTTACCATATCCCCACACACACACATACACACACAGCAGAACACTCCTGCGGGTTTAGGCAATGCTCAATCTAATGCAACATCCTGGTGGATCTCCTTTGCCCCCACTCCAGTACAATCACATCCTTCCTATAATGCGGTGACCAGAACTGCACACAGTATTCCAGCTGTGGTCTCACCAAAATCCTGTAAAGCTCCAACACGACACCTCCCTGCTCATGTATTCAGTGGCTTTGATCCTTCTTAATTCCCTTACCTGCCTATCCTGCTGCATTCACGGATGGCTGGACACACAAACCAGGATCTGTCTAATCTTCTGTGCTTGCCAAGGTCCTCCTATTTAACGTGTACTCCCTTGCCATGTTAGTCCTCCGGAAATGCATGTCACAGAAATTTGGGCATTCAGTAGCACAGAATGGAGAAAAAAAATGACTGGCATCAAGAGCTGGCATCTTTTAAGCATTGTAACTGTGCCCACATACATTCCATCACAAACCACTCTGGGGAAAAAAGAGTTGCTCCTCAATCTTTAATTTTTTTTCCTCTGACCTTACAAACATGGCCCTGAGTCTGAACTCCCCCACACTAGGGAAAAGACCCTTGTCATTCACTGTCATGATTTTATAAACCTCAACAAGGTCACCCCTCAATTTCCTATGCTGCAGTGAAAAACACGTACAGTTCTGATGTGGATCCTTCAGAGAGGGGACAGAATATGTTTACCAGGACGTTGCCTGGAATGGGGGATTTTACCTGTGAAGAAAGATTGGATAGACTGGGTTTGTTTCCACGAGAATGCAGGAGGTTGAGGGGTTTGTAAAATTGTGAATGGGCATGGATAGGGTGGAAAGTATGAGGCCTTTTCTCAGGGTGGAAGGGTCAGTTACTCGGGGACACAGGTTCAAGGTGGAGGGGTCAGGGGGGTGTTCAAAAGAGATATGTGAGGCATGTTTATCATGGAAAGGGTGGTGAGTTCATGGAACACACTGCCAGAACAAACAATGGAAGCAGACACAATTGTAGCTTTCAAGAAGCATCCAGCAGCAGGCATGAATAGGAAGGGAACAAGGGAATACGGATCCTGTAAGTGAAGACAATTTTAATATGGAAGGCAAAATGTGTCAGTGCAGGCTTGGAGGGTTGAAGGGCCTGTTCCTGTGCTGTAATGTTCTTTGTAAAATGTCCCCAGCCTCTCCAGTCTATTTTTATATCTCAAACCCTGCACTCCTGGCAACATCCTGGTGAATCTTTTCTGAACCGTCTCCAGTTTGCTAATATCCTTCCTACAGCAGCGTGAGCAGAACAGGACACAGTCTTCCAGAATTGGCCTTACCAACTTCCTGTCCAACCTCAGCACACCATCCCAACTCCAATATTTAGAGAGCTGAACAATGAAGGTCATCACACTCCAGCAGGCATTGTTTCACCCTGACTCCCCTTGTAACTGTCCACATCTAACTGGGACACTGATGTGAAACATCTTGGCTCTTTGACTGATTCGACCAAGTCTCATTTCCTACTGTTCCTGTGTATCCCTCAGAACATGAATGTAATGTGCATTCCCATGGCAACATCACAATGACAGACTTGTTTGTGGATTCATATGAAGTGGGCATCACTGACTGGGACAGCCTTGTTACCCATCCCCCTAATCTCTACGGCATAAATGATAAGGAACTCTCCTCTTTAACTCCACTGTCCTTGTGTTTTAAGAACCCTGACCACAAATGCAAAGTCACATGGGGAGAGAGCTCCAGAATTCTGTCCCAGAAAAACTGAAGGAAGGATGGCTAATTTCAAAGTTGGGATTAAGGGTGAAAGGGAGAGTAACTGCAGAAGGAGTAGTGTTGCGTCATATTGCTGGCCTTGTCTTCAAGGTGATATTGATGTTGGGTTTACAAGGTGCTGTTGAGGGACCCTTCCTGAATTACTCTAGTAAATCCATAGGTTTGTTTCCAGGAAAAATGGACAGGATTCATCAGAGAAGGGAAATGCAAATTGCTCAAAGTCTTATGAGATGATAACATGGAGGGTCCAAGCAGCTGAAGGCCGGTGGAGTGATGGAATTAGGGGATGGTCAAGAGGCTGGAATCGCAGGAGGGCTGACATCATGGAGTGATAATGAGCATTGATGTTACAGCTAAGAGAGGGTTATTGGGACTGGAGGAGGTTTCAGAGATAGGGTGGGGTGTTCTGGGTGGAGGGGTTACAGAGTCAGCCTTGTTACCCATGCAGTGGAGGAGGTTCTGGAATTAGGGAAGGTGTCAGGGCTGGATGAGGTTACAGAGATAGGGAGGAGTGTACTGGGTGGAGGGGTTACAGAGTCATAGAGATGTACAATGCAGAAACAGTCCCATCAATCCAACTCATCCATGCCGATCAGTTCTCCTAACCTAATCTTGACTCAATTGCCCGCACTTGGCCCATATCCCTCTGCACCTTTCTCGTTATATATCAATCCAGATGCCTTTTAAATGCTGTAATTGTACCAGCCTCCACCACTTCCTCTGGCAGCTCATTCCATACACGCACCACTCCTGAGCCCATTGGCCATCAAGATCCTGTTGTACTCTGAGGTAACCTTCTTTGCCATCCTCTACACCTCTAGTTTTGGTGTCATCTGCAAACTTACTAACTGTATCCCCTATGTTCACATCCAAATCATTATATAAATGATGAAAAGCAGTGGACCAAGCACCGATCCTTGTGGCACACCACTGTCACAGGCCTCGAGTCTGAAAAGCAACTCTCCGCCATCGCCCTCTGTCTTTTACCTTCAAAGTCAGTTCTGTATCCAAATGGCTAGTTCTGCTTGTACTCCATGAGATCTAACCTTGCTAACCAGTCTACCATGGGGATCCTTGTCGAACACCTTACTGAAGTCCACATAGATTGTGTCTACCGCTCTGCCCTTATCAATCCTCTTTGTTACTTCTCTGAACAAACTCAGTCAAGTTAGTGAGACATGATTTCCCACACACAAAGCCATGTTGACTATTCCTAATCCTGGGATCATTCCTGAAGAAGGGCTAATGCCCGAAACGTCGATTCTCCTGTTCCCTAGATGCTGCCTGACCTGCTGCGCTTTTCCAGCAACACATTTCCATCTCTGATCTCCAGCATCTGCAGACCTCACTTATTCCTAATCAGTCCTTGCCTTTCCAAATACATGTAAATCCTATCCGTCAGGATTCCCTCTAACAACTGGCCCGCCACCAATGTCAGGCTTACCGGTCTATAGCTTCTCTCAGCTTTAAAGCATCACCTTTTCATTCTGAGGCTATGTCCTCTGGTTCTAGTCTCACCTACTCGTGGAAACACCTTTCCATATCCAGTCTACCACGGGGTCTCAGTATTCTGTAAGTTTCAATCAGAACTCCCTCACTCTTCTGAACTCCATTGAGTCCAGACCCAGAGTCCTCAGCCACTCCTCATGTGACAAGCTTTTCATTCCTGGGATCATTCTTATAAAATGCCTCAGGAATGCTCTTAACTTAGTATTGTAAGAGATGACATTACATTGAATTACATGTTTTGACTGCAGGCTATAAAACGACCGAACTTTAGCAGCAAGCTATGTTAGTGTCCCTTTCTCACTGACTGCTGCTATCTCCTCAACAGTTTGAAGGGTCTATGATGTGTAGATACTAGACAGTACAAACTGAGCATACACATCTCTCTGTAATGAGAACAACCCATGGTCTACTCAGACGATGTGGACTTTACCTTTACCTTCACCAAGCATGCATTAATATGATTAAGAAAACATTTACTCAGCAACAGGAATGTTGGATGATTACAAAAATAACTTGGTCCACATATATTTTGCCTGAACCATGGTTGCTACCATATAACCAAAAACAATTATACATGAGGAAGTCTAAACCCAGTTTATTCATCCTAGACGTGTGTTGCAATTCAGTTCTTTCTGTTTTCTTGTCTTTGACAGTGCATTACCCTATAATGTAGGTATGTCTGCTCTCATGTATGTTCACCCTGTTCAATGTCCTTGTCTTTATCTTCATCTTCACTCTCAGAAGATTACTGCTAATCCCCTATTTCCTCTGCCGACAGTCCACACCCTGTTTGTCAACTGCACTTGAGAAAGGCATAGTGCACCATTTCTGATCTATACTGCAATGCTCCACTGGAGCTTCCAACTCAGCTTGAAGTGGTTGAGTTATGATTGTTCAACTATGGCCCTGGTGGAAGCATGGGCAGTATTGTATCTTCATTTTGCCGTTGCCTCAGGGACGCACTAGCACCTTGATAACATTCATAGACCCTTATTTCAAGGAGATTGGAGTGTAAGAGTAGGGAAGACTTGCTGCAACTGACAAAGGTACTGGTGAGACCACATAGAGTCATACAACATGGAAACAGACCGTGTGTTCCAACAAAGCCTTGCCGAACATTATACCAAACTAAACACGTTCCACCTGCCTGCTCCTGGCCCATAGCCCTCCAACCCTTTCCCACTCATGCACTTATCCAAATGTCTTTTAAACCTTATAATTGTACCCACATCCTCCCTTTTCTCAGGAAGTTCATTCCACATGCGAACCACCCAATGCATAAAGAAAGTTCCTCATCTTTTTAAAATCTCTTTCCTCTCACTTTAAAAATGTGCCCCCCTAGTCTTGAAAAACCCACCCTTGGGAAAAGACAAGTAGCATTAACTCTATCCATACCCATCATTCTTTTATAAACTTCTATCAGTCTCGAGTAATGTGGGCAGTTTTGGTCCCTTTGTTTGGGGAAATTTCATTGGAGGCAGTGAGAGAAGGTCTACTAGGCTAATCCCCAGAGAGCAGGCATTATCTAAATAGCAAATGCTAAACAGGTTGGGACTCTACTCACTGGAACTTAGAAGATCTAACTGAAAAATATGGGATTCTTAAGGGGTCTTACAGGGAAAATGCTGAGAGGAGGTTTCTTGTCATGGGGGAGTCTAGGACCAGAAAGCATGGTCTCAGAATCAAGAGGTGCCAGTTTAAGACTGAAATGAGGAAGAATTTCTTCTCTTTGTGTCTTTGGAAGTTCTTGTCACAGTGCCCCCTGTGGGGGCAGAGCCCTTGTGTATATTTAAGGCTGAGATGGATAGATTCTTGATCAGTCAGGGAATCAAGGCTTCCAGGGAAGGTGAAAGTGAGGAATGTTGGATCAGTCACGATCCTATAGAATGGTGGACCAGGATCAAGAGCCTGCTCCTGTTCCTGTTTCTTATGGCATTATTGTCATGTAGTCATCCTGAGCACTGACCCACTGTTCTGGAAATCATGGTGTCGAATACTACCACAGTAATGGTGAAATATGAATTCAATAAAATCTGGATTTAAAAACTACCCTGTGATGACCATATAACCATTGTTGATTCTCAGATTACAGGTTTATTAGTGAAATTCCAGATCCATGGCAATTCCGTTGGCTCTTAACTGACATCTGAAATAGTCAAGTAAGACACTCAGTTCAAAGGTAATAATGGATGGAAAACAAATGGCAGCCTTACCAAAAAAGCCACATCCCAGGAAAGAATAACAAGAAAAGAAACATGTTGTGAACCAAATTTAGAGAATTTTTCATTTAATTCCCTGCAGCTCTTCTTCTGTGGCCCAAGGTCTTTGGAAGGAGGCTGGATCTCGGGACTTGTCTTCTACATCAACATCATGGCAGCTCCAAGACGGTCTGAAACAATCCTTCAAACTCTGGCATTGATGGTTCCATATAAGTTAAACATTGTTGAAGTGACAAAACCTTTCCACTCTCCAGCTCTGCAGGTTGGTGATAGGGCAGTCTGAAAGCAATGTGGGTACAGGCTATGGCACCCTACAGCTGAGGGAAGGTAGTGATGGCAGAGAATTCCACTGCCCAGGTTGCTTGGCTGTCCTTGTTATGGGTGAATGATGTAATCAAGTGTAATCTGGAAAAAGAGGCATCAGTGACAGCTTGAATGCATTTGCAGGTCTGAAAATGTGTTGCTGGAAAAGCGCAGCAGGTCAGGCAGCATCCAGGGAACAGGAGAATCGATGTTTCGGGCATAAGCTCTGATCTCCAGCATCTGCAGACCTCACTTTCTCCTGCATTTGCAGGTCGCCTCAACTGGGAGATGCTACAAAAGACTCGATGTAAAATATATGTGTGTGTAAAATGTATGGGATTTTGAATTAATGACAAATATGTTTTGTCCTAATTATTTGAAAGCACTTAATAATTATCTAGGTATGTTTTTCTGGAACCATGACTTAAAGGTGGAATGTGCCTCCTGGAATAATAATGGTTATTTGTTATATTGTGCTAGTTTGTAAGAAAAATCATTGACAGATTTTGTTCTGAGCAAGGATCACTGGACCCAAAACATTAACTCCTGATTTCTCTCCACAGATGCTGCCAGACCTGCTGAGTTTTTTTTTGTTTTTGGAATGACTGCAGTTTTTGAATAGGAAATAGGACTTTATTTTGTGTTTTGAAATATTTTATAATATATTGCAAATAGAAAGGAAAACAAAGAACTGCAGATGGAACTGGAGATCTGAAAGAACCAAATTCAAAACATGCCTGAGAAATTCAGAGGCTCTGGTAACATCTGTGGCAAGAGAAACACAGTTAACACTGAGTCTAGTGTGGCTGTTCCTCAGAACTCTGTTTCTCTTTCCATGAATGCTGTCAGACCTGCTGAGTTTCTCCAGCATTTTCGATGTTTGTTTTGATTTCCAACATGCACAGTTTTTGCCTTTAGTCAGATCTGAAGATAAAGCTGTTCATATCTGTGTCTTAGGGGACACTGTTTGCAAGTAATCCATGGCTGATACATTAAACAATAAAGACATTTGAGAGTGCAGGTGGGAGACAATTTAAAACAAGGAAAAAGAGTAAGTGCTGAGGGAATGCAGCAAGTTTGCAGCGTCTGTGGAAAGAAAGACAGACAGACAGAGTTAACATTTTGAGTTCAATGTTCAGTTTTCATGACAATTTAAGGTCTCCTCTGAATGACAGAACCTCCCACTAGTTCTGTTCTGGTGGCTCAGGACTGATGTTCATGTTCAAGTTTTGTACAAGGGCCAGATCCTACTCAAATGGCTACAATTTAATCAGTTAAAGCCTGTGTAAATTTTGGGAATTAATATGAGGGTTTTGCAATTAAAGCCCAGCTACCAAGCCAAACCAAGCTACAATTGAAAATAATGCATTTCCATTGGCTCAGAACAAGGCAAACAAACAAAATAAATTAATTGCAAGAATGCTTCATCATTGAGGTTAGTCTGCCCTTCCCTCTGAACATAATAAATGAACAATGCACCTGTTTCTAGAATTTGTTTTATTTCAACAATAAATACTTTGTACAGTGAGCAATAAAATCTTGCTGAGGACACAGGACAGTGAATATTTTCTCTGTGCTGACATTTGAAACACAGATGGAAGTGATATGGGATATTTTGGAACTATCATGGTCCATGGATCACTAAAGATTAGATATGTAAGTAAGATACATATGGAAATCCTGATGATATGACTTGCACGTTTCAAATTCCCATGACCTTCTGTCGACCCCTCTCCCTGACCATCAAGAACACCCAAGGCTTAACACCCAGCTCCCTGTGTACCGGCTCCCCAGCCTGTGATATCCTACCTTGGTTTATTTAGACATTTCAAAGCAATCCTCTGCCTTCTGCGCTGAGTTTCAGTCACAGACATTGCAAAGTCCTCGTTAGTTTCCTGGCAGCTGTTTGCTAAATCTAGGCTTCAACCACCTATTGGGTAACTAAACTCCTGATAGCATCATCACATACACTGAGTCCCCTTTCCCATCTATCATTCTGTTCCTTTGTCCATGTGATTACTATCCAAACCCACACATTACCTTCTGAATACTCAGTGACCCAGTGAGTAAGCTAACCTCCAGATCCAGTCCCACAAACTTCCAGACCCTCCGAACCCTGTCAGCTGAAACTACAAACATACATCATGGATCATCTGATTTCAGCCCCACCCCTTACCCTCCCCTTATCTGACCTGTCAAACACTTTGACTGTTAGAACCATCCTCCAAACCAGAACTGACCAGAAAACACCACCACCCACACATTCTAATTACTCCCACCAACTGGACTCTGCAATTCAACCTCAACCATCCAGCTTTTGCCCCGAAACAGACACAATTACCTCCATTGAAATGCATTGACACAATCGAGTCAGGCCTGATTATCCTGCCCCTTTTCCCAACGATCCGGATACACTCAAGGCAGAATGACCAGCTCATCCTTGTACCAGCTCAGCAATCTGCATTATCCAATCTTCATTTATTTATCAAAGCCACCCTCTGAAATGTGAAGGAAGGATGTGACTCAGGAAACACATAGATTTGACAACAATCTTCTGTGAAGATTGCAGCTCTGTATCAGCTGAGCGACAGAATTCCATGATTATGTGCGATGAATCTGTCACAGTCACATTCCATCAAGTTGCTCTGGAGAGTTTCAGAGATCAGAACTCTGGGTCGGGGACAGAATTGTCACATTGGATGGATTTCCAACCAGAATTCTTGAGACCAAAGTTTGGTTTCTGGTCACTGGATTCAAAACGTTAACTCTGATTTCTCTTCACAGATGCTGCCAGACCTGCTGAGCTTTTCCAGCAATTTCTGTTTTTGTTTCTGATTTACAGTATCTGCAGTTCCTTCCATTTTATTTGGTTATCAAGGACCTGAATGCTCAGCATTTGTCCAATATAAAATGTTCAAATAGCCAATCACTACGAGACAGAGACTAACACTTAATAAGTCTGTTGTCCACCTGTAAACTTGTGAAATACTGACTCTCTTTGTTGCTGTGCTGCGTAACTGACTAACTCAAGGGCTAATGCAACAGGCCAGACAGACAGTAAGTCAGGTGGCATGTGAGACAGTATTGAATGCCCATTGAATGCTCATTGGCCTTTGGTGCTAAAAGTTTGGATTATGACGCAGTCTGGATAAATTGGATATTGCAAACAGGAGATAATCAAATGGACGGTCACTATTTTCAATAATATAAAAGAAAGAACTGTGGATGTTGGAAATCTGAAACACAAATAGAAATTGCTGGATATTTCTCTCTGCAATCTCTCTACCAATGCTGCCAGACCCATGGAGTTAACATTTTGACCCTTTTGCAGAATTGGACTTGAAATGTTAACTCTACTTTCTCTCCACTGGCTTCAATAAGCAGCTCTGCCACCCCCATTTTGGAGCAGATATTTTAATCTTCATTTGCTGAGTAACATCAACTCAGACAGCTCAGTTTCCAGTCATGAAAGTTTGTGTTTTGGAAATGTGCATGCAATTTAAATCCCTCTCATTTGCCCTGTTGAAAAGGCTTTGGCTTCTTTTGATGGGCAACATAAAGACAGACCGTTTTCCCAAGATACAAATATAAATGGTTTCTGTTCATATGAGCCTGTCCAATATGTTTGTATTTAAACAAATCAAAATAATAGCTCTGTATCTGAACGTGGGCAGCTTTTGTGTCAACTTAAACAAATCCATAGCACACATTGATGTAAATAAATACAGCATGAGGGGAAAGTTCGGGGAAAGCAGCCACTCAAGGGGCTGATCGATAGGCCCCCTGATGTTAGACATGAAGAGATATTGGCTGCTTGTGATAGTGAGATGGCAATCATCATTGCTGACTTGAATCTACACAAAGACTGCGTAAATCAGGTTGGCAGCAGTAACGTGGATGAGAGGTTATTGATGACCTTCGAGAAAGTATCTTAGAGCTGCGTGTTCTGAAGCAACCAGACAGAAGGTTATGTTATTATCATCTTTTTGATACTGTGTAATGTGACAGGATTTATGAAACAATCTCAGTGTAAAGGCTCTCCTACGTAGCAGCCATCACAATATAATTCAATTTTACATCCAATTTGAATGGAAGAAGATTGACTCTGAGATAAGTATTTCAAACTTAAACAAGGTCCACTCTGCGGGCTTGTAAACTAAGCCAGCTGAAGTGAATGGCATAACTGGCTCAGAGAGAGATCAGTAGAGACAGTGATGGCAGAGATTTAAGAGGATACCTCAGAATATTCAAATGAAGTATATTCTGACTGAAACAAGAGACTTTAAAGGGAGGACTCGCTTTCTGTGGTTGACTGAAAAATTGAAGAAACCGTCCAACTTGAGGATATTGCGAAGATGGGTGGCAGGTCAGATGATTGATTAGAAAATAAAGTATGGCAGAGAAAAAGGTTAATTAGAAGGAGGAAATTGGAACCCAACTCAAAATCTTAAAAACAACAAAGCAAGAGTTTCCATGGGTATTTAAAAACAAAACATGTATGCAATGTGAGTGTCACTCCTCTGGGGAGTGAGAATATGGGAGTTATTGGTAGATGATAGGAGGCAAAAAGTGCAGAGCTGGAAAAACACATCAGGTCAGACAGCATCCAAGGAGCAGGTGAATCGATGTTTCAGGCATAAATCCTTCATCCAAAGATGTTAAGGAAATGGCGAATTAAATGAATAAGTACTTTGCTTCTATCTTCACTATAGAAGATACAAAAAGCATTTCGGTAATAGTGGTAAGACACTGTTTTGCTGACATTGAAACTTCAGGCCAACTGTGTCTGCATGTTGACTCAGAACTGAGCACATGCACAGTTCCAGATTGTCTGCATCATCATCCCAATCTCCCTCACCCTCTCCCCTCCTCTCTGAGTCTGAACATCACCACCATTCTCCGCACCACCTCCACCAGCCCTAACCACCATCAGACTGCACATCAATCTCTCTCTTCTCCAGGTCACAATCTCTCTCTCACACTCAGACTTTCTCTCCCACCCTCACTCTATCCCTCCAAATCTCAACATCCAGTGAAACTGAGCAGACATGGAAAGAAGATGCATGATTGAAACACTTCAACCAATCGCATTCACCCATGCATGAGCAAGCATCTCCCTGGGGAATACTGCATTTACTCCTCAGTGTCAACCCAACTGTAAGTCAGGAAGTAGGAGGGAGGGATGAACACAATGTAATTACAGTCACTAAGGAGGCTGGACTCAGTCAAACTGATAATAGGTCTCATCACCTTCTGTCTTCATCCCAGAGTCTTAAAAGAGGTTGTTAATTCGGTTGTAGATGCATTAATGCAAATTCTTTGAATTTCCCAAGATTCATTAGACTTCACTCAGTCAGAGATCATTTAGTAAATTAGATTAGATTAGATTAGATTACATTACAGTGTGGAAACAGGCCCTTCGGCCCAACAAGTCCACACCGACCTGCCAAAGTGCAACCCACCCATACCCCTATATTTACCCATTACCTAACACTACGGGCAATTTGGCATGGCCAATTCACCTGATCTGCACATCTTTGGATTGTGGGAGGAAACCGGAGCACCCGGAGGAAACCCACGCAGAATGTGCAAACTCCACACAGTCAGTCGCCTGAGGCGGGAATTGAACCTGGGTCTCAGGCGCTGTGAGGCAGCAGTGCTAACCACTGTGCCACTGTGCCGCCCACCCTGTCTGTCAATGTTTTGCCCCATCCCTTGTCAGTGACCATCACCTCCCTGCCTCTAAACCTCTTCTGGCCCCAAGGCCTATCTGGAATGACTTGATGGCACTAACTGCTGTTTGTAGACTCTTGCTGACACTAACCTCGAGGATGCATAAGGTTCACTTGGTACAAGGTTCATTAATTGAAACCTGCTGTTTTTCTATTACTACGGTATAATAATGTCTATTTAACCCTGACCGTATAATTCATTTCAACAGTCCCTTATTTTGAAAGAGGATGTAAATGCATTAAAGACAGTTCAGAGGAGGTTTACTCAATGAATACTTTGAATGAGTGGCTTATGCAATCGGGTTAGGTGCTCAGACTGAGTTTGTTTCTGCTGGAGTTTAGACGAGTTAAGAGTGATCTGATCAAACTGTATAAAGGCTCTTAATGATCTTGGAATGGATGTTTCTTCTTGTGGGTGAGTTCAGAATTAGGGACCATGTTTATAAAATTAGTGAGGGGTCATACGTTTTGGACGGAGATGAAGAGAATTCTTTTTTCGGGTGTGTAACTTTGGAATTGTCTGTCCTAGAAAGTGGGAGAGGTGAGGACAGTGGATATTTTAAAGTCACAGGTAGATTTATTTCCTTGCAAGACAAGAATCTAAGGTTACACTGGGTAGATGGGAACGCAAAACATAGACTTATCAGCCATAAACTTATGAAAGAGTGGCATAGGTTCAAGCGAGCAAATGAATTTGTTAAATGCACTCATGAAAGTTTCCTCAAGCAGGATATAGAGGATCCTACTCAGGAAGGGACGAAACTCGACCTACTCTTGGGAAATAGGGCAGGACAGGTGATGGAGGTGATAGTGGGGGAGCACTTTGGGACCAGTCCTATTCATTTTAAAGTAGTTATGGAGAGGAACTGGTCCACAGGTTCAAGTTCTAAATTGGAGAAAGGTGAATTTTGATGGAATTAGACAGGAGCTTGCAGGGGTTGATTGGAGTAGTTTGTTTGCAGGTAAAGGGACCTCCAGCAAGTGGGAGGCCTTTAAAAGTGAGCTCGCTGGAGTTCAAGGTCTATATGTTCCTATGAAGGTGAAAGGCAAGGTTGACAGGCATAGGGAACCCTGAATGACAAGAGATATTGAGGCTTTGACCAGAAAACGAATGAGGTATGGCTGAGGTACTGGCAGCTGGGACCAAGGGAATCCCTGGATGTATACAGGGGATAAGGGTTTTACTGAAGAAGAAATCAGGAAAGCAAAAAGGGGGCATGGGATGGCCTTGGCTGAGAAGGTTAGGATGCATCCAAAGAGGTTCTTTAAGTAAAAAGGAGTAAGAATAACTAGCGAAAGAATAGTTATTTCTTATTTTCTAAAGGCAAGTGTCAGTCATTGTGTTCCAGAGGCAATTCAATTGGGCAAATTGATAGGCTTGAAGCAACACGCACTTTATTCTTACACTGCAGTTAAAATAGTGATTTTAAAATAGCGACAATTCCAAGATAGAGGTGAAACAGGACACCTGAGATCGAGCTTGTCCACTCCGCCCATTTAGAGTCATCGGGTCATTGGGTCATAGAGATGTACAGCACAGAAACAGACCCTTCGGTCCAACTCATCCAGATATCGCAACCCAATCTAGCCCCATCTGCCAGCACCCGGCCCTCCAAATCTTTCCTATTCATATACCCATTCAGATGCCTTTTCAATGTTGCAATTGTATCAGCCTCCACCACACCCTGTGGCAGCTTATTCCATACATGTACCACCCACTGTGTGAAAAAGTTGCCCCTTACGTCTCTTTTATATCTTTCCCCTCTTACCCTAAACCTATGGCATCTAATTCTGGACTCCCCCACCCCATTTGTCTATTTATCCTATCCATGCCCCTCATGACTCTATAAACCTCTATACAGTCATCCCACAGCCTCCGACGCTCCAGGGAAAACAGCCCCAGCTTGTTCAACCTCTCCCTACAGCTCAAATCCTCCAATCTTGGCAACATTCTTGTGAATCTTTTCTGAACCCTTTCAAGTCTCACAACATCCTTTTAAAAGGAAGGAGAGCAGAATTGCACACAATATTCCAAAAGTGGCCTAACCAATGTCCTCAATACTGTGACGAATAAAGGAACGCATACCAAACGCCTTCTTCACTATCATATCCTACCTGCAACTCTACGTTCAAGGTGCAAGGACCTGCACTCCAAGGTCTCTTTGTTCAGCAACACTCCCTAGGACCTTACCATTAAGTGTATAATTCCTGCTAATATTTGGTTTCCCAAAATGGCTCCTACCATCACTACTTTACAGTTGATAAACTTTTGCACAAACTCCCTGAAAATTTATTTTTACGTAGCTTTCCCATGAGTTCTTGGCCTATAGAATACAGGCCTAATGCACTTTATGGTCTCTTCAGAATGTCAACCCCTGTGTGGCAAATTCCCAACTGCAGCATTGCCTCTAATGTGCCCTTGCAGATTAGAGGGATAATTAGTGGGATTAGTTCAGCCTTGTTGAAAAGAAGAGAATTACTTGAATATCGAAGTAGTACATACTATTCAAGCTGAATGAAGGAGGAACAGAATATTGGTTTGCTTCAGCATTGTCTCATATGCTGCAGATGGGAGCTCTGTGAGTCCTCCTTCATTTGAAAAGGGGATTTTCAGACTAAATGAGAGAGAATAATTGTATTAGATGAAATCAATCAAGTCCCGTTCACCAGCACCTGGCCCACACCCCTCCAAACCTCTCCCACTTAAATACCCATCCAGATGCCCCTGAAATGTTACAATTGTACCAGCCTCCACCACCTCCCCCAGCAGCCCAGTCCACACACACATACCTTTCCTTTTCATTTTTCTCTTTTCCTTCTTCGCTTTTCCATTTTTGATCTTTCTCCTCTCTTCTTTCTTCTCCTGGCCATGGGACTCCTGGCCTCAGACTGTCCACAAACCCAGCCTGACAGTCTCTCGGCCCAGCTGAGCAATCTCTCAGTGGCCCAAGGTGCCACTCTCTCAATGGCTGAGCATGTGCTGTCTCTTGGCTAGGTGTGTTGATCTCACTGCCTGACGTGGTGATCTCTCGGCCGGCCGTGGTGATCTCTCGGCCGGGTGTGGGGATCTCGCAGCCCGCCATGGTAATCTCTCAGCCCAGTTTGGTGATCTCTCAGTCCGGCATGGTCAACTCTCAGCTGGGGGGATGATGATCTCTCAGCCTGGCATGGTGATCTCCCAGCCTGGCATGGTGATCTCTCGGCCTGGTGTGGCAAACTCTCAACCCAGCGTGATGATCTCTCAGCCCGGCTTGGGGATCTCTCAGCCCGCTGTAGTGATCTCTCGGCCCAGTGTGATGATCTCTCAGCCCGGTGCGGTGATCTCTCAGCCCGGTGTGGTGATCTCTCGGCCCGGTGCGGTGATCTCTCAGCCCGGTGTGGTGATCTCTCAGCCCGGTGCGGTGATCTCTCAGACCGGTGTGGTGATCTCTCGGCCCGGTGTGGTGATCTCTCGGCCCGGTGCGGTGATCTCTCAGCCCGGTGTGGTGATCTCTCAGCCCGGTGCGGTGATCTCTCAGCCCGGTGTGGTGATCTCTCGGCCCGGTGCGGTGATCTCTCAGCCCGGTGCGGTGATCTCTCGGCCCGGTGCGGTGATCTCTCAGCCCGGTGTGGGGATCTCTCAGCTCGGTGTGGTGATCTCTCAGCTCAGCATGATGATCTCTCAGCCCGGTGTGGTG
Organism: Chiloscyllium plagiosum; assembly: GCF_037043375.1. NCBI lineage: Eukaryota > Metazoa > Chordata > Chondrichthyes > Orectolobiformes > Hemiscylliidae > Chiloscyllium > Chiloscyllium plagiosum. Next base: position 30,190,338 of record NW_028270185.1, on the reverse strand, counting down.
ATCTCCCAGCCCGGTGTGGTGATCTCTCAGTTCGGTATGGTGATCTCTCGGCTCAGCATGATGATCTCTCAGCCTGGTGTGGTGATCTCTCAGTTCGGTATGGTGATCTCTCAGTTCGGTATGGTGATCTCTCAGTTCGGTATGGTGATCTCTCGGCTCAGCGTGATGATCTCTCGGCCCAGTGTGATGATCTCCCAGCCTGGTGTGGTGATCTCTCAGTTCGGTATGGTGATCTCTCGGCTCAGCGTGATGATCTCCCAGCCCGGTGTGGTGATCTCTCAGTTCGGTATGGTGATCTCTCGGCTCAGCATGATGATCTCTCGGCCCAGTGTGATGATCTCCCAGCCTGGTGTGGTGATCTCTTGGCCCAGCCTGATGATCTCTCAGCCCAGTCTGATGATCTCTCGGCCTGGTGTCGTGATCTCTCGGCCCAGCATACGCAGTCTCTTGGCCAGCTGTCGCCTTAGCACGGACCTCTGATCTCAAGGTGATTCTTTGAAGTGCGGTCCAAATGAGATTAAGCACTTAAGAAAGACTGTAATGTTTGAACCTGCGTCTTTATTCCTTTATTTTCCACTTAAAAGTAAGAATGTCTGCAACGTAACTTTTAAACTTACATCGTGTGTTTTATGTTATAGTATATTTACGTTAAAAATAAAAATTGTTGAATTTTTAACATTGTTCTTTCTTCATACTTGTGGGCGGCACAGTGGCACAGTGGTTAGCACTGCTGCCTCACAGCGCCAGAGACTCGGGTTCAATTCCCTCCTCAGGCGACTCTCTGTGTGGAGCTTGCGCATTCTCCCCGTGTCTGCGTGGGCTTCCTCCGGGTCGTCCGGTTTCCTCCCACAATCCAAAAATGTGCAGGTTAGGTGAATTGGCCATGCTAAATTGCCCGTAGTGTTAGGTGAAGGGGTAAATGTAGGAGTATGGGTCTGGGTCATATACGCTTCGGCGGGTCGTTGTGGACTTGTTGGGCCGAAGGGCCTGTTTCCACACGGTAAGTAATCTAATCTAATCTAATACCTTCTTCTTAAGATTCTGTGCCAAAGTATTTGTCCCTAAGATGGTGCATTATACACTTCTCACTGTATTCCTGTACCTTTGTACTGAGTACATGTGACAATAAAATCAAAATCAAATTACAGACAAAAAAAAGAAGAGTTGGAATAACTATTGGAAAATTAGCAGGATAATGGGTTATTTATCTCATAAACAGCAACTGCTCCAATAGAGTAACACATCCTTGGCGCAGGCAAATTCAGTAAAATAGATTGTCTCACATGCAATTCTGGACAAGGACTGTAATAGAGTTGTTCAAGATTACATTTACTTTCAGTGTTCTGGAAACAGTTCAATATTTATTTATCCCTTTAAATCTTTCCTATTCATGTCCCTGTCCAAATGTCTTCGAAATGTTGTAATTGTACCTGCCTGGACCACTTTCTCTGGCAGCTCATTCCATACACACACCCCCCCTGCATGAAAATGTTACCCCTCAGGGAGGGAGTAGTGTAATAAAGGAGGGAGTCTTGTTACAACTGCACGGTCACTGTGTAGACCACATATTGCGCTCAGGTTTGGTTTCCTTTATGAAAATGATATACTTACATTGGAAGCAGTTCAGAGAAGTCTCAGTTCCTGGGAGGAAGGAATCCTTGTTTCAAAACTCCAATTAAGCTGGATTAGAAACAGTAACTCTCTTATCCCTCCACAGATGCTGCCAGACCTGCTGCGGTTCTCCAGTGATTTCTTTTTGGTGTGCTCCAAGAGGTTTATATCTAGAATAATCAATACCCCGGAGTGAGTTACAGACTGGAATCTAATCAAGGGATTCGAAGTAGTGATCTGACTGGAAAGACACTGGAATTCTGAAAATGTGATTGCACTGAAATTTTTGTCTCAATAGTATCCAGCTGAGGTGTCTTTTTAAAAGTAAAACTCAATATTCAAACTTCCATGTGCACTAGTCTGGGAAAGCCACATCTGGGACTGTATCCTCCAAGGTGAGTCTGTATCTCAGCGACCTAGAGTTGTTTCATAGCATCCCTGTTGCAGTGTTTTAAATGCAGGAAGAGCTCACTGAACAGAGAAGAACAAAGAACAATGCAGCACAGGAACAGGCCCTTCGGCCCTCCAAGCCTGCGCTGCCTGCGCTTACCCTGTTACGGTGGCCCAGTGGTTAGCACTGCTGCCTCACAGCGCCAGAGACCCGGGTTCAATTCCCGCCTCAGGCGACTGACTGTGTGGAGTTTGCACGTTCTCCCTGTGTCGGCTTGGGTTTCCTCCGGGTGCTCCAGTTTCCTCCCACAGTCAAAAAGATGTGCAGGTCAGGTAAATTGGCCATGCTAAATTGCCCGTAGTGTTAGGTAAGGGGTAAATGCAGGGGTATGGGTGGGTTGCGCTTCGGCGGGGCGGTGTGGACTTGTTGAGCCGAAGGGCCTGTTTCCACACTGTAAGTAATCTAATCTAATCTAATCTAATCTAACCCTTCCATACTAAAACTGTCTTCATTTCCAGGATCCGTATCCCTCTATTCCCTTCCTATTTGAGTATTTGTCCAGGTATTCCCTTGAATGCTGCTAATGTGTCTGCTTCTATCACTTCCTCTGGCAGTACATTCCAGGCACTCACCACCCTTTGTGTGAAAAACGGGCCTTGCACATCTCTTTTAAACTTCCCTCCTTGTGATTTGAACCTGTGCCCCTTGTAATTGACGCCCCAACCTGTGAAAAAGCCTCATATTTCCACTTCATCCAATGCCATTCACAATCTTATAAACTTCTACATTCCAATGTAAACAAATCCAGTCTATCCAAACTTTCTTCATAGCTAAAACCACTCATGCTAAGGCAACACCCTAGCAAACCTTTTCTGTATCCTGTCTAAAGCATCAGCGTCCTTCTAGTAGTGTGGTGACCAGAACTAGACACAATATTCCAAGTGCAGCCAAACTAAAGTTCTACAAAGCTGAAGCATAACTTTCCTATCATAGAAACCATAGAATCCTTACAGTGTGGAAACAGGCCATTTGGCCCAACAAGTCCACACCGACCCTCTGAAGATATCCCACGCAGATCCATTCCCCTCCCCTATTATTCCACATTTCCCCTGAATAATGCGCCTACCTTACACATCCCTGAACGCTATGGGCAATCTAGCTTGGCCAATTCACCTAACCCACACATCTTTGGACTACTGTTATACTCAATGCCCATTCCAATGAAGGCAAGCATGCCATAGGCCTTTTTACTCCCTTTTCCACCAGCAAGAAAGGAAGCACATGTCAGGTATAGACAGGATAGATCGAGTGAATCCTTAGAAGAGTATACGTAAGAGAGAAATCAGGAGGGCAAAAAGGGGACATGAGATAGCTTTAGCAAATAGAGTTAAGGAGAATCCAAAGGACAAATAAATTAAGGACAAAAGGGTAACTGGGGAGAGAATAGGGCCCCTCAAAGATCAGCAAGGTGGCCTTTGTGTGGAGCTGCAGGAGATGGGGGCAGATATTAAACGAGTATTTTGCATCGGTATTTACTATGAAAAAGGACATGGAAGATATAGAATGTAGGGAAATAAATGGTGACATCTTGAAAAATTACAGAGGAGGAAGTGCTGGATGTCTTGAAATGCATAAAAGTGGATAAATCCCCGGGACCTGATCAGGTGTACCCGGGAAATCTGTAGGAAGTGATTGCTGGACCTCCTACTGAGATATTTGTATCAGCGATAGTCACAGGTGAGGTGCTGGAAGACTGGAGGTTGGCTAACATGGTGCCACTGTTTAAGAAGGGTAGTAAGGACAAGCCAGGGAACTATAGACCAGTGAGCCTGATGTCGGTGGTGGGCATGTTGTTGGAGGGAATTCTGAGGGACAGGATGTACATGTGTTTGCAAAGGCAAGGACTGATTAAGGATAGTCAATATGGCTTTATGCGTGGGAAATCATGTCTTACAAACTTGATTGACATTTTTGAAGAAGTAACAGAGGATTGATGAGGGCAGAGCGGTAGATGTGATCTATATGTACTTCAGTAAGCTTTCGACAGAGCAAGGTTAGATCACATGGAATGCAGGGAGAACTAGCTATTTGGATATAGAACTGGCTCAAAGGTAGAAGACAGGATGGTGGAGGAGGGTTGTTTTTCAGACTGGAGGCCCGTGACCAGTGGAGTGACACAAGGATCGGTGCTGGGTCCACTACTTTTCAACATTTATATAAATGATTTGGATGTGAGCATGTTAGTAAATTTGCTGAAGACATCAAAATTGGAGGTGTAGTGGACAGTGAAGATTACAATGGGATCTTGATCAGATAGGCTAATGGCCCAAGGAGTCGCAGATGGAGTTTATTTTAGATAAATGTGAGGTGCTGCATTTTGGGAAAACAAATCTTAGCAGGATAGACACATTCATGGTAAGGTCCTAGGGAGTGTTGCTGAACAAAGCGACCTTGGAGTGCAGGTTCATAGTTCTATGAAATCGTAGTGTCAAGTAGATAGGTTAGTGAAGAAGGCATTTGTTATGCTTTCCTTTATTGGTCAGAGTATTGAGTATAGGAGTTGGGAGGTCATGTTGTGGCAGTACAGGACATTGGTTAAGGCACTGCTGGAATATTGTGTGCAATTCCAGTCTCCTTTCTATTGGAAAGATATTGTGAAACTTGAAAGGGTTTAGTAAAGATTTGAAGGGATGTTGCCAGGGTTGGAGAATTTGAGTTATAGGGAGAGGTTGAATAGGCTGTGACTTCTTTCCCTGGAGCGTCGAAGGCTGAGGGGTGGAGGTTTATAAAATCATGAGATAAATAAACAAAGTCTTTTCCCTGGGGTGTGGGAGTACAGAACCAGAGGACATAGGTTTCGGGTGAGAGGGGAAAGATATAAAAGAGACCTAGGGGGCAACTTTTTCATTCAGAGGGTTTTACGTAAATGGAATGAGCTGCCAGAGGAAGTGGTGGTGGCTAGTACAATTGCAACATTGAAAAGGCATTTGGATGGGTATGTGAATGGGAAGGGTTTGGAGGGATATGTGCCAGGTGCTGGCAGGTGGGACGAGATTGTTTTGGGATGGCATGGACGAGTTGGATGGAAGGGTCTGTTTCCATGCTGCATATCTCTATGACTCTATGACACTGTGACACTGCCACCTTTAGTGATCTGTGGATGTGTACACCCAGATCCCTCTGCATGTTAATGCTCCGAAGGGTTCTGCCATTCACTATATAATTGCCAGCTGTAGTTGACCTTTCAAAATGCAACACCTCACATTTGTTGAGGTTAAACTCCATCTGCCATTTTTCTGCCCATGCCTCCAACTGATCTATGTTCTGTTGTATCCTCTGACAATCGTCCTCATTATCCGCAAGTCCACCAATCTTTGTATCGTCCCAATCTTTGTATCTTCCACAAACGTACTAATTAGACTCATCACATTTTCCTCCAAATTATTTTTAAAGGCCATGAACAGTAGAGGTTCCAGCTCTGATCCCTGTGAACACCACGAGTCATAGCCCTCCATTCTGAAAAGCATTCTCCACCACTCCCCTCTGTCTCCTATGATTGAGTCAGTTCTAAATAGGAAAATCCATCTTGCCAGCTCACCCCCGATACCATGTGACTTCACCTTTTGTACCAGTCTGCCATGAGGGACCTTGTCAAAGGTTTTACTGAAGTCCATGTAGACAACATCGACTGGTTTTCCCTCATCAATCATCTTCATCATCTCCTCAAAAAACGTGGTCAAATTAGGAAGGCACGACCTCTCCCTCACAAAACCATGCTGTCTGTCACTAATAAATCCATTTTCTTCGAAATGCATATAGATCTTGTCCGTGTGAATATTTTCCAATCATTTCCCTACACTGACATAAGGCTCACAGCTCTGTAACTCCCGGGATTATCCCTGCTACTCTTCTTAAACAATGGGACAACATCAGCTATTCTCCAGGCCTCTGGGACCTCGCCTGTGGCCAGAGAGAATACAAAGATGTCTGTCAATGCTGCAGCAATTTGTTCTCTTGTCTACCTCAATATTCTGGGATCGATCCCATCAGGACCCAGGGACTTATTTACCTTAATACTTATGTAGACACACAGAATGTTTCTGTGTCCATGTTTAACCTGATGTCATGAGGCTTCATGGGGTCTGGCATCAATGCTGAGCACTTCCAGAGCACAGCCCTCTTGACTGTATCCCACGGAGCTGTTCCGTCTGCTGGCTCTGTCCTGCCAGTGGGACAGGACCTGCCCTGAGATGGTCATTGTATTGTCTGGGACATTGTCTGTAAAGTGGGATTCTGTGAGTGTGACTATGTTCGATTGTTGCTCGATTAGTTTGTGAGGAATATACTGCAGGTCAGTTTTAAGTGTTATACAAGAAAGAGTTAACACCTCTTGATTTCTTCAAATTTTAAAATCAAGCGGAACTAAATTTAGTTCTCGTTTGCTTCAATAATCAGAGTACACACCCGATTATTTCTCAATTCAGTAACTAAAGTAACCAGCTGAGTCACCTTCCCAACACACTGCCCGACCAAATACATTGAAAACGGCTTCGGGAAAGGCCTGAATTCAAATATAGTGCTGCTGCACCTCACTGTCCCTCCAATAAAGAGTGATTCAATGATGGGCTCTGAAATCTGTCCAGAGAGCTTCCAAACTGGATCCAGGCAGTTATTCAAATATCCCCTCACTACAGACAATTCAGAACTATCTCAGAGAGGGTGCAGAATATTCCCAAAGGGGAGAGGGACCAACAGGATGTTGCTGTACACATTGGAACCCATGATACAGGATCGGAAAAGGACGAGGTTCTGAGGAGAAAAAGTAGGAATTTAGGCAGGAACTTAAAAAGTCGATCCCGGAGGGTAGTTGTAGGAGGGGGATGAGGGTGTGAGTCCTTTTAGGGTAGACAGTACGGGAAAGAATATCAGGCTTATATGATTTAACCAAATCAGAAATTATAGATGTACTTAATAAAAGCAGAGGGCTGAGTAAACGGATTCCCGCGGCTGGGTTTTGAGATTTCACTCCCTATTGCCGGTCTCCTCCCTCATTCATTCCATTTCACGGAAGCGCTATTTGACAGTAACTTTCTTAAAGGGGACAGGGACCCCATTCAATCTGTATCTAACAGGTCCGTGCTGATGGAGACAACTTGTTTGATGTTCTGCAAGCTGTTCAAGTCCCGGTAGATGGTTCTGAGGGGGATTAGTATTCTCATCTTTTCATAGTTTCAGGTGAGATAGTGCGCTGGGGAGTGGGGAGACCACAGTTTGATGAATGACTGAATGAAATGCGGAAGGAGTAAATACCGAGCGATTGTGAGTGGGTTGGCAAATAAAGGGCCTTAATATAAAAATAAAGAAACATATAGTACAATATCTCACACAACCATAGAATAAGATGTTTGAAGGTGATTGACTCTCTGCATCAGTAAAGACACGCCAGCTCGCCCACGGAGACATTGGGAATGATTAACTGATATGGGTGAGCAGGGCAGAACCTCAGCAGGTCACAGGATATTCAGGGACAAAGGTTACAAGATAAACAAGTGACCACATCAGCGAACAGGCACCGTGTGTTTGAATCTGACCGGTAGATATGTAATAGACAGTGACCTGATGTCATCAAAATGCCGAGTTAATTGGATTGTAAATTTGATGTAGTTAATTTACAGACCTGATGGAATTAACTTCCTCATCAACTGATTTACAGACCTGATGTAATCATCGCCCAGTTGGTTGACTTGTGGACTTGATATAATCAACTGCACACGAACAGTTAGTTTGTAGACTGCCATAACTTTGATGTCAGAAAGTGTAAGAATGGTATTGTGCGGGTGTTTGACAGAGAGAGCTGGATTGTCCTGTGTGATGGTCTGGAGTTCCTCTCCTGGCTGTAATCGATTCCCGCTGGAATAAACTGCTGTTCCTGCTGAATTGCCCAGGCCTTCAGAGTCTGCTTGCCTCAGAGACAGCGGTCACTCCTACAGCAGTAATATCTGGATTACTCCCAGTGCCGTGTCCCAGTGGGAGTAGGAACAGGAGGGTAGAGCAGATGAATGTGTGGCTGAGGAGCTGGTGGAGGGGAAAAGGATTCACATTTTTGAATCATTGGAATCTCTTCTGGGGTAGAAGAGACCTGTATAAGAAGGGACAGATACACCTGAATTGCAAGGGGACTGATAAACTGATG